>NW_027325355.1:33803798-35186107 GCF_036924035.1 Leuresthes tenuis | reverse complement strand
ATTTCCACCAGAGTTCCTCTAAATCATAACTTCAGACCCACTACCAGCGTGTGGTGCTGTGTTTCTCTGCTGCAACATTTGGGTTGGAAACCCGAGGGTGTAGCTGTGGAGTTAAAGCTCCTTTTTCTGAGGGGCCTTGAACACACCAGGATGTGAGCTGCTAATTAACATATTCACAAATATAGGAGAAAGTGGGCCCATATAAGATGAGATTCCCTGTTTTTAGTGACATTATCTACACGATTAGATACTAATTAACTCAGTTAATTAACTCAGTTAATTAACTCAGTTAATTAGCAGGTATTGTTAGCAAGGTTCGATCGGTAGCTAACTGGCTAAAAATGGAACTTTTAAAATGTACGTAAATTGTTATGTTTCCAATTTTTGGTGCAAAAGACTGAACATATACTAAATCAAAGCTCTTCAGACACAACTGGATCAAATCTTTGTTCCAGTCTGAGTTTCCAGATGTGTGACAGCTGAGGCTGAGGCTAAATCTGATCTATTCAGTTTAATTTAAACTCCCATCTTTCTGCACCTTTCAGTTTTTATTCATCCAGCTGCTTTCTCTCATTCTGGTATTTTTCTTTAGTCTTAAACCGGGTTTGAACATTTGGACTCAAAGCGTCGCTCTGCTCTAATAAATCCTTTTTTAGACGCTGGAGCTGCTTCAGACTGAAGTGGAGGTGAGAGGAATGTCTGGAAGGTTTTATCTCTCAGCCTCAGACTAACGCAGATTAACCTATAAAGCCCCCCCCACTATAAAGCCCCCCCCACTATAAAGCCCCCCCACTATAAAGCCCCCCCCACTATAAAGCCCCCACTATAAAGCCCCCCCCACTATAAAGCCCCCCCCCACTATAAAGCCCCCCACTATAAGCCCCCCACTATAAGCCCCCCACTATAAAGCCCCCCCCCACTATAAAGCCCCCCACTATAAAGCCCCCCCCCACTATAAAGCCCCCCCCACTATAAAGCCCCCCACTATAAAGCCCCCCCCCCACTATAAAGCCCCCCACTATAAAGCCCCCCCCCCACTATAAAGCCCCCCCCCCACTATAAAGCCCCCCACTATAAAGCCCCCCCCACTATAAAGCCCCCCCCACTATAAAGCCCCCCCCATAAAGCCCCCCCACTATAAAGCCCCCCCCACTATAAAGCCCCCCCCACTATAAAGCCCCCCCCACGCTGAATAAAAGCGACTGAAAGTCCCACATTAACAGCAGTAACAGTTTTATCTGAACTGTTCAGGAAACTGAGGAATGAATGAAACGCAGTGGGGATGGGTTCAGGATCCAATGTGATGTCATCAGTGACGTCATCAGTGATGTCATCAGTGATGTCACGGCCTCCGTAACCTTTGGGTCAGACTCAGCATCTTTCTCCCACTCTTTTAATCTGCAGCCTGTTGATTTTCTGGTTTCTTTTTTAAATCGGTGCAGAAACTGGAGCTAAACCAGAGCGTGCACGAGTGTGCACGAGAGTGCACGAGTGTGCACGAGAGCTCGTTACGAACCGAACAAAAAAAAAGCATCGCAGCAGGAAATGATCCATAAATCCATAAATCCATAAAAAGAAACCAGAGAAAAGCCGCTTTTACTCAGATGTTTGTGGTCATAAACACAAATTCATCTTCTAGAAACCATGAGTCACGTGCACAGTGCACGCCGTGGAGGTGGAGGGGGGCGCCTGATAGCACACACTCAGTGAACCTGTGACCTCTGACCTTTACATCACACACCATGACTAATTAAGTGTGTTAATTATTCTGCTCTGACCTCATCAGACATTAACTGTCCTCAGTGAGCCATGTTCCCACAGCGCCCCCTGCTGCTGGACCCAGAAACCTGAGCCCCACAGCGCCCCCTGCTGCTGGACCTGAAACCTGAGCCCCACAGCGCCCCCTGCTGCTGGACCCAGAAACTGAGCCCCACAGCGCCCCCTGCTGCTGGACCCAGAAACCTGAGCCCCACAGCGCCCCCTGCTGCTGGACCCAGAAACCTGAGCCCCACAGCGCCCCCTGCTGCTGGACCCTGAAACCTGAGCCCCACAGCGCCCCCTGCTGCTGGACCCAGAAACCTGAGCCCCACAGCGCCCCCTGCTGCTGGACCCAGAAACCTGAGCCCCACAGCGCCCCCTGCTGCTGGACCCAGAACCTGAGCCCCACAGCGCCCCCTGCTGCTGGACCAGAAACCTGAGCCCCACAGCGCCCCCTGCTGCTGGACCCAGAAACCTGAGCCCCACAGCGCCCCCTGCTGCTGGACCCTGAAACCTGAGCCCCACAGCGCCCCCTGCTGCTGGACCCAGAAACCTGAGCCCCACAGCGCCCCCTGCTGCTGGACCCAGAAACCTGAGCCCCACAGCGCCCCCTGCTGCTGGACCCAGAAACCTGAGCCCCACAGCGCCCCCTGCTGCTGGACCCAGAAACCTGAGCCCCACAGCGCCCCCTGCTGCTGGACCCTGAAACCTGAGCCCCACAGCGCCCCCTGCTGCTGGACCCAGAAACCTGAGCCCCACAGCGCCCCCTGCTGCTGGACCCAGAAACCTGAGCCCCACAGCGCCCCCTGCTGCTGGACCCAGAAACCTGAGCCCCACAGCGCCCCCTGCTGCTGGACCCAGAAACCTGAGCCCCACAGCGCCCCCTGCTGCTGGACCCAGAAACCTGAGCCCCACAGCGCCCCCTGCTGCTGGACCCTGAAACCTGAGCCCCACAGCGCCCCCTGCTGCTGGACCCTGAAACCTGAGCCCCCTGCTGCTGGACCCTGAAACCTGAGCCAGTTTGGACCTGTTTGGACCTGTTTGGACCTGTTTGGACCAGTTTGGACCTGTTTGGACCTGTTTGGACCAGTTTGGACCTGTTTGGACCTGTTTGGACCAGTTTGGACCTGTTTGGACCTGTTTGGACCTGTTTGGACCAGTTTGGACCAGTTTGGACCTGTTTGGACCAGTTTGGACCTGTTTGGACCTGTTTGGACCTGTTTGGACCTGTTTGGACCTGTTTGGACCAGTTTGGACCTGTTTGGACCTGTTTGGACCTGTTTGGACCTGTTTGGACCAGTTTGGACCTGTTTGGACCTGTTTGGACCTGTTTGGACCAGTTTGGACCTGTTTGGACCTGTTTGGACCAGTTTGGACCTGTTTGGACCTGTTTGGACCTGTTTGGACCAGTTTGGACCTGTTTGGACCTGTTTGGACCTGTTTGGACCTGTTTGGACCTGTTTGGACCTGTTTGGACCAGTTTGGACCTGTTTGGACCTGTTTGGACCTGTTTGGACCTGTTTGGACCAGTTTGGACCTGTTTGGACCTGTTTGGACCTGTTTGGACCAGTTTGGACCTGTTTGGACCTGTTTGGACCAGTTTGGACCTGTTTGGACCTGTTTGGACCTGTTTGGACCTGTTTGGACCTGTTTGGACCAGTTTGGACCAGTTTGGACCTGTTTGGACCAGTTTGGACCTGTGAGGCCCGGGTCAGTCTGGAACAGTCGGACCATTCAGAGGTGGAAAAGACTCCGACAGCTTTTCTTGTTTCTTTGCTGTTGGTCCAGGTTCAGAAGCTGAGATGAAGGTTAAAAGGTTAAAGTTAGGTCAGCAGGTGATTCTCAGATCGTACCAGCTGGACGGCACCAGATCAGACCGGACCACGCTGAGTTCTGGCTCTGTGATGATGGGCCTGAACAAACAGTGAAACTTTAAACCGAATGTGGAGGTCAATAACTCAGCTGAGAGATTCAATCCTTCTGCTCCAACACCTCCTTTTATCATTATTATCATAGTTTCAGCACCATTTACTCCACATTTGTACCAATTTATGGACTTAGTTTAACAAAGTCTGATACATTTTATCAGTAAAATGTTCCAAAGCAGGTAAAATAGTTCAGAAACTACAGGTGAGGACGTGTTCTACGGCTTTCTTATTTCAGTTGGAGTTTGCAAGACTTAATGATGCTTCCAGTCCATTTAAGAAGTCCTGGTTCCAGAGGTCAGAGGTCGTGTAAACAGGAAGTAAACAGATTCCACCTGGTAAAGCACCAGTCTGAAGTTTGTTCAGGATTTATTCAAACCCCCCCACTTATTAGTGATTAAAAAAAAGAAATAACATAATTATTCTAATAATCAAAATGATCAATTGAAAGGGATCTATAATAATGTAATGAAACAGAATCTATTGATTAAATGGAGGAGTTGCAATAGAGAGAATATAAATGTAGCAAACCCGCCCTGAGCTGCAATGAACACCAGCTGTTAGAACTCAACCAGCAATACAAACGTTCAGGGGGACGAGTCCAGCATCGAGGGGGTCCAGAGGAGCCCCACCCGGAGGCATGACCCGGCCCTGAGGGGTGGAGCCATGGGTGAGTCCAAATTCAGGTTATTAGAGGGGCCCACAGGGTCCTAAAGGGGAGGGTCAGTTCCTGGGTGTGATGGTGGCAGCTGATGAAGAACCGGTGCTGCAGGTTCTGAGGATGAGCCGCACACACTGGTGTAGATCTGTCCACTGAGGGAAGTGAAACTCCTCCTGTGGAAAGGATCTGGGTCCCGTGATGAAAACTGCTTCAGGAGTAAAGTGGGAGCAAACACAGAATCCTTCAAATCACAAGATGCAACAACGATCAGGATCCTGCGCAGCTTTGGCAAACCAATCGGTTCAAACAGCAAAGCTGTTGAAGGAAATGATTCTCACCTCCCAAACCAGGTGTGGTCTGAGGCCGATGGGGGGTGGAACCTGCTAACCCGGTGAAAGTGGAGTAAAACGTCCTGATCGTCCTCAGTATCCACTCCAAGCAGAGCCAGAGGAGGCTGACAGTGGAAGAGACGGATAGCCTAGCATTGAACGGCACACTGCTACGCTATGCAGATGATCTTTTACTGCTCACCAACTCTGGAGGATCGCCACCAAGATTCCATAAAACCCTCCAGAGTCTGGCAGAGTGACTCCCCGGTTTGGCATTTCATCAGAGATTAGCTCAGATAACGGCTCAGCGTCTGTGCAGAAAGTTACGAGCGGCATTTAGCATCATCGAGCGGCGTTTAGCAGAATCGAGCAGCATTTAGCAGCATCGAGTAGCATTTAGCAGCATTTAGTAGCATCGAGCAGCATTTAGTAGCATTTAGTAGCATCGAGTAGCATTTAGCATCATCGAGCGGCGTTTAGCATCATCGAGCGGCGTTTAGCATCATCGAGCGGCGTTTAGCATCATCGAGCGGCGTTTAGCATCATCGAGCAGCATTTAGCAGCATTTAGTAGCATCGAGCAGCATTTAGTAGCATTTAGTAGCATCGAGCAGCATTTAGTAGCATCGAGCAGCATTTAGCAGCATTTAGTAGCATCGAGCAGCATTTAGCAGCATTTAGTAGCATCGAGCAGCATTTAGTAGCATTTAGTAGCATCGAGCAGCATTTAGTAGCATTTAGTAGCATCGAGCAGCATTTTGTAGCATTTAGTAGCATCGAGCAGCATTTAGTAGCATTTAGCAGCATCGAGTAGCATTTAGCAGCATTTAGTAGCATCGAGCAGCATTTAGTAGCATTTAGTAGCATCGAGTAGCATTTAGCATCATCGAGCGGCGTTTAGCAGCATTTAGTAGCATCGAGCAGCATTTAGTAGCATTTAGCAGCATTTAGTAGCATTTAGTAGCATCGAGCAGCATTTAGTAGCATTTAGTAGCATCGAGCTGCATTTAGTAGCATTTAGCAGCATTTAGTAGCATCGAGCAGCATTTAGCAGCATCGAGCAGCATTTAGCAGCATCGAGTAGCATTTAGCAGCATCGAGTAGCATTTAGTAGCATCGAGCAGCATTTAGTAGCATCGAGCAGCATTTAACAGCATCGAGCAGCATTTAACAGCATCGAGCAGCATTTAGCAGCATCGAGTAGCATTTAGCAGCATCGAGTAGCATTTAGTAGCATCGAGTAGCATTTAGCATCATCGAGCGGCGTTTAGCAGCATTTAGTAGCATCGAGCAGCATTTAGTAGCATTTAGCAGCATTTAGTAGCATTTAGTAGCATCGAGCAGCATTTAGTAGCATTTAGTAGCATCGAGCTGCATTTAGTAGCATTTAGCAGCATTTAGTAGCATCGAGCAGCATTTAGCAGCATCGAGCAGCATTTAGCAGCATCGAGTAGCATTTAGCAGCATCGAGTAGCATTTAGTAGCATCGAGCAGCATTTAGTAGCATCGAGCAGCATTTAACAGCATCGAGCAGCATTTAACAGCATCGAGCAGCATTTAGCAGCATCGAGTAGCATTTAGCAGCATCGAGTAGCATTTAGTAGCATCGAGCAGCATTTAGTAGCATCGAGCAGCATTTAGTAGCATCGAGCAGCATTAGTAGCATCGAGCAGCATTTAACAGCATCGAGCAGCATTTAGTAGCATCGAGCAGCATTTAGTAGCATCGAGCAGCATTTAGCAGCATCGAGCAGTATTTAGTAGCATTTAGCAGCATCGAGCAGCATTTAGCAGCATTTAGCAGCATCGAGCAGCATTTAACAGCATCGAGCAGCATTTAGCAGCATCGAGCAGCATTTAGTAGCATCGAGCAGCATTTAGTAGCATCGAGCAGCATTTAGTAGCATCGAGCAGCATTAGTAGCATCGAGCAGCATTTAACAGCATCGAGCAGCATTTAGTAGCATCGAGCAGCATTTAGTAGCATCGAGCAGCATTTAGTAGCATCGAGCAGCATTTAGCAGCATTTAGCAGCATCGAGCAGCATTTAGCAGCATTTAGCAGCATCGAGCAGCATTTAGTAGCATCGAGCAGCATTTAGTAGCATTTAGCAGCATTTAGTAGCATTTAGCAGCATCGAGCAGCATTTGGCAGCATTTAGCAGCATCGAGCAGCATTTAACAGCATCGAGCAGCATTTAGCAGCATCGAGCAGCATTTAGTAGCATCGAGCAGCATTTAGTAGCATCGAGCAGCATTTAGCAGCATCGAGCAGCATTAGTAGCATCGAGCAGCATTTAACAGCATCGAGCAGCATTTAGCAGCATCGAGCAGCATTTAGCAGCATTTAGCAGCATCGAGCAGCATTTAGCAGCATTTAGCAGCATCGAGCAGCATTTAACAGCATCGAGCAGCATTTAGCAGCATCGAGAAGCATTTAGCAGCATTTAGCAGCATCGAGCAGCATTTAGTAGCATCGAGCAGCATTTAGTAGCATCGAGCAGCATTTAGTAGCATCGAGCAGCATTTAGTAGCATCGAGTAGCATTTAGCAGCATCGAGAAGCATTTAACAGCATCGAGCAGCATTTAGTAGCATCGAGCAGCATTTAGTAGCATCGAGTAGCATTTAGCAGCATCGAGAAGCATTTAGCAGCATCGAGCAGCATTTAGCAGCATCGAGCAGCATTTAGTAGCATCGAGCAGCATTTAACAGCATCGAGCAGCATTTAACAGCATCGAGCAGCATTTAGTAGCATCGAGCAGCATTTAGTAGCATCGAGTAGCATTTAGCAGCATCGAGAAGCATTTAGCAGCATCGAGAAGCATTTAGCAGCATCGAGCAGCATTTAGTAGCATCGAGCAGCATTTAGCAGCATCGAGAAGCATTTAACAGCATCGAGCAGCATTTAGCAGCATCGAGAAGCATTTAACAGCATCGAGCAGCATTTAACAGCATCGAGCAGCATTTAGCAGCATCGAGAAGCATTTAACAGCATCGAGAAGCATTTAGCAGCATCGAGCAGCATTTAGTAGCATCGAGCAGCATTTAGTAGCATCGAGTGGCATTTAACATCATTTAGCATCATCGAGCAGCATTTAACAGCATCGAGCAGCATTTAGTAGCATCGAGCAGCATTTAGTAGCATCGAGTAGCATTTAGCAGCATCGAGAAGCATTTAGCAGCATCGAGAAGCATTTAGCAGCATCGAGCAGCATTTAGTAGCATCGAGCAGCATTTAGTAGCATCGAGTGGCATTTAACATCATTTAGCATCATCGAGCAGCATTTAACAGCATCGAGCAGCATTTAACAGCATCGAGCAGCATTTAGTAGCATCGAGCAGCATTTAGTAGCATCGAGTAGCATTTAGCAGCATCGAGAAGCATTTAGCAGCATCGAGCAGCATTTAACAGCATCGAGCAGCATTAGTAGCATCGAGCAGCATTTAACAGCATCGAGCAGCATTTAGTAGCATCGAGCAGCATTTAGTAGCATCGAGTGGCATTTAACATCATTTAGCATCATCGAGCAGCATTTAACAGCATCGAGCAGCATTTAACAGCATCGAGCAGCATTTAGTAGCATCGAGCAGCATTTAGTAGCATCGAGTAGCATTTAGCAGCATCGAGAAGCATTTAGCAGCATCGAGCAGCATTTAACAGCATCGAGCAGCATTAGTAGCATCGAGCAGCATTTAACAGCATCGAGCAGCATTTAGTAGCATCGAGCAGCATTTAGTAGCATCGAGCAGCATTAGTAGCATCGAGCAGCATTAGTAGCATCGAGCAGCATTTAGCAGCATCGAGCAGCATTAGTAGCATCGAGCAGCATTAGTAGCATCGAGCAGCATTTAGTAGCATCGAGCAGCATTTAGTAGCATCGAGCAGCATTAGTAGCATCGAGCAGCATTAGTAGCATCGAGCAGCATTTAGCAGCATCGAGCAGCATTAGTAGCATCGAGCAGCATTAGTAGCATCGAGCAGCATTTAGCAGCATCGAGCAGCATTTAGTAGCATCGAGCAGCATTTAGTAGCATCGAGCAGCATTTAGCAGCATCGAGAAGCATTTAGTAGCATCGAGCAGCATTTAGTAGCATCGAGCAGCATTTAGTAGCATCGAGCAGCATTTAGTAGCATCGAGCAGCATTAGTAGCATCGAGCAGCATTAGTAGCATCGAGCAGCATTTAGCAGCATCGAGCAGCATTAGTAGCATCGAGCAGCATTAGTAGCATCGAGCAGCATTTAGTAGCATCGAGCAGCATTTAGT
Source organism: Leuresthes tenuis (assembly GCF_036924035.1). Lineage (NCBI taxonomy): Eukaryota > Metazoa > Chordata > Actinopteri > Atheriniformes > Atherinopsidae > Leuresthes > Leuresthes tenuis. The sequence continues at coordinate 35,177,170 of NW_027325355.1, read as the reverse complement.
AGCATCGAGCAGCATTAGTAGCATCGAGCAGCATTAGTAGCATCGAGCAGCATTTAGCAGCATCGAGCAGCATTAGTAGCATCGAGCAGCATTAGTAGCATCGAGCAGCATTTAACAGCATCGAGCAGCATTTAGTAGCATCGAGCAGCATTTAGTAGCATCGAGCAGCATTTAGTAGCATCGAGCAGCATTTAGTAGCATCGAGCAGCATTTAGCAGCATCGAGAAGCATTTAACAGCATCGAGCAGCATTTAGTAGCATCGAGCAGCATTTAGTAGCATCGAGCAGCATTTAGCAGCATCGAGCAGCATTAGTAGCATCGAGCAGCATTAGTAGCATCGAGCAGCATTTAGTAGCATCGAGCAGCATTTAGTAGCATCGAGCAGCATTAGTAGCATCGAGCAGCATTAGTAGCATCGAGCAGCATTTAGCAGCATCGAGCAGCATTAGTAGCATCGAGCAGCATTAGTAGCATCGAGCAGCATTTAACAGCATCGAGCAGCATTTAGTAGCATCGAGCAGCATTTAGTAGCATCGAGCAGCATTTAGTAGCATCGAGCAGCATTTAGTAGCATCGAGCAGCATTTAGCAGCATCGAGAAGCATTTAACAGCATCGAGCAGCATTTAGTAGCATCGAGCAGCATTTAGCAGCATCGAGCAGCATTTAGTAGCATCGAGCAGCATTAGTAGCATCGAGCAGCATTTAGCAGCATCGAGCAGCATTTAGTAGCATCGAGCAGCATTAGTAGCATCGAGCAGCATTTAACAGCATCGAGCAGCATTTAGTAGCATCGAGCAGCATTTAGTAGCATCGAGTAGCATTTAACAGCATCGAGCAGCATTTAGCATTTAACCTGCTTTAGGTTAAAAATAGTGAATTTTATCTTCTTCATTCACCATTTAATCATCAGTTTATTTCCTTTTTATCTTCAGTTGAACAGAGAGTTTTTCTAATTGTCCTTTTAATCTTATGAAAGGTGATCCGTGGCGCCTCCCTTCCCTGTGAGGTCAGCGGCATTATGGGGGATTACAGGTGAAGGGAGGCGTGATTGGGCTTTATGTAAGACGAGAGCCGCTGCCTCTGACCTGCGAGTGTCTCCAGGAGTAAAAGCCTGAACCAGAGATGGTTTCTTCTCACATGTAGTGAAGCGCTTTGAGTGGCCAGTTAGACTAGAAAAAAGCTTTACAAGAACAAGTCCATTTACCATTTACCAAAAGGATTACCTCTGGGACCCGTTCAGAACCTGTTCAGAACCCGAACAGTTTAAAACCAACAGAATTACCTCTGGGACCCGTTCAGAACCTGTTGAGAACCCGAACAGTTTAAAACCAACAGAATTACCACTGGAACCCGTTCAGAACCTGTTGAGAACCCGAACAGTTTAAAACCAACAGAATTACCTCTGGGACCCGTTCAGAACCTGTTGAGAACCCGAACCGAGTGTAAAACCAACAGAATTACCTCTGGGACCCGTTCAGAACCTGTTGAGAACCCGAACAGTTTAAAACCAACAGAATTACCTCTGGGACCCGTTCAGAACCTGTTGAGAACCCGAACAGAGTTTAAAACCAATAGAATTACCTCTGGGACCCGTTCAGAACCTGTTGAGAACCCGAACAGTTTAAAACCAACAGAATTACCTCTGGGACCCGTTCAGAACCTGTTGAGAACCCGAACAGTTTAAAACCAACAGAATTACCTCTGGGACCCGTTCAGAACCTGTTGAGAACCCAAACAGTTTAAAACCAACAGAATTACCTCTGGGACCCGTTCAGAACCTGTTGAGAACCCGAACAGTTTAAAACCAACAGAATTACCTCTGGGACCCGTTCAGAACCTGTTGAGAACCCAAACAGTTTAAAACCAACAGAATTACCTCTGGGACCCGTTCAGAACCTGTTGAGAACCCAAACAGTTTAAAACCAACAGAATTACCTCTGGGACCCGTTCAGAACCTGTTGAGAACCCAAACAGTTTAAAACCAACAGAATTACCTCTGGGACCCGTTCAGAACCTGTTGAGAACCCAAACAGTTTAAAACCAACAGAATTACCTCTGGGACCCGTTCAGAACCTGTTGAGAACCCAAACAGTTTAAAACCAACAGAATTACCTCTGGGACCCGTTCAGAACCTGTTGAGAACCCGAACAGTTTAAAACCAACAGAATTACCTCTGGGACCCGTTCAGAACCTGTTGAGAACCCGAACAGTTTAAAACCAACAGAATTACCTCTGGGACCCGTTCAGAACCTGTTGAGAACCCGAACAGAGTTTAAAACCAACAGAATTACCTCTGGGACCCGTTCAGAACCTGTTGAGAACCCGAACAGTTTAAAACCAACAGAATTACCTCTGGGACCCGTTCAGAACCTGTTGAGAACCCGAACAGAGTTTAAAACCAACAGAATTACCTCTGGGACCCGTTCAGAACCTGTTGAGAACCCGAACAGAGTTTAAAACCAACAGAATTACCTCTGGGACCCGTTCAGAACCTGTTGAGAACCCGAACAGTTTAAAACCAACAGAATTACCTCTGGGACCCGTTCAGAACCTGTTGAGAACCCGAACAGTTTAAAACCAACAGAATTACCTCTGGGACCCGTTCAGAACCTGTTGAGAACCCGAACAGTTTAAAACCAACAGAATTACCTCTGGGACCCGTTCAGAACCTGTTGAGAACCCGAACAGTTTAAAACCAACAGAATTACCTCTGGGACCCGTTCAGAACCTGTTGAGAACCCGAACAGTTTAAAACCCAACAGAATTACCTCTGGGACCCGTTCAGAGTTTAAAACCTGTTCAGAACCTCTGGAACCTTCTAAAATCTATACCAGCTCTTGAACCTCATAAGGACCCGAACAATAAGTGTTAATAAGGTTCCAAAGACTCTAAAATCTCATTAATGGGTTCACTAAAAATGGTAAAAAGCTCCAACATATTAAGAATTATTCTAAATGATAAAATGACTCAAACGTATTTTCAGAATGAACCAAAACACTGAGATTCTCATCAAAACCTTTAATTGTCAAGCTGGACATAAATAGAAAAAAATACAGAACTCTGAGGGACAGACGTCATTTTACAGTGTTATTCCAGATTTCAAATGTTCTGGAGCATGAAGCCAGTGTTAGGAATGTGTAATCAGTGCTGTTTGATGCCCTCAGGAGGGGAAGAGCGGTTCTTTTCTTTTAGTTTTCAGCTGAAAGATGAACGTCAGCCTCTGAAATCAGTTAAAGTTACACAAGAAAACAACTGCAGCGATCCATTGAATGTACGGAAGAAAAGAAGAAGTTCCACCTCATTGATGGCGTCCAAACTTTGTACAAATCAGCCACGTTATCAGTGATGTCACACAAGCGTTTGAGTCCAGTTCCACGAGCCGCTTCTTTTCAGTCGGATAACTGAAGGCTGAGCGTGAAGCCGGATTGTTTCCAGCTTTAAGACACTTTCTGCTTGTTGTCATGAAGCCGGATTGTCTGTTTGCATAGATGTGAGTCTGCAGCGTGAAATGAAGGAAGTCAGCAGGCAGACGAGCCAAAGGGCTGAAATCATAGTGCAAAGAGCCCCAAACCTGCAGCGTGTCCTCAGAGAGTCTGCAGGAAGGCTCGTGTTGCTCCCCGCAGTCCCACCGCCGCCACAGGACGCCACAGAACGCCACCGGCCGCCACAGAACGCCACAGAACGCCACGGGCCGCCACAGGACAGGCCGCCACAGAACGCCACAGAACGCCACGGGCCGCGCTGCGTTCTCACGTTTCAGCTCATTAACCACATAAAACATCCTCCCAACTCACCGTGAGAGCTTTCTGTCATGGAAGAGGAATCTTTGTTGGAGCGTTAAAGGACACGGACAGTCCTGCAGTGTAGGGCGCCGCCTGTAAGCAGGGGGACGCCACGGGGGGGGATTTCTTTTGTCTGATAAATGTATTAAACGCGTTATAATGTGTTATATTGGAGGAGTTTTAAAGGTCTCACGTTCTGCTCCAGAGTTGGTTGGAGAGAAGATCATTTTACGGCCGTTTCACAGCAACGTTTAACCTGCAGGCCTCAGGTTTCCTGAACTTTATTTAATCTTGTTTGACTCCACAGAACGAAGCTGAAAGGATGGTTCCCAGCTCTGTCTGCAGTTAATGAGCTAAAACCCGTCCTACTCTTCATCAACTCCACACTTCGCTCAGTTCCCGCAGCCGATCTCCTCCTTGTAGCGGCTCGTGAGCGAGTTGGCTTTCTGCGTCAGCTTGGACAGAACGGCGTGGAGTCCGTTCAGGTGGAAGTGGAACTGTTTCTCCAGGTCGTCCTCCTCCTCCTCGGCCCGTGACGCCTCCATCAGGCCCGCCGCGTCCTTGCGGCGCTCGTCGCCCTGCAGGACGCCCCACTCCATGTCGTTACGGATGGACTTGAGCAGGATGTAGGAGCTGTACATGTTGGCGTCCTGGTGCAGGTAGGCGCTGGGTTCGGCGACTGTTCCGTTGGCGGCGCTGCTCTCTGCCGTCTTCAGGTCCTCGCTGTCGTCCAATGGGACGTCCCGCAGCAGGCTGGGCACCATCACCGTCTGGTCCATGTTGTTGACGGCGCCGATGAAGCGGTTCATGGCGTTGAACAGCGAGTTCTTCTGGTTGTAGGAGGCAGACATCTGCATCATGGCGACCGTGGTCACAGGCCAAGGCCAAATTTAGCCTGATAATGCTCTTTAGGGGATTATTATGAGGCTTCGGCCTGATCCTGGGCCAGCTCTTAACTGGCTCCTGACCCGAGAGAGGCACTCACCGCTGCCACGTGGACCGCCCAACCACTGTTCAGGCTCCAGACTCCCGTCCCGGCCGGCGGTGGAGGCCGTCTGCTGCTGCTGGCCCTCAGACCAACGTTTCAGCCAGCGCTCCAACAGCCACCTGCAGTGAAGGCAGAAAAGAATGAACGGAAGATTTAACTCACTGTAGAAAGGAAATGTCTGCTTCAACCTGCTGCAGCACCTGCACAGGGTCCCACAGCCGGGCTGTAATTACTTTAAAGACACTTCCGGGAGAATAAAATGCAGGTTAACTAACAAGGAAGCCTTTAGCACCACCTGGTAGATGATTTCTGTTGGCTGTGAGCCGAGTGTAAAAACAGCCAGCATAAAAATATCAGAGAAATGTTCATTTAAAGCTCTGAAACGCGTTCATTTAAAGCTCTGAAACGCGTTCATGTAAAGCTCGGAAACGCGTTCATTTAAAGCTCTGAAACGCGTTCATTTAAAGCTCGGAAACGCGTTCGTTTAAAGCTCTGAAACGCGTTCATTTAAAGCTCGGAAACGCGTTCATTTAAAGCTCTGAAACGCGTTCGTTTAAAGCTCGGAAACGCGTTCATTTAAAGCTCTGAAACGCGTTCATTTAAAGCTCGGAAACGCGTTCATTTAAAGCTCTGAAACGCGTTCCTTTAAAGCTCGGAAACGCGTTCGTTTAAAGCTCGGAAACTCGTTCATTTAAAGCTCTGAAACGCGTTCATTTAAAGCTCTGAAACGCGTTCCTTTAAAGCTCTGAAACGCGTTCCTTTAAAGCTCTGAAACGCGTTCATTTAAAGCTCGGAAACGCGTTCCTTTAAAGCTCGGAAACGCGTTCGTTTAAAGCTCTGAAACGCGTTCGTTTAAAGCTCGGAAACACGTTCATTTAAAGCTCGGAAACGCGTTCATTTAAAGCTCGGAAACGCGTTCGTTTAAAGCTCTGAAACGCGTTCGTTTAAAGCTCGGAAACGCATTCGTTTAAAGCTCGGAAACGCGTTCATTTAAAGCTCTGAAACACGTTCATGTAAAGCTCTGAAACTCGTTCGTTTAAAGCTCGGAAACGCGTTCATTTAAAGCTCTGAAACACGTTCATGTAAAGCTCGGAAACTCGTTCATTTAAAGCTCGGAAACGCGTTCGTTTAAAGCTCTGAAACGCGTTCATTTAAAGCTCTGAAACGCGTTCATTTAAAGCTCGGAAACGCGTTCATTTAAAGCTCGGAAACGCGTTCATGTAAAGGTCGGAAACTCGTTCATTTAAAGCTCTGAAACTCGTTCATTTAAAGCTCTGAAACGCGTTCGTTTAAAGCTCTGAAACGCGTTCGTTTAAAGCTCGGAAACGCGTTCGTTTAAAGCTCGGAAACGCGTTCGTTTAAAGCTCTGAAACGCGTTAGTTTAAAGCTCTGAAACGCGGTAGTTTAAAGCTCGGAAACGCGTTCGTTTAAAGCTCGGAAACGCGTTCGTTTAAAGCTCGGAAACGCGTTCGTTTAAAGCTCGGAAACGCGTTCGTTTAAAGCTCGGAAACGCGTTCGTTTAAAGCTCTGAAACGCGTTCATTTAAAGCTCTGAAACGCGTTCCTTTAAAGCTCGGAAACGCGTTCGTTTAAAGCTCGGAAACGCGTTCGTTTAAAGCTCGGAAACGCGTTCGTTTAAAGCTCGGAAACGCGTTCGTTTAAAGCTCGGAAACGCGTTCATTTAAAGCTCTGAAACGCGTTCATTTAAAGCTCTTAAACGCGTTCATTTAAAGCTCTGAAACGCATTCATTTAAAGCTCTGAAACGCGTTCATTTAAAGCTCTGAAACGCGTTCATGTAAAGCTCGGAAACTCGTTCATTTAAAGCTCTGAAACGCGTTCGTTTAAAGCTCGGAAACGCGTTCATTTAAAGCTCGGAAACGCGTTCATGTAAAGCTCGGAAACTCGTTCATTTAAAGCTCTGAAACGCGTTCGTTTAAAGCTCGGAAACGCGTTCATTTAAAGCTCGGAAACGCGTTCATGTAAAGCTCGGAAACGCGTTCATGTAAAGCTCGGAAACGCGTTCATTTAAAGCTCTGAAACGCGTTCATTTAAAGCTCTGAAACGCGTTCATTTAAAGCTCAGAAACGCGTTCATGTAAAGCTCGGAAACGCGTTCGTTTAAAGCTCGGAAACGCGTTCGTTTAAAGCTCGGAAACGCGTTCATTTAAAGCTCTGAAACACGTTCCTTTAAAGCTCTGAAACGCGTTCGTTTAAAGCTCTGAAACGCGTTAGTTTAAAGCTCTGAAACGCGTTCGTTTAAAGCTCGGAAACGCGTTCGTTTAAAGCTCTGAAACGCGTTCGTTTAAAGCTCGGAAACGCGTTCGTTTAAAGCTCGGAAACGCGTTCGTTTAAAGCTCTGAAACGCGTTCGTTTAAAGCTCGGAAACGCGTTCGTTTAAAGCTCTGAAACGCGTTCCTTTAAAGCTCTGAAACGCGTTCGTTTAAAGCTCTGAAACGCGTTCCTTTAAAGCTCTGAAACGCGTTCCTTTAAAGCTCTGAAACGCGTTCGTTTAAAGCTCTGAAACGCGTTCATTTAAAGCTCTGAAACGCGTTCATGTAAAGCTCGGAAACGCGTTCGTTTAAAGCTCGGAAACGCGTTCGTTTAAAGCTCGGAAACGCGTTCATTTAAAGCTCGGAAACGCGTTCATTTAAAGCTCGGAAACGCGTTCATTTAAAGCTCGGAAACGCGTTCATTTACAGCTCGGAAACGCGTTCATTTAAAGCTCTGAAACGCGTTCATTTAAAGCTCGGAAACGCGTTCATTTAAAGCTCTGAAACGCGTTCATTTAAAGCTCGGAAACGCGTTCATTTAAAGCTCTGAAACTCGTTCATTTAAAGCTCTGAAACGCGTTCGTTTAAAGCTCGGAAACGCGTTCGTTTAAAGCTCGGAAACGCGTTCGTTTAAAGCTCTGAAACGCGTTAGTTTAAAGCTCTGAAACGCGGTAGTTTAAAGCTCTGAAACGCGGTAGTTTAAAGCTCGGAAACGCGTTCGTTTAAAGCTCGGAAACGCGTTCGTTTAAAGCTCGGAAACGCGTTCGTTTAAAGCTCGGAAACGCGTTCGTTTAAAGCTCGGAAACGCGTTCGTTTAAAGCTCGGAAACGCGTTCGTTTAAAGCTCTGAAACGCGTTCATTTAAAGCTCTGAAACGCGTTCATTTAAAGCTCTGAAACGCGTTCCTTTAAAGCTCGGAAAAGCGTTCGTTTAAAGCTCGGAAACGCGTTCGTTTAAAGCTCGGAAACGCGTTCGTTTAAAGCTCGGAAACGCGTTCATTTAAAGCTCTGAAACGCGTTCATTTAAAGCTCTTAAACGCGTTCATTTAAAGCTCTGAAACGCGTTCATTTAAAGCTCTGAAACGCGTTCATGTAAAGCTCTGAAACGCGTTCGTTTAAAGCTCGGAAACGCGTTCGTTTAAAGCTCGGAAACGCGTTCGTTTAAAGCTCGGAAACGCGTTCGTTTAAAGCTCTGAAACGCGTTCGTTTAAAGCTCGGAAACGCGTTCGTTTAAAGCTCGGAAACGCGTTCGTTTAAAGCTCGGAAACGCGTTCGTTTAAAGCTCGGAAACGCGTTCGTTTAAAGCTCGGAAACGCGTTCGTTTAAAGCTCGGAAACGCGTTCGTTTAAAGCTCGGAAACGCGTTCGTTTAAAGCTCGGAAACGCGTTCGTTTAAAGCTCGGAAACGCGTTCGTTTAAAGCTCGGAAACTCGTTCATTTAAAGCTCTGAAACGAGTTCGTTTAAAGCTCGGAAACGAGTTCGTTTAAAGCTCGGAAACGAGTTAGTTTAAAGCTCGGAAACGCGTTCGTTTAAAGCTCGGAAACGCGTTCGTTTAAAGCTCGGAAACACGTTCGTTTAAAGCTCGGAAACGCGTTCGTTTAAAGCTCGGAAACGCGTTCGTTTAAAGCTCTGAAACGCGTTCGTTTAAAGCTCTGAAACGCGTTCGTTTAAAGCTCGGAAACGCGTTCATTTAAAGCTCTGAAACGCGTTCGTTTAAAGCTCGGAAACGCGTTCGTTTAAAGCTCTGAAACGCGTTCGTTTAAAGCTCTGAAACGCGTTCGTTTAAAGCTCGGAAACGCGTTCATTTAAAGCTCTGAAACGCGTTCGTTTAAAGCTCGGAAACGCGTTCATTTAAAGCTCTGAAACACGTTCCTTTAAAGCTCTGAAACGCGTTCGTTTAAAGCTCTGAAACGCATTCATTTAAAGCTCTGAAACGCGTTCGATTAAAGCTCGGAAACGCGTTCATTTAAAGCTCGGAAACGCGTTCATGTAAAGCTCTGAAACGCGTTCCTTTAAAGCTCTGAAACAGTCTGTTCAGAATACATCCTAAAACTACTCCATCCATGCACTCATTCCTGACTAATTCCTCAACTTTCCTTCCAACAGACATGAGAGGAACTCCGGGAAAAAGAGACAAAAGCTCTCCAGATTCTCTCGTTTTGTGTTATTCGTGTTATTTTTCATGTAAATGCGGAGCTGCTGCGTCCTAAAACTACAAGCTGAGATGTAAACTCCGTATTTTTTAAATAGATTTAATCTAAAACAGACATCATCTCTGCGGAATATGTCCGTTTACTGAAGCCGGTCCGTTCTGTGAAATACCAGGAAATGAACTGCGATCACCTGATTGATCCAGTTAGAAATCATTTTCCAATAGAGTGAATATCACACATATAACAATAGTATTCTTCTTTAAAGTTTAAAGTGTACCTCTATGTTATTACAAGTTAAACTGTCGGCTTTATCCGGAACAAGTCGGCCGTGCATCCCTCTCACAAATCACCGCCCTGATGACGGCTAATTCCGGGTACCGCTATCCCGCATGATTGGCGCCGCTGAAGCGAAGAAACCTCGGCGGGCAGAGACCCGGTGTTCTTACCGTGTATCAGGGGTCGTTCCCGGGCGCTGGTGGTGTGTCCGGGACCGCTTTCCGCTTGTTTATCTGTGCGGGAATGGGTCGCACCGGCCGGTCAGCGAGTTCGTCTGGAAGCGGCTGACAGCAGAGGAGCGGCGGGGCGGAGCTACCGGACACAGCCAATCACAGCGGGGTATTCCAGATGCAGCCAATCATACAGGGTTTGACGTCACACCGACCGTTGGAAAATGTTACATTGTTTATAGAATTAAAATATAAATTTAACGTCTTATAAATTTATAGTAACGGCATTATTATAATGTCAAATGAAGAGATTAATAATATGTGGCATAATCTTATTTCAGTTTTATTACAAAATATGACTGTGATACTTATTTAATTAATATTATATTCATGCATATACTACATTATAGTATATTGTCATTTTATTCAGTCAGTTCAAGAACAGAATCAAGCTGGATTATAAAAGATATCACTCCCTAAAGAAGTAACTGACTGTGTTCTGGAACCATTTATTTCCAAAATGTGATCTTTTCTAACAGGAATCTGTTTTAATCGAATTAAAGTGTCTCCAGTGGTTCCAAATGATCATAATAAAACAGCAAGACTTGTCTTTACAGCTCAATTTTCTAACGTACTTGGAAGAAAAGTCTATGAATAGATTTGAAAGCTTGCTGAGGATAATGAGTTACTTAGTGACCATCGGTTTAGCTTTGGGAACAATTGATCGGCATCTCCTGCAGTGATGACCCTTACAGAAACAGCACCAGCAGCAGCTGGTATGAACCAGGACAGTGTGGGGGTGTTTATGGAGGCACACCTGGCGTCCCAGGTGTGCCTCCCAGGTGTGCCTCCCAGGTGTGCCTCCCAGGTGTGCCTCCCAGGTGTGCCTCCCAGGTGTGCCTCCCAGGTGTGCCTCCCTTTGCTTGGACTTCCCCTGCCTGCTCTGATGGCTATGATAGCTTTCCGTAGCCTGATGGTTGATTGGACCACAAACCCTCTGCACCTGACCTCGACTCTATTACCAGTTCGGCATAATGAGGCTTTTCCATTTTCCTAAGTAACAGTCTTTTGTATATATGTGCTGTAAATGTTCTTGAATTATGAAAATGGCAGGAAATTTCTTTCTGGCTTTCCTCTTGTAGTGGTTTGTTTTCGATGACTTGAACAAGAATGAACGTGTCTTGCGTTGGATTTATGATCGATTCAAAGCTTCACTCCCACTGAGGACATTTATTTCAATCAAGACCATCAGGAACATTTTGAACTGTGTGTTTGAATAAAGTCCACAGTGTTTCGACTAGAGTAAGCACAAAACACACTCTGAACAATCCCAGGTTGGGGTCCATTTAGCAGCTCATATGGAGCCTTCAGCGCAAAGTTACAACAAGAGCTTTCTGTGTAAAAACCGCCAGTTTGGCGCCCCCTGGTGGACAAACTGTTGTAACCTGCACAGAAAGAACCAAGCAGCAAAATAAATACAAGAGGAATGATAACAGGATGTGCTTCTGGAGGTTTCCATGGTGACGAGAATGGTGGCGTCGTCTCTGTAAGAGAAAGAAAACAGCAGCTGAAGGTCAAACGACAGGAAGTCCCCGAGAGGCAGGGCGACCATCGGTCTGATGTCAGAGAACAATGACGGGTTCGGTTCGGAGGAAATGAATCGGTGACACTTACCCGTCACACCATTTCATACTGGTTGGCGTTGATGAAGTGAGACAAACAGCAAGCCAGAGACGTCCCGATGACCTGAGACGGAACAGATTGGAAATCTCCAGTGAGCCTTACTTTAGTCTGAGTCCAGCCTCAGAAGATGTGTTCAGAGACACCCCGACTTTCCCAAAGCACAGGGTGTCACAGTGAATGGTTTTTCTGTTGGGTGTGTTTGTGATGAACTCACCTCTGGGACTGAGTTACAGTCCTGATCAGCTTCATTTGTTTCATATAAAACAGGAAGCGGCTGCAGTGATTTACTGAAACAAACGTTAATATAAACTCTGCTTCCAGTCCAGTGGATTTCAGTGGACTGAACTTGAATTTGCTTCCATGTAGATTTTAAGATATTTAGTCTCTTGGTGGCTTTTACAACCATTCATGTTGATGGATTTTTTGTTAAAAACAACAAAAAGTTTCAGCTTCGGTCTCTGAGGGTTTGTCTCTGTGAGCCTCTGGGAGGTAAAGCTGCTCCATCTTCTTCATGTTGGATGTTTTCTGCTGGCGTACAACAAGCTTTAAGCCTAAAACCGCTCTGTGGTTCCTCAGCGGTGAGATGAACCTTCATCCCAGTCTCTAATCTCTGGAGGGTGAGAAGGTTTATTCAGCACAGTCCCTCAGTTCTGACCCCGGCCCACAGCATGAAGCTGCCGCCCCCGTGCTTCACTGATGCTGTTCTCTGGACATTCGATGGCCATAGAGTTCAGCTTCAGTCTCCTCTGACCAGAGGACCTTCTCCCACTTTACTTTGGTGACCTTTCCTGTTTTCTGGCCTCCTCTCCGTAATGCTCAGCTCTGTAATGAGGCTCGTAGTGTCCTATGGACAGATGCACCAGCCTCCCTCCAGCTCCGTCAGGTTAATCAGAAACCAAAGGTAATTGGTTTCTGACTAACACCCTCCTTAATCCGTGCCTTTTTGTGGACGACCCTCTCTGGGCAGATTTGTTCCTGCCAGGTGGATTTAATGCTTCTTTGTCCTTGCAGAGCTCCTCGGTCTTAATCTGTGCTTTTTCAGACTCTGAGGCCTTTAATATCAGGTGTGTATATCCCGAGGTCATGTGACACCTTTAACTAATCCTGTGACGTTTGAAGGTAACCGGGAGCAGTAGATCTTATCTAAAACATGGGTTATTTTAAAGATTTAAAGGTTTGATTTTCTTCTTTTATATATTTCTACATTCTAGTGAAGCTTTTTACAGACTCTGATCTGAGCAGGCTGCTGTTCCCCGTTTCATCCACCAGGTGGCGCCCGAAGAGAGCCTCAGACCGGCTGCTGCAGCCCGAGGAGCGTCTCTGTCCACCACAGAAGGAGCAGAGCGCTGCGTCTTCAGGTGAGGAACTGCAGCGTTCGGTGTTCTTTCTGTGAGGAAGTAACAGAAACTCCTGCCGAGTCTCATCTGAATCTCTTCTGATCGCTGTTATTGATCCCAGCAGCGCCGTCGTCCTGGACGAACAGCATCTCTGTGCAGGCGGTGGACTCTCTGGCAGAGCTGCGAGCACAGGAGCATGCTGGGAGTTTGAGTTCTTCTTCTTGCTGGGAAAATCCCTTTTTGTTTTTTTTTGTTTGTATTGTTGTGTAACGCAGTTATTAAATGTTCTGTGTGAGATCGGCTTTTTCATCCACAGCTGCTACTTTTCTTTAAACAAAGAAACCGTGAGAAATCATCAGGTGGCGTTACGCCAAAGTTCCAGTGATCGAAAGGCAAAAGAGAGAAAAGAGTTCCTGAGAGGATAAATGCAGTCTGGTACCTGAGAGAAGGCGATGCCGAAGGTAACTCCTGCGATGATTCCCATGTTGCCCTCGATGAACGACACCACCAAGTCATAACAGCCCTGCAGACACAGTTCATCCGTCACTCCTCTCTGCAGCAGCTTCAGCAGCAGTGTGTGTAAAACTGAGTGAACCCCTGATCCAGCAGCTTCAGCTCAATAAATAATGACATCTGAGGTTGGATTAACTGAGTTCTAACACCTGCTGATGAACTGTTCTTCCTTTCTAAGAGGCTGCACTTCTGACCTCTTTGTAGACTTTACGCGGAGCCACAGTCGTGTTCTTCAGGTCGGCTCCACTGCAGTCTGAGAAACTGATACAGCAGCTGGCGGGAACTCCACCGATGGGAAAATACCTGCTGCTGAACCAGCTGGTGTAGTTATAAACTCCACAGCAGTGCAGCTGCAGACACAGAAACACACACATCAGTTGTGACAGAGAGTTTGAAGGCTGCTTTTGTTACATACAACCGTGCACGTAGATTAGTGCATCATCTGCGTAAGATCGGACCTGAAGTAAAATATATCATTAATATAACGGGATGAGTGCATAGATCCCTTTGTAAATCCTGTGAGACGACAGAGATATATACGACTTTAGGAAAAAGGAACTGGAGACGAGACAAGACCCCGAAACAGAACCCTGAGGAACGCCACAGCAGCAAAAGTTCTGTTAAACAAATGTAAAATAATGCAAATGGGTTTGGGGCTAAAATATGAGACAATGAGTCGGTATGAAACATTTAAAGAGGGGAACCAGTTCTGGAGAACGTGATACTCACTCGACGCTGGACGCCATCCACAGCCAGACTCCTGTCGTCACGCCCATCATACCTCATCACGGCTTCGCTGTACGTGGTGAAGAATGTCCCTTTAATCTGGAAACACAGACGTTTGGCCGACATCAGGACAAAGAACGACTGTGTCAAAGTGTCGTGAAAACGCAGGAATGTGTTTGACCTCGTGGCGAAACACGAATCCAGAGATCCCCGCAATGAGTTCAGTCATGAAGACCAGAGACAGAAACACGGCGAACTGTGGAGACCAAGACCAGCTTTAAATGTCTGATCATCATTCAGAGGTGAGCAGAGATTAGATCACACAGGAGTCGCACCAGTTTCAGCATCCAGGGGCGCCCCCTGCAGGTGGCGAAGCAGCCGAACAGTCCGAACAGCACGATGGCAGCGCCAGTACCGGTGAGCACGTAGGGAGCGTTGGAGGGGCCGCTGGAGATCAGCAGCATGTAGGGGCTCAGCATGAACCTCCACCACAAGCCCACCGCCAGCAGCACCACGCCCGTCACCTGGGGGGGTCAGAGGTCAAACTGTCAGCCCAAAGGCACAAAAGTGGGACTTTATCTCCCGTTTTCGACTGAAATCAACTGAACTCGTTTCCTCTTCACCGGAAATATTTCATTTTGTTTGCTGCAAGTTGTTCAGAAAATAACTAAAGATTTATTTTCTTTTTCACTTTTATACAAAACAGCCTTTAATCAACATTTATTTTATATAAATATTGATGTAAACAAATGTAGGAACAATGCAAACAAAACATTTAAAATCTACATGAACGACATGTTTCTACAGTTTTACAAAGTTTGAAATATTACATATTTTATTTCTCAGTGACATCACTACAGAAAATAACCCAGAAGAAGAAATCCGAATCATCTTTTATTCAACATGAAATGTGCCTGAAAAATATCTTGAAATTTGCATTTTCGCCACATGTTGTAAACCAAAGAAGAACCAGCAGCAGATGTGTTGTTGCTGGTATTTCTGAGAGTAAATCTGCTTTAATGTTTCTCACAGCTGCAGCAGATGGACTAAAGCCCCGGGTCCAGCTGTGAGTCACATGACTGCAGGTCCAGCCCAAAGAGGCGGGAAAAGATGCTCACACAGCCTCAGGTTCAGGTTCAGACAAACGTTTAGTTATGTTCTGGGTTAAAGGCTCAAAGGTTCAAAATGTTCAACAACAAAAGCAAGTTTAACTCGTCCAAAAGTTCGTGATTTTAAACTGAAAAGTTTTTTACATGTAAAACAACATTTAATGAAAGCTGAAGTTCAGTCAGGTTTGGGATCATTTCATCAGACTTACTGAGAACAATTTAAACAAGTAAAAGCTGCACTTTAGCTGAACTTTGTTCTGTGCTTCAGTACTTTAGCTGAAATGGAACCAGAACTATTGAGACTTCTATGGTCAGATGTCTGAAGCAAGTAAAACTGAGTTTAAACTCAATAAAACGAAGCACATTCATATCAGGACTGTTTGTCCGCTTCATGAGTAATAAAGATTTCTAATAAAGATAATAAAGAATGAACTGGATTTATTACCCCATTTATTACTCATGAAGGGTTCGTGAGTAATAAATCGGGTAATAAATCGGGTTTGTGAGTAATAAATCTGGTAATAAATCGAGTTTGTGAGTAATAAATCTGTAATAAATCGGGTTTGTGAGTAATGTTACAGCCCGGCTCAAGGACTGTAACCAAGAACGGGAGAGGAGACGAGGTTGCTACAAAAGTAATACATTTATTAAAAAGAAGACAAAAGATGAGTATCCGTAGTCAGTAATGTAGGCGTGTATGGATGTGTCTGTGTGTGCGTACAAAACGAAAACGACACTAAAGCGCAAAACCGCGGTGCGGCATCTCCCTCAGGCGGCGGGCATGGAAAGAAGGGGCCCCCCGAGAGTCAGCCAGCATCTCTATAAATACGCTACACCGGGCCCAGGTGTAGCACATTCATTTAAGACGGTCCCGCCTCCGCTGAACCTGGAAGAACACCGGAAACACCCTGACATATGGGGCGGGGCCGTCACAGTAATAAATCGAGTTTGTGAGTAATAAATCGAGTAATAAATGGAGTTTGTGAGTAATAGAGTAATACATCGGTAATAAATCGGGTTTGTGAGTAAAAAAATAGAGTTTGTGAGTAATAAATCTGGTAATAAATCGAGTTTGTGAGTAATAAATCTGTAATAAATTGGGTTTGTGAGTACTGAATCGAGTTTGTGAGTAATAAATTGGGTTTGTGAGTAATGAATCGAGTTTGTGAGTAATAAATCGGGTTTGTGAGTAATCAATCGAGTTCGAGTAATAAATCGGTAATAAATTGGGTTTGTAAATAATAAATCGAGTAATAAATGGAGCTTGAGTAATAAATAGAGTAATAAATCGGGTTTGTGAGTAATAAATGGTAATAAATCGGGTTTGTGAGTAATAAATCGAGTTCGTGAGTAATAAATCGGGTAATAAATCGGGTAATAAATCGAGTTTGAGTAATAAATCGGTAATAATCGAGTTCGTGAGTAATAAATCGGGTTTGTGAGTAATAAATCGGTAATAAATTGGGTTTGAGTAATAAATGGAGTTAGTGAGTAATAAATCGGTAATAAATGGAGTATATGAGTAATAAATCGGGTTTGTGAGTAATAAATCGGTAATAAATTGGGTTTGTGAGTAATAAATCGAGTTTGTGAATAATAAATCGGTAATAAATAGGGTTTGTGAGTAATAAATCGAGTTCGTGAGTAATAAATCGGGTAATAAATCGAGTTTGTGAGTAATAAATCGGGTAATAAATCGGGTTTGTGAGTAATAAATCGAGTTTGTGAGTAATAAATCGGGTTTGTTAGTAATAAATCGGTACTAAATCGGGTTTGTTAGTAATAAATCGGTAATAAATCGGGTTTGTGAGTAATAAATCGGGTTTGTGAGTAATAAATTGGGTTTGTGAGTAATGAATCGAGTTTGTGAGTAATAAATCGGGTTTGTGAGTAATCAATCGAGTTCGAGTAATAAATCGGTAATAAATTGGGTTTGTGAATAATAAATCGAGTTTGTGAGTAATAAATCGAGTAATAAATGGAGCTTGAGTAATAAATAGAGTAATAAATCGGGTTTGTGAGTAATAAATGGTAATAAATCGGGTTTGTGAGTAATAAAACGAGTTTGTGAGTAATAAATCGGGTAATAAATCGAGTTTGAGTAATAAATCGGTAATAATCGAGTTCGTGAGTAATAAATTGGGTTTTTGAGTAATAAATCGGTAATAAATCGGGTTTGTGAGTAATAAATCGGTAATAAATTGGGTTTGAGTAATAAATGGAGTTTGTGAGTAATAAATCGGTAATAAATGGAGTATATGAGTAATAAATCGGTAAAAAATTGGGTTTGTGAGTAATAAATCGAGTTTGTGAGTAATAAATTGGTAATAAATCGGGTTTGTGAGTAATAAATCGGGTTTGTGAGTAATACATCGAGTTCGTGAGTAATAAATCGGTAATAAATCGAGTTTGTGAGTAATAAATCGGGTAATAAATCGGGTTTGTGAGTAATAAATCGGTAATAAATTGGGTTTGTGAGTAATAAATCGAGTTTGTGAGTAATAAATCGGTAATAAATCGAGTTCGTGAGTAATAAATCGGGTTTGTTAGTAATAAATCGGTAATAAATCGGGTTTGTTAGTAATAAATCGGTAAAAAAAATCTGGTTTGTTAGTAATAAATCGGTAATAAATCGGGTTTGTGAGTAATAAATCGGGTTTGTGAGTAATAAATCGGTAATAAATTGGGTTTGTGAGTAATAAATCGAGTAATAAATCAGGTTTGTGAGTAATAAATCGGTAATAAATGGAGCTTGAGTAATAAATAGAGTAATAAATCGGGTTTGTGAGTAATAAATGGTAATAAATCGGGTTTGTGAGTAATAAATTGAGTTTGTGAGTAATAAATCGAGTAATAAATCAGGTTTTTGAGTAACAAATCGAGTAATAAATGGAGCTTGAGTAATAAATAGAGTAATAAATCGGGTTTGTGAGTAATAAATGGTAATAAATCGGGTTTGTGAGTAATAAATTGAGTTTGTGAGTAATAAATCGTGTAATAAATTGAGTTTGAGTAATAAATCGGTAATAAATCGGGTTTGTGAGTAATAAATCGGGTTTGTGAGTAATAAATCGGTAATAAATTGGGTTTGAGTAATAAATGGAGTTTGTGAGTTATAAATCGGTAATAAATGGAGTATATGAGTAATAAATCGGGTTTGTGAGTAATAAATCGGTAATAAATTGGGTTTGTGAGTGATAAATCGAGTTTGTGAGTAATAAATCGGTAATAAATTGAGTTTATGAGTGATAAATCGGGTTTGTGAGTAATAAATCGGTAATAAATTGGGTTTGTTAGTAATAAATCGGTAATAAATTGGGTTTGGGAGTAATAAATTGGTAATAAATGGAGTATATGAGTAATAAATCGGTAAAAAATTGGGTTTGTGAGTAATAAATCGAGTTTGTGAGTAATAAATTGGTAATAAATCGGGTTTGTGAGTAATAAATCGGGTTTGTGAGTAATACATCGAGGTCGTGAGTAATAAATCGGTAATAAATTGAGTTTGAGTAATAAATCGGTAATAAATCGGGTTTGTGAGTAATAAATCGGTAATAAATTGGGTTTGTGAGTAATAAATCGAGTTTGTGAGTAATAAATCGGTAATAAATCGAGTTCGTGAGTAATAAATCGGGTTTGTTAGTAATAAATCGGTAATAAATCGGGTTTGTTAGTAATAAATCGGTAAAAAAAATCTGGTTTGTTAGTAATAAATCGGTAATAAATCGGGTTTGTGAGTAATAAATCGGGTTTGTGAGTAATAAATCGGTAATAAATTGGGTTTGTGAGTAATAAATCGAGTAATAAATCAGGTTTGTGAGTAATAAATCGGTAATAAATTGGGTTTTTGAGTAACAAATCGAGTAATAAATGGAGCTTGAGTAATAAATAGAGTAATAAATCGGGTTTGTGAGTAATAAATGGTAATAAATCGGGTTTGTGAGTAATAAATTGAGTTTGTGAGTAATAAATCGTGTAATAAATTGAGTTTGAGTAATAAATCGGTAATAAATCGGGTTTGTGAGTAATAAATCGGGTTTGTGAGTAATAAATCGGTAATAAATTGGGTTTGAGTAATAAATGGAGTTTGTGAGTTATAAATCGGTAATAAATGGAGTATATGAGTAATAAATCGGGTTTGTGAGTAATAAATCGGTAATAAATTGGGTTTGTGAGTCATAAATCGAGTTTGTGAGTAATAAATCGGTAATAAATTGAGTTTATGAGTGATAAATCGGGTTTGTGAGTAATAAATCGGTAATAAATTGGGTTTGAGTAATAAATGGAGTTTGTGAGTAATAAATTGAGTTCGTGAGTAATAAATCGTGTAATAATCGAGTTCATGAGTAATAAATTGGGTTTGTGAGTAATAAATCGGTAATAAATCGGGTTTGAGTAATAAATCGGTAATAAATTGGGTTTGTTAGTAATAAATCGGTAATAAATTGGGTTTGGGAGTAATAAATTGAGTAATAAATCAGGTTTGTGAGTAATAAATCGGTAATAAATTGGGTTTTTGAGTAATAAATCGAGTAATAAATGGAGCTTGAGTAATAAATCGGTAATAATCGAGTTCGTGAGTAATAAATTGGGTTTGTGAGTAATAAATGGTAATAAATCGGGTTTGTGAGTAATAAATTGAGTTTGTGAGTAATAAATCGTGTAATAAATTGAGTTTGAGTAATAAATCGGTAATAATCGAGTTCGTGAGTAATAAATTGGGTTTGTGAGTAATAAATCGGTAATAAATCGGGTTTGTGAGTAATAAATCGGTAATAAATTGGGTTTTTGAGTAACAAATCGAGTAATAAATGGAGCTTGAGTAATAAATAGAATAATAAATCGGGTTTGTGAGTAATAAATGGTAATAAATCGGGTTTGTGAGTAATAAATCGGTAATAAATTGGGTTTGTGAGTTATAAATCGAGTAATAAATCAGGTTTGTGAGTAATAAATCGGTAATAAATTGGGTTTTTGAGTAACAAATCGAGTAATAAATGGAGCTTGAGTAATAAATAGAGTAATAAATCGGGTTTGTGAGTAATAAATGGTAATAAATCGGGTTTGTGAGTAATAAATTGAGTTCGTGAGTAATAAATCGTGTAATAATCGAGTTCGTGAGTAATAAATTGGGTTTGTCGGTAATAAATCGGGTTTGTGAGTAATAAATCGGTAATAAATGGAGTATATGAGTAATAAATCGGGTTTGTGAGTAATAAATCGGTAATAAATTGGGTTTGTGAGTGATAAATCGGTAATAAATTGGGTTTGTGAATAATAAATCGAGTTTGTGAGTAATAAATCGGTAATAAATTGGGTTTGTGAGTAATAAATCTGTAATAAATTGGGTTTGTGAGTAATAAATAGAGTATTAAATCGGGTTTGTGAGTAATAAATCTGTAATAAATTGGTTTTTTTGAGTAATAAATCGAGTAATAAATCAGGTTTGTGAGTAATGAATGGTAATTAATTGGGTTTGTGAGTAATAAATTGGTAATAAATCGGGTTTGTGATTAATAAATCGGTAATAAATTGGGTTTGAGTGATAAATGGAGTTTGTGAGTAATAAACCGGTAATAAATGGAGTATATGAGTAATAAATCGGGTTTGTGAGTAATAAATCGGTAATAAATTGGGTTTGAGTAATAAATGGAGTTTGTGAGTAATAAATCGGTAATAAATTGGGTTTGAGTAATAAATGGAGTTCGTGAGTAATAAATCGTGTAATAATCGAGTTCATGAGTAATAAATTGGGTTTGTGAGTAATAAATCGGTAATAAATCGGGTTTGAGTAATAAATCGGTAATAAATTGGGTTTGAGTAATAAGTGGAGTTTGTGAGTTATAAATCGGTAATAAATGGTGTATATGAGTAATAAATCGGGTTTGTGAGGGATAAATCGAGTTTGTGAGTAATAAATCGGTAATAAATCGGATTTGTGAGTAATAAATCGGTAATAAATTGGGTTTGAGTAATAAATGCAGTTTGTGAGTAATAAATCGGGTTTGTTAGTAATAAATCGGTAATAAATCGGGTTTGTTAGTAATAAATTGGTAAAAAAAATCTGGTTTGTTAGTAATAAATCGGTAATAAATCGGGTTTGTGAGTAATAAATCGGGTTTGTGAGTAATAAATCGAGTAATAAATCAGATTTGTGAGTAATAAATCGGTAATAAATTGGGTTTTTGAGTAACAAATCGAGTAATAAATGGAGCTTGAGTAATAAATAGAGTAATAAATCGGGTTTGTGAGTAATAAATGGTAATAAATCGGGTTTGTGAGTAATAAATTGAGTTCGTGAGTAATAAATCGTGTAATAATCGAGTTCGTGAGTAATAAATTGGGTTTGTGAGTAATAAATCGGTAATAAATCGGGTTTGTGAGTAATAAATCGGTAATAAATGGAGTATATGAGTAATAAATCGGGTTTGTGAGTAATAAATCGGTAATAAATTGGGTTTGTGAGTGATAAATCGAGTTTGTGAGTAATAAATCGGTAATAAATTGGGTTTGAGTAATAAATGCAGTTTGTGAGTAATAAATCGGGTTTGTTAGTAATAAATCGGTAATAAATCGGGTTTGTTAGTAATAAATCGGTAAAAAAAATCTGGTTTGTTAGTAATAAATCGGTAATAAATCGGGTTTGTGAGTAATAAATCGAGTAATAAATGGAGCTTGAGTAATAAATAGAATAATAAATCGGGTTTGTGAGTAATAAATGGTAATAAATCGGGTTTGTGAGTAATAAATTGAGTTTGTGAGTAATAAATCGTGTAATAATCGAGTTCGTGAGTAATAAATTGGGTTTGTGAGTAATAAATCGGTAATAAATCGAGTTTGTGAGTAATAAATCGGTAATAAATGGAGTATATGAGTAATAAATCGGGTTTGTGAGTAATAAATCGGTAATAAATTGGTTTTGTGAGTGATAAATCGAGTTTGTGAGTAATAAATCGGTAATAAATTGGGTTTGTGTGTAATAAATCAAGTTTGTGAGTAATAAATCTGTAATAAATTGGGTTTGTGAGTAATAAATAGAGTATTAAATCGGGTTTGTGAGTAATAAATCGAGTAATAAATCAGGTTTGTGAGTAATAAATCGGTAATAAATTGGGTTTGTGAGTAATAAATCAAATAATAAATGGAGCTTGAGTAATAAATAGAGGAATAAATCGGGTTTGTGAGTAATAAATGTTAATAAATTGGGTTTGTGATTAATAAATCGGTAATAAATTGGGTTTGAGTAATAAATGGAGTTTGTGAGTAATAAATCGGTAATAAATGGAGTATATGAGTAATAAATCGGGTTTGTGAGTAATAAATCGGTAATAAATCGGGTTTGTGAGTAATAAATCGGTAATAAATTGGTTTTGTGAGTAATAAATCGAGTTTGTGAGTAATAAATCGGTAATAAATTGGGTTTGTGAGTAATAAATAGAGTAATAAATCGGGTTTGTGAGTAATAAATCGGTAATAAATTAGGTTTGTGAGTAATAAATCGAGTAATAAATCAGGTTTGTGAGTAATAAATCGGTAATAAATCAGGTTCGTGAGTAATAAATCGGGTAATGAATCGGGTAATAAATCGAGTTTGAGTAATAAATCGGTAATAATCGACTTCGTGAGTAATAAATTGGGTTTGTGAGTAATAAATCGGTAATAAATGGAGTTTGTGAGTAATAAATCGGTAATAAATGGAGTATACGAGTAATAAATTGGTTTTGTGAGTAATAAATCGAGTTTGAGTAATAAATCGGTAATAAATTGGGTTTGTGAGTAATAAATAGAGTAATAAATCGGGTTTGTGAGTAATAAATCGGTAATAAATCGGGTTTGTGAGTAATAAATCGAGTTTGAGTAATAAATCGGTAATAAATTGGGTTTGTGAATAATAAATAGAGTATGTGAGTAATAAATTGAGCTTGAGTAATAAATCGGTAATAATCGAGTTCGTGAGTAATAAATTGGGTTTGTGAGTAATAAATCGGTAATAAATCGGATTCGTGAGTAATAAATCTGGTAATAAATCGAGTTTGAGTAATAAATCGTTAATAATCGAGTTCGCTAGTAATAAATTGGGTTTGTGAGTAATAAATCGGTAATGAATTGGGTTTGTGAGTAATAAATTTGGTTTGTGAGTAATAAATAGAGTAATAAATATGGTTTGTGAGTAATAAATCGAGTTTGTGAGTAATAAATCGGGTTTGTGAGTAATCAATCGAGTTCGAGTAATAAATCGTTAATAATCGAGTTTGTGAGTAATAAATTGGGTTTGTGAGTAATAAATCGGTAATGAATTGGGTTTGTGAGTAATAAATCGAGTTTGAGTAATAAATCGGTAATAAATTGTGTTTGTGAATAATAAATCGAGTTTGTGAGTAATAAATCTGGTTTGTGAGTAATTAATCGAGTTCGAGTAATAAATCGGTAATAAATTGGGTTTGTGAATAATAAATCGAGTTTGTGAGTAATAAATCGGTAATAATCGATTTCGTGAGTAATAAATTGGGTTGGTGAGTAATAAATCGGTAATAAATCGGGTTCGTGAGTAATAAATCGGGTAATGAATCGGGTAATAAATCGAGTTTGAGTAATAAATCGGTAATAATCGAGTTCGTGAGTAATAAATTGGGTTTGTGAGTAATAAATCGGTAATAAATGGAGTTTGTGAGTAATAAATCGGTAATAAATCAGGTTTGTGAGTAATAAATCGTTTTTGTGAGTAATAAATCCAGTAATAAATCGGGTTTGTGAGTAATAAATGGGTAATAAATCGAGTTTGTGAGTCATAAATCGGTAATAAATTGTGTTTGTGAATAATAAATCGAGTTTGTGAGTAATAAATCTGGTTTGTGAGTAATTAATTGAGTTCGAGTAATAAATCGGTAATAAATTGGGTTTGTGAATAATAAATCGAGTTTGTGAGTAATAAATCGAGTAATAAATTGAGCTTGAGTAATAAATCGGTAATAATCGATTTCGTGAGTAATAAATTGGGTTTGTGAGTAATAAATCGGTAATAAATCGGGTTCGTGAGTAATAAATCGGGTAATGAATCGGGTAATAAATCGAGTTTGAGTAATAAATCGGTAATAATCGAGTTCGTGAGTAATAAATTGGGTTTGTGAGTAATAAATCGGTAATAAATCGGATTCGTGAGTAATAAATCGGGTAATAAATCGAGTTTGAGTAATAAATCGTTAATAATCGAGTTCGCTAGTAATAAATTGGGTTTGTGAGTAATAAATCGGTAATGAATTGGGTTTGTGAGTAATAAATTTGGTTTGTGAGTAATAAATAGAGTAATAAATATGGTTTGTGAGTAATAAATCGAGTTTGTGAGTAATAAATCGGGTTTGTGAGTAATCAATCGAGTTCGAGTAATAAATCGTTAATAATCGAGTTTGTGAGTAATAAATTGGGTTTGTGAGTAATAAATCGGTAATGAATTGGGTTTGTGAGTAATAAATCGAGTTTGAGTAATAAATCGGTAATAAATTGTGTTTGTGAATAATAAATCGAGTTTGTGAGTAATAAATCTGGTTTGTGAGTAATTAATCGAGTTCGAGTAATAAATCGGTAATAAATTGGGTTTGTGAATAATAAATCGAGTTTGTGAGTAATAAATCGGTAATAATCGATTTCGTGAGTAATAAATTGGGTTGGTGAGTAATAAATCGGTAATAAATCGGGTTCGTGAGTAATAAATCGGGTAATGAATCGGGTAATAAATCGAGTTTGAGTAATAAATCGGTAATAATCGAGTTCGTGAGTAATAAATTGGGTTTGTGAGTAATAAATCGGTAATAAATGGAGTTTGTGAGTAATAAATCGGTAATAAATCAGGTTTGTGAGTAATAAATCGTTTTTGTGAGTAATAAATCCAGTAATAAATCGGGTTTGTGAGTAATAAATGGGTAATAAATCGAGTTTGTGAGTAATAAATCGGTAATAAATCGGGTTTGTGAGTAATAAATCGGTAATAAATCGAGTTTTTGAGTAATAAATCGGTAATAAATCGAGTTTGTGAATAATAAATCGAGTTATTAAATCGGGTTATTGAGTAATAAATCGGTAATAAATCGAGTTTGTGAGTAATAAATAGAGTAATAAATCGGGTTTGTGAGTAATAAATCGGTAATAAATCGGGTTTGTGAGTAATAAATCGAGTTTGAGTAATAAATCGGTAATAAATTGGGTTTGTGAATAATAAATAGAGTATGTGAGTAATAAATTGAGCTTGAGTAATAAATCGGTAATAATCGAGTTCGTGAGTAATAAATTGGGTTTGTGAGTAATAAATCGGTAATAAATCGGATTCGTGAGTAATAAATCGGGTAATAAATCGAGTTTGAGTAATAAATCGTTAATAATCGAGTTCGCTAGTAATAAATTGGGTTTGTGAGTAATAAATCGGTAATGAATTGGGTTTGTGAGTAATAAATTTGGTTTGTGAGTAATAAATAGAGTAATAAATATGGTTTGTGAGTAATAAATCGAGTTTGTGAGTAATAAATCGGGTTTGTGAGTAATCAATCGAGTTCGAGTAATAAATCGTTAATAATCGACTTTGTGAGTAATAAATTGGGTTTGTGAGTAATAAATCGGTAATGAATTGGGTTTGTGAGTAATAAATCGAGTTTGAGTAATAAATCGGTAATAAATTGTGTTTGTGAATAATAAATCGAGTTTGTGAGTAATAAATCGAGTAATCAATCGAGTTCGAGTAATAAATCGTTAATAATCGAGTTTGTGAGTAATAAATTGGGTTTGTGAGTAATAAATCGGTAATGAATTGGGTTTGTGAGTAATAAATCGAGTTTGAGTAATAAATCGGTAATAAATTGTGTTTGTGAATAATAAATCGAGTTTGTGAGTAATAAATCTGGTTTGTGAGTAATTAATTGAGTTCGAGTAATAAATCGGTAATAAATTGGGTTTGTGAATAATAAATCGAGTTTGTGAGTAATAAATCGAGTAATAAATTGAGCTTGAGTAATAAATCGGTAATAATCGATTTCGTGAGTAATAAATTGGGTTTGTGAGTAATAAATCGGGAATAAATCGGGTTCGTGAGTAATAAATCGGGTAATGAATCGGGTAATAAATCGAGTTTGAGTAATAAATCGGTAATAATCGAGTTCATGAGTAATAAATTGGGTTTGTGAGTAATAAATCGGTAATAAATCGGATTCGTGAGTAATAAATCGGGTAATAAATCGAGTTTGAGTAATAAATCGTTAATAATCGAGTTCGCTAGTAATAAATTGGGTTTGTGAGTAATAAATCGGTAATGAATTGGGTTTGTGAGTAATAAATTTGGTTTGTGAGTAATAAATAGAGTAATAAATATGGTTTGTGAGTAATAAATCGAGTTTGTGAGTAATAAATCGGGTTTGTGAGTAATCAATCGAGTTCGAGTAATAAATCGTTAATAATAGAGTTTGTGAGTAATAAATTGGGTTTGTGAGTAATAAATCGGTAATGAATTGGGTTTGTGAGTAATAAATCGAGTTTGAGTAATAAATCGGTAATAACTTGTGTTTGTGAATAATAAATCGAGTTTGTGAGTAATAAATGGAGTTTGTGAGTAATAAATTGGTAATAAATCGAGTTTGTGAGTAATAAATCGGTAATAAATGGAGTTTGTGAGTAACAAATCGGTAATAAATGGAGTTTGTGAGTAATAAATCGAGTTATTAAATCGGGTTTGTGAGTAATAAATGGAGTTATTAAATCAGGTTTGTGAGTAATAAATCCAGTAATAAATGGAGTTTGTGAGTAATAAATCGGTAATAAATCGAATTTGTAATTAATAAATCGGTAATAAATCGGGTTTGTGAGTAATAAATCGGTAATAAATCGAGTTTGTGAGTAATAAATCGGGTAATAAATCGAGTTCGTGAGTAATGAATCGGGTAATAAATGGAGTTTGTGAGTAATAAATCGGTAATAAATTGGGTTTGAGTAATAAATGGAGTTTGTGAGTAATAAATCGGTAATAAATGGAGTTTGTGAGTAATAGATCGAGTAATAAATCAAGTTTGTGAGTAATCGGTAATAAATGGAGTTTGTGAGTAATAAATCGAGTTATTAAATCGGGTTTGTGAGTAATAAATCGAGTTATTAAATCGATTTTGTGAGTAATAAATGGAGTTTGTGAGTAATAAATCGGTAATAAATCGAATTTGTAATTAATAAATCGGTAATAAATCGGGTTTGTGAGTAATAAATCGGTAATAAATCGAGTTTGTGAGTAATAAATCGGGTAATAAATCGAGTTCGTGAGTAATAAATCGGGTAATAAATCGAGTTTGTGAGTAATAAATCGGGTAATAAATCGAGTTTGTGAGTAATAAATCGGTAATAAATTGGGTTTGAGTAATAAATGGAGTTTGTGAGTAATAAATCGGTAATAAATGGAGTTTGTGAGTAATAGATCGAGTAATAAATCAAGTTTGTGAGTAATCGGTAATAAATGGAGTTTGTGAGTAATAAATGGAGTTATTAAATCAGGTTTGTGAGTAATAAATCGGTAATAAATCGAGTTTGTGAGTAATAAATCGGGTAATAAATCGGGTTTTTGAGTAATAAATCGGTAATAAATCGGGTTTGTGAGTAGTTCAGGTGTTGAATCAAAGCGGCTGCAGGATGAAAGAGGAGATGAAGGCTCAGCTGCAGGAGGTTAAAGAAGAAGTTTTTCTGCACATTAAAGAATAAATTCTCATCTTTTCAGTCTTTAATCCAACAGGAAAGAAAAGAATATTCAAACTTACTCTCTGGATAGTTTATGGATAATACTTTAGGGCTGTGAACATCATCTGAGCAGAGAAACTGTTGGTTTGTTGTGAGAAGCGTTAAAAGCTTTAGGAACCAGAACCAGAACCAGAGTTCAGATATCCAAACAGTGACGGTTACCCAACAGGATCTGCGTGGTGAACAGGTTCGAGCTTCCTTCCTGAAGCGCCTGCAGGTGACACTTGTTGTGATTTGGTGCTAAATGACTAAAACTGAAGTGATTATTAATCAGTTCGATCATGTGACCGGTTCCTGGTTGCAGAGAGTAAACATGGCCGACAGGGAAGATGAATGTTGAGTAATAAAGAACCAAAACAGCCATTTTTATTTACCACGACTGTTGGATAAAGCCAAGAGGAAGGCGGCCTGCAGCGCCACCTGCTGGTCACCTTTACTCACTGCAAACAGCCTGATGATCCTATGAAGAGGCATTTAAAGGATGAGCTTCAGACTTTAGGCTTGTTCAGTCTGAATAAGACGTATAAGAGCTGGGCAGCAGCCCACCGAGCCAGAACCAGAACCAGAACCAGAACCAGAACCAGACGGCTGATAAAGACCAGAAAGCAGGACACAATAAATACACCAACGATCCGACAGAACCAGAGGATAATGAAGCAGGGTGAGGTCTGTAAGAGCCGGTTCTGATCAGGCTCCTTTGGACCAGAACTTCTTCATTATCTTCATTATCATGTCGGTGTCGGCGCCGCCTCATTCCTCAGGGTCCAGATCAGGCTGACCTCTGACCTCTGAACACTGCTCTGGATCCTTTCCATCTAACTCAGTTCCTCAGTTTAAACGATTCAGCCTCTTCTGGGCAGGATTAAAGGTTAGTTTGATTCCATGAAGCAGGATTAAAGGTTAGTTTGATTCCATGAAGCAGGACTAAAGGTTAGTTTGATTCCATGAAGCAGGATTAAAGGTTAGTTTGATTCCATGAAGCAGGATTAAAGGTTAGTTTGATTCCATGAAGCAGGACTAAAGGTTAGTTTGATTCCATGAAGCAGGATTAAAGGTTAGTTTGATTCCATGAAGCAGGATTAAAGGTTAGTTTGATTCCATGAAACAGGACTAAAGGTTAGTTTGATTCCATGAAGCAGGATTAAAGGTTAGTTTGATTCCATGAAGCAGGACTAAAGGTTAGTTTGATTCCATGAAGCAGGACTAAAGGTTAGTTTGATTCCATGAAGCAGGACTAAAGGTTAGTTTGATTCCATGAAGCAGGACTAAAGGTTAGTTTGATTCCATGAAGCAGGATTAAAGGTTAGTTTGATTCCATGAAGCAGGACTAAAGGTTAGTTTGATTCCATGAAGCAGGATTAAAGGTTAGTTTGATTCCATGAAGCAGGATTAAAGGTTAGTTTGATTCCATGAAGCAGGATTAAAGGTTAGTTTGATTCCATGAAGCAGGATTAAAGGTTAGTTTGATTCCATGAAGCAGGATTAAAGGTTAGTTTGATTCCATGAAGCAGGATTAAAGGTTAGTTTGATTCCATGAAGCAGGACTAAAGGTTAGTTTGATTCCATGAAGCAGGACTAAAGGTTAGTTTGATTCCATGAAGCAGGACTAAAGGTTAGTTTGATTCCATGAAGCAGGATTAAAGGTTAGTTTGATTCCATGAAGCAGGATTAAAGGTTAGTTTGATTCCATGAAGCAGGATTAAAGGTTAGTTTGATTCCATGAAGCAGGACTAAAGGTTAGTTTGATTCCATGAAGCAGGACTAAAGGTTAGTTTGATTCCATGAAGCAGGATTAAAGGTTAGTTTGATTCCATGAAGCAGGATTAAAGGTTAGTTTGATTCCATGAAGCAGGATTAAAGGTTAGTTTGATTCCATGAAGCAGGATTAAAGGTTAGTTTGATTCCATGAAGCAGGATGCAGCCGCAGGGTGAAATAAAGACGCTCTATCCGTCTCTGACCCGAGGACAAAGTGTTAGAAATGTTTCTCACCCAGAAGACGAAGGTGTACAGCAGCAGCAGCGCCTTCAGGCAGAAGA
The DNA here is from genome assembly GCF_036924035.1 of Leuresthes tenuis. Taxonomy (NCBI): domain Eukaryota; kingdom Metazoa; phylum Chordata; class Actinopteri; order Atheriniformes; family Atherinopsidae; genus Leuresthes; species Leuresthes tenuis. Next base: position 35,147,371 of record NW_027325355.1, on the reverse strand, counting down.
TCACCGGCTTGGTTTCCATCCTCCTGGGAGCCATCCTCCGTCTGACTGACCCTGGACTCCCTGCTCCTCTTCCTCTCTTTGTATCAGCTGAGGAAGCGTGGAGCTGCACCTGCGGAGCCAAGCGGCGCCCCCTGCTGGCCACGCATTTAGCTGCGTTCACCTCAACAGACTCTTTCACGTTTTATCGCCCGGTTCAGTCTAACACAGGACAGAAAATATGATGTGGAAACAGAAACCGTGGCTACAGGCTGTGAATCTGTCCAGTTAAAGCGGTTCAGAGCTCTCAGATCACTTCGGGCCGGTTCCGGCTCACTTTCACTCGAAGTGTCTGAGAATCACAAACCTGTGAAAATGTCTCCAGTAATCAAGGTTGCTGCAGCCATCACCTCGGTGCTGATTGTGTGGTGAGAGTGTGAAGTATGAGGGTCACATGTTTGTCCACACGTGCACGCTCATGGGGAGCTGATGCACCGGGGTGGAGGAACAAAGCTTTCTGATTGGCTCCAGTGCAGTGATTTCACTCTGAAATCCAGCTACTCTCATGTTACCTCCACATTTCTAACTTACACATCAGAAAGTCCTCCTCGTTCGTCTTCTTCCACCCAATCAGCCTCGTTCTTTCCTCCCTGATCCCCCCAGAGTGCCCCCCCCCAGACCCCAGTTCACTGCCTTATATCTGAGCTGAGGTTTCTCTTCAGATTTGGAGGCGAGGGTCACCATAGCAACCATAAACCCTGAATAATCTCATGATTCGGACTCTTTAAGCTGCCATAAAAACCATTTAAAACACAGCAGGTCAATAAAAATACATCTGAGTCCAGAACGAGGTTCTGCTGCTTCCAAAAGGTTTTCAATCCAACTAATTTTCACACAACGAGTGTTTGAAGCAGTTTCTGGAGTAGGTGGGAGTCACCATAGCAACCATAAACCCTGAATAATGTCATGATCCGGACTGCGGTTAAAGGGTCTTACTGGAAGGAAAACGTCAAAACAAAAGAAGATTCTGAAAGTTTTATTTTGTTCAGGCAACAGTTGAAAAATCTAAATGTAGTAATTCACAGTGCATCACGTTCCCGTCGATGTTCGTTTAAAGAAAGCAGGACTGAGCTTCATCTTCCTCCCGAGTTTATCTACGATTACAGCTGATTATACCAGAGAATGATTAATGCTTAATATAGATTACATCTGACTGTGGAAATTAGATTCCCTGAGCTTCAGATGGACGAACATGCAGCGCCTTCGCTCTCATTCATACACCGTTACCACGACGACAACGCCATCATGTGCTTTATGAGTCGATCCTGAGTGGAAACGTCCTCCTCTCACACCTGCACAGACCAGGGCCTGAAGGTTCCCGGCTCCACGGGGCGACACTGCCACAGAAAACACACCCAGCACACGTTAAAAAGCTCGGGCCCATTTCAAAGGGACCACTTCTTGACTCAGAGCTGTAAAACCGGACAGGATCGGGAAGCTTTCGTACCAGTTTGGTGAAGCGGTCGCTGCAGGCGTTGCGGATCCTCTCGGCAGAGGCGGGGCTGTCCAACCTGAAGGGTCCTGTGATGCCCGACTCCGCCCGGGCGGCGCTGATGGCGTCTTTGATGGCGTAGAAAACGGATGACGCCAGGAAGAGAGGCGGCTCGCCCACAGCCTGGTCAGGACGAAACATACCAGTCTGTGTTTGTTCGAGAGCACGATGTTTAAACTGCTGCTGACTGTGGCGGTACCTTCGAGGCAAAGATGGCTTTGTCGTTGGGGGCGTCGCGGAGGAGCGAGACGGTGAGCTGCGTGGGAATGTCCCCGAAGGCCGGGATCTTATAGGAACCTGGACCCCGAGTGAGGAGGACGCCCTGAGGTGAATAATGAAGCTCCTCCAGGGTGAAGAGGCCCAGCCCCTGCATGAAGCCCCCCTCCACCTGCAGGGGCAGGACGTTTAGACCTTAGGGGGGTGCTCCAAATAAAAGGGTTTAGCTTCCAGTGATGGCAGCGAATGTGACGACTCACCTGCCCGATGTCGATAGCCGGGTTGAGGCTGTGACCCACATCCATGACTACGGTGGTGCTGAGGTTCTGTAAGACGACATAAAGCTTTGTGATGAAACCTCACATGTGTCAGATCCTGTCTTTATTTAAAACCCATTTAAATAAATGCTGCAGCAGATTGAGCCTGAGCAGAAAACTTAATGAAGCTGAAATAAGAGGCGGTATCATCAGCATAAAAGTTCACACAGACTTTGAAATAAGAGGCGGTATCATCAGCATAAAGGTTCACACAGACTTTGAAATAAGAGGCGGTATCATCAGCATAAAGGTTCACACAGACTTTGAAATAAGAGGCGGTATCATCAGCATAAAGGTTCACACAGACTTTGAAATAAGAGGCGGTATCATCAGCATAAAGGTTCACACAGACTTTGAAATAAGAGGCGGTATCATCAGCATAAAGGTTCACACAGACTTTGAAATAAGAGGCGGTATCATCAGCATAAAGGTTCACACAGACTTTGAAATAAGAGGCGGTATCATCAGCATAAAGGTTCACACAGACTTTGAAATAAGAGGCGGTATCATCAGCATAAAGGTTCACACAGACTTTGAAATAAGAGGCGGTATCAACAGCATAAAGGTTCACACAGACTTTGAAATAAGAGGCGGTATCATCGGCATAAAGGTTCACACAGACTTTGAAATAAGAGGCGGTATCATCGGCATAAAGGTTCACACAGACTTTGAAATAAGAGGCGGTATCGTCAGCATAAAGGTTCATACAGACTTTAAATGGTTTGCACATGCAGACAGAACACCAGGACCAGTTTATCCCAACATTTTAGGTTTTGGGGAATGTTTTCAAGCTTCTGTGAGCTTTGGTTGTGCTGACCTTGTGAGCTCCGGTCAGACAGTCGATCTCCACCTCCGAACAGGCCACTCCGTAGCTGAAGTAGTTGAACGCTCTGCCCGAGTTCGTATCGAAGCTGTAACCCAGGTCTGGAGTCCTGATGAGGACAAGGAATCAGAGAAACTCCCGCTTGATGCCAGATGAACTGAAGCAGGGACCTGGTTGGTGAACTTACTTGTAAAAGCCGTTTGCGCTGAGGTTGACTCTGTCGAAGTACGCAGCCTTCACCTAAGGACACAAAGACGAGGAGACTGAGGACATTAAGTCATGAAATTCATCATCTGATGTTGAACTTTTACTTTAACTGGAAACACCTGACTTTACTTTTGGAGCTTGGCTTATAAAACTAGAGAAACTGTTCCTCACCCAGTCCTCCCATGATGCTTTGGGGTTCTTGGTCTTGTACGGCTCCAGGCGCTTCAGCAGGGTCTCGCAGGCGTTCTGCACAGCAGCTCCGTTCAGGTCGGAGGAGGCGGAGGCGGCGGTGGGGCTGGCGTTGGGCACCGTGTTGGTGCTGGTCTCTGAGATGTGGATCTTTGAAAAGGGGATACCCAGAATCCTGCTGGCGACCTGGAGATCAACACGGAGTTAAGTGTCGTTGAGCTTTACGCAATTCATTCAAGGATAAAAAGTCGCGTTCCAACAGAACATGAATAAAGAAATAAAGAAAAATACCGACTGTGACCCAAAGTTTATGAAGGAAGTTAATTAATTCACCTAATTTACATGTGGTGACATCACTGATGACATCACACTGGATTCTGAACACATTTTTCTTTTATTTTTGATTCTTTTCTGAGTTCATGAACACAACTATGAACAAAGCTGCTCCAACTTCTGATATTTTTCATGTTTTTCTGTCATTTTATCCTCATAAAAACGAGAAAATCAGTAAAAATTCTTTAATCAGATCCTGATTCTTCACATTCTTCTACACAGACTGATGGTTTATTCCTGTACCTGAACCATCTTGGTGTGGAGCCCCTGCCCCATCTCGGTTCCCCCATGAGTCAACAGCACAGAGCCGTCTGTGTAGATGTGAGCCAGAGCACCGGCCTGGAGGCAAAACTCTCGTTAAGTCAAACAAAGTCACAGCAAAGGCTCCAAATGATTGTTCCTTCAGCAGTGAAATGGTGGCTGAGACCTGGTTGAGGAAGGAGGCTGTGAAGCTGATGCCAAACTTAGTGGGAACCATGGCAACGCCTCGTTTGGTCCATCGATTCTGTCTGATGAGAAAACAGAAAGAGCTCATTTCAAACATGTTCTGGTGGGTTTTTATTATATTTTGTGCTTTTTACAACCCATCCTGACTGTTTGATGCTTTAACGCCTCGACCTCCCCCACGAGTTTCAAAGGAAATATAAAAATATTAGATAATATTAGTAAAGATAAACTCTAAAATACTATTTTAACTTCTAACACTGCTCTTTGAGGATGTTTTGCCTCTTTTGTGCTCCTTGTTGCTTTTGTAAATAAGTGTCAACTGAACCGTTTCTGCACAACTGCACCTGTTCAACACAACACAACTGCACCTGTTCTGCACAACTGCACCTGTTCAACACAACTGCACCTGTTCAACACAACTGCACCTGTTCAACACAACTGCACCTGTTCTGCACAACTGCACCTGTTCAACACAACTGCACCTGTTCTGCACAATACAACTGCACCTGTTCAACACAACTGCACCTGTTCTGCACAACTGCACCTGTTCAACACAACTGCACCTGTTCTGCACAACTGCACCTGTTCAACACAACTGCACCTGTTCTGCACAACTGCACCTGTTCAACACAACTGCACCTGTTCAACACAACTGCACCTGTTCTGCACAACTGCACCTGTTCAACACAACTGCACCTGTTCTGCACAACTGCACCTGTTCAACACAACTGCACCTGTTCAACACAACTGCACCTGTTCTACACAACTGCACCTGTTCTGCACAACACAACTGCACCTGTTCTGCACAACACAACTGCACCTGTTCAACACAACTGCACCTGTTCAGCACAACTGCACCTGTTCTACACAACTGCACCTGTTCAACACAACACAACTGCACCTGTTCTACACAACACAACTGCACCTGTTCAACACAACTGCACCTGTTCAGCACAACTGCACCTGTTCTGCACAACTGCACCTGTTCTGCACAACACAACTGCACCTGTTCTGCACAACACAACTGCACCTGTTCTGCACAACACAACTGCACCTGTTCAACACAACTGCACCTGTTCAGCACAACTGCACCTGTTCTGCACAACACAACTGCACCTGTTCAGCACAACTGCACCTGTTCTGCACAACTGCACCTGTTCTACACAACTGCACCTGTTCTGCACAACACAACTGCACCTGTTCTGCACAACTGCACCTGTTCTGCACAACTGCACCTGTTCTGCACAACTGCACCTGTTCTGCACAACTGCACCTGTTCTGTTCAACACAACTGCACCTGTTCTGCACAATACAACTGCACCTGTTCTGCACAATACAACTGCACCTGTTCAACACAACTGCACCTGTTCAGCACAACTGCACCTGTTCTACACAACTGCACCTGTTCAACACAACACAACTGCACCTGTTCTGCACAACTGCACCTGTTCTGCACAACACAACTGCACCTGTTCTACACAACTGCACCTGTTCTGCACAACTGCACCTGTTCTGCACAACTGCACCTGTTCAACACAACTGCACCTGTTCTGCACAATACAACTGCACCTGTTCAGCACAACTGCACCTGTTCAGCACAACTGCACCTGTTCTGCACAACTGCACCTGTTCTGTTCAACACAACTGCACCTGTTCTGCACAACTGCACCTGTTCTGCACAATACAACTGCACCTGTTCTGCACAACTGCACCTGTTCAACACAACTGCACCTGTTCAACACAACTGCACCTGTTCTGCACAACACAACTGCACCTGTTCAACACAACTGCACCTGTTCTACACAACTGCACCTGTTCTGCACAACTGCACCTGTTCAACACAACTGCACCTGTTCTGCACAACACAACTGCACCTGTTCTACACAACTGCACCTGTTCTGCACAACACAACTGCACCTGTTCTGCACAACTGCATCTGTTCTGCACAACACAACTGCACCTGTTCTACACAACTGCACCTGTTCTACACAACTGCACCTGTTCAACACAACACAACTGCACCTGTTCTGCACAACTGCACCTGTTCTGCACAACTGCACCTGTTCTGCACAACTGCACCTGTTCTGCACAACTGCACCTGTTCTGCACAACTGCACCTGTTCAACACAACTGCACCTGTTCTGCACAACTGCACCTGTTCAACACAACTGCACCTGTTCTACACAACTGCACCTGTTCAACACAACTGCACCTGTTCTGCACAACTGCACCTGTTCTGCACAACTGCACCTGTTCTGCACAACTGCACCTGTTTTAAAGGTCAACAAGAGTAATAAATTTAAATAACTTAATATAGAAATGTTATTGAATGTGTTCAGAATTCAGTGTTAAGCTTTTGCAAATCTTTTTTAAATAACTTTGGCACTGAAAGGGTGAAGAAACTCTGGTCCATTCTTACCTGTTGTACAAGTCAATCGCAGCTCGGCGTTGCCTGTATCCAGACTGTGACAGACACTCCTCCCAGCAGCGATCCAAAGTGAGCCCGTGCAGGATCTGGTTGTACGGCGTCAGCTCACCCTCGGTGTACAGGTTCAACCGACGCACCTGAGCACAGAAACACTGACTGGCCGCTGCTCATCCACCAGAGTTCAGCTGTTTGCTGGATACAAACCTCCTCTGCTGAGCGGCCCAGACTCTGAGCAACGTCTGTCATCCAGCTCTCTGCCACCATCATGCCCTGTGGTCCCCCGAAGCCCCTGAAGGCGGTGTTGGACGGCAGGTTGGTGCGGCAGAGGAAGCCTCGGCCGCGGACGTTGGGCACGCTGTACGAGTTCTCCATGTGAAACAGAGCGCGCTCCAAGATCTGGACGAACAAAACTGCGTCATCAGTATACAGTGTGACGCCGTGAAGAGGAACCGTGGCTGCAGATGCTACTCACTGCCAGAGATAGGTCCATGGAGTTTCCAGCATTACCGTAGTAGGACACATCCAGAGCCACAACCTTACCGCTGTTCATAAAACCGACCTGCAGGGGAGAAGACAAAGAGCTCTGCAGCAACAGTCCGCCCACACAGCGCTAAATGGACCAGGCAGCACTGCCTACCTTGTATTTCCCGTAGAAGGGGTGTCGTCCTCCTGTGATCAGCATGTCCTCGTCTCTGTCCAGCATGCACCTGACGGGCCTCTTCAGCCTGAAACACAGAAACCTGCTGCTGACTTTGTACTTTCAGGGGTTAGAGGTTCAATAAACACGCGTACTTGTTCGCTGCCACGGCAACCACGGTGGACAACAGGGTCGACCGGCTCTCCTTCCCCCCGAAGCCTCCTCCCATCCTCTTCACGCGGACCACCACTCTGTTGGCCGGGACGCCCAGCGCCCTCGCCACCTGAGACTGAGGCACGATGAACATTATTTCCATTGTTATGCTGATGATACTCAGCTGTACTTATCTATGAAACCAGATGAAACCAATAGGTTGGTCAGACTACAGGCTTAAAGACATAAAGACCTGGATGACTCAGAACTTTCTGCTTCTAAACTCAGACAAACTGAAGTTGTTCTCTTTGGACCTGAGCGCTTCAGGGAGAAATTGTCTAGTTATATAGTTACTCTAGATGGTATTTCCGAAGAGACTGACAAGTCAGTTTGTTCAAGAAGGGAGGAAAGTTAATAAGGCAATAAGGAGGCAACGCAGCTTAGAGGATGCTTGGATTGGGAGATGCAGGTAGATTTAGGAGGAAAGCTTGTTGTTCCCCAGGAAATATCCTCTACAAACCTAAGGCCTGATATAGTGTTGTGGTCTATGAGTAGAATTAGAGTCAATTTCATAGAGCTGACTGTTCCTTGGGAGGAATTTGTGGCAGAAGCATATGAAAGGAAAAAGCTTAGGTATGTGGAGTTGGGGGCAGAAGCAGAGCAGCGAGGATGGAAAGTTAGGATCTGTCCAGTGGAAGTAGGATGAAGAGGATTTGCTGCAAAGTCTGTCTCATTCAGGGATTTGGGTGTAAGTGGACAGAGTGTGAGGAAAATAGTGAAGGAAGTGTCAGATGAGGCAGTAAAGTCCAGTCAGTGGATTTGGGTTAGAAGAAGCAGTAATAGCTGGGGGCCCAGCAGGGGGGGCACTTAGGGTAAACAGACTCTTGGAAGAAGCAAGGAAGAAATCCAGGATGTATTTAAGTGGAGGGTGCTGCCCAGGTGAGCCTTTTGAAACCAGGTGGCCATTTTAGGTGAGTTGGCCTTAATCTGCTGGTGTGTCCTGTTGTGCCTCCACCTCTGACCCCCTCTTTACTTTCATTACCCCCCCTCCCTGAACCAGGGTCTGTATCCCCACCCGCTATGGCTGGTGTGCAGCTGGTGAGAGGCTGGGGCAGCTGATAATAACGCTGCTTTTGGAGGGGTGGAGCAGTGATGGCTGGCATTAGGAGTGACTCTGGGACACCAGTGATCCCTGTCCAGCCTCCTGGAGGTACTGTGGACCCAACTAAACTAAACACTGATGAAAGGAGGTTCCCACCTGATGACCCCAAAGACATGATGGCCAGCACTGCTCACTGGTCTGTAGGGATTGTAGGGTTTAGGAGGTTCTTCATTAGGTACTGAGCCAGTATTAGAAGGTTAATTGTTGAATTTAGGGAATTATTCTCTAAGTCTGGTCCGTTTTGTTTGTAGCAGAAGTTTATTGTGTTTACTCTGAATTGGCTTCTCCTACAGTGAGGAGTTATTTCTGACCAGGATCTGTCCTCTGACTCACATATAAAGCAGGTTTCTGCCTTCTTTCACCTTCGTAATAAAACAGGAACATCCCGTCTCAGGGTGATGCAGAGAAACTGCTCCAGCTACTTCAGGATTATGAATTACCTGCGTGTCAGTGGTGGACTGAGTGGAAACAAAGAGCTCCATCTCTCCATCTTCTCCTCGGGGAACAGCCAGAGTGACGTTTGTTTCCAGGTAGAAATGCTCCTGACCTCCGATGTGCATCTCACCTGAGACACAATCACTCAGTCATCAATACCTGACCCAATACCTGACCCAATACCTGACCCAATACCTGACTCAATACCTGACTCAATACCTGACTCAATACCTGACCCAATACCTGACCCAATACCTGACCCAATACCTGACTCAATACCTGACCCAATACCTGACCCAATACCTGACCCAATACCTGACTCAATACCTGACTCAATACCTGACCCAATACCTGACCCAATACCTGACCCAGTACCTGACCCAATACCTGACCCAATACCTGACCCAATACCTGACCCAGTACCTGACCCAATACCTGACTCAATACCTGACTCAATACCTGACCCAATACCTGACTCAATACCTGACCCAATACCTGACCCAATACCTGACCCAATACCTGACTCAATACCTGACCCAATACCTGACCCAATACCTGACCCAGTACCTGACCCAATACCTGACTCAATACCTGACCCAATACCTGACCCAATACCTGACCCAGTACCTGACCCAATACCTGACCCAATACCTGACCCAATACCTGACCCAATACCTGACCCAATACCTGACTCAATACCTGACCCAATACCTGACCCAATACCTGACCCAATACCTGACTCAATACCTGACTCAATACCTGACCCAATACCTGACCCAATACCTGACCCAATAACTGACCCAATACCTGACCCAATACCTGACCCAATACCTGACCCAATACATGACTCAATACCTGACCCAATACCTGACCCAATACCTGACCCAGTACCTGACCCAATACCTGACTCAATACCTGAATCAATACCTGATCCAATACCTGACCCAATACCTGACCCAATAACTGACCCAATACCTGACTCAATACCTGACCCAATACCTGACTCAATACCTGACCCAATACCTGACTCAATACCTGACCCAATACCTGACTCAATACCTGACCCAATACCTGACTCAATACCTGACCCAATACCTGACCCAATACCTGACCCAATAACTGACCCAATACCTGACCCAATACCTGACCCAATACCTGACTCAATACCTGACTCAATACCTGACTCAATACGAGACACAGACTGATTCATCAGTTCACCGAGGACAGAGAAAGAGTTCTGTTACTTTCACAGAATCAGTGACAAACTTCTGTAAGTTAAACACGCCTCCGCAGGTCATCGGTTCTGCTGGGACCGCTGGAGAGGTGCGTTCGGTTTGTTCACCTGAGTAGCTGCAACACACTCCCGACAGATGAGTCTGATTGTATATATATTATTAGATGGAGCCTGATTGGGAAAACACGGCAGAAACTTAGTAACCTTGATACAGTTTTTGGGTTTTTTCGTACGCAGCTTCTTGTCACACGTGAAATACAATCTGCACGTAATCAGGCGTGCGTTGCTGCGTATCTCTCTGGTTGCTGTGACACACACACGCAGTCCTACCCTCCAGGATGTGGTCAGCTTGTTTAAACCCCGCCTCCAGGTCTCCACTCTGGATGGTTCTGATTGGCTGATAGAAGGATTGAGCAGCAATGGCCTCCTGTCAATCAAACCAACAATAGCCTTCAGTCACAGGTAAGAATGTGGCTCAGGAAGTCCGGCTGGGATTATCCAGGTGTGTCTGGTCTCACCTGGATGGTGACGATAGGCTGCAGCTCTTCATACTGTATCTTCATGGCTTTGGCAGCTCTCTGAGCGTGAAGCTGAGTGTCGGCCACCACGGCGCCGATGATGTGACCCACACAGGTGACCTGCACAGATACGTACGTCATCGGTCTGAACCACACAGGTGCCTGATTGGTCAGATTAACAGAAGCGCACCTTTCCGTCAGCGAGGACGCTCTGGTCCTGTCGGATCCCGGTGGCGTTGCTGCCAGGAACGTCATCAGCAAACAGGCAGCAGACGACACCAGGCAGACATTCAGCAGCCGACGTGTCCACAGAGCTGGAACACACACACACACCTGGTGAGACTGGACAGGTGTGGTATATGTGGTGCAGGTGTGCGAGGTGCAGGTGTGAGAGGTGCAGGTGTGCGAGGTGCAGGTGTGAGAGGTGCAGGTGTGCGAGGTGCAGGTGTGTGTGGTGCAGGTGTGTGTGGTGCAGGTGTGAGAGGTGCGCGAGGTGCAGGTGCGAGGTGCAGGTGCGAGAGGTGCAGGTGTGCGAGGTGCAGGTGTGAGAGGTGCAGGTGTGAGAGGTGCAGGTGTGCGAGGTGCAGGTGTGCGAGGTGCAGGTGTGAGAGGTGCAGGTGTGCGAGGTGCAGGTGTGCGAGGTGCAGGTGTGCGAGGTGCAGGTGTGCGAGGTGCAGGTGTGCGAGGTGCAGGTGTGAGAGGTGCAGTTGTGAGAGGTGCAGGTGTGCGTGGTGCAGGTGTGAGAGGTGCAGGTGTGAGAGGTGCAGTTGTGAGAGGTGCAGGTGCGTGTGGTGCAGGTGCGCGAGGTGCAGGTGTGCGAGGTGCAGGTGTGCGAGGTGCAGGTGTGCGAGGTGCAGGTGCGCGAGATGCAGGTGCGTGTGGTGCAGGTGCGCGAGGTGCAGGTGCGCGAGGTGCAGGTGTGCGAGGTGCAGGTGCGCGAGGTGCAGGTGTGCGAGGTGCAGGTGCGCGAGGTGCAGGTGCGCGAGGTGCAGGTGCGCGAGGTGCAGGTGCGAGAGGTGCAGGTGTGCGAGGTGCAGGTGTGCGAGGTGCAGGTGCGCGAGGTGCAGTTGTGAGAGGTGCAGGTGTGCGAGGTGCAGGTGTGAGAGGTGCAGGTGTGAGAGGTGCAGGTGTGAGGTGCAGGTGTGGGAGGTGCAGGTGTGAGGTGCAGGTGTGGGAGGTGCAGGTGTGAGGTGCAGGTGTGGGAGGTGCAGGTGTGAGGTGCAGGTGTGTAAGGTGCAGGTGTGGGAGGTGCAGGTGTGAGAGGTGCAGGTGTGAGGTGCAGGTGTGGGAGGTGCAGGTGCGAGAGGTGCAGGTGTGTGAGGTGCAGGTGTGAGAGGTGCAGGTGCGAGAGGTGCAGGTGTGCGAGGTGCAGGTGTGAGAGGTGCAGGTGTGAGAGGTGCAGGTGTGAGGTGCAGGTGTGGGAGGTGCAGGTGTGAGGTGCAGGTGTGGGAGGTGCAGGTGTGAGGTGCAGGTGTGTAAGGTGCAGGTGTGAGAGGTGCAGGTGCGAGAGGTGCAGGTGTGCGAGGTGCAGGTGTGAGGTGCAGGTGTGGGAGGTGCAGGTGCGAGAGGTGCAGGTGTGTGAGGTGCAGGTGTGAGAGGTGCAGGTGCGAGAGGTGCAGGTGTGCGAGGTGCAGGTGTGAGAGGTGCAGGTGTGAGAGGTGCAGGTGTGAGGTGCAGGTGTGGGAGGTGCAGGTGTGAGGTGCAGGTGTGGGAGGTGCAGGTGTGAGGTGCAGGTGTGTAAGGTGCAGGTGTGGGAGGTGCAGGTGTGGGAGGTGCAGGTGTGCGAGGTGCAGGTGTGCGAGGTGCAGGTATCTTACAGGATTCGAGCGTGAGCCTTGGTGCCGGTGATGAGCGCCAGGTAGAGCTCGTTCTCATACAACGGCACGTCGTCGCAGTAAATGGCCTCACCTGTGGCCTGTTTCATGGCCGACAGGTGCATTATGGGACGTCCCACCACATCGTCCTGACTCTGGCCCTCTGGCACCGCCTACAGGAGGAGCAGAGCGTTACACCTGGACAGGGACTCTGGTTATGTCACACCCCGCCTGCCTTCTTGTACCTGGTAGATCTGAACGCTGGATGGCGTCTGTGGATGGTAAATCTCCGTTGCGCTTGCACACTCCGAGCCGACCTCCTGCACATTCACGCCCTGATGGCGTAACCACAGATTTAAATTAACCACGAAATCAGTTTCCAGAGACTATCGTCAGGTGTCAGATCTGACAGGAACAAACCTGCAATCTGAGCTTCTTCAGCACCGTCAGGTAGAACTTGTAGAAGAGGCTAAGAGCCAACGTTTGCCGATACGTCACCATGCCGCCTGGCGCCGTGGGGTCAAGGGTCATTTCCTCAGCCAATGAGGAGCAAGCCTCCTGCAGAAGCTCCTCCCCCCACGACCTGCATGACACCACACAGTATTACCTCCCTCCTTAACTCCTCCCTTCATCCTCAATCTCTGCATTCGTGTTACCTTCCCAGGAGTCTGCTCGCCGTCCTCTTGGCCAGCACAGTTGTCGCCGCCATGCCGCCATAACTCAACCTCAAGTCCTCCACAATATCAGTTCCAGGAGTGAAGGTGGCGCTCATTGCAGCGGTGACAATGCTGATGTCATCCTCACGCCGAGGCGACTGTTTGAAGGCGGAGACGAACTGAGTCTGTGGAGAGAAAATGGTGGACGAGGAGCTGCTGGAGGTCTGGGAAGGTGACAGGAAGTAACCTGGAGTACCTGGTTACTGCGTTTAGTTTAAAGAAAACATAACGAGGTGCCGCAAAGTGACTGAAGAACGATACTGACGGGCAGCTGGGTTAAATCGGATGGTGGTGATGGTTTTATGGGTCCGTCCAGGTCATTTTCAGATTATAGGTTAGTCAGCAGGTCTTATTGTTGTGTTCCTTCAACACTGTAATATCTGCTCAAATCAAACATACCTTTAAATGTCTTTGTTAAAATTATACATTTGGAGTGTTTTATGGAGTCTGGTTATGACATCATAGCCACTGACCTACTGACCCGCCACTGGTTTTATCTGGTAATTTCACTGGTTTTATCTGGTAATTTCACTGGTTTAACTGGTAATTTCACTGGTTTAACTGGTAATTTCACTGGTTTAACTGGTAATTTCACTATTTTAACTGGTAATTTCACTGGTTTAACTGGTAATTTCACTAGTTTAACTGGTAATTTCACTGGTTTATCTGGTAATTTCACTAGTTTAACTGGTAATTTCACTGGTTTAATCTGGTAATTTCACTGATTTTATCTGGTAATTTCACTAGTTTAACTGGTAATTTCACTGGTTTAACTGGTAATTTCACTGGTTTATCTGGTAATTTCACTGGTTTATCTGGTAATTTCACTATTGTAACTGGTAATTTCACTGGTTTAATTGGTAATTTCACAGATTTTATCTGGTAATTTCACTGGTTTATCTGGTAATTTCACTGATTTTATCTGGTAATTTCACTAGTTTAACTGGTAATTCCAATGGTTTGTCTGGTAATTTCACTGGTTTAACTGGTAATTTCACTGGTTTAACTGGTAATTTCACTAGTTTAACTGGTAATTTCACTGGTTTATCTGGTAATTTCACTGGTTTAACTGGTAATTTCACTGATTTTATCTGGTAATTTCACTAGTTTATCTGGTAATTTCACTGGTTTTGTCTGGTAATTTCAATGGTTTATCTGGTAATTTCACTGGTTTATCTGGTAATTTCACTGATTTTATCTGGTAATTTCACTAATTTAACTGGTAATTTCACTGATTTGTCTGGTAATTTCACTGGTTTTATCTGGTAATTTCACTAGTTTAACTGGTAATTTCACTGGTTTGTCTGGTAATTTCACTGGTTTAACTGGTAATTTCACTGGTTTAACTGGTAATTTCACTAGTTTAACTGGTAATTTCACTGGTTTATCTGGTAATTTCACTGGTTTAACTGGTAATTTCACTGATTTTATCTGGTAATTTCACTGGTTTATCTGGTAATTTCACTGGTTTTATCTGGTAATTTCACTGGTTTAACTGGTAATTTCACTGGTTTAACTGGTAATTTCACTGGTTTAACTGGTAATTTCACTGGTTTTGTCTGGTAATTTCAATGGTTTATCTGGTAATTTCACTGGTTTATCTGGTAATTTCACTGATTTTATCTGGTAATTTCACTAGTTTAACTGGTAATTTCACTGATTTGTCTGGTAATTTCACTGGTTTTATCTGGTAATTTCACTAGTTTAACTGGTAATTTCACTGGTTTGTCTGGTAATTTCACTGGTTTAACTGGTAATTTCACTGGTTTAACTGGTAATTTCACTAGTTTAACTGGTAATTTCACTGGTTTAACTGGTAATTTCACTGGTTTATCTGGTAATTTCACTGGTTTAACTGGTAATTTCACTGGTTTAACTGGTAATTTCACTGGTTTAATTGGTAATTTCACTGGTTTGTCTGGTAATTTCACTGGTTTAACTGGTAATTTCACTGGTTTAACTGGTAATTTCACTAGTTTAACTGGTAATTTCACTGGTTTAACTGGTAATTTCACTGGTTTATCTGGTAATTTCACTGGTTTAACTGGTAATTTCACTGGTTTAACTGGTAATTTCACTGGTTTAATTGGTAATTTCACTGGTTTAACTGGTAATTTCACTAGTTTAACTGGTAATTTCACTGGTTTAACTGGTAATTTCACTGGTTTATCTGGTAATTTCACTAGTTTAACTGGTAATTTCACTGGTTTAACTGGTAATTTCACTGGTTTAATTGGTAATTTCACTGATTTTATCTGGTAATTTCACTAGTTTAACTGGTAATTTCACTGGTTTGTCTGGTAATTTCACTGGTTTAACTGGTAATTTCTCGGGTTTAACTGGTAATTTCACTGGTTTAACTGGTAATTTTACTGGTTTAATTGGTAATTTCACTGATTTTATCTGGTAATTTCACTGGTTTAACTGGTAATTTCACTGATTTTATCTGGTAATTTCACTGGTTTATCTGGTAATTTCACTGGTTTTATCTGGTAATTTCACTGGTTTTATCTGGTAATTTCACTGGTTTTAACTGGTAATTTCACTGGTTTAATTGGTAATTTCACTGATTTTATCTCGTAATTTCACTGGTTTATCTGGTAATTTCACTAGTTTAACTGGTAATTTCACTGGTTTAACTGGTAATTTCACTGGTTTAACTGGTAATTTCACTAGTTTAACTGGTAATTTCACTGGTTTATCTGGTAATTTCACTGGTTTATCTGGTAATTTCACAGGTTTTGTCTGGTAATTTCAATGGTTTATCTGGTAATTTCACTGGTTTATCTGGTAATTTCACTGATTTTATCTGGTAATTTCACTAGTTTAACTGGTAATTTCACTGGTTTGTCTGGTAATTTCACTGGTTTAACTGGTAATTTCACTGGTTTAACTGGTAATTTCACTAGTTTAACTGGTAATTTCACTGGTTTAACTGGTAATTTCACTGGTTTAACTGGTAATTTCACTGGTTTAACTGGTAAATTCACTGATTTAAATTTCACTGGTTTTATCTGGTAATTTCACTGATTTAACTGGTAATTTCACTGGTTTTATCTGGTAATTTCACTGGTTTAACTGGTAATTTCACTGGTTTTATCTGGTAATTTCACTGATTTATCTGGTAATTTCACTGGTTTATCTGGTAATTTCACTGGTTTAACTGGTAATTTCACTGGTTTAATTGGTAATTTCACTGATTTTATCTGGTAATTTCACTAGTTTAACTGGTAATTTCACTGGTTTGTCTGGTAATTTCACTGGTTTAACTGGTCATTTCACTGGTTTAACTGGTCATTTCACTGGTTTAACTGGTAATTTCACTGGTTTAATTGGTAATTTCACTGATTTTATCTGGTAATTTCACTGGTTTAACTGGTAATTTCACTGATTTTATCTGGTAATTTCACTGGTTTATCTGGTAATTTCACTGGTTTTATCTGGTAATTTCACTGGTTTTAACTGGTAATTTCACTGGTTTAATTGGTAATTTCACTGATTTTATCTGGTAATTTCACTGGTTTATCTGGTAATTTCACTAGTTTAACTGGTAATTTCACTGGTTTAACTGGTAATTTCACTGGTTTAACTGGTAATTTCACTGGTTTTGTCTGGTAATTTCAATGGTTTAACTGGTAATTTCACCGGTTTAATTGGTAATTTCACTGATTTTATCTCGTAATTTCACTGGTTTAACTGGTAATTTCACCGGTTTAATTGGTAATTTCACTGATTTTATCTCGTAATTTCACTGGTTTATCTGGTAATTTCACTAGTTTAACTGGTAATTTCACTGGTTTAACTGGTAATTTCACTGGTTTAACTGGTAATTTCACTGGTTTTGTCTGGTAATTTCAATGGTTTAACTGGTAATTTCACTGGTTTAACTGGTAATTTCACTGGTTTTATCTGGTTTCCATGTTGCTGGATGAACTGAGCTGCTCCACGTTTGTTCCAGAGGACTGAGAGTGTTTGGTGTGTGACTGGCGGCGAGCGCTAGATGTTTCCTGTTGTAACTTGGTCACAGACTGTGGTCACTGAATGCTGTACTGACCCTCTTGCTGTATGGGACGTTCACAGAGAGCAGGACCTCCTGTGGGCGCGCAGCCGTCTTCCTGTAACCCACGAAGAAACCATCGTCCATCTGAACCACACGACTGCCGTCTGATGGACAGAGACGTCAGAGGTCACGGTTAATTTGTACGTTTACTGTTTCCCATCTTCACAATCTCAGGTGTCGTCCTCGTACCTCGAGTTAAAAGCCCTCATCAGCAGAAGAAAACACTGATATCTGAGTGTTGCACAAGCTGTGATGCAACATTATAAAACCAGCGTTTACAGGCAAAAACACAGACTGACAGTTTGGACTTTGGATTAAAGGTAAATGAAACGCCTCTTCAAACATAACTGTGGGACTTCATCCATTTTCATGACTTTACATCCAGGCATGCAGCTTTGTGACATTTAAATGAAGGTTACCCTTGTCCATCAGTGTGAGTTTGCAGCCGGCTGCCATGAAGACGGGGTTCAGGTCTGATATTGGACTGGCAGTCATGATGTTCCCCCCCACAGCCTGAAAACAGGATTGTTAGGAATCTGACATTCAACACAGTTTACTGAATCTGAGCTGAACTGGACCGGTCTATTTCCTGAAAACATCCTGAACAGCATGAACCACTGACACTCAGGGTGTTCTCCTGATACTCTCCCATTGGATCCGGTTCATCAAATCCTCCAATGCGTTTGCTGGAAATTCCCACCATGTATCGGCCCCTGAACTAAGCACTGGCTCAGTGAGAAGGTCTCCTCTCATTGGCCACCTTAATTACCCTCTTGTACACTCCCCATTGGTGCTGTGTATTTCCTGGGAATTTTAAAGCACTTGCCCCCCCAATTGGTGGATTTTGGGGAGCCTTGAAATTAGATGTAGGAACCTGACTGAGACTACAAATAAAAGCTGAAGGTGCTTCAATGAGACCTTCTCCCTGAAGATAGACTGAGCCGGTGTATCCAGAGGCTCCGTTAGATCATATCGTCACACTTTTAACTTTCCTCCCCTTGGTTTTGAGAGTAGCCAATCAGAGACAGATGCTTGAACTCACTGCCACATTACGGATCTGCTGTCCAGCGAACCATCGCAGCTGCTCCAGGATGGCGAGGAAGACCTCAGTCTGATGAGGAGGAAGAGTCTCCACCGCCTGCCTCAGCACCGCTCCCATGTGGCTGAGAGTACACGCTGCACCGAACTCAATACCTGAGCACAAATTAGACTTTTAGCCACATTTGCACAGTGTCTTTCATTCAGGAATGGGTGTAAATGGCCTAAAATATTGGTTTTTGGTTCCCTAATCTGTTTTCTTTGTCTTGTTTATTCTGTTTGTTGTTCAGCAGGAGTTTCTGCAGCAGTGACATCAGATGCTCACCATCCTCTGCGTGAGTCACAGCGTTCAGCTCAGGGATGAAGGCCGGAGCCAGGATGACCGGGTAAACCATGTTCTTAAACTTCACTTCAATGCCTGAACACACAGACAGCGAGTCAGTGAATGAATAAGCCAACAATGAGTGAGTCGGTGTTTAGGAGCAGCAGACTGACCCACTTCGGTGTTTCCCACCACGACTCGGGCAGCCGGATGTTTCCACTTCAGATGCAGGAACTCTTCCAGACGGGCGGGCTGCAGCCACGTTGCCCGATCGCCACGGAAACACAGCAAGTGCGACCTCTGACCTTTAGACAGATTCTAGATGATACGGAAGAAAGAACAAAAGAGTAGTGGAAGGATCAGTTCATGAAAGATATTAGTCCAACAGGAAGGTTACTGACATGTTGAGAGTTGAACAAACATGGGAACTACAGTTCCCATCATGCTTTGCAAGATTTGCAGAGTTGCATTAAAGGCCTCACCAGCAGCTTCAATGAACAGTACATGGCCCGGATGAACTTTTTAATCACTTAAATCAACTTTAAAGCCACTTTTTTCTGTATTTTTTAATCTTTATTGCAGTTCTGAAGACACGCTGCTGATGAACAGATGAAGAATTTGACACCTTTCTCAGGTCTTATTGGGATGTTTGAGACAGGTTTTAGTCAAAATACCTGTTGGTTTAAGCAGAGTGGCTCTCTGTCTGACACCTACTGAAACAGGGAAGAGACTGAGCAGCTGCTAAACTCCGCCCCTTTGGCGAGGTCAGCTACTCTGCACTCTTTTAAGCAGCAACTCAGACATAATGAAGCTGCTCCTCCAGTCAGATCTGAAACACTCCAGCTCTATATATAGATTCAGATAGTTACTCTGTTGATCCCAGAGGGAGACAGTTCAGCAGTTAGCTGTAAGTTAGCAGTTAGCTGTGAGTTAGCAGTTAGCTGTGAGTTAGCAGTTAGCTGTGAGTTAGAAGCTAGCTGTGAGTTAGCAGCTAGCTGTAAGTTAGCAGCAGATGCTAGCAAACAATGCTTTCTCATCAACAGTAATGGACCAAGCCGGAGATGTGCAGCGTAACTCGCAGTAATTCAGGTGTCTATGCAAATGGTTTCCAAAAAAAGGTGAAACAAATGAAGGACATATCTCCAAGTTGTTTTCAGTAATGTCAAACTTAGCCTGAGGCTAAACATTTGACCGTATGCTGATGACTCTGTGATTTACATGTCATCAGTTTTAGCCCCATTTAGCATTAAAATGTCCCAGATATTGCTGAACATGCTTCGCAGCCATGTTTCTGTTCTACTATGTGTGTTTACCATGAGTTCAGGAGGGAAGATGACTTCCTGTGTGGGGTCATATGGTGCAAAGTCTGCGATGTTGTAGAGCGTCTCCTGAACAAAAACACGCACAATTTAAAGTCACGAAACATAAAACATGCTGATCAGTCCTGACAGTTTGTGAGACTTACGTCCACTTCGTCCTCTGAGCTTTTAAGAGCTCCGTTCCCATTGGTCATACAGCAGCCGTTTTCCCGCCCTCTGCCTCCACAACATCCGCCCTCCTGGAGGAAAAACCACCCACTGTGTTTTTAATACTTTAATGGTGATATCACGAGGTTAGCTCAGCATAAAACTAAAGAAGTCAACAGAGGCGTTCTCACCACAGTGAAGGTCTTATAGCCTTCCAGAATGGGTCTATATCCAGTGCAGCGACACAGATTCCCTGATAGAACAGCAGGTTATTGTAAGAGTTGTATTCCTGATATGTGTTATCACTCCTGCTAATGAGGTAAAACTACAAGTGAGTACCCTGGAAGGCCTCCTCCACGTCGGCCATCTTGGGTGTGGGGTTGTTTCTCAGTAGTGCGTACATGGACATGACGATGCCCGGCGTACAGAAGCCACACTGCGAGCCGTGAGACCTGGCAATCCGCTCCTGGACACCAGAACACACGATGTGTCATTCATCAATTTAAACCTGTTACTTCCTGTCTGTACCGAAGGTGTTTTTACCTGCACGGGGTGCAGCTTTCTCGCCACGCTGCCGATTCCCTCCACCGTCGTCACGGCGACCAGGTGCAGGGAGCAGAGGGGGGCGAGGCAGGCGTTCACCGCATAGTGACTGGATGCAGTTAAAGTAAACATGAAATCAGTTTAGTCTCACAAAGAGCCTCAGACGTCAGGTTGAAGCGCATGACTGCAGCTGACGGCACACATTTACACAGAAACTCTGCTAAAGGATACAGGAGCTCCTCGGTGTGCGGTTCGTATCGGGACAGCATGACGGTGCAGGCGCCACATCCACCCTCAGCACAGCCCAGCTTTGTTCCTGTTAAACCCACTGAACACACAGAGTTTACAGTGAAATCACCGAATCATTGACAGATTTAAGACCATCTTCAAAGTCCAGTCACGCTCTCAGAAACAGACCCTGACCTTCAGACTGTTCTGTTCTTTCTGCTCATGGCAGCTTCACACATAAGCAGTTTTCATGCCACGGCCTTGACTTTTTCTACATTTTATCCTGAATACTTCTCAAATGAACAGCCCTCAGTCAGCAGCCCTGCTCAAAGTCCTCTCTGAACTGTAATCAGTGGCTTCTCAGCAGCAACCGTTTTGAATCTGTCAGCTCTGACTGTTCAAGGCGAACCGATGTAAGGCCGGGAAGTTATTACATCTCTACCTGAACACCTGGAAGTTATTACATCTCTGTCTGAACACCTGGAAGTTATTACATCTCTACCTGAACACCTGGAAGTTATTACATCTCCACCTGAACACCTGGAAGTTATTACATCTCTACCTGAACACCTGGAAGTTATTACATCTCTGTGTGAACACCTGGAAGTTATTACATCTCTACCTGAACACCTGGAAGTTATTACATCTCTACCCGAACACCTGGAAGTTATTACATCTCCACCTGAACACCTGGAAGTTATTACATCTCTACCCGAACACCTGGAAGTTATTACATCTCTGTGTGAACACCTGGAAGTTATTACATCTCTACCTGAACACCTGGAAGTTATTACATCTCTGTCTGAACACCTGGAAGTTATTACATCTCTGTGTGAACACCTGGAAGTTATTACATCTCTACCTGAACACCTGGAAGTTATTACATCTCTGTGTGAACACCTGGAAGTTATTACATCTCTACCTGAACACCTGGAAGTTATTACATCTCTACCTGAACACCTGGAAGTTATTACATCTCTGTGTGAACACCTGGAAGTTATTACATCTCTACCTGAACACCTGGAAGTTATTACATCTCTGTCTGAACACCTGGAAGTTATTACATCTCTACCTGAACACCTGGAAGTTATTACATCTCTGTCTGAACACCTGGAAGTTATTACATCTCTACCTGAACACCTGGAAGTTATTACATCTCTGTCTGAACACCTGGAAGTTATTACATCTCTACCTGAACACCTGGAAGTTATTACATCTCTGTCTGAACACCTGGAAGTTATTACATCTCTACCTGAACACCTGGAAGTTATTACATCTCTGTGTGAACACCTGGAAGTTATTACATCTCTACCCGAACACCTGGAAGTTATTACATCTCTGTGTGAACACCTGGAAGTTATTACATCTCTACCTGAACACCTGGAAGTTATTACATCTCTACCTGAACACCTGGAAGTTATTACATCTCTGTCTGAACACCTGGAAGTTATTACATCTCTGTGTGAACACCTGGAAGTTATTACATCTCTACCTGAACACCTGGAAGTTATTACATCTCTGTGTGAACACCTGGAAGTTATTACATCTCTACCCGAACACCTGGAAGTTATTACATCTCTGTGTGAACACCTGGAAGTTATTACATCTCTACCTGAACACCTGGAAGTTATTACATCTCTACCTGAACACCTGGAAGTTATTACATCTCTACCCGAACACCTGGAAGTTATTACATCTCTGTCTGAACACCTGGAAGTTATTACATCTCTACCCGAACACCTGGAAGTTATTACATCTCTACCTGAACACCTGGAAGTTATTACATCTCCGTCTGAACACCTGGAAGTTATTACATCTCCGTCTGAACACCTGGAAGTTATTACATCTCTGTGTGAACACCTGGAAGTTATTACATCTCTGTCTGAACACCTGGAAGTTATTACATCTCTGTCTGAACACCTGGAAGTTATTACATCTCTACCTGAACACCTGGAAGTTATTACATCTCTACCTGAACACCTGGAAGTTATTACATCTCTACCTGAACACCTGGAAGTTATTACATCTCTACCTGAACACCTGGAAGTTATTACATCTCCGTCTGAACACCTGGAAGTTATTACATCTCCGTCTGAACACCTGGAAGTTATTACATCTCTACCTGAACACCTGGAAGTTATTACATCTCTACCTGAACACCTGGAAGTTATTACATCTCTACCTGAACACCTGGAAGTTATTACATCTCTACCTGAACACCTGAAAGTTATTACATCTCTACCCGAACACCTGGAAGTTATTACATCTCTGTCTGAACACCTGGAAGTTATTGCATCTCTGTCTGAACACCTGGAAGTTATTACATCTCTACCTGAACACCTGGAAGTTATTACATCTCTACCTGAACACCTGGAAGTTATTACATCTCTACCTGAACACCTGGAAGTTATTACATCTCTACCTGAACACCTGGAAGTTATTACATCTCTACCTGAACACCTGGAAGTTATTACATCTCCACCTGAACACCTGGAAGTTATTACATCTCTACCTGAACACCTGGAAGTTATTACATCTCTACCTGAACACCTGGAAGTTATTACATCTCTACCTGAACACCTGGAAGTTATTACATCTCTACCTGAACACCTGGAAGTTATTACATCTCTACCTGAACACCTGGAAGTTATTACATCTCCGTCTGAACACCTGGAAGTTATTACATCTCTACCTGAACACCTGGAAGTTATTACATCTCTACCTGAACACCTGGAAGTTATTACATCTCTACCTGAACACCTGGAAGTTATTACATCTCCACCTGACCACCTGGAAGTTATTACATCTCTACCTGAACACCTGGAAGTTATTACATCTCCGTCTGAACACCTGGAAGTTATTACATCTCTACCTGAACACCTGGAAGTTATTACATCTCTACCTGAACACCTGGAAGTTATTACATCTCTACCTGAACACCTGGAAGTTATTGCATCTCTGTCTGAACACCTGGAAGTTATTACATCTCCACCTGAACACCTGGAAGTTATTACATCTCTACCTGAACACCTGGAAGTTATTACATCTCTACCTGAACACCTGGAAGTTATTACATCTCTACCTGAACACCTGGAAGTTATTACATCTCTACCTGAACACCTGGAAGTTATTACATCTCTGTCTGAACACCTGGAAGTTATTACATCTCTGTGTGAACACCTGGAAGTTATTACATCTCTACCTGAACACCTGGAAGTTATTACATCTCTACCTGAACACCTGGAAGTTATTACATCTCTACCTGAACACCTGGAAGTTATTACATCTCCGTCTGAACACCTGGAAGTTATTACATCTCTACCTGAACACCTGGAAGTTATTACATCTCTACCTGAACACCTGGAAGTTATTACATCTCTACCTGAACACCTGGAAGTTATTACATCTCTACCTGAACACCTGGAAGTTATTACATCTCTACCTGAACACCTGGAAGTTATTACATCTCTGTCTGAACACCTGGAAGTTATTACATCTCTACCTGAACACCTGGAAGTTATTACATCTCTACCTGAACACCTGGAAGTTATTACATCTCTACCTGAACACCTGGAAGTTATTACATCTCTACCTGAACACCTGGAAGTTATTACATCTCTACCTGAACACCTGGAAGTTATTACATCTCTAACTGAACACCTGGAAGTTATTACATCTCTGTCTGAACACCTGGAAGTTATTACATCTCTACCTGAACACCTGGAAGTTATTACATCTCTACCTGAACACCTGGAAGTTATTACATCTCTACCTGAACACCTGGAAGTTATTACATCTCTACCTGAACACCTGGAAGTTATTACATCTCTGTCTGAACACCTGGAAGTTATTACATCTCTACCTGAACACCTGGAAGTTATTACATCTCTACCTGAACACCTGGAAGTTATTACATCTCTACCTGAACACCTGGAAGTTATTACATCTCTACCCGAACACCTGGAAGTTATTACATCTCTGTCTGAACACCTGGAAGTTATTACATCTCTACCTGAACACCTGGAAGTTATTACATCTCTGTCTGAACACCTGGAAGTTATTACATCTCTACCTGAACACCTGGAAGTTATTACATCTCTGTCTGAACACCTGGAAGTTATTACATCTCTACCCGAACACCTGGAAGTTATTACATCTCTACCCGAACACCTGGAAGTTATTACATCTCTACCTGAACACCTGGAAGTTATTACATCTCTGTCTGAACACCTGGAAGTTATTACATCTCTACCTGAACACCTGGAAGTTATTACATCTCTACCTGAACACCTGGAAGTTATCACATCTCTGTCTGAACACCTGGAAGTTATTACATCTCTACCTGAACACCAGTTTTCTCTGACTGGTTCAGGATTCTTTAACTTGGCACAACATGAGTAGAAAAGTTCTGGACTTTGATCGGAGGATCTAAGAGACGGTCAGTGACCTCAGAGCAGCTTAACAAAAACACAGAATCGGTCACATAATAAAGTTTTAGCTTCAAACATCTGTCTGTTAAAGGTTTTAGGCGTTGTTTCCAAAGATGGAAGCAAAAACTAAAGGTTTGTTTGCTCTTTTTGTAAAGACGGCTTTCACAGAGACATGAAACCAGGACAAAGCTTCAGAGCAGCAGGAGCCAGTCAGACGTGAACATTCAGCCGTGCATTTCTCTACATATCTGTGTGTAATCCTACATTTCCTCCGCAGATACGTCAGCAGGGTCATCTCAGGATCTGCGCTCTCCTCAACGATCTGAGAGACAAAAACAAGTTCAACAGTTGGATCTTCAGGTCCAGGAGAACACAAACCCTCATGATGAGTGGGTCTGAGCTCACTTTATTCAGGTTAAAACGTAAAAATGTGCTTCTTCTGTTCATGTGAGGATTTCTCATCAGTTCAATCTGCTTCGGTCTTGGTTGATTTCACTTAATGTGCTTCTTCACACTTAACACATGACAAAAGGTTAGCTGCATGGAGTCTGAGGGTTTCTTTGTCAGCGTCTCGTGAAGCTCTCGTGTTCACATTTTGTTCTGCATTCTGACAGATTTCATTCCAACTCCTGACTGAAACGAGCAAATTTTTGCTTTTTAACATTAAAATATTCATCTTAAATTAGCGTAAACTGTCTTCTTATAACCAAATCCTCCCTGTCTTTATGCGAGTGTAATACATGATAAACTACTGCAGATAAAACAGAAGAAGAAGAAGACCTGCCAGCGCATCGCTGTCAGGTCAGTACAGTATATAAAAGGGAAGTCACAGCTTCTAAATCAGCAGAACGTCAGCATGAAGTCAGTTTAAAATGTCGTGTTTTTACCTTCCTCCCATTAACGAAGAAGATGAGCTCGCCTGAGTCGGACCGGGCCTCGGTTTCAGCCACGGTCTGGTCCACGTCCCTCATGCCGCTGGTTTCCTGCGTCCTCTTCATGCCTCCTCAGGTCTTCGATGATGCAGACTGTCGCTGCTCTTTTCAGAGGGAGGTGGTCCTCCTGGAGGCTGGACCGGCTCCTCCTCCTCGCAGAACGCAGCGACCACCTGAGGTCAGTGCGGTGGTGCGTTCAGGAGCAGTTCAGGAGGTTTCCTCCGAGCGCAGACAGGTGGCCGGTTGATTGGCTCTGACTCTGAGATGACTTTGAGGAGGGATGAACGACAGTAACAGCAATGACCTTTGATCATAAAGCTATTATATTCTACTTGAAGCTAATTATTCACAGCTCAATTTCAACCTGCAGGTCAAAGGTCAGCCAACACACTGCAGTACAGTAGCGACTGCGTAAGGAGGGCTGAGGTCATAGGAGCTGTGACAGTCCTGCTGGCTCCGCCTCCTGCTGACCCCGCCCCTGCTGGCCCCGCCCCTTGTTGGCCCCGCCTCCTGTTGGCTCCGCCTCCTGGCAGCAGGCCAGATCTATATCTGATAACTGGTCAATGAACTGGCAGGTGAGCAGGTCATACAAAGAGTTGATAAAGAAATAATTAAATAATAATTAGACTGTTTATGGCACAATAAGCCAGATATCTGTAATACTACAACCTGCCATAAAAACATATGACAGCGATAAAAGACTCGTTTTTCTGTTTGAGTTTGAGGAAACAGAACAATGCAAAAAAAAGTCTTCAGTTCTTCAGGCAGATGAATCCCTGAGGCCTCCTCCTCTGTTAATGTTCACACCGTCTCACAGGCTGCAGAATCAGGTTGTGATCAGTGAGGAAAAACATTCTGTCACACATACAGTGCAGAGAGCTGTGAGAGAAGCAGGGTCCAAGAGTGTCAGAGGAAGAGGGTTCGAGGTCCAGTCCATCAGCTGACGGTTTCCTCCCAGCACGGTGAAATGATTACATGACTCATCAGCTCTCACCTCACAGATAACAGAGATGCAGCTCCGTCTCACACAGAGTGTCGGCTCATTGGCTGATTCATGTGACTCCTGTTCCAGCTCTGAATCGGTTGGATGTGCCACAGCTGGAACATTCTGCTGTTTATCATCATCTCTATCATCTCTGAAATCATCTGTGGAAGAAAAACCACGAAGCAGAGATCCCTGCATCTACTTTAACTTCTGATTCATGACAAACATCATTAACTTCGCATGTTTCACGTTCTGTTTCATCAGCTGCATTTAATCCGTTAAAAGAACAACTATTTTTATGTTTCAGACGTGCAAAAACAGCTCGGATGACTTCAATAAGGACGAGTAACACGTCAAATACATAACTTTAACCAGCTGATTGTGACCTGATGTGGTCCTAAAGCAGCCTCCATCAGGCTCTGAGCAGCAAAGTGGGATTTATCTTACAGAATAACTCGATTTGAAGGAGATTTTTCTCTTTGCAGTCTGCAGTAATGTTGAATTATCTTTGATATTAAAAGGAACAAAATTCAACCCAGTTTAAAAGGCAGGTTCATCATTTTTATTTCATTTCGTTTACATCTGTCTCAATAATCAGGAGGAATTAAAAGCATACAAAACAAAATGAACACTTATGATGGCGCCGCCTGGTGGTAAAGGTAAGTAATTACACGTAAAAACGTTTCTTTTAAAGGAATCCTGCAGCATTCTTCCCTCTTTCACTTCCATCTTAAAGACGGTTTATTTGTGCTTAAAGAGTTCTTATTTCTCCACGTAGTTTAAATATGATGTGGAGCCTTTTCACTCCTCCTACCACGCCTCCACCAGGTGAAAGCCTCCGTTCTCCTCCCTCATCTTCTCCCGCTTCCTCGCCTGCACCAGGCTGTAGACCACAGCTCCAAGCGTGTTCCTGCTCTGGTTGAGGCTCCGCCCACCGCCACGGTCCACGAACCGCTCGTCCTGACTGCTGACGAAGAAGGTGCGAACCTGAAGGAGGCGTTTCACACTGAGACTCTTTCCAAAGGGCTCCTTCTTCAGGTTTCATGTTAACAATCTCTGCCAGATTCTCACATTTATCATCGTGAGTGAACACGCTTGGTGGCTCACCTTGCCTTGGCGTTCACTGATGCCTTTGACATAAATGGCTCCTCTGAGTTGCCGTAGAAAGCCTCGCTCCACCAGAATACAGCTGGTGGATTCTGGTACCTGAGGCAGGAGGAAGGGGAGGAGCTTATGAACACCAAACCAACAGGGATGCCTCCTTCGGACAGGTGTGCTCACCTGTATCTTCCCAGTGACCCCGGTGCTCTCCATCCTGCTCGCCATGTTCACGGTGCTGCCCCAGATGTCGTACTGAGGTTTGGTTGCACCGATCACGCCTGCGATCACCGGGCCGTGAGCGATACCTGGAGGTCAGAGGTCACGCTGCGGTTACTTCAGCTGAGCTGAGCCACATCTGTAGATATATCGGTATTTTTATAGATATCGATATATTTATCGATATCTATAGATAAATATACATCGATATATCGATATCTACATATTGATATGTACATATCGATCTCTATATATCTCTACCATATCTATTTATTGATATGTATATAAATATATCGATATATGTAGATATCGATACATTTATCGATATCTACATATATGTTGATATATATGTAGATATTGATATGTACATATCGATATATATCGGTCTATAGATATGGTAGAGATCAATATCGATATATCAACACATTATTATTTATCTATAAATATCGATATTGATATATATATATATATCGATATATATATATATATATATCGATATATCAATATCTATAGATGTATAACTTTGGAGTTGCTCACCAACTCGCAGCTGGAAGTTTCTCCCCGTGTGTTTATGTGTTTCAGCGATATGTAGATATAGATATATATTTATCTATAGATATCGATATATATTCATATCGATATCTACATATTGATATGTAGAGATCGATCTAGATATAGAAATATCGATATCGATATGTAGATATCGATAGATAAATATACATCAATATATCTGAGCTGAGCTGAGCCATATCGGTAGTTTTATAGATATCGATATCTATCGATGATATACCGATATGTCGAGATTGATCTATATATAGAAATATCGATCTATCGATGTATAACTTTATACATCTATAGATATATCAGTATTTTCATATTTTTTTCATATTTTTATAAATATCGATATATTTATAGATATATCGATATCTACATATCGATATGTACATATATAGATGTATAACTTTGGAGTTGCTCACCAACTCGCAGCTGGAGGTTTCTCCCCGTGTGTTTATGTGTTTCAGCGATATGTAGATATAGATATATATTTATCTATAGATATCGATATATATTCATATCGATATCTACATATTGATATGTAGAGATCGATCTAGATATAGAAATATCGATATGTAGATATCGATATCTATAGATAAATATATATCAATATATCTGAGCTGAGCTGAGCCATATCGGTATTTTTATAGATATCGATATATCTATATATGTTGATATATCGATATATATCGGTCTATAGATATGGTAGAGATCAATATCTACATATATCGATATATATCAACACATCTATTTATCTATTTATCTATAAATATATCGATATCTATAGATGTATAACTTTGGAGTTGCTCACCAACTCGCAGCTGGAAGTTTCTCCCCGTGTGTTTATGTGTTTCAGCGATATGTAGATATAGATATATATTTATCTATAGATATCGATATATATTCATATCGATATCTACATATTGATATGTAGAGATCGATCTAGATATAGAAATATCGATATGTAGATATCGATATCTATAGATAAATATATATCAATATATCTGAGCTGAGCCATATCGGTATTTTTATAGATATCGATATATCTATATATGTTGATATATCGATATATGTACATATCGATCTCTACCATATCTATAGATATAACGGTATTTTTATAGATATCGATATCTATCGATGATATACCGATATGTCGAGATTGATCTATATATAGAAATATCGATATATCGATGTATAACTTTGGAGTTGCTCACCAACTCGCAGCTGGAAGTTTCTCCCCGTGTGCGTGTTGATGTGTTTCAGCGTTTCCTGCATGGCGAGGGCGAACAGCACCAACTCGCCGAGGTGACGCCAGCCGTCTTCACACTCCTGAAAGCAAACAGACGGTTGAAGCCTTCGGCCTCACCTCTGACCCGTGTAAAAAGCACGCCACACGGCAGCGGGTCTCACCTGCTTGCCAGGTGACAGGCCGGAGGCCGCCATGTAGGAGCTGCCGTTGGTTTTAATCTTCTCCACGGCCTGGAAGTAACATTCCTCCAGCAGCTGCAGACAGACGGCTGTTTTCACCTGAACCATCAGCAGAACCGTTTGTGTGCGTGCGTTTGTTACCTCGTCAAAGTCGCTGATGATGTGGTTGAGGAGGCGGAGACACTCGACGTGCTGATGAACGAGCTCCTTCTGCTCGTAGAACTGGGAAAATCCAGGCAGCGAGGCGAACAGGACGCCGACGCGCTCGTACGACTGCGAGTACAACTCCTGAGGAAACATGCGTTCATGAGCAAAACGTGCCAACAGCAGCACACCTGGGCACAGGTGAGTGAGTCAGGTACCTCACTGTCGCGCTCTCTCTGCAGGAAGTGCTGAGCCACATGCACGGGGAGGATGTTGAGCAGCAGACACTCGTTGTGCTCCCTCTGCTCCTTCATGTCCTCCACCTCCCTCCTCGCCTGAAGTCGCCACAGGAAGTCCAGCCGAGCTGTCGCCTCCAGCTACCAACGAAGAAGAACAGCAAGGTGAGAGAATACAACTCAGAGAGGGAGGCGCCCAACCAGCTCAAGGGTCCAAATGAAGATGATGCAGAGATGGAAATGAGGCTCCAGCAACGGCCACAAAAAGATAAAAAAGTACCGTATTTTCCGCACTATAAGGCGCAGCCTCAGTTATGGGGTCCGTTTCTGAACTGAACCCATATATAAGGCTCACCTGATCATAAGGTGAACGTATTACCTACTGTTCTCTGATTGGTTTATCGCTGCCAGCACACGTCGTGCATGTTTTACGTTCCTGTGTCAGCGGGAAATGGTCCGACGGTCGAGGACAACGTCATCGGTCGTTTTTACACTTTATAAACTCATAAACTGCACATCGGTCTGCATCACATCTCAGACTGAAGGCTCTCACTGGGATAAGGGCAGAAGAAATTTTGATGGGTGCCAAGCTGCTGCCCGTCTTCTGCCCATCCACACAGAGGCTATGGTGAAGGTCAAGCATTAGATACTTCAAATCCAGTCTGAAAAATGAGATTTTGGGTTGTTCTGGTGAAACCTGCCTGCTTTAGACAGAATGAGTGAGGTTAACCACACAGAAGGAAGGCCTGAGCCAGAGAGAGACAGAGGAGGACAGGCTGTGCCCCCTGAGAACAAACAGCTGTTTGAATGGATTTATGAGTGACAATTTTTAAAAATTTAAGTAAGAGAAAGGTCTGCTGAAGACACTGATGTGATTCATATCCGCCTGACGCTGGATTCACACCGAAGGCAAAGCGAGCTTCTGGTGCGGAAAATACGGTACTTTTTCGCTTCATTTACATAAATGTAAAATCAAGGATTTGCTGAATTACAGATAAATAATTTCAAAGCTGTAAAAGCAGCCGAGTCGCCTTATTGACTTTAATCCGATTACAGAGATGATAAAGAAAGTAAAAGTAGCTTTTGAACATCACCTGTCTGCTGTTGTAGAGGACAGCCACCATGAACATCATCATGAGAACCGCACACACCCCCCTCCTGCACAGCTGGGGGGAGCTGACCATCGGGAACGAGAAGGAAACAGACAATACTTCACCCAAAAGCTCCAGTTTACAGACGTCCCGCAGGACCTGAATGCAGCACACACACCTGTGGGTCTCCATGACGTAGGTGTAGAAAACGGCGGCCATCAGCAGGAACGCCAGCTGCAGAACGCAGCTCAGCCGGAGAAAGACGGCGCAGGTAACCAGGGCAACCACGCCGCTCAGCACCATGTACTGTTGACGGGGAAGTTCGCCTGTTACGGTCACACGTACGGAAACGGCACGATGAACAGATCGATGTTTACCTTTGGCTGTGTGCAGATGTTGATGTCTGACCAGACGGAGGTGGGCGGAGCCAGCGGGCTGCTGCCGATTTCTGAGGAATCGCACCACAGCTGGAGAGAAGAGGAACAGATGGGAGGAAGGGAAAGAAAAAAGCAGAGCTGGATGGATGGATGAAAGGAAGAAGGAGCATCTTGATCTCTTCTCAGGACACATGAGTCCCCCAGTGGAGACAAGACAAGAAACTGAAAGTAACGATTTTCTCACGAGTCTTTGAACATAGCACCTCTGATGACAAACTGTGAGACTCACGATGTCCGCCGAGGCAACCCCGAAGTTGACGGTGATGGCAGTGAGGGTGAACAGCGTGCGGGCGCTCTTGGTTTCGTGAACCCAGCAGCAGAGCCACTGCAAGGGGGCGGGGCATCGCTTAAACTCCTCCCCCAGAGTCAGCAGCAGGAGCAGGAAGTAAACGGAGCCACTGACGATAAACTGCACCACCATCGGACACCACCTGTACGGCCGGGTCGAGATGATTATTCTGATGTTTTCTGAGCTTAGTCTGAACGGTTAACAGGAAGTATTCGGTTTTACGCTGATGATGTCGTCTTATAAATGAAAGTCCTGAGCCTTAATTAGTACATATTAGCACACTTATTTTCTACCATTAGCATTTTGATAATGACAGCGTTTTCGTCATAATATCGCACCGATGTGACCAACAGCTCGTGGATGGACAGGTGTACCTGGGGGCGGGGATCAGCACCTGGACGGCCATCAGCAGAATGAGCAGGATGAAGGAACACACCATGTTGGATTTGAAGAGTTCATCTCTCATCTGAGAGTACTAAAAGACAAAAAATCATCACCAAACTGCCAGTTACTTGTCAAAACAATCCCCACCCTCAAAGGGAGTTACCTTTCCCTCCATTTGGGAGTCCTTGAACACCTGTGTGAAGATGGTGATGTGCTCCTTCCTCATTCGCTCGCTGCTTCGAACTTCCATTGCCTGACGAATCCGTTTGTTGACTTCCCGCGATCCCGAGTGCTGAATTGCAATCTGATTGGGCAGCTGGGTAAGCGAGCCGTTGGTGAAAGTGGCGAGGATCTATGGAGTGCCATAAAGGACAAGAAGAGAGTTCTGGTGACGCAGAGCAACCGGCTCGTCCCATTGGTCATTACTTGTGTAAACTTTGACGTCAACACAGCGCCATGATGCTTCATATCGGCGCTGCCGGAGCGCTGGAGTTTTCTTCCTAAACAGTAGTGCTGAGACAAAGGCGCCCAATACCACAGAAGAAGTCATTCACAATGTATGAACAAACATAACAATTCAGTTTCAACTCCTCTTTCACTTTTAGGTGTTTACAACCGTTTTTAACCCTTTAAGCCCCTCCTACTCTGACTAAAACAGGCTGAGAGTCTCCTTTAACACAACAAATCTGGTTTGTACCACCAGTTTTATCTGAATTATCCCTGAATTAAGGTGTCTTCATGTTCAAAATGTTCCAGTAAACTGATGAAATAAAACGCTGTTAGCTCATGCAGCTAACAGGAAGTGTTTGACCATTAGCTCGCACCGCTAACGGGAAGTGTTTGACCGTTAGCTCGCACCGCTAACGGGAAGTGTTTGACCGTTAGCTCGTACAGCTAACGGGAAGTGTTTGACCGTTAGCTCCCACAGCTAACGGGAAGTGTTTGACCGTTAGCTCGCACAGCTAACGGGAAGTGTTTGACCGTTAGCTCCCACAGCTAACGGGAAGTGTTTGACCGTTGGCTCCCACAGCTAACGGGAAGTGTTTGACCATTAGCTCCCACAGCTAACGGGAAGTGTTTGACCATTAGCTCGCACAGCTAACGGGAAGTGTTTGACCATTAGCTCGCACAGCTAACGGGAAGTGTTTGACCGTTAGCTCGCGCAGCTAACGGGAAGTGTTTGACCGTTAGCTCGCGCAGCTAACGGGAAGTGTTTGACCGTTAGCTCGCGCAGCTAACGGGAAGTGTTTGACCGTTAGCTCCCGCAGCTAACGGGAAGTGTTTGACCATTAGCTCCCACAGCTAACGGGAAGTGTTTGACCATTAGCTCGCACAGCTAACGGGAAGTGTTTGACCATTAGCTCGCACAGCTAACGGGAAGTGTTTGACCGTTAGCTCGCGCAGCTAACGGGAAGTGTTTGACCGTTAGCTCGCGCAGCTAACGGGAAGTGTTTGACCGTTAGCTCGCGCAGCTAACGGGAAGTGTTTGACCGTTAGCTCGCGCAGCTAACGGGAAGTGTTTGACCGTTAGCTCGCGCAGCTAACGGGAAGTGTTTGACCGTTAGCTCGCGCAGCTAACGGGAAGTGTTTGACCGTTAGCTCGCGCAGCTAACGGGAAGTGTTTGACCGTTAGCTCGCGCAGCTAACGGGAAGTGTTTGACCGTTAGCTCGCGCAGCTAACGGGAAGTGTTTGACCGTTAGCTCGCGCAGCTAACACGAAGTGTTTGACCGTTAGCTCGCGCAGCTAACACGAAGTGTTTGACCGTTAGCTCGCGCAGCTAACACGAAGTGTTTGACCGTTAGCTCGCGCAGCTAACGGGAAGTGTTTGACCATTAGCTCGCACAGCTAACGGGAAGTGTTTGACCGTTAGCTCGCACAGCTAACAGGAAGGGTTTATATGGAAGATGTCCGCGTGAAATTTAGAGAAAATAAAGCAAAATATTTAACGAGAGAAGATGTTTTGGTTCAAATCTTTGAAAATTCAGAAGGTGAGAATTCCCCTCAGAGTGACTGGTCGGAGAGGGCGGGGCTTTCAACAGGTCGACCAGGTAGTGACTTTAAAATATCTTGGTTTGACTCACAAAATTCATCCCCAGAATGTCTCCGAATGGCAGCTCAGCGCTCCATGTGGTCATGTCGTCATAGCTCGGACGCCTGGCTTTCTGGGGTTTGGTTTCTTCCCGTGACCCCGGGCGGATCAGATATGTGTCTATGTTGTGTTTCCGTAGAAACTCGCTGCGTTCCTGGCCACGCCCCTCCTCTGCCTCGTAGATCCCATCCAGACAGTCCAGAGTGGCCTGTGAGATATGAACCTGCCTGAGAGGAGACAAAGATGTGTGTGAATTATCTCTATATTCGAGTCCTAACCTAAACTCCTGGTCGGGTCCGTTTCTGGACAGCAGCTTAATAGTGAGTAAAGGTACAACCAGTCCTGGTCCCAGGAAGCCAAAGGTTTGGATGAATTATGAGGCCAGAGGAAATCATTCTGACCAAGTGTCGTATGACAAATGGGCCCAAACCTGAGAACTAAACCTGAACCAAGCCCAAAGTTCTGGTCATAATCCATCATCCAACCGGCGGCTTAAACGACACCTCTGGATTGTGGAGATGGGTGGGGTGAAACATGATAAGAGTTATCTTGAATTAGCAGCTGCCCATCAGTTATTGGCAGAACCACAGTTTTGTTTTCATGTGTAAAATAATAAAAACTAATGCTGAGCACTTTATTTTGAGCAGATTTCCTCTCTTCAGCTTCCACCTGCTCTTCCAGGGGGACTTCAAGGCTTTTCCAAGGATGGGGAACAATCTTTCAAGGGTCTTTCAAACAGAAATGTTTAAAGGTAGAGCATCGGTGAGAGCGAGGTCAGCGATCAGCAGGTGAGTCGCCCTTCATATCAGCTCCAGATCATCTGCACCTTTGGCCAGAGGCAGAACCATTCATTCGGCCCTTCGTTTCTCTGATGAACAATGATTAAAGCTACAGAGAAATCGGCTTTATTGTTCATCATGCTGCACAACAGCAGAAATTTGTCTTCAACTCTTTATAAAAGGCAGAGAAACGTTCTGAAGTACTTTTGTTCTGCCTTAAACTGTCCTGGAGGCTGAGATTCTGTGGTTTTACTTTGTGGTCGGTTCACATCTTTGGATGGCGCCTTTATGACCTCTTTACCATGACAACAATGCGAAGAGCTTTGCTTTTATTACAGTGATCTCACACCTGTAGGGGGAGCTAAAGAGCAGAAATTAGCCAAATTCTCTGGTGTTACTTTAAAACTTTCATGTGATTTAAGCAAATGAACAGCTGGACAGTGACTGTGAATGAAAGCCGTAGCAACATCATGTGTGTCTGACCCAGGCACGCCTGCAGCCTCCAGACTGTTGGCGATGTCGACATCCCAGCTCCAGATGTCAAACTGCCACTTCTGAAGACCCATCACGCCACAGAGCACCGAACCCGAGTGGACGCCGATCCGCATGTCCACCTCCTGCTGCAGCTCCCGCCGAACGTATCTGCAACCAGGCACAGGTCACGGTGACGCCCCGAGGAAACGGCGTGCGGGTGGCGAGTGTCGTTACCGTATGGTGCTGATCATGCTGAGGCCCATCTCCACGCAGCAGCGGGCGTGTCCTCGCTGAGGCTGCGGCACTCCTGAGACGCAGTAATAGCAGTCACCCAGGATCTTAATGCGCAAACACTGGTGCTCCTGCAGGCAAACACAAGCACTTCTGCTCCTCATCATGAAGCAACAAATAATCTGAGGAGATGCTTTGGCGGCCGCGGGGATCTGACCTCGGCCAGCCTGTCGAAGCGTCCGAAGAGCTCGTTGAGAGTTTTAACGAGTTCCTGAGCCGAAAGAATCAGCGACAGCGACGTGAAGCCGATGATGTCGGCAAACAGGATGCTGCAGAAACACGCAGCTGTCAGACTACGATCCCATCGTTTGGAAAACTGCTGAGCAGGGTCGTGCGATTGAGTACCTGACGTCTTTGTAGTGGTGGATGTAGATCTTGTGGAACTGCTGAGGCAGCAGGAATTCCTCCATGGTCGTCATGTCACTGATCATCTCCAGAACCAGAAAGCGGGGCAGGACGGACATCACCAAGCGCTCCTGAAAGCACGACGACGAGCATTAAAACAACGACCGAAGACATTATGACACCACCTGAAACTACCTTCTGAGCTCTGAATGAGATGTTGATTGAAGACAGTTTTTGAAGATAAAGTGACTCAAACAGCAGGGATTCTGGAGGATGACGGTGTGTCATCCACACCTGGACAGCTGCTGTCTAACTCAGACATAATGAAGCTGTTCCTCCAGTCAGAAACACTCCAGCTATAGATACAGATAGTTACTGATCCCAGAGGGAAACAAGTTAGCAGTTAGCTGTGAGTTGGCAGTTAGCTGTGAATTGGCAGTTAGCTGTGAGTTGGCAGTTAGCTGTGAGTTGGCAGTTAGCTGTGAGTTGGCAGTTAGCTGTAGGTTGGCAGTTAGCTGTAGGTTGGCAGTTAGCTGTAGGTTGGCAGTTAGCTGTAGGTTGGCAGTTAGCTGTAGGTTGGCAGTTAGCTGTAGGTTGGCAGTTAGCTGTAGGTTGGCAGTTAGCTGTAGGTTGGCAGGTAGCTGTAGGTTGGCAGTTAGCTGTGAGTTGGCAGTTAGCTGTGAGTTGGCAGTTAGCTGTGAGTTGGCAGTTAGCTGTAAGTTAGCAGGTAGCTGTAAGTTAGCAGTTAGCTGTAAGTTGGCAGTTAGCTGTAAGTTAGCAGGTAGCTGTAAGTTAGCAGGTAGCTGTAAGTTAGCAGTTAGCTGTAAGTTAGCAGTTAGCTGTAAGTTAGCAGGTAGCTGTAAGTTAGCAGGTAGCTGTAAGTTGGCAGGTAGCTGTGAGTTGGCAGTTAGCTGTGAGTTAGCAGGTAGCTGTAAGTTAGCAGGTAGCTGTAAGTTAGCAGGTAGCTGTAAGTTGGCAGTTAGCTGTAAGTTGGCAGTTAGCTGTAAGTTGGCAGTTAGCTGTAAGTTGGCAGTTAGCTGTAAGTTAGCAGGTAGCTGTAAGTTAGCAGGTAGCTGTAAGTTAGCAGTTAGCTGTAAGTTAGCAGGTAGCTGTAAGTTAGCAGTTAGCTGTAAGTTGGCAGTTAGCTGTAAGTTAGCAGGTAGCTGTAAGTTAGCAGGTAGCTGTGAGTTAGCAGGTAGCTGTGAGTTAGCAGGTAGCTGTGAGTTAGCAGGTAGCTGTGAGTTAGCAGGTAGCTGTAAGTTGGCAGGTAGCTGTAAGTTGGAAGGTAGCTGTGAGTTGGCAGTTAGCTGTGAGTTAGCAGGTAGCTGTAAGTTAGCAGGTAGCTGTAAGTTAGCAGGTAGCTGTAAGTTGGCAGTTAGCTGTAAGTTGGCAGTTAGCTGTAAGTTGGCAGTTAGCTGTAAGTTAGCAGGTAGCTGTAAGTTAGCAGGTAGCTGTAAGTTAGCAGTTAGCTGTAAGTTAGCAGGTAGCTGTAAGTTAGCAGTTAGCTGTAAGTTGGCAGTTAGCTGTAAGTTAGCAGGTAGCTGTAAGTTAGCAGGTAGCTGTAAGTTAGCAGTTAGCTGTAAGTTAGCAGTTAGCTGTAAGTTAGCAGGTAGCTGTAAGTTAGCAGTTAGCTGTAAGTTGGCAGTTAGCTGTGAGTTAGCAGGTAGCTGTGAGTTAGCAGGTAGCTGTAAGTTAGCAGGTAGCTGTAAGTTGGCAGTTAGCTGTAGGTTGGCAGTTAGCTCTAGGTTCGCAGCTAGCTGTAAGTTGGCAGCAGATGCAAGCAAAAAATGCTTTCTCATCAACAGTGATGGACCAAGCCGGAGATGTGCACAGCGTAACTCGCCCACTTAGACCCCGCCTCTCTTTGGGGGCGGTGCCGAGACTCTACCTGTCTTTGGTTCTCCCTTTCCAATCGGACTCGTCCCTCAATGCAGCGCCGGGTCTCCAAGAAACTCTGCCGCCGAGTCCGGTCAGACAGGTAGTGAATGAACAGACCTGCGGTGTTCATAGCCAGGTACAGCAACGCATTCGACAGCATCTGCACAGGAAAAACCAAACAGTTTATCATCTTAACGGGTGCCACCAATCATCAGTAAGAAAAGGTAGGAGGACATACAGTTTCCCAACCTTTCGGATGAAGGTTTGGTCACCGTAGTGAGAGCAGAGGTCCACCAGGAGGTGCAGGGTGGAGGTGGTTCCCCCACAAATGATGGACCAGAGCAGAGGGAGGGGCAGCAGGGTGTAGGTGGAGAACAGGGTGAAGAAGACGTACCAGGAGTGATCGCTCTCAGCCCAGCTGAAAACACCAACCAGCACCTGGACGGTCTGAGACGCCCAGCTGACCACGGACAGGTACCTGAGACAGGCGTGGGGGGACAGGTGAGGGGAATAAACCCGTTTACCGACGATCCCTCTGAGGCAACCAGCATACCTGAGCACCTGCGGTGATGACATCACCTCCTTCTTAGTCAGTGCGAGGGCACAGATCCCCGCCCACAGGACGACCGACAGGCCAGTCAGCCAGTCGCAGGCCACGCCTCCCCAGCCTGGCGGCCACGTCAGCAGCAGCAGGAGCAGTCGGGTGAGGACGTCGATGACATTGGTGACGACCAGCGAGGTTCTTCTCTGAGCCGAGGAAAACTGCTGGTAGAGCTGCTCCAGGTCTGCAGACCTGATGAGTTCAGGGACCACAGGACTTTCATGTTTGTTGGTGATTCAAAAACCATGTTTCAGGGGGTTTTTGGTGTATTTATGAACAGTAAATACTGTTCTTTCTGCTGTGGTCCAGGTGTGTTCAGCAGGTTTATACATCGCTGATGGATAAAATAATAGCAATATATCGACATTTATTCATATGTACAGCTAAAAAACACAGACTGGAGTGTGTTTGCTGCCCAGGCCACACTGGACTCCCACTCGGACATTGACTCCTACGCCTCCTCCGTGCTGGACTTCATCAACAGTGTCACAAACGGATCACTACATTCCCGAACCAGAAGCCGTGGATGAACAGAGAAGTCCGCCAACTGCTGAAGGCACGAGACGCCTGGTGCTGCTCAGGCCTAAGACCTGAAGAGGGGCATCAGGGAGGAAGCACAGCCACAAGCTAAGGATCGAGGAGCACTTTAAGAACAACTCCGACCCCTGACCCATGTGGCAGGGCATCCAGGCCTTAACTGACTACAAACCCACCAACACCACCCCAACATCCAACAACACCTCCTTCCTGAACGAGCTGAACAGCTTTTATGCTCGCTTTGAGAGGGACAACCAGGAGCCAACCACCAAGGCTGTGCTCAC
The DNA here is from genome assembly GCF_036924035.1 of Leuresthes tenuis. Classification (NCBI taxonomy): domain Eukaryota; kingdom Metazoa; phylum Chordata; class Actinopteri; order Atheriniformes; family Atherinopsidae; genus Leuresthes; species Leuresthes tenuis. The sequence continues at coordinate 35,107,050 of NW_027325355.1, read as the reverse complement.
GACAGGACGCCAACCTCTCCCCCACCGACCCCCACTCTACTGAGCAGGACCAATGCTGCTGGCCCTGAAGGCATCCCAGGACGTGTGCTCAGGACCTGTAACGGGCAGCTAGCTGGGGTCTTCACTGACAACTCACTCCACCTTTAACTGATAAAAGTTCCCTAAAGTGAAGCAAGTAAAAATGGGACACTTTTTACCAGTTAAAAGTGTTCCAAAATGAAGTAGCTAAGGGGTCTTCACTGACATTTTCAACCTGTCGCTGGCCCAAGCAGCTGGCCCCACATGCTTCAAAACCACCTCCGACCCTTTTTGGCGGATGGTCCAATTTGGAACACTTTTCTGATGGCACGGGTGGCCGAAAGTGAATACTCGCTCAACCTAAACGCCACCTGGTGTTGTTAAAAGAATAAGGTGGCCCAATTGCACAGAGGGTTCCCACTCCCCAGGAAGTAAAAATGGGGCACTTTTAACTGATAAAAGTTCCCTAAAGTGAAGCAAGTAAAAATGGGACACTTTTTACCAGTTAAAAGTGTTCCAAAATGAAGTAGCTAAGGGGTCTTCACTGACATTTTCAACCTGTCGCTGGCCCAAGCAGCTGGCCCCACATGCTTCAAAACCACCTCCGACCCTTTTTGGCGGATGGTCCAATTTGGAACACTTTTCTGATGGCACGGGTGGCCGAAAGTGAATACTCGCTCCACCTAAACGCCACCTGGTGTTGTTAAAAGAATAAGGTGGCCCAATTGCACAGAGGGTTCCCACTCCCAGGGAAGTAAAAATGGGGCACTTTTAACTGATAAAAGTTCCCCAAAGTGAAGCAAGTAAAAATGGGACACTTTTTACCAGTTAAAAGTGTTCCAAAATGAAGTAGCTATGGGGTCCCTGAACCGATAAAAGGGTGCTCCGTTCCTGGATGAGCAGGTTCAGGAAAAGCTTCCTCCCTGCAGCGGTCACCCTGCTAAACTCTCAACCTCAGGGTCCCCCCCCTGTTAGTATTGTATTGCATTTATTCACTTTATTCACTTTACATACGCACAGACTCTGCACTTTAACCACTTTCACTGCTGTTTTGCACTTCTGGTCGGATGCTAACTGCAGTTTGTTGTCTCAGTACCTGAGATCCTTTGAGCAATGACAATAAAGTTGAATCTAATCTAAAAGCTGAGGAACCAGCAGATTGGACTGAGATTGGATCCTTTAGACTTTAATTATTCTGACGCGTTATGGATGAAGTATATTTGTGTGGTGCGTCTTTACTTGAACGTGTGCTTCAGCGTGGGGATGAAGACGCCTCGCACCGTCGGTCCACACGACACGAAGAAGTCGGCATCCGTTGGCGAGTCCTGGGCGCCTCCTGCTTCCAGGTGAACCCTCTGCGTCGCCGGGTGGATGCGAGCGGCTGACGAACGCCGCTTCTGCCAGAAAGTCCCCCGAGATGCCTTACTGCGGATCTGCCTGCAAGACAACGTGAAGGGAACAACTCACAGATAAACCTCAGGCCTGATCTCAGAGGACGCTGTCGCCTCCACCTGTGGCTGACGGCGCAGCGTGTACCCGTTGATGTCGGCGATGTACGCGTCGGTGACGGTGATGCGGTGCCTGCCCCTCTCCAGGCCGCCGGCCAGCCTCAGCGAGTACAGGCTGTGCTGCTTGATGATGTTCCTCACAGCGTTTTGCCACAGCAGGTTCTTCCTCTGCAGGCTGTGGGCGGGGCTGATGGTCGTACTGAAGGTGATGTCACCGGTCTGTCGAGAGGACTCGCAGTCCGTATTTTCCAGCGCGCCATGGTTGTCCGCCATGGTTACACAAGCAGTGGGACCCTCTGTCTGAGCTTTTGTTCAAGCCGAAGCCCTGAAGACAACAAGCTGGAGGTTTGGATCTTAAAGCATTTTCAGATTTACAAACTCCTCGTTCAGTCATTCGTATGTTAGAAAAATCTGCAACATTTAACAGGCGGAGCTACAATTCATCAGCTTTTTCCTCCAAATTACCGTCAACAGACTCCACAGCGACAGAGATAACTTTCTTTAGCATGACTCGTGCACCATTTACTTCTCTTTTGGCACATATGTAATGAAAGCCAACAAAATGTTGGAGTTTTGAGCTTAAAACAATATCAGCGGGTCCAACCTGGGGTACATCTCCTGATAAAATACATGTAAATATACCTTTAAAGAAACGCTTTCCTTCTTTATTGAACTAACTATCAGTTAGAATACACCCGATCCATTGATTCAATGCTCAGTGAGCCAATCAGATCAATCAGATCAATCACTTTCCTGGACACGAATATAAATGTATTGTTTTCTTTTATATTTCGTGTGAAATGCTAACAGGAGACGCCTCATTCAACATCTTTCTTCTGCCTCTTTTCAGATAAAAAGTCCTGAAGAAGAAGTTTTCTTCTTGTTTTCACTGCTTCTGTCTTCCAGCTGAAGACTTTCCTCACGTTCACACCTGAAACCGACATGTTTTCACTGCTTCTGTCTTCCAGCTGAGGACTTTCCTCACGTTCACACCTGAAACCGACATGTTTTCACTGCTTCTGTCGTCCAGCTGAAGACTTTCCTCACGTTCACACCTGAAACCGACAGGTTTTCACTGCTCTTCTTCTCCGTTTGAACCACACTCAGCAGAGGAAACAGAGAGGAAGAAGCCCGTTTGCTTCACTTTGCACTCTCCTATAAACAGAGTCCCAGCGGGTGGCTTCATTTATCCACTGATGGTATTAACCTGAGGCCTCACCTGCTGCCACGCTGTCCTTTGGCGCCGGACCGAGCCCTGCTGACACCATTGGCCTGTGCTCTGTCCTTGGATAATTAAGTGGCTCCTTATAGAAAACCTTTGAGTCGGTGAAACTCGGATGGAAACCTAACAGCTGGGATTCAGTCGGGATGAAGCCGTCCAGGTAAAATCGTCAGGTTTAGACTCTCTGACAGGTTCTGGTCAGGAACAGGAAACTTTCTGGGAGGATTACTAAGCTTCTGAGCGGCAGGTCGGGAACCTTCAGACTGAGCTCCGTCCCGCTGACTTCGGTCTGAAGTAATAACACATCTGGAAAGGTCCTGCTTGTAGAGCTGGGTTCATGCACTGATCTGAACTGTCAGCTCGTGGCTCCTTATTCTTCTCCTTTTACTGGTTTAAAATCATCTTTATCCATTCTGCTGCACACCTTCAGTCTCTGGATTCATCTCTTCAGTCTAATTCAACTTCTATTAAATGTGTTTCATGTTCATTCTGATGACTTAAAACCAGCCTCCAGAACTGCAAAACAACAAAGATAACTATGGTGAAGGATATCTGTGTCACATCTTCTGTCTATTCTGCACAGTCTGTGGAGTTTACCTGCAGGAAGTCGCCGACCGGACGAGGGATCGCAGCTCAGAGCATCGCCGCAGGTTTCCCAGGAATCGGCTGAAACTGAGAGCAGAAACAAATGCAGGCCAACAGCGAAGGAGCAGCCGAAAGACGGCTGCAGCTTTGTGTAATGATGTCCGATTGCGTTGTTAATCCCTTCAGGAACCCCCCAAATGGACAAAAGGCTGGTCATTAGCCCGGCAGATTAAGTGTGCGCCTGCGTTTGTTCGAGATGGGATTGGCTGATCTCCAATTAGGTCAGATGGTGCTCGTGTGCTCAGGTTAACGCGGTGATGAAAACTTCACAGATAGATGGAAGCACGAGGATGTAATTATCTGACGGGGAAGGCTCCCTCTGGCGCTATCTGGTGGCAAAGCTGCAGTCGTTGAAGGCTGGTTCCAAGTCTCATGTCCTGACTTTCTCAGTCTGTGTGAATAACCTGTTGACCTTTGACCTGTGACCCTGGTGGGTCAACCAAGGCTCAGTGAGGCACGCGTGGTGGGAAGGTCGGCCCGACCCAACAGAGGAGCGCGGAAAGGTCATCAGATGAGAATAAAACTGAGCTGGACTAAACTTAACAGACGGAAAGTGACGCTTTGGACGATGTTCTGCAGGGAAACCTGCGTCTGACCATTCAGGACTGGCTGGAAAACCAAGTCCGACCCCCAGAGGCCCCCCCCCCCCGGACTTAAAGGACGTGCTGCTCACAGCTCGGTGCCAGATGCCTCCCTCAGAGGTCTGGTGGAGTTCAGCGCTTTGGTGGCAACTCAATAACTGCTCGGTGGGTTTAAGATTAATGTGAGTTACTCAAAGAATCCAGAGATCTGTGATTAAGTGTTGATGCAGCAGGCGGTTCCTCATAGTTCAGGTGCTGACGACCGGGGGACCGACGACCGCCGGCAGGGGGACAGACGGCAGGGGGACTGACGGCAGGGGGACCGACGGCAGGGGGACCGACGGCAGGGGGACTGACGACCGGGGGACCGACGACCGCCGGCAGGGGGACAGACGGCAGGGGGACTGACGGCAGGGGGACAGACGGCAGGGGGACTGACGGCAGGGGGACCGACGGCAGGGGGACCGACGGCAGGGGGACTGACGACCGGGGGACCGACGACCGCCGGCAGGGGGACAGACGGCAGGGGGACTGACGGCAGGGGGACAGACGGCAGGGGGACTGATGGCCGGGGGACAGACGGCAGGGGGACTGACGGCAGGGGGACAGACGGCAGGGGGACTGATGGCCGGGGGGACCGACGGCCGGGGGACCGACGGCAGGGGGACTGACGGCAGGGGGACCGACGGCAGGGGGACCGACGGCAGGGGGACTGACGACCGGGGGACCGACGACCGCCGGCAGGGGGACAGACGGCAGGGGGACTGACGGCAGGGGGACAGACGGCAGGGGGACTGACGGCAGGGGGACCGACGGCAGGGGGACCGACGGCAGGGGGACTGACGACCGGGGGACCGACGACCGCCGGCAGGGGGACAGACGGCAGGGGGACTGACGGCAGGGGGACAGACGGCAGGGGGACTGATGGCCGGGGGACAGACGGCAGGGGGACTGACGGCAGGGGGACAGACGGCAGGGGGACTGATGGCCGGGGGACCGACGGCCGGGGGACCGACGGCAGGGGGACCGACGGCAGGGGGACCGACGGCAGGGGGACCGACGGCAGGGGGACTGACGGCCGGGGGACCGACGGCAGGGGGACCGACGGCAGGGGGACCGACGGCAGGGGGACCGACGGCAGGGGGACCGAAGGCAGGGGGACCGACGGCAGGGGGACCGACGGCAGGGGGACTGACGGCAGGGGGACTGACGGCCGGGGGACTGACGGCAGGGGGACCGACGGCAGGGGGACCGATGGCCGGGGGACCGACGGCCGGGGGACCGACGGCAGGGGGACAGACGGCCGGGGGACTGATGGCCGGGGGACTGATGGCCGGGGGACTGATGGCCGGGGGGACTGATGGCCGGGGGACTGATGGCCGGGGGACTGATGGCCGGGGGACCGACGGCCGGGGGACCGACGGCAGGGGGACAGACGGCAGGGGGACTGATGGCCGGGGGACCGACGGCCGGGGGACCGACGGCAGGGGGACAGACGGCAGGGGGACCGACGGCAGGGGGACTGATGGCCGGGGGACTGATGGCCGGGGGGACCGACGGCCGGGGGACCGACGGCAGGGGGACAGACGGCAGGGGGACCGACGGCAGGGGGACTGATGGCCGGGGGACTGATGGCCGGGGGACCGACGGCAGGGGGACAGACGGCAGGGGGACAGACGGCAGGGGGACCGACGGCAGGGGGACCGACGGCAGGGGGACCGACGGCAGGGGGACTGATGGCCGGGGGACTGATGGCCGGGGGACCGACGGCAGGGGGGACCGACGGCAGGGGGACCGACGGCAGGGGGACCGATGGCCGGGGGACTGAAGGCAGGGGGACAGACGGCAGGGGGACCGACGGCAGGGGGACCGACGGCAGGGGGACAGACGGCAGGGGGACAGACGGCAGGGGGACTGACGGCCGGGGGACTGACGGCAGGGGGACCGACGGCAGGGGGACTGATGGCCGGGGGACCGACGGCCGGGGGACCGACGGCAGGGGGACAGACGGCAGGGGGACTGATGGCCGGGGGACCGACGGCAGGGGGACAGACGGCAGGGGGACTGATGGCCGGGGGACAGACGGCCGGGGGACCGACGGCAGGGGGACCGACGGCAGGGGGACTGACGGCAGGGGGACTGACGGCAGGGGGACCGACGGCAGGGGGACCGACGGCCGGGGGACCGACGGCAGGGGGACAGACGGCAGGGGGACCGACGGCAGGGGGACCGACGGCAGGGGGACCGACGGCCGGGGGACCGACGGCCGGGGGACCGAAGGCAGGGGGACCGACGGCCGGGGGACTGAAGGCAGGGGGACTGACGGCCGGGGGACTGAAGGCAGGGGGACTGACGGCAGGGGGACTGAAGGCAGGGGGACAGACGGCAGGGGGACAGACGGCAGGGGGACCGACGGCCGGGGGACCGACGGCAGGGGGACCGACGGCAGGGGGACCGACGGCAGGGGGACTGACGGCAGGGGGACCGACGGCAGGGGGACCGACGGCAGGGGGACCGACGGCAGGGGGACCGACGGCCGGGGGACTGAAGGCAGGGGGACCGACGGCCGGGGGACCGACGGCAGGGGGACTGATGGCAGGGGGACTGAAGGCAGGGGGACTGACGGCCGGGGGACCGACGGCAGGGGGACCGACGGCAGGGGACCGACGGCAGGGGGACCGACGACCGGGGGACCGACGGCAGGGGGACTGAAGGCCGGGGGACCGATGGCCGGGGGACCGACGGCCGGGGGACCGACGGCAGGGGGACAGACGGCAGGGGGACTGATGGCCGGGGGACAGACGGCCGGGGGACCGCCGGCAGGGGGACCGACGGCAGGGGGACCGCCGGCAGGGGGACTGAAGGCAGGGGGACCGACGGCCGGGGGACTGACGGCCGGGGGGACCGACGGCCGGGGGACCGACGGCAGGGGGACTGATGTCAGGGGGACTGAAGGCAGGGGGACTGACGGCCGGGGGACCGACGGCAGGGGGACCGATGGCAGGGGGACCGACGGCAGGGGGACTGACGGCAGGGGGACCGACGACCGGGGGACCGACGGCAGGGGGACCGACGGCAGGGGGACCGACGGCAGGGGGGCTGACCTCAGAGACGTCAGACGGTTCAGTGAAAGCACCAAAGGTGGTGAAACCTGGTAAACGCTTGATTTAAACTTATTAAATATGAAAAACAAGTCAAACAAAGTCAGCAAATGGAAGCTCAGGCTGTTTTTATTCATTCCTGTGGACACACATAAATGTAAAAATATAAAACTATGATAACATGTTTTCATGCCGTCCGTCAGCTCTTCACAGTATCAAACACTTTTTGCTGCTTTAACATGTTCATTCATGATAAAAAGTCAGTAAACGGAGTCCTTCTTTTTGGACCGTCCAAATTTCACCATTGGCGTGTAAACGTGAGTCTCAGGTAAAGAAATGTTGCTTTAAAAAGGGTGAAACTGCTGCCTTTTCTGCAGTTTTTCACTTAAAACACGGAGTAATCTATTTAAAGTGCAAATGAGTTGAGGGAAAAACAAAGCAGTCGATCCGATGCAGCCTGTCAGCCTCAGAAGGTGTGATGTCACAGGTCAGGTGACCTGTGGGCAGTGTCACATGACCTCAGGACACACACACCTGCTCTGAGAGGCTGAAACCATTAAGAGGCGCCGTGAGGCCCAAACCACAGCTCTGACCCCCGGCTGCTAACAGAGGAGGTAAAGACACGCTCCAGTTCTCATTTACAAAAACAAATATTTACCTTCAAGGTTGTTGTGTGAAACCAAGGTAAAAAACAACAAAAATCCATTTTAATTCCAGGTTGTTTGGCACCAAACTGGAGAAAGAAGCCAAGAGAAGCGAAGCCTGAAATCTAACAGGGAGTAAATTCAGGGAACAAATTGCATGTGGGAAATTATACCGTTAATACAGTTTGGCAGTGACTTTATACATGGTTTTTAACCTTAAATTACAGCTCGGGGGACATTTCTGACAGGTAAGAGGGAATAAATGTGTTGATTTGATTAATAATTCATGTCATTTACAATTTCTGGGAACTAAACTGCGAGTTAAAGGACAACATTTGTAGTTCTGAGTAATTTTATTACTCAGTTTAAGCTGACTGTTGGTAACTAAGGTGTCTGAGGATCAATCTGAAGACAAATTTTAATATTTTTATAAATGGTTGACATACCTTAAACGGAAAGAACTGAAATAATTCAACAATTTAGTCATTTTAAGGGGACAAAAAAATAAAATCAGGCAAATTTAAGGGAACAAGTGATTCAACCTTCTTCTGTTTATCTGTGGCAACACGTTTGGTCACAGATTTGTAAGTTAAGGGAACTAATTACAGTTCAATAGAAATAATTTATACGGTAACAGAAGAGAGAAATTACTTAGAAAAGTCAGAAAATCGTCAACTTATGCAGTCAAACGGGCCAAATAAGAGAATAAAATGTGTTGGAACACATGACTAAAGATAAAAGGAACTAAAATAAAATTTATCACTGAACAGAATGTGAAAATGTTATGTTTTTGGGCAGCAAATTATATCCCTAAAAGATAAAAATGGACAATAAAATGAGTTTTAAATGCAGATGAACCGACTTTTTTAGTTTTAGGGAACAAACTGGAATTATAGGGTGAAATTTATCTGGATAAAAACTAATTAATTAAGAAAACAAAGCAGCAAATCTATGGAAACGATTCCATACGCTGTATATTACACACATAGACATATATATACATATAAATTAGATATATTTTCTGACTTTAAGGGAACTGACTATGAGTTAAAGGTCATTAGCTATGAAGCGAGCCGGGAAAACAGCAGTTTGCTCGCCTTTACACCCTCCTGGCTTCAGAAGGTTGGTGGAAAGTTCAAAAGCACATTTCAACATGCAGTTTGATTACATCTAATATTCAACTCGTATTGATTTGGCAAACTTTATGTGGACTTTTACACACACGAGACCAGAAGCTTCAGGAACTGAGTGAAAATCACGTGATAACGTCACCAAACCGGTTTAAAGTCAAAGGATTCGTTAAATGAGCTTCAAACGAAGGCACGAAACCCGACATCCTCACTGAAATGTGTTGAAACTCCCTCAGAATCCTTTTTACCCTCAAAGCTTTGAGCTGAAACTTTTCTACACATTTAACAGTTAAAATGTGAGCTTTGCAATAAATAAACAGGAAATTTATGCATCAACCTTTGTTATTCTGCCCCATCTTTGACTAAAAAGCTCGATTTTAATCGAAGAAGAATCTTTTTACTTAAATTAACCTAAAGTTTTTTATATCTGAAGAAAATAACGACATTAAATAAAATTTATACGACAAGTTTTTTTACAAATTCAAAAGAATTAGATTTTTTTTTTTTTGGCCACATTTATGTTCCATATATTCTTTTTCCATTCATTTTACCTCAAATAACCTGTTAAATTCAACTTAAATATTAAAACAATTTGTAAAAGTTTGGATTCAAATTGTTTTAAGTAAATAAAATGAAAAAAATCTTCAAATTGTTTTACATAAATTAGAAATTTGGATGTAAAAGTTGGGAGTGAAAAATGGATTTTTTACTTCAAAATGTCTGAATCTTCCTTCATCCTCACAGAAAGTAAATAAGTTAAAGACGTTTAAACGCGGTTGGCGAACAGCAAAGTGGCACATTAACGCTGCATAAATACAGAAATAAAGAAACTGAGGCCTTCTGCGTTACTTAATGTTCTTCAGCAGTGAGGTGCGGGCGTTCACCACCGCCTTGAAGGCGTCTTCACTGCCGGGCGCCACGCATTTGTCTGGGTGCAGCAGAACCGCCAGCTTCCTGTACGCCTTGTTCACCTCCTCCCTGGAAACAAGGAGGTGGGAACCAACATTAGAGATCAAGTGTCCATAAATGTCATTTTTCAGTGACACGCAGCAGAGAAACCAAACTTTGGAATAAAATTAAACCGTAAACTGTCGCATTTTAAAGGACATGAACATTCATTTCTACCTCCATCAAAAACAGTCAAATAAAACGGGCTGAAATGATTCCTCGATTTGCTTCGTTTAATTCCTGCCAACATGTTTCACAGGGACAGTTTTTGCTGTCACGGCCGTTGTTCCTTCTGTTCCCTGCTAGCTTCTTTCTGTTCCCTGCTAGCTTCTTTCTGTTCCCTGCTAGCGTCCTTCTGTTCCCTGCTAGCTTCCTTCTGTTCCCTGCTAGCTTCTTTCTGTTCCCTGCTAGCGTCCTTCTGTTCCCTGCTAGCTTCTTTCTGTTCCCTGCTAGCTTCTTTCTGTTCCCTGCTAGCTTCCTTCTGTTCCCTGCTAGCTTCTTTCTGTTCCCTGCTAGCGTCCTTCTGTTCCCTGCTAGCTTCCTTCTGTTCCCTGCTAGCTTCCTTCTGTTCCCTGCTAGCTTCCTTCTGTTCCCTGCTAGCTTCCTTCTGTTCCCTGCTAGCTTCCTTCTGTTCCCTGCTAGCTTCCTTCTGTTCCCTGCTAGCTTCCTTCTGTTCCCTGCTAGCTTCCTTCTGTTCCCTGCTAGCTTCCTTCTGTTCCCTGCTAGCTTCCTTCTGTTCCCTGCTAGCGTCCTTCTGTTCTCTGCTAGCGTCCTTCTGTTCTCTGCTAGCTTCCTTCTGTTCTCTGCTAGCGTCCTTCTGTTCTCTGCTACCTGCCTTCTGTTCCCTGTTAGCGTCCTTCTGTTCTCTGCTAGCTTCCTTCTGTTCCCTGCTAGCTTCCTTCTGTTCCCTGCTAGCTTCCTTCTGTTCCCTGCTAGCTTCCTTCTGTTCCCTGCTAGCGTCCTTCTGTTCCCTGCTAGCGTCCTTCTGTTCTCTGCTAGCGTCCTTCTGTTCCCTGCTAGCGTCCTTCTGTTCCTTGCTAGCTTCTTTCCGTTCTCTGCTAGCTTCCTTCCGCTCTCTGCTAGCTTCCTTCTGCTCTCTGCTAGCTTCCTTCTGTTCTCTGCTAGCGTCCTTCTGTTCTCTGCTAGCTTCCTTCTGTTCCCTGCTAGCTTCCTTCTGTTCCCTGCTAGCTTCCTTCTGTTCCCTGCTAGCTTCCTTCTGTTCCCTGCTAGCTTCCTTCTGTTCTCTGCTAGCGTCCTTCTGTTCTCTGCTAGCGTCCTTCTGTTCCCTGCTAGCGTCCTTCTGTTCCCTGCTAGCGTCCTTCTGTTCCCTGCCAGCTTCTTTCTGTTCCCTGCTAGCGTCCTTCTGTTCTCTGCTAGCTTCCTTCTGTTCCCTGCTAGCGTCCTTCTGTTCCCTGCTAGGGTCCTTCTGTTCCCTGCCAGCTTCTTTCTGTTCTCTGCTAGCTTCCTTCTGCTCTCTGCTAGCGTCCTTCAGTTCCCTGCTAGCTTCCTTCTGTTCTCTGCTAGCGTCCTTCTGTTCTCTGCTAGCTTCCTTCTGTTCCCTGCTAGCTTCCTTCTGTTCCCTGCTAGCTTCCTTCTGTTCTCTGCTAGCGTCCTTCTGTTCCCTGCTAGCGTCCTTCTGTTCCCTGCTAGGGTCCTTCTGTTCCCTGCCAGCTTCTTTCTGTTCTCTGCCAGCTTCTTTCTGTTCCCTAATAGCGTCCTTCTGTTCTCTGCTAGCGTCCTTCTGTTCCCTGCTAGCGTCCTTCTGTTCCCTGCTAGGGTCCTTCTGTTCCCTGCCAGCTTCTTTCTGTTCTCTGCTAGCTTCCTTCTGCTCTCTGCTAGCGTCCTTCAGTTCCCTGCTAGCTTCCTTCTGTTCTCTGCTAGCGTCCTTCTGTTCTCTGCTAGCTTCCTTCTGTTCCCTGCTAGCTTCCTTCTGTTCCCTGCTAGCTTCCTTCTGTTCCCTGCTAGCTTCCTTCTGTTCTCTGCTAGCGTCCTTCTGTTCTCTGCTAGCGTCCTTCTGTTCCCTGCTAGGGTCCTTCTGTTCCCTGCCAGCTTCTTTCTGTTCTCTGCCAGCTTCTTTCTGTTCCCTAATAGCGTCCTTCTGTTCTCTGCTAGCGTCCTTCTGTTCCCTGCTAGCGTCCTTCTGTTCCCTGCCAGCTTCTTTCTGTTCTCTGCCAGCTTCTTTCTGTTCCCTGCTAGCGTCCTTCTGTTCTCTGCTAGCTTCCTTCTGTTCCCTGCCAGCTTCCTTCTGTTCCCTGCTAGCTTCTTTCCGTTCTCTGCTAGCTTCCTTCTGCTCTCTGCTAGCTTCCTTCTGCTCTCTGCTAGCGTCCTTCTGTTCTCTGCTAGCTTCCTTCTGTTCCCTGCTAGCTTCTTTCTGTTCCCTGCTAGCGTCCTTCTGTTCCCTGCTAGCTTCTTTCCGTTCTCTGCTAGCTTCCTTCTGCTCTCTGCTAGCTTCCTTCTGCTCTCTGCTAGCGTCCTTCTGTTCTCTGCTAGCTTCTTTCTGTTCTCTGCTAGCGTCCTTCTGTTCTCTGCTAGCGTTCTTCTGTTCTCTGCTAGCTTCTTTCTGTTCTCTGCTAGCGTCCTTCTCAGCTAACTTTAGCCAACTGATTTCCATTAAAATGCTAACCTTGTGTTTGTTCCACTCAGTGGACTCGATGTGAACTGACTGCTTTCTGCTGAGATGCTGTAGCATTGAGGTTGTGCTATCATGCTAAGCTAACTGTTTTACAAACGAGCCACTGTACGGTATTTCCTCTTTTCTTTTCCTTGAAATGCTCCCAAACTTTAGACATTTCTTCTGATTTTGCTCCTTGTTGTTTACTCCGGTTTCCTCCATCAAACCCAGCTGCTCCAAACGTGCGCACGTTGTGCACGACAGCATTAACAATATTAACAGTATTAACTGTGTGAAACAGGGCGACCGCTGAGCAGCACACGTTGATGAGAGTTAAACGAAGCATTGAAGCAGATCATTTTCATCGAGGAGTTACTGGAGGAGCTGTTTCAGCCTCTTTGAGGTGGGATCAGCACCGAGTTCTTCCAGGAAGTCTTTTATTTCCTGCAGCTCAGTAAATCCCTCAGGTGGAGAACCGCTGCTCTGAGATGATTAAATAAGACCTTAAACACGTCTACGAAAAGAACACCTTAAAGTTTGATTTCAACGGGTTTATAATGGAAAGTGTGACCCAAAATTTATGAAGGCAGGAAATCTGTTGAGCTAATTGGCATGTGGTGACATCACTGGTGACATCACTGGTGACATCACTGGTGACATCCCTGGTGACATCCCTGGTGACATCCCTGGTGACATCACTGGTGACATCCCTGGTGACATCCCTGGTGACATCACTGGTGACATCACTGGTGACATCACTGGTGACATCCCTGGTGACATCACTGGTGACATCACTGGTGACATCACTGGTGACATCACTGGTGACATCACTGGTGACATCCCTGGTGACATCACTGGTGACATCACTGGTGACATCACTGGTGACATCACTGATGACATCCCTGGTGACATCACTGATGACATCCCTGGTGACATCACTGATGACATCACTGGTGACATCACTGGTGACATCACTGGTGACATCACTGATGACATCACTGGTGACATCACTGATGACATCACTGGTGACATCACTGGTGACATCCCTGGTGACATCACTGATGACATCCCTGGTGACATCACTGATGACATCACTGGTGACATCACTGATGACATCACTGGTGACAGCCCTGGTGACCTGAGGTTTCTCACCGTGTTGCGCCGGGCTTCACCCCCAACATGTCCCAGGAGTCCTTGCTGTTGCGGATCCGTCGAATGGTGTCGGCCTGCTCCTTGGTGAAGCCGACGCTGACCTCCGACACCGGCCGCTTCCCGCCGTTCTCGCACATGTCGGTGATGGAGGAGAAAAAAGCCTGCGGACGACACTAAGCTCAGGTCTTCTTCTAAAAGCCTGAACACCTGCACAGGTGCGTCGCTTACCTGGAACATCTCGTTGATGCCCTCGCCGCTCTGCGCCGACGTCTCAAAGTAATGGAACCCTCTGGACTCCGCCCACAGACGGCCCTCGCCCTCGTCCACCACCCGCCGCTTCGTCAGGTCCACCTGCACGGATCAGAGACTTTCAGGTTTTATTACGGTTAAAAGGATCATATCAGGGTTTTAACACCAGATTATATACAATAAACCCCTGAAAATGACTTTAAACTTGTGTAAAATGATAAAAATCCTCAAAAGTCCTCAACATAAACATTTATTTACGTTTTTCAGGTTTTTAGTGACTCAGTTTTAGTTATTAAACAAAAATCATTAGTATATAAAAGTAAAACATCATGAAGTTCAAATGAAAACATCAACTGAGCACAAATGAGGAAATACATGCATTGGCCTGTAAATGGTTTGTTTTTCACTCAGAACTCAAGGATTTTACAGGAAATCATCGTTTTATCTTCAATAAAGCATCACATTTAATTACTTCCACAACCTGAAACAGGAAAACAAAGAATAAAAATGTGGAAAACTGCTCAGATTTATCATTTTCAGATGATCTTTGGGTGTTAAAAACGACCAAATCTAAACTAACTTCACCAAAAATAAACATTTTCTCTAAATTCAGCTGAAAATTCGACATGAAAGTGAAGTTTCCTTTCAGAGAAACATGGTGCTTTGGTGACATTTTGTCAACCCGTAAATAAGGTGAGGGTGCAGACCGCCACAGGCGGCGTGGAACTGGACGAGTCAGACCTTGTTGGCGCAGACGACGAAGACGATGCTGTCCATGTTGGCCTGAGAGCCCATTTCCTGCTTCATCTCTCCCAGCCAGCTGTCCAGGGCGTCGAAGCTCTCCCTGAGGCCCACGTCGTACACCAGCAGCACGCCCTGGCTGTCCTTGTAGAACTCGTTCCGAACCTGAAAGTCCGACAGGCGTCAGCGGCTCCCCCTGCTGGCAGCACCCAGCATTACACCCCGGACACAAACTCCCCCTGCTGGCAGCACCGAGCATTACACCCCGGACACAAACTCCCCCTGCTGGCAGCACCCAGCATTACACCCCGGACACAAACTCCCCCTGCTGGCAGCACCGAGCATTACACCACAGACACAAACTCCCCCTGCTGGCAGCACCCAGCATTACACCCCAGACACAAACTCCCCCTGCTGGCAGCACCCAGCATTACACCCCGGACACAAACTCCCCCTGCTGGCAGCACCGAGCATTACACCCCGGACACAAACTCCCCCTGCTGGCAGCACCGAGCATTACACCCCAGACACAAACTCCCCCTGCTGGCAGCACCCAGCATTACACCCCAGACACAAACTCCCCCTGCTGGCAGCACTCTGCATTACACCCCGGACACAAACTCCCCCTGCTGGCAGCACCCAGCATTACACCCCAGACACAAACTCCCCCTGCTGGCAGCACCCAGCATTACACCCCGGACACAAACTCCCCCTGCTGGCAGCACCGAGCATTACACCCCGGACACAAACTCCCCCTGCTGGCAGCACCGAGCATTACACCACAGACACAAACTCCCCCTGCTGGCAGCACCGAGCATTACACCCCGGACACAAACTCCCCCTGCTGGCAGCACCGAGCATTACACCCCAGACACAAACTCCCCCTGCTGGCAGCACCCAGCATTACACCCGGACACTAACTCCCCCTGCTGGCAGCACCCAGCATTACACCCGGACACTAACTCCCCCTGCTGGCAGCACCCAGCATTACACCCGGACACAAACTCCCCCTGCTGGCAGCACCCAGCATTACACCCCAGACACAAACTCCCCCTGCTGGCAGCACCCTGCATTACACCCCGGACACAAACTCCCCCTGCTGGCAGCACCGAGCATTACACCCCGGACACAAACTCCCCCTGCTGGCAGCACCGAGCATTACACCACAGACACAAACTCCCCCTGCTGGCAGCACCCAGCATTACACCCCGGACACAAACTCCCCCTGCTGGCAGCACCGAGCATTACACCCCGGACACAAACTCCCCCTGCTGGCAGCACCCAGCATTACACCCCGGACACAAACTCCCCCTGCTGGCAGCACCGAGCATTACACCCCAGACACAAACTCCCCCTGCTGGCAGCACCCAGCATTACACCACAGACACAAACTCCCCCTGCTGGCAGCACCCAGCATTACACCCGGACACAAACTCCCCCTGCTGGCAGCACCGAGCATTACACCCCGGACACAAACTCCCCCTGCTGGCAGCACCGAGCATTACACCACAGACACAAACTCCCCCTGCTGGCAGCACCCAGCATTACACCCGGACACAAACTCTCCCTGCTGGCAGCACCCAGCATTACACCCGGACACAAACTCCCCCTGCTGGCAGCACCGAGCATTACACCACAGACACAAACTCCCCCTGCTGGCAGCACCGAGCATTACACCCCGGACACAAACTCCCCCTGCTGGCAGCACCGAGCATTACACCACAGACACAAACTCCCCCTGCTGGCAGCACCCAGCATTACACCCGGACACAAACTCTCCCTGCTGGCAGCACCCAGCATTACACCCCAGACACAAACTCCCCCTGCTGGCAGCACCGAGCATTACACCCAGACACAAACTCCCCCTGCTGGCAGCACCCAGCATTACACCACAGACACTAACTCCCCCTGCTGGCAGCACCGAGCATTACACCCCGGACACAAACTCCCCCTGCTGGCAGCACCCAGCATTACACCCCAGACACAAACTCTCCCTGCTGGCAGCACCGAGCATTACACCCCGGACACAAACTCCCCCTGCTGGCAGCACCCTGCATTACACCCCGGACACAAACTCCCCCTGCTGGCAGCACCGAGCATTACACCCCGGACACAAACTCCCCCTGCTGGCAGCACCCAGCATTACACCCCGGACACAAACTCCCCCTGCTGGCAGCACCCAGCATTACACCCCAGACACAAACTCCCCCTGCTGGCAGCACCAAGCATTACACCCCGGACACAAACTCCCCCTGCTGGCAGCACCGAGCATTACACCCCGGACACAAACTCCCCATGCTGGCAGCACCCAGCATTACACCCCGGACACAAACTCCCCCTGCTGGCAGCACCCAGCATTACACCCCAGACACAAACTCCCCCTGCTGGCAGCACCCTGCATTACACCCCGGACACAAACTCCCCCTGCTGGCAGCACCGAGCATTACACCCCGGACACAAACTCCCCCTGCTGGCAGCACCGAGCATTACACCCCGGACACAAACTCCCCCTGCTGGCAGCACCCAGCATTACACCCCGGACACAAACTCCCCCTGCTGGCAGCACCGAGCATTACACCCCGGACACAAACTCCCCCTGCTGGCAGCACCCAGCATTACACCCAGACACAAACTCCCCCTGCTGGCAGCACCGAGCATTACACCCCGGACACAAACTCCCCCTGCTGGCAGCACCGAGCATTACACCACAGACACAAACTCCCCCTGCTGGCAGCACCGAGCATTACACCCCGGACACAAACTCCCCCTGCTGGCAGCACCGAGCATTACACCCCGGACACAAACTCCCCCTGCTGGCAGCACCCAGCATTACACCACAGACACAAACTCCCCCTGCTGGCAGCACCCAGCATTACACCCGGACACAAACTCCCCCTGCTGGCAGCACCGAGCATTACACCCCGGACACAAACTCCCCCTGCTGGCAGCACCGAGCATTACACCCGGACACTAACTCCCCCTGCTGGCAGCACCGAGCATTACACCCGGACACAAACTCCCCCTGCTGGCAGCACTGAGCATTACACCCCGGACACAAACTCCCCCTGCTGGCAGCACTGAGCATTACACTCACCTCGTAGAAGAAGGGATGTCCGGCCATGTCGAAGATGTTCACTTTGATTTCTCGGTCTCGAACCTGCACTCTGACACAGAGACACACACATCAGTGGCGTGCACAACAACGTGCGCACGCTCACGGTGAGTGGACTCACTTGGTGACGCCGTAGTCGATGCCGATCGTCGCCAGATACTTTGGAACAAACCTCTTCTCGCAGTATCGCTTGATGATGCAGCTCTGAGGAGGAAACAAGAACTGAGTAAAAACACGTCTAAACCAAGACTTTTCACACCTATTTTTTTGTTGATTCATTTATTGTTGTTCACTAAAGTTTTTCCATAATTGGTCTGAAGCTTTTAAGTCCTAAGTCCTTTTAAGTTTTTATGTTAAACTTGTCTAAATAATTAACCAACATTGGTTTGTCAGGGTTTCATATCATATCTTTATTTAATATAATTAAATGTATGATCTTTGGCTTGTTTGTTACTAACTAAAAGACATTAATTTATCTTGACGCGTTACTTTCATGTGAAACATTTGCCGAATCTCAGAAAAAGTGAAATTCTTCCAAAGATTTGCTCCTCGGTGTCAAATCTTCAGAAAACTTGTGGTTTCCACCAAAAAGTCTTATTTTTTAAATGGAGTTCGGTGTCAAACAGGAGGAGAAATACAGCAGGGTTGAGGACATCTTAAAGGTGGACACGAAGAACACAAAAACGTCCATAACAAACGTTTCTTCCAGTTAACACATCATTTATTGTCATTTAAAACACACTAAACAAAGGTTTAATACAGCCGGAAACCTGGGAACGTACCAGACTTCATCAGGATTTCGGTCTAAAATAAACTGAAGGTGTCGTACCTTTCCCACTTCGGCATTTCCGAGGCTTATCACCTTCACCCGCAGTGACTTCTTGTTGTCGCGTCTTTTCGGGGCGTTTGTTTCCATCTGGACTCTCAATAAATCTGCGTTTTTGCGTTGAAAGTGTTCAGGCTGCCGTTAGCTTGGCTAACGGGGCTAACTAGCCTTTAGCGAAATAGCTAAGAATTGGAGCAGCCCTGAGAGTGAATGTTTATCGGATTAATTAATCGCACCACATTTTTTCACTTTAGCTTTTATGCTGTTTAGCTGACGTCGGAACGTACAGCAGAGACTGAGTGAGTCCGCTTGCCTCATAGCCTAAATGCTAACCAGCTAGTTGTTCTTCTTCGTGTATTCTCGGTTGAACTGGCTCATTACCGCCACCTACTGGAACAAACTGAGGATCCATATCACCGCTGTTACAAGTGGAGAATAATTTAGTTTAATGTATTTATTTATTTGAGTTATGGGAATACGTATATGTTAAAGCTTTTTAAATTTTATTTTATTTCTTGATCGGTTCATTTAAATTCACTTCAGTTTTACATAAAGTGTCAAATCACCAGTCACCAATTGCAATCCAATTAATTGTGATGTAGTTCAGTCAAATCCAACTATTTTAAATCCAAATCAGTCCAATTCATGCAGAAGCGGTTTAATAAGAAGTTATTTAAAAGGTAACTGCTTCTGTTACCTCTTTCTATCACTTGCTTGACTTGTCACACGGAGTGCTTTTGTCAAATGCCTGTGTTAATGTTGTCTGTTTTGGTCTTAGCTAGCTGCTGCTTACGCTAATAATTTAGTTTATTTAAGTTAATGTATTTATTTACCCATTAAAAGCGTTTTTAATGTTTTATTTCTAGATGAGTAATGGGAATACCTATATGTTAAAGCTTTTTTATTTTATTTTATTTCTTGATCGGTTCATTTAAATTCACTTCAGTTTTATTCATAAAGCGTCAAATCACCAGCAAATGTAGTCTCAAAGATGGGTCCAATTCCAGCCAATTGCAATCCAATTAATTGTGATGTAGTTCAGTCAAATCCAACTATTTTAAATCCAAATCAGTCCAATTCATGCAGAAGCGGTTTAGTAAGAAGTTATTTAACTTTAAACCCAGATAAGTTGATTGTAGTTGTTTTTCTATGTTAAATTCTTCTCTTTTTAATGACCACAATGCAGTGCATCGAATGTACTTATGAACAGTATCACAGATATTACTGTACAGAACCTTTTTCTGATGCAGCAAACACGTGGATTCATTTACGAAACAATTTCTTTTCAAAACACTTGTTTGTTCTGCGAACATTTACAAAAATATCAGCATAAATGTGCTTTAAATGTGTGGTAAAAGTGCCAGGACAGGACCAACCTTCAGCCGGCTGCCGCAGAACGCCACAGAGTGGAAGATGATGCCGGACACCACCGAGCGATTCAAACCAGGAATCCTCCCGCTGTGCTGTTCATCAGAAACTCCTCCTCCCTCCCATCAGATTCACCAAACTGCATCAGCTGATGTCTGTACTTCAGATTCATATCATACATACGGGGCAAAAATATCATATCACGATTTTTAAAAAATAAAATCACGATTTCGATTTTATCTCAATCTTAAATTGAAAAGTGAAAAACAGACAGTGTTGCAGAAGTATTTCCGGCTGGGCAGCTTGAAGCAGGCGTTCGAACCTTTTCTACCGTCTTTAACGATACTTTGCAAGATAAAAGGTAATATGTGCCACCGCGTTCTGGACCATCTGCAGAGGTTTCACAGCACAGGCTGGAGAGCAGTTAGGAAACCAGTTAGGAGAGCAGTTAGGAGACCAGTTAGGAGACCAGTTAGGAAACCAGTTAGGAGAGCAGTTAGGAAACCAGTTAGGAAACCAGTTAGGAGACCAGTTAGGAGAGCAGTTAGGACTCGAACCAGGTCTTCTCCCCCAACAGCTCGCTGTTATCTACCATCACGCCGCCTCTGGGCATCGGGAGATGTTCTCGGAGCCTTTTAAAGTCTTCATTCCAGGTGTTGGACTGTAAAATTCATTAAGTCAGAGGTTTTTACCTCAAAGCCTCCAAAGCTGAAATCCTCCCCCTAACAGCAGCTGTGGGCTTCGATCCCAACGCTCCCAAACAGCAGCTCAGAGTTTATCAGCCTGAGCTATCTGCCCTTTAACTCTCACACAAAGCTCACTTTGGCTGTTGGTGCCTGGAAGAAATGATGATTAGATCCTTAAAGAATGAAAGCTGGAAGTCCACAGAGCATCTGGGGGAACTGAACCCATGAAGAGTCCGACCCCAGGCAGCGTCCATCAGCCTGAGCTACTCCACCACACTTCAGACGTCTGGAATCAGTCAGTTTCTGTCTGATAAAACTGCTTCAGACTCATTAGAATAGTCTAATATAATAAGTTGTGGCTCTGAGAGACTCGCTTTGGCTGCGGGTATCGAACCAGCGCCCTCCAAACCCAGAACCCTTCATGCAGCAGCCCGAACTATGCTTCCACTCTGCTGCCAGGTTTCATCTCTTTGTGGAACCTGGTAAAGACTAACCGACATACATAACTTTGTCCACCAGGTGGCAGAAACGAGTAAAAACTAATGAACCTCGAGATGAATTTATTTTTCTTTTATTAAAGAGCAAACACGACTTTAATGATGAAGCAGATTATTAACATCACAACAATACAACTCTTATTACAGCACAAATTCTCAGGAAAACATTAAAGTTTATACTTTCAGAATAACATCTGCAGGAAAACTTAATGTGAAAGAACCAAAAACATGAAAAAGGAGGTCATTTACAATAAAACCTTAAAGCTGTAGTAAAAACACCCAAAAACGGTTCAATTTCAAATGAGTTTCAGCAGATAAATGGAGCTAAAACTAATTATTTTATCATATTATTTATTTTTTCATGACAACATATTGCTTAAAAGATTTAGTAAATAATCTTGTTATTTAGGGGAAAAAAGGCCAAAATAAAGAAACATTTAGTTTTTTTTATGACACATTTATTCCGATATTATTCTCATGTATTTAGTTAATATGAGTTTATTTAACATTTATCTAATACTGAACTCTTCGGGTACGAAGCTTTAAGCAGATTCTCCTCATGTTGACCACAGATTTGATCTTTTATCTTTATTTACACAAAGATGCAAACTTCTCAGCTTTTAGGAGCATTTTAGATGCTCAGATTCTAACAAAGGAAGGAAGGAAGCATGTTTTAACACATACTGAGAGCACCAAAACCTAAAAATATTCACTTTAAATCATGTAACTAAGACCAAGAGAGCAAGTTTTCTCAGATGGATCATTTCAATCCATTTAATGTGTTTTATTGGAAATGAGAGATATTTACAATCGAATCACTGCTTTACATTTCTATCATAAATGATCGATGGTTAATAATTCACTGTGTTATTATAGAAGGAACGAGGACATGCTGAAGGGGGGTGTTATTACTAATTATGTAATAATTACCGGTTATTACAGATTATAATCGGTTATAAAAAGGTTATAATCGTTATAATCTGTTATTACTGGTTATTACCGGTTATAGTCGGTTATAAAAAGGTTATAATCTGTTATTACTGGTTATTACCGGTTATAAAAAGGTTATAATCTGTTATAATCTGTTATTACTGGTTATTACCGGTTATAAAAAGGTTATAATCGTTAGAATCTGTTATTACCGGTTATTACAGGTTATAATCGGTTATACAAAGGTTATAATCATTATAATCTGTTATTACTGGTTATTACCGGTTAAAGTCGGTTATAAAAAGGTTATAATCGTTATAATCTGTTATTACCGGTTATTACAGGTTATAAAAAGGTTATAATCGTTATAATCTGTTATTACTGGTTATTACCGGTTATAAAAAGGTTATAATCTGTTATAATCTGACCAAACCTGCTGTTCTCAGAAAAACATCTAATTTTTCCATTAATATTAATTAGAATTATGTTTAAGTAATATTAAATGAAAACGCACCAGCTGAATAAGTCTTTGACTTTGGCCTGGTGTTACGGTGCTTGTTGTCCCCTGTTTCCTGTCCTCTGAACCCCAGCTGGTTCTGGTTCTGATGGAGGTTTCTTCCCGTTAAAAGGCAGTTTTTTCTCTCCACAGTCGCCTCGTGCAGCTCAGGATTGGATCAGAGAGAAGTTTCTAAACGGTTTTTAACTGGCTCTGCCTGAACTGAACTAATTTAGAATTTAATTAGATTACAATGAACTGGTTTGAATTGGACTGTATCTTTGATATTTGGTGCTTTATGCATAAAACTGAACAGAATTAAATAAATTCCCATCAATAGAAGGAAAATAAAAGCTCCATAAGATGGGATTTTAGACATTTCATTCAGTCTATTTCTGGCCTGATGTTGCAAATCTAAACTAATCTAATCTGAAGCATTTTCTCCCTAAACTTCTAAATTATTTTGAATTTTAAAAAGCTGCCAAGCAGTCTTTCATCATCTTCAACGTGAGCATCTGGAGACGCCTGGAAGCGGTTCGTTAGCGAGCAGAAAGCTGCTGCATGTGGAGGGAGTCGTAGGTGTCTCTGCTGGCTGCGCTCAGACCCTGAGGAAGGTTTACAATTCAATCAATCAGTCAGTCAATCAATCAGTCAATCAATCAATCAGTCAATCAGTCAGTCATTGATGCTGTTTGAACTGTCAGAGCAGAACATTCCTAAAAAGTGATCCCAGCTGGACGGTTTGCACTCACCTGATAAACGGCATCGTGGTTCTTTCTGCCACGATTCTAAAGAAGAAACAGAAAACAACTCTCAGGTATGTCTGGATAAGTCATATGTATGAGTATATATATATATATATATAAATATATATGAGTCCATATGTAGTCTGAGATGTTTAAACAGTCATATGTGTATATATATATATATATGTTTAAACACTCACCCCACTTTTAATAGGAAGCTCTTTATATTCTCCATCTGTGCGTCTTTGCAGTCCCTGAAGTTAAAATCACATTAATGAGCAGCTCATAGATTTACAGTAAGTGTGAGTTTCTGCTGGTGAGATCATGAACAAAGGAGAAGAAGAGCATTCGTTCGTTACCGTGTACGTGGAGTCGTCAGCAGGCGGCCTGCGGGGCTATAAGACCAAACACAACGGATATAAATGAGTCAGCACCTCTAAGATGTTCCTCAGTGAACTGAAACTGCACAGAGTCTGTGGCTCGGCTTTGGTTTTACAAGGTAAGTTTCAGTGCTCCAGCTAATCCTAAAACTCATCAATGCTCCTTTAAACTGGCCGTACGCGACATGATTTTCAAGGATTTCCAAACTGTGGACAGTTTTCAGTCAGAATAAAACCAGGAGGAATCACACAGTGCTGTGATCTCAGCTGTTTGGTTTAAGGTGGTCATTAAACTCAGTCCAGGCTGCTTTAAGGCGGTATTTCAACCACCATGTGCGCTGCTGCCTCTTCCAAACAGGAAGCAGGTGAAGCTGACGGTAACCATGGCGATGGGGCAGAAAATGTACGGTTCAGCCGGACCGAACAAACGGAGGAGGAAACAGAACGAATGTTTCTACGATGTTTCGCCTGCAGTTAAAAATGCAGCTGTGGCTAAAAGCTGCGAATCGCTCGACTTCACTGTTGTTTACAGTTTCTACCAGGTGCATGATGGGAAATAATCTCAGAAAAATCTAGCGCTCTTCCATATAGTGACCTTGTAAGATCTGGAGTGTTTGCAGAATCTTTAATCTGTGATTTAAAACAGTTTCTGGGCAGTTTAAAAAGCAACAAATGGATCTGTTCAGTTGTCTTTGGTATAAATTTACCGTTAGTCGTAGCGTTAGCCACTAGCTGCCTTTTCACTCTGTAACTATGATGTTTGGAATAAATAGGTGTGATTCCAACGTAACAAAGACACCTGAAGGTTGTAACTCGTGTCCTTTTAGTGTTGGAACAGCTCTCAGCTTCAGTCAGGTACCGGTACAGCGAATCAATCCAAGCAGATGTTTTAAAGCGTAGCGCTGAGGTGCTAACAGGCTAACGCTGACAGGCTAACGCTAACAGGGAAACGTACGGAGTCACGGACAGGATCACGAAGTATATGAACTCATAAAGACTGTCTAACTAACTTGTGGACGTCCGTGGGTGCAGATGGGAGTCCGGGACCCCTACGGAGAGAAATCCTCTACGATATAACCTCTGTTCACCGATGTCAAGGGTCGTGAGGTTTTATTTAAGCCATGTTGACCCGAGCTGTTTCAGTTCGAGGATGCTGCTGTTTCCATTATCGCCGAAGGCCGTAATTCTATACTAAGTTAAAATTATTCTCATCTTTGAGCTCTACAAAAAAAGATTTGTATTTTTATATCTATAATGAGTTCCTTTTTAACACAACAGATAAATAATGAGACCTGGAACCGACCCTCAATCGGCCATAACTCTATTAAGGGAGCTTCCTGCTATATGAGCTCTTTTCTCGTGGCATCATCAGACCACAGCAGACTTACTTTTCCTCTCCCAGACTCTGTCATCAGTTGATCATAATGACTGGCGCCCTGACCTTTCAGATCCTAAAAACAAAAACTCCTCATTAACAGTTGCTGTGTGAAAATTTGCAAAAGACAACAGACAGAAGCAAACATGGGGCCGTCAGTTTGTGTTGTTTGCTTGTGACTCACAGAGTAGAGGCTCTCCTCCGTCACCGTGACTTTGGTTTTAAAGAACTGCAAAAAAACACATTCAGGAAAGACATTATGGCTCAAAATGATGTTACTAAGACCAACAAGTCCTGAGTTAAGACTAACAGTCGAAAGTCAGGATTAACAAGTCTCTGAGGAGGAAGAAGAGCTCCAGTTTAGACCAACAGCTGTGTTTAAACAGGCCATACCATCCGAAAAGCAAGACTAGCTCGTCCTGAGTCTAAACCAAAAGGTTTGAAAAGAATAAATTAAGTCCAGAGTCACGACATAAAAACTTTCAGCCTGAGTCGAGTCCAAAGTTAAGGCAACCGAGTCTGAAGCTACGATCCACAGACTTTAACAAAACTGTTAGCTTCAGAGATGCAGATTATTCATCAAGTTATTGTTGAATCTCAACTTAAACGTCCGCTTGAAGTCATGTTGAAGACATGCGTCTGAATGGACTAAAGTCAGAAGATATCCTTCCTCCATTTAACGGGAAACAAAAAGGGACTAAAGTCAGAAGATATCCTTCCTCCATTTAACGGGAAACAAAAAGAAGTGTTTGTGCCAACCAACCCTCTCCTTGATGAACATCCCGGTGATGATGAGGCCGTACAGCCCGAGGAAGCCGTCCAACATGTAGCACAGACGGGGGTCGTACATGTGAAAAGCCTCTGTGGAGGTCAGAGAAAACACGAAATTCAGTCAAGCCTTTAGTGTCTTACTGCAGGAAGAGAGTGTGTGAACGAGCTTGGTGGTTTCCTCAGCTGCTGCCGAGCTCTGGCTGAGGCTCATTAACTGACAGCTGTGTGTGTTCATGTGTGGTTCATTGTGGGCGTCTGTGTGCATCGATGCTGTTAGTAAAGCTGAAAGATGCAGCAGACGAGTCGCTTCTCATCTCAGAAACCTCCGTTACACGTTGAAACAGGTCAGAGTTCTTCATCTTTAACTTCATGTCACACAGAGACAAAAGAGTTTAGAAACACAACAATTATAACACAATCACTGAAATATGCTAAAAATATAGACTACCAAATTCTGAGTCAAGACAACCAAATTCTGAGTAAAGACCAGCAAATTCTGAGTAAAGACCAGCAAGTTCTGAGTAAAGACTATCAAATTCTGAGTAAAGACCAGCAAGTTCTGAGTAAAGACTACCAAATTCTGAGTCAAGACCACCAAATTCTGAGTAAAGACCAGCAAGTTCTGAGTAAAGACTACCAAATTCTGAGTAAAGACCAGCAAGTTCTGAGTAAAGACCAGCAAGTTCTGAGTAAAGACTACCAAATTCTGAGTAAAGACCAGCAAGGTCTGAGTAAAGACTACCAAATTCAGAGTAAAGACCAGCAAATTCAGAGTAAAGACCACCAAATTCTGAGTAAAGACCAGCAAATTCAGAGTAAAGACTACCAAATTCTGAGTAAAGACCAGCAAATTCTGAGTAAAGACCAGCAAATTCTGAGTAAAGACCAGCAAATTCTGAGTAAAGACCAGCAAATTCAGAGTAAAGACTACCAAATTCAGAGTAAAGACTACCAAATTCTGAGTAAAGACTACCAAATTCTGAGTAAAGACCAGCAAATTCTGAGTAAAGACCAGCAAATTCTGAGTAAAGACCAGCAAATTCTGAGTAAAGACCACCAAATTCTGAGTAAAGACCAGCAAATTCTGAGTAAAGACTACCAAATTCTTAGTCAAGACTACCAAATTCTGAGTAAAGACCAGCAAATTCTGAGTAAAGACCAGCAAATTCTGAGTAAAGACCAGCAAATTCTGAGTAAAGACCACCAAATTCTGAGTAAAGACCAGCAAATTCTGAGTAAAGACTACCAAATTCTGAGTAAAGACCAGCAAATTCAGAGTAAAGACTACCAAATTCTGAGTAAAGACCAGCAAATTCAGAGTAAAGACTACCAAATTCTGAGTAAAGACCACCAAATTCTGAGTAAAGACCACCAAATTCTGAGTAAAGACCAGCAAATTCTGAGTAAAGACTACCAAATTCTTAGTCAAGACTACCAAATTCTGAGTAAAGACCAGCAAATTCTGAGTAAAGACCAGCAAATTCTGAGTAAAGACCAGCAAATTCTGAGTAAAGACCACCAAATTCTGAGTAAAGACCAGCAAATTCTGAGTAAAGACTACCAAATTCTGAGTAAAGACCAGCAAATTCAGAGTAAAGACTACCAAATTCTGAGTAAAGACCAGCAAATTCAGAGTAAAGACTACCAAATTCTGAGTAAAGACCACCAAATTCTGAGTAAAGACCAGCAAATTCTGAGTAAAGACCACCAAATTCTGAGTAAAGACCAGCAAATTCTGAGTAAAGACCACCAAATTCTGAGTAAAGACCAGCAAATTCTGAGTAAAGACCACCAAATTCTGAGTAAAGACCAGCAAATTCTGAGTAAAGACCAGCAAATTCAGAGTAAAGACTACCAAATTCAGAGTAAAGACTACCAAATTCTGAGTAAAGACCAGCAAATTCTGAGTAAAGACCAGCAAATTCTGAGTAAAGACCAGCAAATTCTGAGTAAAGACCACCAAATTCTGAGTAAAGACCAGCAAATTCTGAGTAAAGACTACCAAATTCTTAGTCAAGACTACCAAATTCTGAGTAAAGACCAGCAAATTCTGAGTAAAGACCAGCAAATTCAGAGTAAAGACCACCAAATTCTGAGTCAAGACCAGCAAATTCAGAGTAAAGACTACCAAATTCTGAGTCAAGACCAGCAAATTCAGAGTAAAGACTACCAAATTATCAAAAAAAGTTGAAAATAAATCAACTTGTGGAGTCAAAGACCAAACCCTTTATCTGAAACCAAGTTTTCACCAAGATCAATAACTCTAAATGAACAAGTTCAGATTCAACGCCTGTCAACTTAAGACCAACCCTTATATATAATATAATATTATAATTCCCACATGGAGTTGTTTGTCAGGAATAACGAACACGACATGAAAACCAAAGAATCTGAGAACAGAATCCAAACCGAGTCCAGATTCAGGAAACAGCTCCTGAATTAAGACCAAACAGTCAGACAAAAACTCTCTTTGTGCTTTTCTCTCTTTGTGAAGTCGGATCATTGACTGAATATTTCACTTAAATGTAAAGTTTCCATGAATCCTCCATCAGAAGGTTTAAACTCTTTAAATTTTCTTTGCTTTGTGCGACCAGATGAACGTTTGAGTCTTACAGCCTTTTTCCATCTCATATTAGAATCTGTAGTCAGGTTTGTTCACAGTTTGTGGTTCAGAGAGCTCCTCTTCTTCCTCATCTCATCACGAGGCTCCATGTATGGATATCTGCCTTCTATCGGTGATCAGCTTTAACTTGGCTGGTACCTCTTCATCCTCCGATTAGCTTAGATAAACAGAAGCCTGCTGGCTGCAGTCTGAGCATCTGGTCAGATAAAAGCAAAGACTGACCTCATGGAAACACCACAGGAAGTCCCTGATCTGATGAATACCACAGCGGCGGTTTCATGTGCCGACGATCAGTTTCACTAACAAGTATTTAGCTTACAGTGTAACTTAGATTAACTGAGTTCTGAGGTCTTCATGTTGGTGCAACTGAAAGCTCTGGTTGTATAACATCAGTTCGGCATAATTAATCAGTAGCCTGAAGGCTGAATTTCACGACCGCTCTCTGAGCTTCTCAGCATTTATAAATGTAAAAATAATGCAGTTTGTTGTTAAAATTATTAAAAAAAGCCCTTTTTCAGCTCTGAACACATATGAACTTAACTTTAAGCAGTTAAAATACTTGTAAAAACGAACAGTGAGTCTCACCGAGCAGACAAATTATTAAATAAAATGTCTTTCTAAGTTAAAGGGTCATTACAAAGCTTCATTATCAGAGTTTTAACGTCATATTTCTAAGTTCTTCATCCAGAAGAAATATAGAAAAGTCCACTCGAGTGCAAAATATGTCAAATTCAACATTTAATTTAGGAAAACAACAACCTATTAAATCCATTCTTTGTTAATGTTTGGAACAGAAAAACTTTCATTGCAACATTTAAAGCCATTTAAAGTGTTGCAGGTCAGCCATTAGAAACATAAACAGCCATTTATACATAAACTGAAGTGATGAAGCCTGATATTAAAACCGTAAAATCATGTGAAATGTGACATTTTAATTAGTTTTGCATGAAAACGAATGTCTAAACTGAATAAAAGTTGTTTTTTTGGAGGTTTTACTTTAATAAAGATTACAGCCCAACACATGAGAAGGAAATACGGTGCTTAAAGCTTCAGTATTTCACACATTATCCCGACGTTCTGTCTTCTTCTCAAGGTTAGAAATATGTTGCATTATATTATATTATATTATATTATATTATATTATATTATATTATATTATATTATATTATATTATATTATATTATATTATATTATATTATATTATATTAAATCACATTATTCAGTATTATCCTCAGCTTCGGTTTAGATTCATTCAAACTATTTGGGGTTCGGAGGAACCAATAAATACAATTATTACATATTTTGAGGATAATTATTTCCACATCAGCCTGATAACCCAAAATGTGATGTGCACGTACGTGCACGGCAGGTTAAATCTGCTGCGTTTGCTTTTTCTAGGCAGGAAAAAAACAAATAAAGCACATTTATTTCTCAGTTTGTCAGAGTTTCCACTGAAACTGCATTAAAACAGAAGCTAAACTGACTCAGATCAACCAGCTGTAAACACTTGTAAAGATCCTGACTCATCATGATGAGCTGCTTTCTCGTCAATAAGCTGATCGATCGGGATGAAAGTCATGAGACTGATAACATTAATGCCAACGTTTACTGTAACTGAGGAGGTGGAAACAGTCGCTGACGTCACTGTTTCATGTGATAATAACAGTGGAGCTAACTTTGACTAACGGAGAGCTTCTGAAACCCATCTTTGTTGAGTGGAAACAGAAAAAACAGAAACAGAAAGCTTCCATCAGAGAGAACGCTTCATTAAAGCGCCTAATCGCTTATTAATCACCTTCAAAGGCTCAGACAACAGCTTCCTGAGTGAAAGAACAGACAAAACTCGGCTTTTAAAGGCTTTTAAGCTCCACCCCCATGAGGAAAGGGGTGTGGTTTGATGTTTTATGTCAAACTTGGCTTTGAAGCTGGACCTAAAGTTGAAAAGGGATCCTAATCAGGTCCGTTTTGTTCGGAGTGCAGCCAGGAGTCCGATGACTCTACGTTGGTTTACTACATCTGTCCTGTATCCTGTGGAAGAAAGTTGGACCCAAAGGAGGCTCAAATGTTTAGTTATCCCCAAAAATAGACCCGCGCACATTTTTAGTGCCTGATTCATTTGGGTCACTTCACAAAAACTCCACTCCACTTAATTTAGTTAAAACAATTTATAACAAGTATGAGTAATTATTTCCTGGATGTTTATATCATAACATAAAGTGTTAAATAAATGATTAGAGTGGAAGAACCAGGCGAGACGTTAACCGTCTTCATTAAACTCAACGTGAAGCGTGTTTCGAATGTTAGTAATAAGCGGAAAGTTGAGGAGGAACACCACAGGGTTCTATCCTCGGCCCACTTCCTTTTCGAGACAGGCTGATGGTTCAGTGACATCTACTTTTTCCTGTAGAGCTGATTTTGACGCATTTTACATCCTATTTTGCTTTAATTTTACTCAAACAGTTAATTCAGCCCAGAGTTCTGATCCCTGATCAACAGTTCTGCAGCTTTCTGAAGCTCTTTCAGAGTTTTTCTTTGGACATTTTCTGCTTTTTCCCTCATCTTCAGTCCTTGTTCCTGAGCATTTTCAGTGTTTTTTCTTTGTTCAGCCACTGAACTCTGAGCTATGAAGCATTCAGGCAGAAAAAAGGCTCCTAACTCAAGGGATGAACCAGTGTTGTGTCGACACAGAACAGACAACTTAGCAAAGAAGCCATTTTAAACTGGATCTTTAGGCTCTTTGTCACAAAGACACATAATTTGTTCCCATTTCTTTAGCTGCATCTATGAAAAACAGCAAAGAAAACACAGTTTGACAGACAGAAAATAGGATTTCTGCAGCAACAAGGTGATTCCCAAAGAGCTATTAGCTGAAAACTTGGCATATCTCAGCAGGGTGTGCAGTGTGTCCTTAAAACATTTGAGGAAACTGGACAAGTGGAGGACAAAAGAAGAAGTGTCAGGCCTAAAAAACTATCTCCAGCAGATGAACAGGATCTGAAAGTGATGTCCTTAAGAAAGAGGAAAAAATCCAGCTGTGACCTGACAGGACCTGAGAGATGCATCTGGACCTTCAGCTGATCCATCTACTGTTGGCCCAAGCCTCATCAGAAATGGTCTCCATGGAAGGGTGGCTGTCAAGAAGCCGTTCTTAAGGAAGGGAAACAGGGAGAAAAGGCTGAGCTGTGCCAAATGACACAAGAAGTGGACTGAAAATCAGTGGCAACAGGTCTTATGGAGGGATGAATCCTCCCCAGAGCCCGGACCTCAACATTATTGAAGCAGTGTGGGATCATCTGACAGAGAACGGAACAAAAGGCAGCCCACATCCAAAGAAGAGCTTTGGGATGTCCTTCAAGAAGCCTGGAGAACTATTCCTGAAGACTCCTTAAAGAAATGACAGAAAGCTTGTCTCAGAGGGTTCAGGCTGTGTTGGAGAATAAAGGAGCTCAGACCAGAGATTCACTTTAAAGCTGCTGAGAACTGATAAAAAAAACTCTGTTTCTGCCTCAGATTCTGGGTCATATTCCTTATTTAATTAAATATATAAAGAAATGAAGGATGGATCAAAGCGTTTGCACAACTTTGTAAAGTGAAAAACAAAAAAAAAGGAATTTCAAGGCGAATAATGTTAAATTCTGTGACTTATAAAGATGTCGACACCCTGCAGTTGTGCAACATTTTACATCTTGATAAAGAGAAAGCTGCTCTTATCACCTTTTCCTCTTCTTCAGGATGATTAAATGATTGAAACACTTTATCTGATGGTCAAACAGGCATTTAAGCAGCGTTAGCTCATATCAACATGAATATAGTTTAAAGGCGCCGCTGTGGTTTCGGTTGGCAGTTTGAACACCTGAAAATGATCCAGGACGCCTCACCGCTCTGTCTGTTTCTCACCCTGCAGTCCCTTTCTGTTCCTGTTCTCAGCTTCTTCACCACATTACCATCAAACATGGCCGCCGAGCTGAGAGCGAACCTTTCTGCCTCAGCAGCTCAGTCTGAAGAAGACTCTTCGGCTCAGAAAACCACAGAGCAGCTTCCTGAAATGGGGGTTTCTATCCTTGTGGTCAATTAATTTTCAGAGCTGTGATGCTTCAAAAGGAAGAAAACGTGAAGCTTAACAATCTAAAGCAGCCAAAGCTGCACATTAAGCATTAAAATCAGATCATAATATGTGGAGAAAACATCCATTTTAACTTATTTAAATTTAATATTCTTAAAAAAACACCTTAAATTGAAGCCTAATTTACACACGACACACTTTTTCTAATTCCACTGACGGCAAACAGCCATAACTGTAAAATAACTATTAAAAATCCCTCATTCAAGGCTCGACTGCTAATTTGATTTAATTTGATTCAAACTTCTATATTAAAGGCTGTAAAAAGCTGATTTTCTGGTTAGTTTTAATGCATCTGCAGACTTTAAAAGTTTAATGTCCAACTTTTCTGTGTAAATTAGCAGCATTTTTCACATTGGTTTGGTTGGTTAGGGTTAGAGATTACTGAGTTTTTAATAAAAACTATGGAATTATATATTATTATATATATCTTATTACATATTATTGATGTTTCTGCGCGTCTGAATCTCCTTTACTTTGAGATAAAACCCCTGATGTGTTTGTTTTCACCCAAACATTCATCTTTTATTCATATTGTTTGGACGAAGGAAAGCTTTAAATGTAAATAATTAGGATCTCAGTTTGAATTCAAACGTTTTAATAATGAAGACGTTTTTGGTAATGATCATTTTTTCTGCTCTGCCTCTAATATATGATTCATCAGAAGTTTCTACGAACAGACCGAGCAGGTTTCTGCACTTTGAGAATCATGAAGAATAAATAAAAAATACAAAACATTTCTTTTCATATCCGGCATAAAAGCAGCTCTTTAAACAACTCTAACTTTAGGGTTAGGGTGGAAGCTGAGGCATCACTTTCTCTCCGTGTGCCGCCATGTTAAATCATCTCAGCGACATGTTTGCTGCTGCTGTTTGTTTTTGTTTCAATTCTTTATTCAGTTTGCTTGGTTTTGATTTGCCGACTGGAAAAATATAAAAAATGTCAGCCTCAAAGCAAACTGGTTTTAACTAAAGCTCCAAACTTTGGCTGATTTCAATCAATAATTTCATTTATATGGTTGACCCGACCCGTGTCTACGATGGTGTTTAACGCTTCACTTTGGGATAATTAATTAATTAATTAATTTGGATAATTAAAATGTCAGATAGTCCCCAG
Organism: Leuresthes tenuis; assembly: GCF_036924035.1. NCBI lineage: Eukaryota > Metazoa > Chordata > Actinopteri > Atheriniformes > Atherinopsidae > Leuresthes > Leuresthes tenuis. The sequence continues at coordinate 35,073,454 of NW_027325355.1, read as the reverse complement.
TCTGGGCAACTTTTTATGGATCAGTTCGGCAGAGTTGACCCGGTTCTGTTGGCCTGAGCCGGGCCGAACTGTAACACGTGGCCCAAGTGTCCTCATTCAGAGTGACATGCTTTACATTTATTTAACGCTTCCCTTTGGGATAATTAATTAATTAATTAATTAATGAAGAGTGTTCTGTTGGCCTGAGCCGGGCCGAACGTTACATGCTTTACATTAAGGTGGTGAGGCCCCAGGCCCCATGAAAATACTGATTGGATACATGTTCTCTTTGGCTGCCTTTAGGCCCGAGTCAACAGGTTGAATTTGGACCATGTTTGGCCGAATATTCTCTGCTCTCTCATATTTATATATATATTCTATATATTCTCTGATATATATTCTATATATTCTCTGATATTTAAGGCCACGCTTTGTCTAGTTTCACAATGGTCGGTGGTCTCAGCAGGGTTCAGTGTTCTGAATATTGGTTGAGTTTCGAACCCTATTTTGGTCGTTTATACTTGGATTTTACTGTAAAAATTTACAGGCGCTAAAGACTTTTTTTCTTTTGATAGTTTAAATTGGTATTCAATAGTAACGGGCTTGGATTGGATCTTTGAAGGACGTTGATGGGATTTTTATTGTGATTTGGAACAAAAATAATTTAATTATCGCTCTAAACCTTGGTTTTAAAGTGGAATTTAACGCTTTACCACAGCTTAGATACTATTACACATTATTTCCAATCGAGTAAAAACTTCAGTTTGTGAGATTTGATGCTGTTTTAGGAGGTCGAATAATAATAATTTACTGCTTCAAAACTTCAATGGTTTCAGTGGTTTTGTGCGATTCATTTTTAATGCTCTAATTTTAAAATCTGACACATTTAAGAACAGGTTCAGTTTAAAACTGGTTTAAACTGATTTTTTGTTGGTTTAATTCTCAACAGGAGAGAATCGTCTGTTCTATTTAGTATTTTATACATTTGTCAGCTTCTTTAATCTCTTTAATTGGACTTTTTCCATTGAACTATTTGTTCATTTGTAAAACAGCTCAGAACTACGGGTGAACTATCGGATGGATTAAGGCTTTAACGTAATAAACATGGTTTTCTCTTGAAGGCTTCTGACTGTTAAATAAAAAACTGATTGAGTCTTAGAAGACTTTGGGAATTATTCTGAACAAGATGGAGAGCACATTCGATGTAACATAGTTTAAGATGTTTGTTTATCGTGACAGCAACAAAATATTAGATAAATATTAGATAAAAGAAGTAATAATATTAAAAGTATTACATATTATTCATAGAAACAAAAATAAACTTGATTATCAACAGAAAACAGAAAGATGTTAATGCTACTCCACATTTAGGAGTCAACGTGCTAATAATTTACAAGCTAACGTGCTAACTTTGAAAGCACCCGTCAAAGTTAGCACGTTAGCGAACAAAATCCCAAGTGCCAAAAGCATCGAGAGTCAGATGGAGACGGAAATGAATATAAAAACTATGAAGTGTTGAAAGCGAACTCTGTGTTCAGTTCTGTTGAGAAAGGCACGAACAACACCTCAAACATGGCTACCACAAGCTCAAAACCTTTTGTGTTTGAAGTTTCCTTCTAAAATGTCTTCAGATGAGGAACTTTCTGAGTCACGTTTTGCGTCCGTAGAACTGAACCGGCTTTTTTAAAATGTGATTTCCAGGGTTATCAGGTGGAGAAGAAAAGTTAAAACATGTTTTGTAGCTCATGAAAGTCTCAACTGACAGAATAATCTTAATAAATGCAGTTTGTTTGTTGCTCTTGTGTCTGAAAAAAAGACATTTTTTAAAATAAACGGATTATGATTTAAATCTAGAATCTGCATCAGAATTCAAAAGATTGTGTTTAAGACGATAAATCACCTTCTTTGTTTTTTAGAAAACCGCTCTAACCGTCACTGTAAGGACGCCGTAAAGCCGTAAAGCCCCTGTTTGCAGGACTTATAGGTGGAAAAAGCAGTGCCTTTACCTGCCGAAGGAGGCATGGAGGCGAGGACCAGCAGGCTGGACACCCACATCTGGAGCTCCATCCCAAACCAGTTTCCCAAGAAGACGATGTTTCTGGTTTGAGCAGCGAAGTGACAGAAGTGAAGCTGCGTCTTCCTCTGTCGTCTCGAAGTAGAACAGGAAGTGGTGAGGAGATGTTGTGACAGGTGACATCCAGCGACACACTTTAAACGAAGCCGTCTCCCACACATGAACATATTCTGTGCACACGGAAAAAGAAATGCAGCTTCCAGCGTCTGTTTATTTCACTGCTTTTCATGTTTACACCGTTACTTCGAAACAAATCTTAACAATCTCCATCTGAAGCCGCCTGTTTCCTTTATTCATGAGCTCCCTTTTGTTATATATCGGCAACATACCTGGATATTAAATAAGAAAAGCTTCAACTTACCTTACAGCTGAATATTAGACATCCAATGGTTCCACATAAAGGCTAAAAGATGAATAAACAACACTTTCTGTCAAATCTTTACTGGTACTTTGCATGATTTACAGTCCTTTTTTTAATTTATTAAATTATTTATTTATTCATGTGCAAAATCTCTAAATTACAGTCTTTTCGGTTCATTCTTCTCCTGGAATAAGTAGTTTTAGTCCGAGGGCTCTCACACACCACAGAAACATCAAAGCGCCAGCAGCAACAAAGTGTTTCCAGTATCTGGGATAAAATAATTGCATAATAAATAAATAGAAGCCATGAAGTGTTGGTGGTTGGTTTTGGTGCTGATGAAGGCCCAAATGCAGAACAACAGACTGGAGGCTCACCTTATCCAGGAGGCTAACCTTATCCAGGAGGCTAACTTTATCCAGGAGGCCAACCTTATCCAGGAGGCCAACCTTATCCAGGGGGCTAACCTTATCCAGGAGGCCAACCTTATCCAGGAGGCTAACCTTATCCAGGAGGCTAATCTTATCCAGGAGGCCAACCTTATCCAGGAGGCCAACCTTATCCAGGAGGCCAACCTTATCCAGGAGGCTAACCTTATCCAGGAGGCTAACCTTATCCAGGAGGCCAACCTTATCCAGGAGGCTAACCTTATCCAGGAGGCCAACCTTATCCAGGAGGCTAACCTTATCCAGGAGGCTAACCTTATCCAGGAGGCCAACCTTATCCAGGAGGCCAACTTTATCCAGGAGGCCAACCTTATCCAGGAGGCTAACCTTATCCAGGAGGCTAACCTTATCCAGGAGGCCAACCTTATCCAGGAGGCCAACCTTATCCAGGAGGCCAACCTTATCCAGGAGGCTAACCTTATCCAGGAGGCTAACCTTATCCAGGAGGCCAACCTTATCCAGGAGGCTAACCTTATCCAGGAGGCCAACCTTATCCAGGAGGCTAACCTTATCCAGGAGGCTCACCTTATCCAGGAGGCCAACCTTATCCAGGAGGCCAACCTTATCCAGGAGGCCAACTTTATCCAGGAGGCCAACCTTATCCAGGAGGCTAACCTTATCCAGGAGGCCAACCTTATCCAGGAGGCCAACCTTATCCAGGAGGCCAACCTTATCCAGGAGGCTAACCTTATCCAGGAGGCTCACCTTATCCAGGAGGCCAACCTTATCCAGGAGGCCAACCTTATCCAGGAGGCTAACCTTATCCAGGAGGCTCACCTTATCCAGGAGGCCAACCTTATCCAGGAGGCCAACCTTATCCAGGAGGCCAACTTTATCCAGGAGGCCAACCTTATCCAGGAGGCTAACCTTATCCAGGAGGCCAACCTTATCCAGGAGGCCAACCTTATCCAGGAGGCCAACCTTATCCAGGAGGCTAACCTTATCCAGGAGGCTAACCTTATCCAGGAGGCCAACCTTATCCAGGAGGCCAACCTTATCCAGGAGGCTAACCTTATCCAGGAGGCCAACCTTATCCAGGAGGCCAACTTTATCCAGGAGGCCAACTTTATCCAGCAGGCCAAATTTTTCCAGGAGGCCAACCTTATCCAGGAGGCCAACCTTATTCAGGAGGCTAACCTTATCCAGGAGGCCAACCTTATTCAGGAGGCTAACCTTATCCAGGAGGCTAACCTTATTCAGGGGGCCAACCTTATTCAGGAGGCTAACCTTATCCAGGAGGCCAACTTTATCCAGGAGGCTAACCTTATCCAGGAGGCTAACCTTATCCAGGAGGCTAACCTTATCCAGGAGGCTCGCCTTATCCAGGAGGCCAAATTTTTCCAGGAGGCCAACTTTATCCAGGAGGCCAACTTTATCCAGGAGGCCAACTTTATCCAGGAGGCCAACTTTATCCAGGAGGCCAACCTTATCCAGGGGGCCAACCTTATCCAGGAGGCCAACCTTATTCAGGAGGCTAACCTTATCCAGGAGGCTAACCTTATTCAGGGGGCCAACCTTATTCAGGAGGCTAACCTTATCCAGGAGGCCAACTTTATCCAGGAGGCCAACCTTATTCAGGAGGCTAACCTTATCCAGGAGGCTAACCTTATTCAGGGGGCCAACCTTATTCAGGAGGCTAACCTTATCCAGGAGGCCAACTTTATCCAGGAGGCCAACTTTATCCAGGAGGCCAACTTTATCCAGGAGGCCAACTTTATCCAGGAGGCTAACCTTATCCAGGAGGCTAACCTTATCCAGGAGGCTAACCTTATCCAGGAGGCTAACCTTATCCAGGAGGCTTTTTCTGGAGAAAACGACCTCTTCACTGACACATACTGGCTACATAACGGACTTTACTCCCTTGCTGGTTTCAGAAAATGGGCTCAACATGGCCTCATGAAATTATTTCAACCATAATTTAATCATGATGAGGTCGATTCAACATAGTATGGATCTGGATTTCTGATCCTTTCAAAAAAAGCATCCCCAACCACTGATTCCTCCAGCTTCTTCTTCTTCGCAGAACATCGCTCTTCTTCTTAATATGGCAGCTCTTACATGGAGAGCGACCTGCTGCACCGACAGAAATAAGGCAACAAAAACTGAATTTATTCAGCGAAGGGATCAGACACAGTATTTAAAAATCTATTTTTCCTCAGTGTTTCCTCAGGACATGAGAGAGGAATGTCCTTGAGCTGAACTTTAGATTAGCTTTTACCAAAACCATATTTAAATTTATATTATTTATCGGAGACTGGAACAGCACATATGAGCCCATTTAAGTGCTGCAGCTCCGAACATTTCAGAATGGTCTCGTCTTTCCTGCAGCTTATTACCACCTTTAAGTTCAGTCATCTCCTTCTTAGCTCATACAATTGTTTCCTTCTTTTGTCCTCTGAAACAGATGCTAATGCTAACCTTAAAGGTTTTAAATAAAGCAAAATATAAATTAGGAAAACACGTAAATTTTTTGAAAAAGATATTTATTTTTCTCTCATAAAAACAAACATTTCACAGGTAACTCGAGGTTTTATGAAAGGTAGAAGGTTGTAAAGTTGATGCAGAATGAAGAGACGATTAAGGCAAACGATCTTAGAAAAAAAAGTTTAACCCCGCCCCACTCTAAAAGAAGCCCCGCCCCTTCTAAAGGAAGCCCCGCCCCCATGTTAGCTAAGTTCTGGGCATCTTTAAAAACAGAACATCAGTTTTCTACCTGTATGTTTATATAAATGTGTAACTGTTTCCTATCATGATCTTTTACTCTGTTATCAACATTTAAACAACTAGATCACCCAAAAGGTGCCAAAACTGATGGCTCAGAATTACTGAAAGATCAATCAAAAATAAAACCTTACTGAATCTAATAAAAGAAAAGAAAGTGAAACATCTGTCACAGTTGTTCTTATCCGAATCTGTCTTTTTGATTATTAAGTGAATGTTGTAGTTAAAACCAAGAGCAGCACAAATCTTGCAAATCACACACCGTAAAACTTTAATATAAAGAAAATTACACAAACAGACAAGAAGAAGAAACTTATTTAATGTGACTATAAAATCTGTCTGAAATATTCAATAAAAACTGTTCCAAACAAACACTGATATGTGTAAAGTGCCTCTGATTTCTTACCTTGTTTGTTTTAATGGCTTTCGTAATAATTCTAACGCCCTCTAGTGGCCCAAATCCAACACTACAACTATATTCTTTATTTTAATATCACACACACACAAAGTCATGAACACACCTGTGTTATGTCGGCAGGTTTATGTTTAACAGGTGACTGAATGTTTATGAACCTTTCTGAATAACTAACAGTTCAAAACCAAAATCACTTCTTTCAAATTTGTGTCCTTTAATAAATAAAACTGAATAAAGTGAATTTCAAAGGCTTGTTGATCTGGGGCATAAAAACAATAAATCACAGGCGCCTGAGGAAGATTTCAGGGTTGCAGGTTTGATTCCTGAACAGAAAAAAATACAAAATAAAAGCACAGGTGAACATTTAGGGAAACATCAGCAGGAAAATCAACAATAACTGAAGTGTTATGCAGAGGAGGAGCATTTCTATTCATGTAGATTTAAACTTTAATGTGAGAAACTGGTCATTTTTTTTATATATATAAAGAAATATCTGTCTTCGTGCTCATTTTCAAAAGTAAAATATAAAAAAACTGGAAAACTGGAATTTTTTATCACGAATTTCTACAAAACAGAAACAAAAATACTTTTTAGAGCTGTAGAAGATGCCTGAATAAAAGGCCTGAAAGTCCCACATTAACACCAGAAAACAGACATGTTTTATCTGAATTAAGGCGTCTTCATGTTCAAAATGTTCCAGTAAACCGATGAATGAAACAAAACGCCGTATCAGTGACGCCGGTAGCTCACAGCTAACAGGAAGTGTTTCTATGGAAGATGTCCGGGTGAAATTTAGAGCCTGATGAAGTGAACCAGGGGGGAAAAAAATAAAATAAAAATAAATCAGACACCGATGAGTCCGTTGGCTGTGGAGCAGACAGATGTGACAGATGCTGAGCTGCTGTTCCTCCTCCTAACTGATGATTTCTGGACTCTGAGAACAGATGAAACTATGAACACCAGTTCAACACTGAAGAATCAGGATCTGATTAAAGACTTTTTACTGATTCATGAAACCAGGAAAGGATCAAAAAGGAAAAAAAGAAAAGAACAACATGTGGAAATGTGTTCAAAATCCAATGAAGGTCAGAATTTTTCTTTATCTTTGACTGTTTTTAATCTGCAGCCTGTTGATTATCTGGTTGTTAAAATGTGAAGTTTTTTCTTCTTAAAAACAGTTCAAACAAACAAAAAATACTTCCACAAATATTAGAAAAAAACAAAAGTTGAAAAGATTTATTTTAAAAAAATATATATTTTTTTTAGAAATAACTAAAAAACTGTTGGTAAAGAAGATAAAAAAGATGAAAAAACTGATCAAACAAATCCAAATTTGAATAGATATAAAAATGAAACAAATTATTTAAATTAAACAAAGACTAATTTAATTTGACTCGAACTCGACATAATTGATTTTAAAACATTCCTTACTTCTGACTTCTCGATGTTAAAATGAAACATTTTGAAAAGGTTTTGTTAGCCCCAGTGTTTTAACGTTTTGTTCAAATGGCAGAAATGGTGTTCCATACCTGGAGCATGACATCTATTCTTTTATCATCTCTTGGTTTGTCTCCAATTGAGACTCGAGCCTGAAAATGTGCTCATGTCTCTTTAAATGGAGGCGGAGTCAGATTTAAACACATAACGATGCAGGACTACAAACAGAATCATTAGAACTACAACAACCAGAAGCTCTCACCTTCAGTGGTGCTTCCTGTGTGGTGGAGCTTGGAAATATTCCTCTGGAGTGACAGTCTTCACCCCGCCAAAATAATCCAACACCCACACCTGGGAGACGAGGGAAAAAAGGTGGATGTTGAGGTGACTTCCTTTCATCTGATAGGCTGAGAGCAGCAGTGATGTCAGAGGTAATCTGAGGTTCTGCTACCTGTGTGATGTTGAACTTGGCGAAGAACCAGTTGTGGTCCGTCGGCCAGTCGATCATCTCTTTGTGTCGACTGAATAGAGCTTTCTTTGCAAAATCTGCTTCTGTCCCGTTCACCTGATCAACAGGAGTCATGTGATTGGTCAGAGGACAACACCGAGGCACACAGGGGGGCAGAGGTGTGAGTTTGCGTGTGTCGTACCTCGAGCACGGATCCTGACATGATGATGTGGGCGCACAGAGGACTCTGAGGGTCGAAGCCCTGCTGCTGGCAGTAATCAGTCTGAGCCAGAGACATGGACAGAGATGCCTGAGGGTTCACCTGCAGGAAGGGTGGCAAAGGAAGGGTGAGACAGGTAACTCCCAGGAAAGGTTAGACAGCTGATATCTGAGTCATCAGACATTTAACATAGCAGACAAGTCATTCATAGAACAAGTAACCAACTCATTAAACAGGTAACCAACGCATTAAACAGGTAACCAACTCTTCAGACTGGTAACCAACTCATTAAACAGGTAACCTACTCTTCAGACTGGTAACCAACTCATCAGACTGGTAACCAACTCATCAGACTGGTAACCAACTCCTGAGACAGGTAACCAACTCTTCAGACTGGTAACCAACTCATCAGACTGGTAACCAACTCATCAGACAGGTAACCAACTCATCAGACAGGTAACCAACTCCTGAGACAGGTAACCAACTCCTGAGACAGGTAACCAACTCCTGAGACAGGTAACCAACTCATCAGACTGGTAACCAACTCAGACTGGTAACCAACTCAGACAGGTAACCAACTCCTGAGACAGGTAACCAACTCATCAGACTGGTAACCAACTCCTCAGACAGGTAACCAACTCATCAGACTGGTAACCAACTCCTCAGACAGATAACCAACTCATCAGACAGGTAACCAACTCCTCAGACAGGTAACCAACTCCTCAGACAGGTTCAACTCCTCAGACAGGTAACCAACTCATCAGACAGGTAACCAACTAATCAGACTGGTAACCAACTCATCAGACAGGTAACCAACTCATCAGACTGGTAACCAACTCATCAGACTGGTAACCAACTCATCAGACAGGTAACCAACTCATCAGACAGGTAACCAACTCATCAGACTGGTAACCAACTCATCAGACTGGTAACCAACTCATCAGACAGGTAACCAACTCATCAGACTGGTAACCAACTCATCAGACAGGTAACCAACTCATCAGACTGGTAACCAACTCCTGAGACAGGTAACCAACTCATCAGACAGGTAACCAACTCATCAGACTGGTAACCAACTCATCAGACAGGTAACCAACTCATCAGACTGGTAACCAACTCATCAGACTGGTAACCAACTCCTGAGACAGGTAACCAACTCATCAGACAGGTAACCAACTCCTCAGGTAACCAACTCCTCAGACTGGTAACCAACTCATCAGACAGGTAACCAACTCCTCAGGTAACCAACTCCTCAGACAGGTAACCAACTCATCAGACTGGTAACCAACTCCTGAGACTGGTAACCAACTCCTGAGACAGGTAACCAACTCATCAGACAGGTAACCAACTCCTCAGGTAACCAACTCCTCAGACAGGTAACCAACTCCTCAGACTGGTAACCAACTCATCAGACAGGTAACCAACTCATCAGACAGGTAACCAACTTATCAGACTGGTAACCAACTCATTAAACAGGTAACCAACTCATCAGACAGGTAACCAACTCCTCAGGTAACCAACTCATCAGACAGGTAACCAACTCATCAGACAGGTAACCAACTCATCAGACAGGTAACCAACTCATCAGACTGGTAACCAACTCCTGAGACAGGTAACCAACTCATCAGACAGGTAACCAACTCCTCAGGTAACCAACTCCTCAGACTGGTAACCAACTCATCAGACAGGTAACCAACTCATCAGACAGGTAACCAACTCCTCAGGTAACCAACTCCTCAGACTGGTAACCAACTCCTCAGACAGGTAACCAACTCATCAGACTGGTAACCAACTCATCAGACTGGTAACCAACTCATCAGACAGGTAACCAACTCATCAGACAGGTAACCAACTCCTCAGACAGGTAACCAACTCCTCAGACTGGTAACCAACTCATCAGACAGGTAACCAACTCATCAGACAGGTAACCAACTTATCAGACTGGTAACCAACTCATTAAACAGGTAACCAACTCATCAGACAGGTAACCAACTCCTCAGGTAACCAACTCATCAGACAGGTAACCAACTCATCAGACTGGTAACCAACTCATCAGACAGGTAACCAACTCATTAAACAGGTAACTAACTCCTCAGACAGGTAACTCATCCAAAGAGAGCATTGACGAGGATTATTAAAAGGGGAAAAACGATTTCCATAAAATCAAATCATCAAATTCTAATTAATTGATCAAACCACCAGCCTGAGCTGAGAGGTAACTTATCAGGAAGGTGAGGCAGCTAACAGGTAACTTACAGGTAAGGTTAGACCATCAGATAGGTAACTCAGACAGGTAACTCGCCCAGAGAGTTAAAACCAAGTGAATCTGAAGGTGCAATGCCCCGCCCACATCCAAGTTGTTCAATCAGAAACATTTAAAAGACAAGGTGGGTGTGGGCGGAGTTTGGTTATCCAATGGCAGGGTGATACCTGTTTAAAGCAGGTAAGGTCCTGAAAGGTTGATAATAAATCAGGTAACACACCTGACAGTCTCATGGCACTTTACAGCAGCAGTTTGATATTTGGTCGCGTGCGTGTGCAGCCAGTTCTGGACACCTTATCGCGAGCTGACAGCCTGCTTCTGCTTTCTGTCACATGACTTCAAACTGCTGAGTCACGGTGTGTCAAAACGCCCGAGTCACGCTTACTTAACTGAAGTTACTTACTTAACGCTTACTTAACTGAAGTTACGTTAACTTCCCGATAACTTGTTGCTTGTTCTGGTGAATTAAGCTGTAAAATTAACTCTCCTGGTTATGATGAAACTTTTCAGCAGTTTAGTTTTAGTAAATATGAGCACTTTGCTACAGCCGGTACCTCCAGGTCCTGCACGGAGATCTCCATGCGGGTCAGGTACATGTACGGAACCCCGGAGCTGGTGCCGTGGGGCCCGTCGCTGACCGAGAACACGTTGGAGAACGGCTGACCGATCACCGGCTTGTGCGTGGAGATGGTGGCCATAGAGGCCCAGTCGCACTGGTGGGAGATGAAGCGCGCGACCCGGGCCACCTGGTCGTGCGGCGGGATCTGAACCCTGCAGGCGGAGGCCGTGGAGAGGCCGAGCAGCAGCAGCAGGAGGGCGGCCATGGTCGGTTCTGGAGGACAGTCGGTGACACCGAGCGTAGGAGGAGCGAATATAAACAACAAGCGGACTTCCGGTGTGGAGTTTCACAATAAAAGCATCAACGGGAACACATCCGGTTACTACAAAGTACTACTAATTAATGTAAATAAATAAAATAAGACAAGTTAAATTACAGCTGGAAGAATAAAAAGCATGATACTGGAGCACAGTAACGGTTAAAGTCAGTCTGACTAAGTGCAATAATCTTACTTTCTACTGTACTCTTAAATTTATCATTCATCAGCATCACATTCACTGTTATTATTTTCATTACTATAGCTACTATACTATTATTTATGTTATGAATATTATTATCTTTCTGTTTATACTGTTTTGGGTGTTTTTCCACTTTTATTCTGTTTAACAGTGCTGAGCGTACAGGATGCAGCTCAGTGGCCTGAAGATGTAACTCTGTTGTTCTGACATTTTTAAATAGTCTGAGCCATCGAAACGTCAGCCCACAAGACTTCCCAATATGGAAAAGGTGGAATAGTCCCTCCGAGTCTAAGAGTTTAAGTATCTGGATGATAAACTTATGGGTTGGGGCCTCGTCAGCAGTGATGAGGGCGCTGCTCCGGTCCGCCGTGGTGAACTGGCAGCTGGAGACGAACTGAGCTGAAGTAAATGTTAAACCTGTGCTAAACTTCAAGAAAGTGAGAGAAGAACGCAGCCGTCTGATACATATAAACACACGTTAAAACAAAACGAGTTTTATTACAAATTACAGTAAGAAAAGCATCTTAATTTCAGTCAGAAACAGCATCGAATGTGTGGGAATCACTGGGCCTCGATCGCTTTTGGGCCCTCGGAGTCGCACACGTTGCACAGGTTGTCCTCGGCGTGCAGCCATCCCCGGCAGCCGTCACTGCGGCAGAGGCAGGGCACTTCCTGCTTCTGCGGCGCCGCGGCCCGTCCGTCGGCTGAGTAATTCCAGGTCAGCTCAGAGCCAGCCTTCACGACCCTGCCACGGAAAAACGCATCAGTCACCAAAACAACTGGCAATAACCGCAAGAGTCGCCAGAATCTTCTTCCTCACCTGCTGGTGAAGAAGGCCACGACGGGGAAGGCGGGTTCGTGGGAGTCGGTGAAGACGTTCTGGATGAACAGGTTCGGCTGGCAGCTGTGCTGCAGGTGGAGAAACGTTGGAAGAGATCTCAGAAATAAAAGCAGCAACATGTCTGTCACACATTAACTAAATGTCCGGCGGACTCACGTTAATGAAGCGGCTCACGTTTCCCTCCACGCTGGCGTCCACGAAACAAACGTCCTCCATCAGCGCCGCTCTTTTTAAACTCCTCTGGCTGTCCGTCTTTGTGCCGTTCACGCCATGGGCCGTCGCCGTGGAAACCTTCTCTTGTTGCATGTCACCTGACACACGACAGCCGACTGTTTCAGTTAAAGAAACGGATGCTCTTAAGTTTTTAACCAGTTACCTGTTGTTTTTTTATCATTAAAAATTCAGTTTGGATAAATTTACCTGCAGACTCTGGACCTCCGACCAACACCGACTGAACATGTAAACAACAGAAAACGGACCAAAATAACATATTAACGTTACATTAATATGTTAACATATTAACATGTCATATTAATATATTTGTACATTAAACAGAAAAATAGTCACAATTGAAAAAACTGAAATTAGTAGAAAATATCAAAATACTGGAAACAATGGATCGGATCCTATGTTTGAAGGACATTTGTTGCAGACTTGGATTTAATAAAATACAATAAATCCAATAACTACTCCCTTTGATCCACTCTCAGATCTGTCAGGAAGCTAAATCCTTAATTTTATCCTTCAAGGATGTGAAGTTTCAGCCAGTAATGAGAAACATTTTTTACCACGAGCTAATGCTAACTACGAGCTAATGCTAACTACGAGCTAATAATAATAATTTCACAGTGGTTATTCACTTTAAGTATCCAGCTGCCGTCTGACTGCCTCTTTTTGGACTCTTTTTTACGTGTTTTAGGGCTTGATCCTTTTCACACAAACCTTGTCCCGGTCCTGAGGCGTGGCAGTGGATTCGGCAGGTCTTTGGATCACAGGGACGTGCAGTGGAGGCGAGGTGGCCGGGGAAATGGATAGAGGTGTTTCCAGCAGGTCGCTCCGCCCCTCCAGCACCGGCGGGGCCAGCCACTCGGTGACAACCTCCACCTCATCGTCAGATGGAAAGTCGGCTCTGGACAGTTTCGGGGGCGGCAGCTCGGTGGGACTCTGGACCCTCTGTAGGACCACACCTGCACATAGTTCAGGAAACGGGTTTAAACCAAGTTCACGTCCTGAACCGAGGCCCAAACACAATTCATCCCTTTGGCTCTGTAAAAAGGATGATTATCTGGGTTCTACCGGGGTGTTATTGCCAGAAGGAAAAGGGTGCTACCATCAAAGAGGGGGGGTGTCAAAACTAGTTTAGGGACAGGGACGGACGGGGTTGGTTAGGTAGTTTAGGGACGGACGGGGTTGGTTAGGTAGTTTAGGGACGGACGGGGTTGGTTAGGTAGTTTAGGGACGGACGGGGTTGGTTAGGTAGTTTAGGGACGGACGGGGTTGGTTAGGTAGTTTAGGGACGGACGGGGTTGGTTAGGTAGTTTAGGGACGGACGGGGTTGGTTAGGTAGTTTAGGGACGGACGGGGTTGGTTAGGTAGTTTAGGGACGGACGGGGTTGGTTAGGTAGTTTAGGGACGGACGGGGTTGGTTAGGTAGTTTAGGGACGGACGGGGTTAGGTAGTTTAGGGACGGAAAGGGTTAGGTAGTTTAGGGACGGACGGGGTTAGGTAGTTTAGGGACGGAAGGGGTTAGGTAGTTTAGGGACGGAAGGGGTTAGGTAGTTTAGGGACGGAAAGGGTTAGGTAGTTTAGGGACGGACGGGGTTGGTTAGGTAGTTTAGGGACGGACGGGGTTGGTTAGGTAGTTTAGGGACGGACGGGGTTGGTTAGGTAGTTTAGGGACGGACGGGGTTGGTTAGGTAGTTTAGGGACGGACGGGGTTAGGTAGTTTAGGGACGGACGGGGTTAGGTAGTTTAGGGACGGAAGGGGTTAGGTAGTTTAGGGACGGACGGGGTTAGGTAGTTTAGGGACGGACGGGGTTAGGTAGTTTAGGGACGGACGGGGTTAGGTAGTTTAGGGACGGACGGGGTTAGGTAGTTTAGGGACGGACGGGGTTAGGTAGTTTAGGGACGGACGGGGTTAGGTAGTTTAGGGACGGAAGGGGTTAGGTAGTTTAGGGACGGAAAGGGTTAGGTAGTTTAGGGACGGACGGGGTTAGGTAGTTTAGGGACGGACGGGGTTAGGTAGTTTAGGGACGGACGGGGTTAGGTAGTTTAGGGACGGACGGGGTTAGGTAGTTTAGGGACGGACGGGGTTAGGTAGTTTAGGGACGGACGGGGTTAGGTAGTTTAGTGTTAGGGATGGACAGGAAGGTCATGGGATCCAGGCACAGTCTCACCTGCGTAGATGCACACAAATGTGCCACGATCCAGGTCATCTCGGCAACGGACACCCCAGCCGCGGTCTTCGGTTTGAAAGACCTGGAGGCGGACTCTTATACCTCTCTGGACCAGCCGGTTTTGGCATACAGACCGGTCGCAGCCGCACCAAGGACCACATTCATACAGCCTGGGCACAGCAGAGACATAAACTTAAAACCAATGACGTTCCTTAAGAAATAACATCAGCCAGTGTTGGGCCAGGATGGTTTGAAAAGGCGTTTTTGGTCTTTAGAAACTTAGAAGTCCACCAGTCAACTGACCTGGTTAAAGACTGTAGTAAAACATGTCGTCTCTCACCCTGACGGTACTGGTTCCAGTAACCGATGGTAGCTGTAGCCCCGCCCTCCGGTGGTCATGGCAGCGCAGGCGCAGTTGCTGCAGCCGTCGCTGCAGTCGCAGCAGGTGCGGAACAGCATCGTGTCGCGGCTCAGGAAGCAGCCATGCGGCCAGCGGTCCTTCCTGTAGCGGAAGTCAGTGGGACGGGCGCCGCCGTCTCCGACGCACAGCTCCACTGGCGTCGGCTCAAGCCCCCGGCTCAGATCCTGCTCAGGATGGTGCGCGCCCAGCGCCGACGGAGGGTCTAACTGTACCGAGGGGTTGAAGGTGAAGAAGTCCACCTGCGGCAGGAAGAAGGCGGTTCCCGTAAGTTCGACAGAAATCACTAAATCAAACTTCTCAGTTGAGGCTACGTTCAGGCTGACCTGCAGGATGTCGCAGCTCTCCGAAGCCAACAGGAAGCACATCACGTCGTCAAAGTTACGCAAACTCTTTCCACACGGCGCTTTGTAAATGACGTCCCAATTGCTCCAGTCTTCCTCCGCCGCCTCGCCGTCCACTCTGCTCGGTGACATCAGCGGCATGGCGCTCAGTCTCTTGAAACCGCAGAGCAGCGGGACCTTCAGCGGGTTCTGACCCCAGAACAGAGGTGTGGACTGATGCACGCTGGGTAAACTGGGCATGCAGGCCTGGAGCAGGAACACAGGGACGGTTCTGGTTTCTGTTTTTACAGATTCATCAGCTCGTTCGTCACAGGCTTACCTTACAGCAGGTGTGAGGCTGATAGTGCAGCTGCACAGGAACCAGAGGAGGCAGCAGATCCTCTTTGCCAGCAGGGGGCGTTGCAGAGTTGCTCGACCCCTTAAGGGGAGAAACGGGGGAGGAAGACAGGGAGGAGGAGGCAGGGCTTTGGTTGGAGAACTCAGTGGGCAGCAGCTCACCTGTTCAGAAAACCAGTGGATGTAAATACCCCAAATCACACACATTTACAGCCCCTCCATCGTGTTTGGGACAGGTGACTTCCAGGTGTGTGTGGGTCCTCAGGTGTGTTTCTCCAGACTCCAGTTTGGAGTCTGGAGTTCAACACGAGGAGAATAAAACCATCAAACCTGAGGATCACCAACATCAGAATGCTCTGGTAGGCCAAGGAAGACAAAACTCCTCAAAGGCCCGTCCAACAGATAAGAACCAGTTTCCAGGAGGCAGGTGTGTCTCTGACAGAGACGACTGTCCTCAGAAGACTTCATGAACAGAAATGGAGAGGCTGCACTGCTACATGCTAAGCCGAGCCAGTCAGCTGATTTAAATCCAGCTGAGCACGTCTTCTATGTGCTGAAGGAGAGACTTAAAGGGACAAACTAAGTACTAAACATGGCTGCTTTAATGGAGCCTCCATCACTGTGTCCCAAACATTATGAGCCTGAACTGAGGGGGTCTGTGGATAAAAAGTCTTGTAGGAAAATGTAGGAAAAGTATTTAAATGAAAGTGGAATGTGACTTTAATCACGGCTGAATTTACCTGAGCCGATGACCACCTGGACCACTGAGGAGTCCTGGTCCTGAGGGGAAACCGAGGAGGTGTAGCTTAGAGCCTCCAGCAGCTTCAGGGCTTGAACATACTCTGAGGGACAAACAGCACCGACATCAGGACAGGAAACGCCACGCTTTATATCAGCGAGGATCGGGGGCGGTACCTTGGTCTGTGGCCGTGGTCTTCTGCAGGACTCTCTTCAGGTGGTCCAGGTATGAAAAAACCCAGGTGAAAATCTGATCCATGTCCTCCTTGGCCCAGAAGGTCTTAGCTCTTTCTGCAAAACACATCAGGACAAAGTCTGAGGTCTGGAAAATGAAAAGATGATGAGCTACTCTGAAAAACTGATCTTCTGGCCCATTTCCCCCATATGGACCACTTCAGACCAGATCTCAGAGCTCCTCAGATCTGGATTTAATTAACACAGAGACAGTGGCACTGTTTGGGAGTCATCTCCTGGCCGGTATAACCTTTATAACACCTGTAAAACTCACTCATACCGGTAAAATCTCACTTTTGTACAAGTAGTCCAGTTAAAGTGTCCATAAAAAGCCTCTATCACGAGGTTTAGCTGCACCTGCTGCAGGTGTGCTGCCAGTATCACCTGTTATCTCCCATCACAGGGCATATGTGTACTCCACACACCTTCTGAAATCACATGAAACTTACCCACGTCCCGTGGATCCAGCTCATCTCCGATAGCCACAGACATTAGCCTGCTAGCACTCAGCTACCTTAGCCAACAGGTTAACAACAAAAATGCTCCAGGAAGCAGCTTTATATCAGCGATGAAGCGGTGAGGTTAGGTCTACTAACAGTTTAACAAACTAACTAACCAGTGCTGGCATTTTAACTCGACGCAGTTACCGACGTTGGCTCCATCTGAACAAAATTTAGCCTCGTTTTAATTCATTAAGCCGTTTAGCTGCTAAGCTAGCCGCTAACTGACAGCGGTGACGGACACCATTTCATCAAAACTACATCAACTCTGTAATTATTGTAAATAAAACATCAAAAAGTGTAATTCAAAGTTAAATAAAGCGGATAAACACGTATCGTGCAGAGGATGCACTCCAATCTAAAGTGATTTATGTGTTCGCATCGTATTGATCCATAACGGCCCCCGTTGTTCAGTAAAAGGAATATTAAAGCCCTGATCGCGGTCTGCCAGGTAGTATTTTAACGTTACATAAACGTATGTTGTAATAAAATGGGTTGACAGAGATACACCCGGACACAATTAACTGTTCAAAGCTAACTGAAACTACAGTTAGAATATAAATATATAACATTCTGCTCCAAAATGGATCGTAGTCACTTATCAGGTAAAGTTTTGATTAATTCTTTGTCAGCATGGTTAAGGAGCTATAAAACCTTCTTCAATAAATAACTGAGTAATAATACATGTCTTAAAGATGTAAAGTTTTATAACTTTGCACTTTTTGTTCTTTTTTGTGGCGCTTATGTGACTTATGTGAGTTGTCGACGGTCTGAATACCTGCAAGTCTAACCTCAGGAACAAATTAAAAAGAGTTACAAAAGTGTCGCAGCGCTTCGCTTTTCGAATTGACCTCTATCGGGCACTGTACCGCAGTACATAACATAAACAAAGCTGCTTGTTGTTTGTGTAACCCGGTTTTAGATTAAAAATCGCCACATAGGGAGCAACGCGTGTCGGGAAACACGCACAAAAAGGTTTTACCTCCGTGACTTTCGGTTAGCCTCAGATGCTAACGTTAGCCGCTTCCTGTTGAGTTTTGTAACAGTTTAATAAGAAACTTATGCAAGTTTAGATCAGAGCCGACAGGTGAAGCCCGACAGACAGCACGAGGCTCCGCGCGCTGCAGGTAAGTAAAGATATGTAGCTTTAATGTGGTTTATTTTATAAAATGAAATGTATAAATACAGTCTATCAGCTCTGCCACTGATCGATCACTGATCGGGCGCCTCAGGATCGATCCGGCTGCTTTCTGGTTCTGTTCTTATCTATTTTCTCTTTTCTTTTATTTGACATGTTGGTTCAAGACTTTATTTTTTAATTTAGTAAAGAAAAGTTTTAAATATATAACATTTATTTATTCATTCAGCATTAGGATATTTCACTAAATTATTTAATTTTCAGTCTTTTTCGTTCATTTAATAATGTTTAATTTATTCAATTTAATCAACAAAAAGCCTGTTAGGGATTAAAAGTTCTGTTTAGTTTTCAGATTTTTACATTTATTGATCTATTCATCAACATATCATGTCACGAAATGTTTTAATTTCTTATTTTATAGTTAATTTAAAAAGTTTAACTTGTATTAAATTTAATTTATTGACGATTATTCATAACGATAATTTCTGTGTTTCTATTTATTTAATAAAATTAATCAAACTATCAACATATTTACCAGTTTAAAACTTGTTAGGTAATGTTTTAATTGACCTATTATTATATTTTATATATATAGAGAAAACAGTTATAAATGTCATTTTTTACTTTTCTGTCATGATTCTGTAACTTCTCGGCTTTGGTTGATCATTTGTAATTTGAGTTATTTGCTTATGTTACAGTTGCATTACGTGTCAGAGAGGCCCCTGAAACCCAGATTTGTTCCTCAGACTCTGGACTCTCCTCACCTGGTTGGTGTTGAACGCTCGGCTGACATGTCTGCAGCACGGCGGGCGGTGTCTGAGGCGTTCTGGGCGATGTGCGCCGCAGACTCCGCCTCCATGCCTGTGCACTGGTACTACAACATCAATGACATCAGGAGGGACTTTGGAGGGTGGATATCAGGCTTCAACTCGCCAGCAGAGCGACACCCGTCCAGCATCCTCAGCCTGTCCAACACCGGTACGAACACTGAGCGGTCGGCAGGTTCACCCACAGTGTGGAATAAAAGAGGCCCCAGAACGCGGTTTTCTGACCTGGTTTCTGTTGTGTTGCAGCTGGCAGCGGTCGGACCGCCTGGTCATCCGGCGCTAAGCTGCCCGATGTGGTCGGGAGTGTCATCCTTCACGATAAGCTGGACTTGTGGAAGTCCTCCAACGGCACGGTTCACTATCACCAAGGTAACGGTCATTTTCTGTCTCTTTCCTGCTTTTTGTCTCATTGTTTTAGTTTAATTTTATGTTCTTTGTCCATACTTTTGTACCCAGAAAGCAAAATCTAACTGAATGAATTCTGAAAGGTGATCAGACATGAATACTGAGTCTAACCTCGAAACCGAAGCACTTTTTCTGATTCATGTTGATTTTACAGCCGCAGTTGATATTCACTGAATATTATAAACTCAGTCTGAGCTCCATTTTGGCTGATTTAACAGTGATGTTTGTGAATTAATATCAGTTCAATGATATAAAACCTATTTTAAACAATAAAAAAACAACGACTGATGAGAAGAAAATACCAAAGTGCTTCCGCTGGTTTCCTCTTTCACTCCATCAAAGATTGAATTAAAAATGGTTCATTTCATTCTGAGTTGTCACAGATGATTCATAACTCAGTATCTGTTGGTTTAGATGGTTTAAATGCATCATTTCTCAGGGAGGTATCCATTTTAAAAAGGCTGTGTTCTCTCACAGACTATTTTCACAACCACATCATCACTTTGTGTTGGAAAAAGAAAGATTCGGGTAACTGTGGATGCGCTCGACAAGCTTTTCTTTCAAGTTTCCCTGCTGCCATCAAGTCAAATACATACACTGCCCCCTACTGGTCACTCACATGCTGCTCCAAATAAACGCAGCTGTGAGGAACACGCATTTCTGGAATTCAAAGCAGGTATATTCCTGGTTTCAGAAGCAGCAGGTTAAAGTGTTGATGGAACAGTGAACTGAAACCGGGGATCCCTTTAGTTATCATTCATATTACCCGGATTTACACATAATATCTGATAATGATCCGCTGCTGACAGCGCTGGTTTAAAACACCCCCGTCCTTCAGAAATGGTCTCACCCCCTGAAAAACAGGTGCAGCTGTGCATGGTGAGACTGTGCTGGTCCTGATCCGCTCCTCTGTGATCTTGCAGGTCTTCAGGCGGGCGACAGCACTCTGAACGTCCTCTGCTCCCTCCGACTGGCTCGGACGCTCGTCGCCGGGCGTTTCGCTGACGTCTCCCAACCGGACGCACGAGCCGCCGTTCTGTCAGACTACGTCCAGTTCCTGACCACACCAGGCTCGCACTCTGACACGTACGCCGAGTCCTTCCACCGCTCGTTCTTCGCCGACTGGCGGGAAAGCAAACCTACCTCTCCACATGAGGTAAAACTCCCCACCTGGCTGCTGCGAAGCGTCACATCTGTCCCGTCTGACTGGATTCTCTTTGGTTTCCAGATTCTGAAGTTCGCAGAGAAGCGTTCCAGGCAAAAACTGAGCTCCCCGTTCCCCGACAGTCAGCTGGATGCCATCGGCTGCCTTCCCATGATCCTCCCCTTCATCCTGCTCTCTGCCTCAGCCAATGAGGAGCAAGCTGTGAGTGAACACAGATCAGCGCATTCTGTAAAACAGCCATGACAGTCCTGTCTGATCTTTAGCCTCCACCCTCAGGTGTCAGCAGCGGTGGAGTTCGTGAAGCTCACCCATCCTCACCCCAAAGTGCCCGAGTACGTATCAATCTACGGCAGGGCGCTGCACGCCGTGCTGGGCGGGGCCAGCGTCCGCCACCAGGCTGAACACGCTCTGAGGAGACTGGATGCCTGGGACACCTGCCAGAGCTACAGCCGCAAGGCTGCCAGGTCAGACTGAGACTTTGTAGAAGTTTCTTTAAAATCACCTGAAAGTCCTTTAAAGTAAAATATCTGTGAGTGTTTTCAGCAGGCTTGGGGTTAGACTAAATATCTACTACTATTCTACTATAGGGTCATAGTTCAGCTTCTTCACCATCCGTCCAAAACCCCATCTGGTGTAAGCACCACCTGCCATCAAATTAGCACCACCTGCCGTCAAATTATCACCACCTGCCATTAAATAAGCACCAACTGGCATTAAATAAGCACCACCTGCCATTAAATAAGCACCAACTTGCATTAGATAAGCGCCACCTGCCATTAAATAAGCACCACCTGCCATTAAATAAGCACCATCTGCCATTAAATAAGCACCAACTGGCATTAAATAAGCACCACCTGCCATTAAATAAGCACCACCTGCCATTAAATAAGAACCAACTGGCATTAAATAAGCGCCACCTGCCATTAAATAAGCACCACCTGCCATTAAATAAGCACCAACTGGCATTAAATAAGCGCCACCTGCCATTAAATAAGCACCAACTGGCATTAAATAAGCGACACCTGCCATTATATAAGCGACACCTGCCATTAAATAAGTGCCAACTGGCATTAAATAAGTGCCAACTGGCATTAAATAAGCGCCACCTGCCTTCAAATTAGCACCACCTTCCATTAAAGAAGCACCACCTGCCATTAAATAAGCGCCACCTGCCATTAAATAAGCGCCAACTGGCATTAAATTAGCACCACCTGCCATTAAATAAGCGGCAACTGGCATTAAATTAGCACCACCTGCCATTAAATAAGCGGCAACTGGCATTAAATAAGCGCCACCTGCCATAAAATAAGCGCCATCTGGCATTAAATAAGCGACACCTGCCATTAAATTAGCACCACCTTCCATTAAATAAGCACCACCTGCCATTAAATAAGCACCACCTCTCCACATTGACTCATTGTGGATGAAGCTCAGTAGCTTGAAACCGTCTTCTGAAATCCTCTTTAAAGGGGATGTTTGTTTTTTATAAAACTTGGACCTTATTTCTGGCATAAAATACGTTTATCTATTCTGTGTAGAAAGTCCTCAATAAGACCCCGATAGCTGCCAATAACAACACAGCAGCTATGAGCTAACAGAGCTATAGCACACGTTCGTTCATTCATTCTTCTTAAAGTATTGGTGAAATAAAGACAGATAATGCCTTATTTAGAGGCTGCATCGTCTAAGCCCCGTTCACTCCGTTATATGGATCTCCAGTTATCTAAATATCTTCCGAAGGACGCCGACTTTCACCAAACTGTTCTCAGTGAGGAGATGAACGTATTTCATGCCAGAAATAAGGTCCATATATAAGGAAATAACTTCCCCTTTAACAAACGGATAAATTAACAGTACAAACGGATAAATTAACAGTACAAACGGATAAATTAACAGTACAAACGCATAAATTAACAGTACAAACGCATAAATTAACAGTACCAACGGATAAATTAACAGTACAAATGGATAAATTAACAGTACAAACGCATAAATTAACAGTACAAACGCATAAATTAACAGTTCAAACGCATAAATTAACAGTACCAACGGATAAATTAACAGTACAAACGGATAAATTAACAGTACCAACGGATAAATTAACAGTACAAACGGATAAATTAACAGTACCAACGGATAAATTAACAGTACAAACGGATAAATCAACAGTACAAACGGATAAATCAACAGTACAAACGGATAAATTAACAGTACAAACGCATAAATTAACAGTACCAACGGATAAATTAACAGTACAAACGCATAAATTAACAGTACAAACGCATAAATTAACAGTTCAAACGCATAAATTAACAGTACCAACAGATAAATTAACAGTACAAACGGATAAATTAACAGTACCAACGGATAAATTAACAGTACAAACGGATAAATTAACAGTACCAACGGATAAATTAACAGTACAAACGGATAAATCAACAGTACAAACGGATAAATTAACAGTACAAACGCATAAATTAACAGTACCAACGGATAAATTAACAGTACAAACGCATAAATTAACAGTACAAACGCATAAATTAACAGTACAAACGCATAAATTAACAGTACAAATGGAGACATTAACAGTACAAACAGATAAATTAACAGTACAAACGGATAAATTAACAGTACAAACGGATAAATTAACAGTACCAACGGATAAATTAACAGTACAAACGGATAAATTAACAGTACAAACGGATAAATCAACAGTACAAACGGATAAATTAACAGTACAAACGCATAAATTAACAGTACAAACGGATAAATTAACAGTACAAACTGATAAATTAACAGTACAAACTGATAAATTAACAGTACAAACGGATAAATTAACAGTACAAACTGATAAATTAACAGTACAAACTGATAAATTAACAGTACAAACTGATAAATTAACAGTACAAACGGATAAATTAACAGTACAAACTGATAAATTAACAGTACAAACTGATAAATTAACAGTTCAAACGGATAAATTAACAGTACAAACTGATAAATTAACAGTACAAACGGATAAATTAACAGTACAAACGGATAAATTAACAGTACCAACGGATAAATTAACAGTACCAACGGATAAATTAACAGTACAAACGGATAAATTAACAGTACAAACAGATAAATTAACAGTACAAACAGGATTTTCTGCTAACCCATAAAAGTGACGGTGTATAACTGATGGTTTAGGTTTCCTGTGTCTTCTGAGGAGAGACTGAAGGTCCACCAGAGCGCTGTGAACTACCTGGGTCTGGCCTGCTACAACAAAGGTCAGCATCTGGTTTGGTTTTACATGGAAAAGATACGAAGGGAACAGACTCTTACCTGTGTTTGTTGAATCCACAGGTGCGCTGTCCAGCTTGTTCTACCTCGCTCACGAGTTTCATGACGACCCTAAAGGAGGAATCCTGGCAAACACCAACTGTGGAGGTTAGACCAGAAGCTTTTGACACCATTGTTTCCCTTTATTCACCGAAACAAACACCCAAAAAGAAAGATTAGTCTCACAGAATCTGCCTTTAATTTAAGAAAGGATGAGAAACGTCTTCTCAGGAAGGCTAAAGTAACTTTGAGAGTTCGACTGTACGAAATGCAGCCGCCAAACTTCTGAAAAACAACAAAACAAAACTTTTTTTTTTTGTTCTGGAGAACCGAACCAGTTCCACCAGCAGCAGAAACTGGTTCTTTACTGGGTTTCCCAACATGTTGGTTTGTTCCAGGTCTGACTCTGGAGAACCGAACCAGTTCCACCAGCAGCAGAAACTGGTTCTTTACTGGGTTTCCCAACATGTTGGTTTGTTCCAGGTCTGACTCTGGAGAACCGAACCAGTTCCACCAGCAGCAGAAACTGGGCCTTTACTGGGTTTCCCAACATGTTGGTTTGTTCCAGGTCTGACTCTGGAGAACCGAACCAGTTCCACCAGCAGCAGAAACTGGGCCTTTACTGGGTTTCCCAACATGTTGGTTTGTTCCAGGTCTGACTCTGGAGAACAGAACCAGTTCCACCAGCAGCAGAAACTGGGCCTTTACTGGGTTTGCCAACATGTTGGTTTGTTCCAGGTCTGACTCTGGAGAACCGAACCAGTTCCACCAGCAGCAGAAACTGGGCCTTTACTGGGTTTCCCAACATGTTGGTTTGTTCCAGGTCTGACTCTGGAGAACCGAACCAGTTCCACCAGCAGCAGAAACTGGTTCTTTACTGGGTTTCCCAACATGTTGGTTTGTTCCAGGTCTGACTCTGGAGAACCGAACCAGTTCCACCAGCAGCAGAAACTGGGCCTTTACTGGGTTTCCCAACATGTTGGTTTGTTCCAGGTCTGACTCTGGAGAACAGAACCAGTTCCACCAGCAGCAGAAACTGGGCCTTTACTGGGTTTGCCAACATGTTGGTTTGTTCCAGGTCTGACTCTGGAGAACAGAACCAGTTCCACCAGCAGCAGAAACTGGGCCTTTACTGGGTTTCCCAACATGTTGGCTTGTTCCAGGTCTGACTCTGGAGAACCGAACCAGTTCCACCAGCAGCAGAAACTGGGCCTTTACTGGGTTTGCCAACATGTTGGTTTGTTCCAGGTCTGACTCTGGAGAACCGAACCAGTTCCACCAGCAGCAGAAACTGGTTCTTTACTGGGTTTCCCAACATGTTTGGATTCCTGTGGGGAAGGAAATTTAAAACATATTCCAGTTAGAAACTAAAGTTGGAAGGATATTTTGGAGGATATTTCAGCTAATAACCGATAACTTCTTCTCTTTAACTACATGAAGCTGGTACTGATTGTGTATTTCAACAGTGCAAAACTATGGGCTGACCTTCGCACTGGTCTCACTGGACTATCTTCCATCTCTGTTCCTTTCTCTCCAGGTGAAAACTGTAACCGCGGGGCTGCGCTCGGGGCCCTGCTGGGGGCCGGGGCCGGCTACAGCGGAGGAGGCATCCCGCAGGAGTGGAAGGACGAACTAAAAGACGCCCAGGAGTTCATTCCCGACATCCTGAAAGAGTGAAAGCAGCTTCTTCAAAGCAGTCTTCAGGATTCCACGACTTCCGGTTTACGCTGTTTATTCCAACTGTGTAATTTTTTTTATTTCTATTTAACAATCATATCTTTATTTTCTGGAATTATATTTTTTGTATTATAGAACAAAAAGTAAATTATTAAGCAGGAAAATAAGCATAACCTCTTAAAAAGTTATCAGATTAGATAATATATATATCTATTTATTATTTCTGCCTTAACGTGTTGATTCCTGTTGAAGTCTTTAAACAAATAAACATGTTATTTGTTCCTATAAAGAATAAACTAAATGGACTTTAACTAAATGTCTATTTTTGTGTATTCATTTTATGTCATAAAAAATTACATTGTTGCCGATGTGTATTTTCTACATATATTCTGTCTCTGGTAATGTTCTGTCTCTGGTCCACGGTAATGTTCTGTCTCTGGTCCACGGTAATGTTCGATCTCTGGTCCACGATAATGTTCGGTTTCTGTTTCACGGTAATGTTCCGTTTCTGGTCCACGATAATGTTGTGTTTCTGTTTCACGCTAATGTTCCGTTTCGCGCCACCTGCCATTAAATAAGCACCAACTGGCATTAAATAAGAGCCACCTGCCTTCAAATTAGCACCACCTGCCATAAAATAAGTGCCAACTGGCATTAAATAAGCGCCACCTGCCTTCAAATTAGCACCACCTTCCATTAAAGAAGCGCCACCAGCCATAAAATAAGCGCCAACTGGCATTAAATAAGCGCCACCTGCCTTCAAATTAGCACCACCTGCCATAAAATAAGCGCCAACTGGCATTAAATAAGCGACACCTGCCATTATATAAGCGACACCTGCCATTAAATAAGTGCCAACTGGCATTAAATAAGCGCCACCTGCCTTCAAATTAGCACCACCTTCCATTAAAGAAGCACCACCTGCCATTAAATAAGCGCCACCAGCCATAAAATAAGCGCCAACTGGCATTAAATAAGCGCCACCTGCCATTAAATAAGCGCCACCTGCCTTCAAATTAGCACCACCTGCCATAAAATAAGCGCCAACTGGCATTAAATAAGCGACACCTGCCATTATATAAGCGACACCTGCCATTAAATAAGTGCCAACTGGCATTAAATAAGCGCCACCTGCCTTCAAATTAGCACCACCTTCCATTAAAGAAGCACCACCTGCCATTAAATAAGCGCCACCAGCCATAAAATAAGCGCCAACTGGCATTAAATAAGCGCCACCTGCCATTAAATAAGCGCCAACTGGCATTAAATTAGCACCACCTGCCATTAAATAAGCGGCAACTGGCATTAAATAAGCGCCACCTGCCATAAAATAAGCGCCATCTGGCATTAAATAAGCGACACCTGCCATTAAATTAGCACCACCTGCCATTAAATTAGCACCACCTGCCATTAAATAAGCACCACCTGCCATTAAATAAGCACCACCTGCCATTAAATAAGCACCACCTCTCCACATTGACTCATTGTGGATGAAGCTCAGTAGCTTGAAACCGTCTTCTGAAATCCTCTTTAAAGGGGATGTTTATTTTTTATAAAACTTGGACCTTATTTCTGGCATAAAATACGTTTATCTATTCTGTGTAGAAAGTCCTCAATAAGACCCCGATAGCTGCCAATAACAACAACACAGCAGCTATGAGCTAACAGAGCTATAGCACACGTTCGTTCATTCATTCTTCTTAAAGTATTGGTGAAATAAAGACAGATAATGCCTTATTTAGAGGCTGCATCGTCTAAGCCCCGTTCACTCCGTTATATGGATCTCCAGTTATCTAAATATCTTCCGAAGGACGCCGACTTTCACCAAACTGTTCTCAGTGAGTAGATGAACGTATTTCATGCCAGAAATAAGGTCCATATATAAGGAAATAACTTCCCCTTTAACAAACGGATAAATTAACAGTACAAACGGATAAATTAACAGTACAAACGGATAAATTAACAGTACAAACGCATAAATTAACAGTACAAACGCATAAATTAACAGTACCAACGAATAAATTAACAGTACAAACGGATAAATTAACAGTATAAACGCATAAATTAACAGTACCAACGGATAAATTAACAGTACAAACGCATAAATTAACAGTACCAACGGATAAATTAACAGTACAAACGGATAAATTAACAGTACCAACGGATAAATTAACAGTACAAACGGATAAATTAACAGTACAAACAGATAAATTAACAGTACAAACAGGATTTTCTGCTAACCCATAAAAGTGACGGTGTATAACTGATGGTTTAGGTTTCCTGTGTCTTCTGAGGAGAGACTGAAGGTCCACCAGAGCGCTGTGAACTACCTGGGTCTGGCCTGCTACAACAAAGGTCAGCATCTGGTTTGGTTTTACATGGAAAAGATACGAAGGGAACAGACTCTTACCTGTGTTTGTTGAATCCACAGGTGCGCTGTCCAGCTTGTTCTACCTCGCTCACGAGTTTCATGACGACCCTAAAGGAGGAATCCTGGCAAACACCAACTATGGAGGTTAGACCAGAAGCTTTTGACACCATCGTTTCCCTTTATTCACCGAAACAAACACCCAAAAAGAAAGATTAGTCTCACAGAATCTGCCTTTAATTTAAGAAAGGATGAGAAACGTCTTCTCAGGAAGGCTAAAGTAACTTTGAGAGTTCGACTGTACGAAATGCAGCCGCCAAACTTCTGAAAAACAACAAAACAAAACTTTTTTTTTTTGTTCTGGAGAACCGAACCAGTTCCACCAGCAGCAGAAACTGGTTCTTTACTGGGTTTCCCAACATGTTGGTTTGTTCCAGGTCTGACTCTGGAGAACAGAACCAGTTCCACCAGCAGCAGAAACTGGGCCTTTACTGGGTTTCCCAACATGTTGGTTTGTTCCAGGTCTGAGTCTGGAGAACAGAACCAGTTCCACCAGCAGCAGAAACTGGGCCTTTACTGGGTTTCCCAACATGTTGGTTTGTTCCAGGTCTGACTCTGGAGAACCGAACCAGTTCCACCAGCAGCAGAAACTGGTTCTTTACTGGGTTTCCCAACATGTTTGGATTCATGTGGGGAAGGAAATTTAAAACATATTCCAGTTAGAAACTAAAGTTGGAAGGATATTTTGGAGGATATTTCAGCTAATAACCGATAACTTCTTCTCTTTAACTACATGAAGCTGGTACTGATTGTGTATTTCAACAGTGCAAAACTATGGGCTGACCTTCGCACTGGTCTCACTGGACTATCTTCCATCTCTGTTCCTTTCTCTCCAGGTGAAAACTGTAACCGCGGGGCTGCGCTCGGGGCCCTGCTGGGGGCCGGGGCCGGCTACAGCGGAGGAGGCATCCCGCAGGAGTGGAAGGACGAACTAAAAGACGCCCAGGAGTTCATTCCCGACATCCTGAAAGAGTGAAAGCAGCTTCTTCAAAGCAGTCTTCAGGATTCCACGACTTCCGGTTTACGCTGTTTATTCCAACTGTGTAATTTTTTTTATTTCTATTTAACAATCATATCTTTATTTTCTGGAATTATATTTTTTGTATTATAGAACAAAAAGTAAATTATTAAGCAGGAAAATAAGCATAACCTCTTAAAAAGTTATCAGATTAGATAATATATATATCTATTTATTATTTCTGCCTTAACGTGTTGATTCCTGTTGAAGTCTTTAAACAAATAAACATGTTATTTGTTCCTATAAAGAATAAACTAAATGGACTTTAACTAAATGTCTATTTTTGTGTATTCATTTTATGTCATAAAAAATTACATTGTTGCCGATGTGTATTTTCTACATATATTCTGTCTCTGGTAATGTTCTGTCTCTGGTCCACGGTAATGTTCGATCTCTGGTCCACGATAATGTTCGGTTTCTGTTTCACGGTAATGTTCCGTTTCTGGTCCACGATAATGTTGTGTTTCTGTTTCACGCTAATGTTCCGTTTCGCGCCACCTGCCATTAAATAAGCACCAACTGGCATTAAATAAGAGCCACCTGCCTTCAAATTAGCACCACCTGCCATAAAATAAGTGCCAACTGGCATTAAATAAGCGCCACCTGCCTTCAAATTAGCACCACCTTCCATTAAAGAAGCGCCACCAGCCATAAAATAAGCGCCAACTGGCATTAAATAAGCGCCACCTGCCTTCAAATTAGCACCACCTGCCATAAAATAAGCGCCAACTGGCATTAAATAAGCGACACCTGCCATTATATAAGCGACACCTGCCATTAAATAAGTGCCAACTGGCATTAAATAAGCGCCACCTGCCTTCAAATTAGCACCACCTTCCATTAAAGAAGCACCACCTGCCATTAAATAAGCGCCACCAGCCATAAAATAAGCGCCAACTGGCATTAAATAAGCGCCACCTGGCATTAAATAAGCGCCACCTGCCTTCAAATTAGCACCACCTGCCATAAAATAAGCGCCAACTGGCATTAAATAAGCGACACCTGCCATTATATAAGCGACACCTGCCATTAAATAAGTGCCAACTGGCATTAAATAAGCGCCACCTGCCTTCAAATTAGCACCACCTTCCATTAAAGAAGCACCACCTGCCATTAAATAAGCGCCACCAGCCATAAAATAAGCGCCAACTGGCATTAAATAAGCGCCACCTGCCATTAAATAAGCGCCAACTGGCATTAAATTAGCACCACCTGCCATTAAATAAGCGGCAACTGGCATTAAATAAGCGCCACCTGCCATAAAATAAGCGCCATCTGGCATTAAATAAGCGACACCTGCCATTAAATTAGCACCACCTGCCATTAAATTAGCACCACCTGCCATTAAATAAGCACCACCTGCCATTAAATAAGCACCACCTGCCATTAAATAAGCACCACCTCTCCACATTGACTCATTGTGGATGAAGCTCAGTAGCTTGAAACCGTCTTCTGAAATCCTCTTTAAAGGGGATGTTTATTTTTTATAAAACTTGGACCTTATTTCTGGCATAAAATACGTTTATCTATTCTGTGTAGAAAGTCCTCAATAAGACCCCGATAGCTGCCAATAACAACAACACAGCAGCTATGAGCTAACAGAGCTATAGCACACGTTCGTTCATTCATTCTTCTTAAAGTATTGGTGAAATAAAAACAGATAATGCCTTATTTAGAGGCTGCATCGTCTAAGCCCCGTTCACTCCGTTATATGGATCTCCAGTTATCTAAATATCTTCCGAAGGACGCCGACTTTCACCAAACTGTTCTCAGTGAGTAGATGAACGTATTTCATGCCAGAAATAAGGTCCATATATAAGGAAATAACTTCCCCTTTAACAAACGGATAAATTAACAGTACAAACGCATAAATTAACAGTACAAACGGATAAATTAACAGTACAAACGCATAAATTAACAGTACAAACGCATAAATTAACAGTACCAACGAATAAATTAACAGTACAAACGGATAAATTAACAGTATAAACGCATAAATTAACAGTACCAACGGATAAATTAACAGTACAAACGCATAAATTAACAGTACCAACGGATAAATTAACAGTACAAACGGATAAATTAACAGTACCAACGGATAAATTAACAGTACAAACAGATAAATTAACAGTACAAACAGGATTTTCTGCTAACCCATAAAAGTGACGGTGTATAACTGATGGTTTAGGTTTCCTGTGTCTTCTGAGGAGAGACTGAAGGTCCACCAGAGCGCTGTGAACTACCTGGGTCTGGCCTGCTACAACAAAGGTCAGCATCTGGTTTGGTTTTACATGGAAAAGATACGAAGGGAACAGACTCTTACCTGTGTTTGTTGAATCCACAGGTGCGCTGTCCAGCTTGTTCTACCTCGCTCACGAGTTTCATGACGACCCTAAAGGAGGAATCCTGGCAAACACCAACTGTGGAGGTTAGACCAGAAGCTTTTGACACCATTGTTTCCCTTTATTCACCGAAACAAACACCCAAAAAGAAAGATTAGTCTCACAGAATCTGCCTTTAATTTAAGAAAGGATGAGAAACGTCTTCTCAGGAAGGCTAAAGTAACTTTGAGAGTTCGACTGTACGAAATGCAGCCGCCAAACTTCTGAAAAACAACAAAACAAAACTTTTTTTTTTTGTTCTGGAGAACCGAACCAGTTCCACCAGCAGCAGAAACTGGGCCTTTACTGGGTTTCCCAACATGTTGGTTTGTTCCAGGTCTGACTCTGGAGAACCGAACCAGTTCCACCAGCAGCAGAAACTGGTTCTTTACTGGGTTTCCCAACATGTTTGGATTCCTGTGGGGAAGGAAATTTAAAACATATTCCAGTTAGAAACTAAAGTTGGAAGGATATTTTGGAGGATATTTCAGCTAATAACCGATAACTTCTTCTCTTTAACTACATGAAGCTGGTACTGATTGTGTATTTCAACAGTGCAAAACTATGGGCTGACCTTCGCACTGGTCTCACTGGACTATCTTCCATCTCTGTTCCTTTCTCTCCAGGTGAAAACTGTAACCGCGGGGCTGCGCTCGGGGCCCTGCTGGGGGCCGGGGCCGGCTACAGCGGAGGAGGCATCCCGCAGGAGTGGAAGGACGAACTAAAAGACGCCCAGGAGTTCATTCCCGACATCCTGAAAGAGTGAAAGCAGCTTCTTCAAAGCAGTCTTCAGGATTCCACGACTTCCGGTTTACGCTGTTTATTCCAACTGTGTAATTTTTTTTATTTCTATTTAACAATCATATCTTTATTTTCTGGAATTATATTTTTTGTATTATAGAACAAAAAGTAAATTATTAAGCAGGAAAATAAGCATAACCTCTTAAAAAGTTATCAGATTAGATAATATATATATCTATTTATTATTTCTGCCTTAACGTGTTGATTCCTGTTGAAGTCTTTAAACAAATAAACATGTTATTTGTTCCTATAAAGAATAAACTAAATGGACTTTAACTAAATGTCTATTTTTGTGTATTCATTTTATGTCATAAAAAATTACATTGTTGCCGATGTGTATTTTCTACATATATTCTGTCTCTGGTAATGTTCTGTCTCTGGTCCACGGTAATGTTCTGTCTCTGGTCCACGGTAATGTTCGATCTCTGGTCCACGATAATGTTCGGTTTCTGTTTCACGGTAATGTTCCGTTTCTGGTCCACGATAATGTTGTGTTTCTGTTTCACGCTAATGTTCCGTTTCGCGCCACCTGCCATTAAATAAGCACCAACTGGCATTAAATAAGAGCCACCTGCCTTCAAATTAGCACCACCTGCCATAAAATAAGTGCCAACTGGCATTAAATAAGCGCCACCTGCCTTCAAATTAGCACCACCTTCCATTAAAGAAGCGCCACCAGCCATAAAATAAGCGCCAACTGGCATTAAATAAGCGCCACCTGCCTTCAAATTAGCACCACCTGCCATAAAATAAGCGCCAACTGGCATTAAATAAGCGACACCTGCCATTATATAAGCGACACCTGCCATTAAATAAGTGCCAACTGGCATTAAATAAGCGCCACCTGCCTTCAAATTAGCACCACCTTCCATTAAAGAAGCACCACCTGCCATTAAATAAGCGCCACCAGCCATAAAATAAGCGCCAACTGGCATTAAATAAGCGCCACCTGGCATTAAATAAGCGCCACCTGCCTTCAAATTAGCACCACCTGCCATAAAATAAGCGCCAACTGGCATTAAATAAGCGACACCTGCCATTATATAAGCGACACCTGCCATTAAATAAGTGCCAACTGGCATTAAATAAGCGCCAACTGGCATTAAATTAGCACCACCTGCCATTAAATAAGCGGCAACTGGCATTAAATAAGCGCCACCTGCCATAAAATAAGCGCCATCTGGCATTAAATAAGCGACACCTGCCATTAAATTAGCACCACCTGCCATTAAATTAGCACCACCTGCCATTAAATAAGCACCACCTGCCATTAAATAAGCACCACCTGCCATTAAATAAGCACCACCTCTCCACATTGACTCATTGTGGATGAAGCTCAGTAGCTTGAAACCGTCTTCTGAAATCCTCTTTAAAGGGGATGTTTATTTTTTATAAAACTTGGACCTTATTTCTGGCATAAAATACGTTTATCTATTCTGTGTAGAAAGTCCTCAATAAGACCCCGATAGCTGCCAATAACAACAACACAGCAGCTATGAGCTAACAGAGCTATAGCACACGTTCGTTCATTCATTCTTCTTAAAGTATTGGTGAAATAAAGACAGATAATGCCTTATTTAGAGGCTGCATCGTCTAAGCCCCGTTCACTCCGTTATATGGATCTCCAGTTATCTAAATATCTTCCGAAGGACGCCGACTTTCACCAAACTGTTCTCAGTGAGTAGATGAACGTATTTCATGCCAGAAATAAGGTCCATATATAAGGAAATAACTTCCCCTTTAACAAACGGATAAATTAACAGTACAAACGGATAAATTAACAGTACAAACGGATAAATTAACAGTACAAACGCATAAATTAACAGTACAAACGCATAAATTAACAGTACCAACGAATAAATTAACAGTACAAACGGATAAATTAACAGTATAAACGCATAAATTAACAGTACCAACGGATAAATTAACAGTACAAACGCATAAATTAACAGTACCAACGGATAAATTAACAGTACAAACGGATAAATTAACAGTACCAACGGATAAATTAACAGTACAAACGGATAAATTAACAGTACAAACAGATAAATTAACAGTACAAACAGGATTTTCTGCTAACCCATAAAAGTGACGGTGTATAACTGATGGTTTAGGTTTCCTGTGTCTTCTGAGGAGAGACTGAAGGTCCACCAGAGCGCTGTGAACTACCTGGGTCTGGCCTGCTACAACAAAGGTCAGCATCTGGTTTGGTTTTACATGGAAAAGATACGAAGGGAACAGACTCTTACCTGTGTTTGTTGAATCCACAGGTGCGCTGTCCAGCTTGTTCTACCTCGCTCACGAGTTTCATGACGACCCTAAAGGAGGAATCCTGGCAAACACCAACTGTGGAGGTTAGACCAGAAGCTTTTGACACCATTGTTTCCCTTTATTCACCGAAACAAACACCCAAAAAGAAAGATTAGTCTCACAGAATCTGCCTTTAATTTAAGAAAGGATGAGAAACGTCTTCTCAGGAAGGCTAAAGTAACTTTGAGAGTTCGACTGTACGAAATGCAGCCGCCAAACTTCTGAAAAACAACAAAACAAAACTTTTTTTTTTTGTTCTGGAGAACCGAACCAGTTCCACCAGCAGCAGAAACTGGTTCTTTACTGGGTTTCCCAACATGTTGGTTTGTTCCAGGTCTGACTCTGGAGAACCGAACCAGTTCCACCAGCAGCAGAAACTGGTTCTTTACTGGGTTTCCCAACATGTTGGTTTGTTCCAGGTCTGACTCTGGAGAACCGAACCAGTTCCACCAGCAGCAGAAACTGGTTCTTTACTGGGTTTCCCAACATGTTGGTTTGTTCCAGGTCTGACTCTGGAGAACCGAACCAGTTCCACCAGCAGCAGAAACTGGTTCTTTACTGGGTTTCCCAACATGTTGGTTTGTTCCAGGTCTGACTCTGGAGAACCGAACCAGTTCCACCAGCAGCAGAAACTGGTTCTTTACTGGGTTTCCCAACATGTTTGGATTCCTGTGGGGAAGGAAATTTAAAACATATTCCAGTTAGAAACTAAAGTTGGAAGGATATTTTGGAGGATATTTCAGCTAATAACCGATAACTTCTTCTCTTTAACTACATGAAGCTGGTACTGATTGTGTATTTCAACAGTGCAAAACTATGGGCTGACCTTCGCACTGGTCTCACTGGACTATCTTCCATCTCTGTTCCTTTCTCTCCAGGTGAAAACTGTAACCGCGGGGCTGCGCTCGGGGCCCTGCTGGGGGCCGGGGCCGGCTACAGCGGAGGAGGCATCCCGCAGGAGTGGAAGGACGAACTAAAAGACGCCCAGGAGTTCATTCCCGACATCCTGAAAGAGTGAAAGCAGCTTCTTCAAAGCAGTCTTCAGGATTCCACGACTTCCGGTTTACGCTGTTTATTCCAACTGTGTAATTTTTTTTATTTCTATTTAACAATCATATCTTTATTTTCTGGAATTATATTTTTTGTATTATAGAACAAAAAGTAAATTATTAAGCAGGAAAATAAGCATAACCTCTTAAAAAGTTATCAGATTAGATAATATATATATCTATTTATTATTTCTGCCTTAACGTGTTGATTCCTGTTGAAGCCTTTAAACAAATAAACATGTTATTTGTTCCTATAAAGAATAAACTAAATGGACTTTAACTAAATGTCTATTTTTGTGTATTCATTTTATGTTATAAAAAATTACATTGTTGCCGATGTGTATTTTCTACATATATTCTGTCTCTGGTAATGTTCTGTCTCTGGTCCACGGTAATGTTCTGTCTCTGGTCCACGGTAATGTTCCGTCTCTGGTCCACGGTAATGTTCGATCTCTGGTCCACGATAATGTTCGGTTTCTGTTTCACGGTAATGTTCCGTTTCTGATCCACGATAATTTTGTGTTTCTGGTCCACGATAATGTTCTTTCTCTGGTCCATGATAATGTTCTGTTTCTGGTCCACGGTAATGTTCCGTTTCTGGTCCACGATAATGTTCGGTTTCTGTTTCACGGTAATGTTCCGTTTCTGGTCCACGATAATGTTGTGTTTCTGTTTCACGCTAATGTTCCGTTTCGCGCCACCTGCCATTAAATAAGCACCAACTGGCATTAAATAAGAGCCACCTGCCTTCAAATTAGCACCACCTGCCATAAAATAAGTGCCAACTGGCATTAAATAAGCGCCACCTGCCTTCAAATTAGCACCACCTTCCATTAAAGAAGCGCCACCAGCCATAAAATAAGCGCCAACTGGCATTAAATAAGCACCACCTGCCTTCAAATTAGCACCACCTGCCATAAAATAAGCGCCAACTGGCATTAAATAAGCGACACCTGCCATTATATAAGCGACACCTGCCATTAAATAAGTGCCAACTGGCATTAAATAAGCGCCACCTGCCTTCAAATTAGCACCACCTTCCATTAAAGAAGCACCACCTGCCATTAAATAAGCGCCACCAGCCATAAAATAAGCGCCAACTGGCATTAAATAAGCGCCACCTGCCATTAAATAAGCGCCATCTGCCTTCAAATTAGCACCACCTGCCATAAAATAAGCGCCAACTTGCATTAAATAAGCGACACCTGCCATTATATAAGCGACACCTGCCTTCAAATTAGCACCACCTTCCATTAAAGAAGCACCACCTGCCATTAAATAAGCGCCACCAGCCATAAAATAAGCGCCAACTGGCATTAAATAAGCGCCACCTGCCATTAAATAAGCGCCAACTGGCATTAAATTAGCACCACCTGCCATTAAATAAGCGGCAACTGGCATTAAATAAGCGCCACCTGCCATAAAATAAGCGCCAACTGGCATTAAATAAGCAACACCTGCCATTAAATTAGCACCACCTGCCATTAAATAAGCACCACCTGCCATTAAATAAGCACCACCTCTCCACATTGACTCATTGTGGATGAAGCTCAGTAGCTTGAAACCGTCTTCTGAAATCCTCTTTAAAGGGGATGTTTATTTTTTATAAAACTTGGACCTTATTTCTGGCATAAAATACGTTTATCTATTCTGTGTAGAAAGTCCTCAATAAGACCCCGATAGCTGCCAATAACAACAACACAGCAGCTATGAGCTAACAGAGCTATAGCACACGTTCGTTCATTCATTCTTCTTAAAGTATTGGTGAAATAAAGACAGATAATGCCTTATTTAGAGGCTGCATCGTCTAAGCCCCGTTCACTCCGTTATATGGATCTCCAGTTATCTAAATATCTTCCGAAGGACGCCGACTTTCACCAAACTGTTCTCAGTGAGTAGATGAACGTATTTCATGCCAGAAATAAGGTCCATATATAAGGAAATAACTTCCCCTTTAACAAACGGATAAATTAACAGTACAAACGGATAAATTAACAGTACAAACGCATAAATTAACAGTACAAACGCATAAATTAACAGTACCAACGAATAACTTAACAGTACAAACGGATAAATTAACAGTACAAACGCATAAATTAACAGTACCAACGGATAAATTAACAGTACAAACGCATAAATTAACAGTACCAACGGATGAATTAACAGTACAAACGGATAAATTAACAGTACAAACGGATAAATTAACAGTACAAACGGATAAATTAACAGTACAAACGGATAAATTAACAGTACAAACGGATAAATTAACAGTACAAACGGATAAATTACCAGTACAAACGGATAAATTAACAGTACCAACGGATAAATTAACAGTACAAACGGATACATTAACAGTACAAACGGATAAATTAACAGTACAAACGTATAAATTAACAGTACAAACGGATAAATTAACAGTACAAACTGATACATTAACAGTACAAACGGATAAATTAACAGTACAAACGGATAAATTAACAGTACAAACAGATAAATTAACAGTACAAACAGGATTTTCTGCTAACCCATAAAAGTGACGGTGTATAACTGATGGTTTAGGTTTCCTGTGTCTTCTGAGGAGAGACTGAAGGTCCACCAGAGCGCTGTGAACTACCTGGGTCTGGCCTGCTACAACAAAGGTCAGCATCTGGTTTGGTTTTACATGGAAAAGATACGAAGGGAACAGACTCTTACCTGTGTTTGTTGAATCCACAGGTGCGCTGTCCAGCTTGTTCTACCTCGCTCACGAGTTTCATGACGACCCTAAAGGAGGAATCCTGGCAAACACCAACTGTGGAGGTTAGACCAGAAGCTTTTGACACCATTGTTTCCCTTTATTCACCGAAACAAACACCCAAAAAGAAAGATTAGTCTCACAGAATCTGCCTTTAATTTAAGAAAGGATGAGAAACGTCTTCTCAGGAAGGCTAAAGTAACTTTGAGAGTTCGACTGTACGAAATGCAGCCGCCAAACTTCTGAAAAACAACAAAACAAAACTTTTTTTTTTTGTTCTGGAGAACCGAACCAGTTCCACCAGCAGCAGAAACTGGTTCTTTACTGGGTTTCCCAACATGTTGGTTTGTTCCAGGTCTGACTCTGGAGAACCGAACCAGTTCCACCAGCAGCAGAAACTGGGCCTTTACTGGGTTTCCCAACATGTTGGTTTGTTCCAGGTCTGACTCTGGAGAACCGAACCAGTTCCACCAGCAGCAGAAACTGGTTCTTTACTGGGTTTCCCAACATGTTGGTTTGTTCCAGGTCTGACTCTGGAGAACAGAACCAGTTCCACCAGCAGCAGAAACTGGGCCTTTACTGGGTTTCCCAACATGTTGGTTTGTTCCAGGTCTGAGTCTGGAGAACCGAACCAGTTCCACCAGCAGCAGAAACTGGTTCTTTACTGGTTTTCCCAACATGTTTGGATTCCTGTGGGGAAGGAAATTTAAAACATATTCCAGTTAGAAACTAAAGTTGGAAGGATATTTTGGAGGATATTTCAGCTAATAACCGATAACTTCTTCTCTTTAACTACATGAAGCTGGTACTGATTGTGTATTTCAACAGTGCAAAACTATGGGCTGACCTTCGCACTGGTCTCACTGGACTATCTTCCATCTCTGTTCCTTTCTCTCCAGGTGAAAACTGTAACCGCGGGGCTGCGCTCGGGGCCCTGCTGGGGGCCGGGGCCGGCTACAGCGGAGGAGGCATCCCGCAGGAGTGGAAGGACGAACTAAAAGACGCCCAGGAGTTCATTCCCGACATCCTGAAAGAGTGAAAGCAGCTTCTTCAAAGCAGTCTTCAGGATTCCACGACTTCCGGTTTACGCTGTTTATTCCAACTGTGTAATTTTTTTTATTTCTATTTAACAATCATATCTTTATTTTCTGGAATTATATTTTTTGTATTATAGAACAAAAAGTAAATTATTAAGCAGGAAAATAAGCATAACCTCTTAAAAAGTTATCAGATTAGATAATATATATATCTATTTATTATTTCTGCCTTAACGTGTTGATTCCTGTTGAAGTCTTTAAACAAATAAACATGTTATTTGTTCCTATAAAGAATAAACTAAATGGACTTTAACTAAATGTCTATTTTTGTGTATTCATTTTATGTCATAAAAAATTACATTGTTGCCGATGTGTATTTTCTACATATATTCTGTCCACGGTAATGTTCTGTCTCTGGTCCACGGTAATGTTCTGTCTCTGGTCCACGGTAATGTTCCGTCTCTGGTCCACGGTAATGTTCTGTCTCTGGTCCACGGTAATGTTCGATCTCTGGTCCACGATAATGTTCGGTTTCTGTTTCACGGTAATGTTCCGTTTCTGGTCCACGATAATGTTCTGTTTCTGTTTCACGGTAATGTTCCGTTTCTGGTCCACGATAATTTTGTGTTTCTGGTCCACGATAATGTTCTTTCTCTGGTCCATGATAATGTTCTGTTTCTGGTCCACGGTAATGTTCGATCTCTGGTACACGGTAATGTTCGGTTTCACGGTAATGTTCCGTTTCTGGTCCACGATAATGTTCTGTTTCGGTTTAACGGTAATGTTCCGTTTCTGGTCCACGATAATGTTCTGTTTCCGTTTCACGGTAATGTTCTGTCTCTGGTCCACGGTAATGTTCCGTCTCTGGTCCACGATAATGTTCTGTCTCTGGTCCATGATAATGTTCCGCTTCTGGTCCACGATAATGTTCTGTTTCGGTTTCACGTTAATGTTCTGTCTCTGGTCCACGGTAATGTTCTGTCTCTGGTCCACGGTAATGTTCTGTCTCTGGTCCACAGTAATGTTCCGTTTCTGGTCCACGATAATGTTGTGTTTCTGTTTCACGGCAATGTTCCATTTCTGGTCCACGATAATGTTCTGTTTCCGTTTCACGGTAATGTTCTGTCTCTGGTCAATGGTAATGTTCTGTTTCTATTTCACGGTAATGTTCCGTCTCTGGTCCACGATAATGTTCGGTTTCACGGTAATGTTCGGTTTCACGGTAATGTTCTGTCTCTGGTCCACGGTAATGTTCTGTCTCTGGTCCACGGTAATGTTCGGTTTCACGATAATGTTCCGTTTCTGGTCCACGATAATGTTCTGTTTAGGTTTCACGGTAATGTTCTGTCTCTGGTCCACGATAATGTTCTGTCTTTGGTCCACGGTAATGTTCTGTCTCTGGTCCACGGTAATGTTCTGTCTCTGGTCCACGGTAATGTACTGTCTCTGGTCCACGATAATGTTCGATCTCTGGTCCACGATAATGTTCGGTTTCACGGTAATGTTCCGTCTCTGGTC
Organism: Leuresthes tenuis; assembly: GCF_036924035.1. Taxonomy (NCBI): domain Eukaryota; kingdom Metazoa; phylum Chordata; class Actinopteri; order Atheriniformes; family Atherinopsidae; genus Leuresthes; species Leuresthes tenuis. The sequence continues at coordinate 35,032,397 of NW_027325355.1, read as the reverse complement.
CACGATAATGTTCTGTTTCTGTTTCACGGTAATGTTCCGTTTCTGGTCCATGATAATTTTGTGTTTCTGTTTCACGGTAATGTTCCGTTTCTGGTCCACGATAATGTTCTGTTTCTGTTTCACGGTAATGTTCCGTTTCTGGTCCACGGTAATGTTGTGTTTCTGTTTCACGGTAATGTTCCGTTTCTGGTCCACGATAATGTTCTGTTTCGGTTTCACGGTAATGTTCTGTCTCTGGTCCACGATAATGTTCTGTCTCTGGTCCACGGTAATGTTCTGTTTCTGTTTCACGGTAATGGTCCGTTTCTGGTCCATGATAATATTCTGTTTCACGGTAATGTTCTGTCTCTGGTCCACGCTAATGTTCTGTTTCGGTTTCACGGTAATGTTCCGTTTCTGGTCCACGATAATGTTCTGTCTCTGGTCGACGGTAATGTTCTGTTTCTGTTTCACGGTAATGTTCCGTTTCTGGTCCACGATAATGTTCTGTTTCTGTTTCACGGTAATGTTCCGTTTTTGGTCCACGATAATGTTCTGTTTCGGTTTCACGGTAATGTTCCGTTTCTGGTCCACGATAATGTTCTTTTTCGGTTTCACGGTAATGTTCCGTCTCTGGTCCACGGTAATGTTCCGTCTCTGGTCCACGATAATGTTCTGTTTCTGTTTCACGGTAATGTTCCGTTTCCTGTCCATGATAACTTTCTGTTTCACGGTAATGTTCTGTCTCTGGTCCACGCTAATGTTCTGTTTCTGTTTCACGGTAATGGTCCGTTTCTGGTCCACGATAATGTTGTGTTTCTGTTTCACGGTAATGTTCTGTTTCACGGTAATGTTCTGTCTCTGGTCCACGCTAATGTTCTGTTTCTGTTTCACGGTAATGTTCTGTTTCTGGTCCACGATAATGTTGTGTTTCTGTTTCACGGTAATGTTCCGTTTCTGGTCCACGATAATGTTCTGTTTCAGTTTCACGGTAATGTTCTGTCTCTGGTCCACGGTAATGTTCTGTCTCTGGTCCACTGTAATGTTCTGTTTCTGTTTCACGGTAATGTTCCGTTTCTGGTCCACGATAATGTTGTGTATCTGTTTCACGGTAATGTTCCGTTTCTGGTCCACGATAATGTTCTGTTTCGGTTTCACGGTAATGTTCCGTTTCTGGTCCACGATAATGTTCTGTTTCGGTTTCACGGTAACGTTCCGTCTCTGGTTCACGGTAATGTTCCGTTTCTGGTCCACGATAATGTTGTGTTTTTGTTTCACGGTAATGTTCCGTCTCTGGTCCACGATAATGTTCGGTTTCACGGTAATGTTCCGTTTCTGGTCCACGATAATGTTCTGTTTCGGTTTCACGGTAACGTTCCGTCTCTGGTTCACGGTAATGTTCCGTTTCTGGTCCACGATAATGTTGTGTTTTTGTTTCACGGTAATGTTCCGTCTCTGGTCCACGATAATGTTCGGTTTCACGATAATGTTCCGTTTCTGGTCCACGATAATGTTCTGTTTAGGTTTCACGGTAATGTTGTGTCTCTGGTCCACGATAATGTTCCGTCTCTGGTCCACGATAATGTTCTGTCTCTGGTCCACAATAATGTTCTGTTTCTGGTCCACGATAATGTTATGTTTCGGTTTCACGATAATGTTCTGTTTCGGTTTCACGGTAATGTTCTGTCTCTGGTCCACGGTAATGTTCTGTCTCTGGTCCACGATAATGTTCGGTTTCACGGTAATGTTCCATTTCTGGTCCACGATAATGTTGTGTATCTGTTTCACGGTAATGTTCCATTTCTGGTCCACGATAATGTTGTGTATCTGTTTCACGGTAATGTTCCGTTTCTGGTCCACGATAATATTCTGTTTCGGCTTCATGGTAACGTTCCGTCTCTGGTCCACGGTAATGTTCCGTCTCTGTTTCACGGTAATGTTCCGTTTCTGGTCCATGATAATGTTCTGTTTCACGGTAATGTTCTGTCTCTGGTCCACGCTAATGTTGTGTTTCTGTTTCACGGTAATGTTCCGTTTCTGGTCCACGATAATGTTCTGTTTCGGTTTCACGGTAATGTTCTGTCTCTTGTCCACGATAATGTTCTGTGTCTGGTCCACGGTAATGTTCCGTTTCTGTTTCACGGTAATGTTCCGTTTCTGGTCCACGATAATGTTCTGTTTCGGTTTCACGGTAATGTTCTGTCTCTGGTCCACGATAATGTTCGGTTTCACGGTAATGTTCCGTCTCTGGTCCACGATAATGTTCCGTCTTTGGTCCACGATAATGTTCTGTCTCTGGTCCATGATAATGTTCCGTTTCTGGTCCACGATAATGTTCTGTTTCGGTTTCACGGTAATGTTCTGTCTCTGGTCCACGGTAATGTTCTGTCTCTGGTCCACGGTAATGTTCTGTTTCTTTTTCACGGTAATGTTCCGTCTCTGGTACACGATAATGTTCGGTTTCACGATAATGTTCCGTTTCTGGTCCACGATAATGTTCTGTTTAGGTTTCACGGTAATGTTCTGTCTCTGGTCCACGATAATGTTCCGTCTCTTGTCCACGATAATGTTCTGTCTCTGGTCCACGATAATGTTCCGTTTCTGGTCCACGATAATGTTCTGTTTCGGTTTCACGGTAATGTTCCGTCTCTGGTCCACGGTAATGTTCCGTCTCTGGTCCACGATAATGTTCTGTTTCACGGTAATGTTCCGTTTCTGGTCCATGATAATTTTCTGTTTCACGGTAATGTTCTGTCTCTGGTCCACGCTAATGTTCTGTTTCTGTTTCACGGTAATGTTCCGTCTCTGGTCCACGGTAATGTTCTTTCTCTGGTCCACGGTAATGTTCGATCTCTGGTCCACGATAATGTTCGGTTTCTGTTTCACGGTAATGTTCCGTTTCTGGTCCACGATAATGTTCTGTTTCTGTTTCACGGTAATGTTCCGTTTCTGGTCCACGATAATTTTGTGTTTCTGGTCCACGATAATGTTCTTTCTCTGGTCCATGATAATGTTCTGTTTCTGGTCCACGGTAATGTTCGATCTCTGGTACACGGTAATGTTCGGTTTCACGGTAATGTTCCGTTTCTGGTCCACGATAATGTTCTGTTTCGGTTTAACGGTAATGTTCCGTTTCTGGTCCACGATAATGTTCTGTTTAGGTTTCACGGTAATGTTCTGTCTCTGGTCCATGATAATGTTCCGTCTCTTGTCCACGATAATGTTCTGTCTCTGGTCCACGATAATGTTCCGTTTCTGGTCCACGATAATGTTCTGTTTCGGTTTCACGGTAATGTTCCGTCTCTGGTCCACGGTAATGTTCCGTCTCTGGTCCACGATAATGTTCTGTTTCACGGTAATGTTCCGTTTCTGGTCCATGATAATTTTCTGTTTCACGGTAAAGTTCTGTCTCTGGTCCACGCTAATGTTCTGTTTCTGTTTCATGGTAATGTTCCGTCTCTGGTCCACGGTAATGTTCTGTCTCTGGTCCACGGTAATGTTCGATCTCTGGTCCACGATAATGTTCGGTTTCTGTTTCACGGTAATGTTCCGTTTCTGGTCCACGATAATGTTCTGTTTCTGTTTCACGGTAATGTTCCGTTTCTGGTCCACGATAATTTTGTGTTTCTGGTCCACGATAATGTTCTTTCTCTGGTCCATGATAATGTTCTGTTTCTGGTCCACGGTAATGTTCGATCTCTGGTACACGGTAATGTTCGGTTTCACGGTAATGTTCCGTTTCTGGTCCACGATAATGTTCTATTTCGGTTTAACGGTAATGTTCCGTTTCTGGTCCACGATAATGTTCTGTTTCCGTTTCACGGTAATGTTCTGTCTCTGGTCCACGGTAATGTTCCGTCTCTGGTCCACGATAATGTTCTGTCTCTGGTCCATGATAATGTTCCGCTTCTGGTCCACGATAATGTTCTGTTTCTGTTTCACGGTAATGTTCCGTTTCTGGTCCACGGTAATGTTGTGTTTCATTTTCACGGTAATGTTCCGTTTCTGGTCCACGATAATGTTCTGTTTCGGTTTCACGGTAATGTTCTGTCTCTGGTCCACGATAATGTTCTGTCTCTGGTCCACGGTAATGTTCTGTTTCTGTTTCACGGTAATGGTCCGTTTCTGGTCCATGATAATATTCTGTTTCACGGTAATGTTCTGTCTCTGGTCCACGCTAATGTTCTGTTTCGGTTTCACGGTAATGTTCCGTTTCTGGTCCACGATAATGTTCTGTCTCTGGTCCACGGTAATGTTCTGTTTCTGTTTCACGGTAATGTTCCGTTTCTGGTCCACGATAATGTTCTGTTTCTGTTTCACGGTAATGTTCCGTTTCTGGTCCACAATAAGGTTCTGCTTCGGTTTCACGGTAATGTTCCGTTTCTGGTCCACGATAATGTTCTTTTTCGGTTTCACGGTAATGTTCCGTCTCTGGTCCACGGTAATGTTCCGTCTCTGGTCCACGATAATGTTCTGTTTCTGTTTCACGGTAATGTTCCGTTTCCTGTCCATGATAATTTTCTGTTTCACGGTAATGTTCTGTCTCTGGTCCACGCTAATGTTCTGTTTCTGTTTCACGGTAATGGTCCGTTTCTGGTCCACGATAATGTCGTGTTTCTGTTTCACGGTAATGTTCTGTTTCACGGTAATGTTCTGTCTCTGGTCCACGCTAATGTTCTGTTTCTGTTTCACGGTAATGTTCTGTTTCTGGTCCACGATAATGTTGTGTTTCTGTTTCACGGTAATGTTCCGTTTCTGGTCCACGATAATGTTCTGTTTCAGTTTCACGGTAATGTTCTGTCTCTGGTCCACGGTAATGTTCTGTCTCTGGTCCACTGTAATGTTCTGTTTCTGTTTCACGGTAATGTTCCGTTTCTGGTCCACGATAATGTTGTGTATCTGTTTCACGGTAATGTTCCGTTTCTGGTCCACGATAATGTTCTGTTTCGGTTTCACGGTAATGTTCCGTTTCTGGTCCACGATAATGTTCTGTTTCGGTTTCACGGTAATGTTCCGTTTCTGGTCCACGATAATGTTCTGTTTCTGTTTCACGGTAATGTTCCGTTTCTGGTCCACAATAAGGTTCTGCTTCGGTTTCACGGTAATGTTCCGTTTCTGGTCCACGATAATGTTCTTTTTCGGTTTCACGGTAATGTTCCGTCTCTGGTCCACGGTAATGTTCCGTCTCTGGTCCACGATAATGTTCTGTTTCTGTTTCACGGTAATGTTCCGTTTCCTGTCCATGATAATTTTCTGTTTCACGGTAATGTTCTGTCTCTGGTCCACGCTAATGTTCTGTTTCTGTTTCACGGTAATGGTCCGTTTCTGGTCCACGATAATGTCGTGTTTCTGTTTCACGGTAATGTTCTGTTTCACGGTAATGTTCTGTCTCTGGTCCACGCTAATGTTCTGTTTCTGTTTCACGGTAATGTTCTGTTTCTGGTCCACGATAATGTTGTGTTTCTGTTTCACGGTAATGTTCCGTTTCTTGTCCACGATAATGTTCTGTTTCAGTTTCACGGTAATGTTCTGTCTCTGGTCCACGGTAATGTTCTGTCTCTGGTCCACTGTAATGTTCTGTTTCTGTTTCACGGTAATGTTCCGTTTCTGGTCCACGATAATGTTGTGTATCTGTTTCACGGTAATGTTCCGTTTCTGGTCCACGATAATGTTCTGTTTCGGTTTCACGGTAATGTTCCGTTTCTGGTCCACGATAATGTTCTGTTTCGGTTTCACGGTAACGTTCCGTCTCTGGTTCACGGTAATGTTCCGTTTCTGGTCCACGATAATGTTGTGTTCTTGTTTCACGGTAATGTTCCGTCTCTGGTCCACGATAATGTTCGGTTTCACGGTAATGTTCCGTTTCTGGTCCACGATAATGTTCTGTTTCGGTTTCACGGTAACGTTCCGTCTCTGGTTCACGGTAATGTTCCGTTTGTGGTCCACGATAATGTTCTGTTTCGGTTTCACGGTAACGTTCCGTTTCTGGTTCACGGTAATGTTCCGTTTGTGGTCCACGATAATGTTGTGTTTTTGTTTCACGGTAATGTTCCGTCTCTGGTCCACGATAATGTTCGGTTTCACGATAATTTTCCGTTTCTGGTCCACGATAATGTTCTGTTTAGGTTTCACGGTAATGTTCTGTCTCTGGTCCACGATAATGTTCCGTCTCTGGTCCACGATAATGTTCTGTCTCTGGTCCACAATAATGTTCTGTTTCTGGTCCACGATAATGTTATGTTTCGGTTTCACGATAATGTTCTGTTTCGGTTTCACGGTAATGTTCTGTCTCTGGTCCACGGTAATGTTCTGTCTCTGGTCCACGATAATGTTCGGTTTCACGGTAATGTTCCGTTTCTGGTCCACGATAATGTTCTGTTTCTGTTTCACGGTAATGTTCCGTTTCTGGTCCACGATAATTTTGTGTTTCTGGTCCACGATAATGTTCTTTCTCTGGTCCATGATAATGTTCTGTTTCTGGTCCACGGTAATGTTCGATCTCTGGTACACGGTAATGTTCGGTTTCACGGTAATGTTCGGTTTCTGGTCCACGATAATGTTCTATTTCGGTTTAACGGTAATGTTCCGTTTCTGGTCCACGATAATGTTCTGTTTCCGTTTCACGGTAATGTTCTGTCTCTGGTCCACGGTAATGTTCCGTCTCTGGTCCACGATAATGTTCTGTCTCTGGTCCATGATAATGTTCCGCTTCTGGTCCACGATAATGTTCTGTTTCTGTTTCACGGTAATGTTCCGTTTCTGGTCCACGGTAATGTTGTGTTTCATTTTCACGGTAATGTTCCGTTTCTGGTCCACGATAATGTTCTGTTTCGGTTTCACGGTAATGTTCTGTCTCTGGTCCACGATAATGTTCTGTCTCTGGTCCACGGTAATGTTCTGTTTCTGTTTCACGGTAATGGTCCGTTTCTGGTCCATGATAATATTCTGTTTCACGGTAATGTTCTGTCTCTGGTCCACGCTAATGTTCTGTTTCGGTTTCACGGTAATGTTCCGTTTCTGGTCCACGATAATGTTCTGTCTCTGGTCCACGGTAATGTTCTGTTTCTGTTTCACGGTAATGTTCCGTTTCTGGTCCACGATAATGTTCTGTTTCTGTTTCACGGTAATGTTCCGTTTCTGGTCCACAATAAGGTTCTGCTTCGGTTTCACGGTAATGTTCCGTTTCTGGTCCACGATAATGTTCTTTTTCGGTTTCACGGTAATGTTCCGTCTCTGGTCCACGGTAATGTTCCGTCTCTGGTCCACGATAATGTTCTGTTTCTGTTTCACGGTAATGTTCCGTTTCCTGTCCATGATAATTTTCTGTTTCACGGTAATGTTCTGTCTCTGGTCCACGCTAATGTTCTGTTTCTGTTTCACGGTAATGGTCCGTTTCTGGTTCACGATAATGTCGTGTTTCTGTTTCACGGTAATGTTCTGTTTCACGGTAATGTTCTGTCTCTGGTCCACGCTAATGTTCTGTTTCTGTTTCACGGTAATGTTCTGTTTCTGGTCCACGATAATGTTGTGTTTCTGTTTCACGGTAATGTTCCGTTTCTGGTCCACGATAATGTTCTGTTTCAGTTTCACGGTAATGTTCTGTCTCTGGTCCACGGTAATGTTCTGTCTCTGGTCCACTGTAATGTTCTGTTTCTGTTTCACGGTAATGTTGTGTTTTTGTTTCACGGTAATGTTCCGTCTCTGGTCCACGATAATGTTCGGTTTCACGATAATTTTCCGTTTCTGGTCCACGATAATGTTCTGTTTAGGTTTCACGGTAATGTTCTGTCTCTGGTCCACGATAATGTTCCGTCTCTGGTCCACGATAATGTTCTGTCTCTGGTCCACAATAATGTTCTGTTTCTGGTCCACGATAATGTTATGTTTCGGTTTCACGATAATGTTCTGTTTCGGTTTCACGGTAATGTTCTGTCTCTGGTCCACGGTAATGTTCTGTCTCTGGTCCACGATAATGTTCGGTTTCACGGTAATGTTCCGTTTCTGGTCCACGATAATGTTCTGTTTCTGTTTCACGGTAATGTTCCGTTTCTGGTCCACGATAATTTTGTGTTTCTGGTCCACGATAATGTTCTTTCTCTGGTCCATGATAATGTTCTGTTTCTGGTCCACGGTAATGTTCGATCTCTGGTACACGGTAATGTTCGGTTTCACGGTAATGTTCGGTTTCTGGTCCACGATAATGTTCTATTTCGGTTTAACGGTAATGTTCCGTTTCTGGTCCACGATAATGTTCTGTTTCCGTTTCACGGTAATGTTCTGTCTCTGGTCCACGGTAATGTTCCGTCTCTGGTCCACGATAATGTTCTGTCTCTGGTCCATGATAATGTTCCGCTTCTGGTCCACGATAATGTTCTGTTTCTGTTTCACGGTAATGTTCCGTTTCTGGTCCACGATAATGTTCTGTTTCGGTTTCACGGTAATGTTCTGTCTCTGGTACACGGTAATGTTCGGTTTCACGGTAATGTTCGGTTTCTGGTCCACGATAATGTTCTATTTCGGTTTAACGGTAATGTTCCGTTTCTGGTCCACGATAATGTTCTGTTTCCGTTTCACGGTAATGTTCTGTCTCTGGTCCACGGTAATGTTCCGTCTCTGGTCCACGATAATGTTCTGTCTCTGGTCCATGATAATGTTCCGCTTCTGGTCCACGATAATGTTCTGTTTCTGTTTCACGGTAATGTTCCGTTTCTGGTCCACGATAATGTTCTGTTTCGGTTTCACGGTAATGTTCTGTCTCTGGTCCACGATAATGTTCTGTCTCTGGTCCACGGTAATGTTCTGTTTCTGTTTCACGGTAATGGTCCGTTTCTGGTCCATGATAATATTCTGTTTCACGGTAATGTTCTGTCTCTGGTCCACGCTAATGTTCTGTTTCGGTTTCACGGTAATGTTCCGTTTCTGGTCCACGATAATGTTCTGTCTCTGGTCCACGGTAATGTTCTGTTTCTGTTTCACGGTAATGTTCCGTTTCTGGTCCACGATAATGTTCTGTTTCTGTTTCACGGTAATGTTCCGTTTCTGGTCCACAATAAGGTTCTGCTTCGGTTTCACGGTAATGTTCCGTTTCTGGTCCACGATAATGTTCTTTTTCGGTTTCACGGTAATGTTCCGTCTCTGGTCCACGGTAATGTTCCGTCTCTGGTCCACGATAATGTTCTGTTTCTGTTTCACGGTAATGTTCCGTTTCCTGTCCATGATAATTTTCTGTTTCACGGTAATGTTCTGTCTCTGGTCCACGCTAATGTTCTGTTTCTGTTTCACGGTAATGGTCCGTTTCTGGTCCACGATAATGTCGTGTTTCTGTTTCACGGTCATGTTCTGTTTCACGGTAATGTTCTGTCTCTGGTCCACGCTAATGTTCTGTTTCTGTTTCACGGTAATGTTCTGTTTCTGGTCCACGATAATGTTGTGTTTCTGTTTCACGGTAATGTTCCGTTTCTGGTCCACGATAATGTTCTGTTTCAGTTTCACGGTAATGTTCTGTCTCTGGTCCACGGTAATGTTCTGTCTCTTGTCCACTGTAATGTTCTGTTTCTGTTTCACGGTAATGTTCCGTTTCTGGTCCACGATAATGTTGTGTATCTGTTTCACGGTAATGTTCCGTTTCTGGTCCACGATAATGTTCTGTTTCGGTTTCACGGTAATGTTCCGTTTCTGGTCCACGATAATGTTCTGTTTCGGTTTCACGGTAACGTTCCGTCTCTGGTTCACGGTAATGTTCCGTTTCTGGTCCACGATAATGTTGTGTTCTTGTTTCACGGTAATGTTCCGTCTCTGGTCCACGATAATGTTCGGTTTCACGGTAATGTTCCGTTTCTGGTCCACGATAATGTTCTGTTTCGGTTTCACGGTAACGTTCCGTCTCTGGTTCACGGTAATGTTCCGTTTGTGGTCCACGATAATGTTCTGTTTCGGTTTCACGGTAACGTTCCGTCTCTGGTTCACGGTAATGTTCCGTTTGTGGTCCACGATAATGTTGTGTTTTTGTTTCACGGTAATGTTCCGTCTCTGGTCCACGATAATGTTCGGTTTCACGATAATTTTCCGTTTCTGGTCCACGATAATGTTCTGTCTCTGGTCCACGATAATGTTCCGTTTCTGGTCCACGATAATGTTCTGTTTCGGTTTCACGGTAATGTTCCGTCTCTGGTCCACGGTAATGTTCCGTCTCTGGTCCACGATAATGTTCTGTTTCACGGTAATGTTCCGTTTCTGGTCCATGATAATTTTCTGTTTCACGGTAATGTTCTGTCTCTGGTCCACGCTAATGTTCTGTTTCTGTTTCACGGTAATGTTCCGTCTCTGGTCCACGGTAATGTTCTTTCTCTGGTCCACGGTAATGTTCGATCTCTGGTCCACGATAATGTTCGGTTTCTGTTTCACGGTAATGTTCCGTTTCTGGTCCACGATAATGTTCTGTTTCTGTTTCACGGTAATGTTCCGTTTCTGGTCCACGATAATTTTGTGTTTCTGGTCCACGATAATGTTCTTTCTCTGGTCCATGATAATGTTCTGTTTCTGGTCCACGGTAATGTTCGATCTCTGGTACACGGTAATGTTCGGTTTCACGGTAATGTTCCGTTTCTGGTCCACGATAATGTTCTGTTTCGGTTTAACGGTAATGTTCCGTTTCTGGTCCACGATAATGTTCTGTTTAGGTTTCACGGTAATGTTCTGTCTCTGGTCCACGATAATGTTCCGTCTCTTGTCCACGATAATGTTCTGTCTCTGGTCCACGATAATGTTCCGTTTCTGGTCCACGATAATGTTCTGTTTCGGTTTCACGGTAATGTTCCGTCTCTGGTCCACGGTAATGTTCCGTCTCTGGTCCACGATAATGTTCTGTTTCACGGTAATGTTCCGTTTCTGGTCCATGATAATTTTCTGTTTCACGGTAAAGTTCTGTCTCTGGTCCACGCTAATGTTCTGTTTCTGTTTCATGGTAATGTTCCGTCTCTGGTCCACGGTAATGTTCTGTCTCTGGTCCACGGTAATGTTCGATCTCTGGTCCACGATAATGTTCGGTTTCTGTTTCACGGTAATGTTCCGTTTCTGGTCCACGATAATGTTCTGTTTCTGTTTCACGGTAATGTTCCGTTTCTGGTCCACGATAATTTTGTGTTTCTGGTCCACGATAATGTTCTTTCTCTGGTCCATGATAATGTTCTGTTTCTGGTCCACGGTAATGTTCGATCTCTGGTACACGGTAATGTTCGGTTTCACGGTAATGTTCCGTTTCTGGTCCACGATAATGTTCTATTTCGGTTTAACGGTAATGTTCCGTTTCTGGTCCACGATAATGTTCTGTTTCCGTTTCACGGTAATGTTCTGTCTCTGGTCCACGGTAATGTTCCGTCTCTGGTCCACGATAATGTTCTGTCTCTGGTCCATGATAATGTTCCGCTTCTGGTCCACGATAATGTTCTGTTTCTGTTTCACGGTAATGTTCCGTTTCTGGTCCACGGTAATGTTGTGTTTCATTTTCACGGTAATGTTCCGTTTCTGGTCCACGATAATGTTCTGTTTCGGTTTCACGGTAATGTTCTGTCTCTGGTCCACGATAATGTTCTGTCTCTGGTCCACGGTAATGTTCTGTTTCTGTTTCACGGTAATGGTCCGTTTCTGGTCCATGATAATATTCTGTTTCACGGTAATGTTCTGTCTCTGGTCCACGCTAATGTTCTGTTTCGGTTTCACGGTAATGTTCCGTTTCTGGTCCACGATAATGTTCTGTCTCTGGTCCACGGTAATGTTCTGTTTCTGTTTCACGGTAATGTTCCGTTTCTGGTCCACGATAATGTTCTGTTTCTGTTTCACGGTAATGTTCCGTTTCTGGTCCACAATAAGGTTCTGCTTCGGTTTCACGGTAATGTTCCGTTTCTGGTCCACGATAATGTTCTTTTTCGGTTTCACGGTAATGTTCCGTCTCTGGTCCACGGTAATGTTCCGTCTCTGGTCCACGATAATGTTCTGTTTCTGTTTCACGGTAATGTTCCGTTTCCTGTCCATGATAATTTTCTGTTTCACGGTAATGTTCTGTCTCTGGTCCACGCTAATGTTCTGTTTCTGTTTCACGGTAATGGTCCGTTTCTGGTCCACGATAATGTCGTGTTTCTGTTTCACGGTAATGTTCTGTTTCACGGTAATGTTCTGTCTCTGGTCCACGCTAATGTTCTGTTTCTGTTTCACGGTAATGTTCTGTTTCTGGTCCACGATAATGTTGTGTTTCTGTTTCACGGTAATGTTCCGTTTCTGGTCCACGATAATGTTCTGTTTCAGTTTCACGGTAATGTTCTGTCTCTGGTCCACGGTAATGTTCTGTCTCTGGTCCACTGTAATGTTCTGTTTCTGTTTCACGGTAATGTTCCGTTTCTGGTCCACGATAATGTTGTGTATCTGTTTCACGGTAATGTTCCGTTTCTGGTCCACGATAATGTTCTGTTTCGGTTTCACGGTAATGTTCCGTTTCTGGTCCACGATAATGTTCTGTTTCGGTTTCACGGTAACGTTCCGTCTCTGGTTCACGGTAATGTTCCGTTTCTGGTCCACGATAATGTTGTGTTCTTGTTTCACGGTAATGTTCCGTCTCTGGTCCACGATAATGTTCGGTTTCACGGTAATGTTCCGTTTCTGGTCCACGATAATGTTCTGTTTCGGTTTCACGGTAACGTTCCGTCTCTGGTTCACGGTAATGTTCCGTTTCTGGTCCACGATAATGTTCTGTTTCGGTTTCACGGTAACGTTCCGTTTCTGGTTCACGGTAATGTTCCGTTTGTGGTCCACGATAATGTTGTGTTTTTGTTTCACGGTAATGTTCCGTCTCTGGTCCACGATAATGTTCGGTTTCACGATAATTTTCCGTTTCTGGTCCACGATAATGTTCTGTTTAGGTTTCACGGTAATGTTCTGTCTCTGGTCCACGATAATGTTCCGTCTCTGGTCCACGATAATGTTCTGTCTCTGGTCCACAATAATGTTCTGTTTCTGGTCCACGATAATGTTATGTTTCGGTTTCACGATAATGTTCTGTTTCGGTTTCACGGTAACGTTCCGTCTCTGGTTCACGGTAATGTTCCGTTTCTGGTCCACGATAATGTTGTGTTCTTGTTTCACGGTAATGTTCCGTCTCTGGTCCACGATAATGTTCGGTTTCACGGTAATGTTCCGTTTCTGGTCCACGATAATGTTCTGTTTCGGTTTCACGGTAACGTTCCGTCTCTGGTTCACGGTAATGTTCCGTTTGTGGTCCACGATAATGTTCTGTTTCGGTTTCACGGTAACGTTCCGTTTCTGGTTCACGGTAATGTTCCGTTTGTGGTCCACGATAATGTTGTGTTTTTGTTTCACGGTAATGTTCCGTCTCTGGTCCACGATAATGTTCGGTTTCACGATAATTTTCCGTTTCTGGTCCACGATAATGTTCTGTTTAGGTTTCACGGTAATGTTCTGTCTCTGGTCCACGATAATGTTCCGTCTCTGGTCCACGATAATGTTCTGTCTCTGGTCCACAATAATGTTCTGTTTCTGGTCCACGATAATGTTATGTTTCGGTTTCACGATAATGTTCTGTTTCGGTTTCACGGTAATGTTCTGTCTCTGGTCCACGGTAATGTTCTGTCTCTGGTCCACGATAATGTTCGGTTTCACGGTAATGTTCCGTTTCTGGTCCACGATAATGTTCTGTTTCTGTTTCACGGTAATGTTCCGTTTCTGGTCCACGATAATTTTGTGTTTCTGGTCCACGATAATGTTCTTTCTCTGGTCCATGATAATGTTCTGTTTCTGGTCCACGGTAATGTTCGATCTCTGGTACACGGTAATGTTCGGTTTCACGGTAATGTTCGGTTTCTGGTCCACGATAATGTTCTATTTCGGTTTAACGGTAATGTTCCGTTTCTGGTCCACGATAATGTTCTGTTTCCGTTTCACGGTAATGTTCTGTCTCTGGTCCACGGTAATGTTCCGTCTCTGGTCCACGATAATGTTCTGTCTCTGGTCCATGATAATGTTCCGCTTCTGGTCCACGATAATGTTCTGTTTCTGTTTCACGGTAATGTTCCGTTTCTGGTCCACGGTAATGTTGTGTTTCATTTTCACGGTAATGTTCCGTTTCTGGTCCACGATAATGTTCTGTTTCGGTTTCACGGTAATGTTCTGTCTCTGGTCCACGATAATGTTCTGTCTCTGGTCCACGGTAATGTTCTGTTTCTGTTTCACGGTAATGGTCCGTTTCTGGTCCATGATAATATTCTGTTTCACGGTAATGTTCTGTCTCTGGTCCACGCTAATGTTCTGTTTCGGTTTCACGGTAATGTTCCGTTTCTGGTCCACGATAATGTTCTGTCTCTGGTCCACGGTAATGTTCTGTTTCTGTTTCACGGTAATGTTCCGTTTCTGGTCCACGATAATGTTCTGTTTCTGTTTCACGGTAATGTTCCGTTTCTGGTCCACAATAAGGTTCTGCTTCGGTTTCACGGTAATGTTCCGTTTCTGGTCCACGATAATGTTCTTTTTCGGTTTCACGGTAATGTTCCGTCTCTGGTCCACGGTAATGTTCCGTCTCTGGTCCACGATAATGTTCTGTTTCTGTTTCACGGTAATGTTCCGTTTCCTGTCCATGATAATTTTCTGTTTCACGGTAATGTTCTGTCTCTGGTCCACGCTAATGTTCTGTTTCTGTTTCACGGTAATGGTCCGTTTCTGGTCCACGATAATGTCGTGTTTCTGTTTCACGGTAATGTTCTGTTTCACGGTAATGTTCTGTCTCTGGTCCACGCTAATGTTCTGTTTCTGTTTCACGGTAATGTTCTGTTTCTGGTCCACGATAATGTTGTGTTTCTGTTTCACGGTAATGTTCCGTTTCTGGTCCACGATAATGTTCTGTTTCAGTTTCACGGTAATGTTCTGTCTCTGGTCCACGGTAATGTTCTGTCTCTGGTCCACTGTAATGTTCTGTTTCTGTTTCACGGTAATGTTGTGTTTTTGTTTCACGGTAATGTTCCGTCTCTGGTCCACGATAATGTTCGGTTTCACGATAATTTTCCGTTTCTGGTCCACGATAATGTTCTGTTTAGGTTTCACGGTAATGTTCTGTCTCTGGTCCACGATAATGTTCCGTCTCTGGTCCACGATAATGTTCTGTCTCTGGTCCACAATAATGTTCTGTTTCTGGTCCACGATAATGTTATGTTTCGGTTTCACGATAATGTTCTGTTTCGGTTTCAAGGTAATGTTCTGTCTCTGGTCCACGGTAATGTTCTGTCTCTGGTCCACGATAATGTTCGGTTTCACGGTAATGTTCCGTTTCTGGTCCACGATAATGTTCTGTTTCTGTTTCACGGTAATGTTCCGTTTCTGGTCCACGATAATTTTGTGTTTCTGGTCCACGATAATGTTCTTTCTCTGGTCCATGATAATGTTCTGTTTCTGGTCCACGGTAATGTTCGATCTCTGGTACACGGTAATGTTCGGTTTCACGGTAATGTTCGGTTTCTGGTCCACGATAATGTTCTATTTCGGTTTAACGGTAATGTTCCGTTTCTGGTCCACGATAATGTTCTGTTTCCGTTTCACGGTAATGTTCTGTCTCTGGTCCACGGTAATGTTCCGTCTCTGGTCCACGATAATGTTCTGTCTCTGGTCCATGATAATGTTCCGCTTCTGGTCCACGATAATGTTCTGTTTCTGTTTCACGGTAATGTTCCGTTTCTGGTCCACGGTAATGTTGTGTTTCATTTTCACGGTAATGTTCCGTTTCTGGTCCACGATAATGTTCTGTTTCGGTTTCACGGTAATGTTCTGTCTCTGGTCCACGATAATGTTCTGTCTCTGGTCCACGGTAATGTTCTGTTTCTGTTTCACGGTAATGGTCCGTTTCTGGTCCATGATAATATTCTGTTTCACGGTAATGTTCTGTCTCTGGTCCACGCTAATGTTCTGTTTCGGTTTCACGGTAATGTTCCGTTTCTGGTCCACGATAATGTTCTGTCTCTGGTCCACGGTAATGTTCTGTTTCTGTTTCACGGTAATGTTCCGTTTCTGGTCCACGATAATGTTCTGTTTCTGTTTCACGGTAATGTTCCGTTTCTGGTCCACAATAAGGTTCTGCTTCGGTTTCACGGTAATGTTCCGTTTCTGGTCCACGATAATGTTCTTTTTCGGTTTCACGGTAATGTTCCGTCTCTGGTCCACGGTAATGTTCCGTCTCTGGTCCACGATAATGTTCTGTTTCTGTTTCACGGTAATGTTCCGTTTCCTGTCCATGATAATTTTCTGTTTCACGGTAATGTTCTGTCTCTGGTCCACGCTAATGTTCTGTTTCTGTTTCACGGTAATGGTCCGTTTCTGGTCCACGATAATGTCGTGTTTCTGTTTCACGGTAATGTTCTGTTTCACGGTAATGTTCTGTCTCTGGTCCACGCTAATGTTCTGTTTCTGTTTCACGGTAATGTTCTGTTTCTGGTCCACGATAATGTTGTGTTTCTGTTTCACGGTAATGTTCCGTTTCTGGTCCACGATAATGTTCTGTTTCAGTTTCACGGTAATGTTCTGTCTCTGGTCCACGGTAATGTTCTGTCTCTTGTCCACTGTAATGTTCTGTTTCTGTTTCACGGTAATGTTCCGTTTCTGGTCCACGATAATGTTGTGTATCTGTTTCACGGTAATGTTCCGTTTCTGGTCCACGATAATGTTCTGTTTCGGTTTCACGGTAATGTTCCGTTTCTGGTCCACGATAATGTTCTGTTTCGGTTTCACGGTAACGTTCCGTCTCTGGTTCACGGTAATGTTCCGTTTCTGGTCCACGATAATGTTGTGTTCTTGTTTCACGGTAATGTTCCGTCTCTGGTCCACGATAATGTTCGGTTTCACGGTAATGTTCCGTTTCTGGTCCACGATAATGTTCTGTTTCGGTTTCACGGTAACGTTCCGTCTCTGGTTCACGGTAATGTTCCGTTTGTGGTCCACGATAATGTTCTGTTTCGGTTTCACGGTAACGTTCCGTCTCTGGTTCACGGTAATGTTCCGTTTGTGGTCCACGATAATGTTGTGTTTTTGTTTCACGGTAATGTTCCGTCTCTGGTCCACGATAATGTTCGGTTTCACGATAATTTTCCGTTTCTGGTCCACGATAATGTTCTGTCTCTGGTCCACGATAATGTTCCGTTTCTGGTCCACGATAATGTTCTGTTTCGGTTTCACGGTAATGTTCCGTCTCTGGTCCACGGTAATGTTCCGTCTCTGGTCCACGATAATGTTCTGTTTCACGGTAATGTTCCGTTTCTGGTCCATGATAATTTTCTGTTTCACGGTAATGTTCTGTCTCTGGTCCACGCTAATGTTCTGTTTCTGTTTCACGGTAATGTTCCGTCTCTGGTCCACGGTAATGTTCTTTCTCTGGTCCACGGTAATGTTCGATCTCTGGTCCACGATAATGTTCGGTTTCTGTTTCACGGTAATGTTCCGTTTCTGGTCCACGATAATGTTCTGTTTCTGTTTCACGGTAATGTTCCGTTTCTGGTCCACGATAATTTTGTGTTTCTGGTCCACGATAATGTTCTTTCTCTGGTCCATGATAATGTTCTGTTTCTGGTCCACGGTAATGTTCGATCTCTGGTACACGGTAATGTTCGGTTTCACGGTAATGTTCCGTTTCTGGTCCACGATAATGTTCTGTTTCGGTTTAACGGTAATGTTCCGTTTCTGGTCCACGATAATGTTCTGTTTAGGTTTCACGGTAATGTTCTGTCTCTGGTCCACGATAATGTTCCGTCTCTTGTCCACGATAATGTTCTGTCTCTGGTCCACGATAATGTTCCGTTTCTGGTCCACGATAATGTTCTGTTTCGGTTTCACGGTAATGTTCCGTCTCTGGTCCACGGTAATGTTCCGTCTCTGGTCCACGATAATGTTCTGTTTCACGGTAATGTTCCGTTTCTGGTCCATGATAATTTTCTGTTTCACGGTAAAGTTCTGTCTCTGGTCCACGCTAATGTTCTGTTTCTGTTTCATGGTAATGTTCCGTCTCTGGTCCACGGTAATGTTCTGTCTCTGGTCCACGGTAATGTTCGATCTCTGGTCCACGATAATGTTCGGTTTCTGTTTCACGGTAATGTTCCGTTTCTGGTCCACGATAATGTTCTGTTTCTGTTTCACGGTAATGTTCCGTTTCTGGTCCACGATAATTTTGTGTTTCTGGTCCACGATAATGTTCTTTCTCTGGTCCATGATAATGTTCTGTTTCTGGTCCACGGTAATGTTCGATCTCTGGTACACGGTAATGTTCGGTTTCACGGTAATGTTCCGTTTCTGGTCCACGATAATGTTCTATTTCGGTTTAACGGTAATGTTCCGTTTCTGGTCCACGATAATGTTCTGTTTCCGTTTCACGGTAATGTTCTGTCTCTGGTCCACGGTAATGTTCCGTCTCTGGTCCACGATAATGTTCTGTCTCTGGTCCATGATAATGTTCCGCTTCTGGTCCACGATAATGTTCTGTTTCTGTTTCACGGTAATGTTCCGTTTCTGGTCCACGGTAATGTTGTGTTTCATTTTCACGGTAATGTTCCGTTTCTGGTCCACGATAATGTTCTGTTTCGGTTTCACGGTAATGTTCTGTCTCTGGTCCACGATAATGTTCTGTCTCTGGTCCACGGTAATGTTCTGTTTCTGTTTCACGGTAATGGTCCGTTTCTGGTCCATGATAATATTCTGTTTCACGGTAATGTTCTGTCTCTGGTCCACGCTAATGTTCTGTTTCGGTTTCACGGTAATGTTCCGTTTCTGGTCCACGATAATGTTCTGTCTCTGGTCCACGGTAATGTTCTGTTTCTGTTTCACGGTAATGTTCCGTTTCTGGTCCACGATAATGTTCTGTTTCTGTTTCACGGTAATGTTCCGTTTCTGGTCCACAATAAGGTTCTGCTTCGGTTTCACGGTAATGTTCCGTTTCTGGTCCACGATAATGTTCTTTTTCGGTTTCACGGTAATGTTCCGTCTCTGGTCCACGGTAATGTTCCGTCTCTGGTCCACGATAATGTTCTGTTTCTGTTTCACGGTAATGTTCCGTTTCCTGTCCATGATAATTTTCTGTTTCACGGTAATGTTCTGTCTCTGGTCCACGCTAATGTTCTGTTTCTGTTTCACGGTAATGGTCCGTTTCTGGTCCACGATAATGTCGTGTTTCTGTTTCACGGTAATGTTCTGTTTCACGGTAATGTTCTGTCTCTGGTCCACGCTAATGTTCTGTTTCTGTTTCACGGTAATGTTCTGTTTCTGGTCCACGATAATGTTGTGTTTCTGTTTCACGGTAATGTTCCGTTTCTGGTCCACGATAATGTTCTGTTTCAGTTTCACGGTAATGTTCTGTCTCTGGTCCACGGTAATGTTCTGTCTCTGGTCCACTGTAATGTTCTGTTTCTGTTTCACGGTAATGTTCCGTTTCTGGTCCACGATAATGTTGTGTATCTGTTTCACGGTAATGTTCCGTTTCTGGTCCACGATAATGTTCTGTTTCGGTTTCACGGTAATGTTCCGTTTCTGGTCCACGATAATGTTCTGTTTCGGTTTCACGGTAACGTTCCGTCTCTGGTTCACGGTAATGTTCCGTTTCTGGTCCACGATAATGTTGTGTTCTTGTTTCACGGTAATGTTCCGTCTCTGGTCCACGATAATGTTCGGTTTCACGGTAATGTTCCGTTTCTGGTCCACGATAATGTTCTGTTTCGGTTTCACGGTAACGTTCCGTCTCTGGTTCACGGTAATGTTCCGTTTCTGGTCCACGATAATGTTCTGTTTCGGTTTCACGGTAACGTTCCGTTTCTGGTTCACGGTAATGTTCCGTTTGTGGTCCACGATAATGTTGTGTTTTTGTTTCACGGTAATGTTCCGTCTCTGGTCCACGATAATGTTCGGTTTCACGATAATTTTCCGTTTCTGGTCCACGATAATGTTCTGTTTAGGTTTCACGGTAATGTTCTGTCTCTGGTCCACGATAATGTTCCGTCTCTGGTCCACGATAATGTTCTGTCTCTGGTCCACAATAATGTTCTGTTTCTGGTCCACGATAATGTTATGTTTCGGTTTCACGATAATGTTCTGTTTCGGTTTCACGGTAATGTTCTGTCTCTGGTCCACGGTAATGTTCTGTCTCTGGTCCACGATAATGTTCGGTTTCACGGTAATGTTCCGTTTCTGGTCCACGATAATGTTCTGTTTCTGTTTCACGGTAATGTTCCGTTTCTGGTCCACGATAATTTTGTGTTTCTGGTCCACGATAATGTTCTTTCTCTGGTCCATGATAATGTTCTGTTTCTGGTCCACGGTAATGTTCGATCTCTGGTACACGGTAATGTTCGGTTTCACGGTAATGTTCGGTTTCTGGTCCACGATAATGTTCTATTTCGGTTTAACGGTAATGTTCCGTTTCTGGTCCACGATAATGTTCTGTTTCCGTTTCACGGTAATGTTCTGTCTCTGGTCCACGGTAATGTTCCGTCTCTGGTCCAAGATAATGTTCTGTCTCTGGTCCATGATAATGTTCCGCTTCTGGTCCACGATAATGTTCTGTTTCTGTTTCACGGTAATGTTCCGTTTCTGGTCCACGGTAATGTTGTGTTTCATTTTCACGGTAATGTTCCGTTTCTGGTCCACGATAATGTTCTGTTTCGGTTTCACGGTAATGTTCTGTCTCTGGTCCACGATAATGTTCTGTCTCTGGTCCACGGTAATGTTCTGTTTCTGTTTCACGGTAATGGTCCGTTTCTGGTCCATGATAATATTCTGTTTCACGGTAATGTTCTGTCTCTGGTCCACGCTAATGTTCTGTTTCGGTTTCACGGTAATGTTCCGTTTCTGGTCCACGATAATGTTCTGTCTCTGGTCCACGGTAATGTTCTGTTTCTGTTTCACGGTAATGTTCCGTTTCTGGTCCACGATAATGTTCTGTTTCTGTTTCACGGTAATGTTCCGTTTCTGGTCCACAATAAGGTTCTGCTTCGGTTTCACGGTAATGTTCCGTTTCTGGTCCACGATAATGTTCTTTTTCGGTTTCACGGTAATGTTCCGTCTCTGGTCCACGGTAATGTTCCGTCTCTGGTCCACGATAATGTTCTGTTTCTGTTTCACGGTAATGTTCCGTTTCCTGTCCATGATAATTTTCTGTTTCACGGTAATGTTCTGTCTCTGGTCCACGCTAATGTTCTGTTTCTGTTTCACGGTAATGGTCCGTTTCTGGTCCACGATAATGTCGTGTTTCTGTTTCACGGTAATGTTCTGTTTCACGGTAATGTTCTGTCTCTGGTCCACGCTAATGTTCTGTTTCTGTTTCACGGTAATGTTCTGTTTCTGGTCCACGATAATGTTGTGTTTCTGTTTCACGGTAATGTTCCGTTTCTGGTCCACGATAATGTTCTGTTTCAGTTTCACGGTAATGTTCTGTCTCTGGTCCACGGTAATGTTCTGTCTCTTGTCCACTGTAATGTTCTGTTTCTGTTTCACGGTAATGTTCCGTTTCTGGTCCACGATAATGTTGTGTATCTGTTTCACGGTAATGTTCCGTTTCTGGTCCACGATAATGTTCTGTTTCGGTTTCACGGTAATGTTCCGTTTCTGGTCCACGATAATGTTCTGTTTCGGTTTCACGGTAACGTTCCGTCTCTGGTTCACGGTAATGTTCCGTTTCTGGTCCACGATAATGTTGTGTTCTTGTTTCACGGTAATTTTCCGTCTCTGGTCCACGATAATGTTCGGTTTCACGGTAATGTTCCGTTTCTGGTCCACGATAATGTTCTGTTTCGGTTTCACGGTAACGTTCCGTCTCTGGTTCACGGTAATGTTCCGTTTGTGGTCCACGATAATGTTCTGTTTCGGTTTCACGGTAACGTTCCGTCTCTGGTTCACGGTAATGTTCCGTTTGTGGTCCACGATAATGTTGTGTTTTTGTTTCACGGTAATGTTCCGTCTCTGGTCCACGATAATGTTCGGTTTCACGATAATTTTCCGTTTCTGGTCCACGATAATGTTCTGTTTAGGTTTCACGGTAATGTTCTGTCTCTGGTCCACGATAATGTTCCGTCTCTGGTCCACGATAATGTTCTGTCTCTGGTCCACAATAATGTTCTGTTTCTGGTCCACGATAATGTTATGTTTCGGTTTCACGATAATGTTCTGTTTCGGTTTCACGGTAATGTTCTGTCTCTGGTCCACGGTAATGTTCTGTCTCTGGTCCACGATAATGTTCGGTTTCACGGTAATGTTCCATTTCTGGTCCACGATAATGTTCTGTCTCTGGTCCACGGTAATGTTCGATCTCTGGTCCACGATAATGTTCGGTTTCTGTTTCACGGTAATGTTCCGTTTCTGGTCCACGATAATGTTCTGTTTCTGTTTCACGGTAATGTTCCGTTTCTGGTCCACGATAATTTTGTGTTTCTGGTCCACGATAATGTTCTTTCTCTGGTCCATGATAATGTTCTGTTTCTGGTCCACGGTAATGTTCGATCTCTGGTACACGGTAATGTTCGGTTTCACGGTAATGTTCCGTTTCTGGTCCACGATAATGTTCTATTTCGGTTTAACGGTAATGTTCCGTTTCTGGTCCACGATAATGTTCTGTTTCCGTTTCACGGTAATGTTCTGTCTCTGGTCCACGGTAATGTTCCGTCTCTGGTCCACGATAATGTTCTGTCTCTGGTCCATGATAATGTTCCGCTTCTGGTCCACGATAATGTTCTGTTTCTGTTTCACGGTAATGTTCCGTTTCTGGTCCACGGTAATGTTGTGTTTCATTTTCACGGTAATGTTCCGTTTCTGGTCCACGATAATGTTCTGTTTCGGTTTCACGGTAATGTTCTGTCTCTGGTCCACGCTAATGTTCTGTCTCTGGTCCACGGTAATGTTCTGTTTCTGTTTCACGGTAATGTTCTGTTTCTGGTCCATGATAATATTCTGTTTCACGGTAATGTTCTGTCTCTGGTCCACGCTAATGTTCTGTTTCGGTTTCACGGTAATGTTCCGTTTCTCGTCCACGATAATGTTCTGTCTCTGGTCCACGGTAATGTTCTGTTTCTGTTTCACGGTAATGTTCCGTTTCTGGTCCACGATAATGTTCTGTTTCTGTTTCACGGTAATGTTCCGTTTCTGGTCCACAATAAGGTTCTGCTTCGGTTTCACGGTAATGTTCCGTTTCTGGTCCACGATAATGTTCTTTTTCGGTTTCACGGTAATGTTCCGTCTCTGGTCCACGGTAATCTTCCGTCTCTGGTCCACGATAATGTTCTGTTTCTGTTTCACGGTAATGTTCCGTTTCCTGTCCATGATAATTTTCTGTTTCACGGTAATGTTCTGTCTCTGGTCCACGCTAATGTTCTGTTTCTGTTTCACGGTAATGGTCCGTTTCTGGTCCACGATAATGTCGTGTTTCTGTTTCACGGTAATGTTCTGTTTCACGGTAATGTTCTGTCTCTGGTCCACGCTAATGTTCTGTTTCTGTTTCACGGTAATGTTCTGTTTCTGGTCCACGATAATGTTGTGTTTCTGTTTCACGGTAATGTTCCGTTTCTGGTCCACGATAATGTTCTGTTTCAGTTTCACGGTAATGTTCTGTCTCTGGTCCACGGTAATGTTCTGTCTCTGGTCCACTGTAATGTTCTGTTTCTGTTTCACGGTAATGTTCCGTTTCTGGTCCACGATAATGTTGTGTATCTGTTTCACGGTAATGTTCCGTTTCTGGTCCACGATAATGTTCTGTTTCGGTTTCACGGTAATGTTCCGTTTCTGGTCCACGATAATGTTCTGTTTCGGTTTCACGGTAACGTTCCGTCTCTGGTTCACGGTAATGTTCCGTTTCTGGTCCACGATAATGTTGTGTTCTTGTTTCACGGTAATGTTCCGTCTCTGGTCCACGATAATGTTCGGTTTCACGGTAATGTTCCGTTTCTGGTCCACGATAATGTTCTGTTTCGGTTTCACGGTAACGTTCCGTCTCTGGTTCACGGTAATGTTCCGTTTGTGGTCCACGATAATGTTCTGTTTCGGTTTCACGGTAACGTTCCGTTTCTGGTTCACGGTAATGTTCCGTTTGTGGTCCACGATAATGTTGTGTTTTTTTTCACGGTAATGTTCCGTCTCTGGTCCACGATAATGTTCGGTTTCACGGTAATGTTCTGTTTCTGGTCCACGATAATGTTCTGTTTAGGTTTCACGGTAATGTTCTGTCTCTGGTCCACGATAATGTTCCGTCTCTGGTCCACGATAATGTTCTGTCTCTGGTCCACAATAATGTTCTGTTTCTGGTCCACGATAATGTTATGTTTCGGTTTCACGATAATGTTCTTTTTCGGTTTCACGGTAATGTTCTGTCTCTGGTCCACGGTAATGTTCTGTCTCTGGTCCACGATAATGTTCTGTTTCTGTTTCACGGTAATGTTCCGTTTCTGGTCCACGATAATTTTGTGTTTCTGGTCCACGATAATGTTCTTTCTCTGGTCCATGATAATGTTCTGTTTCTGGTCCACGGTAATGTTCGATCTCTGGTACACGGTAATGTTCGGTTTCACGGTAATGTTCCGTTTCTGGTCCACGATAATGTTCTATTTCGGTTTAACGGTAATGTTCCGTTTCTGGTCCACGATAATGTTGTGTTTCTGGTCCACGATAATGTTCTTTCTCTGGTCCATGATAATGTTCTGTTTCTGGTCCACGGTAATGTTCGATCTCTGGTACACGGTAATGTTCGGTTTCACGGTAATGTTCCGTTTCTGGTCCACGATAATGTTCTATTTCGGTTTAACGTAATGTTCCGTTTCTGGTCCACGATAATGTTCTGTTTCCGTTTCACGGTAATGTTCTGTCTCTGGTCCACGGTAATGTTCCGTCTCTGGTCCACGATAATGTTCTGTCTCTGGTCCATGATAATGTTCCGCTTCTGGTCCACGATAATGTTCTGTTTCTGTTTCACGGTAATGTTCCGTTTCTGGTCCACGGTAATGTTGTGTTTCATTTTCACGGTAATGTTCCGTTTCTGGTCCACGATAATGTTCTGTTTCGGTTTCACGGTAATGTTCTGTCTCTGGTCCACGATAATGTTCTGTCTCTGGTCCACGGTAATGTTGTGTTTCATTTTCACGGTAATGTTCCGTTTCTGGTCCACGCTAATGTTCTGTTTCGGTTTCACGGTAATGTTCCGTTTCTGGTCCACGATAATGTTCTGTCTCTGGTCCACGGTAATGTTCTGTTTCTGTTTCACGGTAATGTTCCGTTTCTGGTCCACGATAATGTTCTGTTTCTGTTTCACGGTAATGTTCCGTTTCTGGTCCACAATAAGGTTCTGCTTCGGTTTCACGGTAATGTTCCGTTTCTGGTCCACGATAATGTTCTTTTTCGGTTTCACGGTAATGTTCCGTCTCTGGTCCACGGTAATGTTCCGTCTCTGGTCCACGATAATGTTCTGTTTCTGTTTCACGGTAATGTTCCGTTTCCTGTCCATGATAATTTTCTGTTTCACGGTAATGTTCTGTCTCTGGTCCACGCTAATGTTCTGTTTCTGTTTCACGGTAATGGTCCGTTTCTGGTCCACGATAATGTCGTGTTTCTGTTTCACGGTAATGTTCTGTTTCACGGTAATGTTCTGTCTCTGGTCCACGCTAATGTTCTGTTTCTGTTTCACGGTAATGTTCTGTTTCTGGTCCACGATAATGTTGTGTTTCTGTTTCACGGTAATGTTCCGTTTCTGGTCCACGATAATGTTCTGTTTCAGTTTCACGGTAATGTTCTGTCTCTGGTCCACGGTAATGTTCTGTCTCTGGTCCACTGTAATGTTCTGTTTCTGTTTCACGGTAATGTTCCGTTTCTGGTCCACGATAATGTTGTGTATCTGTTTCACGGTAATGTTCCGTTTCTGGTCCACGATAATGTTCTGTTTCGGTTTCACGGTAATGTTCCGTTTCTGGTCCACGATAATGTTCTGTTTCGGTTTCACGGTAACGTTCCGTCTCTGGTTCACGGTAATGTTCCGTTTCTGGTCCACGATAATGTTGTGTTCTTGTTTCACGGTAATGTTCCGTCTCTGGTCCACGATAATGTTCGGTTTCACGGTAATGTTCCGTTTCTGGTCCACGATAATGTTCTGTTTCGGTTTCACGGTAACGTTCCGTCTCTGGTTCACGGTAATGTTCCGTTTGTGGTCCACGATAATGTTCTGTTTCGGTTTCACGGTAACGTTCCGTCTCTGGTTCACGGTAATGTTCCGTTTGTGGTCCACGATAATGTTGTGTTTTTGTTTCACGGTAATGTTCCGTCTCTGGTCCACGATAATGTTCGGTTTCACGATAATTTTCCGTTTCTGGTCCACGATAATGTTCTGTTTAGGTTTCACGGTAATGTTCTGTCTCTGGTCCACGATAATGTTCCGTCTCTGGTCCACGATAATGTTCTGTCTCTGGTCCACAATAATGTTCTGTTTCTGGTCCACGATAATGTTATGTTTCGGTTTCACGATAATGTTCTGTTTCGGTTTCACGGTAATGTTCTGTCTCTGGTCCACGGTAATGTTCTGTCTCTGGTCCACGATAATGTTCGGTTTCACGGTAATGTTCCATTTCTGGTCCACGATAATGTTGTGTATCTGTTTCACGGTAATGTTCCGTTTCTGGTCCACGATAATATTCTGTTTCGGCTTCATGGTAACGTTCCGTCTCTGGTCCACGGTAATGTTCCGTCTCTGTTTCACGGTAATGTTCCGTTTCTGGTCCATGATAATGTTCTGTTTCACGGTAATGTTCTGTCTCTGGTCCACGCTAATGTTGTGTTTCTGTTTCACGGTAATGTTCCGTTTCTGGTCCACGATAATGTTCTGTTTCGGTTTCACGGTAATGTTCTGTCTCTTGTCCACGATAATGTTCTGTGTCTGGTCCACGGTAATGTTCCGTTTCTGTTTCACGGTAATGTTCCGTTTCTGGTCCACGATAATGTTCTGTTTCGGTTTCACGGTAATGTTCTGTCTCTGGTCCACGATAATGTTCGGTTTCATGGTAATGTTCCGTCTCTGGTCCACGATAATGTTCCGTCTTTGGTCCGCGATAATGTTCTGTCTCTGGTCCATGATAATGTTCCGTTTCTGGTCCACGATAATGTTCTGTTTCGGTTTCACGGTAATGTTCTGTCTCTGGTCCACGGTAATGTTCTGTCTCTGGTCCACGGTAATGTTCTGTTTATGTTTCACGGTAATGTTCCGTCTCTGGTACACGATAATGTTCGGTTTCACGATAATGTTCCGTTTCTGGTCCACGATAATGTTCTGTTTAGGTTTCACGGTAATGTTCTGTCTCTGGTCCACGATAATGTTCCGTCTCTTGTCCACGATAATGTTCTGTCTCTGGTCCACGATAATGTTCCGTTTCTGGTCCACGATAATGTTCTGTTTCGGTTTCACGGTAATGTTCCGTCTCTGGTCCACGGTAATGTTCCGTCTCTGGTCCACGATAATGTTCTGTTTCACGGTAATGTTCCGTTTCTGGTCCATGATAATTTTCTGTTTCACGGTAATGTTCTGTCTCTGGTCCACGCTAATGTTCTGTTTCTGTTTCACGGTAATGTTCCGTCTCTAGTCCACGGTAATGTTCTGTCTCTGGTCCACGGTAATGTTCGATCTCTGGTCCACGATAATGTTCGGTTTCTGTTTCACGGTAATGTTCCGTTTCTGGTCCACGATAATGTTCTGTTTCTGTTTCACGGTAATGTTCCGTTTCTGGTCCACGATAATTTTGTGTTTCTGGTCCACGATAATGTTCTTTCTCTGGTCCATGATAATGTTCTGTTTCTGGTCCACGGTAATGTTCGATCTCTGGTACACGGTAATGTTCGGTTTCACGGTAATGTTCCGTTTCTGGTCCACGATAATGTTCTGTTTCGCTTTAACGGTAATGTTCCGTTTCTGGTCCACGATAATGTTCTGTTTCCGTTTCACGGTAATGTTCTGTCTCTGGTCCACGGTAATGTTCCGTCTCTGGTCCACGGTAATGTTCCGTCTCTGGTCCACGATAATGTTCTGTCTCTGGTCCATGATAATGTTCCGCTTCTGGTCCACGATAATGTTCTGTTTCGGTTTCACGTTAATGTTCCATTTCTGGTCCATGATAATGTTCTGTTTCCGTTTCACGGTAATGTTCCGTCTCTGGTCCACGATAATGTTCTGTTTCTGTTTCACGGTAATGTTCCGTTTCCTGTCCATGATAATTTTCTGTTTCACGGTAATGTTCTGTCTCTGGTCCACGCTAATGTTCTGTTTCTGTTTCACGGTAATGGTCCGTTTCTGGTCCACGATAATGTTGTGTTTCTGTTTCATGGTAATGTTCTGTTTCACGGTAATGTTCTGTCTCTGGTCCACGCTAATGTTCTGTTTCTGTTTCACGGTAATGTTCTGTTTCTGGTCCACGATAATGTTGTGTTTCTGTTTCACGGTAATATTCCGTTTCTGGTCCACGATAATGTTCTGTTTCAGTTTCACGGTAATGTTCTGTCTCTGGTCCACGGTAATGTTCTGTCTCTGGTCCACTGTAATGTTCTGTTTCTGTTTCACGGTAATGTTCCGTTTCTGGTCCACGATAATGTTGTGTATCTGTTTCACGGTAATGTTCCGTTTCTGGTCCACGATAATGTTCTGTTTCGGTTTCACGGTAACGTTCCGTCTCTGGTCCACGGTAATGTTCCGTCTCTGGTCCACGATAATGTTCGGTGTCACGGTAATGTTCCGTTTCCGGTCCACGATAATGTTCTGTTTCGGTTTCACGGTAACGTTCCGTCTCTGGTTCACGGTAATGTTCCGTTTGTGGTCCACGATAATGTTGTGTTTTTGTTTCACGGTAATGTTCCGTCTCTGGTCCACGATAATGTTCGGTTTCACGATAATTTTCCGTTTCTGGTCCACGATAATGTTCTGTTTAGGTTTCACGGTAATGTTCTGTCTCTGGTCCACGATAATGTTCCGTCTCTGGTCCACGATAATGTTCTGTCTCTGGTCCACAATAATGTTCTGTTTCTGGTCCACGATAATGTTATGTTTCGGTTTCACGATAATGTTCTGTTTCGGTTTCACGGTAATGTTCTGTCTCTGGTCCACGGTAATGTTCTGTCTCTGGTCCACGATAATGTTCGGTTTCACGGTAATGTTCCATTTCTGGTCCACGATAATGTTGTGTATCTGTTTCACGGTAATGTTCTGTCTCTGGTCCACGGTAATGTTCCGTCTCTGGTCCACGGTAATGTTCCGTCTCTGGTCCACGATAATGTTCTGTCTCTGGTCCATGATAATGTTCCGCTTCTGGTCCACGATAATGTTCTGTTTCGGTTTCACGTTAATGTTCTGTCTCTGGTCCACGGTAATGTTCTGTCTCTGGTCCACGGTAATGTTCTGTCTCTGGTCCACGATAATGTTCTGTTTCTGTTTCACGGTAATGTTCCGTTTCCTGTCCATGATAATTTTCTGTTTCACGGTAATGTTCTGTCTCTGGTCCACGCTAATGTTCTGTTTCTGTTTCACGGTAATGGTCCGTTTCTGGTCCACGATAATGTTGTGTTTCTGTTTCATGGTAATGTTCTGTTTCACGGTAATGTTCTGTCTCTGGTCCACGCTAATGTTCTGTTTCTGTTTCACGGTAATGTTCTGTTTCTGGTCCACGATAATGTTGTGTTTCTGTTTCACGGTAATATTCCGTTTCTGGTCCACGATAATGTTCTGTTTCAGTTTCACGGTAATGTTCTGTCTCTGGTCCACGGTAATGTTCTGTCTCTGGTCCACTGTAATGTTCTGTTTCTGTTTCACGGTAATGTTCCGTTTCTGGTCCACGATAATGTTGTGTATCTGTTTCACGGTAATGTTCCGTTTCTGGTCCACGATAATGTTCTGTTTCGGTTTCACGGTAACGTTCCGTCTCTGGTCCACGGTAATGTTCCGTCTCTGGTCCACGATAATGTTCGGTGTCACGGTAATGTTCCGTTTCCGGTCCACGATAATGTTCTGTTTCGGTTTCACGGTAACGTTCCGTCTCTGGTTCACGGTAATGTTCCGTTTGTGGTCCACGATAATGTTGTGTTTTTGTTTCACGGTAATGTTCCGTCTCTGGTCCACGATAATGTTCGGTTTCACGATAATTTTCCGTTTCTGGTCCACGATAATGTTCTGTTTAGGTTTCACGGTAATGTTCTGTCTCTGGTCCACGATAATGTTCCGTCTCTGGTCCACGATAATGTTCTGTCTCTGGTCCACAATAATGTTCTGTTTCTGGTCCACGATAATGTTATGTTTCGGTTTCACGATAATGTTCTGTTTCGGTTTCACGGTAATGTTCTGTCTCTGGTCCACGGTAATGTTCTGTCTCTGGTCCACGATAATGTTCGGTTTCACGGTAATGTTCCATTTCTGGTCCACGATAATGTTGTGTATCTGTTTCACGGTAATGTTCTGTCTCTGGTCCACGGTAATGTTCCGTCTCTGGTCCACGGTAATGTTCCGTCTCTGGTCCACGATAATGTTCTGTCTCTGGTCCATGATAATGTTCCGCTTCTGGTCCACGATAATGTTCTGTTTCGGTTTCACGTTAATGTTCTGTCTCTGGTCCACGGTAATGTTCTGTCTCTGGTCCACGGTAATGTTCTGTCTCTGGTCCACAGTAATGTTCCGTTTCTGGTCCACGATAATGTTGTGTTTCTGTTTCACGGCAATGTTCCATTTCTGGTCCACGATAATGTTCTGTTTCCGTTTCACGGTAATGTTCCGTCTCTGGTCCACGATAATGTTCTGTTTCTGTTTCACGGTAATGTTCCGTTTCCTGTCCATGATGATGTTCGGTTTCACGGTAATGTTCCGTCTCTGGTCCACGATAATGTTCGGTTTCACGGTAATGTTCCGTTTCCGGTCCACGATAATGTTCTGTTTCGGTTTCACGGTAACGTTCCGTCTCTGGTTCACGGTAATGTTCCGTTTGTGGTCCACGATAATGTTGTGTTTTTGTTTCACGGTAATGTTCCGTCTCTGGTCCACGATAATGTTCGGTTTCTCGATAATTTTCCGTTTCTGGTCCACGATAATGTTCTGTTTAGGTTTCACGGTAATGTTCTGTCTCTGGTCCACGATAATGTTCCGTCTCTGGTCCACGATAATGTTCTGTCTCTGGTCCACAATAATGTTCTGTCTCTGGTCCACAGTAATGTTCCGTTTCTGGTCCACGATAATGTTGTGTTTCTGTTTCACGGTAATGTTCTGTTTCTGGTCCACGATAATGTTGTGTTTCTGTTTCACGGTAATGTTCCGTTTCTGGTCCACGATAATGTTCTGTTTCAATTTCACGGTAATGTTCTGTCTCTGGTCCACGGTAATGTTCTGTCTCTGGTCCACTGTAATGTTCTGTTTCTGTTTCACGGTAATGTTCCGTTTCTGGTCCACGATAATGTTGTGTATCTGTTTCACGGTAATGTTCCGTTTCTGGTCCACGATAATGTTCTGTTTCGGTTTCACGGTAATGTTCCGTTTCTGGTCCACGATAATGTTCTGTTTCGGTTTCACGGTAACGTTCCGTCTCTGGTTCACGGTAATGTTCCGTTTCTGGTCCACGATAATGTTGTGTTCTTGTTTCACGGTAATGTTCCGTCTCTGGTCCACGATAATGTTCGGTTTCACGGTAATGTTCCGTTTCCGGTCCACGATAATGTTCTGTTTCGGTTTCACGGTAACGTTCCGTCTCTGGTTCACGGTAATGTTCCGTTTGTGGTCCACGATAATGTTGTGTTTTTGTTTCACGGTAATGTTCCGTCTCTGGTCCACGATAATGTTCGGTTTCACGATAATTTTCCGTTTCTGGTCCACGATAATGTTCTGTTTAGGTTTCACGGTAATGTTCTGTCTCTGGTCCACGATAATGTTCCGTCTCTGGTCCACGGTAACGTTCCGTCTCTGGTTCACGGTAATGTTCCGTTTGTGGTCCACGATAATGTTGTGTTTTTGTTTCACGGTAATGTTCCGTCTCTGGTCCACGATAATGTTCGGTTTCACGATAATTTTCCGTTTCTGGTCCACGATAATGTTCTGTTTAGGTTTCACGGTAATGTTCTGTCTCTGGTCCACGATAATGTTCCGTCTCTGGTCCACGATAATGTTCTGTTTCTGGTCCACAATAATGTTCTGTTTCTGGTCCACGATAATGTTATGTTTCGGTTTCACGATAATGTTCTGTTTCGGTTTCACGGTAATGTTCTGTCTCTGGTCCACGGTAATGTTCTGTCTCTGGTCCACGATAATGTTCGGTTTCACGGTAATGTTCCATTTCTGGTCCACGATAATGTTGTGTATCTGTTTCACAGTAATGTTCCGTTTCTGGTCCACGATAATGTTCTGTTTCGGCTTCATGGTAACGTTCCGTCTCTGGTCCACGGTAATGTTCCGTCTCTGTTTCACGGTAATGTTCCGTTTCTGGTCCATGATAATGTTCTGTTTCACGGTAATGTTCTGTCTCTGGTCCACGCTAATGTTGTGTTTCTGTTTCACGGTAATGCTCCGTTTCTGGTCCACGATAATGTTCTGTTTCGGTTTCACGGTAATGTTCTGTCTCTTGTCCACGATAATGTTCTGTGTCTGGTCCACGGTAATGTTCCGTTTCTGTTTCACGGTAATGTTCCGTTTCTGGTCCACGATAATGTTCTGTTTCGGTTTCACGGTAATGTTCTGTCTCTGGTCCACGATAATGTTCGGTTTCACGGTAATGTTCCGTCTCTGGTCCACGATAATGTTCCGTCTTTGGTCCGCGATAATGTTCTGTCTCTGGTCCATGATAATGTTCCGTTTCTGGTCCACGATAATGTTCTGTTTCGGTTTCACGGTAATGTTCTGTCTCTGGTCCACGGTAATGTTCTGTCTCTGGTCCACGGTAATGTTCTGTTTCTGTTTCACGGTAATGTTCCGTCTCTGGTCCACGATAATGTTCGGTTTCACGATAATGTTCCGTTTCTGGTCCACGATAATGTTCTGTTTAGGTTTCACGGTAATGTTCTGTCTCTGGTCCACGATAATGTTCCGTCTCTTGTCCACGATAATGTTCTGTCTCTGGTCCACGATAATGTTCCGTTTCTGGTCCACGATAATGTTCTGTTTCGGTTTCACGGTAATGTTCCGTCTCTGGTCCACGGTAATGTTCCGTCTCTGTTTCACGGTAATGTTCCGTTTCTGGTCCATGATAATGTTCTGTTTCACGGTAATGTTCTGTCTCTGGTCCACGCTAATGTTGTGTTTCTGTTTCACGGTAATGCTCCGTTTCTGGTCCACGATAATGTTCTGTTTCGGTTTCACGGTAATGTTCTGTCTCTTGTCCACGATAATGTTCTGTGTCTGGTCCACGGTAATGTTCCGTTTCTGTTTCACGGTAATGTTCCGTTTCTGGTCCACGATAATGTTCTGTTTCGGTTTCACGGTAATGTTCTGTCTCTGGTCCACGATAATGTTCGGTTTCACGGTAATGTTCCGTCTCTGGTCCACGATAATGTTCCGTCTTTGGTCCGCGATAATGTTCTGTCTCTGGTCCATGATAATGTTCCGTTTCTGGTCCACGATAATGTTCTGTTTCGGTTTCACGGTAATGTTCTGTCTCTGGTCCACGGTAATGTTCTGTCTCTGGTCCACGGTAATGTTCTGTTTCTGTTTCACGGTAATGTTCCGTCTCTGGTCCACGATAATGTTCGGTTTCACGATAATGTTCCGTTTCTGGTCCACGATAATGTTCTGTTTAGGTTTCACGGTAATGTTCTGTCTCTGGTCCACGATAATGTTCCGTCTCTTGTCCACGATAATGTTCTGTCTCTGGTCCACGATAATGTTCCGTTTCTGGTCCACGATAATGTTCTGTTTCGGTTTCACGGTAATGTTCCGTCTCTGGTCCACGGTAATGTTCCGTCTCTGGTCCACGATAATGTTCTGTTTCACGGTAATGTTCCGTTTCTGGTCCATGATAATTTTCTGTTTCACGGTAATGTTCTGTCTCTGGTCCACGCTAATGTTCTGTTTCTGTTTCACGGTAATGTTCCGTCTCTGGTCCACGGTAATGTTCTGTCTCTGGTCCACGGTAATGTTCGATGTCTGGTCCACGATAATGTTCGGTTTCTGTTTCACGGTAATGTTCCGTTTCTGGTCCACGATAATGTTCTGTTTCTGTTTCACGGTAATGTTCCGTTTCTGGTCCACGATAATTTTGTGTTTCTGGTCCACGATAATGTTCTTTCTCTGGTCCATGATAATGTTCTGTTTCTGGTCCACGGTAATGTTCGATCTCTGGTACACGGTAATGTTCGGTTTCACGGTAATGTTCCGTTTCTGGTCCACGATAATGTTCTGTTTCGCTTTAACGGTAATGTTCCGTTTCTGGTCCACGATAATGTTCTGTTTCCGTTTCACGGTAATGTTCTGTCTCTGGTCCACGGTAATGTTCCGTCTATGGTCCACGGTAATGTTCCGTCTCTGGTCCACGATAATGTTCTGTCTCTGGTCCATGATAATGTTCCGCTTCTGGTCCAAGATAATGTTCTGTTTCGGTTTCACGTTAATGTTCTGTCTCTGGTCCACGGTAATGTTCTGTCTCTGGTCCACGGTAATGTTCTGTCTCTGGTCCACGGTAATGTTCCGTCTCTGGTCCACGGTAATGTTCCGTCTCTGGTCCACGATAATGTTCTGTCTCTGGTCCATGATAATGTTCCGCTTCTGGTCCACGATAATGTTCTGTTTCGGTTTCACGTTAATGTTCTGTCTCTGGTCCACGGTAATAATCTGTCTCTGGTCCACGGTAATGTTCTGTCTCTGGTCCACAGTAATGTTCCGTTTCTGGTCCACGATAATGTTGTGTTTCTGTTTCACGGCAATGTTCCATTTCTGGTCCACGATAATGTTCTGTTTCCGTTTCACGGTAATGTTCCGTCTCTGGTCCACGATAATGTTCTGTTTCTGTTTCACGGTAATGTTCCGTTTCCTGTCCATGATAATTTTCTGTTTCACGGTAATGTTCTGTCTCTGGTCCACGCTAATGTTCTGTTTCTGTTTCACGGTAATGGTCCGTTTCTGGTCCACGATAATGTTGTGTTTCTGTTTCACGGTAATGTTCTGTTTCACGGTAATGTTCTGTCTCTGGTCCACGCTAATGTTCTGTTTCTGTTTCACGGTAATGTTCTGTTTCTGGTCCACGATAATGTTGTGTTTCTGTTTCACGGTAATGTTCCGTTTCTGGTCCACGATAATGTTCTGTTTCAGTTTCACGGTAATGTTCTGTCTCTGGTCCACGGTAATGTTCTGTCTCTGGTCCACTGTAATGTTCTGTTTCTGTTTCACGGTAATGTTCCGTTTCTGGTCCACGATAATGTTGTGTATCTGTTTCACGGTAATGTTCCGTTTCTGGTCCACGATAATGTTCTGTTTCGGTTTCACGGTAATGTTCCGTTTCTGGTCCACGATAATGTTCTGTTTCGGTTTCACGGTAACGTTCCGTCTCTGGTTCACGGTAATGTTCCGTTTCTGGTCCACGATAATGTTGTGTTCTTGTTTCACGGTAATGTTCCGTCTCTGGTCCACGATAATGTTCGGTTTCACGGTAATGTTCCGTTTCCGGTCCACGATAATGTTCTGTTTCGGTTTCACGGTAACGTTCCGTCTCTGGTTCACGGTAATGTTCCGTTTGTGGTCCACGATAATGTTGTGTTTTTGTTTCACGGTAATGTTCCGTCTCTGGTCCACGATAATTTTCGGTTTCACGATAATTTTCCGTTTCTGGTCCACGATAATGTTCTGTTTAGGTTTCACGGTAATGTTCTGTCTCTGGTCCACGATAATGTTCCGTCTCTGGTCCACGATAATGTTCTGTCTCTGGTCAACAATAATGTTCTGTTTCTGGTCCACGATAATGTTATGTTTCGGTTTCACGATAATGTTCTGTTTCGGTTTCACGGTAATGTTCTGTCTCTGGTCCACGGTAATGTTCTGTCTCTGGTCCACGATAATGTTCGGTTTCACGGTAATGTTCCATTTCTGGTCCACGATAATGTTGTGTATCTGTTTCACGGTAATGTTCCGTTTCTGGTCCACGATAATATTCTGTTTCGGCTTCATGGTAACGTTCCGTCTCTGGTCCACGGTAATGTTCCCTCTCTGTTTCACGGTAATGTTCCGTTTCTGGTCCATGATAATGTTCTGTTTCACGGTAATGTTCTGTCTCTGGTCCACGCTAATGTTGTGTTTCTGTTTCACGGTAATGCTCCGTTTCTGGTCCACGATAATGTTCTGTTTCGGTTTCACGGTAATGTTCTGTCTCTTGTCCACGATAATGTTCTGTGTCTGGTCCACGGTAATGTTCCGTTTCTGTTTCACGGTAATGTTCCGTTTCTGGTCCACGATAATGTTCTGTTTCGGTTTCACCGTAATGTTCTGTCTCTGGTCCACGATAATGTTCGGTTTCACGGTAATGTTCCGTCTCTGGTCCACGATAATGTTCCGTCTTTGGTCCGCGATAATGTTCTGTCTCTGGTCCATGATAATGTTCCGTTTCTGGTCCACGATAATGTTCTGTTTCGGTTTCACGGTAATGTTCTGTCTCTGGTCCACGGTAATGTTCTGTCTCTGGTCCACGGTAATGTTCTGTTTCTGTTTCACGGTAATGTTCCGTCTCTGGTACACGATAATGTTCGGTTTCACGATAATGTTCCGTTTCTGGTCCACGATAATGTTCTGTTTAGGTTTCACGGTAATGTTCTGTCTCTGGTCCACGATAATGTTCCGTTTCTGGTCCACGATAATGTTCTGTTTCGGTTTCACGGTAATGTTCCGTCTCTGGTCCACGGTAATGTTCCGTCTCTTGTCCACGATAATGTTCTGTTTCACGGTAATGTTCCGTTTCTGGTCCATGATAATTTTCTGTTTCACGGTAATGTTCTGTCTCTGGTCCACGCTAATGTTCTGTGTCTATTTCACGGTAATGTTCCGTCTCTCGTCCACGGTAATGTTCTGTCTCTGGTCCACGGTAATGTTCGATCTCTGGTCCACGATAATGTTCGGTTTCTGTTTCACGGTAATGTTCCGTTTCTGGTCCACGATAATGTTCTGTTTCTGTTTCACGGTAATGTTCCGTTTCTGGTCCACGATAATTTTGTGTTTCTGGTCCACGATAATGTTCTTTCTCTGGTCCATGATAATGTTCTGTTTCTGGTCCACGGTAATGTTCGATCTCTGGTACACGGTAATGTTCGGTTTCACGGTAATGTTCCGTTTCTGGTCCACGATAATGTTCTGTTTCGCTTTAACGGTAATGTTCCGTTTCTGGTCCACGATAATGTTCTGTTTCCGTTTCACGGTAATGTTCTGTCTCTGGTCCACGGTAATGTTCCGTCTCTGGTCCACGGTAATGTTCTGTCTCTGGTCCACGATAATGTTCGGTCTCTGGTCCATGATAATGTTCCGCTTCTGGTCCACGATAATGTTCTGTTTCGGTTTCACGTTAATGTTCTGTCTCTGGTCCACGGTAATGTTCTGTCTCTGGTCCACGGTAATGTTCTGTCTCTGGTCCACGGTAATGTTCCGTCTCTGGTCCACGGTAATGTTCCGTCTCTGGTCCACGATAATGTTCTGTCTCTGGTCCATGATAATGTTCCGCTTCTGGTCCACGATAATGTTCTGTTTCGGTTTCACGTTAATGTTCTGTCTCTGGTCCACGATAATGTTCTGTCTCTGGTCCACGGTAATGTTCTGTCTCTGGTCCACGGTAATGTTCTGTCTCTGGTCCACGGTAATGTTCCGTCTCTGGTCCACGGTAATGTTCCGTCTCTGGTCCACGATAATGTTCTGTCTCTGGTCCATGATAATGTTCCGCTTCTGGTCCACGATAATGTTCTGTTTCGGTTTCACGTTAATGTTCTGTCTCTGGTCCACGGTAATAATCTGTCTCTGGTCCACGGTAATGTTCTGTCTCTGGTCCACAGTAATGTTCCGTTTCTGGTCCACGATAATGTTGTGTTTCTGTTTCACGGCAATGTTCCATTTCTGGTCCACGATAATGTTCTGTTTCCGTTTCACGGTAATGTTCCGTCTCTGGTCCACGATAATGTTCTGTTTCTGTTTCACGGTAATGTTCCGTTTCCTGTCCATGATAATTTTCTGTTTCACGGTAATGTTCTGTCTCTGGTCCACGCTAATGTTCTGTTTCTGTTTCACGGTAATGGTCCGTTTCTGGTCCACGATAATGTTGTGTTTCTGTTTCACGGTAATGTTCTGTTTCACGGTAATGTTCTGTCTCTGGTCCACGCTAATGTTCTGTTTCTGTTTCACGGTAATGTTCTGTTTCTGGTCCACGATAATGTTGTGTTTCTGTTTCACGGTAATGTTCCGTTTCTGGTCCACGATAATGTTCTGTTTCAGTTTCACGGTAATGTTCTGTCTCTGGTCCACGGTAATGTTCTGTCTCTGGTCCACTGTAATGTTCTGTTTCTGTTTCACGGTAATGTTCCGTTTCTGGTCCACGATAATGTTGTGTATCTGTTTCACGGTAATGTTCCGTTTCTGGTCCACGATAATGTTCTGTTTCGGTTTCACGGTAATGTTCCGTTTCTGGTCCACGATAATGTTCTGTTTCGGTTTCACGGTAACGTTCCGTCTCTGGTTCACGGTAATGTTCCGTTTCTGGTCCACGATAATGTTGTGTTCTTGTTTCACGGTAATGTTCCGTCTCTGGTCCACGATAATGTTCGGTTTCACGGTAATGTTCCGTTTCCGGTCCACGATAATGTTCTGTTTCGGTTTCACGGTAATGTTCTGTTTCTGTTTCACGGTAATGTTCCGTCTCTGGTACACGATAATGTTCGGTTTCACGATAATGTTCCGTTTCTGGTCCACGATAATGTTCTGTTTAGGTTTCACGGTAAT
This sequence comes from Leuresthes tenuis, assembly GCF_036924035.1. NCBI lineage: Eukaryota > Metazoa > Chordata > Actinopteri > Atheriniformes > Atherinopsidae > Leuresthes > Leuresthes tenuis. The sequence continues at coordinate 34,993,468 of NW_027325355.1, read as the reverse complement.
GTTCTGTCTCTGGTCCACGGTAATGTTCTGTTTCTGTTTCACGGTAATGTTCCGTCTCTGGTACACGATAATGTTCGGTTTCACGATAATGTTCCGTTTCTGGTCCACGATAATGTTCTGTTTAGGTTTCACGGTAATGTTCTGTCTCTGGTCCACGATAATGTTCCGTTTCTGGTCCACGATAATGTTCTGTTTCGGTTTCACGGTAATGTTCCGTCTCTGGTCCACGGTAATGTTCCGTCTCTTGTCCACGATAATGTTCTGTTTCACGGTAATGTTCCGTTTCTGGTCCATGATAATTTTCTGTTTCACGGTAATGTTCTGTCTCTGGTCCACGCTAATGTTCTGTGTCTATTTCACGGTAATGTTCCGTCTCTCGTCCACGGTAATGTTCTGTCTCTGGTCCACGGTAATGTTCGATCTCTGGTCCACGATAATGTTCGGTTTCTGTTTCACGGTAATGTTCCGTTTCTGGTCCACGATAATGTTCTGTTTCTGTTTCACGGTAATGTTCCGTTTCTGGTCCACGATAATTTTGTGTTTCTGGTCCACGATAATGTTCTTTCTCTGGTCCATGATAATGTTCTGTTTCTGGTCCACGGTAATGTTCGATCTCTGGTACACGGTAATGTTCGGTTTCACGGTAATGTTCCGTTTCTGGTCCACGATAATGTTCTGTTTCGCTTTAACGGTAATGTTCCGTTTCTGGTCCACGATAATGTTCTGTTTCCGTTTCACGGTAATGTTCTGTCTCTGGTCCACGGTAATGTTCCGTCTCTGGTCCACGGTAATGTTCTGTCTCTGGTCCACGATAATGTTCGGTCTCTGGTCCATGATAATGTTCCGCTTCTGGTCCACGATAATGTTCTGTTTCGGTTTCACGTTAATGTTCTGTCTCTGGTCCACGGTAATGTTCTGTCTCTGGTCCACGGTAATGTTCTGTCTCTGGTCCACGGTAATGTTCCGTCTCTGGTCCACGGTAATGTTCTGTCTCTGGTCCACGATAATGTTGTGTCTCTGGTCCATGATAATGTTCCGCTTCTGGTCCACGATAATGTTCTGTTTCGGTTTCACGTTAATGTTCTGTCTCTGGTCCACGATAATGTTCTGTCTCTGGTCCACGGTAATGTTCTGTCTCTGGTCCACGGTAATGTTCTGTCTCTGGTCCACGGTAATGTTCCGTCTCTGGTCCACGGTAATGTTCCGTCTCTGGTCCACGATAATGTTCTGTCTCTGGTCCATGATAATGTTCCGCTTCTGGTCCACGATAATGTTCTGTTTCGGTTTCACGTTAATGTTCTGTCTCTGGTCCACGGTAATAATCTGTCTCTGGTCCACGGTAATGTTCTGTCTCTGGTCCACAGTAATGTTCCGTTTCTGGTCCACGATAATGTTGTGTTTCTGTTTCACGGCAATGTTCCATTTCTGGTCCACGATAATGTTCTGTTTCCGTTTCACGGTAATGTTCTGTCTCTGGTCCACGGTAATGTTCTGTCTCTGGTCCACTGTAATGTTCTGTTTCTGTTTCACGGTAATGTTCCGTTTCTGGTCCACGATAATGTTGTGTATCTGTTTCACGGTAATGTTCCGTTTCTGGTCCACGATAATGTTCTGTTTCGGTTTCACGGTAATGTTCCGTTTCTGGTCCACGATAATGTTCTGTTTCGGTTTCACGGTAACGTTCCGTCTCTGGTTCACGGTAATGTTCCGTTTCTGGTCCACGATAATGTTGTGTTCTTGTTTCACGGTAATGTTCCGTCTCTGGTCCACGATAATGTTCGGTTTCACGGTAATGTTCCGTTTCCGGTCCACGATAATGTTCTGTTTCGGTTTCACGGTAACGTTCCGTCTCTGGTTCACGGTAATGTTCCGTTTGTGGTCCACGATAATGTTGTGTTTTTGTTTCACGGTAATGTTCCGTCTCTGGTCCACGATAATTTTCGGTTTCACGATAATTTTCCGTTTCTGGTCCACGATAATGTTCTGTTTAGGTTTCACGGTAATGTTCTGTCTCTGGTCCACGATAATGTTCCGTCTCTGGTCCACGATAATGTTCTGTCTCTGGTCAACAATAATGTTCTGTTTCTGGTCCACGATAATGTTATGTTTCGGTTACACGATAATGTTCTGTTTCGGTTTCACGGTAATGTTCTGTCTCTGGTCCACGGTAATGTTCTGTCTCTGGTCCACGATAATGTTCGGTTTCACGGTAATGTTCCATTTCTGGTCCACGATAATGTTGTGTATCTGTTTCACGGTAATGTTCCGTTTCTGGTCCACGATAATATTCTGTTTCGGCTTCATGGTAACGTTCCGTCTCTGGTCCACGGTAATGTTCCCTCTCTGTTTCACGGTAATGTTCCGTTTCTGGTCCATGATAATGTTCTGTTTCACGGTAATGTTCTGTCTCTGGTCCACGCTAATGTTGTGTTTCTGTTTCACGGTAATGCTCCGTTTCTGGTCCACGATAATGTTCTGTTTCGGTTTCACGGTAATGTTCTGTCTCTTGTCCACGATAATGTTCTGTGTCTGGTCCACGGTAATGTTCCGTTTCTGTTTCACGGTAATGTTCCGTTTCTGGTCCACGATAATGTTCTGTTTCGGTTTCACCGTAATGTTCTGTCTCTGGTCCACGATAATGTTCGGTTTCACGGTAATGTTCCGTCTCTGGTCCACGATAATGTTCCGTCTTTGGTCCGCGATAATGTTCTGTCTCTGGTCCATGATAATGTTCCGTTTCTGGTCCACGATAATGTTCTGTTTCGGTTTCACGGTAATGTTCTGTCTCTGGTCCACGGTAATGTTCTGTCTCTGGTCCACGGTAATGTTCTGTTTCTGTTTCACGGTAATGTTCCGTCTCTGGTACACGATAATGTTCGGTTTCACGATAATGTTCCGTTTCTGGTCCACGATAATGTTCTGTTTAGGTTTCACGGTAATGTTCTGTCTCTGGTCCACGATAATGTTCCGTTTCTGGTCCACGATAATGTTCTGTTTCGGTTTCACGGTAATGTTCCGTCTCTGGTCCACGGTAATGTTCCGTCTCTTGTCCACGATAATGTTCTGTTTCACGGTAATGTTCCGTTTCTGGTCCATGATAATTTTCTGTTTCACGGTAATGTTCTGTCTCTGGTCCACTTTAATGTTCTGTGTCTATTTCACGGTAATGTTCCGTCTCTCGTCCACGGTAATGTTCTGTCTCTGGTCCACGGTAATGTTCGATCTCTGGTCCACGATAATGTTCGGTTTCTGTTTCACGGTAATGTTCCGTTTCTGGTCCACGATAATGTTCTGTTTCTGTTTCACGGTAATGTTCCGTTTCTGGTCCACGATAATTTTGTGTTTCTGGTCCACGATAATGTTCTTTCTCTGGTCCATGATAATGTTCTGTTTCTGGTCCACGGTAATGTTCGATCTCTGGTACACGGTAATGTTCGGTTTCACGGTAATGTTCCGTTTCTGGTCCACGATAATGTTCTGTTTCGCTTTAACGGTAATGTTCCGTTTCTGGTCCACGATAATGTTCTGTTTCCGTTTCACGGTAATGTTCTGTCTCTGGTCCACGGTAATGTTCCGTCTCTGGTCCACGGTAATGTTCTGTCTCTGGTCCACGATAATGTTCGGTCTCTGGTCCATGATAATGTTCCGCTTCTGGTCCACGATAATGTTCTGTTTCGGTTTCACGTTAATGTTCTGTCTCTGGTCCACGGTAATGTTCTGTCTCTGGTCCACGGTAATGTTCTGTCTCTGGTCCACGGTAATGTTCCGTCTCTGGTCCACGGTAATGTTCCGTCTCTGGTCCACGATAATGTTCTGTCTCTGGTCCATGATAATGTTCCGCTTCTGGTCCACGATAATGTTCTGTTTCGGTTTCACGTTAATGTTCTGTCTCTGGTCCACGGTAATGTTCTGTCTCTGGTCCACGGTAATGTTCTGTCTCTGGTCCACAGTAATGTTCCGTTTCTGGTCCACGATAATGTTGTGTTTCTGTTTCACGGCAATGTTCCATTTCTGGTCCACGATAATGTTCTGTTTCCGTTTCACGGTAATGTTCCGTCTCTGGTCCACGATAATGTTCTGTTTCTGTTTCACGGTAATGTTCCGTTTCCTGTCCATGATAATTTTCTGTTTCACGGTAATGTTCTGTCTCTGGTCCACGCTAATGTTCTGTTTCTGTTTCACGGTAATGGTCCGTTTCTGGTCCACGATAATGTTGTGTTTCTGTTTCACGGTAATGTTCTGTTTCACGGTAATGTTCTGTCTCTGGTCCACGCTAATGTTCTGTTTCTGTTTCACGGTAATGTTCTGTTTCTGGTCCACGATAATGTTGTGTTTCTGTTTCACGGTAATGTTCCGTTTCTGGTCCACGATAATGTTCTGTTTCAGTTTCACGGTAATGTTCTGTCTCTGGTCCACGGTAATGTTCTGTCTCTGGTCCACTGTAATGTTCTGTTTCTGTTTCACGGTAATGTTCCGTTTCTGGTCCACGATAATGTTGTGTATCTGTTTCACGGTAATGTTCCGTTTCTGGTCCACGATAATGTTCTGTTTCGGTTTCACGGTAATGTTCCGTTTCTGGTCCACGATAATGTTCTGTTTCGGTTTCACGGTAACGTTCCGTCTCTGGTTCACGGTAATGTTCCGTTTCTGGTCCACGATAATGTTGTGTTCTTGTTTCACGGTAATGTTCCGTCTCTGGTCCACGATAATGTTCGGTTTCACGGTAATGTTCCGTTTCCGGTCCACGATAATGTTCTGTTTCGGTTTCACGGTAACGTTCCGTCTCTGGTTCACGGTAATGTTCCGTTTGTGGTCCACGATAATGTTGTGTTTTTGTTTCACGGTAATGTTCCGTCTCTGGTCCACGATAATTTTCGGTTTCACGATAATTTTCCGTTTCTGGTCCACGATAATGTTCTGTTTAGGTTTCACGGTAATGTTCTGTCTCTGGTCCACGATAATGTTCCGTCTCTGGTCCACGATAATGTTCTGTCTCTGGTCAACAATAATGTTCTGTTTCTGGTCCACGATAATGTTATGTTTCGGTTTCACGATAATGTTCTGTTTCGGTTTCACGGTAATGTTCTGTCTCTGGTCCACGGTAATGTTCTGTCTCTGGTCCACGATAATGTTCGGTTTCACGGTAATGTTCCATTTCTGGTCCACGATAATGTTGTGTATCTGTTTCACGGTAATGTTCCGTTTCTGGTCCACGATAATATTCTGTTTCGGCTTCATGTTAACGTTCCGTCTCTGGTCCACGGTAATGTTCCGTCTCTGTTTCACGGTAATGTTCCGTTTCTGGTCCATGATAATGTTCTGTTTCACGGTAATGCTCCGTTTCTGGTCCACGATAATGTTCTGTTTCGGTTTCACGGTAATGTTCTGTCTCTTGTCCACGATAATGTTCTGTGTCTGGTCCACGGTAATGTTCCGTTTCTGTTTCACGGTAATGTTCCGTTTCTGGTCCACGATAATGTTCTGTTTCGGTTTCACCGTAATGTTCTGTCTCTGGTCCACGATAATGTTCGGTTTCACGGTAATGTTCCGTCTCTGGTCCACGATAATGTTCCGTCTTTGGTCCGCGATAATGTTCTGTCTCTGGTCCATGATAATGTTCCGTTTCTGGTCCACGATAATGTTCTATTTCGGTTTCACGGTAATGTTCTGTCTCTGGTCCACGGTAATGTTCTGTCTCTGGTCCACGGTAATGTTCTGTTTCTGTTTCACGGTAATGTTCCGTCTCTGGTACACGATAATGTTCGGTTTCACGATAATGTTCCGTTTCTGGTCCACGATAATGTTCTGTTTAGGTTTCACGGTAATGTTCTGTCTCTGGTCCACGATAATGTTCCGTTTCTGGTCCACGATAATGTTCTGTTTCGGTTTCACGGTAATGTTCCGTCTCTGGTCCACGGTAATGTTCCGTCTCTGGTCCACGATAATGTTCTGTTTCACGGTAATGTTCCGTTTCTGGTCCATGATAATTTTCTGTTTCACGGTAATGTTCTGTCTCTGGTCCACGCTAATGTTCTGTGTCTATTTCACGGTAATGTTCCGTCTCTCGTCCACGGTAATGTTCGATCTCTGGTCCACGATAATGTTCGGTTTCTGTTTCACGGTAATGTTCCGTTTCTGGTCCACGATAATGTTCTGTTTCTGTTTCACGGTAATGTTCCGTTTCTGGTCCACGATAATTTTGTGTTTCTGGTCCACGATAATGTTCTTTCTCTGGTCCATGATAATGTTCTGTTTCTGGTCCACGGTAATGTTCGATCTCTGGTACACGGTAATGTTCGGTTTCACGGTAATGTTCCGTTTCTGGTCCACGATAATGTTCTGTTTCGCTTTAACGGTAATGTTCCGTTTCTGGTCCACGATAATGTTCTGTTTCCGTTTCACGGTAATGTTCTGTCTCTGGTCCACGGTAATGTTCCGTCTCTGGTCCACGGTAATGTTCTGTCTCTGGTCCACGATAATGTTCTGTCTCTGGTCCATGATAATGTTCCGCTTCTGGTCCACGATAATGTTCTGTTTCGGTTTCACGTTAATGTTCTGTCTCTGGTCCACGGTAATGTTCTGTCTCTGGTCCACGGTAATGTTCTGTCTCTGGTCCACGGTAATGTTCCGTCTCTGGTCCACGGTAATGTTCCGTCTCTGGTCCACGATAATGTTCTGTCTCTGGTCCATGATAATGTTCCGCTTCTGGTCCACGATAATGTTCTGTTTCGGTTTCACGTTAATGTTCTGTCTCTGGTCCACGGTAATGTTCTGTCTCTGGTCCACGGTAATGTTCTGTCTCTGGTCCACAGTAATGTTCCGTTTCTGGTCCACGATAATGTTGTGTTTCTGTTTCACGGCAATGTTCCATTTCTGGTCTACGATAATGTTCTGTTTCCGTTTCACGGTAATGTTCCGTCTCTGGTCCACGATAATGTTCTGTTTCTGTTTCACGGTAATGTTCCGTTTCCTGTCCATGATAATTTTCTGTTTCACGGTAATGTTCTGTCTCTGGTCCACGCTAATGTTCTGTTTCTGTTTCACGGTAATGGTCCGTTTCTGGTCCACGATAATGTTGTGTTTCTGTTTCACGGTAATGTTCTGTTTCACGGTAATGTTCTGTGTCTGGTCCACGCTAATGTTCTGTTTCTATTTCACGGTAATGTTCTGTTTCTGGTCCACAATAATGTTGTGTTTCTGTTTCACGGTAATGTTCCGTTTCTGGTCCACGATAATGTTCTGTTTCAGTTTCACGGTAATGTTCTGTCTCTGGTCCACGGTAATGTTCTGTCTCTGGTCCACTGTAATGTTCTGTTTCTGTTTCACGGTAATGTTCCGTTTCTGGTCCACGATAATGTTGTGTATCTGTTTCACGGTAATGTTCCGTTTCTGGTGCACGATAATGTTCTGTTTCGGTTTCACGGTAATGTTCCGTTTCTGGTCCACGATAATGTTCTGTTTCGGTTTCACGGTAACGTTCCGTCTCTGGTTCACGGTAATGTTCCGTTTCTGGTCCACGATAATGTTGTGTTCTTGTTTCACGGTAATGTTCCGTCTCTGGTCCACGATAATGTTCGGTTTCACGGTAATGTTCCGTTTCTGGTCCACGATAATGTTCTGTTTCGGTTTCACGGTAACGTTCCGTCTCTGGTTCACGGTAATGTTCCGTTTGTGGTCCACGATAATGTTGTGTTTTTGTTTCACGGTAATGTTCCGTCTCTGGTCCACGATAATGTTCGGTTTCACGATAATTTTCCGTTTCTGGTCCACGATAATGTTCTGTTTAGGTTTCACGGTAATGTTCTGTCTCTGGTCCACGATAATGTTCCGTCTCTGGTCCACGATAATGTTCTTTCTCTGGTCCACAATAATGTTCTGTTTCTGGTCCACGATAATGTTATGTTTCGGTTTCACGATAATGTTCTGTTTCGGTTTCACGGTAATGTTCTGTCTCTGGTCCACGGTAATGTTCTGTCTCTGGTCCACGATAATGTTCGGTTTCACGGTAATGTTCCATTTCTGGTCCACGATAATGTTGTGTATCTGTTTCACGGTAATGTTCCGTTTCTGGTCCACGATAATATTCTGTTTCGGCTTCATGGTAACGTTCCGTCTCTGGTCCACGGTAATGTTCCGTCTCTGTTTCACGGTAATGTTCCGTTTCTGGTCCATGATAATGTTCTGTTTCACGGTAATGTTCTGTCTCTGGTCCACGCTAATGTTGTGTTTCTGTTTCACGGTAATGCTCCGTTTCTGGTCCACGATAATGTTCTGTTTCGGTTTCACGGTAATGTTCTGTCTCTTGTCCACGATAATGTTCTGTGTCTGGTCCACGGTAATGTTCCGTTTCTGTTTCACGGTAATGTTCCGTTTCTGGTCCACGATAATGTTCTGTTTCGGTTTCACCGTAATGTTCTGTCTCTGGTCCACGATAATGTTCGGTTTCACGGTAATGTTCCGTCTCTGGTCCACGATAATGTTCCGTCTTTGGTCCGCGATAATGTTCTGTCTCTGGTCCAAGATAATGTTCCGTTTCTGGTCCACGATAATGTTCTGTTTCGGTTTCACGGTAATGTTCTGTCTCTGGTCCACGGTAATGTTCTGTCTCTGGTCCACGGTAATGTTCTGTTTCTGTTTCACGGTAATGTTCCGTCTCTGGTACACGATAATGTTCGGTTTCACGATAATGTTCCGTTTCTGGTCCACGATAATGTTCTGTTTAGGTTTCACGGTAATGTTCTGTCTCTGGTCCACGATAATGTTCCGTTTCTGGTCCACGATAATGTTCTGTTTCGGTTTCACGGTAATGTTCCGTCTCTGGTCCACGGTAATGTTCCGTCTCTGGTCCACGATAATGTTCTGTTTCACGGTAATGTTCCGTTTCTGGTCCATGATAATTTTCTGTTTCACGGTAATGTTCTGTCTCTGGTCCACGCTAATGTTCTGTGTCTATTTCACGGTAATGTTCCGTCTCTCGTCCACGGTAATGTTCGATCTCTGGTCCACGATAATGTTCGGTTTCTGTTTCACGGTAATGTTCCGTTTCTGGTCCACGATAATGTTCTGTTTCTGTTTCACGGTAATGTTCCGTTTCTGGTCCACGATAATTTTGTGTTTCTGGTCCACGATAATGTTCTTTCTCTGGTCCATGATAATGTTCTGTTTCTGGTCCACGGTAATGTTCGATCTCTGGTACACGGTAATGTTCGGTTTCACGGTAATGTTCCGTTTCTGGTCCACGATAATGTTCTGTTTCGCTTTAACGGTAATGTTCCGTTTCTGGTCCACGATAATGTTCTGTTTCCGTTTCACGGTAATGTTCTGTCTCTCGTCCACGGTAATGTTCCGTCTCTGGTCCACGGTAATGTTCTGTCTCTGGTCCACGATAATGTTCTGTCTCTGGTCCATGATAATGTTCCGCTTCTGGTCCACGATAATGTTCTGTTTCGGTTTCACGTTAATGTTCTGTCTCTGGTCCACGGTAATGTTCTGTCTCTGGTCCACGGTAATGTTCTGTCTCTGGTCCACGGTAATGTTCCGTCTCTGGTCCACGGTAATGTTCCGTCTCTGGTCCACGATAATGTTCTGTCTCTGGTCCATGATAATGTTCCGCTTCTGGTCCACGATAATGTTCTGTTTCGGTTTCACGTTAATGTTCTGTCTCTGGTCCACGGTAATGTTCTGTCTCTGGTCCACGGTAATGTTCTGTCTCTGGTCCACAGTAATGTTCCGTTTCTGGTCCACGATAATGTTCTGTTTCGCTTTAACGGTAATGTTCCGTTTCTGGTCCACGATAATGTTGTGTTTCTGTTTCACGGCAATGTTCCATTTCTGGTCTACGATAATGTTCTGTTTCCGTTTCACGGTAATGTTCCGTCTCTGGTCCACGATAATGTTCTGTTTCTGTTTCACGGTAATGTTCCGTTTCCTGTCCATGATAATTTTCTGTTTCACGGTAATGTTCTGTCTCTGGTCCACGCTAATGTTCTGTTTCTGTTTCACGGTAATGGTCCGTTTCTGGTCCACGATAATGTTGTGTTTCTGTTTCACGGTAATGTTCTGTTTCACGGTAATGTTCTGTGTCTGGTCCACGCTAATGTTCTGTTTCTGTTTCACGGTAATGTTCTGTTTCTGGTCCACAATAATGTTGTGTTTCTGTTTCACGGTAATGTTCCGTTTCTGGTCCACGATAATGTTCTGTTTCAGTTTCACGGTAATGTTCTGTCTCTGGTCCACGGTAATGTTCTGTCTCTGGTCCACTGTAATGTTCTGTTTCTGTTTCACGGTAATGTTCCGTTTCTGGTCCACGATAATGTTGTGTATCTGTTTCACGGTAATGTTCCGTTTCTGGTGCACGATAATGTTCTGTTTCGGTTTCACGGTAATGTTCCGTTTCTGGTCCACGATAATGTTCTGTTTCGGTTTCACGGTAACGTTCCGTCTCTGGTTCACGGTAATGTTCCGTTTCTGGTCCACGATAATGTTGTGTTCTTGTTTCACGGTAATGTTCCGTCTCTGGTCCACGATAATGTTCGGTTTCACGGTAATGTTCCGTTTCTGGTCCACGATAATGTTCTGTTTCGGTTTCACGGTAACGTTCCGTCTCTGGTTCACGGTAATGTTCCGTTTGTGGTCCACGATAATGTTGTGTTTTTGTTTCACGGTAATGTTCCGTCTCTGGTCCACGATAATGTTCGGTTTCACGATAATTTTCCGTTTCTGGTCCACGATAATGTTCTGTTTAGGTTTCACGGTAATGTTCTGTCTCTGGTCCACGATAATGTTCCGTCTCTGGTCCACGATAATGTTCTTTCTCTGGTCCACAATAATGTTCTGTTTCTGGTCCACGATAATGTTATGTTTCGGTTTCACGATAATGTTCTGTTTCGGTTTCACGGTAATGTTCTGTCTCTGGTCCACGGTAATGTTCTGTCTCTGGTCCACGATAATGTTCGGTTTCACGGTAATGTTCCATTTCTGGTCCACGATAATGTTGTGTATCTGTTTCACGGTAATGTTCCGTTTCTGGTCCACGATAATATTCTGTTTCGGCTTCATGGTAACGTTCCGTCTCTGGTCCACGGTAATGTTCCGTCTCTGTTTCACGGTAATATTCCCTTTCTGGTCCATGATAATGTTCTGTTTCACGGTAATGTTCTGTCTCTGGTCCACGCTAATGTTGTGTTTCTGTTTCACGGTAATGTTCCGTTTCTGGTCCACGATAATGTTCTGTTTCGGTTTCACGGTAATGTTCTTTCTCTTGTCCACGATAATGTTCTGTGTCTGGTCCACGGTAATGTTCCGTTTCTGTTTCACGGTAATGTTCCGTTTCTGGTCCACGATAATGTTCTGTTTCGGTTTCACGGTAATGTTCTGTCTCTGGTCCACGATAATGTTCAGTTTCACGGTAATGTTCCGTCTCTGGTCCACGATAATGTTCCGTCTTTGGTCCGCGATAATGTTCTGTCTCTGGTCCATGATAATGTTCCGTTTCTGGTCCACGATAATGTTCTGTTTCGGTTTCACGGTAATGTTCTGTCTCTGGTCCACGGTAATGTTCTGTTTCTGTTTCACGGTAATGTTCCGTCTCTGGTACACGATAATGTTCGGTTTCACGATAATGTTCCGTTTCTGGTCCACGATAATGTTCTGTTTAGGTTTCACGGTAATGTTCTGTCTCTGGTCCACGATAATGTTCCGTCTCTTGTCCACGATAATGTTCTGTCTCTGGTCCACGATAATGTTCCGTTTCTGGTCCACGATAATGTTCTGTTTCGGTTTCACGGTAATGTTCTGTCTCTGGTCCACGGTAATGTTCCGTCTCTGGTCCACGGTAATGTTCTGTCTCTGGTCCACGATAATGTTCTGTCTCTGGTCCATGATAATGTTCCGCTTCTGGTCCAAGATAATGTTCTGTTTCGGTTTCACGTTAATGTTCTGTCTCTGGTCCACGGTAATGTTCTGTCTCTGGTCCACGGTAATGTTCTGTCTCTGGTCCACGGTAACGTTCCGTCTCTGGTCCACGGTAATGTTCCGTCTCTGGTCCACGATAATGTTCTGTCTCTGGTCCATGATAATGTTCCGCTTCTGGTCCACGATAATGTTCTGTTTCGGTTTCACGTTAATGTTCTGTCTCTGGTCCACGGTAATAATCTGTCTCTGGTCCACGGTAATGTTCTGTCTCTGGTCCACAGTAATGTTCCGTTTCTGGTCCACGATAATGTTGTGTTTCTGTTTCACGGCAACGTTCCATTTCTGGTCCACGATAATGTTCTGTTTCCGTTTCACGGTAATGTTCCGTCTCTGGTCCACGATAATGTTCTGTTTCTGTTTCACGGTAATGTTCCGTTTCCTGTCCATGATAATTTTCTGTTTCACGGTAATGTTCTGTCTCTGGTCCACGCTAATGTTCTGTTTCTGTTTCACGGTAATGGTCCGTTTCTGGTCCACGATAATGTTGTGTTTCTGTTTCACGGTAATGTTCTGTTTCACGGTAATGTTCTGTCTCTGGTCCACGCTAATGTTCTGTTTCTGTTTCACGGTAATGTTCTGTTTCTGGTCCACGATAATGTTGTGTTTCTGTTTCACGGTAATGTTCCGTTTCTGGTCCACGATAATGTTCTGTTTCAGTTTCACGGTAATGTTCTGTCTCTGGTCCACGGTAATGTTCTGTCTCTGGTCCACTGTAATGTTCTGTTTCTGTTTCACGGTAATGTTCCGTTTCTGGTCCACGATAATGTTGTGTATCTGTTTCACGGTAATGTTCCGTTTCTGGTCCACGATAATGTTCTGTTTCGGTTTCACGGTAATGTTCCGTTTCTGGTCCACGATAATGTTCTGTTTCGGTTTCACGGTAACGTTCCGTCTCTGGTTCACGGTAATGTTCCGTTTCTGGTCCACGATAATGTTGTGTTCTTGTTTCACGGTAATGTTCCGTCTCTGGTCCACGATAATGTTCGGTTTCACGGTAATGTTCCGTTTCCGGTCCACGATAATGTTCTGTTTCGGTTTCACGGTAACGTTCCGTCTCTGGTTCACGGTAATGTTCCGTTTGTGGTCCACGATAATGTTGTGTTTTTGTTTCACGGTAATGTTCCGTCTCTGGTCCACGATAATTTTCGGTTTCACGATAATTTTCCGTTTCTGGTCCACGATAATGTTCTGTTTAGGTTTCACGGTAATGTTCTGTCTCTGGTCCACGATAATGTTCCGTCTCTGGTCCACGATAATGTTCTGTCTCTGGTCAACAATAATGTTCTGTTTCTGGTCCACGATAATGTTATGTTTCGGTTTCACGATAATGTTCTGTTTCGGTTTCACGGTAATGTTCTGTCTCTGGTCCACGGTAATGTTCTGTCTCTGGTCCACGATAATGTTCGGTTTCACGGTAATGTTCCATTTCTGGTCCACGATAATGTTGTGTATCTGTTTCACGGTAATGTTCCGTTTCTGGTCCACGATAATATTCTGTTTCGGCTTCATGGTAACGTTCCGTCTCTGGTCCACGGTAATGTTCCGTCTCTGTTTCACGGTAATGTTCCGTTTCTGGTCCATGATAATGTTCTGTTTCAAGGTAATGTTCTGTCTCTGGTCCACGCTAATGTTGTGTTTCTGTTTCACGGTAATGCTCCGTTTCTGGTCCACGATAATGTTCTGTTTCGGTTTCACGGTAATGTTCTGTCTCTTGTCCACGATAATGTTCTGTGTCTGGTCCACGGTAATGTTCCGTTTCTGTTTCACGGTAATGTTCCGTTTCTGGTCCACGATAATGTTCTGTTTCGGTTTCACCGTAATGTTCTGTCTCTGGTCCACGATAATGTTCGGTTTCACGGTAATGTTCCGTCTCTGGTCCACGATAATGTTCCGTCTTTGGTCCGCGATAATGTTCTGTCTCTGGTCCATGATAATGTTCCGTTTCTGGTCCACGATAATGTTCTGTTTCGGTTTCACGGTAATGTTCTGTCTCTGGTCCACGGTAATGTTCTGTCTCTGGTCCACGGTAATGTTCTGTTTCTGTTTCACGGTAATGTTCCGTCTCTGGTACACGATAATGTTCGGTTTCACGATAATGTTCCGTTTCTGGTCCACGATAATGTTCTGTTTAGGTTTCACGGTAATGTTCTGTCTCTGGTCCACGATAATGTTCCGTTTCTGGTCCACGATAATGTTCTGTTTCGGTTTCACGGTAATGTTCCGTCTCTGGTCCACGGTAATGTTCCGTCTCTGGTCCACGATAATGTTCTGTTTCACGGTAATGTTCCGTTTCTGGTCCATGATAATTTTCTGTTTCACGGTAATGTTCTGTCTCTGGTCCACGCTAATGTTCTGTTTCTATTTCACGGTAATGTTCCGTCTCTGGTCCACGGTAATGTTCTGTCTCTGGTCCACGGTAATGTTCGATCTCTGGTCCACGATAATGTTCGGTTTCTGTTTCACGGTAATGTTCCGTTTCTGGTCCACGATAATGTTCTGTTTCTGTTTCACGGTAATGTTCCGTTTCTGGTCCACGATAATTTTGTGTTTCTGGTCCACGATAATGTTCTTTCTCTGGTCCATGATAATGTTCTGTTTCTGGTCCACGGTAATGTTCGATCTCTGGTACACGGTAATGTTCGGTTTCACGGTAATGTTCCGTTTCTGGTCCACGATAATGTTCTGTTTCGCTTTAACGGTAATGTTCCGTTTCTGGTCCACGATAATGTTCTGTTTCCGTTTCACGGTAATGTTCTGTCTCTGGTCCACGGTAATGTTCCGTCTCTGGTCCACGGTAATGTTCTGTCTCTGGTCCACGATAATGTTCTGTCTCTGGTCCATGATAATGTTCCGCTTCTGGTCCACGATAATGTTCTGTTTCGGTTTCACGTTAATGTTCTGTCTCTGGTCCACGGTAATGTTCTGTCTCTGGTCCACGGTAATGTTCTGTCTCTGGTCCACGGTAATGTTCCGTCTCTGGTCCACGGTAATGTTCCGTCTCTGGTCCACGATAATGTTCTGTCTCTGGTCCATGATAATGTTCCGCTTCTGGTCCACGATAATGTTCTGTTTCGGTTTCACGTTAATGTTCTGTCTCTGGTCCACGGTAATGTTCTGTCTCTGGTCCACTGTAATGTTCTGTTTCTGTTTCACGGTAATGTTCCGTTTCTGGTCCACGATAATGTTGTGTATCTGTTTCACGGTAATGTTCCGTTTCTGGTGCACGATAATGTTCTGTTTCGGTTTCACGGTAATGTTCCGTTTCTGGTCCACGATAATGTTCTGTTTCGGTTTCACGGTAACGTTCCGTCTCTGGTTCACGGTAATGTTCCGTTTCTGGTCCACGATAATGTTGTGTTCTTGTTTCACGGTAATGTTCCGTCTCTGGTCCACGATAATGTTCGGTTTCACGGTAATGTTCCGTTTCTGGTCCACGATAATGTTCTGTTTCGGTTTCACGGTAACGTTCCGTCTCTGGTCCACGATAATGTTCTGTCTCTGGTCAACAATAATGTTCTGTTTCTGGTCCACGATAATGTTATGTTTCGGTTTCACGATAATGTTCTGTTTCGGTTTCACGGTAATGTTCTGTCTCTGGTCCACGGTAATGTTCTGTCTCTGGTCCACGATAATGTTCGGTTTCACGGTAATGTTCCATTTCTGGTCCACGATAATGTTGTGTATCTGTTTCACGGTAATGTTCCGTTTCTGGTCCACGATAATATTCTGTTTCGGCTTCATGGTAACGTTCCGTCTCTGGTCCACGGTAATGTTCCGTCTCTGTTTCACGGTAATGTTCCGTTTCTGGTCCATGATAATGTTCTGTTTCACGGTAATGTTCTGTCTCTGGTCCACGCTAATGTTGTGTTTCTGTTTCACGGTAATGCTCCGTTTCTGGTCCACGATAATGTTCTGTTTCGGTTTCACGGTAATGTTCTGTCTCTTGTCCACGATAATGTTCTGTGTCTGGTCCACGGTAATGTTCCGTTTCTGTTTCACGGTAATGTTCCGTTTCTGGTCCACGATAATGTTCTGTTTCGGTTTCACCGTAATGTTCTGTCTCTGGTCCACGATAATGTTCGGTTTCACGGTAATGTTCCGTCTCTGGTCCACGATAATGTTCCGTCTTTGGTCCGCGATAATGTTCTGTCTCTGGTCCATGATAATGTTCCGTTTCTGGTCCACGATAATGTTCTGTTTCGGTTTCACGGTAATGTTCTGTCTCTGGTCCACGGTAATGTTCTGTCTCTGGTCCACGGTAATGTTCTGTTTCTGTTTCACGGTAATGTTCCGTCTCTGGTACACGATAATGTTCGGTTTCACGATAATGTTCCGTTTCTGGTCCACGATAATGTTCTGTTTAGGTTTCACGGTAATGTTCTGTCTCTGGTCCACGATAATGTTCCGTTTCTGGTCCACGATAATGTTCTGTTTCGGTTTCACGGTAATGTTCCGTCTCTGGTCCACGGTAATGTTCCGTCTCTGGTCCACGATAATGTTCTGTTTCACGGTAATGTTCCGTTTCTGGTCCATGATAATTTTCTGTTTCACGGTAATGTTCTGTCTCTGGTCCACGCTAATGTTCTGTTTCTATTTCACGGTAATGTTCCGTCTCTGGTCCACGGTAATGTTCTGTCTCTGGTCCACGGTAATGTTCGATCTCTGGTCCACGATAATGTTCGGTTTCTGTTTCACGGTAATGTTCCGTTTCTGGTCCACGATAATGTTCTGTTTCTGTTTCACGGTAATGTTCCGTTTCTGGTCCACGATAATTTTGTGTTTCTGGTCCACGATAATGTTCTTTCTCTGGTCCATGATAATGTTCTGTTTCTGGTCCACGGTAATGTTCGATCTCTGGTACACGGTAATGTTCGGTTTCACGGTAATGTTCCGTTTCTGGTCCACGATAATGTTCTGTTTCGCTTTAACGGTAATGTTCCGTTTCTGGTCCACGATAATGTTCTGTTTCCGTTTCACGGTAATGTTCTGTCTCTGGTCCACGGTAATGTTCCGTCTCTGGTCCACGGTAATGTTCTGTCTCTGGTCCACGATAATGTTCTGTCTCTGGTCCATGATAATGTTCCGCTTCTGGTCCACGATAATGTTCTGTTTCGGTTTCACGTTAATGTTCTGTCTCTGGTCCACGGTAATGTTCTGTCTCTGGTCCACGGTAATGTTCTGTCTCTGGTCCACGGTAATGTTCCGTCTCTGGTCCACGGTAATGTTCCGTCTCTGGTCCACGATAATGTTCTGTCTCTGGTCCATGATAATGTTCCGCTTCTGGTCCACGATAATGTTCTGTTTCGGTTTCACGTTAATGTTCTGTCTCTGGTCCACGGTAATGTTCTGTCTCTGGTCCACGGTAATGTTCTGTCTCTGGTCCACAGTAATGTTCCGTTTCTGGTCCACGATAATGTTGTGTTTCTGTTTCACGGCAATGTTCCATTTCTGGTCCACGATAATGTTCTGTTTCCGTTTCACGGTAATGTTCCGTCTCTGGTCCACGATAATGTTCTGTTTCTGTTTCACGGTAATGTTCCGTTTCCTGTCCATGATAATTTTCTGTTTCACGGTAATGTTCTGTCTCTGGTCCACGCTAATGTTCTGTTTCTGTTTCACGGTATTGGTCCGTTTCTGGTCCACGATAATGTTGTGTTTCTGTTTCACGGTAATGTTCTGTTTCACGGTAATGTTCTGTCTCTGGTCCACGCTAATGTTCTGTTTCTGTTTCACGGTAATGTTCTGTTTCTGGTCCACGATAATGTTGTGTTTCTGTTTCACGGTAATGTTCCGTTTCTGGTCCACGATAATGTTCTGTTTCAGTTTCACGGTAATGTTCTGTCTCTGGTCCACGGTAATGTTCTGTCTCTGGTCCACTGTAATGTTCTGTTTCTGTTTCACGGTAATGTTCCGTTTCTGGTCCACGATAATGTTGTGTATCTGTTTCACGGTAATGTTCCGTTTCTGGTGCACGATAATGTTCTGTTTCGGTTTCACGGTAATGTTCCGTTTCTGGTCCACGATAATGTTCTGTTTCGGTTTCACGGTAACGTTCCGTCTCTGGTTCACGGTAATGTTCCGTTTCTGGTCCACGATAATGTTGTGTTCTTGTTTCACGGTAATGTTCCGTCTCTGGTCCACGATAATGTTCGGTTTCACGGTAATGTTCCGTTTCTGGTCCACGATAATGTTCTGTTTCGGTTTCACGGTAACGTTCCGTCTCTGGTTCACGGTAATGTTCCGTTTGTGGTCCACGATAATGTTGTGTTTTTGTTTCACGGTAATGTTCCGTCTCTGGTCCACGATAATGTTCGGTTTCACGATAATTTTCCGTTTCTGGTCCACGATAATGTTCTGTTTAGGTTTCACGGTAATGTTCTGTCTCTGGTCCACGATAATGTTCCGTCTCTGGTCCACGATAATGTTCTTTCTCTGGTCCACAATAATGTTCTGTTTCTGGTCCACGATAATGTTATGTTTCGGTTTCACGATAATGTTCTGTTTCGGTTTCACGGTAATGTTCTGTCTCTGGTCCACGGTAATGTTCTGTCTCTGGTCCACGATAATGTTCGGTTTCACGGTAATGTTCCATTTCTGGTCCACGATAATGTTGTGTATCTGTTTCACGGTAATGTTCCGTTTCTGGTCCACGATAATATTCTGTTTCGGCTTCATGGTAACGTTCCGTCTCTGGTCCACGGTAATGTTCCGTCTCTGTTTCACGGTAATATTCCCTTTCTGGTCCATGATAATGTTCTGTTTCACGGTAATGTTCTGTCTCTGGTCCACGCTAATGTTGTGTTTCTGTTTCACGGTAATGTTCCGTTTCTGGTCCACAATAATGTTCTGTTTCGGTTTCACGGTAATGTTCTTTCTCTTGTCCACGATAATGTTCTGTGTCTGGTCCACGGTAATGTTCCGTTTCTGTTTCACGGTAATGTTCCGTTTCTGGTCCACGATAATGTTCTGTTTCGGTTTCACGGTAATGTTCTGTCTCTGGTCCACGATAATGTTCAGTTTCACGGTAATGTTCCGTCTCTGGTCCACGATAATGTTCCGTCTTTGGTCCGCGATAATGTTCTGTCTCTGGTCCATGATAATGTTCCGTTTCTGGTCCACGATAATGTTCTGTTTCGGTTTCACGGTAATGTTCTGTCTCTGGTCCACGGTAATGTTCTGTTTCTGTTTCACGGTAATGTTCCGTCTCTGGTACACGATAATGTTCGGTTTCACGATAATGTTCCGTTTCTGGTCCACGATAATGTTCTGTTTAGGTTTCACGGTAATGTTCTGTCTCTGGTCCACGATAATGTTCCGTCTCTTGTCCACGATAATGTTCTGTCTCTGGTCCACGATAATGTTCCGTTTCTGGTCCACGATAATGTTCTGTTTCGGTTTCACGGTAATGTTCCGTCTCTGGTCCACGGTAATGTTCCGTCTCTGGTCCACGATAATGTTCTGTTTCACGGTAATGTTCCGTTTCTGGTCCATGATAATTTTCTGTTTCACGGTAATGTTCTGTTTCTGGTCCACGCTAATGTTCTGTTTCTGTTTCACGGTAATGTTCCGTCTCTGGTCCACGGTAATGTTCGGTTTCTGTTTCACGGTAATGTTCCGTCTCTGGTCCACGATAATGTTCTGTTTCTGTTTCACGGTAATGTTCCGTTTCTGGTCCACGATAATTTTGTGTTTCTGGTCCACGATAATGTTCTTTCTCTGGTCCATGATAATGTTCTGTTTCTGGTCCACGGTAATGTTCGATCTCTGGTACACGGTAATGTTCCGTTTCTGGTCCACGATAATGTTCTGTTTCGCTTTAACGGTAATGTTCCGTTTCTGGTCCACGATAATGTTCTGTTTCCGTTTCACGGTAATGTTCTGTCTCTGGTCCACGGTAATGTTCCGTCTCTGGTCCACGGTAATGTTCCGTCTCTGGTCCACGATAATGTTCTGTCTCTGGTCCATGATAATGTTCCGCTTCTGGTCCACGATAATGTTCTGTTTCGGTTTCACGTTAATGTTCTGTCTCTGGTCCACGGTAATGTTCTGTCTCTGGTCCACGGTAATGTTCTGTCTCTGGTCCACAGTAATGTTCCGTTTCTGGTCCACGATAATGTTGTGTTTCTGTTTCACGGCAATGTTCCATTTCTGGTCCACGATAATGTTCTGTTTCCGTTTCACGGTAATGTTCCGTCTCTGGTCCACGATAATGTTCTGTTTCTGTTTCACGGTAATGTTCCGTTTCCTGTCCATGATAATTTTCTGTTTCACGGTAATGTTCTGTCTCTGG
The DNA here is from genome assembly GCF_036924035.1 of Leuresthes tenuis. NCBI lineage: Eukaryota > Metazoa > Chordata > Actinopteri > Atheriniformes > Atherinopsidae > Leuresthes > Leuresthes tenuis. Next base: position 34,973,205 of record NW_027325355.1, on the reverse strand, counting down.
TCCACGCTAATGTTCTGTTTCTGTTTCACGGTAATGGTCCGTTTCTGGTCCACGATAATGTTGTGTTTCTGTTTCACGGTAATGTTCTGTTTCACGGTAATGTTCTGTCTCTGGTCCACGCTAATGTTCTGTTTCTGTTTCACGGTAATGTTCTGTTTCTGGTCCACGATAATGTTGTGTTTCTGTTTCACGGTAATGTTCCGTTTCTGGTCCACGATAATGTTCTGTTTCAGTTTCACGGTAATGTTCTGTCTCTGGTCCACGGTAATGTTCTGTCTCTGGTCCACTGTAATGTTCTGTTTCTGTTTCACGGTAATGTTCCGTTTCTGGTCCACGATAATGTTGTGTATCTGTTTCACGGTAATGTTCCGTTTCTGGTCCACGATAATGTTGTGTATCTGTTTCACGATAATGTTCCGTTTCTGGTCCACGATAATGTTCTGTTTCGGTTTGACGGTAATGTTCCGTTTCTGGTCCACGATAATGTTCTGTTTCGGTTTCACGGTAACGTTCCGTCTCTGGTTCACGGTAATGTTCCGTTTCTGGTCCACGATAATGTTGTGTTTTTGTTTCACGGTAATGTTCCGTCTCTGGTCCACGATAATGTTCGGTTTCACGGTAATGTTCCGTTTCTGGTCCACGATAATGTTCTGTTTCGGTTTCACGGTAACGTTCCGTCTCTGGTTCACGGTAATGTTCTCTTTCTGGTCCACGATAATGTTGTGTTTTTATTTCACGGTAATGTTCCGTCTCTGGTCCACGATAATGTTCGGTTTCACGATAATGTTCCGTTTCTGGTCCACGATAATGTTCTGTTTAGGTTTCACGGTAATGTTCTGTCTCTGGTCCACGATAATGTTCCGTCTCTGGTCCACGATAATGTTCTGTCTCTGGTCCACAATAATGTTCTGTTTCTGGTCCACGATAATATTATGTTTCGGTTTCACGGTAATGTTCTGTCTCTGGTCCACGGTAATGTTCTGTCTCTGGTCCACGATAATGTTCGGTTTCACGGTAATGTTCCATTTCTGGTCCACGATAATGTTGTGTATCTGTTTCACGGTAATGTTCCGTTTCTGGTCCACGATAATATTCTGTTTCGGCTTCATGGTAACGTTCCGTCTCTGGTCCACGGTAATGTTCCGTCTCTGTTTCACGGTAATGTTCCGTTTCTGGTCCATGATAATGTTCTGTTTCACGGTAATGTTCTGTCTCTGGTCCACGCTAATGTTGTGAATCTGTTTCACAGTAATGTTCCGTTTCTGGTCCACGATAATGTTCTGTTTCGGTTTCACGGTAATGTTCTGTCTCTTGTCCACGATAATGTTCTGTGTCTGGTCCATGGTAATGTTCCGTTTCTGTTTCACGGTAATGTTCCGTTTCTGGTCCACGATAATGTTGTGTTTCTGTTTCACGGTAATGTTCCGTTTCTGGTCCACGATAATTTTGTGTTTCTGTTTCACGGTAATGTTTCGTTTCTGGTCCACGATAGTGTTCTGTTTCGGTTTCACAGTAATGTTCCGTTTCTGGTCCACGATAATGTTGTGTTTCGGTTTCACGGTAATGTTCCGTCTCTGGTCCACGGTAATGTTCCGTCTCAGGTCCACGATAATGTTTTTTTTCTGTTTCACGGTAATGTTCTGTTTCTGGTCCATGATAATGTTCTGTTTCACGGTAATGTTCTGTCTCTGGTCCACGCTAATGTTCTGTTTCTGTTTCACGGTAATGTTCCGTTTCTGGTCCACAATAATGTTGTGTTTCTGTTTCACGGTAATGTTCTGTTTCACAGTAATGTTCTGTCTCTGGTAAACGCTAATGTTCTGTTTCTGTTTCACGGTAATGTTCCGTTTCTGGTCCATGATAATGTTGTGTTTCTGTTTCACGGTAATGTTCCGTTTCTGTTTCACGGTAATGTTCCGTTTCTGGTCCACAATAATGTTCTGTTACGGTTTCACGGTAATGTTCCGTCTCAGGTCCACGATAATGTTTTTTTTCTGTTTCACGGTAATGTTCTGTTTCTGGTCCATGATAATGTTCTGTTTCACGGTAATGTTCTGTCTCTGGTCCACGCTAATGTTCTGTTTCTGTTTCACGGTAATGTTCCGTTTCTGGTCCACAATAATGTTGTGTTTCTGTTTCACGGTAATGTTCTGTTTCACAGTAATGTTCTGTCTCTGGTAAACGCTAATGTTCTGTCTCTGGTCCACGGTAATGTTCCGTCTCTGGTCCACGATAATGTTCTGTGTCTGGTCCATGATAATGTTCCGTTTCTGGTCCACGATAATGTTCTGTTTCTGTTTCACGGTAATGTTTTGTCTCTGGTCCACGGTAATGTTCTGTCTCTGGTCCACGGTAATGTTCTGTCTCTGGTCCACGGTAATGTTGTGTCTCTGGTCCACGATAATGTTGTGTTTCTGTTTCAGAGCAATGTTCCGTTTCTGGTCCACGATAATGTTCTGTTTCGGTTTCACGGTAATGTTCCGTTTCTGGTCCACGATAATGTTCTGTTTCGGTTTCACGGTAATGTTCCGTCTCTGGTCCACGGTAATGTTCCGTTTCTGGTTCACGATAATGTTCTGTTTCTGTTTCACGGTAATATTCCGTTTCTGGTCCATGATAATGTTCTGTTTCACGGTAATGTTCTGTCTCTGGTCCACGCTAATGTTCTGTTTCTAATTCACGGTAATGTTCCGTTCCTGGTCCACTATAATGTTCTGTCTCTGGTCCACGATAATGTTCCGTTTCTGGTCCACGATAATGTTCTGTTTCGGTTTCACGGTAATGTTCTTTCTCTGGTCCACGATAATGTTCCGTTTCTGGTCCACGATAATGTTCTGTATTGGTTTCACGGTAATGTTCTGTGTGTGGTCCACGGTAATGTTCTGTTTCTGTTTCACGGTAATGTTCCGTTTCTGGTCCACGATAATGTTGTGTTTCTGTTTCACGGTAATGTTCCGTTTATGGTCCACGATAATGTTCTGTTTCGGTTTCACGGTAATGTTCCGTTTCTGGTCCACGATAATGTTCTGTTTCGGTATCACGGTAATGTTCCGTTTCTGGTCCACGATAATGTTCTGTTTCCGTTTCACGGTAATGTTCTGTCTCTTGTCCACGGTAATGTTCCCTCTCTGGTCCACGATAATGTTCGTTTTCACGATAATGTTCCGTCTCTGGTCCACGATAATGTTCTGTCTCTGGTCCACGGTAATGTTCTGTTTCTGTTTCACGGTAATGTTCCGTTTCTGGTCCACGATAATGTTGTGTTTCTATTTCACGGCAATGTTCCGTTTCTGGTCCACGATAATGTTCTCTTTCCGTTTCACGGTAATGTTCTGTCTCTGGTCCACGCTAATGTTCTGTTTCTGTTTCACGGTAATGTTCCGTTTCTGGTCCACAATAATGTTGTGTTTCTGTTTCACGGTAATGTTCTGTTTCACAGTAATGTTCTGTCTCTGGTAAACGCTAATGTTCTGTTTCTGTTTCACGGTAATGTTCCGTTTCTGGTCCATGATAATGTTGTGTTTCTGTTTCACGGTAATGTTCCGTTTCTGTTTCACGGTAATGTTCCGTTTCTGGTCCACAATAATGTTCTGTTACGGTTTCACGGTAATGTTCCGTCTCAGGTCCACGATAATGTTTTTTTTCTGTTTCACGGTAATGTTCTGTTTCTGGTCCATGATAATGTTCTGTTTCACGGTAATGTTCTGTCTCTGGTCCACGCTAATGTTCTGTTTCTGTTTCACGGTAATGTTCCGTTTCTGGTCCACAATAATGTTGTGTTTCTGTTTCACGGTAATGTTCTGTTTCACAGTAATGTTCTGTCTCTGGTAAACGCTAATGTTCTGTCTCTGGTCCACGGTAATGTTCCGTCTCTGGTCCACGATAATGTTCTGTGTCTGGTCCATGATAATGTTCCGTTTCTGGTCCACGATAATGTTCTGTTTCTGTTTCACGGTAATGTTTTGTCTCTGGTCCACGGTAATGTTCTGTCTCTGGTCCACGGTAATGTTCTGTCTCTGGTCCACGGTAATGTTGTGTCTCTGGTCCACGATAATGTTGTGTTTCTGTTTCAGAGCAATGTTCCGTTTCTGGTCCACGATAATGTTCTGTTTCGGTTTCACGGTAATGTTCCGTTTCTGGTCCACGATAATGTTCTGTTTCGGTTTCACGGTAATGTTCCGTCTCTGGTCCACGGTAATGTTCCGTTTCTGGTTCACGATAATGTTCTGTTTCTGTTTCACGGTAATATTCCGTTTCTGGTCCATGATAATGTTCTGTTTCACGGTAATGTTCTGTCTCTGGTCCACGCTAATGTTCTGTTTCTAATTCACGGTAATGTTCCGTTCCTGGTCCACTATAATGTTCTGTCTCTGGTCCACGATAATGTTCCGTTTCTGGTCCACGATAATGTTCTGTTTCGGTTTCACGGTAATGTTCTTTCTCTGGTCCACGATAATGTTCCGTTTCTGGTCCACGATAATGTTCTGTATTGGTTTCACGGTAATGTTCTGTGTGTGGTCCACGGTAATGTTCTGTTTCTGTTTCACGGTAATGTTCCGTTTCTGGTCCACGATAATGTTGTGTTTCTGTTTCACGGTAATGTTCCGTTTATGGTCCACGATAATGTTCTGTTTCGGTTTCACGGTAATGTTCCGTTTCTGGTCCACGATAATGTTCTGTTTCGGTATCACGGTAATGTTCCGTTTCTGGTCCACGATAATGTTCTGTTTCCGTTTCACGGTAATGTTCTGTCTCTTGTCCACGGTAATGTTCCCTCTCTGGTCCACGATAATGTTCGTTTTCACGATAATGTTCCGTCTCTGGTCCACGATAATGTTCTGTCTCTGGTCCACGGTAATGTTCTGTTTCTGTTTCACGGTAATGTTCCGTTTCTGGTCCACGATAATGTTGTGTTTCTATTTCACGGCAATGTTCCGTTTCTGGTCCACGATAATGTTCTCTTTCCGTTTCACGGTAATGTTCTGTCTCTGGTCAACGGTAATGTTCCGTCTCTGGTCCACGGTAATGTTCCGTCTCTGGTCCACGATAATGTTGTGTTTCTGTTTCACGGTAATGTTCTGTCTCTGGTCCATGGTAATGTTCTGTCTCTGGTCGACGGTAATGTTCGGTTTCAAGGTAAAGTTCGGTCTCTGGTCCACAGTAATGTTCTGTCTCTGGTCCACGGTAATGTTCTGTCTCTGGTCCACGGTAATGTCCTGTCTCTGGTCAATGGTAATGTTCTGTCTCTGGTCCACGGTAATGTTCTGTCTCTGGTCCATGGTAATGTTCGATCTCTGGTCCACGATAATGTTCGGTTTCACGGTAATGTTCCGTCTCTGGTCCACGATAATGTTCTGTTTCTGTTTCACGGTAATGTTCCATTTCTGGTCCACGATAATGTTCTGTTTCGGTTTCACGGTAATGTTCTGTCTCTGGTCCACGGTAATGTTCTGTCTCTGGTCCACGATAATGTTCCGTTTCACGGTAATGTTCTGTCTCTGGTCAACGGTAATGTTCTGTTTCTGTTTCACGGTAATGTTCCGTCTCTGGTCCACGATAATGTTCGGTTTCACGGTAATGTTCGGTTTCACGGTAATGTTCTGTCTCTGGTCCACGGTAATGTTCTGTCTCTGGTCCACGATAATGTTCGGTTTCACGATAATGTTCCGTTTCTGGTCCACGATAATGTTCTGTTTAGGTTTCACGGTAATGCTCTGTCTCTGGTCCACGATAATGTTCCGTTTCTGGTCCACGATAATGTTCCGTTTTGGTTTCACGGTAATGTTCCGTTTCTGGTCCACGATAATGTTGTGTTTCTGTTTCACGGTAATGTTCCGTTTCTGGTCCACGATAATGTTGTGTTTAAGTTTTACGGTAATGTTCCGTTTCTGGTCCACGATAATGTTCTGTTTCGGTTTCACGGTAATGTTCCGTCTCTGGTCCACGGTAATGTTCCGTCTCTGGTCCACGATAATGTTGTGTTTCTGTTTCACGGTAATGTTGTGTCTCTGGTCCATGGTAATGTTCTGTCTCTGGTCGACGGTAATGTTCGGTTTCAAGGTAAAGTTCGGTCTCTGGTCCACAGTAATGTTCTGTCTCTGGTCCACGGTAATGTTCTGTCTCTGGTCCACGGTAATGTCCTGTCTCTGGTCAATGGTAATGTTCTGTCTCTGGTCCACAGTAATGTTCTGTCTCTGGTCCACGGTAATGTTCTGTCTCTGGTCCACGGTAATGTTCGATCTCTGGTCCACGATAATGTTCGGTTTCACGGTAATGTTCCGTCTCTGGTCCACGATAATGTTCTGTTTCTGTTTCAGGGTAATGTTCCGTTTCTGGTCCACGATAATGTTCTGTTTCGCTTTCACGGTAATGTTCTGTCTGTGGTCCACGGTAATGTTCTGTCTCTGGTCCACGATAATGTTCGGTTTCACGGTAATGTTCTGTCTCTGGTCCACAGTAATGTTCCGTTTCTGGTCCACGATAATGTTGTGTTTCTATTTCACGGCAATGTTCCGTTTCTGGTCCATGATAATGTTCTCTTTCCGTTTCACGGTAATGTTCTGTCTCTGGTCAACGGTAATGTTCCGTCTCTGGTCCACGGTAATGTTCCGTCTCTGGTCCACGATAATGTTGTGTTTCTGTTTCACGGTAATGTTCCGTCTCTGGTCCACGGTAATGTTCCGTTTCTGGTCCACGATAATGTTGTGTTTCTGTTTCACGGTAATGTTCCCTCTCTGGTCCACGATAATGTTCGTTTTCACGATAATGTTCCGTCTCTGGTCCACGATAATGTTCTGTCTCTGGTCCACGGTAATATTCTGTTTCTGTTTCACGGTAATGTTCCGTTTCTGGTCCACGATAATGTTGTGTTTCTATTTCACGGCAATGTTCCGTTTCTGGTCCACGATAATGTTCTCTTTCCGTTTCACGGTAATGTTCTGTCTCTGGTCAACGGTAATGTTCCGTCTCTGGTCCACGGTAATGTTCCGTCTCTGGTCCACGATAATGTTGTGTTTCTGTTTCACGGTAATGTTCTGTCTCTGGTCCATGGTAATGTTCTGTCTCTGGTCGACGGTAATGTTCGGTTTCAAGGTAAAGTTCGGTCTCTGGTCCACAGTAATGTTCTGTCTCTGGTCCACGGTAATGTTCTGTCTCTGGTCCACGGTAATGTCCTGTCTCTGGTCAATGGTAATGTTCTGTCTCTGGTCCACGGTAATGTTCTGTCTCTGGTCCACGGTAATGTTCGATCTCTGGTCCACGATAATGTTCGGTTTCACGGTAATGTTCCGTCTCTGGTCCACGATAATGTTCTGTTTCTTTTTCACGGTAATGTTCCGTTTCTGGTCCACGATAATGTTCTGTTTCGGTTTCACGGTAATGTTCTGTCTCTGGTCCACGGTAATGTTCTGTCTCTGGTCCACGATAATGTTCGGTTTCACGGTAATGTTCTGTCTCTGGTCCACAGTAATGTTCCGTTTCTGGTCCACGATAATGTTGTGTTTCTATTTCACGGCAATGTTCCGTTTCTGGTCCACGATAATGTTCTCTTTCCGTTTCACGGTAATGTTCTGTCTCTGGTCCACGATAATGTTCCGTTTCTGGTCCACGATAATGTTCTGTTTCGGTTTCACGGTAATGTTCCGTCTCTGGTCCACGATAATGTTCGCTTTCACGGTAATGTTCGGTTTCACGGTAATGTTCCGTTTCTGGTCCACGATAATGTTCTGTTTCGGTTTCACGGTAATGTTCCGTCTCTGGTCCACGGTAATGTTCGGTTTCACGGTAATGTTCGGTTTCACGGTAATGTTCTGTCTCTGGTCCACGGTAATGTTCTGTCTCTGGTCCACGGTGATGTTCTGTTTCTTTTTCATGGTAATGTTCCATTTCTGGTCCACGATAATGTTGTGTATCTGTTTCACGGTAATGTTCCGTTTCTGGTCCACGATAATATTCTGTTTCGGCTTCATGGTAACGTTCCGTCTCTGGTCCACGGTAATGTTCCGTCTCTGTTTCACGGTAATGTTCCGTTTCTGGTCCATGATAATGTTCTGTTTCACGGTAATGTTCTGTCTATGGTCCACGCTAATGTTGTGAATCTGTTTCACGGTAATGTTCCGTTTCTGGTCCACGATAATGTTCTGTTTCGGTTTCACGGTAATGTTCTGTCTCTTGTCCACGATAATGTTCTTTCTCTGGTCCATGATAATGTTCTGTTTCTGGTCCACGGTAATGTTCGATCTCTGGTACACGGTAATGTTCGGTTTCACGGTAATGTTCCGTTTCTGGTCCACGATAATGTTCTGTTTCGGTTTAACGGTAATGTTCCGTTTCTGGTCCACGATAATGTTCTGTTTAGGTTTCACGGTAATGTTCTGTCTCTGGTCCACGATAATGTTCCGTCTCTTGTCCACGATAATGTTCTGTCTCTGGTCCACGATAATGTTCCGTTTCTGGTCCACGATAATGTTCTGTTTCGGTTTCACGGTAATGTTCCGTCTCTGGTCCACGATAATGTTCGGTTTCACGGTAATGTTCGGTTTCACGGTAATGTTCTGTCTCTGGTCCACGGTAATGTTCTGTCTCTGGTCCACGGTGATGTTCTGTTTCTTTTTCATGGTAATGTTCCATTTCTGGTCCACGATAATGTTGTGTATCTGTTTCACGGTAATTTTCCGTTTCTGGTCCACGATAATATTCTGTTTCGGCTTCATGGTAACGTTCCGTCTCTGGTCCACGGTAATGTTCCGTCTCTGTTTCACGGTAATGTTCCGTTTCTGGTCCATGATAATGTTCTGTTTCACGGTAATGTTCTGTCTCTGGTCCACGCTAATGTTGTGAATCTGTTTCACGGTAATGTTCCGTTTCTGGTCCACGATAATGTTCTGTTTCGGTTTCACGGTAATGTTCTGTCTCTTGTCCACGATAATGTTCTGTGTCTGGTCCACGGTAATGTTCCGTTTCTGTTTCACGGTAATGTTCCGTTTCTGGTCCACGATAATGTTCTGTTTCGGTTTCACGGTAATGTTCTGTCTCTGGTCCACGATAATGTTCCGTCTCTGGTCCACGATAATGTTCCGTTTCTGGTCCACGATAATGTTCTTTTTCGGTTTCCCGGTAATGTTCTGTCTCTGGTCCACGGTAATGTTCTGTCTCTGGTCCACGGTAATGTTCTGTTTCACGATAATGTTCCGTTTCTGGTCCACGATAATGTTCTGTTTAGGTTTCACGGTAATGTTCTGTCTCTGGTCCACGATAATGTTCCGTCTCTTGTCCACGATAATGTTCTGTCTCTGGTCCACGATAATGTTCCGTTTCTGGTCCACGATAATGTTCTGTTTCGGTTTCACGGTAATGTTCCGTCTCTGGTCCACGGTAATGTTCCGTCTCTGGTCCACGATAATGTTCTGTTTCACGGTAATGTTCCGTTTCTGGTCCATGATAATTTTCTGTTTCACGGTAATGTTCTGTCTCTGGTCCACGCTAATGTTCTGTTTCTGTTTCACGGTAATGTTCCGTCTCTGGTCCACGGTAATGTTCTGTCTCTGGTCCACGGTAATGTTCGATCTCTGGTCCACGATAATGTTCGGTTTCTGTTTCACGGTAATGTTCCGTTTCTGGTCCACGATAATGTTCTGTTTCTGTTTCACGGTAATGTTCCGTTTCTGGTCCACGATAATTTTGTGTTTCTGGTCCACGATAATGTTCTTTCTCTGGTCCATGATAATGTTCTGTTTCTGGTCCACGGTAATGTTCGATCTCTGGTACACGGTAATGTTCGGTTTCACGGTAATGTTCCGTTTCTGGTCCACGATAATGTTCTGTTTCGGTTTAACGGTAATGTTCCGTTTCTGGTCCACGATAATGTTCTGTTTAGGTTTCACGGTAATGTTCTGTCTCTGGTCCACGATAATGTTCCGTCTCTTGTCCACGATAATGTTCTGTCTCTGGTCCACGATAATGTTCCGTTTCTGGTCCACGATAATGTTCTGTTTCGGTTTCACGGTAATGTTCCGTCTCTGGTCCACGGTAATGTTCCGTCTCTGGTCCACGATAATGTTCTGTTTCACGGTAATGTTCCGTTTCTGGTCCATGATAATTTTCTCTTTCACGGTAATGTTCTGTCTCTGGTCCACGCTAATGTTCTGTTTCTGTTTCACGGTAATGTTCCGTCTCTGGTCCACGGTAATGTTCTGTCTCTGGTCCACGGTAATGTTCGATCTCTGGTCCATGATAATGTTCTGTTTCTGTTTCACGGTAATGTTCCGTTTCTGGTCCACGATAATGTTCTGTTTCTGTTTCACGGTAATGTTCCGTTTCTGGTCCACGATAATTTTGTGTTTCTGGTCCACGATAATGTTCTTTCTCTGGTCCATGATAATGTTCTGTTTCTGGTCCACGGTAATGTTCGATCTCTGGTACACGGTAATGTTCGGTTTCACGGTAATGTTCCGTTTCTGGTCCACGATAATGTTCTGTTTCGGTTTAACGGTAATGTTCCGTTTCTGGTCCACGATAATGTTCTGTTTCCGTTTCACGGTAATGTTCTGTCTCTGGTCCACGGTAATGTTCCGTCTCTGGTCCACGGTAATGTTCTGTCTCTGGTCCATGATAATGTTCCGCTTCTGGTCCACGATAATTTTGTGTTTCTGTTTCACGGTAATGTTCCGTTTCTGGTCCACGGTAATGTTGTGTTTCATTTTCACGGTAATGTTCCGTTTCTGGTCCACGATAATGTTCTGTTTCGGTTTCACGGTAATGTTCTGTCTCTGGTCCACGATAATGTTCTGTCTCTGGTCCACGGTAATGTTCTGTTTCTGTTTCACGGTAATGGTCCGTTTCTGGTCCATGATAATATTCTGTTTCACGGTAATGTTCTGTCTCTGGTCCACGCTAATGTTCTGTTTCGGTTTCACGGTAATGTTCCGTTTCTGGTCCACGATAATGTTCTGTCTCTGGTCCACGGTAATGTTCTGTTTCTGTTTCACGGTAATGTTCCGTTTCTCGTCCACGATAATGTTCTGTTTCTGTTTCACGGTAATGTTCCGTTTCTGGTCCACAATAAGGTTCTGCTTCGGTTTCACGGTAATGTTCCGTTTCTGGTCCACGATAATGTTCTTTTTCGGTTTCACGGTAATGTTCCGTCTCTGGTCCACGGTAATGTTCCGTGTCTGGTCCACGATAATGTTCTGTTTCTGTTTCACGGTAATGTTCCGTTTCCTGTCCATGATAATTTTCTGTTTCACGGTAATGTTCTGTCTCTGGTCCACGCTAATGTTCTGTTTCTGTTTCACGGTAATGGTCCGTTTCTGGTCCACGATAATGTTGTGTTTCTGTTTCACGGTAATGTTCTGTTTCACGGTAATGTTCTGTCTCTGGTCCACGCTAATGTTCTGTTTCTGTTTCACGGTAATGTTCTGTTTCTGGTCCACGATAATGTTGTGTTTCTGTTTCACGGTAATGTTCCGTTTCTGGTCCACGATAATGTTCTGTTTCGGTTTCACGGTAATGTTTTGTCTCTTGTCCACGATAATGTTCTGTGTCTGGTCCACGGTAATGTTCCGTTTCTGTTTCACGGTAATGTTCTGTTTCTGGTCCACGATAATGTTCTGTTTCGGTATCACGGTAATGTTCTGTCTCTGGTCCACGATAATGTTCGGTTTCACGGTAATGTTCCGTCTCTGGTCCACGATAATGTTCCGTCTCTGGTCCACGATAATGTTCCGTTTCTGGTCCACGATAATGTTCTGTTTCGGTTTCACAGTAATGTTCTGTCTCTGGTCCACGGTAATGTTCTGTCTCTGGTCCACGGTAATGTTCTGTTTCACGATAATGTTCCGTTTCTGGTCCACGATAATGTTCTGTTTAGGTTTCACGGTAATGTTCTGTCTCTGGTCCACGATAATGTTCCGTCTCTTGTCCACGATAATGTTCTGTCTCTGGTCCACGATAATGTTCCGTTTCTGGTCCACGATAATGTTCTGTTTCGGTTTCACGGTAATGTTCCGTCTCTGGTCCACGGTAATGTTCCGTCTCTGGTCCACGATAATGTTCTGTTTCACGGTAATGTTCCGGTTCTGGTCCATGATAATTTTCTGTTTCACGGTAATGTTCTGTCTCTGGTCCACGCTAATGTTCTGTTTCTGTTTCACGGTAATGTTACGCTTCTGGTCCACGATAATGTTGTGTTTCTTTTTCACGGTAATGTTCTGTTTCATGGTAATGTTCTGTCTCTGGTCCACGCTAATGTTCTGTTTCTGTTTCACGGTAATGTTCCGTTTCTGGTCCACGATAATGTTGTGTTTCTGTTTCACGGTAATGTTCCGTTTCTGGTCCACGATAATTTTGTGTTTCTGTTTCACGGTAATGTTTCGTTTCTGGTCCACGATAGTGTTCTGTTTCGGTTTCACAGTAATGTTCCGTTTCTGGTCCACGATAATGTTGTGTTTCGGTTTCACGGTAATGTTCCGTCTCTGGTCCACGGTAATGTTCCGTCTCAGGTCCACGATAATGTTTTTTTTCTGTTTCACGGTAATGTTCTGTTTCTGGTCCATGATAATGTTCTGTTTCACGTTAATGTTCTGTCTCTGGTCCACGCTAATGTTCTGTTTCTGTTTCACGGTAATGTTCCGTTTCTGGTCCACAATAATGTTGTGTTTCTGTTTCACGGTAATGTTCTGTTTCACAGTAATGTTCTGTCTCTGGTAAACGCTAATGTTCTGTTTCTGTTTCACGGTAATGTTCCGTTTCTGGTCCATGATAATGTTGTGTTTCTGTTTCACGGTAATGTTCCGTTTCTGTTTCACGGTAATGTTCCGTTTCTGGTCCACAATAATGTTCTGTTACGGTTTCACGGTAATGTTCCGTTTCTGGTCCACGATAATGTTCTGTTTCCGTTTCACGGTAATGTTCTGTCTCTGGTCCACGGTAATGTTCCGTCTCTGGTCCACGATAATGTTCTGTGTCTGGTCCATGATAATGTTCCGTTTCTGGTCCACGATAATGTTCTGTTTCTGTTTCACGGTAATGTTTTGTCTCTGGTCCACGGTAATGTTCTGTCTCTGGTCCACGGTAACGTTCTGTCTCTGGTCCACGGTAATGTTGTGTCTCTGGTCCACGATAATGTTGTGTTTCTGTTTCAGAGCAATGTTCCGTTTCTGGTCCACGATAATGTTCTGTTTCGGTTTCACGGTAATGTTCCGTTTCTGGTCCACGATAATGTTCTGTTTCGGTTTCACGGTAATGTTCCGTCTCTGGTCCACGGTAATGTTCCGTTTCTGGTTCACGATAATGTTCTGTTTCTGTTTCACGGTAATATTCCGTTTCTGGTCCATGATAATGTTCTGTTTCACGGTAATGTTCTGTCTCTGGTCCACGCTAATGTTCTGTTTCTAATTCACGGTAATGTTCCGTTCCTGGTCCACGATAATGTTCTGTCTCTGGTCCACGATAATGTTCCGTTTCTGGTCCACGATAATGTTCTGTTTCGGTTTCACGGTAATGTTCTTTCTCTGGTCCACGATAATGTTCCGTTTCTGGTCCACGATAATGTTCTGTTTTGGTTTCACGGTAATGTTCTGTGTCTGGTCCACGGTAATGTTCTGTTTCTGTTTCACGGTAATGTTCCGTTTCTGGTCCACGATAATGTTGTGTTTCTGTTTCACGGTAATGTTCCGTTTATGGTCCACGATAATGTTCTGTTTGGGTTTCACGGTAATGATCCGTTTCTGGTCCACGATAATGTTCTGTTTCGGTTTCACGGTAATGTTCCGTTTCTGGTCCACGATAATGTTCTGTTTCCGTTTCACGGTAATGTTCTGTCTCTGGTCCACGGTAATGTTCCCTCTCTGGTCCACGATAATGTTCGTTTTCACGATAATGTTCCGTCTCTGGTCCACGATAATGTTCTGTCTCTGGTCCACGGTAATGTTCTGTTTCTGTTTCACGGTAATGTTCCGTTTCTGGTCCACGATAATGTTGTGTTTCTATTTCACGGCAATGTTCCGTTTCTGGTCCACGATAATGTTCTCTTTCCGTTTCACGGTAATGTTCTGTCTCTGGTCAACGGTAATGTTCTGTCTCTGGTCCACGGTAATGTTCCGTCTCTGGTCCACGATAATGTTGTGTTTCTGTTTCACGGTAATGTTCTGTCTCTGGTCCATGGTAATGTTCTGTCTCTGGTCGACGGTAATGTTCGGTTTCAAGGTAAAGTTCGGTCTCTGGTCCACAGTAATGTTCTGTCTCTGGTCCACGGTAATGTTCTGTCTCTGGTCCACGGTAATGTCCTGTCTCTGGTCAATGGTAATGTTCTGTCTCTGGTCCACGGTAATGTTCTGTCTCTGGTCCACGGTAATGTTCGATCTCTGGTCCACGATAATGTTCGGTTTCACGGTAATGTTCCGTCTCTGGTCCACGATAATGTTCTGTTTCTGTTTCACGGTAATGTTCCATTTCTGGTCCACGATAATGTTCTGTTTCGGTTTCACGGTAATGTTCTGTCTCTGGTCCACGGTAATGTTCTGTCTCTGGTCCACGATAATGTTCCGTTTCACGGTAATGTTCTGTCTCTGGTCAACGGTAATGTTCTGTTTCTGTTTCACGGTAATGTTCCGTCTCTGGTCCACGATAATGTTCGGTTTCACGGTAATGTTCGGTTTCACGGTAATGTTCTGTCTCTGGTCCACGGTAATGTTCTGTCTCTGGTCCACGATAATGTTCGGTTTCACGATAATGTTCCGTTTCTGGTCCACGATAATGTTCTGTTTAGGTTTCACGGTAATGCTCTGTCTCTGGTCCACGATAATGTTCCGTTTCTGGTCCACGATAATGTTCCGTTTTGGTTTCACGGTAATGTTCCGTTTCTGGTCCACGATAATGTTGTGTTTCTGTTTCACGGTAATGTTCCGTTTCTGGTCCACGATAATGTTGTGTTTAAGTTTTACGGTAATGTTCCGTTTCTGGTCCACTATAATGTTCTGTTTCGGTTTCACGGTAATGTTCCGTCTCTGGTCCACGGTAATGTTCCGTCTCTGGTCCACGATAATGTTGTGTTTCTGTTTCACGGTAATGTTCTGTCTCTGGTCCATGGTAATGTTCTGTCTCTGGTCGACGGTAATGTTCGGTTTCAAGGTAAAGTTCGGTCTCTGGTCCACAGTAATGTTCTGTCTCTGGTCCACGGTAATGTTCTGTCTCTGGTCCACGGTAATGTCCTGTCTCTGGTCAATGGTAATGTTCTGTCTCTGGTCCACGGTAATGTTCTGTCTCTGGTCCACGGTAATGTTCTGTCTCTGGTCCACGGTAATGTTCTGTTTCGCTTTCACGGTAATGTTCTGTCTGTGGTCCACGGTAATGTTCTGTCTCTGGTCCACGATAATGTTCGGTTTCACGGTAATGTTCTGTCTCTGGTCCACAGTAATGTTCCGTTTCTGGTCCACGATAATGTTGTGTTTCTATTTCACGGCAATGTTCCGTTTCTGGTCCATGATAATGTTCTCTTTCCGTTTCACGGTAATGTTCGGTCTCTTGTCAACGGTAATGTTCCGTCTCTGGTCCACGGTAATGTTCCGTCTCTGGTCCACGATAATGTTGTGTTTCTGTTTCACGGTAATGTTCCGTCTCTGGTCCACGGTAATGTTCCGTTTCTGGTCCACGATAATATTGTGTTTCTGTTTCACGGTAATGTTCCCTCTCTGGTCCATGATAATGTTCGTTTTCACGATAATGTTCCGTTTCTGGTCCACGATAATGTTGTGTTTCTATTTCACGGCAATGTTCCGTTTCTGGTCTACGATAATGTTCTCTTTCCGTTTCACGGTAATGTTCTGTCTCTGGTCAACGGTAATGTTCCGTCTCTGGTCCACGGTAATGTTCCGTCTCTGGTCCACGATAATGTTGTGTTTCTGTTTCACGGTAATGTTCTGTCTCTGGTCCATGGTAATGTTCTGTCTCTGGTCGATGGTAATGTTCGGTTTCAAGGTAAAGTTCGGTCTCTGGTCCACAGTAATGTTCTGTCTCTGGTCCACGGTAATGTTCTGTCTCTGGTCCACGGTAATGTCCTGTCTCTGGTCAATGGTAATGTTCTGTCTCTGGTCCACGGTAATGTTCTGTCTCTGGTCCACGGTAATGTTCGATCTCTGGTCCACGATAATGTTCGGTTTCACGGTAATGTTCCGTCTCTGGTCCACGATAAAGTTCTGTTTCTTTTTCACGGTAATGTTCCGTTTCTGGTCCACGATAATGTTCTGTTTCGGTTTCACGGTAATGTTCTGTCTCTGGTCCACGGTAATGTTCTGTCTCTGGTCCACGATAATGTTCCGTTTCACGGTAATGTTCTGTCTCTGGTCTACAGTAATGTTCCGTTTCTGGTCCACGATAATGTTGTGTTTCTATTTCACGGCAATGTTCCGTTTCTGGTCCACGATAATGTTCTCTTTCCGTTTCACGGTAATGTTCTGTCTCTGGTCAACGGTAATGTTCTGTTTCTGTTTCACGGTAATGTTCCGTCTCTGGTCCACGATAATGTTCGGTTTCACGGTAATGTTCGGTTTCACGGTAATGTTCCGTTTCTGGTCCATGATAATATTCTGTTTCACGGTAATGTTCTGTCTCTGGTCCACGCTAATGTTGTGAATCTGTTTCACGGTAATGTTCCGTTTCTGGTCCACGATAATGTTCTGTTTCGGTTTCACGGTAATGTTCTGTCTCTTGTCCACGATAATGTTCTGTGTCTGGTCCACGGTAATGTTCCGTTTCTGTTTCACGGTAATGTTCCGTTTCTGGTCCACGATAATGTTCTGTTTCGGTTTCACGGTAATGTTCTGTCTCTGGTCCACGATAATGTTCCGTCTCTGGTCCACGATAATGTTCCGTTTCTGGTCCACGATAATGTTCTGTTTCGGTTTCACGGTAATGTTCTGTCTCTGGTCCACGGTAATGTTCTGTCTCTGGTCCACGGTAATGTTCTGTTTCACGATAATGTTCCGTTTCTGGTCCACGATAATGTTCTGTTTCGGTTTAACGGTAATGTTCCGTTTCTGGTCCACGATAATGTTCTGTTTAGGTTTCACGGTAATGTTCTGTCTCTGGTCCACGATAATGTTCCGTCTCTTGTCCACGATAATGTTCTGTCTCTGGTCCACGATAATGTTCCGTTTCTGGTCCACGATAATGTTCTGTTTCGGTTTCACGGTAATGTTCCGTCTCTGGTCCACGGTAATGTTCCGTCTCTGGTCCACGATAATGTTCTGTTTCACGGTAATGTTCCGTTTCTGGTCCATGATAATTTTCTCTTTCACGGTAATGTTCTGTCTCTGGTCCACGCTAATGTTCTGTTTCTGTTTCACGGTAATGTTCCGTCTCTGGTCCACGGTAATGTTCTGTCTCTGGTCCACGGTAATGTTCGATCTCTGGTCCATGATAATGTTCTGTTTCTGTTTCACGGTAATGTTCCGTTTCTGGTCCACGATAATGTTCTGTTTCTGTTTCACGGTAATGTTCCGTTTCTGGTCCACGATAATTTTGTGTTTCTGGTCCACGATAATGTTCTTTCTCTGGTCCATGATAATGTTCTGTTTCTGGTCCACGGTAATGTTCGATCTCTGGTACACGGTAATGTTCGGTTTCACGGTAATGTTCCGTTTCTGGTCCACGATAATGTTCTGTTTCGGTTTAACGGTAATGTTCCGTTTCTGGTCCACGATAATGTTCTGTTTCCGTTTCACGGTAATGTTCTGTCTCTGGTCCACGGTAATGTTCCGTCTCTGGTCCACGGTAATGTTCTGTCTCTGGTCCATGATAATGTTCCGCTTCTGGTCCACGATAATTTTGTGTTTCTGTTTCACGGTAATGTTCCGTTTCTGGTCCACGGTAATGTTGTGTTTCATTTTCACGGTAATGTTCCGTTTCTGGTCCACGATAATGTTCTGTTTCGGTTTCACGGTAATGTTCTGTCTCTGGTCCACGATAATGTTCTGTCTCTGGTCCACGGTAATGTTCTGTTTCTGTTTCACGGTAATGGTCCGTTTCTGGTCCATGATAATATTCTGTTTCACGGTAATGTTCTGTCTCTGGTCCACGCTAATGTTCTGTTTCGGTTTCACGGTAATGTTCCGTTTCTGGTCCACGATAATGTTCTGTCTCTGGTCCACGGTAATGTTCTGTTTCTGTTTCACGGTAATGTTCCGTTTCTCGTCCACGATAATGTTCTGTTTCTGTTTCACGGTAATGTTCCGTTTCTGGTCCACAATAAGGTTCTGCTTCGGTTTCACGGTAATGTTCCGTTTCTGGTCCACGATAATGTTCTTTTTCGGTTTCACGGTAATGTTCCGTCTCTGGTCCACGGTAATGTTCCGTGTCTGGTCCACGATAATGTTCTGTTTCTGTTTCACGGTAATGTTCCGTTTCCTGTCCATGATAATTTTCTGTTTCACGGTAATGTTCTGTCTCTGGTCCACGCTAATGTTCTGTTTCTGTTTCACGGTAATGGTCCGTTTCTGGTCCACGATAATGTTGTGTTTCTGTTTCACGGTAATGTTCTGTTTCACGGTAATGTTCTGTCTCTGGTCCACGCTAATGTTCTGTTTCTGTTTCACGGTAATGTTCTGTTTCTGGTCCACGATAATGTTGTGTTTCTGTTTCACGGTAATGTTCCGTTTCTGGTCCACGATAATGTTCTGTTTCGGTTTCACGGTAATGTTTTGTCTCTTGTCCACGATAATGTTCTGTGTCTGGTCCACGGTAATGTTCCGTTTCTGTTTCACGGTAATGTTCTGTTTCTGGTCCACGATAATGTTCTGTTTCGGTTTCACGGTAATGTTCTGTCTCTGGTCCACGATAATGTTCGGTTTCACGGTAATGTTCCGTCTCTGGTCCACGATAATGTTCCGTCTCTGGTCCACGATAATGTTCCGTTTCTGGTCCACGATAATGTTCTGTTTCGGTTTCACAGTAATGTTCTGTCTCTGGTCCACGGTAATGTTCTGTCTCTGGTCCACGGTAATGTTCTGTTTCACGATAATGTTCCGTTTCTGGTCCACGATAATGTTCTGTTTAGGTTTCACGGTAATGTTCTGTCTCTGGTCCACGATAATGTTCCGTCTCTTGTCCACGATAATGTTCTGTCTCTGGTCCACGATAATGTTCCGTTTCTGGTCCACGATAATGTTCTGTTTCGGTTTCACGGTAATGTTCCGTCTCTGGTCCACGGTAATGTTCCGTCTCTGGTCCACGATAATGTTCTGTTTCACGGTAATGTTCCGGTTCTGGTCCATGATAATTTTCTGTTTCACGGTAATGTTCTGTCTCTGGTCCACGCTAATGTTCTGTTTCTGTTTCACGGTAATGTTACGCTTCTGGTCCACGATAATGTTGTGTTTCTTTTTCACGGTAATGTTCTGTCTCTGGTCCACGCTAATGTTCTGTTTCTGTTTCACGGTAATGTTCCGTTTCTGGTCCACGATAATGTTGTGTTTCTGTTTCACGGTAATGTTCCGTTTCTGGTCCACGATAATTTTGTGTTTCTGTTTCACGGTAATGTTTCGTTTCTGGTCCACGATAGTGTTCTGTTTCGGTTTCACAGTAATGTTCCGTTTCTGGTCCACGATAATGTTGTGTTTCGGTTTCACGGTAATGTTCCGTCTCTGGTCCACGGTAATGTTCCGTCTCAGGTCCACGATAATGTTTTTTTTCTGTTTCACGGTAATGTTCTGTTTCTGGTCCATGATAATGTTCTGTTTCACGTTAATGTTCTGTCTCTGGTCCACGCTAATGTTCTGTTTCTGTTTCACGGTAATGTTCCGTTTCTGGTCCACAATAATGTTGTGTTTCTGTTTCACGGTAATGTTCTGTTTGACAGTAATGTTCTGTCTCTGGTAAACGCTAATGTTCTGTTTCTGTTTCACGGTAATGTTCCGTTTCTGGTCCATGATAATGTTGTGTTTCTGTTTCACGGTAATGTTCCGTTTCTGTTTCACGGTAATGTTCCGTTTCTGGTCCACAATAATGTTCTGTTACGGTTTCACGGTAATGTTCCGTTTCTGGTCCACGATAATGTTCTGTTTCCGTTTCACGGTAATGTTCTGTCTCTGGTCCACGGTAATGTTCCGTCTCTGGTCCACGATAATGTTCTGTGTCTGGTCCATGATAATGTTCCGTTTCTGGTCCACGATAATGTTCTGTTTCTGTTTCACGGTAATGTTTTGTCTCTGGTCCACGGTAATGTTCTGTCTCTGGTCCACGGTAACGTTCTGTCTCTGGTCCACGGTAATGTTGTGTCTCTGGTCCACGATAATGTTGTGTTTCTGTTTCAGAGCAATGTTCCGTTTCTGGTCCACGATAATGTTCTGTTTCGGTTTCACGGTAATGTTCCGTTTCTGGTCCACGATAATGTTCTGTTTCGGTTTCACGGTAATGTTCCGTCTCTGGTCCACGGTAATGTTCCGTTTCTGGTTCACGATAATGTTCTGTTTCTGTTTCACGGTAATATTCCGTTTCTGGTCCATGATAATGTTCTGTTTCACGGTAATGTTCTGTCTCTGGTCCACGCTAATGTTCTGTTTCTAATTCACGGTAATGTTCCGTTCCTGGTCCACGATAATGTTCTGTCTCTGGTCCACGATAATGTTCCGTTTCTGGTCCACGATAATGTTCTGTTTCGGTTTCACGGTAATGTTCTTTCTCTGGTCCACGATAATGTTCCGTTTCTGGTCCACGATAATGTTCTGTTTTGGTTTCACGGTAATGTTCTGTGTCTGGTCCACGGTAATGTTCTGTTTCTGTTTCACGGTAATGTTCTGTTTTGGTTTCACGGTAATGTTCTGTTTCTGGTCCATGATAATGTTCTGTTTCACGTTAATGTTCTGTCTCTGGTCCACGCTAATGTTCTGTTTCTGTTTCACGGTAATGTTCCGTTTCTGGTCCACAATAATGTTGTGTTTCTGTTTCACGGTAATGTTCTGTTTGACAGTAATGTTCTGTCTCTGGTAAACGCTAATGTTCTGTTTCTGTTTCACGGTAATGTTCCGTTTCTGGTCCATGATAATGTTGTGTTTCTGTTTCACGGTAATGTTCCGTTTCTGTTTCACGGTAATGTTCCGTTTCTGGTCCACAATAATGTTCTGTTACGGTTTCACGGTAATGTTCCGTTTCTGGTCCACGATAATGTTCTGTTTCCGTTTCACGGTAATGTTCTGTCTCTGGTCCACGGTAATGTTCCGTCTCTGGTCCACGATAATGTTCTGTGTCTGGTCCATGATAATGTTCCGTTTCTGGTCCACGATAATGTTCTGTTTCTGTTTCACGGTAATGTTTTGTCTCTGGTCCACGGTAATGTTCTGTCTCTGGTCCACGGTAACGTTCTGTCTCTGGTCCACGGTAATGTTGTGTCTCTGGTCCACGATAATGTTGTGTTTCTGTTTCAGAGCAATGTTCCGTTTCTGGTCCACGATAATGTTCTGTTTCGGTTTCACGGTAATGTTCCGTTTCTGGTCCACGATAATGTTCTGTTTCGGTTTCACGGTAATGTTCCGTCTCTGGTCCACGGTAATGTTCCGTTTCTGGTTCACGATAATGTTCTGTTTCTGTTTCACGGTAATATTCCGTTTCTGGTCCATGATAATGTTCTGTTTCACGGTAATGTTCTGTCTCTGGTCCACGCTAATGTTCTGTTTCTAATTCACGGTAATGTTCCGTTCCTGGTCCACGATAATGTTCTGTCTCTGGTCCACGATAATGTTCCGTTTCTGGTCCACGATAATGTTCTGTTTCGGTTTCACGGTAATGTTCTTTCTCTGGTCCACGATAATGTTCCGTTTCTGGTCCACGATAATGTTCTGTTTTGGTTTCACGGTAATGTTCTGTGTCTGGTCCACGGTAATGTTCTGTTTCTGTTTCACGGTAATGTTCCGTTTCTGGTCCACGATAATGTTGTGTTTCTGTTTCACGGTAATGTTCCGTTTATGGTCCACGATAATGTTCTGTTTCGGTTTCACGGTAATGATCCGTTTCTGGTCCACGATAATGTTCTGTTTCGGTTTCACGGTAATGTTCCGTTTCTGGTCCGCGATAATGTTCTGTTTCCGTTTCACGGTAATGTTCTGTCTCTGGTCCACGGTAATGTTCCCTCTCTGGTCCACGATAATGTTCGTTTTCACGATAATGTTCCGTCTCTGGTCCACGATAATGTTCTGTCTCTGGTCCACGGTAATGTTCTGTTTCTGTTTCACGGTAATGTTCCGTTTCTGGTCCACGATAATGTTGTGTTTCTATTTCACGGCAATGTTCCGTTTCTGGTCCACGATAATGTTCTCTTTCCGTTTCACGGTAATGTTCTGTCTCTGGTCAACGGTAATGTTCTGTCTCTGGTCCACGGTAATGTTCCGTCTCTGGTCCACGATAATGTTGTGTTTCTGTTTCACGGTAATGTTCTGTCTCTGGTCCATGGTAATGTTCTGTCTCTGGTCGACGGTAATGTTCGGTTTCAAGGTAAAGTTCGGTCTCTGGTCCACAGTAATGTTCTGTCTCTGGTCCACGGTAATGTTCTGTCTCTGGTCCACGGTAATGTCCTGTCTCTGGTCAATGGTAATGTTCTGTCTCTGGTCCACGGTAATGTTCTGTCTCTGGTCCACGGTAATGTTCGATCTCTGGTCCACGATAATGTTCGGTTTCACGGTAATGTTCCGTCTCTGGTCCACGATAATGTTCTGTTTCTGTTTCACGGTAATGTTCCATTTCTGGTCCACGATAATGTTCTGTTTCGGTTTCACGGTAATGTTCTGTCTCTGGTCCACGGTAATGTTCTGTCTCTGGTCCACGATAATGTTCCGTTTCACGGTAATGTTCTGTCTCTGGTCAACGGTAATGTTCTGTTTCTGTTTCACGGTAATGTTCCGTCTCTGGTCCACGATAATGTTCGGTTTCACGGTAATGTTCGGTTTCACGGTAATGTTCTGTCTCTGGTCCACGGTAATGTTCTGTCTCTGGTCCACGATAATGTTCGGTTTCACGATAATGTTCCGTTTCTGGTCCACGATAATGTTCTGTTTAGGTTTCACGGTAATGCTCTGTCTCTGGTCCACGATAATGTTCCGTTTCTGGTCCACGATAATGTTCCGTTTTGGTTTCACGGTAATGTTCCGTTTCTGGTCCACGATAATGTTGTGTTTCTGTTTCACGGTAATGTTCCGTTTCTGGTCCACGATAATGTTGTGTTTAAGTTTTACGGTAATGTTCCGTTTCTGGTCCACTATAATGTTCTGTTTCGGTTTCACGGTAATGTTCCGTCTCTGGTCCACGGTAATGTTCCGTCTCTGGTCCACGATAATGTTGTGTTTCTGTTTCACGGTAATGTTCTGTCTCTGGTCCATGGTAATGTTCTGTCTCTGGTCGACGGTAATGTTCGGTTTCAAGGTAAAGTTCGGTCTCTGGTCCACAGTAATGTTCTGTCTCTGGTCCACGGTAATGTTCTGTCTCTGGTCCACGGTAATGTCCTGTCTCTGGTCAATGGTAATGTTCTGTCTCTGGTCCACGGTAATGTTCTGTCTCTGGTCCACGGTAATGTTCTGTCTCTGGTCCACGGTAATGTTCGATCTCTGGTCCACGATAATGTTCGGTTTCACGGTAATGTTCCGTCTCTGGTCCACGATAATGTTCTGTTTCTGTTTCAGGGTAATGTTCCGTTTCTGGTCCACGATAATGTTCTGTTTCGCTTTCACGGTAATGTTCTGTCTGTGGTCCACGGTAATGTTCTGTCTCTGGTCCACGATAATGTTCGGTTTCACGGTAATGTTCTGTCTCTGGTCCACAGTAATGTTCCGTTTCTGGTCCACGATAATGTTGTGTTTCTATTTCACGGCAATGTTCCGTTTCTGGTCCATGATAATGTTCTCTTTCCGTTTCACGGTAATGTTCTGTCTCTTGTCAACGGTAATGTTCCGTCTCTGGTCCACGGTAATGTTCCGTCTCTGGTCCACGATAATGTTGTGTTTCTGTTTCACGGTAATGTTCCGTCTCTGGTCCACGGTAATGTTCCGTTTCTGGTCCACGATAATATTGTGTTTCTGTTTCACGGTAATGTTCCCTCTCTGGTCCATGATAATGTTCGTTTTCACGATAATGTTCCGTTTCTGGTCCACGATAATGTTGTGTTTCTATTTCACGGCAATGTTCCGTTTCTGGTCTACGATAATGTTCTCTTTCCGTTTCACGGTAATGTTCTGTCTCTGGTCAACGGTAATGTTCCGTCTCTGGTCCACGGTAATGTTCCGTCTCTGGTCCACGATAATGTTGTGTTTCTGTTTCACGGTAATGTTCTGTCTCTGGTCCATGGTAATGTTCTGTCTCTGGTCGATGGTAATGTTCGGTTTCAAGGTAAAGTTCGGTCTCTGGTCCACAGTAATGTTCTGTCTCTGGTCCACGGTAATGTTCTGTCTCTGGTCCACGGTAATGTCCTGTCTCTGGTCAATGGTAATGTTCTGTCTCTGGTCCACGGTAATGTTCTGTCTCTGGTCCACGGTAATGTTCGATCTCTGGTCCACGATAATGTTCGGTTTCACGGTAATGTTCCGTCTCTGGTCCACGATAAAGTTCTGTTTCTTTTTCACGGTAATGTTCCGTTTCTGGTCCACGATAATGTTCTGTTTCGGTTTCACGGTAATGTTCTGTCTCTGGTCCACGGTAATGTTCTGTCTCTGGTCCACGATAATGTTCCGTTTCACGGTAATGTTCTGTCTCTGGTCTACAGTAATGTTCCGTTTCTGGTCCACGATAATGTTGTGTTTCTATTTCACGGCAATGTTCCGTTTCTGGTCCACGATAATGTTCTCTTTCCGTTTCACGGTAATGTTCTGTCTCTGGTCAACGGTAATGTTCTGTTTCTGTTTCACGGTAATGTTCCGTCTCTGGTCCACGATAATGTTCGGTTTCACGGTAATGTTCGGTTTCACGGTAATGTTCCGTTTCTGGTCCATGATAATATTCTGTTTCACGGTAATGTTCTGTCTCTGGTCCACGCTAATGTTGTGAATCTGTTTCACGGTAATGTTCCGTTTCTGGTCCACGATAATGTTCTGTTTCGGTTTCACGGTAATGTTCTGTCTCTTGTCCACGATAATGTTCTGTGTCTGGTCCACGGTAATGTTCCGTTTCTGTTTCACGGTAATGTTCCGTTTCTGGTCCACGGTAATGTTCCGTCTCTGGTCCACGATAATGTTTTTTTTCTGTTTCACGGTAATGTTCTGTTTCTGGTCCATGATAATGTTCTGTTTCACATTAATGTTCTGTCTCTGGTCCACGCTAATGTTCTGTTTCTGTTTCACGGTAATGTTCCGTTTCTGGTCCACAATAATGTTGTGTTTCTGTTTCACGGTAATGTTCTGTTTCACAGTAATGTTCTGTCTCTGGTAAACGCTAATGTTCTGTTTCTGTTTCACGGTAATGTTCCGTTTCTGGTCCATGATAATGTTGTGTTTCTGTTTCACGGTAATGTTCCGTTTCTGTTTCACGGTAATGTTCCGTTTCTGGTCCACAATAATGTTCTGTTACGGTTTCACGGTAATGTTCCGTTTCTGGTCCACGATAATGTTCTGTTTCCGTTTCACGGTAATGTTCTGTCTCTGGTCCACGGTAATGTTCCGTCTCTGGTCCACGATAATGTTCTGTGTCTGTTTCACGGTAATGTTCTGTTTCTGGTCCACGATAATGTTGTGTTTCTGTTTCACGGTAATGTTCCGTTTCTGGTCCACGATAATGTTCTGTTTCGGTTTCACGGTAATGTTTTGTCTCTTGTCCACGATAATGTTCTGTGTCTGGTCCACGGTAATGTTCCGTTTCTGTTTCACGGTAATGTTCTGTTTCTGGTCCACGATAATGTTCTGTTTCGGTTTCACGGTAATGTTCTGTCTCTGGTCCACGATAATGTTCGGTTTCACGGTAATGTTCCGTCTCTGGTCCACGATAATGTTCCGTCTCTGGTCCACGATAATGTTCCGTTTCTGGTCCACGATAATGTTCTGTTTCGGTTTCACAGTAATGTTCTGTCTCTGGTCCACGGTAATGTTCTGTCTCTGGTCCACGGTAATGTTCTGTTTCACGATAATGTTCCGTTTCTGGTCCACGATAATGTTCTGTTTAGGTTTCACGGTAATGTTCTGTCTCTGGTCCACGATAATGTTCCGTCTCTTGTCCACGATAATGTTCTGTCTCTGGTCCACGATAATGTTCCGTTTCTGGTCCACGATAATGTTCTGTTTCGGTTTCACGGTAATGTTCCGTCTCTGGTCCACGGTAATGTTCCGTCTCTGGTCCACGATAATGTTCTGTTTCACGGTAATGTTCCGGTTCTGGTCCATGATAATTTTCTGTTTCACGGTAATGTTCTGTCTCTGGTCCACGCTAATGTTCTGTTTCTGTTTCACGGTAATGTTCCGTTTCTGGTCCACGATAATGTTGTGTTTCTGTTTCACGGTAATGTTCCGTTTCTGGTCCACGATAATTTTGTGTTTCTGTTTCACGGTAATGTTTCGTTTCTGGTCCACGATAGTGTTCTGTTTCGGTTTCACAGTAATGTTCCGTTTCTGGTCCACGATAATGTTGTGTTTCGGTTTCACGGTAATGTTCCGTCTCTGGTCCACGGTAATGTTCCGTCTCAGGTCCACGATAATGTTTTTTTTCTGTTTCACGGTAATGTTCTGTTTCTGGTCCATGATAATGTTCTGTTTCACGTTAATGTTCTGTCTCTGGTCCACGCTAATGTTCTGTTTCTGTTTCACGGTAATGTTCCGTTTCTGGTCCACAATAATGTTGTGTTTCTGTTTCACGGTAATGTTCTGTTTGACAGTAATGTTCTGTCTCTGGTAAACGCTAATGTTCTGTTTCTGTTTCACGGTAATGTTCCGTTTCTGGTCCATGATAATGTTGTGTTTCTGTTTCACGGTAATGTTCCGTTTCTGTTTCACGGTAATGTTCCGTTTCTGGTCCACAATAATGTTCTGTTACGGTTTCACGGTAATGTTCCGTTTCTGGTCCACGATAATGTTCTGTTTCCGTTTCACGGTAATGTTCTGTCTCTGGTCCACGGTAATGTTCCGTCTCTGGTCCACGATAATGTTCTGTGTCTGGTCCATGATAATGTTCCGTTTCTGGTCCACGATAATGTTCTGTTTCTGTTTCACGGTAATGTTTTGTCTCTGGTCCACGGTAATGTTCTGTCTCTGGTCCACGGTAACGTTCTGTCTCTGGTCCACGGTAATGTTGTGTCTCTGGTCCACGATAATGTTGTGTTTCTGTTTCAGAGCAATGTTCCGTTTCTGGTCCACGATAATGTTCTGTTTCGGTTTCACGGTAATGTTCCGTTTCTGGTCCACGATAATGTTCTGTTTCGGTTTCACGGTAATGTTCCGTCTCTGGTCCACGGTAATGTTCCGTTTCTGGTTCACGATAATGTTCTGTTTCTGTTTCACGGTAATATTCCGTTTCTGGTCCATGATAATGTTCTGTTTCACGGTAATGTTCTGTCTCTGGTCCACGCTAATGTTCTGTTTCTAATTCACGGTAATGTTCCGTTCCTGGTCCACGATAATGTTCTGTCTCTGGTCCACGATAATGTTCCGTTTCTGGTCCACGATAATGTTCTGTTTCGGTTTCACGGTAATGTTCTTTCTCTGGTCCACGATAATGTTCCGTTTCTGGTCCACGATAATGTTCTGTTTTGGTTTCACGGTAATGTTCTGTGTCTGGTCCACGGTAATGTTCTGTTTCTGTTTCACGGTAATGTTCTGTTTTGGTTTCACGGTAATGTTCTGTTTCTGGTCCATGATAATGTTCTGTTTCACGTTAATGTTCTGTCTCTGGTCCACGCTAATGTTCTGTTTCTGTTTCACGGTAATGTTCCGTTTCTGGTCCACAATAATGTTGTGTTTCTGTTTCACGGTAATGTTCTGTTTGACAGTAATGTTCTGTCTCTGGTAAACGCTAATGTTCTGTTTCTGTTTCACGGTAATGTTCCGTTTCTGGTCCATGATAATGTTGTGTTTCTGTTTCACGGTAATGTTCCGTTTCTGTTTCACGGTAATGTTCCGTTTCTGGTCCACAATAATGTTCTGTTACGGTTTCACGGTAATGTTCCGTTTCTGGTCCACGATAATGTTCTGTTTCCGTTTCACGGTAATGTTCTGTCTCTGGTCCACGGTAATGTTCCGTCTCTGGTCCACGATAATGTTCTGTGTCTGGTCCATGATAATGTTCCGTTTCTGGTCCACGATAATGTTCTGTTTCTGTTTCACGGTAATGTTTTGTCTCTGGTCCACGGTAATGTTCTGTCTCTGGTCCACGGTAACGTTCTGTCTCTGGTCCACGGTAATGTTGTGTCTCTGGTCCACGATAATGTTGTGTTTCTGTTTCAGAGCAATGTTCCGTTTCTGGTCCACGATAATGTTCTGTTTCGGTTTCACGGTAATGTTCCGTTTCTGGTCCACGATAATGTTCTGTTTCGGTTTCACGGTAATGTTCCGTCTCTGGTCCACGGTAATGTTCCGTTTCTGGTTCACGATAATGTTCTGTTTCTGTTTCACGGTAATATTCCGTTTCTGGTCCATGATAATGTTCTGTTTCACGGTAATGTTCTGTCTCTGGTCCACGCTAATGTTCTGTTTCTAATTCACGGTAATGTTCCGTTCCTGGTCCACGATAATGTTCTGTCTCTGGTCCACGATAATGTTCCGTTTCTGGTCCACGATAATGTTCTGTTTCGGTTTCACGGTAATGTTCTTTCTCTGGTCCACGATAATGTTCCGTTTCTGGTCCACGATAATGTTCTGTTTTGGTTTCACGGTAATGTTCTGTGTCTGGTCCACGGTAATGTTCTGTTTCTGTTTCACGGTAATGTTCCGTTTCTGGTCCACGATAATGTTGTGTTTCTGTTTCACGGTAATGTTCCGTTTATGGTCCACGATAATGTTCTGTTTCGGTTTCACGGTAATGATCCGTTTCTGGTCCACGATAATGTTCTGTTTCGGTTTCACGGTAATGTTCCGTTTCTGGTCCGCGATAATGTTCTGTTTCCGTTTCACGGTAATGTTCTGTCTCTGGTCCACGGTAATGTTCCCTCTCTGGTCCACGATAATGTTCGTTTTCACGATAATGTTCCGTCTCTGGTCCACGATAATGTTCTGTCTCTGGTCCACGGTAATGTTCTGTTTCTGTTTCACGGTAATGTTCCGTTTCTGGTCCACGATAATGTTGTGTTTCTATTTCACGGCAATGTTCCGTTTCTGGTCCACGATAATGTTCTCTTTCCGTTTCACGGTAATGTTCTGTCTCTGGTCAACGGTAATGTTCTGTCTCTGGTCCACGGTAATGTTCCGTCTCTGGTCCACGATAATGTTGTGTTTCTGTTTCACGGTAATGTTCTGTCTCTGGTCCATGGTAATGTTCTGTCTCTGGTCGACGGTAATGTTCGGTTTCAAGGTAAAGTTCGGTCTCTGGTCCACAGTAATGTTCTGTCTCTGGTCCACGGTAATGTTCTGTCTCTGGTCCACGGTAATGTCCTGTCTCTGGTCAATGGTAATGTTCTGTCTCTGGTCCACGGTAATGTTCTGTCTCTGGTCCACGGTAATGTTCGATCTCTGGTCCACGATAATGTTCGGTTTCACGGTA
This sequence comes from Leuresthes tenuis, assembly GCF_036924035.1. Classification (NCBI taxonomy): domain Eukaryota; kingdom Metazoa; phylum Chordata; class Actinopteri; order Atheriniformes; family Atherinopsidae; genus Leuresthes; species Leuresthes tenuis. Next base: position 34,943,562 of record NW_027325355.1, on the reverse strand, counting down.
ATGTTCCGTCTCTGGTCCACGATAATGTTCTGTTTCTGTTTCACGGTAATGTTCCATTTCTGGTCCACGATAATGTTCTGTTTCGGTTTCACGGTAATGTTCTGTCTCTGGTCCACGGTAATGTTCTGTCTCTGGTCCACGATAATGTTCCGTTTCACGGTAATGTTCTGTCTCTGGTCAACGGTAATGTTCTGTTTCTGTTTCACGGTAATGTTCCGTCTCTGGTCCACGATAATGTTCGGTTTCACGGTAATGTTCGGTTTCACGGTAATGTTCTGTCTCTGGTCCACGGTAATGTTCTGTCTCTGGTCCACGATAATGTTCGGTTTCACGATAATGTTCCGTTTCTGGTCCACGATAATGTTCTGTTTAGGTTTCACGGTAATGCTCTGTCTCTGGTCCACGATAATGTTCCGTTTCTGGTCCACGATAATGTTCCGTTTTGGTTTCACGGTAATGTTCCGTTTCTGGTCCACGATAATGTTGTGTTTCTGTTTCACGGTAATGTTCCGTTTCTGGTCCACGATAATGTTGTGTTTAAGTTTTACGGTAATGTTCCGTTTCTGGTCCACTATAATGTTCTGTTTCGGTTTCACGGTAATGTTCCGTCTCTGGTCCACGGTAATGTTCCGTCTCTGGTCCACGATAATGTTGTGTTTCTGTTTCACGGTAATGTTCTGTCTCTGGTCCATGGTAATGTTCTGTCTCTGGTCGACGGTAATGTTCGGTTTCAAGGTAAAGTTCGGTCTCTGGTCCACAGTAATGTTCTGTCTCTGGTCCACGGTAATGTTCTGTCTCTGGTCCACGGTAATGTCCTGTCTCTGGTCAATGGTAATGTTCTGTCTCTGGTCCACGGTAATGTTCTGTCTCTGGTCCACGGTAATGTTCTGTCTCTGGTCCACGGTAATGTTCGATCTCTGGTCCACGATAATGTTCGGTTTCACGGTAATGTTCCGTCTCTGGTCCACGATAATGTTCTGTTTCTGTTTCAGGGTAATGTTCCGTTTCTGGTCCACGATAATGTTCTGTTTCGCTTTCACGGTAATGTTCTGTCTGTGGTCCACGGTAATGTTCTGTCTCTGGTCCACGATAATGTTCGGTTTCACGGTAATGTTCTGTCTCTGGTCCACAGTAATGTTCCGTTTCTGGTCCACGATAATGTTGTGTTTCTATTTCACGGCAATGTTCCGTTTCTGGTCCATGATAATGTTCTCTTTCCGTTTCACGGTAATGTTCTGTCTCTTGTCAACGGTAATGTTCCGTCTCTGGTCCACGGTAATGTTCCGTCTCTGGTCCACGATAATGTTGTGTTTCTGTTTCACGGTAATGTTCCGTCTCTGGTCCACGGTAATGTTCCGTTTCTGGTCCACGATAATATTGTGTTTCTGTTTCACGGTAATGTTCCCTCTCTGGTCCATGATAATGTTCGTTTTCACGATAATGTTCCGTTTCTGGTCCACGATAATGTTGTGTTTCTATTTCACGGCAATGTTCCGTTTCTGGTCTACGATAATGTTCTCTTTCCGTTTCACGGTAATGTTCTGTCTCTGGTCAACGGTAATGTTCCGTCTCTGGTCCACGGTAATGTTCCGTCTCTGGTCCACGATAATGTTGTGTTTCTGTTTCACGGTAATGTTCTGTCTCTGGTCCATGGTAATGTTCTGTCTCTGGTCGATGGTAATGTTCGGTTTCAAGGTAAAGTTCGGTCTCTGGTCCACAGTAATGTTCTGTCTCTGGTCCACGGTAATGTTCTGTCTCTGGTCCACGGTAATGTCCTGTCTCTGGTCAATGGTAATGTTCTGTCTCTGGTCCACGGTAATGTTCTGTCTCTGGTCCACGGTAATGTTCGATCTCTGGTCCACGATAATGTTCGGTTTCACGGTAATGTTCCGTCTCTGGTCCACGATAAAGTTCTGTTTCTTTTTCACGGTAATGTTCCGTTTCTGGTCCACGATAATGTTCTGTTTCGGTTTCACGGTAATGTTCTGTCTCTGGTCCACGGTAATGTTCTGTCTCTGGTCCACGATAATGTTCCGTTTCACGGTAATGTTCTGTCTCTGGTCTACAGTAATGTTCCGTTTCTGGTCCACGATAATGTTGTGTTTCTATTTCACGGCAATGTTCCGTTTCTGGTCCACGATAATGTTCTCTTTCCGTTTCACGGTAATGTTCTGTCTCTGGTCAACGGTAATGTTCTGTTTCTGTTTCACGGTAATGTTCCGTCTCTGGTCCACGATAATGTTCGGTTTCACGGTAATGTTCGGTTTCACGGTAATGTTCCGTTTCTGGTCCATGATAATATTCTGTTTCACGGTAATGTTCTGTCTCTGGTCCACGCTAATGTTGTGAATCTGTTTCACGGTAATGTTCCGTTTCTGGTCCACGATAATGTTCTGTTTCGGTTTCACGGTAATGTTCTGTCTCTTGTCCACGATAATGTTCTGTGTCTGGTCCACGGTAATGTTCCGTTTCTGTTTCACGGTAATGTTCCGTTTCTGGTCCACGGTAATGTTCCGTCTCTGGTCCACGATAATGTTTTTTTTCTGTTTCACGGTAATGTTCTGTTTCTGGTCCATGATAATGTTCTGTTTCACGTTAATGTTCTGTCTCTGGTCCACGCTAATGTTCTGTTTCTGTTTCACGGTAATGTTCCGTTTCTGGTCCACAATAATGTTGTGTTTCTGTTTCACGGTAATGTTCTGTTTCACAGTAATGTTCTGTCTCTGGTAAACGCTAATGTTCTGTTTCTGTTTCACGGTAATGTTCCGTTTCTGGTCCATGATAATGTTGTGTTTCTGTTTCACGGTAATGTTCCGTTTCTGTTTCACGGTAATGTTCCGTTTCTGGTCCACAATAATGTTCTGTTACGGTTTCACGGTAATGTTCCGTTTCTGGTCCACGATAATGTTCTGTTTCCGTTTCACGGTAATGTTCTGTCTCTGGTCCACGGTAATGTTCCGTCTCTGGTCCACGATAATGTTCTGTGTCTGGTCCATGATAATGTTCCGTTTCTGGTCCACGATAATGTTCTGTTTCTGTTTCACGGTAATGTTTTGTCTCTGGTCCACGGTAATGTTCTGTCTCTGGTCCACGGTAACGTTCTGTCTCTGGTCCACGGTAATGTTGTGTCTCTGGTCCACGATAATGTTGTGTTTCTGTTTCAGAGCAATGTTCCGTTTCTGGTCCACGATAATGTTCTGTTTCGGTTTCACGGTAATGTTCCGTTTCTGGTCCACGATAATGTTCTGTTTCGGTTTCACGGTAATGTTCCGTCTCTGGTCCACGGTAATGTTCCGTTTCTGGTTCACGATAATGTTCTGTTTCTGTTTCACGGTAATATTCCGTTTCTGGTCCATGATAATGTTCTGTTTCACGGTAATGTTCTGTCTCTGGTCCACGCTAATGTTCTGTTTCTAATTCACGGTAATGTTCCGTTCCTGGTCCACGATAATGTTCTGTCTCTGGTCACCGATAATGTTCCGTTTCTGGTCCACGATAATGTTCTGTTTCGGTTTCACGGTAATGTTCTTTCTCTGGTCCACGATAATGTTCCGTTTCTGGTCCACGATAATGTTCTGTTTTGGTTTCACGGTAATGTTCTGTGTCTGGTCCACGGTAATGTTCTGTTTCTGTTTCACGGTAATGTTCCGTTTCTGGTCCACGATAATGTTGTGTTTCTGTTTCACGGTAATGTTCCGTTTATGGTCCACGATAATGTTCTGTTTCGGTTTCACGGTAATGATCCGTTTCTGGTCCACGATAATGTTCTGTTTCGGTTTCACGGTAATGTTCCGTTTCTGGTCCACGATAATGTTCTGTTTCCGTTTCACGGTAATGTTCTGTCTCTGGTCCACGGTAATGTTCCCTCTCTGGTCCACGATAATGTTCGTTTTCACGATAATGTTCCGTCTCTGGTCCACGATAATGTTCTGTCTCTGGTCCACGGTAATGTTCTGTTTCTGTTTCACGGTAATGTTCCGTTTCTGGTCCACGATAATGTTGTGTTTCTATTTCACGGCAATGTTCCGTTTCTGGTCCACGATAATGTTCTCTTTCCGTTTCACGGTAATGTTCTGTCTCTGGTCAACGGTAATGTTCTGTCTCTGGTCCACGGTAATGTTCCGTCTCTGGTCCACGATAATGTTGTGTTTCTGTTTCACGGTAATGTTCTGTCTCTGGTCCATGGTAATGTTCTGTCTCTGGTCGACGGTAATGTTCGGTTTCAAGGTAAAGTTCGGTCTCTGGTCCACAGTAATGTTCTGTCTCTGGTCCACGGTAATGTTCTGTCTCTGGTCCACGGTAATGTCCTGTCTCTGGTCAATGGTAATGTTCTGTCTCTGGTCCACGGTAATGTTCTGTCTCTGGTCCACGGTAATGTTCGATCTCTGGTCCACGATAATGTTCGGTTTCACGGTAATGTTCCGTCTCTGGTCCACGATAATGTTCTGTTTCTGTTTCACGGTAATGTTCCATTTCTGGTCCACGATAATGTTCTGTTTCGGTTTCACGGTAATGTTCTGTCTCTGGTCCACGGTAATGTTCTGTCTCTGGTCCACGATAATGTTCCGTTTCACGGTAATGTTCTGTCTCTGGTCAACGGTAATGTTCTGTTTCTGTTTCACGGTAATGTTCCGTCTCTGGTCCACGATAATGTTCGGTTTCACGGTAATGTTCGGTTTCACGGTAATGTTCTGTCTCTGGTCCACGGTAATGTTCTGTCTCTGGTCCACGATAATGTTCGGTTTCACGATAATGTTCCGTTTCTGGTCCACGATAATGTTCTGTTTAGGTTTCACGGTAATGCTCTGTCTCTGGTCCACGATAATGTTCCGTTTCTGGTCCACGATAATGTTCCGTTTTGGTTTCACGGTAATGTTCCGTTTCTGGTCCACGATAATGTTGTGTTTCTGTTTCACGGTAATGTTCCGTTTCTGGTCCACGATAATGTTGTGTTTAAGTTTTACGGTAATGTTCCGTTTCTGGTCCACTATAATGTTCTGTTTCGGTTTCACGGTAATGTTCCGTCTCTGGTCCACGGTAATGTTCCGTCTCTGGTCCACGATAATGTTGTGTTTCTGTTTCACGGTAATGTTCTGTCTCTGGTCCATGGTAATGTTCTGTCTCTGGTCGACGGTAATGTTCGGTTTCAAGGTAAAGTTCGGTCTCTGGTCCACAGTAATGTTCTGTCTCTGGTCCACGGTAATGTTCTGTCTCTGGTCCACGGTAATGTCCTGTCTCTGGTCAATGGTAATGTTCTGTCTCTGGTCCACGGTAATGTTCTGTCTCTGGTCCACGGTAATGTTCTGTCTCTGGTCCACGGTAATGTTCGATCTCTGGTCCACGATAATGTTCGGTTTCACGGTAATGTTCCGTCTCTGGTCCACGATAATGTTCTGTTTCTGTTTCAGGGTAATGTTCCGTTTCTGGTCCACGATAATGTTCTGTTTCGCTTTCACGGTAATGTTCTGTCTGTGGTCCACGGTAATGTTCTGTCTCTGGTCCACGATAATGTTCGGTTTCACGGTAATGTTCTGTCTCTGGTCCACAGTAATGTTCCGTTTCTGGTCCACGATAATGTTGTGTTTCTATTTCACGGCAATGTTCCGTTTCTGGTCCATGATAATGTTCTCTTTCCGTTTCACGGTAATGTTCTGTCTCTTGTCAACGGTAATGTTCCGTCTCTGGTCCACGGTAATGTTCCGTCTCTGGTCCACGATAATGTTGTGTTTCTGTTTCACGGTAATGTTCCGTCTCTGGTCCACGGTAATGTTCCGTTTCTGGTCCACGATAATATTGTGTTTCTGTTTCACGGTAATGTTCCCTCTCTGGTCCATGATAATGTTCGTTTTCACGATAATGTTCCGTTTCTGGTCCACGATAATGTTGTGTTTCTATTTCACGGCAATGTTCCGTTTCTGGTCTACGATAATGTTCTCTTTCCGTTTCACGGTAATGTTCTGTCTCTGGTCAACGGTAATGTTCCGTCTCTGGTCCACGGTAATGTTCCGTCTCTGGTCCACGATAATGTTGTGTTTCTGTTTCACGGTAATGTTCTGTCTCTGGTCCATGGTAATGTTCTGTCTCTGGTCGATGGTAATGTTCGGTTTCAAGGTAAAGTTCGGTCTCTGGTCCACAGTAATGTTCTGTCTCTGGTCCACGGTAATGTTCTGTCTCTGGTCCACGGTAATGTCCTGTCTCTGGTCAATGGTAATGTTCTGTCTCTGGTCCACGGTAATGTTCTGTCTCTGGTCCACGGTAATGTTCGATCTCTGGTCCACGATAATGTTCGGTTTCACGGTAATGTTCCGTCTCTGGTCCACGATAAAGTTCTGTTTCTTTTTCACGGTAATGTTCCGTTTCTGGTCCACGATAATGTTCTGTTTCGGTTTCACGGTAATGTTCTGTCTCTGGTCCACGGTAATGTTCTGTCTCTGGTCCACGATAATGTTCCGTTTCACGGTAATGTTCTGTCTCTGGTCTACAGTAATGTTCCGTTTCTGGTCCACGATAATGTTGTGTTTCTATTTCACGGCAATGTTCCGTTTCTGGTCCACGATAATGTTCTCTTTCCGTTTCACGGTAATGTTCTGTCTCTGGTCAACGGTAATGTTCTGTTTCTGTTTCACGGTAATGTTCCGTCTCTGGTCCACGATAATGTTCGGTTTCACGGTAATGTTCGGTTTCACGGTAATGTTCCGTTTCTGGTCCATGATAATATTCTGTTTCACGGTAATGTTCTGTCTCTGGTCCACGCTAATGTTGTGAATCTGTTTCACGGTAATGTTCCGTTTCTGGTCCACGATAATGTTCTGTTTCGGTTTCACGGTAATGTTCTGTCTCTGGTCCACGATAATGTTCCGTCTCTGGTCCACGATAATGTTCCGTTTCTGGTCCACGATAATGTTCTGTTTCGGTTTCACGGTAATGTTCTGTCTCTGGTCCACGGTAATGTTCTGTCTCTGGTCCACGGTAATGTTCTGTTTCACGATAATGTTCCGTTTCTGGTCCACGATAATGTTCTGTTTAGGTTTCACGGTAATGTTCTGTCTCTGGTCCACGATAATGTTCCGTCTCTTGTCCACGATAATGTTCTGTCTCTGGTCCACGATAATGTTCCGTTTCTGGTCCACGATATTGTTCTGTTTCGGTTTCACGGTAATGTTCCGTCTCTGGTCCACGGTAATGTTCAGTCTCTGGTCCACGATAATGTTCTGTTTCACGGTAATGTTCCGTTTCTGGTCCATGATAATTTTCTGTTTCACGGTAATGTTCTGTCTCTGGTCCACGCTAATGTTCTGTTTCTGTTTCACGGTAATGTTCCGTCTCTGGTCCACGGTAATGTTCGATCTCTGGTCCACGATAATGTTTGGTTTCTGTTTCACGGTAATGTTCCGTTTCTGGTCCACGATAATGTTCTGTTTCTGTTTCACGGTAATGTTCCGTTTCTGGTCCACGATAATTTTGTGTTTCTGGTCCACGATAATGTTCTTTCTCTGGTCCATGATAATGTTCTGTTTCTGGTCCACGGTAATGTTCGATCTCTGGTACACGGTAATGTTCGGTTTCACGGTAATGTTCCGTTTCTGGTCCACGATAATGTTCTGTTTCGGTTTAACGGTAATGTTCCGTTTCTGGTCCACGATAATGTTCTGTTTAGGTTTCACGGTAATGTTCTGTCTCTGGTCCACGATAATGTTCCGTCTCTTGTCCACGATAATGTTCTGTCTCTGGTCCACGATAATGTTCCGTTTCTGGTCCACGATAATGTTCTGTTTCGGTTTCACGGTAATGTTCCGTCTCTGGTCCACGGTAATGTTCCGTCTCTGGTCCACGATAATGTTCTGTTTCACGGTAATGTTCCGTTTCTGGTCCATGATAATTTTCTGTTTCACGGTAATGTTCTGTCTCTGGTCCACGCTAATGTTCTGTTTCTGTTTCACGGTAATGTTCCGTCTCTGGTCCACGGTAATGTTCTGTCTCTGGTCCACGGTAATGTTCGATCTCTGGTCCATGATAATGTTCTGTTTCTGTTTCACGGTAATGTTCCGTTTCTGGTCCACGATAATGTTCTGTTTCTGTTTCACGGTAATGTTCCGTTTCTGGTCCACGATAATTTTGTGTTTCTGGTCCACGATAATGTTCTTTCTCTGGTCCATGATAATGTTCTGTTTCTGGTCCACGGTAATGTTCGATCTCTGGTACACGGTAATGTTCGGTTTCACGGTAATGTTCCGTTTCTGGTCCACGATAATGTTCTGTTTCGGTTTAACGGTAATGTTCCGTTTCTGGTCCACGATAATGTTCTGTTTCCGTTTCACGGTAATGTTCTGTCTCTGGTCCACGGTAATGTTCCGTCTCTGGTCCACGGTAATGTTCTGTCTCTGGTCCATGATAATGTTCCGCTTCTGGTCCACGATAATTTTGTGTTTCTGTTTCACGGTAATGTTCCGTTTCTGGTCCACGATAATGTTCTGTTTCCGTTTCACGGTAATGTTCTGTCTCTGGTCCACGGTAATGTTCCCTCTCTGGTCCACGATAATGTTCGTTTTCACGATAATGTTCCGTCTCTGGTCCACGATAATGTTCTGTCTCTGGTCCACGGTAATGTTCTGTTTCTGTTTCACGGTAATGTTCCGTTTCTGGTCCACGATAATGTTGTGTTTCTATTTCACGGCAATGTTCCGTTTCTGGTCCACGATAATGTTCTCTTTCCGTTTCACGGTAATGTTCTGTCTCTGGTCAACGGTAATGTTCTGTCTCTGGTCCACGGTAATGTTCCGTCTCTGGTCCACGATAATGTTGTGTTTCTGTTTCACGGTAATGTTCTGTCTCTGGTCCATGGTAATGTTCTGTCTCTGGTCGACGGTAATGTTCGGTTTCAAGGTAAAGTTCGGTCTCTGGTCCACAGTAATGTTCTGTCTCTGGTCCACGGTAATGTTCTGTCTCTGGTCCACGGTAATGTCCTGTCTCTGGTCAATGGTAATGTTCTGTCTCTGGTCCACGGTAATGTTCTGTCTCTGGTCCACGGTAATGTTCGATCTCTGGTCCACGATAATGTTCGGTTTCACGGTAATGTTCCGTCTCTGGTCCACGATAATGTTCTGTTTCTGTTTCACGGTAATGTTCCATTTCTGGTCCACGATAATGTTCTGTTTCGGTTTCACGGTAATGTTCTGTCTCTGGTCCACGGTAATGTTCTGTCTCTGGTCCACGATAATGTTCCGTTTCACGGTAATGTTCTGTCTCTGGTCAACGGTAATGTTCTGTTTCTGTTTCACGGTAATGTTCCGTCTCTGGTCCACGATAATGTTCGGTTTCACGGTAATGTTCGGTTTCACGGTAATGTTCTGTCTCTGGTCCACGGTAATGTTCTGTCTCTGGTCCACGATAATGTTCGGTTTCACGATAATGTTCCGTTTCTGGTCCACGATAATGTTCTGTTTAGGTTTCACGGTAATGCTCTGTCTCTGGTCCACGATAATGTTCCGTTTCTGGTCCACGATAATGTTCCGTTTTGGTTTCACGGTAATGTTCCGTTTCTGGTCCACGATAATGTTGTGTTTCTGTTTCACGGTAATGTTCCGTTTCTGGTCCACGATAATGTTGTGTTTAAGTTTTACGGTAATGTTCCGTTTCTGGTCCACTATAATGTTCTGTTTCGGTTTCACGGTAATGTTCCGTCTCTGGTCCACGGTAATGTTCCGTCTCTGGTCCACGATAATGTTGTGTTTCTGTTTCACGGTAATGTTCTGTCTCTGGTCCATGGTAATGTTCTGTCTCTGGTCGACGGTAATGTTCGGTTTCAAGGTAAAGTTCGGTCTCTGGTCCACAGTAATGTTCTGTCTCTGGTCCACGGTAATGTTCTGTCTCTGGTCCACGGTAATGTCCTGTCTCTGGTCAATGGTAATGTTCTGTCTCTGGTCCACGGTAATGTTCTGTCTCTGGTCCACGGTAATGTTCTGTCTCTGGTCCACGGTAATGTTCTGTTTCGCTTTCACGGTAATGTTCTGTCTGTGGTCCACGGTAATGTTCTGTCTCTGGTCCACGATAATGTTCGGTTTCACGGTAATGTTCTGTCTCTGGTCCACAGTAATGTTCCGTTTCTGGTCCACGATAATGTTGTGTTTCTATTTCACGGCAATGTTCCGTTTCTGGTCCATGATAATGTTCTCTTTCCGTTTCACGGTAATGTTCGGTCTCTTGTCAACGGTAATGTTCCGTCTCTGGTCCACGGTAATGTTCCGTCTCTGGTCCACGATAATGTTGTGTTTCTGTTTCACGGTAATGTTCCGTCTCTGGTCCACGGTAATGTTCCGTTTCTGGTCCACGATCATATTGTGTTTCTGTTTCACGGTAATGTTCCCTCTCTGGTCCATGATAATGTTCGTTTTCACGATAATGTTCCGTTTCTGGTCCACGATAATGTTGTGTTTCTATTTCACGGCAATGTTCCGTTTCTGGTCTACGATAATGTTCTCTTTCCGTTTCACGGTAATGTTCTGTCTCTGGTCAACGGTAATGTTCCGTCTCTGGTCCACGGTAATGTTCCGTCTCTGGTCCACGATAATGTTGTGTTTCTGTTTCACGGTAATGTTCTGTCTCTGGTCCATGGTAATGTTCTGTCTCTGGTCGATGGTAATGTTCGGTTTCAAGGTAAAGTTCGGTCTCTGGTCCACAGTAATGTTCTGTCTCTGGTCCACGGTAATGTTCTGTCTCTGGTCCACGGTAATGTCCTGTCTCTGGTCAATGGTAATGTTCTGTCTCTGGTCCACGGTAATGTTCTGTCTCTGGTCCACGGTAATGTTCGATCTCTGGTCCACGATAATGTTCGGTTTCACGGTAATGTTCCGTCTCTGGTCCACGATAAAGTTCTGTTTCTTTTTCACGGTAATGTTCCGTTTCTGGTCCACGATAATGTTCTGTTTCGGTTTCACGGTAATGTTCTGTCTCTGGTCCACGGTAATGTTCTGTCTCTGGTCCACGATAATGTTCCGTTTCACGGTAATGTTCTGTCTCTGGTCTACAGTAATGTTCCGTTTCTGGTCCACGATAATGTTGTGTTTCTATTTCACGGCAATGTTCCGTTTCTGGTCCACGATAATGTTCTCTTTCCGTTTCACGGTAATGTTCTGTCTCTGGTCAACGGTAATGTTCTGTTTCTGTTTCACGGTAATGTTCCGTCTCTGGTCCACGATAATGTTCGGTTTCACGGTAATGTTCGGTTTCACGGTAATGTTCCGTTTCTGGTCCATGATAATATTCTGTTTCACGGTAATGTTCTGTCTCTGGTCCACGCTAATGTTGTGAATCTGTTTCACGGTAATGTTCCGTTTCTGGTCCACGATAATGTTCTGTTTCGGTTTCACGGTAATGTTCTGTCTCTTGTCCACGATAATGTTCTGTGTCTGGTCCACGGTAATGTTCCGTTTCTGTTTCACGGTAATGTTCCGTTTCTGGTCCACGATAATGTTCTGTTTCGGTTTCACGGTAATGTTCTGTCTCTGGTCCACGATAATGTTCCGTCTCTGGTCCACGATAATGTTCCGTTTCTGGTCCACGATAATGTTCTGTTTCGGTTTCACGGTAATGTTCTGTCTCTGGTCCACGGTAATGTTCTGTCTCTGGTCCACGGTAATGTTCTGTTTCACGATAATGTTCCGTTTCTGGTCCACGATAATGTTCTGTTTCGGTTTAACGGTAATGTTCCGTTTCTGGTCCACGATAATGTTCTGTTTAGGTTTCACGGTAATGTTCTGTCTCTGGTCCACGATAATGTTCCGTCTCTTGTCCACGATAATGTTCTGTCTCTGGTCCACGATAATGTTCCGTTTCTGGTCCACGATAATGTTCTGTTTCGGTTTCACGGTAATGTTCCGTCTCTGGTCCACGGTAATGTTCCGTCTCTGGTCCACGATAATGTTCTGTTTCACGGTAATGTTCCGTTTCTGGTCCATGATAATTTTCTCTTTCACGGTAATGTTCTGTCTCTGGTCCACGCTAATGTTCTGTTTCTGTTTCACGGTAATGTTCCGTCTCTGGTCCACGGTAATGTTCTGTCTCTGGTCCACGGTAATGTTCGATCTCTGGTCCATGATAATGTTCTGTTTCTGTTTCACGGTAATGTTCCGTTTCTGGTCCACGATAATGTTCTGTTTCTGTTTCACGGTAATGTTCCGTTTCTGGTCCACGATAATTTTGTGTTTCTGGTCCACGATAATGTTCTTTCTCTGGTCCATGATAATGTTCTGTTTCTGGTCCACGGTAATGTTCGATCTCTGGTACACGGTAATGTTCGGTTTCACGGTAATGTTCCGTTTCTGGTCCACGATAATGTTCTGTTTCGGTTTAACGGTAATGTTCCGTTTCTGGTCCACGATAATGTTCTGTTTCCGTTTCACGGTAATGTTCTGTCTCTGGTCCACGGTAATGTTCCGTCTCTGGTCCACGGTAATGTTCTGTCTCTGGTCCATGATAATGTTCCGCTTCTGGTCCACGATAATTTTGTGTTTCTGTTTCACGGTAATGTTCCGTTTCTGGTCCACGGTAATGTTGTGTTTCATTTTCACGGTAATGTTCCGTTTCTGGTCCACGATAATGTTCTGTTTCGGTTTCACGGTAATGTTCTGTCTCTGGTCCACGATAATGTTCTGTCTCTGGTCCACGGTAATGTTCTGTTTCTGTTTCACGGTAATGGTCCGTTTCTGGTCCATGATAATATTCTGTTTCACGGTAATGTTCTGTCTCTGGTCCACGCTAATGTTCTGTTTCGGTTTCACGGTAATGTTCCGTTTCTGGTCCACGATAATGTTCTGTCTCTGGTCCACGGTAATGTTCTGTTTCTGTTTCACGGTAATGTTCCGTTTCTCGTCCACGATAATGTTCTGTTTCTGTTTCACGGTAATGTTCCGTTTCTGGTCCACAATAAGGTTCTGCTTCGGTTTCACGGTAATGTTCCGTTTCTGGTCCACGATAATGTTCTTTTTCGGTTTCACGGTAATGTTCCGTCTCTGGTCCACGGTAATGTTCCGTGTCTGGTCCACGATAATGTTCTGTTTCTGTTTCACGGTAATGTTCCGTTTCCTGTCCATGATAATTTTCTGTTTCACGGTAATGTTCTGTCTCTGGTCCACGCTAATGTTCTGTTTCTGTTTCACGGTAATGGTCCGTTTCTGGTCCACGATAATGTTGTGTTTCTGTTTCACGGTAATGTTCTGTTTCACGGTAATGTTCTGTCTCTGGTCCACGCTAATGTTCTGTTTCTGTTTCACGGTAATGTTCTGTTTCTGGTCCACGATAATGTTGTGTTTCTGTTTCACGGTAATGTTCCGTTTCTGGTCCACGATAATGTTCTGTTTCGGTTTCACGGTAATGTTTTGTCTCTTGTCCACGATAATGTTCTGTGTCTGGTCCACGGTAATGTTCCGTTTCTGTTTCACGGTAATGTTCTGTTTCTGGTCCACGATAATGTTCTGTTTCGGTTTCACGGTAATGTTCTGTCTCTGGTCCACGATAATGTTCGGTTTCACGGTAATGTTCCGTCTCTGGTCCACGATAATGTTCCGTCTCTGGTCCACGATAATGTTCCGTTTCTGGTCCACGATAATGTTCTGTTTCGGTTTCACAGTAATGTTCTGTCTCTGGTCCACGGTAATGTTCTGTCTCTGGTCCACGGTAATGTTCTGTTTCACGATAATGTTCCGTTTCTGGTCCACGATAATGTTCTGTTTAGGTTTCACGGTAATGTTCTGTCTCTGGTCCACGATAATGTTCCGTCTCTTGTCCACGATAATGTTCTGTCTCTGGTCCACGATAATGTTCCGTTTCTGGTCCACGATAATGTTCTGTTTCGGTTTCACGGTAATGTTCCGTCTCTGGTCCACGGTAATGTTCCGTCTCTGGTCCACGATAATGTTCTGTTTCACGGTAATGTTCCGGTTCTGGTCCATGATAATTTTCTGTTTCACGGTAATGTTCTGTCTCTGGTCCACGCTAATGTTCTGTTTCTGTTTCACGGTAATGTTACGCTTCTGGTCCACGATAATGTTGTGTTTCTTTTTCACGGTAATGTTCTGTCTCTGGTCCACGCTAATGTTCTGTTTCTGTTTCACGGTAATGTTCCGTTTCTGGTCCACGATAATGTTGTGTTTCTGTTTCACGGTAATGTTCCGTTTCTGGTCCACGATAATTTTGTGTTTCTGTTTCACGGTAATGTTTCGTTTCTGGTCCACGATAGTGTTCTGTTTCGGTTTCACAGTAATGTTCCGTTTCTGGTCCACGATAATGTTGTGTTTCGGTTTCACGGTAATGTTCCGTCTCTGGTCCACGGTAATGTTCCGTCTCAGGTCCACGATAATGTTTTTTTTCTGTTTCACGGTAATGTTCTGTTTCTGGTCCATGATAATGTTCTGTTTCACGTTAATGTTCTGTCTCTGGTCCACGCTAATGTTCTGTTTCTGTTTCACGGTAATGTTCCGTTTCTGGTCCACAATAATGTTGTGTTTCTGTTTCACGGTAATGTTCTGTTTGACAGTAATGTTCTGTCTCTGGTAAACGCTAATGTTCTGTTTCTGTTTCACGGTAATGTTCCGTTTCTGGTCCATGATAATGTTGTGTTTCTGTTTCACGGTAATGTTCCGTTTCTGTTTCACGGTAATGTTCCGTTTCTGGTCCACAATAATGTTCTGTTACGGTTTCACGGTAATGTTCCGTTTCTGGTCCACGATAATGTTCTGTTTCCGTTTCACGGTAATGTTCTGTCTCTGGTCCACGGTAATGTTCCGTCTCTGGTCCACGATAATGTTCTGTGTCTGGTCCATGATAATGTTCCGTTTCTGGTCCACGATAATGTTCTGTTTCTGTTTCACGGTAATGTTTTGTCTCTGGTCCACGGTAATGTTCTGTCTCTGGTCCACGGTAACGTTCTGTCTCTGGTCCACGGTAATGTTGTGTCTCTGGTCCACGATAATGTTGTGTTTCTGTTTCAGAGCAATGTTCCGTTTCTGGTCCACGATAATGTTCTGTTTCGGTTTCACGGTAATGTTCCGTTTCTGGTCCACGATAATGTTCTGTTTCGGTTTCACGGTAATGTTCCGTCTCTGGTCCACGGTAATGTTCCGTTTCTGGTTCACGATAATGTTCTGTTTCTGTTTCACGGTAATATTCCGTTTCTGGTCCATGATAATGTTCTGTTTCACGGTAATGTTCTGTCTCTGGTCCACGCTAATGTTCTGTTTCTAATTCACGGTAATGTTCCGTTCCTGGTCCACGATAATGTTCTGTCTCTGGTCCACGATAATGTTCCGTTTCTGGTCCACGATAATGTTCTGTTTCGGTTTCACGGTAATGTTCTTTCTCTGGTCCACGATAATGTTCCGTTTCTGGTCCACGATAATGTTCTGTTTTGGTTTCACGGTAATGTTCTGTGTCTGGTCCACGGTAATGTTCTGTTTCTGTTTCACGGTAATGTTCTGTTTTGGTTTCACGGTAATGTTCTGTTTCTGGTCCATGATAATGTTCTGTTTCACGTTAATGTTCTGTCTCTGGTCCACGCTAATGTTCTGTTTCTGTTTCACGGTAATGTTCCGTTTCTGGTCCACAATAATGTTGTGTTTCTGTTTCACGGTAATGTTCTGTTTGACAGTAATGTTCTGTCTCTGGTAAACGCTAATGTTCTGTTTCTGTTTCACGGTAATGTTCCGTTTCTGGTCCATGATAATGTTGTGTTTCTGTTTCACGGTAATGTTCCGTTTCTGTTTCACGGTAATGTTCCGTTTCTGGTCCACAATAATGTTCTGTTACGGTTTCACGGTAATGTTCCGTTTCTGGTCCACGATAATGTTCTGTTTCCGTTTCACGGTAATGTTCTGTCTCTGGTCCACGGTAATGTTCCGTCTCTGGTCCACGATAATGTTCTGTGTCTGGTCCATGATAATGTTCCGTTTCTGGTCCACGATAATGTTCTGTTTCTGTTTCACGGTAATGTTTTGTCTCTGGTCCACGGTAATGTTCTGTCTCTGGTCCACGGTAACGTTCTGTCTCTGGTCCACGGTAATGTTGTGTCTCTGGTCCACGATAATGTTGTGTTTCTGTTTCAGAGCAATGTTCCGTTTCTGGTCCACGATAATGTTCTGTTTCGGTTTCACGGTAATGTTCCGTTTCTGGTCCACGATAATGTTCTGTTTCGGTTTCACGGTAATGTTCCGTCTCTGGTCCACGGTAATGTTCCGTTTCTGGTTCACGATAATGTTCTGTTTCTGTTTCACGGTAATATTCCGTTTCTGGTCCATGATAATGTTCTGTTTCACGGTAATGTTCTGTCTCTGGTCCACGCTAATGTTCTGTTTCTAATTCACGGTAATGTTCCGTTCCTGGTCCACGATAATGTTCTGTCTCTGGTCCACGATAATGTTCCGTTTCTGGTCCACGATAATGTTCTGTTTCGGTTTCACGGTAATGTTCTTTCTCTGGTCCACGATAATGTTCCGTTTCTGGTCCACGATAATGTTCTGTTTTGGTTTCACGGTAATGTTCTGTGTCTGGTCCACGGTAATGTTCTGTTTCTGTTTCACGGTAATGTTCCGTTTCTGGTCCACGATAATGTTGTGTTTCTGTTTCACGGTAATGTTCCGTTTATGGTCCACGATAATGTTCTGTTTCGGTTTCACGGTAATGATCCGTTTCTGGTCCACGATAATGTTCTGTTTCGGTTTCACGGTAATGTTCCGTTTCTGGTCCGCGATAATGTTCTGTTTCCGTTTCACGGTAATGTTCTGTCTCTGGTCCACGGTAATGTTCCCTCTCTGGTCCACGATAATGTTCGTTTTCACGATAATGTTCCGTCTCTGGTCCACGATAATGTTCTGTCTCTGGTCCACGGTAATGTTCTGTTTCTGTTTCACGGTAATGTTCCGTTTCTGGTCCACGATAATGTTGTGTTTCTATTTCACGGCAATGTTCCGTTTCTGGTCCACGATAATGTTCTCTTTCCGTTTCACGGTAATGTTCTGTCTCTGGTCAACGGTAATGTTCTGTCTCTGGTCCACGGTAATGTTCCGTCTCTGGTCCACGATAATGTTGTGTTTCTGTTTCACGGTAATGTTCTGTCTCTGGTCCATGGTAATGTTCTGTCTCTGGTCGACGGTAATGTTCGGTTTCAAGGTAAAGTTCGGTCTCTGGTCCACAGTAATGTTCTGTCTCTGGTCCACGGTAATGTTCTGTCTCTGGTCCACGGTAATGTCCTGTCTCTGGTCAATGGTAATGTTCTGTCTCTGGTCCACGGTAATGTTCTGTCTCTGGTCCACGGTAATGTTCGATCTCTGGTCCACGATAATGTTCGGTTTCACGGTAATGTTCCGTCTCTGGTCCACGATAATGTTCTGTTTCTGTTTCACGGTAATGTTCCATTTCTGGTCCACGATAATGTTCTGTTTCGGTTTCACGGTAATGTTCTGTCTCTGGTCCACGGTAATGTTCTGTCTCTGGTCCACGATAATGTTCCGTTTCACGGTAATGTTCTGTCTCTGGTCAACGGTAATGTTCTGTTTCTGTTTCACGGTAATGTTCCGTCTCTGGTCCACGATAATGTTCGGTTTCACGGTAATGTTCGGTTTCACGGTAATGTTCTGTCTCTGGTCCACGGTAATGTTCTGTCTCTGGTCCACGATAATGTTCGGTTTCACGATAATGTTCCGTTTCTGGTCCACGATAATGTTCTGTTTAGGTTTCACGGTAATGCTCTGTCTCTGGTCCACGATAATGTTCCGTTTCTGGTCCACGATAATGTTCCGTTTTGGTTTCACGGTAATGTTCCGTTTCTGGTCCACGATAATGTTGTGTTTCTGTTTCACGGTAATGTTCCGTTTCTGGTCCACGATAATGTTGTGTTTAAGTTTTACGGTAATGTTCCGTTTCTGGTCCACTATAATGTTCTGTTTCGGTTTCACGGTAATGTTCCGTCTCTGGTCCACGGTAATGTTCCGTCTCTGGTCCACGATAATGTTGTGTTTCTGTTTCACGGTAATGTTCTGTCTCTGGTCCATGGTAATGTTCTGTCTCTGGTCGACGGTAATGTTCGGTTTCAAGGTAAAGTTCGGTCTCTGGTCCACAGTAATGTTCTGTCTCTGGTCCACGGTAATGTTCTGTCTCTGGTCCACGGTAATGTCCTGTCTCTGGTCAATGGTAATGTTCTGTCTCTGGTCCACGGTAATGTTCTGTCTCTGGTCCACGGTAATGTTCTGTCTCTGGTCCACGGTAATGTTCGATCTCTGGTCCACGATAATGTTCGGTTTCACGGTAATGTTCCGTCTCTGGTCCACGATAATGTTCTGTTTCTGTTTCAGGGTAATGTTCCGTTTCTGGTCCACGATAATGTTCTGTTTCGCTTTCACGGTAATGTTCTGTCTGTGGTCCACGGTAATGTTCTGTCTCTGGTCCACGATAATGTTCGGTTTCACGGTAATGTTCTGTCTCTGGTCCACAGTAATGTTCCGTTTCTGGTCCACGATAATGTTGTGTTTCTATTTCACGGCAATGTTCCGTTTCTGGTCCATGATAATGTTCTCTTTCCGTTTCACGGTAATGTTCTGTCTCTTGTCAACGGTAATGTTCCGTCTCTGGTCCACGGTAATGTTCCGTCTCTGGTCCACGATAATGTTGTGTTTCTGTTTCACGGTAATGTTCCGTCTCTGGTCCACGGTAATGTTCCGTTTCTGGTCCACGATAATATTGTGTTTCTGTTTCACGGTAATGTTCCCTCTCTGGTCCATGATAATGTTCGTTTTCACGATAATGTTCCGTTTCTGGTCCACGATAATGTTGTGTTTCTATTTCACGGCAATGTTCCGTTTCTGGTCTACGATAATGTTCTCTTTCCGTTTCACGGTAATGTTCTGTCTCTGGTCAACGGTAATGTTCCGTCTCTGGTCCACGGTAATGTTCCGTCTCTGGTCCACGATAATGTTGTGTTTCTGTTTCACGGTAATGTTCTGTCTCTGGTCCATGGTAATGTTCTGTCTCTGGTCGATGGTAATGTTCGGTTTCAAGGTAAAGTTCGGTCTCTGGTCCACAGTAATGTTCTGTCTCTGGTCCACGGTAATGTTCTGTCTCTGGTCCACGGTAATGTCCTGTCTCTGGTCAATGGTAATGTTCTGTCTCTGGTCCACGGTAATGTTCTGTCTCTGGTCCACGGTAATGTTCGATCTCTGGTCCACGATAATGTTCGGTTTCACGGTAATGTTCCGTCTCTGGTCCACGATAAAGTTCTGTTTCTTTTTCACGGTAATGTTCCGTTTCTGGTCCACGATAATGTTCTGTTTCGGTTTCACGGTAATGTTCTGTCTCTGGTCCACGGTAATGTTCTGTCTCTGGTCCACGATAATGTTCCGTTTCACGGTAATGTTCTGTCTCTGGTCTACAGTAATGTTCCGTTTCTGGTCCACGATAATGTTGTGTTTCTATTTCACGGCAATGTTCCGTTTCTGGTCCACGATAATGTTCTCTTTCCGTTTCACGGTAATGTTCTGTCTCTGGTCAACGGTAATGTTCTGTTTCTGTTTCACGGTAATGTTCCGTCTCTGGTCCACGATAATGTTCGGTTTCACGGTAATGTTCGGTTTCACGGTAATGTTCCGTTTCTGGTCCATGATAATATTCTGTTTCACGGTAATGTTCTGTCTCTGGTCCACGCTAATGTTGTGAATCTGTTTCACGGTAATGTTCCGTTTCTGGTCCACGATAATGTTCTGTTTCGGTTTCACGGTAATGTTCTGTCTCTTGTCCACGATAATGTTCTGTGTCTGGTCCACGGTAATGTTCCGTTTCTGTTTCACGGTAATGTTCCGTTTCTGGTCCACGGTAATGTTCCGTCTCTGGTCCACGATAATGTTTTTTTTCTGTTTCACGGTAATGTTCTGTTTCTGGTCCATGATAATGTTCTGTTTCACGTTAATGTTCTGTCTCTGGTCCACGCTAATGTTCTGTTTCTGTTTCACGGTAATGTTCCGTTTCTGGTCCACAATAATGTTGTGTTTCTGTTTCACGGTAATGTTCTGTTTCACAGTAATGTTCTGTCTCTGGTAAACGCTAATGTTCTGTTTCTGTTTCACGGTAATGTTCCGTTTCTGGTCCATGATAATGTTGTGTTTCTGTTTCACGGTAATGTTCCGTTTCTGTTTCACGGTAATGTTCCGTTTCTGGTCCACAATAATGTTCTGTTACGGTTTCACGGTAATGTTCCGTTTCTGGTCCACGATAATGTTCTGTTTCCGTTTCACGGTAATGTTCTGTCTCTGGTCCACGGTAATGTTCCGTCTCTGGTCCACGATAATGTTCTGTGTCTGTTTCACGGTAATGTTCTGTTTCTGGTCCACGATAATGTTGTGTTTCTGTTTCACGGTAATGTTCCGTTTCTGGTCCACGATAATGTTCTGTTTCGGTTTCACGGTAATGTTTTGTCTCTTGTCCACGATAATGTTCTGTGTCTGGTCCACGGTAATGTTCCGTTTCTGTTTCACGGTAATGTTCTGTTTCTGGTCCACGATAATGTTCTGTTTCGGTTTCACGGTAATGTTCTGTCTCTGGTCCACGATAATGTTCGGTTTCACGGTAATGTTCCGTCTCTGGTCCACGATAATGTTCCGTCTCTGGTCCACGATAATGTTCCGTTTCTGGTCCACGATAATGTTCTGTTTCGGTTTCACAGTAATGTTCTGTCTCTGGTCCACGGTAATGTTCTGTCTCTGGTCCACGGTAATGTTCTGTTTCACGATAATGTTCCGTTTCTGGTCCACGATAATGTTCTGTTTAGGTTTCACGGTAATGTTCTGTCTCTGGTCCACGATAATGTTCCGTCTCTTGTCCACGATAATGTTCTGTCTCTGGTCCACGATAATGTTCCGTTTCTGGTCCACGATAATGTTCTGTTTCGGTTTCACGGTAATGTTCCGTCTCTGGTCCACGGTAATGTTCCGTCTCTGGTCCACGATAATGTTCTGTTTCACGGTAATGTTCCGGTTCTGGTCCATGATAATTTTCTGTTTCACGGTAATGTTCTGTCTCTGGTCCACGCTAATGTTCTGTTTCTGTTTCACGGTAATGTTACGCTTCTGGTCCACGATAATGTTGTGTTTCTTTTTCACGGTAATGTTCTGTCTCTGGTCCACGCTAATGTTCTGTTTCTGTTTCACGGTAATGTTCCGTTTCTGGTCCACGATAATGTTGTGTTTCTGTTTCACGGTAATGTTCCGTTTCTGGTCCACGATAATTTTGTGTTTCTGTTTCACGGTAATGTTTCGTTTCTGGTCCACGATAGTGTTCTGTTTCGGTTTCACAGTAATGTTCCGTTTCTGGTCCACGATAATGTTGTGTTTCGGTTTCACGGTAATGTTCCGTCTCTGGTCCACGGTAATGTTCCGTCTCAGGTCCACGATAATGTTTTTTTTCTGTTTCACGGTAATGTTCTGTTTCTGGTCCATGATAATGTTCTGTTTCACGTTAATGTTCTGTCTCTGGTCCACGCTAATGTTCTGTTTCTGTTTCACGGTAATGTTCCGTTTCTGGTCCACAATAATGTTGTGTTTCTGTTTCACGGTAATGTTCTGTTTGACAGTAATGTTCTGTCTCTGGTAAACGCTAATGTTCTGTTTCTGTTTCACGGTAATGTTCCGTTTCTGGTCCATGATAATGTTGTGTTTCTGTTTCACGGTAATGTTCCGTTTCTGTTTCACGGTAATGTTCCGTTTCTGGTCCACAATAATGTTCTGTTACGGTTTCACGGTAATGTTCCGTTTCTGGTCCACGATAATGTTCTGTTTCCGTTTCACGGTAATGTTCTGTCTCTGGTCCACGGTAATGTTCCGTCTCTGGTCCACGATAATGTTCTGTGTCTGGTCCATGATAATGTTCCGTTTCTGGTCCACGATAATGTTCTGTTTCTGTTTCACGGTAATGTTTTGTCTCTGGTCCACGGTAATGTTCTGTCTCTGGTCCACGGTAACGTTCTGTCTCTGGTCCACGGTAATGTTGTGTCTCTGGTCCACGATAATGTTGTGTTTCTGTTTCAGAGCAATGTTCCGTTTCTGGTCCACGATAATGTTCTGTTTCGGTTTCACGGTAATGTTCCGTTTCTGGTCCACGATAATGTTCTGTTTCGGTTTCACGGTAATGTTCCGTCTCTGGTCCACGGTAATGTTCCGTTTCTGGTTCACGATAATGTTCTGTTTCTGTTTCACGGTAATATTCCTTTTCTGGTCCATGATAATGTTCTGTTTCACGGTAATGTTCTGTCTCTGGTCCACGCTAATGTTCTGTTTCTAATTCACGGTAATGTTCCGTTCCTGGTCCACGATAATGTTCTGTCTCTGGTCCACGATAATGTTCCGTTTCTGGTCCACGATAATGTTCTGTTTCGGTTTCACGGTAATGTTCTTTCTCTGGTCCACGATAATGTTCCGTTTCTGGTCCACGATAATGTTCTGTTTTGGTTTCACGGTAATGTTCTGTGTCTGGTCCACGGTAATGTTCTGTTTCTGTTTCACGGTAATGTTCTGTTTTGGTTTCACGGTAATGTTCTGTTTCTGGTCCATGATAATGTTCTGTTTCACGTTAATGTTCTGTCTCTGGTCCACGCTAATGTTCTGTTTCTGTTTCACGGTAATGTTCCGTTTCTGGTCCACAATAATGTTGTGTTTCTGTTTCACGGTAATGTTCTGTTTGACAGTAATGTTCTGTCTCTGGTAAACGCTAATGTTCTGTTTCTGTTTCACGGTAATGTTCCGTTTCTGGTCCATGATAATGTTGTGTTTCTGTTTCACGGTAATGTTCCGTTTCTGTTTCACGGTAATGTTCCGTTTCTGGTCCACAATAATGTTCTGTTACGGTTTCACGGTAATGTTCCGTTTCTGGTCCACGATAATGTTCTGTTTCCGTTTCACGGTAATGTTCTGTCTCTGGTCCACGGTAATGTTCCGTCTCTGGTCCACGATAATGTTCTGTGTCTGGTCCATGATAATGTTCCGTTTCTGGTCCACGATAATGTTCTGTTTCTGTTTCACGGTAATGTTTTGTCTCTGGTCCACGGTAATGTTCTGTCTCTGGTCCACGGTAACGTTCTGTCTCTGGTCCACGGTAATGTTGTGTCTCTGGTCCACGATAATGTTGTGTTTCTGTTTCAGAGCAATGTTCCGTTTCTGGTCCACGATAATGTTCTGTTTCGGTTTCACGGTAATGTTCCGTTTCTGGTCCACGATAATGTTCTGTTTCGGTTTCACGGTAATGTTCCGTCTCTGGTCCACGGTAATGTTCCGTTTCTGGTTCACGATAATGTTCTGTTTCTGTTTCACGGTAATATTCCGTTTCTGGTCCATGATAATGTTCTGTTTCACGGTAATGTTCTGTCTCTGGTCCACGCTAATGTTCTGTTTCTAATTCACGGTAATGTTCCGTTCCTGGTCCACGATAATGTTCTGTCTCTGGTCCACGATAATGTTCCGTTTCTGGTCCACGATAATGTTCTGTTTCGGTTTCACGGTAATGTTCTTTCTCTGGTCCACGATAATGTTCCGTTTCTGGTCCACGATAATGTTCTGTTTTGGTTTCACGGTAATGTTCTGTGTCTGGTCCACGGTAATGTTCTGTTTCTGTTTCACGGTAATGTTCCGTTTCTGGTCCACGATAATGTTGTGTTTCTGTTTCACGGTAATGTTCCGTTTATGGTCCACGATAATGTTCTGTTTCGGTTTCACGGTAATGATCCGTTTCTGGTCCACGATAATGTTCTGTTTCGGTTTCACGGTAATGTTCCGTTTCTGGTCCGCGATAATGTTCTGTTTCCGTTTCACGGTAATGTTCTGTCTCTGGTCCACGGTAATGTTCCCTCTCTGGTCCACGATAATGTTCGTTTTCACGATAATGTTCCGTCTCTGGTCCACGATAATGTTCTGTCTCTGGTCCACGGTAATGTTCTGTTTCTGTTTCACGGTAATGTTCCGTTTCTGGTCCACGATAATGTTGTGTTTCTATTTCACGGCAATGTTCCGTTTCTGGTCCACGATAATGTTCTCTTTCCGTTTCACGGTAATGTTCTGTCTCTGGTCAACGGTAATGTTCTGTCTCTGGTCCACGGTAATGTTCCGTCTCTGGTCCACGATAATGTTGTGTTTCTGTTTCACGGTAATGTTCTGTCTCTGGTCCATGGTAATGTTCTGTCTCTGGTCGACGGTAATGTTCGGTTTCAAGGTAAAGTTCGGTCTCTGGTCCACAGTAATGTTCTGTCTCTGGTCCACGGTAATGTTCTGTCTCTGGTCCACGGTAATGTCCTGTCTCTGGTCAATGGTAATGTTCTGTCTCTGGTCCACGGTAATGTTCTGTCTCTGGTCCACGGTAATGTTCGATCTCTGGTCCACGATAATGTTCGGTTTCACGGTAATGTTCCGTCTCTGGTCCACGATAATGTTCTGTTTCTGTTTCACGGTAATGTTCCATTTCTGGTCCACGATAATGTTCTGTTTCGGTTTCACGGTAATGTTCTGTCTCTGGTCCACGGTAATGTTCTGTCTCTGGTCCACGATAATGTTCCGTTTCACGGTAATGTTCTGTCTCTGGTCAACGGTAATGTTCTGTTTCTGTTTCACGGTAATGTTCCGTCTCTGGTCCACGATAATGTTCGGTTTCACGGTAATGTTCGGTTTCACGGTAATGTTCTGTCTCTGGTCCACGGTAATGTTCTGTCTCTGGTCCACGATAATGTTCGGTTTCACGATAATGTTCCGTTTCTGGTCCACGATAATGTTCTGTTTAGGTTTCACGGTAATGCTCTGTCTCTGGTCCACGATAATGTTCCGTTTCTGGTCCACGATAATGTTCCGTTTTGGTTTCACGGTAATGTTCCGTTTCTGGTCCACGATAATGTTGTGTTTCTGTTTCACGGTAATGTTCCGTTTCTGGTCCACGATAATGTTGTGTTTAAGTTTTACGGTAATGTTCCGTTTCTGGTCCACTATAATGTTCTGTTTCGGTTTCACGGTAATGTTCCGTCTCTGGTCCACGGTAATGTTCCGTCTCTGGTCCACGATAATGTTGTGTTTCTGTTTCACGGTAATGTTCTGTCTCTGGTCCATGGTAATGTTCTGTCTCTGGTCGACGGTAATGTTCGGTTTCAAGGTAAAGTTCGGTCTCTGGTCCACAGTAATGTTCTGTCTCTGGTCCACGGTAATGTTCTGTCTCTGGTCCACGGTAATGTCCTGTCTCTGGTCAATGGTAATGTTCTGTCTCTGGTCCACGGTAATGTTCTGTCTCTGGTCCACGGTAATGTTCTGTCTCTGGTCCACGGTAATGTTCGATCTCTGGTCCACGATAATGTTCGGTTTCACGGTAATGTTCCGTCTCTGGTCCACGATAATGTTCTGTTTCTGTTTCAGGGTAATGTTCCGTTTCTGGTCCACGATAATGTTCTGTTTCGCTTTCACGGTAATGTTCTGTCTGTGGTCCACGGTAATGTTCTGTCTCTGGTCCACGATAATGTTCGGTTTCACGGTAATGTTCTGTCTCTGGTCCACAGTAATGTTCCGTTTCTGGTCCACGATAATGTTGTGTTTCTATTTCACGGCAATGTTCCGTTTCTGGTCCATGATAATGTTCTCTTTCCGTTTCACGGTAATGTTCTGTCTCTTGTCAACGGTAATGTTCCGTCTCTGGTCCACGGTAATGTTCCGTCTCTGGTCCACGATAATGTTGTGTTTCTGTTTCACGGTAATGTTCCGTCTCTGGTCCACGGTAATGTTCCGTTTCTGGTCCACGATAATATTGTGTTTCTGTTTCACGGTAATGTTCCCTCTCTGGTCCATGATAATGTTCGTTTTCACGATAATGTTCCGTTTCTGGTCCACGATAATGTTGTGTTTCTATTTCACGGCAATGTTCCGTTTCTGGTCTACGATAATGTTCTCTTTCCGTTTCACGGTAATGTTCTGTCTCTGGTCAACGGTAATGTTCCGTCTCTGGTCCACGGTAATGTTCCGTCTCTGGTCCACGATAATGTTGTGTTTCTGTTTCACGGTAATGTTCTGTCTCTGGTCCATGGTAATGTTCTGTCTCTGGTCGATGGTAATGTTCGGTTTCAAGGTAAAGTTCGGTCTCTGGTCCACAGTAATGTTCTGTCTCTGGTCCACGGTAATGTTCTGTCTCTGGTCCACGGTAATGTCCTGTCTCTGGTCAATGGTAATGTTCTGTCTCTGGTCCACGGTAATGTTCTGTCTCTGGTCCACGGTAATGTTCGATCTCTGGTCCACGATAATGTTCGGTTTCACGGTAATGTTCCGTCTCTGGTCCACGATAAAGTTCTGTTTCTTTTTCACGGTAATGTTCCGTTTCTGGTCCACGATAATGTTCTGTTTCGGTTTCACGGTAATGTTCTGTCTCTGGTCCACGGTAATGTTCTGTCTCTGGTCCACGATAATGTTCCGTTTCACGGTAATGTTCTGTCTCTGGTCTACAGTAATGTTCCGTTTCTGGTCCACGATAATGTTGTGTTTCTATTTCACGGCAATGTTCCGTTTCTGGTCCACGATAATGTTCTCTTTCCGTTTCACGGTAATGTTCTGTCTCTGGTCAACGGTAATGTTCTGTTTCTGTTTCACGGTAATGTTCCGTCTCTGGTCCACGATAATGTTCGGTTTCACGGTAATGTTCGGTTTCACGGTAATGTTCCGTTTCTGGTCCATGATAATATTCTGTTTCACGGTAATGTTCTGTCTCTGGTCCACGCTAATGTTGTGAATCTGTTTCACGGTAATGTTCCGTTTCTGGTCCACGATAATGTTCTGTTTCGGTTTCACGGTAATGTTCTGTCTCTTGTCCACGATAATGTTCTGTGTCTGGTCCACGGTAATGTTCCGTTTCTGTTTCACGGTAATGTTCCGTTTCTGGTCCACGGTAATGTTCCGTCTCTGGTCCACGATAATGTTTTTTTTCTGTTTCACGGTAATGTTCTGTTTCTGGTCCATGATAATGTTCTGTTTCACGTTAATGTTCTGTCTCTGGTCCACGCTAATGTTCTGTTTCTGTTTCACGGTAATGTTCCGTTTCTGGTCCACAATAATGTTGTGTTTCTGTTTCACGGTAATGTTCTGTTTCACAGTAATGTTCTGTCTCTGGTAAACGCTAATGTTCTGTTTCTGTTTCACGGTAATGTTCCGTTTCTGGTCCATGATAATGTTGTGTTTCTGTTTCACGGTAATGTTCCGTTTCTGTTTCACGGTAATGTTCCGTTTCTGGTCCACAATAATGTTCTGTTACGGTTTCACGGTAATGTTCCGTTTCTGGTCCACGATAATGTTCTGTTTCCGTTTCACGGTAATGTTCTGTCTCTGGTCCACGGTAATGTTCCGTCTCTGGTCCACGATAATGTTCTGTGTCTGGTCCATGATAATGTTCCGTTTCTGGTCCACGATAATGTTCTGTTTCTGTTTCACGGTAATGTTTTGTCTCTGGTCCACGGTAATGTTCTGTCTCTGGTCCACGGTAACGTTCTGTCTCTGGTCCACGGTAATGTTGTGTCTCTGGTCCACGATAATGTTGTGTTTCTGTTTCAGAGCAATGTTCCGTTTCTGGTCCACGATAATGTTCTGTTTCGGTTTCACGGTAATGTTCCGTTTCTGGTCCACGATAATGTTCTGTTTCGGTTTCACGGTAATGTTCCGTCTCTGGTCCACGGTAATGTTCCGTTTCTGGTTCACGATAATGTTCTGTTTCTGTTTCACGGTAATATTCCGTTTCTGGTCCATGATAATGTTCTGTTTCACGGTAATGTTCTGTCTCTGGTCCACGCTAATGTTCTGTTTCTAATTCACGGTAATGTTCCGTTCCTGGTCCACGATAATGTTCTGTCTCTGGTCACCGATAATGTTCCGTTTCTGGTCCACGATAATGTTCTGTTTCGGTTTCACGGTAATGTTCTTTCTCTGGTCCACGATAATGTTCCGTTTCTGGTCCACGATAATGTTCTGTTTTGGTTTCACGGTAATGTTCTGTGTCTGGTCCACGGTAATGTTCTGTTTCTGTTTCACGGTAATGTTCCGTTTCTGGTCCACGATAATGTTGTGTTTCTGTTTCACGGTAATGTTCCGTTTATGGTCCACGATAATGTTCTGTTTCGGTTTCACGGTAATGATCCGTTTCTGGTCCACGATAATGTTCTGTTTCGGTTTCACGGTAATGTTCCGTTTCTGGTCCACGATAATGTTCTGTTTCCGTTTCACGGTAATGTTCTGTCTCTGGTCCACGGTAATGTTCCCTCTCTGGTCCACGATAATGTTCGTTTTCACGATAATGTTCCGTCTCTGGTCCACGATAATGTTCTGTCTCTGGTCCACGGTAATGTTCTGTTTCTGTTTCACGGTAATGTTCCGTTTCTGGTCCACGATAATGTTGTGTTTCTATTTCACGGCAATGTTCCGTTTCTGGTCCACGATAATGTTCTCTTTCCGTTTCACGGTAATGTTCTGTCTCTGGTCAACGGTAATGTTCTGTCTCTGGTCCACGGTAATGTTCCGTCTCTGGTCCACGATAATGTTGTGTTTCTGTTTCACGGTAATGTTCTGTCTCTGGTCCATGGTAATGTTCTGTCTCTGGTCGACGGTAATGTTCGGTTTCAAGGTAAAGTTCGGTCTCTGGTCCACAGTAATGTTCTGTCTCTGGTCCACGGTAATGTTCTGTCTCTGGTCCACGGTAATGTCCTGTCTCTGGTCAATGGTAATGTTCTGTCTCTGGTCCACGGTAATGTTCTGTCTCTGGTCCACGGTAATGTTCGATCTCTGGTCCACGATAATGTTCGGTTTCACGGTAATGTTCCGTCTCTGGTCCACGATAATGTTCTGTTTCTGTTTCACGGTAATGTTCCATTTCTGGTCCACGATAATGTTCTGTTTCGGTTTCACGGTAATGTTCTGTCTCTGGTCCACGGTAATGTTCTGTCTCTGGTCCACGATAATGTTCCGTTTCACGGTAATGTTCTGTCTCTGGTCAACGGTAATGTTCTGTTTCTGTTTCACGGTAATGTTCCGTCTCTGGTCCACGATAATGTTCGGTTTCACGGTAATGTTCGGTTTCACGGTAATGTTCTGTCTCTGGTCCACGGTAATGTTCTGTCTCTGGTCCACGATAATGTTCGGTTTCACGATAATGTTCCGTTTCTGGTCCACGATAATGTTCTGTTTAGGTTTCACGGTAATGCTCTGTCTCTGGTCCACGATAATGTTCCGTTTCTGGTCCACGATAATGTTCCGTTTTGGTTTCACGGTAATGTTCCGTTTCTGGTCCACGATAATGTTGTGTTTCTGTTTCACGGTAATGTTCCGTTTCTGGTCCACGATAATGTTGTGTTTAAGTTTTACGGTAATGTTCCGTTTCTGGTCCACTATAATGTTCTGTTTCGGTTTCACGGTAATGTTCCGTCTCTGGTCCACGGTAATGTTCCGTCTCTGGTCCACGATAATGTTGTGTTTCTGTTTCACGGTAATGTTCTGTCTCTGGTCCATGGTAATGTTCTGTCTCTGGTCGACGGTAATGTTCGGTTTCAAGGTAAAGTTCGGTCTCTGGTCCACAGTAATGTTCTGTCTCTGGTCCACGGTAATGTTCTGTCTCTGGTCCACGGTAATGTCCTGTCTCTGGTCAATGGTAATGTTCTGTCTCTGGTCCACGGTAATGTTCTGTCTCTGGTCCACGGTAATGTTCTGTCTCTGGTCCACGGTAATGTTCGATCTCTGGTCCACGATAATGTTCGGTTTCACGGTAATGTTCCGTCTCTGGTCCACGATAATGTTCTGTTTCTGTTTCAGGGTAATGTTCCGTTTCTGGTCCACGATAATGTTCTGTTTCGCTTTCACGGTAATGTTCTGTCTGTGGTCCACGGTAATGTTCTGTCTCTGGTCCACGATAATGTTCGGTTTCACGGTAATGTTCTGTCTCTGGTCCACAGTAATGTTCCGTTTCTGGTCCACGATAATGTTGTGTTTCTATTTCACGGCAATGTTCCGTTTCTGGTCCATGATAATGTTCTCTTTCCGTTTCACGGTAATGTTCTGTCTCTTGTCAACGGTAATGTTCCGTCTCTGGTCCACGGTAATGTTCCGTCTCTGGTCCACGATAATGTTGTGTTTCTGTTTCACGGTAATGTTCCGTCTCTGGTCCACGGTAATGTTCCGTTTCTGGTCCACGATAATATTGTGTTTCTGTTTCACGGTAATGTTCCCTCTCTGGTCCATGATAATGTTCGTTTTCACGATAATGTTCCGTTTCTGGTCCACGATAATGTTGTGTTTCTATTTCACGGCAATGTTCCGTTTCTGGTCTACGATAATGTTCTCTTTCCGTTTCACGGTAATGTTCTGTCTCTGGTCAACGGTAATGTTCCGTCTCTGGTCCACGGTAATGTTCCGTCTCTGGTCCACGATAATGTTGTGTTTCTGTTTCACGGTAATGTTCTGTCTCTGGTCCATGGTAATGTTCTGTCTCTGGTCGATGGTAATGTTCGGTTTCAAGGTAAAGTTCGGTCTCTGGTCCACAGTAATGTTCTGTCTCTGGTCCACGGTAATGTTCTGTCTCTGGTCCACGGTAATGTCCTGTCTCTGGTCAATGGTAATGTTCTGTCTCTGGTCCACGGTAATGTTCTGTCTCTGGTCCACGGTAATGTTCGATCTCTGGTCCACGATAATGTTCGGTTTCACGGTAATGTTCCGTCTCTGGTCCACGATAAAGTTCTGTTTCTTTTTCACGGTAATGTTCCGTTTCTGGTCCACGATAATGTTCTGTTTCGGTTTCACGGTAATGTTCTGTCTCTGGTCCACGGTAATGTTCTGTCTCTGGTCCACGATAATGTTCCGTTTCACGGTAATGTTCTGTCTCTGGTCTACAGTAATGTTCCGTTTCTGGTCCACGATAATGTTGTGTTTCTATTTCACGGCAATGTTCCGTTTCTGGTCCACGATAATGTTCTCTTTCCGTTTCACGGTAATGTTCTGTCTCTGGTCAACGGTAATGTTCTGTTTCTGTTTCACGGTAATGTTCCGTCTCTGGTCCACGATAATGTTCGGTTTCACGGTAATGTTCGGTTTCACGGTAATGTTCCGTTTCTGGTCCATGATAATATTCTGTTTCACGGTAATGTTCTGTCTCTGGTCCACGCTAATGTTGTGAATCTGTTTCACGGTAATGTTCCGTTTCTGGTCCACGATAATGTTCTGTTTCGGTTTCACGGTAATGTTCTGTCTCTGGTCCACGATAATGTTCCGTCTCTGGTCCACGATAATGTTCCGTTTCTGGTCCACGATAATGTTCTGTTTCGGTTTCACGGTAATGTTCTGTCTCTGGTCCACGGTAATGTTCTGTCTCTGGTCCACGGTAATGTTCTGTTTCACGATAATGTTCCGTTTCTGGTCCACGATAATGTTCTGTTTAGGTTTCACGGTAATGTTCTGTCTCTGGTCCACGATAATGTTCCGTCTCTTGTCCACGATAATGTTCTGTCTCTGGTCCACGATAATGTTCCGTTTCTGGTCCACGATATTGTTCTGTTTCGGTTTCACGGTAATGTTCCGTCTCTGGTCCACGGTAATGTTCAGTCTCTGGTCCACGATAATGTTCTGTTTCACGGTAATGTTCCGTTTCTGGTCCATGATAATTTTCTGTTTCACGGTAATGTTCTGTCTCTGGTCCACGCTAATGTTCTGTTTCTGTTTCACGGTAATGTTCCGTCTCTGGTCCACGGTAATGTTCGATCTCTGGTCCACGATAATGTTTGGTTTCTGTTTCACGGTAATGTTCCGTTTCTGGTCCACGATAATGTTCTGTTTCTGTTTCACGGTAATGTTCCGTTTCTGGTCCACGATAATTTTGTGTTTCTGGTCCACGATAATGTTCTTTCTCTGGTCCATGATAATGTTCTGTTTCTGGTCCACGGTAATGTTCGATCTCTGGTACACGGTAATGTTCGGTTTCACGGTAATGTTCCGTTTCTGGTCCACGATAATGTTCTGTTTCGGTTTAACGGTAATGTTCCGTTTCTGGTCCACGATAATGTTCTGTTTAGGTTTCACGGTAATGTTCTGTCTCTGGTCCACGATAATGTTCCGTCTCTTGTCCACGATAATGTTCTGTCTCTGGTCCACGATAATGTTCCGTTTCTGGTCCACGATAATGTTCTGTTTCGGTTTCACGGTAATGTTCCGTCTCTGGTCCACGGTAATGTTCCGTCTCTGGTCCACGATAATGTTCTGTTTCACGGTAATGTTCCGTTTCTGGTCCATGATAATTTTCTGTTTCACGGTAATGTTCTGTCTCTGGTCCACGCTAATGTTCTGTTTCTGTTTCACGGTAATGTTCCGTCTCTGGTCCACGGTAATGTTCTGTCTCTGGTCCACGGTAATGTTCGATCTCTGGTCCATGATAATGTTCTGTTTCTGTTTCACGGTAATGTTCCGTTTCTGGTCCACGATAATGTTCTGTTTCTGTTTCACGGTAATGTTCCGTTTCTGGTCCACGATAATTTTGTGTTTCTGGTCCACGATAATGTTCTTTCTCTGGTCCATGATAATGTTCTGTTTCTGGTCCACGGTAATGTTCGATCTCTGGTACACGGTAATGTTCGGTTTCACGGTAATGTTCCGTTTCTGGTCCACGATAATGTTCTGTTTCGGTTTAACGGTAATGTTCCGTTTCTGGTCCACGATAATGTTCTGTTTCCGTTTCACGGTAATGTTCTGTCTCTGGTCCACGGTAATGTTCCGTCTCTGGTCCACGGTAATGTTCTGTCTCTGGTCCATGATAATGTTCCGCTTCTGGTCCACGATAATTTTGTGTTTCTGTTTCACGGTAATGTTCCGTTTCTGGTCCACGGTAATGTTGTGTTTCATTTTCACGGTAATGTTCCGTTTCTGGTCCACGATAATGTTCTGTTTCGGTTTCACGGTAATGTTCTGTCTCTGGTCCACGATAATGTTCTGTCTCTGGTCCACGGTAATGTTCTGTTTCTGTTTCACGGTAATGGTCCGTTTCTGGTCCATGATAATATTCTGTTTCACGGTAATGTTCTGTCTCTGGTCCACGCTAATGTTCTGTTTCGGTTTCACGGTAATGTTCCGTTTCTGGTCCACGATAATGTTCTGTCTCTGGTCCACGGTAATGTTCTGTTTCTGTTTCACGGTAATGTTCCGTTTCTCGTCCACGATAATGTTCTGTTTCTGTTTCACGGTAATGTTCCGTTTCTGGTCCACAATAAGGTTCTGCTTCGGTTTCACGGTAATGTTCCGTTTCTGGTCCACGATAATGTTCTTTTTCGGTTTCACGGTAATGTTCCGTCTCTGGTCCACGGTAATGTTCCGTCTCTGGTCCACGATAATGTTCTGTTTCTGTTTCACGGTAATGTTCCGTTTCCTGTCCATGATAATTTTCTGTTTCACGGTAATGTTCTGTCTCTGGTCCACGCTAATGTTCTGTTTCTGTTTCACGGTAATGGTCCGTTTCTGGTCCACGATAATGTTGTGTTTCTGTTTCACGGTAATGTTCTGTTTCACGGTAATGTTCTGTCTCTGGTCCACGCTAATGTTCTGTTTCTGTTTCACGGTAATGTTCTGTTTCTGGTCCACGATAATGTTGTGTTTCTGTTTCACGGTAATGTTCCGTTTCTGGTCCACGATAATGTTCTGTTTCGGTTTCACGGTAATGTTTTGTCTCTGGTCCACGCTAATGTTCTGTTTCTGTTTCACGGTAATGGTCCGTTTCTGGTCCACGATAATGTTGTTTTTCTGTTTCACGGTAATGTTCTGTTTCACGGTAATGTTCTGTCTCTGGTCCACGCTAATGTTCTGTTTCTGTTTCACGGTAATGTTCTGTTTGTGGTCCACGATAATGTTGTGTTTCTGTTTCACGGTAATGTTCCGTTTCTGGTCCACGATAATGTTCTGTTTCAGTTTCACGGTAATGTTCTGTCTCTGGTCCACGGTAATGTTCTGTCTCTGGTCCACTGTAATGTTCTGTTTCTGTTTCACGGTAATGTTCCGTTTCTGGTCCACGATAATGTTGTGTATCTGTTTCACGGTAATGTTCTGTTTCTGGTCCACGATAATGTTGTGTTTCTGTTTCACGGTAATGTTCCGTTTCTGGTCCACGATAATGTTCTGTTTCAGTTTCACGGTAATGTTCTGTCTCTGGTCCACGGTAATGTTCTGTCTCTGGTCCACTGTAATGTTCTGTTTCACGGTAATGTTCCGTTTCTGGTCCACGATAATGTTGTGTTTTTGTTTCACGGTAATGTTCCGTCTCTGGTCCACGATAATGTTCTGTTTCGGCTTCATGGTAACGTTCCGTCTCTGGTCCACGGTTATGTTCCGTCTCTGTTTCACGGTAATGTTCCGTCTCTGGTCCACGATAATGTTCGGTTTCACGATAATGTTCCGTTTCTGGTCCACGATAATGTTCTGTTTAGGTTTCAAGGTAATGTTCTGTCTCTGGTCCACGATAATGTTCCGTCTCTGGTCCACGATAATGTTCTGTCTCTGGTCCACAATAATGTTCTGTTTCTGGTCCACGATAATGTTATGTTTCGATTTCACGATAATGTTCTGTTTCGGTTTCACGGTAATGTTCTGTCTCTGGTCCACGGTAATGTTCTGTCTCTGGTCCACGATAATGTTCGGTTTCACGGTAATGTTCCATTTCTGGTCCACGATAATGTTGTGTATCTGTTTCACGGTAATGTTCCGTTTTTGGTCCACGATAATGTTCTGTTTCGGCTTCATGGTAACGTTCCGTCTCTGGTCCACGGTTATGTTCCGTCTCTGTTTCACGGTAATGTTCCGTTTCTGGTCCATGATAATGTTCTGTTTCACGGTAGTGTTCTGTCTCTTGTCCAAGATAATGTTCTGTCTCTGGTCCACGGTAATGTTCCGTTTCTGTTTCACGGTAATGTTCTGTCTCTGGTCCACGATAATGTTCCGTCTCTGGTCCACGATAATGTTCCGTTTCTGGTCCACGATAATGTTCGGTTTCACGGTAATGTTCCGTCTCTGGTCCACGATAATTTTGTGTTTCTGTTTCACGGTAATGTTCCGTTTCTGGTCCACGATAATGTTCTGTTTCGGTTTCACGGTAATGTTCTGTGTCTGGTCCGAGGTAATGTTCTGTCTCTGGTCCACGATGATGTTCGGTTTCACGGTAATGTTCCGTCTCTGGTCCACGATAATGTTCCGTCTTTGGTCCGCGATAATGTTCTGTCTCTGGTCCATGATAATGTTCCGTTTCTGGTCCACGATAATGTTCTGTTTCGGTTTCACGGTAATGTTCTGTCTCTGGTCCACGGTAATGTTCTGTCTCTGGTCCACGGTAATGTTCTGTTTCTGTTTCAGGGTAATGTTCCGTTTCTGGTCCACGATAATGTTGTGTTTCTTTTTCACGGTAATGTTCTGTTTCTGGTCCACGATAATGTTGTGTTTCTGTTTCACGGTAATGTTCCGTCTCTGGTCCACGATAATGTTCGGTTTCACGATAATGTTCCGTTTCTGGTCCAAGATAATGTTCTGTTTCAATTTCACGGTAATGTTCTGTCTCTGGTCCACAGTAATGTTCCGTTTCTGGTCCACGATAATGTTGTGTTTCTATTTCACGGCAATGTTCCGTTTCTGGTCCACGATAATGTTGTCTTTCCGTTTCACGGTAATGTTCTGTCTCTGGTCAACGGTAATGTTCCGTCTCTGGTCCACGGTAATGTTCCGTCTCTGGTCCACGATAATGTTGTGTTTCTGTTTCACGGTAATGTTCCGTCTCTGGTCCACGGTAATGTTCCGTTTCTGGTCCACGATAATGTTCTGTCTCTGGTCCACGGTAATGTTCTGTCTCTGGTCCACGGTAATGTTCGATCTCTGGTCCACGATAATGTTCGGTTTCACGGTAATGTTCCGTCTCTGGTCCACGATAAAGTTCTGTTTCTGTTTCAGGGTAATGTTCCGTTTCTGGTCCACGATAATGTTCTGTTTCGGTTTCACGGTAATGTTCTGTCTGTGGTCCACGGTAATGTTCTGTCTCTGGTCCACGATAATGTTCGGTTTCACGGTAATGTTCTGTCTCTGGTCCACAGTAATGTTCCGTTTCTGGTCCACGATAATGTTGTGTTTCTATTTCACGGCAATGTTCCGTTTCTGGTCCACGATAATGTTCTCTTTCCGTTTCACGGTAATGTTCTGTCTCTGGTCAACGGTAATGTTCCGTCTCTGGTCCACGGTAATGTTCCGTCTCTGGTCCACGATAATGTTGTGTTTCTGTTTCACGGTAATGTTCCGTCTCTGGTCCACGGTAATGTTCCGTTTCTGGTCCACGATAATGTTGTGTTTCTGTTTCACGATAATGTTCCGTCTCTGGTCCACGATAATGTTCGGTTTCACGATAATGTTCCGTCTCTGGTCCACGATAATGTTCTGTCTCTGGTCCACGGTAATGTTCTGTTTCTGTTAAACGGTAATGTTCCGTTTCTGGTCCACGATAATGTTGTGTTTCTATTTCACGGCAATGTTCCGTTTCTGGTCCACGATAATGTTCTCTTTCCGTTTCACGGTAATGTTCTGTCTCTGGTCAACGGTAATGTTCCGTCTCTGGTCCACGGTAATGTTCCGTCTCTGGTCCACGATAATGTTGTGTTTCTGTTTCACGGTAATGTTCTGTCTCTGGTCCATGGTAATGTTCTGTCTCTGGTCGACGGTAATGTTCGGTTTCAAGGTAAAGTTCGGTCTCTGGTCCACAGTAATGTTCTGTCTCTGGTCCACGGTAATGTTCTGTCTCTGGTCCACGGTAATGTCCTGTCTCTGGTCAATGGTAATGTTCTGTCTCTGGTCCACGGTAATGTTCTGTCTCTGGTCCACGGTAATGTTCGATCTCTGGTCCACGATAATGTTCGGTTTCACGGTAATGTTCCGTCTCTGGTCCACGATAATGTTCTGTTTCTGTTTCACGGTAATGTTCCGTTTCTGGTCCACGATAATGTTCTTTTTCGGTTTCACGGTAATGTTCCGTCTCTGGTCCACGATAATGTTCTGTTTCTGTTTCACGGTAATGTTCCGTTTCCTGTCCATGATAATTTTCTGTTTCACGGTAATGTTCTGTCTCTGGTCCACGCTAATGTTCTGTTTCTGTTTCACGGTAATGGTCCGTTTCTGGTCCACGATAATGTTGTGTTTCTGTTTCACGGTAATGTTCTGTTTCACGGTAATGTTCTGTCTCTGGTCCACGCTAATGTTCTGTTTCTGTTTCACGGTAATGTTCTGTTTCTGGTCCACGATAATGTTGTGTTTCTGTTTCACGGTAATGTTCCGTTTCTGGTCCACGATAATGTTCTGTTTCAGTTTCACGGTAATGTTCTGTCTCTGGTCCACGGTAATGTTCTGTCTCTGGTCCACTGTAATGTTCTGTTTCTGTTTCACGGTAATGTTCCGTTTCTGGTCCACGATAATGTTGTGTATCTGTTTCACGGTAATGTTCCGTTTCTGGTCCACGATAATGTTCTGTTTCGGTTTCACGGTAATGTTCCGTTTCTGGTCCACGATAATGTTGTGTTTCGGTTTCACGGTAACGTTCCGTCTCTGGTTCACGGTAATGTTCCGTTTCTGGTCCACGATAATGTTCTGTTTCAGTTTCACGGTAATGTTCTGTTTCACGGTAATGTTCTGTCTCTGGTCCACGCTAATGTTCTGTTTCTGTTTCACGGTAATGTTCTGTTTCTGGTCCACGATAATGTTGTGTTTCTGTTTCACGGTAATGTTCCGTTTCTGGTCCACGATAATGTTCTGTTTCAGTTTCACGGTAATGTTCTGTCTCTGGTCCACGGTAATGTTCTGTCTCTGGTCCACTGTAATGTTCTGTTTCTGTTTCACGGTAATGTTCCGTTTCTGGTCCACGATAATGTTGTGTATCTGTTTCACGGTAATGTTCCGTTTCTGGTCCACAATAATTTTCTGTTTCGGTTTCACGGTAATGTTCCGTTTCTGGTCCACGATAATGTTGTGTTTCGGTTTCACGGTAACGTTCCGTCTCTGGTTCACGGTAATGTTCCGTTTCTGGTCCACGATAATGTTGTGTTTTTGTTTCACGGTAATGTTCCGTCTCTGGTCCACGATAATGTTCGGTTTCACGGTAATGTTCCGTTTCTGGTCCACGATAATGTTCTGTTTCGGATTCACGGTAACGTTCCGTCTCTGGTTCACGGTAATGTTCCGTTTCTGGTCCACGATAATGTTGTGTTTTTGTTTCACGGTAATGTTCCGTCTCTGGTCCACGATAATGTTCGGTTTCACGATAATGTTCCGTTTCTGGTCCACGATAATGTTCTGTTTAGGTTTCAAGGTAATGTTCTGTCTCTGGTCCACGATACTGTTCCGTCTCTGGTCCACGATAATGTTCTGTCTCTGGTCCACAATAATGTTCTGTTTCTGGTCCACGATAATGTTATGTTTCGATTTCACGATAATGTTCTGTTTCGGTTTCACGGTAATGTTCTGTCTCTGGTCCACTGTAATGTTCTGTCTCTGGTCCACGATAATGTTCGGTTTCACGGTAATGTTCCATTTCTGGTCCACGATAATGTTGTGTATCTGTTTCACGGTAATGTTCCGTTTTTGGTCCACGATAATGTTCTGTTTCGGCTTCATGGTAACGTTCCGTCTCTGGTCCACGGTAATGTTCCGTCTCTGTTTCACGGTAATGTTCCGTTTCTGGTCCATGATAATGTTCTGTTTCACGGTAATGTTCTGTCTCTGGTCCACGCTAATGTTGTGTTTCTGTTTCACGGTAATGTTCCGTTTCTGGTCCACGATAATGTTCTGTTTCGGTTTCACGGTAATGTTCTGTCTCTTGTCCACGATAATGTTCTGTCTCTGGTCCACGGTAATGTTCCGTTTCTGTTTCACGGTAATGTTCCGTTTCTGGTCCACGATAATGTTCTGTTTCGGTTTCACGGTAATGTTCTGTCTCTGGTCCACGATAATGTTCGGTTTCACGGTAATGTTCCGTCTCTGGTCCACGATAATTTTGTGTTTCTGTTTCACGGTAATGTTCCGTTTCTGGTCCACGATAATGTTCTGTTTCGGTTTCACGGTAATGTTCTGTGTCTGGTCCGAGGTAATGTTCTGTCTCTGGTCCACGATGATGTTCGGTTTCACGGTAATGTTCCGTCTCTGGTCCACGATAATGTTCCGTCTTTGGTCCGCGATAATGTTCTGTCTCTGGTCCATGATAATGTTCCGTTTCTGGTCCACGATAATGTTCTGTTTCGGTTTCACGGTAATGTTCTGTCTCTGGTCCAAGGTAATGTTCTGTCTCTGGTCCACGGTAATGTTCTGTTTCTGTTTCACGGTAATGTTCCGTTTCTGGTCCACGATAATGTTCTGTTTCCGTTTCACGGTAATGTTCTGTCTCTGGTCCACGGTAATG
Organism: Leuresthes tenuis; assembly: GCF_036924035.1. Lineage (NCBI taxonomy): Eukaryota > Metazoa > Chordata > Actinopteri > Atheriniformes > Atherinopsidae > Leuresthes > Leuresthes tenuis. Next base: position 34,904,103 of record NW_027325355.1, on the reverse strand, counting down.
TTCCGTCTCTGGTACACGATAATGTTCTGTCTCTGGTCCATGATAATGTTCCGTTTCTGGTCCACGATAATGTTCAATTTCGGTTTCACGGTAATGTTCTGTCTCTGGTCCACGGTAATGTTCTGTCTCTGGTCCACGATAATGTTGTGTTTCTGTTTCACGGCAATGTTCCGTTTCTGGTCCACGATAATGTTCTGTTTCCGTTTCACGGTAATGTTCTGTCTCTGGTCAACGGTAATGTTCTGTTTCTGTTTCACGGTAATGTACCGTCTCTGGTCCACGATAATGTTCGGTTTCACGGTAATGTTCGGTTTCACGGTAATGTTCTGTCTCTGGTCCACGGTAATGTTCTGTCTCTGGTCCACGATAATGTTCGGTTTCACGATAATGTTCCGTTTCTGGTCCACGATAATGTTCTGTTTAGGTTTCACGGTAATGCTCTGTCTCTGGTCCACGATAATGTTCCGTTTCTGGTCCACGATAATGTTCCGTTTTGGTTTCACGATAATGTTCCGTTTCTGATCAACGATAATGTTGTGTTTCTGTTTCACGGTAATGTTCCGTTTCTGGTCCACGATAATGTTTTTTTTTCGGTTTTACGGTAATGTTCCGTTTCTGGTCCACGATAATTTTCTGTTTCGGTTTCACGGTAATGTTCCGTCTCTGGTCCACGGTAATGTTCCGTCTCTGGTCCACGATAATGTTGTGTTTCTGTTTCACGGTAATGTTCTGTCTCTGGTCCATGGTAATGTTCTGTCTCTGGTCGACGGTAATGTTCGGTTTCAAGGTAAAGTTCGGTCTCTGGTCCACAGTAATGTTCTGTCTCTGGTCCACGGTAATGTTCTGTCTCTGGTCCACGGTAATGTCCTGTCTCTGGTCAATGGTAATGTTCTGTCTCTGGTCCACGGTAATGTTCTGTCTCTGGTCCACGGTAATGTTCTGTCTCTGGTCCACGGTAATGTTCGATCTCTGGTCCACGATAATGTTCGGTTTCACGGTAATGTTCCGTCTCTGGTCCACGATAATGTTCTGTTTCTGTTTCAGGGTAATGTTCCGTTTCTGGTCCACGATAATGTTCTGTTTCGGTTTCACGGTAATGTTCTGTCTGTGGTCCACGGTAATGTTCTGTCTCTGGTCCACGATAATGTTCGGTTTCACGGTAATGGTCTGTCTCTGGTCCACAGTAATGTTCCGTTTCTGGTCCACGATAATGTTGTGTTTCTATTTCACGGCAATGTTCCGTTTCTGGTCCACGATAATGTTGTCTTTCCGTTTCACGGTAATGTTCTGTCTCTGGTCAACGGTAATGTTCCGTCTCTGGTCCACGGTAATGTTCCGTCTCTGGTCCACGATAATGTTGTGTTTCTGTTTCACGGTAATGTTCCGTCTCTGGTCCACGGTAATGTTCCGTTTCTGGTCCACGATAATGTTCTGTCTCTGGTCCACGGTAATGTTCTGTCTCTGGTCCACGGTAATGTTCGATCTCTGGTCCACGATAATGTTCGGTTTCACGGTAATGTTCCGTCTCTGGTCCACGATAATGTTCTGTTTCTGTTTCAGGGTAATGTTCCGTTTCTGGTCCACGATAATGTTCTGTTTCGGTTTCACGGTAATGTTCTGTCTGTCGTCCACGGTAATGTTCTGTCTCTGGTCCACGATAATGTTCGGTTTCACGGTAATGTTCTGTCTCTGGTCCACAGTAATGTTCCGTTTCTGGTCCACGATAATGTTGTGTTTCTATTTCACGGCATTGTTCCGTTTCTGGTCCACGATAATGTTCTCTTTCCGTTTCACGGTAATGTTCTGTCTCTGGTCAACGGTAATGTTCCGTCTCTGGTCCACGGTAATGTTCCGTCTCTGGTCCACGATAATGTTGTGTTTCTGTTTCACGGTAATGTTCCGTCTCTGGTCCACGGTAATGTTCCGTTTCTGGTCCACCATTATGTTGTGTTTCTGTTTCACGATAATGTTCCGTCTCTGGTCCACGATAATGTTCGGTTTCACGATAATGTTCCGTCTCTGGTCCACGATAATGTTCTGTCTCTGGTCCACGGTAATGTTCTGTTTCTGTTTCACGGTAATGTTCCGTTTCTGGTCCACGATAATGTTGTGTTTCTATTTCACGGCAATGTTCCGTTTCTGGTCCACGATAATGTTCTCTTTCCGTTTCACGGTAATGTTCTGTCTCTAGTCAACGGTAATGTTCCGTCTCTGGTCCACGGTAATGTTCCGTCTCTGGTCCACGATAATGTTGTGTTTCTGTTTCACGGTAATGTTCTGTTTCACAGTAATGTTCTGTCTCTGGTAAACGCTAATGTTCTGTTTCTGTTTCACGGTAATGTTCCGTTTCTGGTCCACGATAATGTTGTGTTTCTGTTTCACGGTAATGTTCCGTTTCTGGTCCACAATAATGTTCTGTTTCGGTTTCACGGTAATGTTCCGTTTCTGATCCACGATAATGTTCTGTTTCCGTTTCACGGTAATGTTCTGTCTCTGGTCCACGGTAATGTTCCGTCTCTGGTCCACGGTAATGTTCTGTCTCTGGTCCACGGTAATGTTCCGTTTCTGTTTCACGGTAATGTTCCGTTTCTGGTCCACGATAATGTTCTGTTTCGGTTTCACGGTAATGTTCTGTCTCTGGTCCACGATAATGTTCGGTTTCACGGTAATGTTCCGTCTCTGGTCCACGATAATTTTGTGTTTCTGTTTCACGGTAATGTTCCGTTTCTGGTCCACGATAATGTTCTGTTTCGGTTTCACGGTAATGTTCTGTGTCTGGTCCGAGGTAATGTTCTGTCTCTGGTCCACGATGATGTTCGGTTTCACGGTAATGTTCCGTCTCTGGTCCACGATAATGTTCCGTCTTTGGTCCGCGATAATGTTCTGTCTCTGGTCCATGATAATGTTCCGTTTCTGGTCCACGATAATGTTCTGTTTCGGTTTCACGGTAATGTTCTGTCTCTGGTCCAAGGTAATGTTCTGTCTCTGGTCCACGGTAATGTTCTGTTTCTGTTTCACGGTAATGTTCCGTTTCTGGTCCACGATAATGTTGTGTTTCTTTTTCACGGTAATGTTCTGTTTCTGGTCCACGATAATGTTGTGTTTCTGTTTCACGGTAATGTTCCGTCTCTGGTCCACGATAATGTTCGGTTTCACGATAATGTTCCGTTTCTGGTCCAAGATAATGTTCTGTTTCAATTTCACGGTAATGTTTTGTCTCTGGTCCACGGTAATGTTCCGTTTCTGGTCCACGATAATGTTGTATTTCTGTTTCACGGTAATGTTCCGTTTCTGGTCCACGATAATGTTCTGTTTCGGTTTCACGGTAATGTTCCGTTTCTGGTCCACGATAATGTTGTGTTTCTGTTTCACGGTAATGTTCTGTTTCACAGTAATGTTCTGTCTCTGGTAAACGCTAATTTTCTGTTTCTGTTTCACGGTAATGTTCCGTTTCTGGTCCACGATAATGTTGTGTTTCTGTTTCACGGTAATGTTCCGTTTCTGGTCCACAATAATGTTCTGTTTCGGTTTCACGGTAATGTTCCGTTTCTGGTCCACGATAATGTTCTGTTTCCGTTTCACGGTAATGTTCTGTCTCTGGTCCACGGTAATGTTCCGTCTCTGGTCCACGGTAATGTTCTGTCTCTGGTCCACGCTAATGTTCTGTTTCTATTTCACGGTAATGTTCCGTTCCTGGTCCACGATAATGTTCTGTCTCTGGTCCACGATAATGTTCCGTTTCTGGTCCACGGTAATGTTCCGTTTCTGTTTCACGGTAATGTTCCGTTTCTGGTCCACGATAATGTTCTGTTTCGGTTTCACGGTAATGTTCTGTCTCTGGTCCACGATAATGTTCGGTTTCACGGTAATGTTCCGTCTCTGGTCCACGATAATTTTGTGTTTCTGTTTCACGGTAATGTTCCGTTTCTGGTCCACGATAATGTTCTGTTTCGGTTTCACGGTAATGTTCTGTGTCTGGTCCGAGGTAATGTTCTGTCTCTGGTCCACGATGATGTTCGGTTTCACGGTAATGTTCCGTCTCTGGTCCACGATAATGTTCCGTCTTTGGTCCGCGATAATGTTCTGTCTCTGGTCCATGATAATGTTCCGTTTCTGGTCCACGATAATGTTCTGTTTCGGTTTCACGGTAATGTTCTGTCTCTGGTCCAAGGTAATGTTCTGTCTCTGGTCCACGGTAATGTTCTGTTTCTGTTTCACGGTAATGTTCCGTTTCTGGTCCACGATAATGTTGTGTTTCTTTTTCACGGTAATGTTCTGTTTCTGGTCCACGATAATGTTGTGTTTCTGTTTCACGGTAATGTTCCGTCTCTGGTCCACGATAATGTTCGGTTTCACGATAATGTTCCGTTTCTGGTCCAAGATAATGTTCTGTTTCAATTTCACGGTAATGTTTTGTCTCTGGTCCACGGTAATGTTCCGTTTCTGGTCCACGATAATGTTGTATTTCTGTTTCACGGTAATGTTCCGTTTCTGGTCCACGATAATGTTCTGTTTCGGTTTCACGGTAATGTTCCGTTTCTGGTCCACGATAATGTTGTGTTTCTGTTTCACGGTAATGTTCTGTTTCACAGTAATGTTCTGTCTCTGGTAAACGCTAATTTTCTGTTTCTGTTTCACGGTAATGTTCCGTTTCTGGTCCACGATAATGTTGTGTTTCTGTTTCACGGTAATGTTCCGTTTCTGGTCCACAATAATGTTCTGTTTCGGTTTCACGGTAATGTTCCGTTTCTGGTCCACGATAATGTTCTGTTTCCGTTTCACGGTAATGTTCTGTCTCTGGTCCACGGTAATGTTCCGTCTCTGGTCCACGGTAATGTTCTGTCTCTGGTCCACGCTAATGTTCTGTTTCTATTTCACGGTAATGTTCCGTTCCTGGTCCACGATAATGTTCTGTCTCTGGTCCACGATAATGTTCCGTTTCTGGTCCACGATAATGTTCTGTTTGGGTTTCACGGTAATGTTCTGTCTCTGGTCCACGATAATGTTCCGTTTCTGGTCCACGATAATGTTCTGTTTTGGTTTCACGGTAATGTTCTGTCTCTGGTCCACGGTAATGTTCTGTTTCTGTTTCACGGTAATGTTCCGTTTCTGGTCCACTATAATGTTGTGTTTCTGTTTCACGGTAATGTTCCGTTTATGGTCCACGATAATGTTCTGTTTCGGTTTCACGGTAATGTTCCGTTTCTGGTCCACGATAATGTTCTGTTTCGGTTTCACGGTAATGTTCCGTTTCTGGTCCACGATAATGTTCTGTTTCCGTTTCACGGTAATGTTCTGTCTCTGGTCCACGGTAATGTTCCGTCTCTGGTACACGATAATGTTCTGTTTCTGGTCCACGATAATGTTCTGTTTCCGTTTCACGGTAATGTTCTGTCTCTGGTCCACGGTAATGTTCCGTCTCTGGTACACGATAATGTTCTGTCTCTGGTCCATGATAATGTTCCGTTTCTGGTCCACGATAATGTTCAATTTCGGTTTCACGGTAATGTTCTGTCTCTGGTCCACGGTAATGTTCTGTCTCTGGTCCACGATAATGTTGTGTTTCTGTTTCACGGCAATGTTCCGTTTCTGGTCCACGATAATGTTCTGTTTCCGTTTCACGGTAATGTTCTGTCTCTGGTCAACGGTAATGTTCTGTTTCTGTTTCACGGTAATGTACCGTCTCTGGTCCACGATAATGTTCGGTTTCACGGTAATGTTCGGTTCCACGGTAATGTTCTGTCTCTGGTCCACGATAATGTTCGGTTTCACGATAATGTTCCGTTTCTGGTCCACGATAATGTTCTGTTTAGGTTTCACGGTAATGCTCTGTCTCTGGTCCACGATAATGTTCCGTTTCTGGTCCACGATAATGTTCCGTTTTGGTTTCACGATAATGTTCCGTTTCTGATCAACGATAATGTTGTGTTTCTGTTTCACGGTAATGTTCCGTTTCTGGTCCACGATAATGTTTTTTTTTCGGTTTTACGGTAATGTTCCGTTTCTGGTCCACGATAATTTTCTGTTTCGGTTTCACGGTAATGTTCCGTCTCTGGTCCACGGTAATGTTCCGTCTCTGGTCCACGATAATGTTGTGTTTCTGTTTCACGGTAATGTTCTGTCTCTGGTCCATGGTAATGTTCTGTCTCTGGTCGACGGTAATGTTCGGTTTCAAGGTAAAGTTCGGTCTCTGGTCCACAGTAATGTTCTGTCTCTGGTCCACGGTAATGTTCTGTCTCTGGTCCACGGTAATGTCCTGTCTCTGGTCAATGGTAATGTTCTGTCTCTGGTCCACGGTAATGTTCTGTCTCTGGTCCACGGTAATGTTCTGTCTCTGGTCCACGGTAATGTTCGATCTCTGGTCCACGATAATGTTCGGTTTCACGGTAATGTTCCGTCTCTGGTCCACGATAATGTTCTGTTTCTGTTTCAGGGTAATGTTCCGTTTCTGGTCCACGATAATGTTCTGTTTCGGTTTCACGGTAATGTTCTGTCTGTGGTCCACGGTAATGTTCTGTCTCTGGTCCACGATAATGTTCGGTTTCACGGTAATGTTCTGTCTCTGGTCCACAGTAATGTTCCGTTTCTGGTCCACGATAATGTTGTGTTTCTATTTCACGGCAATGTTCCGTTTCTGGTCCACGATAATGTTGTCTTTCCGTTTCACGGTAATGTTCTGTCTCTGGTCAACGGTAATGTTCCGTCTCTGGTCCACGGTAATGTTCCGTCTCTGGTCCACGATAATGTTGTGTTTCTGTTTCACGGTAATGTTCCGTCTCTGGTCCACGGTAATGTTCCGTTTCTGGTCCACGATAATGTTCTGTCTCTGGTCCACGGTAATGTTCTGTCTCTGGTCCACGGTAATGTTCGATCTCTGGTCCACGATAATGTTCGGTTTCACGGTAATGTTCCGTCTCTGGTCCACGATAATGTTCTGTTTCTGTTTCAGGGTAATGTTCCGTTTCTGGTCCACGATAATGTTCTGTTTCGGTTTCACGGTAATGTTCTGTCTGTCGTCCACGGTAATGTTCTGTCTCTGGTCCACGATAATGTTCGGTTTCACGGTAATGTTCTGTCTCTGGTCCACAGTAATGTTCCGTTTCTGGTCCACGATAATGTTGTGTTTCTATTTCACGGCAATGTTCCGTTTCTGGTCCACGATAATGTTCTCTTTCCGTTTCACGGTAATGTTCTGTCTCTGGTCAACGGTAATGTTCCGTCTCTGGTCCACGGTAATGTTCCGTCTCTGGTCCACGATAATGTTGTGTTTCTGTTTCACGGTAATGTTCCGTCTCTGGTCCACGGTAATGTTCCGTTTCTGGTCCACCATTATGTTGTGTTTCTGTTTCACGGTAATGTTCCGTCTCTGGTCCACGGTAATGTTCCGTTTCTGGTCCACCATTATGTTGTGTTTCTGTTTCACGATAATGTTCCGTCTCTGGTCCACGATAATGTTCGGTTTCACGATAATGTTCCGTCTCTGGTCCACGATAATGTTCTGTCTCTGGTCCACGGTAATGTTCTGTTTCTGTTTCACGGTAATGTTCCGTTTCTGGTCCACGATAATGTTGTGTTTCTATTTCACGGCAATGTTCCGTTTCTGGTCCACGATAATGTTCTCTTTCCGTTTCACGGTAATGTTCTGTCTCTAGTCAACGGTAATGTTCCGTCTCTGGTCCACGGTAATGTTCCGTCTCTGGTCCACGATAATGTTGTGTTTCTGTTTCACGGTAATGTTCTGTTTCACAGTAATGTTCTGTCTCTGGTAAACGCTAATGTTCTGTTTCTGTTTCACGGTAATGTTCCGTTTCTGGTCCACGATAATGTTGTGTTTCTGTTTCACGGTAATGTTCCGTTTCTGGTCCACAATAATGTTCTGTTTCGGTTTCACGGTAATGTTCCGTTTCTGATCCACGATAATGTTCTGTTTCCGTTTCACGGTAATGTTCTGTCTCTGGTCCACGGTAATGTTCCGTCTCTGGTCCACGGTAATGTTCTGTCTCTGGTCCACGGTAATGTTCCGTTTCTGTTTCACGGTAATGTTCCGTTTCTGGTCCACGATAATGTTCTGTTTCGGTTTCACGGTAATGTTCTGTCTCTGGTCCACGATAATGTTCGGTTTCACGGTAATGTTCCGTCTCTGGTCCACGATAATTTTGTGTTTCTGTTTCACGGTAATGTTCCGTTTCTGGTCCACGATAATGTTCTGTTTCGGTTTCACGGTAATGTTCTGTGTCTGGTCCGAGGTAATGTTCTGTCTCTGGTCCACGATGATGTTCGGTTTCACGGTAATGTTCCGTCTCTGGTCCACGATAATGTTCCGTCTTTGGTCCGCGATAATGTTCTGTCTCTGGTCCATGATAATGTTCCGTTTCTGGTCCACGATAATGTTCTGTTTCGGTTTCACGGTAATGTTCTGTCTCTGGTCCAAGGTAATGTTCTGTCTCTGGTCCACGGTAATGTTCTGTTTCTGTTTCATGGTAATGTTCCGTTTCTGGTCCACGATAATGTTGTGTTTCTTTTTCACGGTAATGTTCTGTTTCTGGTCCACGATAATGTTGTGTTTCTGTTTCACGGTAATGTTCCGTCTCTGGTCCACGATAATGTTCGGTTTCACGATAATGTTCCGTTTCTGGTCCAAGATAATGTTCTGTTTCAATTTCACGGTAATGTTTTGTCTCTGGTCCACGGTAATGTTCCGTTTCTGGTCCACGATAATGTTGTATTTCTGTTTCACGGTAATGTTCCGTTTCTGGTCCACGATAATGTTCTGTTTCGGTTTCACGGTAATGTTCCGTTTCTGGTCCACGATAATGTTGTGTTTCTGTTTCACGGTAATGTTCTGTTTCACAGTAATGTTCTGTCTCTGGTAAACGCTAATTTTCTGTTTCTGTTTCACGGTAATGTTCCGTTTCTGGTCCACGATAATGTTGTGTTTCTGTTTCACGGTAATGTTCCGTTTCTGGTCCACAATAATGTTCTGTTTCGGTTTCACGGTAATGTTCCGTTTCTGGTCCACGATAATGTTCTGTTTCCGTTTCACGGTAATGTTCTGTCTCTGGTCCACGGTAATGTTCCGTCTCTGGTCCACGGTAATGTTCTGTCTCTGGTCCACGCTAATGTTCTGTTTCTATTTCACGGTAATGTTCCGTTCCTGGTCCACGATAATGTTCTGTCTCTGGTCCACGATAATGTTCCGTTTCTGGTCCACGATAATGTTCTGTTTGGGTTTCACGGTAATGTTCTGTCTCTGGTCCACGATAATGTTCCGTTTCTGGTCCACGATAATGTTCTGTTTTGGTTTCACGGTAATGTTCTGTCTCTGGTCCACGGTAATGTTCTGTTTCTGTTTCACGGTAATGTTCCGTTTCTGGTCCACTATAATGTTGTGTTTCTGTTTCACGGTAATGTTCCGTTTATGGTCCACGATAATGTTCTGTTTCGGTTTCACGGTAATGTTCCGTTTCTGGTCCACGATAATGTTCTGTTTCGGTTTCACGGTAATGTTCCGTTTCTGGTCCACGATAATGTTCTGTTTCCGTTTCACGGTAATGTTCTGTCTCTGGTCCACGGTAATGTTCCGTCTCTGGTACACGATAATGTTCTGTCTCTGGTCCATGATAATGTTCCGTTTCTGGTCCACGATAATGTTCAATTTCGGTTTCACGGTAATGTTCTGTCTCTGGTCCACGGTAATGTTCTGTCTCTGGTCCACGATAATGTTGTGTTTCTGTTTCACGGCAATGTTCCGTTTCTGGTCCACGATAATGTTCTGTTTCCGTTTCACGGTAATGTTCTGTCTCTGGTCAACGGTAATGTTCTGTTTCTGTTTCACGGTAATGTACCGTCTCTGGTCCACGATAATGTTCGGTTTCACGGTAATGTTCGGTTTCACGGTAATGTTCTGTCTCTGGTCCACGGTAATGTTCTGTCTCTGGTCCACGATAATGTTCGGTTTCACGATAATGTTCCGTTTCTGGTCCACGATAATGTTCTGTTTAGGTTTCACGGTAATGCTCTGTCTCTGGTCCACGATAATGTTCCGTTTCTGGTCCACGATAATGTTCCGTTTTGGTTTCACGATAATGTTCCGTTTCTGATCAACGATAATGTTGTGTTTCTGTTTCACGGTAATGTTCCGTTTCTGGTCCACGATAATGTTTTTTTTTCGGTTTTACGGTAATGTTCCGTTTCTGGTCCACGATAATTTTCTGTTTCGGTTTCACGGTAATGTTCCGTCTCTGGTCCACGGTAATGTTCCGTCTCTGGTCCACGATAATGTTGTGTTTCTGTTTCACGGTAATGTTCTGTCTCTGGTCCATGGTAATGTTCTGTCTCTGGTCGACGGTAATGTTCGGTTTCAAGGTAAAGTTCGGTCTCTGGTCCACAGTAATGTTCTGTCTCTGGTCCACGGTAATGTTCTGTCTCTGGTCCACGGTAATGTCCTGTCTCTGGTCAATGGTAATGTTCTGTCTCTGGTCCACGGTAATGTTCTGTCTCTGGTCCACGGTAATGTTCTGTCTCTGGTCCACGGTAATGTTCTGTCTCTGGTCCACGATAATGTTCGGTTTCACGGTAATGTTCCGTCTCTGGTCCACGATAATGTTCTGTTTCTGTTTCAGGGTAATGTTCCGTTTCTGGTCCACGATAATGTTCTGTTTCGGTTTCACGGTAATGTTCTGTCTGTGGTCCACGGTAATGTTCTGTCTCTGGTCCACGATAATGTTCGGTTTCACGGTAATGTTCTGTCTCTGGTCCACAGTAATGTTCCGTTTCTGGTCCACGATAATGTTGTGTTTCTATTTCACGGCAATGTTCCGTTTCTGGTCCACGATAATGTTGTCTTTCCGTTTCACGGTAATGTTCTGTCTCTGGTCAACGGTAATGTTCCGTCTCTGGTCCACGGTAATGTTCCGTCTCTGGTCCACGATAATGTTGTGTTTCTGTTTCACGGTAATGTTCCGTCTCTGGTCCACGGTAATGTTCCGTTTCTGGTCCACGATAATGTTCTGTCTCTGGTCCACGGTAATGTTCCGTCTCTGGTCCACGGTAATGTTCGATCTCTGGTCCACGATAATGTTCGGTTTCACGGTAATGTTCCGTCTCTGGTCCACGATAATGTTCTGTTTCTGTTTCAGGGTAATGTTCCGTTTCTGGTCCACGATAATGTTCTGTTTCGGTTTCACGGTAATGTTCTGTCTGTCGTCCACGGTAATGTTCTGTCTCTGGTCCACGATAATGTTCGGTTTCACGGTAATGTTCTGTCTCTGGTCCACAGTAATGTTCCGTTTCTGGTCCACGATAATGTTGTGTTTCTATTTCACGGCAATGTTCCGTTTCTGGTCCACGATAATGTTCTCTTTCCGTTTCACGGTAATGTTCTGTCTCTGGTCAACGGTAATGTTCCGTCTCTGGTCCACGGTAATGTTCCGTCTCTGGTCCACGATAATGTTGTGTTTCTGTTTCACGGTAATGTTCCGTCTCTGGTCCACGGTAATGTTCCGTTTCTGGTCCACCATTATGTTGTTTTTCTGTTTCACGATAATGTTCCGTCTCTGGTCCACGATAATGTTCGGTTTCACGATAATGTTCCGTCTCTGGTCCACGATAATGTTCTGTCTCTGGTCCACGGTAATGTTCTGTTTCTGTTTCACGGTAATGTTCCGTTTCTGGTCCACGATAATGTTGTGTTTCTATTTCACGGCAATGTTCCGTTTCTGGTCCACGATAATGTTCTCTTTCCGTTTCACGGTAATGTTCTGTCTCTAGTCAACGGTAATGTTCCGTCTCTGGTCCACGGTAATGTTCCGTCTCTGGTCCACGATAATGTTGTGTTTCTGTTTCACGGTAATGTTCTGTTTCACAGTAATGTTCTGTCTCTGGTAAACGCTAATGTTCTGTTTCTGTTTCACGGTAATGTTCCGTTTCTGGTCCACGATAATGTTGTGTTTCTGTTTCACGGTAATGTTCCGTTTCTGGTCCACAATAATGTTCTGTTTCGGTTTCACGGTAATGTTCCGTTTCTGATCCACGATAATGTTCTGTTTCCGTTTCACGGTAATGTTCTGTCTCTGGTCCACGGTAATGTTCCGTCTCTGGTCCACGGTAATGTTCTGTCTCTGGTCCAAGCTAATGTTCTGTTTCTATTTCACGGTAATGTTCCGTTCCTGGTCCACGATAATGTTCTGTCTCTGGTCCACGATAATGTTCCGTTTCTGGTCCACGATAATGTTCTGTTTGGGTTTCACGGTAATGTTCTGTCTCTGGTCCACGATAATGTTCCGTTTCTGGTCCACGATAATGTTCTGTTTTGGTTTCACGGTAATGTTCTGTCTCTGGTCCACGGTAATGTTCTGTTTCTGTTTCACGGTAATGTTCCGTTTCTGGTCCACTATAATGTTGTGTTTCTGTTTCACGGTAATGTTCCGTTTATGGTCCACGATAATGTTCTGTTTCGGTTTCACGGTAATGTTCCGTTTCTGGTCCACGATAATGTTCTGTTTCGGTTTCACGGTAATGTTCCGTTTCTGGTCCACGATAATGTTCTGTTTCCGTTTCACGGTAATGTTCTGTCTCTGGTCCACGGTAATGTTCCGTCTCTGGTACACGATAATGTTCTGTCTCTGGTCCATGATAATGTTCCGTTTCTGGTCCACGATAATGTTCAATTTCGGTTTCACGGTAATGTTCTGTCTCTGGTCCACGGTAATGTTCTGTCTCTGGTCCACGGTAATGTTCTGTCTCTGGTCCACGGTAATGTTCTGTCTCTGGTCCACAGTAATGTTCCGTTTCTGGTCCACGATAATGTTGTGTTTCTGTTTCACGGCAATGTTCCGTTTCTGGTCCACGATAATGTTCTGTTTCCGTTTCACGGTAATGTTCTGTCTCTGGTCAACGGTAATGTTCTGTTTCTGTTTCACGGTAATGTACCGTCTCTGGTCCACGATAATGTTCGGTTTCACGGTAATGTTCGGTTTCACGGTAATGTTCTGTCTCTGGTCCACGGTAATGTTCTGTCTCTGGTCCACGATAATGTTCGGTTTCACGATAATGTTCCGTTTCTGGTCCACGATAATGTTCTGTTTAGGTTTCACGGTAATGCTCTGTCTCTGGTCCACGATAATGTTCCGTTTCTGGTCCACGATAATGTTCCGTTTTGGTTTCACGATAATGTTCCGTTTCTGGTCAACGATAATGTTGTGTTTCTGTTTCACGGTAATGTTCCGTTTCTGGTCCACGATAATGTTTTTTTCCGGTTTTACGGTAATGTTTCGTTTCTGGTCCACGATAATGTTCTGTTTCGGTTTCACGGTAATGTTCCGTCTCTAGTCCACGGTAATGTTCCGTCTCTGGTCCACGATAATGTTGTGTTTCTGTTTCACGGTAATGTTCTTTCTCTGGTCGACGGTAATGTTCGGTTTCAAGGTAAAGTTCGGTCTCTGGTCCACAGTAATGTTCTGTCTCTGGTCCACGGTAATGTTCTGTCTCTGGTCCACGGTAATGTCCTGTCTCTGGTCAATGGTAATGTTCTGTCTCTGGTCCACGGTAATGTTCTGTCTCTGGTCCACGGTAATGTTCTGTCTCTGGTCCACGGTAATGTTCGATCTCTGGTCCACGATAATGTTCGGTTTCACGGTAATGTTCCGTCTCTGGTCCACGATAATGTTCTGTTTCTGTTTCAGGGTAATGTTCCGTTTCTGGTCCACGATAATGTTCTGTTTCGGTTTCACGGTAATGTTCTGTCTGTGGTCCACGGTAATGTTCTGTCTCTGGTCCACGATAATGTTCGGTTTCACGGTAATGTTCTGTCTCTGGTCCACAGTAATGTTCCGTTTGTGGTCCACGATAATGTTGTGTTTCTATTTCACGGCAATGTTCCGTTTCTGGTCCACGATAATGTTGTCTTTCCGTTTCACGGTAATGTTCTGTCTCTGGTCAACGGTAATGTTCCGTCTCTGGTCCACGGTAATGTTCCGTCTCTGGTCCACGATAATGTTGTGTTTCTGTTTCACGGTAATGTTCCGTCTCTGGTCCACGGTAATGCTCCGTTTCTGGTCCACGATAATGTTCTGTCTCTGGTCCACGGTAATGTTCTGTCTCTGGTCCACGGTAATGTTCGATCTCTGGTCCACGATAATGTTCGGTTTCACGGTAATGTTCCGTCTCTGGTCCACGATAATGTTCTGTTTCTGTTTCAGGGTAATGTTCCGTTTCTGGTCCACGATAATGTTCTGTTTCGGTTTCACGGTAATGTTCTGTCTGTGGTCCACGGTAATGTTCCGTTTCTGGTCCACGATAATGTTGTGTTTCTATTTCACGGCAATGTTCCGTTTCTGGTCCACGATAATGTTGTCTTTCCGTTTCACGGTAATGTTCTGTCTCTGGTCAACGGTAATGTTCCGTCTCTGGTCCACGGTAATGTTCCGTTTCTGGTCCACGATAATGTTGTGTTTCTGTTTCACGGTAATGTTCCGTCTCTGGTCCACGGTAATGTTCCGTTTCTGGTCCACGATAATGTTCTGTCTCTGGTCCACGGTAATGTTCTGTCTCTGGTCCACGGTAATGTTCGATCTCTGGTCCACGATAATGTTCGGTTTCACGGTAATGTTCCGTCTCTGGTCCACGATAATGTTCTGTTTCTGTTTCAGGGTAATGTTCCGTTTCTGGTCCACGATAATGTTCTGTTTCGGTTTCACGGTAATGTTCTGTCTGTGGTCCACGGTAATGTTCTGTCTCTGGTCCACGATAATGTTCGGTTTCACGGTAATGTTCTGTCTCTGGTCCACAGTAATGTTCCGTTTCTGGTCCACGATAATGTTGTGTTTCTATTTCACGGCAATGTTCCGTTTCTGGTCCACGATAATGTTCTCTTTCCATTTCACGGTAATGTTCTGTCTCTGGTCAACAGTAACTTTCCGTCTCTGGTCCACGGTAATGTTCCGTCTCTGGTCCACGATAATGTTGTGTTTCTGTTTCACGGTAATGTTCTGTCTCTGGTCCACGATAATGTTCGGTTTCACGATAATGTTCCGTTTCTGGTCCACGATAATGTTCTGTTTAGGTTTCACGGTAATGCTCTGTCTCTGGTCCACGATAATGTTCCGTTTCTGGTCCACGATAATGTTCCGTTTTGGTTTCACGATAATGTTCCGTTTCTGGTCAACGATAATGTTGTGTTTCTGTTTCACGGTAATGTTCCGTTTCTGGTCCACGATAATGTTTTTTTTCGGTTTTACGGTAATGTTCCGTTTCTGGTCCACGATAATTTTCTGTTTCGGTTTCACGGTAATGTTCCGTCTCTGGTCCACGGTAATGTTCCGTCTCTGGTCCACGATAATGTTGTGTTTCTGTTTCACGGTAATGTTCTGTCTCTGGTCCATGGTAATGTTCTGTCTCTGGTCGACGGTAATGTTCGGTTTCAAGGTAAAGTTCGGTCTCTGGTCCACAGTAATGTTCTGTCTCTGGTCCACGGTAATGTTCTGTCTCTGGTCCACGGTAATGTCCTGTCTCTGGTCAATGGTAATGTTCTGTCTCTGGTCCACGGTAATGTTCTGTCTCTGGTCCACGGTAATGTTCTGTCTCTGGTCCACGGTAATGTTCGATCTCTGGTCCACGATAATGTTCGGTTTCACGGTAATGTTCCGTCTCTGGTCCACGATAATGTTCTGTTTCTGTTTCACGGTAATGTTCCGTCTCTGGTCCACGGTAATGTTCCGTTTCTGGTCCACCATTATGTTGTGTTTCTGTTTCACGATAATGTTCCGTCTCTGGTCCACGATAATGTTCGGTTTCACGATAATGTTCCGTCTCTGGTCCACGATAATGTTCTGTCTCTGGTCCACGGTAATGTTCTGTTTCTGTTTCACGGTAATGTTCCGTTTCTGGTCCACGATAATGTTGTGTTTCTATTTCACGGCAATGTTCCGTTTCTGGTCCACGATAATGTTCTCTTTCCGTTTCACGGTAATGTTCTGTCTCTAGTCAACGGTAATGTTCCGTCTCTGGTCCACGGTAATGTTCCGTCTCTGGTCCACGATAATGTTGTGTTTCTGTTTCACGGTAATGTTCTGTTTCACAGTAATGTTCTGTCTCTGGTAAACGCTAATGTTCTGTTTCTGTTTCACGGTAATGTTCCGTTTCTGGTCCACGATAATGTTGTGTTTCTGTTTCACGGTAATGTTCCGTTTCTGGTCCACAATAATGTTCTGTTTCGGTTTCACGGTAATGTTCCGTTTCTGATCCACGATAATGTTCTGTTTCCGTTTCACGGTAATGTTCTGTCTCTGGTCCACGGTAATGTTCCGTCTCTGGTCCACGGTAATGTTCTGTCTCTGGTCCAAGCTAATGTTCTGTTTCTATTTCACGGTAATGTTCCGTTCCTGGTCCACGATAATGTTCTGTCTCTGGTCCACGATAATGTTCCGTTTCTGGTCCACGATAATGTTCTGTTTGGGTTTCACGGTAATGTTCTGTCTCTGGTCCACGATAATGTTCCGTTTCTGGTCCACGATAATGTTCTGTTTTGGTTTCACGGTAATGTTCTGTCTCTGGTCCACGGTAATGTTCTGTTTCTGTTTCACGGTAATGTTCCGTTTCTGGTCCACTATAATGTTGTGTTTCTGTTTCACGGTAATGTTCCGTTTATGGTCCACGATAATGTTCTGTTTCGGTTTCACGGTAATGTTCCGTTTCTGGTCCACGATAATGTTCTGTTTCGGTTTCACGGTAATGTTCCGTTTCTGGTCCACGATAATGTTCTGTTTCCGTTTCACGGTAATGTTCTGTCTCTGGTCCACGGTAATGTTCCGTCTCTGGTACACGATAATGTTCTGTCTCTGGTCCATGATAATGTTCCGTTTCTGGTCCACGATAATGTTCAATTTCGGTTTCACGGTAATGTTCTGTCTCTGGTCCACGGTAATGTTCTGTCTCTGGTCCACGGTAATGTTCTGTCTCTGGTCCACGGTAATGTTCTGTCTCTGGTCCACAGTAATGTTCCGTTTCTGGTCCACGATAATGTTGTGTTTCTGTTTCACGGCAATGTTCCGTTTCTGGTCCACGATAATGTTCTGTTTCCGTTTCACGGTAATGTTCTGTCTCTGGTCAACGGTAATGTTCTGTTTCTGTTTCACGGTAATGTACCGTCTCTGGTCCACGATAATGTTCGGTTTCACGGTAATGTTCGGTTTCACGGTAATGTTCTGTCTCTGGTCCACGGTAATGTTCTGTCTCTGGTCCACGGTAATGTTCTGTCTCTGGTCCACGATAATGTTCGGTTTCACGATAATGTTCCGTTTCTGGTCCACGATAATGTTCTGTTTAGGTTTCACGGTAATGCTCTGTCTCTGGTCCACGATAATGTTCCGTTTCTGGTCCACGATAATGTTCCGTTTTGGTTTCACGATAATGTTCCGTTTCTGGTCAACGATAATGTTGTGTTTCTGTTTCACGGTAATGTTCCGTTTCTGGTCCACGATAATGTTTTTTTTCGGTTTTACGGTAATGTTCCGTTTCTGGTCCACGATAAAGTTCTGTTTCGGTTTCACGGTAATGTTCCGTCTCTGGTCCACGGTAATGTTCCGTCTCTGGTCCACGATAATGTTGTGTTTCTGTTTCACGGTAATGTTCTGTCTCTGGTCGACGGTAATGTTCGGTTTCAAGGTAAAGTTCGGTCTCTGGTCCACAGTAATGTTCTGTCTCTGGTCCACGGTAATGTTCTGTCTCTGGTCCACGGTAATGTCCTGTCTCTGGTCAATGGTAATGTTCTGTCTCTGGTCCACGGTAATGTTCTGTCTCTGGTCCACGGTAATGTTCTGTCTCTGGTCCACGGTAATGTTCGATCTCTGGTCCACGATAATGTTCGGTTTCACGGTAATGTTCCGTCTCTGGTCCACGATAATGTTCTGTTTCTGTTTCAGGGTAATGTTCCGTTTCTGGTCCACGATAATGTTCTGTTTCGGTTTCACGGTAATGTTCTGTCTGTGGTCCACGGTAATGTTCTGTCTCTGGTCCACGATAATGTTCGGTTTCACGGTAATGTTCTGTCTCTGGTCCACAGTAATGTTCCGTTTGTGGTCCACGATAATGTTGTGTTTCTATTTCACGGCAATGTTCCGTTTCTGGTCCACGATAATGTTGTCTTTCCGTTTCACGGTAATGTTCTGTCTCTGGTCAACGGTAATGTTCCGTCTCTGGTCCACGGTAATGTTCCGTCTCTGGTCCACGATAATGTTGTGTTTCTGTTTCACGGTAATGTTCCGTCTCTGGTCCACGGTAATGTTCCGTTTCTGGTCCACGATAATGTTCTGTCTCTGGTCCACGGTAATGTTCTGTCTCTGGTCCACGGTAATGTTCGATCTCTGGTCCACGATAATGTTCGGTTTCACGGTAATGTTCCGTCTCTGGTCCACGATAATGTTCTGTTTCTGTTTCAGGGTAATGTTCCGTTTCTGGTCCACGATAATGTTCTGTTTCGGTTTCACGGTAATGTTCTGTCTGTGGTCCACGGTAATGTTCTGTCTCTGGTCCACGATAATGTTCGGTTTCACGGTAATGTTCTGTCTCTGGTCCACAGTAATGTTCCGTTTCTGGTCCACGATAATGTTGTGTTTCTATTTCACGGCAATGTTCCGTTTCTGGTCCACGATAATGTTGTCTTTCCGTTTCACGGTAATGTTCTGTCTCTGGTCAACGGTAATGTTCCGTCTCTGGTCCACGGTAATGTTCCGTCTCTGGTCCACGATAATGTTGTGTTTCTGTTTCACGGTAATGTTCCGTCTCTGGTCCACGGTAATGTTCCGTTTCTGGTCCACGATAATGTTCTGTCTCTGGTCCACGGTAATGTTCTGTCTCTGGTCCACGGTAATGTTCGATCTCTGGTCCACGATAATGTTCGGTTTCACGGTAATGTTCCGTCTCTGGTCCACGATAATGTTCTGTTTCTGTTTCAGGGTAATGTTCCGTTTCTGGTCCACGATAATGTTCTGTTTCGGTTTCACGGTAATGTTCTGTCTGTGGTCCACGGTAATGTTCTGTCTCTGGTCCACGATAATGTTCGGTTTCACGGTAATGTTCTGTCTCTGGTCCACAGTAATGTTCCGTTTCTGGTCCACGATAATGTTGTGTTTCTATTTCACGGCAATGTTCCGTTTCTGGTCCACGATAATGTTCTCTTTCCGTTTCACGGTAATGTTCTGTCTCTGGTCAACAGTAATGTTCCGTCTCTGGTCCACGGTAATGTTCCGTCTCTGGTCCACGATAATGTTGTGTTTCTGTTTCACGGTAATGTTCTGTCTCTGGTCCACGATAATGTTCGGTTTCACGATAATGTTCCGTTTCTGGTCCACGATAATGTTCTGTTTAGGTTTCACGGTAATGCTCTGTCTCTGGTCCACGATAATGTTCCGTTTCTGGTCCACGATAATGTTCCGTTTTGGTTTCACGATAATGTTCCGTTTCTGGTCAACGATAATGTTGTGTTTCTGTTTCACGGTAATGTTCCGTTTCTGGTCCACGATAATGTTTTTTTTCGGTTTTACGGTAATGTTCCGTTTCTGGTCCACGATAATTTTCTGTTTCGGTTTCACGGTAATGTTCCGTCTCTGGTCCACGGTAATGTTCCGTCTCTGGTCCACGATAATGTTGTGTTTCTGTTTCACGGTAATGTTCTGTCTCTGGTCCATGGTAATGTTCTGTCTCTGGTCGACGGTAATGTTCGGTTTCAAGGTAAAGTTCGGTCTCTGTTCCACAGTAATGTTCTGTCTCTGGTCCACGGTAATGTTCTGTCTCTGGTCCACGGTAATGTCCTGTCTCTGGTCAATGGTAATGTTCTGTCTCTGGTCCACGGTAATGTTCTGTCTCTGGTCCACGGTAATGTTCTGTCTCTGGTCCACGGTAATGTTCGATCTCTGGTCCACGATAATGTTCGGTTTCACGGTAATGTTCCGTCTCTGGTCCACGATAATGTTCTGTTTCTGTTTCAGGGTAATGTTCCGTTTCTGGTCCACGATAATGTTCTGTTTCGGTTTCACGGTAATGTTCTGTCTGTGGTCCACGGTAATGTTCTGTCTCTGGTCCACGATAATGTTCGGTTTCACGGTAATGTTCTGTCTCTGGTCCACAGTAATGTTCCGTTTCTGGTCCACGATAATGTTGTGTTTCTATTTCACGGCAATGTTCCGTCTCTGGTCCACGGTAATGTTCCGTTTCTGGTCCACGATAATGTTCTGTCTCTGGTCCACGGTAATGTTCTGTCTCTGGTCCACGGTAATGTTCGATCTCTGGTCCACGATAATGTTCGGTTTCACGGTAATGTTCCGTCTCTGGTCCACGATAATGTTCTGTTTCTGTTTCAGGGTAATGTTCCGTTTCTGGTCCACGATAATGTTCTGTTTCGGTTTCACGGTAATGTTCTGTCTGTCGTCCACGGTAATGTTCTGTCTCTGGTCCACGATAATGTTCGGTTTCACGGTAATGTTCTGTCTCTGGTCCACAGTAATGTTCCGTTTCTGGTCCACGATAATGTTGTGTTTCTATTTCACG
This sequence comes from Leuresthes tenuis, assembly GCF_036924035.1. NCBI lineage: Eukaryota > Metazoa > Chordata > Actinopteri > Atheriniformes > Atherinopsidae > Leuresthes > Leuresthes tenuis. The sequence continues at coordinate 34,883,562 of NW_027325355.1, read as the reverse complement.
GCAATGTTCCGTTTCTGGTCCACGATAATGTTCTCTTTCCGTTTCACGGTAATGTTCTGTCTCTGGTCAACGGTAATGTTCCGTCTCTGGTCCACGGTAATGTTCCGTCTCTGGTCCACGATAATGTTGTGTTTCTGTTTCACGGTAATGTTCCGTCTCTGGTCCACGGTAATGTTCCGTTTCTGGTCCACGATAATGTTCTGTCTCTGGTCCACGGTAATGTTCTGTCTCTGGTCCACGGTAATGTTCGATCTCTGGTCCACGATAATGTTCGGTTTCACGGTAATGTTCCGTCTCTGGTCCACGATAATGTTCTGTTTCTGTTTCAGGGTAATGTTCCGTTTCTGGTCCACGATAATGTTCTGTTTCGGTTTCACGGTAATGTTCTGTCTGTGGTCCACGGTAATGTTCCGTCTCTGGTCCACGATAATGTTCGGTTTCACGGTAATGTTCTGTCTCTGGTCCACAGTAATGTTCCGTTTCTGGTCCACGATAATGTTGTGTTTCTATTTCACGGCAATGTTCCGTTTCTGGTCCACGATAATGTTCTCTTTCCGTTTCACGGTAATGTTCTGTCTCTGGTCAACGGTAATGTTCCGTCTCTGGTCCACGGTAATGTTCCGTCTCTGGTCCACGATAATGTTGTGTTTCTGTTTCACGGTAATGTTCCGTCTCTGGTCCACGGTAATGTTCCGTTTCTGGTCCACGATAATGTTCTGTCTCTGGTCCACGGTAATGTTCTGTCTCTGGTCCACGGTAATGTTCGATCTCTGGTCCACGATAATGTTCGGTTTCACGGTAATGTTCCGTCTCTGGTCCACGATAATGTTCTGTTTCTGTTTCAGGGTAATGTTCCGTTTCTGGTCCACGATAATGTTCTGTTTCGGTTTCACGGTAATGTTCTGTCTGTGGTCCACGGTAATGTTCCGTCTCTGGTCCACGATAATGTTCGGTTTCACGGTAATGTTCTGTCTCTGGTCCACAGTAATGTTCCGTTTCTGGTCCACGATAATGTTCTGTTTCGGTTTCACGGTAATGTTCCGTTTCTGGTCCACGATAATGTTCTGTTTCGGTTTCACGGTAATGTTCCGTTTCTGGTCCACGATAATGTTCTGTTTCCGTTTCACGGTAATGTTCTGTCTCTGGTCCACGGTAATGTTCCGTCTCTGGTACACGATAATGTTGTGTTTCTGTTTCACGGTAATGTTCCGTCTCTGGTCCACGGTAATGTTCCGTTTCTGGTCCACGATAATGTTCTGTCTCTGGTCCACGGTAATGTTCTGTCTCTGGTCCACGGTAATGTTTGATCTCTGGTCCACGATAATGTTCGGTTTCACGGTAATGTTCCGTCTCTGGTCCACGATAATGTTCTGTTTCTGTTTCAGGGTAATGTTCCGTTTCTGGTCCACGATAATGTTCTGTTTCGGTTTCACGGTAATGTTCTGTCTGTGGTCCACGGTAATGTTCTGTCTCTGGTCCACGATAATGTTCGGTTTCACGGTAATGTTCTGTCTCTGGTCCACAGTAATGTTCCGTTTCTGGTCCACGATAATGTTGTGTTTCTATTTCACGGCAATGTTCCGTTTCTGGTCCACGATAATGTTCTCTTTCCGTTTCACGGTAATGTTCTGTCTCTGGTCAACAGTAATGTTCCGTCTCTGGTCCACGGTAATGTTCCGTCTCTGGTCCACGATAATGTTGTGTTTCTGTTTCACGGTAATGTTCTGTCTCTGGTCCACGATAATGTTCGGTTTCACGATAATGTTCCGTTTCTGGTCCACGATAATGTTCTGTTTAGGTTTCACGGTAATGCTCTGTCTCTGGTCCACGATAATGTTCCGTTTCTGGTCCACGATAATGTTCCGTTTTGGTTTCACGATAATGTTCCGTTTCTGGTCAACGATAATGTTGTGTTTCTGTTTCACGGTAATGTTCCGTTTCTGGTCCACGATAATGTTTTTTTTCGGTTTTACGGTAATGTTCCGTTTCTGGTCCACGATAATTTTCTGTTTCGGTTTCACGGTAATGTTCCGTCTCTGGTCCACGGTAATGTTCCGTCTCTGGTCCACGATAATGTTGTGTTTCTGTTTCACGGTAATGTTCTGTCTCTGGTCCATGGTAATGTTCTGTCTCTGGTCGACGGTAATGTTCGGTTTCAAGGTAAAGTTCGGTCTCTGGTCCACGGTAATGTTCTGTCTCTGGTCCACGGTAATGTTCTGTCTCTGGTCCACGGTAATGTCCTGTCTCTGGTCAATGGTAATGTTCTGTCTCTGGTCCACGGTAATGTTCTGTCTCTGGTCCACGGTAATGTTCTGTCTCTGGTCCACGGTAATGTTCGATCTCTGGTCCACGATAATGTTCGGTTTCACGGTAATGTTCCGTCTCTGGTCCACGATAATGTTCTGTTTCTGTTTCAGGGTAATGTTCCGTTTCTGGTCCACGATAATGTTCTGTTTCGGTTTCACGGTAATGTTCTGTCTGTGGTCCACGGTAATGTTCTGTCTCTGGTCCACGATAATGTTCGGTTTCACGGTAATGTTCTGTCTCTGGTCCACAGTAATGTTCCGTTTCTGGTCCACGATAATGTTGTGTTTCTATTTCACGGCAATGTTCCGTCTCTGGTCCACGGTAATGTTCCGTTTCTGGTCCACGATAATGTTCTGTCTCTGGTCCACGGTAATGTTCTGTCTCTGGTCCACGGTAATGTTCGATCTCTGGTCCACGATAATGTTCGGTTTCACGGTAATGTTCCGTCTCTGGTCCACGATAATGTTCTGTTTCTGTTTCAGGGTAATGTTCCGTTTCTGGTCCACGATAATGTTCTGTTTCGGTTTCACGGTAATGTTCTGTCTGTCGTCCACGGTAATGTTCTGTCTCTGGTCCACGATAATGTTCGGTTTCACGGTAATGTTCTGTCTCTGGTCCACAGTAATGTTCCGTTTCTGGTCCACGATAATGTTGTGTTTCTATTTCACGGCAATGTTCCGTTTCTGGTCCACGATAATGTTCTCTTTCCGTTTCACGGTAATGTTCTGTCTCTGGTCAACGGTAATGTTCCGTCTCTGGTCCACGGTAATGTTCCGTCTCTGGTCCACGATAATGTTGTGTTTCTGTTTCACGGTAATGTTCCGTCTCTGGTCCACGGTAATGTTCCGTTTCTGGTCCACCATTATGTTGTGTTTCTGTTTCACGATAATGTTCCGTCTCTGGTCCACGATAATGTTCGGTTTCACGATAATGTTCCGTCTCTGGTCCACGATAATGTTCTGTCTCTGGTCCACGGTAATGTTCTGTTTCTGTTTCACGGTAATGTTCCGTTTCTGGTCCACGATAATGTTGTGTTTCTATTTCACGGCAATGTTCCGTTTCTGGTCCACGATAATGTTCTCTTTCCGTTTCACGGTAATGTTCTGTCTCTAGTCAACGGTAATGTTCCGTCTCTGGTCCACGGTAATGTTCCGTCTCTGGTCCACGATAATGTTGTGTTTCTGTTTCACGGTAATGTTCTGTTTCACAGTAATGTTCTGTCTCTGGTAAACGCTAATGTTCTGTTTCTGTTTCACGGTAATGTTCGGTTTCTGGTCCACGATAATGTTGTGTTTCTGTTTCACGGTAATGTTCCGTTTCTGGTCCACAATAATGTTCTGTTTCGGTTTCACGGTAATGTTCCGTTTCTGATCCACGATAATGTTCTGTTTCCGTTTCACGGTAATGTTCTGTCTCTGGTCCACGGTAATGTTCCGTCTCTGGTCCACGGTAATGTTCTGTCTCTGGTCCAAGCTAATGTTCTGTTTCTATTTCACGGTAATGTTCCGTTCCTGGTCCACGATAATGTTCTGTCTCTGGTCCACGATAATGTTCCGTTTCTGGTCCACGATAATGTTCTGTTTGGGTTTCACGGTAATGTTCTGTCTCTGGTCCACGATAATGTTCCGTTTCTGGTCCACGATAATGTTCTGTTTTGGTTTCACGGTAATGTTCTGTCTCTGGTCCACGGTAATGTTCTGTTTCTGTTTCACGGTAATGTTCCGTTTCTGGTCCACTATAATGTTGTGTTTCTGTTTCACGGTAATGTTCCGTTTATGGTCCACGATAATGTTCTGTTTCGGTTTCACGGTAATGTTCCGTTTCTGGTCCACGATAATGTTCTGTTTCGGTTTCACGGTAATGTTCCGTTTCTGGTCCACGATAATGTTCTGTTTCCGTTTCACGGTAATGTTCTGTCTCTGGTCCACGGTAATGTTCCGTCTCTGGTACACGATAATGTTCTGTCTCTGGTCCATGATAATGTTCCGTTTCTGGTCCACGATAATGTTCAATTTCGGTTTCACGGTAATGTTCTGTCTCTGGTCCACGGTAATGTTCTGTCTCTGGTCCACGGTAATGTTCTGTCTCTGGTCCACGGTAATGTTCTGTCTCTGGTCCACAGTAATGTTCCGTTTCTGGTCCACAATAATGTTGTGTTTCTGTTTCACGGCAATGTTCCGTTTCTGGTCCACGATAATGTTCTGTTTCTGTTTCACGGTAATGTACCGTCTCTGGTCCACGATAATTTTCGGTTTCACGGTAATGTTCGGTTTCACGGTAATGTTCTGTCTCTGGTCCACGGTAATGTTCTGTCTCTGGTCCACGATAATGTTCGGTTTCACGATAATGTTCCGTTTCTGGTACACGATAATGTTCTGTTTAGGTTTCACGGTAATGCTCTGTCTCTGGTCCACGATAATGTTCCGTTTCTGGTCCACGATAATGTTCCGTTTTGGTTTCACGATAATGTTCCGTTTCTGGTCAACGATAATGTTGTGTTTCTGTTTCACGGTAATGTTCCGTTTCTGGTCCACGATAATGTTTTTTTTCGGTTTTACGGTAATGTTCCGTTTCTGGTCCACGATAATGTTCTGTTTCGGTTTCACGGTAATGTTCCGTCTCTGGTCCACGGTAATGTTCCGTCTCTGGTCCACGATAATGTTGTGTTTCTGTTTCACGGTAATGTTCTGTCTCTGGTCGACGGTAATGTTCGGTTTCAAGGTAAAGTTCGGTCTCTGGTCCACAGTAATGTTCTGTCTCTGGTCCACGGTAATGTTCTGTCTCTGGTCCACGGTAATGTCCTGTCTCTGGTCAATGGTAATGTTCTGTCTCTGGTCCACGGTAATGTTCTGTCTCTGGTCCACGGTAATGTTCTGTCTCTGGTCCACGGTAATGTTCGATCTCTGGTCCACGATAATGTTCGGTTTCACGGTAATGTTCCGTCTCTGGTCCACGATAATGTTCTGTTTCTGTTTCAGGGTAATGTTCCGTTTCTGGTCCACGATAATGTTCTGTTTCGGTTTCACGGTAATGTTCTGTCTGTGGTCCACGGTAATGTTCTGTCTCTGGTCCACGATAATGTTCGGTTTCACGGTAATGTTCTGTCTTTGGTCCACAGTAATGTTCCGTTTGTGGTCCACGATAATGTTGTGTTTCTATTTCACGGCAATGTTCCGTTTCTGGTCCACGATAATGTTGTCTTTCCGTTTCACGGTAATGTTCTGTCTCTGGTCAACGGTAATGTTCCGTCTCTGGTCCACGGTAATGTTCCGTCTCTGGTCCACGATAATGTTGTGTTTCTGTTTCACGGTAATGTTCCGTCTCTGGTCCACGGTAATGTTCCGTTTCTGGTCCACGATAATGTTCTGTCTCTGTTCCACGGTAATGTTCTGTCTCTGGTCCACGGTAATGTTCGATCTCTGGTCCACGATAATGTTCGGTTTCACGGTAATGTTCCGTCTCTGGTCCACGATAATGTTCTGTTTCTGTTTCAGGGTAATGTTCCGTTTCTGGTCCACGATAATGTTCTGTTTCGGTTTCACGGTAATGTTCTGTCTGTGGTCCACGGTAATGTTCTGTCTCTGGTCCACGATAATGTTCGGTTTCACGGTAATGTTCTGTCTCTGGTCCACAGTAATGTTCCGTTTCTGGTCCACGATAATGTTGTGTTTCTATTTCACGGCAATGTTCCGTTTCTGGTCCACGATAATGTTGTCTTTCCGTTTCACGGTAATGTTCTGTCTCTGGTCAACGGTAATGTTCCGTCTCTGGTCCACGGTAATGTTCCGTCTCTGGTCCACGATAATGTTGTGTTTCTGTTTCACGGTAATGTTCCGTCTCTGGTCCACGGTAATGTTCCGTTTCTGGTCCACGATAATGTTCTGTCTCTGGTCCACGGTAATGTTCTGTCTCTGGTCCACGGTAATGTTCGATCTCTGGTCCACGATAATGTTCGGTTTCACGGTAATGTTCCGTCTCTGGTCCACGATAATGTTCTGTTTCTGTTTCAGGGTAATGTTCCGTTTCTGGTCCACGATAATGTTCTGTTTCGGTTTCACGGTAATGTTCTGTCTGTGGTCCACGGTAATGTTCCGTCTCTGGTCCACGATAATGTTCGGTTTCACGGTAATGTTCTGTCTCTGGTCCACAGTAATGTTCCGTTTCTGGTCCACGATAATGTTCTGTTTCGGTTTCACGGTAATGTTCCGTTTCTGGTCCACGATAATGTTCTGTTTCGGTTTCACGGTAATGTTCCGTTTCTGGTCCACGATAATGTTCTGTTTCCGTTTCACGGTAATGTTCTGTCTCTGGTCCACGGTAATGTTCCGTCTCTGGTACACGATAATGTTCTGTCTCTGGTCCATGATAATGTTCCGTTTCTGGTCCACGATAATGTTCAATTTCGGTTTCACGGTAATGTTCTGTCTCTGGTCCACGGTAATGTTCTGTCTCTGGTCCACGGTAATGTTCTGTCTCTGGTCCACGGTAATGTTCTGTCTCTGGTCCACAGTAATGTTCCGTTTCTGGTCCACGATAATGTTGTGTTTCTGTTTCACGGCAATGTTCCGTTTCTGGTCCACGATAATGTTCTGTTTCCGTTTCACGGTAATGTTCTGTCTCTGGTCAACGGTAATGTTCTGTTTCTGTTTCACGGTAATGTACCGTCTCTGGTCCACGATAATGTTCGGTTTCACGGTAATGTTCGGTTTCACGGTAATGTTCTGTCTCTGGTCCACGGTAATGTTCTGTCTCTGGTCCACGATAATGTTCGGTTTCACGATAATGTTCCGTTTCTGGTCCACGATAATGTTCTGTTTAGGTTTCACGGTAATGCTCTGTCTCTGGTCCACGATAATGTTCCGTTTCTGGTCCACGATAATGTTCCGTTTTGGTTTCACGATAATGTTCCGTTTCTGGTCAACGATAATGTTGTGTTTCTGTTTCACGGTAATGTTCCGTTTCTGGTCCACGATAATGTTTTTTTTCGGTTTTACGGTAATGTTCCGTTTCTGGTCCACGATAATGTTCTGTTTCGGTTTCACGGTAATGTTCCGTCTCTGGTCCACGGTAATGTTCCGTCTCTGGTCCACGATAATGTTGTGTTTCTGTTTCACGGTAATGTTCTGTCTCTGGTCGACGGTAATGTTCGGTTTCAAGGTAAAGTTCGGTCTCTGGTCCACAGTAATGTTCTGTCTCTGGTCCACAGTAATGTTCTGTCTCTGGTCCACGGTAATGTCCTGTCTCTGGTCAATGGTAATGTTCTGTCTCTGGTCCAGGGTAATGTTCTGTCTCTGGTCCACGGTAATGTTCTGTCTCTGGTCCACGGTAATGTTCGATCTCTGGTCCACGATAATGTTCGGTTTCACGGTAATGTTCCGTCTCTGGTCCACGATAATGTTCTGTTTCTGTTTCAGGGTAATGTTCCGTTTCTGGTCCACGATAATGTTCTGTTTCGGTTTCACGGTAATGTTCTGTCTGTGGTCCACGGTAATGTTCTGTCTCTGGTCCACGATAATGTTCGGTTTCACGGTAATGTTCTGTCTCTGGTCCACAGTAATGTTCCGTTTGTGGTCCAAGATAATGTTGTGTTTCTATTTCACGGCAATGTTCCGTTTCTGGTCCACGATAATGTTGTCTTTCCGTTTCACGGTAATGTTCTGTCTCTGGTCAACGGTAATGTTCCGTCTCTGGTCCACGGTAATGTTCCGTCTCTGGTCCACGATAATGTTGTGTTTCTGTTTCACGGTAATGTTCCGTCTCTGGTCCACGGTAATGTTCCGTTTCTGGTCCACGATAATGTTCTGTCTCTGGTCCACGGTAATGTTCTGTCTCTGGTCCACGGTAATGTTCGATCTCTGGTCCACGATAATGTTCGGTTTCACGGTAATGTTCCGTCTCTGGTCCACGATAATGTTCTGTTTCTGTTTCAGGGTAATGTTCCGTTTCTGGTCCACGATAATGTTCTGTTTCGGTTTCACGGTAATGTTCTGTCTGTGGTCCACGGTAATGTTCTGTCTCTGGTCCACGATAATGTTCGGTTTCACGGTAATGTTCTGTCTCTGGTCCACAGTAATGTTCCGTTTCTGGTCCACGATAATGTTGTGTTTCTATTTCACGGCAATGTTCCGTTTCTGGTCCACGATAATGTTGTCTTTCCGTTTCACGGTAATGTTCTGTCTCTGGTCAACGGTAATGTTCCGTCTCTGGTCCACGGTAATGTTCCGTCTCTGGTCCACGATAATGTTGTGTTTCTGTTTCACGGTAATGTTCCGTCTCTGGTCCACGGTAATGTTCCGTTTCTGGTCCACGATAATGTTCTGTCTCTGGTCCACGGTAATGTTCTGTCTCTGGTCCACGGTAATGTTCGATCTCTGGTCCACGATAATGTTCGGTTTCACGGTAATGTTCCGTCTTTGGTCCACGATAATGTTCTGTTTCTGTTTCAGGGTAATGTTCCGTTTCTGGTCCACGATAATGTTCTGTTTCGGTTTCACGGTAATGTTCTGTCTGTCGTCCACGGTAATGTTCTGTCTCTGGTCCACGATAATGTTCGGTTTCACGGTAATGTTCTGTCTCTGGTCCACAGTAATGTTCCGTTTCTGGTCCACGATAATGTTGTGTTTCTATTTCACGGCAATGTTCCGTTTCTGGTCCACGATAATGTTCTCTTTCCGTTTCACGGTAATGTTCTGTCTCTGGTCAACAGTAATGTTCCGTCTCTGGTCCACGGTAATGTTCCGTCTCTGGTCCACGATAATGTTGTGTTTCTGTTTCACGGTAATGTTCCGTCTCTGGTCCACGGTAATGTTCCGTTTCTGGTCCACCATTATGTTGTGTTTCTGTTTCACGATAATGTTCCGTCTCTGGTCCACGATAATGTTCGGTTTGACGATAATGTTCCGTCTCTGGTCCACGATAATGTTCTGTCTCTGGTCCACGGTAATGTTCTGTTTCTGTTTCACGGTAATGTTCCGTTTCTGGTCCACGATAATGTTGTGTTTCTATTTCACGGCAATGTTCCGTTTCTGGTCCACGATAATGTTCTCTTTCCGTTTCACGGTAATGTTCTGTCTCTGGTCAACGGTAATGTTCTGTCTCTGGTCCACGGTAATGTTCCGTCTCTGGTCCACGATAATGTTGTGTTTCTGTTTCACGGTAATGTTCTGTCTCTGGTCCATGGTAATGTTCTGTCTCTGGTCGACGGTAATGTTCGGTTTCAAGGTAAAGTTCGGTCTCTGGTCCACAGTAATGTTCTGTCTCTGGTCCACGGTAATGTTCTGTCTCTGGTCCACGGTAATGTCCTGTCTCTGGTTAATGGTAATGTTCTGTCTCTGGTCCACGGTAATGTTCTGTCTCTGGTCCACGGTAATGTTTGATCTCTGGTCCACGATAATGTTCGGTTTCACGGTAATGTTCCGTCTCTGGTCCACGATAATGTTCTGTTTCTGTTTCACGGTAATGTTCCATTTCTGGTCCACGATAATGTTCTGTTTCGGTTTCACGGTAATGTTCTGTCTCTGGTCCACGGTAATGTTCTGTCTCTGGTCCACGATAATGTTCCGTTTCACGGTAATGTTCTGTCTCTGGTCAACGGTAATGTTCTGTTTCTGTTTCACGGTAATGTTCCGTCTCTGGTCCACGATAATGTTCGGTTTCACGGTAATGTTCGGTTTCACGGTAATGTTCTGTCTCTGGTCCACGGTAATGTTCTGTCTCTGGTCCACGATAATGTTCGGTTTCACGATAATGTTCCGTTTCTGGTCCACGATAATGTTCTGTTTAGGTTTCACGGTAATGCTCTGTCTCTGGTCCACGATAATGTTCCGTTTCTGGTCCACGATAATGTTCCGTTTTGGTTTCACGGTAATGTTCCGTTTCTGGTCCACGATAATGTTGTGTTTCTGTTTCACGGTAATGTTCCGTTTCTGGTCCACGATAATGTTGTGTTTAAGTTTTACGGTAATGTTCCGTTTCTGGTCCACTATAATGTTCTGTTTCGGTTTCACGGTAATGTTCCGTCTCTGGTCCACGGTAATGTTCCGTCTCTGGTCCACGATAATGTTGTGTTTCTGTTTCACGGTAATGTTCTGTCTCTGGTCCATGGTAATGTTCTGTCTCTGGTCGACGGTAATGTTCGGTTTCAAGGTAAAGTTCGGTCTCTGGTCCACAGTAATGTTCTGTCTCTGGTCCACGGTAATGTTCTGTCTCTGGTCCACGGTAATGTCCTGTCTCTGGTCAATGGTAATGTTCTGTCTCTGGTCCACGGTAATGTTCTGTCTCTGGTCCACGGTAATGTTCTGTCTCTGGTCCACGGTAATGTTCGATCTCTGGTCCACGATAATGTTCGGTTTCACGGTAATGTTCCGTCTCTGGTCCACGATAATGTTCTGTTTCTGTTTCAGGGTAATGTTCCGTTTCTGGTCCACGATAATGTTCTGTTTCGCTTTCACGGTAATGTTCTGTCTGTGGTCCACGGTAATGTTCTGTCTCTGGTCCACGATAATGTTCGGTTTCACGGTAATGTTCTGTCTCTCGTCCACAGTAATGTTCCGTTTCTGGTCCACGATAATGTTGTGTTTCTATTTCACGGCAATGTTCCGTTTCTGGTCCATGATAATGTTCTCTTTCCGTTTCACGGTAATGTTCTGTCTCTTGTCAACGGTAATGTTCCGTCTCTGGTCCACGGTAATGTTCCGTCTCTGGTCCACGATAATGTTGTGTTTCTGTTTCACGGTAATGTTCCCTCTCTGGTCCACGATAATGTTCGTTTTCACGATAATGTTCCGTTTCTGGTCCACGATAATGTTGTGTTTCTATTTCACGGCAATGTTCCGTTTCTGGTCTACGATAATGTTCTCTTTCCGTTTCACGGTAATGTTCTGTCTCTGGTCAACGGTAATGTTCCGTCTCTGGTCCACGGTAATGTTCCGTCTCTGGTCCACGATAATGTTGTGTTTCTGTTTCACGGTAATGTTCTGTCTCTGGTCCACGGTAATGTTCTGTCTCTGGTCCACGGTAATGTTCGATCTCTGGTCCACGATAATGTTCGGTTTCACGGTAATGTTCCGTCTCTGGTCCACGATAATGTTCTGTTTCTGTTTCAGGGTAATGTTCCGTTTCTGGTCCACGATAATGTTCTGTCTCTGGTCCACGGTAATGTTCTGTCTCTGGTCCACGGTAATGTTCGATCTCTGGTCCACGATAATGTTCGGTTTCACGGTAATGTTCCGTCTCTGGTCCACGATAATGTTCTGTTTCTGTTTCAGGGTAATGTTCCGTTTCTGGTCCACGATAATGTTCTGTTTCGGTTTCACGGTAATGTTCTGTCTGTCGTCCACGGTAATGTTCTGTCTCTGGTCCACGATAATGTTCGGTTTCACGGTAATGTTCTGTCTCTTGTCCATAGTAATGTTCCGTTTCTGGTCCACGATAATGTTGTTTTTCTATTTCACGGCAATGTTCCGTTTCTGGTCCACGATAATGTTCTCTTTCCGTTTCACGGTAATGTTCTGTCTCTGGTCAACGGTAATGTTCCGTCTCTGGTCCACGGTAATGTTCCGTCTCTGGTCCACGATAATGTTGTGTTTCTGTTTCACGGTAATGTTCCGTCTCTGGTCCACGGTAATGTTCCGTTTCTGGTCCACCATTATGTTGTGTTTCTGTTTCACGATAATGTTCCGTCTCTGGTCCACGATAATGTTCGGTTTCACGATAATGTTCCGTCTCTGGTCCACGATAATGTTCTGTCTCTGGTCAACGGTAATGTTCCGTCTCTGGTCCACGGTAATGTTCCGTCTCTGGTCCACGATAATGTTGTGTTTCTGTTTCACGGTAATGTTCCGTCTCTGGTCCACGGTAATGTTCCGTTTCTGGTCCACGATAATGTTCTGTCTCTGGTCCACGGTAATGTTCTGTCTCTGGTCCACGGTAATGTTCGATCTCTGGTCCACGATAATGTTCGGTTTCACGGTAATGTTCCGTCTCTGGTCCACGATAATGTTCTGTTTCTGTTTCAGGGTAATGTTCCGTTTCTGGTCCACGATAATGTTCTGTTTCGGTTTCACGGTAATGTTCTGTCTGTGGTCCACGGTAATGTTCTGTCTCTGGTCCACGATAATGTTCGGTTTCACGGTAATGTTCTGTCTCTGGTCCACAGTAATGTTCCGTTTCTGGTCCACGATAATGTTGTGTTTCTATTTCACGGCAATGTTCCGTTTCTGGTCCACGATAATGTTGTCTTTCCGTTTCACGGTAATGTTCTGTCTCTGGTCAACGGTAATGTTCCGTCTCTGGTCCACGGTAATGTTCCGTCTCTGGTCCACGATAATGTTGTGTTTCTGTTTCACGGTAATGTTCCGTCTCTGGTCCACGGTAATGTTCCGTTTCTGGTCCACGATAATGTTCTGTCTCTGGTCCACGGTAATGTTCTGTCTCTGGTCCACGGTAATGTTCGATCTCTGGTCCACGATAATGTTCGGTTTCACGGTAATGTTCCGTCTCTGGTCCACGATAATGTTCTGTTTCTGTTTCAGGGTAATGTTCCGTTTCTGGTCCACGATAATGTTCTGTTTCGGTTTCACGGTAATGTTCTGTCTGTCGTCCACGGTAATGTTCTGTCTCTGGTCCACGATAATGTTCGGTTTCACGGTAATGTTCTGTCTCTGGTCCACAGTAATGTTCCGTTTCTGGTCCACGATAATGTTGTGTTTCTATTTCACGGCAATGTTCCGTTTCTGGTCCACGATAATGTTCTCTTTCCGTTTCACGGTAATGTTCTGTCTCTGGTCAACAGTAATGTTCCGTCTCTGGTCCACGGTAATGTTCCGTCTCTGGTCCACGATAATGTTGTGTTTCTGTTTCACGGTAATGTTCCGTCTCTGGTCCACGGTAATGTTCCGTTTCTGGTCCACCATTATGTTGTGTTTCTGTTTCACGATAATGTTCCGTCTCTGGTCCACGATAATGTTCGGTTTGACGATAATGTTCCGTCTCTGGTCCACGATAATGTTCTGTCTCTGGTCCACGGTAATGTTCTGTTTCTGTTTCACGGTAATGTTCCGTTTCTGGTCCACGATAATGTTGTGTTTCTATTTCACGGCAATGTTCCGTTTCTGGTCCACGATAATGTTCTCTTTCCGTTTCACGGTAATGTTCTGTCTCTGGTCAACGGTAATGTTCTGTCTCTGGTCCACGGTAATGTTCCGTCTCTGGTCCACGATAATGTTGTGTTTCTGTTTCACGGTAATGTTCTGTCTCTGGTCCATGGTAATGTTCTGTCTCTGGTCGACGGTAATGTTCGGTTTCAAGGTAAAGTTCGGTCTCTGGTCCACAGTAATGTTCTGTCTCTGGTCCACGGTAATGTTCTGTCTCTGGTCCACGGTAATGTCCTGTCTCTGGTTAATGGTAATGTTCTGTCTCTGGTCCACGGTAATGTTCTGTCTCTGGTCCACGGTAATGTTCGATCTCTGGTCCACGATAATGTTCGGTTTCACGGTAATGTTCCGTCTCTGGTCCACGATAATGTTCTGTTTCTGTTTCACGGTAATGTTCCATTTCTGGTCCACGATAATGTTCTGTTTCGGTTTCACGGTAATGTTCTGTCTCTGGTCCACGGTAATGTTCTGTCTCTGGTCCACGATAATGTTCCGTTTCACGGTAATGTTCTGTCTCTGGTCAACGGTAATGTTCTGTTTCTGTTTCACGGTAATGTTCCGTCTCTGGTCCACGATAATGTTCGGTTTCACGGTAATGTTCGGTTTCACGGTAATGTTCTGTCTCTGGTCCACGGTAATGTTCTGTCTCTGGTCCACGATAATGTTCGGTTTCACGATAATGTTCCGTTTCTGGTCCACGATAATGTTCTGTTTAGGTTTCACGGTAATGCTCTGTCTCTGGTCCACGATAATGTTCCGTTTCTGGTCCACGATAATGTTCCGTTTTGGTTTCACGGTAATGTTCCGTTTCTGGTCCACGATAATGTTGTGTTTCTGTTTCACGGTAATGTTCCGTTTCTGGTCCACGATAATGTTGTGTTTAAGTTTTACGGTAATGTTCCGTTTCTGGTCCACTATAATGTTCTGTTTCGGTTTCACGGTAATGTTCCGTCTCTGGTCCACGGTAATGTTCCGTCTCTGGTCCACGATAATGTTGTGTTTCTGTTTCACGGTAATGTTCTGTCTCTGGTCCATGGTAATGTTCTGTCTCTGGTCGACGGTAATGTTCGGTTTCAAGGTAAAGTTCGGTCTCTGGTCCACAGTAATGTTCTGTCTCTGGTCCACGGTAATGTTCTGTCTCTGGTCCACGGTAATGTCCTGTCTCTGGTCAATGGTAATGTTCTGTCTCTGGTCCACGGTAATGTTCTGTCTCTGGTCCACGGTAATGTTCTGTCTCTGGTCCACGGTAATGTTCGATCTCTGGTCCACGATAATGTTCGGTTTCACGGTAATGTTCCGTCTCTGGTCCACGATAATGTTCTGTTTCTGTTTCAGGGTAATGTTCCGTTTCTGGTCCACGATAATGTTCTGTTTCGCTTTCACGGTAATGTTCTGTCTGTGGTCCACGGTAATGTTCTGTCTCTGGTCCACGATAATGTTCGGTTTCACGGTAATGTTCTGTCTCTCGTCCACAGTAATGTTCCGTTTCTGGTCCACGATAATGTTGTGTTTCTATTTCACGGCAATGTTCCGTTTCTGGTCCATGATAATGTTCTCTTTCCGTTTCACGGTAATGTTCTGTCTCTTGTCAACGGTAATGTTCCGTCTCTGGTCCACGGTAATGTTCCGTCTCTGGTCCACGATAATGTTGTGTTTCTGTTTCACGGTAATGTTCCCTCTCTGGTCCACGATAATGTTCGTTTTCACGATAATGTTCCGTTTCTGGTCCACGATAATGTTGTGTTTCTATTTCACGGCAATGTTCCGTTTCTGGTCTACGATAATGTTCTCTTTCCGTTTCACGGTAATGTTCTGTCTCTGGTCAACGGTAATGTTCCGTCTCTGGTCCACGGTAATGTTCCGTCTCTGGTCCACGATAATGTTGTGTTTCTGTTTCACGGTAATGTTCTGTCTCTGGTCCACGGTAATGTTCTGTCTCTGGTCCACGGTAATGTTCGATCTCTGGTCCACGATAATGTTCGGTTTCACGGTAATGTTCCGTCTCTGGTCCACGATAATGTTCTGTTTCTGTTTCAGGGTAATGTTCCGTTTCTGGTCCACGATAATGTTCTGTCTCTGGTCCACGGTAATGTTCTGTCTCTGGTCCACGGTAATGTTCGATCTCTGGTCCACGATAATGTTCGGTTTCACGGTAATGTTCCGTCTCTGGTCCACGATAATGTTCTGTTTCTGTTTCAGGGTAATGTTCCGTTTCTGGTCCACGATAATGTTCTGTTTCGGTTTCACGGTAATGTTCTGTCTGTCGTCCACGGTAATGTTCTGTCTCTGGTCCACGATAATGTTCGGTTTCACGGTAATGTTCTGTCTCTGGTCCATAGTAATGTTCCGTTTCTGGTCCACGATAATGTTGTGTTTCTATTTCACGGCAATGTTCCGTTTCTGGTCCACGATAATGTTCTCTTTCCGTTTCACGGTAATGTTCTGTCTCTGGTCAACGGTAATGTTCCGTCTCTGGTCCACGGTAATGTTCCGTCTCTGGTCCACGATAATGTTGTGTTTCTGTTTCACGGTAATGTTCCGTCTCTGGTCCACGGTAATGTTCCGTTTCTGGTCCACCATTATGTTGTGTTTCTGTTTCACGATAATGTTCCGTCTCTGGTCCACGATAATGTTCGGTTTCACGATAATGTTCCGTCTCTGGTCCACGATAATGTTCTGTCTCTGGTCCACGGTAATGTTCTGTTTCTGTTTCACGGTAATGTTCCGTTTCTGGTCCACGATAATGTTGTGTTTCTATTTCACGGCAATGTTCCGTTTCTGGTCCACGATAATGTTCTCTTTCCGTTTCACGGTAATGTTCTGTCTCTAGTCAACGGTAATGTTCCGTCTCTGGTCCACGGTAATGTTCCGTCTCTGGTCCACGATAATGTTGTGTTTCTGTTTCACGGTAATGTTCTGTTTCACAGTAATGTTCTGTCTCTGGTAAACGCTAATGTTCTGTTTCTGTTTCACGGTAATGTTCGGTTTCTGGTCCACGATAATGTTGTGTTTCTGTTTCACGGTAATGTTCCGTTTCTGGTCCACAATAATGTTCTGTTTCGGTTTCACGGTAATGTTCCGTTTCTGATCCACGATAATGTTCTGTTTCCGTTTCACGGTAATGTTCTGTCTCTGGTCCACGGTAATGTTCCGTCTCTGGTCCACGGTAATGTTCTGTCTCTGGTCCAAGCTAATGTTCTGTTTCTATTTCACGGTAATGTTCCGTTCCTGGTCCACGATAATGTTCTGTCTCTGGTCCACGATAATGTTCCGTTTCTGGTCCACGATAATGTTCTGTTTGGGTTTCACGGTAATGTTCTGTCTCTGGTCCACGATAATGTTCCGTTTCTGGTCCACGATAATGTTCTGTTTTGGTTTCACGGTAATGTTCTGTCTCTGGTCCACGGTAATGTTCTGTTTCTGTTTCACGGTAATGTTCCGTTTCTGGTCCACTATAATGTTGTGTTTCTGTTTCACGGTAATGTTCCGTTTATGGTCCACGATAATGTTCTGTTTCGGTTTCACGGTAATGTTCCGTTTCTGGTCCACGATAATGTTCTGTTTCGGTTTCACGGTAATGTTCCGTTTCTGGTCCACGATAATGTTCTGTTTCCGTTTCACGGTAATGTTCTGTCTCTGGTCCACGGTAATGTTCCGTCTCTGGTACACGATAATGTTCTGTCTCTGGTCCATGATAATGTTCCGTTTCTGGTCCACGATAATGTTCAATTTCGGTTTCACGGTAATGTTCTGTCTCTGGTCCACGGTAATGTTCTGTCTCTGGTCCACGGTAATGTTCTGTCTCTGGTCCACGGTAATGTTCTGTCTCTGGTCCACAGTAATGTTCCGTTTCTGGTCCACAATAATGTTGTGTTTCTGTTTCACGGCAATGTTCCGTTTCTGGTCCACGATAATGTTCTGTTTCCGTTTCACGGTAATGTTCTGTCTCTGGTCAACGGTAATGTTCTGTTTCTGTTTCACGGTAATGTACCGTCTCTGGTCCACGATAATTTTCGGTTTCACGGTAATGTTCGGTTTCACGGTAATGTTCTGTCTCTGGTCCACGGTAATGTTCTGTCTCTGGTCCACGATAATGTTCGGTTTCACGATAATGTTCCGTTTCTGGTACACGATAATGTTCTGTTTAGGTTTCACGGTAATGCTCTGTCTCTGGTCCACGATAATGTTCCGTTTCTGGTCCACGATAATGTTCCGTTTTGGTTTCACGATAATGTTCCGTTTCTGGTCAACGATAATGTTGTGTTTCTGTTTCACGGTAATGTTCCGTTTCTGGTCCACGATAATGTTTTTTTTCGGTTTTACGGTAATGTTCCGTTTCTGGTCCACGATAATGTTCTGTTTCGGTTTCACGGTAATGTTCCGTCTCTGGTCCACGGTAATGTTCCGTCTCTGGTCCACGATAATGTTGTGTTTCTGTTTCACGGTAATGTTCTGTCTCTGGTCGACGGTAATGTTCGGTTTCAAGGTAAAGTTCGGTCTCTGGTCCACAGTAATGTTCTGTCTCTGGTCCACGGTAATGTTCTGTCTCTGGTCCACGGTAATGTCCTGTCTCTGGTCAATGGTAATGTTCTGTCTCTGGTCCACGGTAATGTTCTGTCTCTGGTCCACGGTAATGTTCTGTCTCTGGTCCACGGTAATGTTCGATCTCTGGTCCACGATAATGTTCGGTTTCACGGTAATGTTCCGTCTCTGGTCCACGATAATGTTCTGTTTCTGTTTCAGGGTAATGTTCCGTTTCTGGTCCACGATAATGTTCTGTTTCGGTTTCACGGTAATGTTCTGTCTGTGGTCCACGGTAATGTTCTGTCTCTGGTCCACGATAATGTTCGGTTTCACGGTAATGTTCTGTCTTTGGTCCACAGTAATGTTCCGTTTGTGGTCCACGATAATGTTGTGTTTCTATTTCACGGCAATGTTCCGTTTCTGGTCCACGATAATGTTGTCTTTCCGTTTCACGGTAATGTTCTGTCTCTGGTCAACGGTAATGTTCCGTCTCTGGTCCACGGTAATGTTCCGTCTCTGGTCCACGATAATGTTGTGTTTCTGTTTCACGGTAATGTTCCGTCTCTGGTCCACGGTAATGTTCCGTTTCTGGTCCACGATAATGTTCTGTCTCTGTTCCACGGTAATGTTCTGTCTCTGGTCCACGGTAATGTTCGATCTCTGGTCCACGATAATGTTCGGTTTCACGGTAATGTTCCGTCTCTGGTCCACGATAATGTTCTGTTTCTGTTTCAGGGTAATGTTCCGTTTCTGGTCCACGATAATGTTCTGTTTCGGTTTCACGGTAATGTTCTGTCTGTGGTCCACGGTAATGTTCTGTCTCTGGTCCACGATAATGTTCGGTTTCACGGTAATGTTCTGTCTCTGGTCCACAGTAATGTTCCGTTTCTGGTCCACGATAATGTTGTGTTTCTATTTCACGGCAATGTTCCGTTTCTGGTCCACGATAATGTTGTCTTTCCGTTTCACGGTAATGTTCTGTCTCTGGTCAACGGTAATGTTCCGTCTCTGGTCCACGGTAATGTTCCGTCTCTGGTCCACGATAATGTTGTGTTTCTGTTTCACGGTAATGTTCCGTCTCTGGTCCACGGTAATGTTCCGTTTCTGGTCCACGATAATGTTCTGTCTCTGGTCCACGGTAATGTTCTGTCTCTGGTCCACGGTAATGTTCGATCTCTGGTCCACGATAATGTTCGGTTTCACGGTAATGTTCCGTCTCTGGTCCACGATAATGTTCTGTTTCTGTTTCAGGGTAATGTTCCGTTTCTGGTCCACGATAATGTTCTGTTTCGGTTTCACGGTAATGTTCTGTCTGTGGTCCACGGTAATGTTCCGTCTCTGGTCCACGATAATGTTCGGTTTCACGGTAATGTTCTGTCTCTGGTCCACAGTAATGTTCCGTTTCTGGTCCACGATAATGTTCTGTTTCGGTTTCACGGTAATGTTCCGTTTCTGGTCCACGATAATGTTCTGTTTCGGTTTCACGGTAATGTTCCGTTTCTGGTCCACGATAATGTTCTGTTTCCGTTTCACGGTAATGTTCTGTCTCTGGTCCACGGTAATGTTCCGTCTCTGGTACACGATAATGTTCTGTCTCTGGTCCATGATAATGTTCCGTTTCTGGTCCACGATAATGTTCAATTTCGGTTTCACGGTAATGTTCTGTCTCTGGTCCACGGTAATGTTCTGTCTCTGGTCCACGGTAATGTTCTGTCTCTGGTCCACGGTAATGTTCTGTCTCTGGTCCACAGTAATGTTCCGTTTCTGGTCCACGATAATGTTGTGTTTCTGTTTCACGGCAATGTTCCGTTTCTGGTCCACGATAATGTTCTGTTTCCGTTTCACGGTAATGTTCTGTCTCTGGTCAACGGTAATGTTCTGTTTCTGTTTCACGGTAATGTACCGTCTCTGGTCCACGATAATGTTCGGTTTCACGGTAATGTTCGGTTTCACGGTAATGTTCTGTCTCTGGTCCACGGTAATGTTATGTCTCTGGTCCACGATAATGTTCGGTTTCACGATAATGTTCCGTTTCTGGTCCACGATAATGTTCTGTTTAGGTTTCACGGTAATGCTCTGTCTCTGGTCCACGATAATGTTCCGTTTCTGGTCCACGATAATGTTCCGTTTTGGTTTCACGATAATGTTCCGTTTCTGGTCAACGATAATGTTGTGTTTCTGTTTCACGGTAATGTTCCGTTTCTGGTCCACGATAATGTTTTTTTTCGGTTTTACGGTAATGTTCCGTTTCTGGTCCACGATAATGTTCTGTTTCGGTTTCACGGTAATGTTCCGTCTCTGGTCCACGGTAATGTTCCGTCTCTGGTCCACGATAATGTTGTGTTTCTGTTTCACGGTAATGTTCTGTCTCTGGTCGACGGTAATGTTCGGTTTCAAGGTAAAGTTCGGTCTCTGGTCCACAGTAATGTTCTGTCTCTGGTCCACAGTAATGTTCTGTCTCTGGTCCACGGTAATGTCCTGTCTCTGGTCAATGGTAATGTTCTGTCTCTGGTCCAGGGTAATGTTCTGTCTCTGGTCCACGGTAATGTTCTGTCTCTGGTCCACGGTAATGTTCGATCTCTGGTCCACGATAATGTTCGGTTTCACGGTAATGTTCCGTCTCTGGTCCACGATAATGTTCTGTTTCTGTTTCAGGGTAATGTTCCGTTTCTGGTCCACGATAATGTTCTGTTTCGGTTTCACGGTAATGTTCTGTCTGTGGTCCACGGTAATGTTCTGTCTCTGGTCCACGATAATGTTCGGTTTCACGGTAATGTTCTGTCTCTGGTCCACAGTAATGTTCCGTTTGTGGTCCAAGATAATGTTGTGTTTCTATTTCACGGCAATGTTCCGTTTCTGGTCCACGATAATGTTGTCTTTCCGTTTCACGGTAATGTTCTGTCTCTGGTCAACGGTAATGTTCCGTCTCTGGTCCACGGTAATGTTCCGTCTCTGGTCCACGATAATGTTGTGTTTCTGTTTCACGGTAATGTTCCGTCTCTGGTCCACGGTAATGTTCCGTTTCTGGTCCACGATAATGTTCTGTCTCTGGTCCACGGTAATGTTCTGTCTCTGGTCCACGGTAATGTTCGATCTCTGGTCCACGATAATGTTCGGTTTCACGGTAATGTTCCGTCTCTGGTCCACGATAATGTTCTGTTTCTGTTTCAGGGTAATGTTCCGTTTCTGGTCCACGATAATGTTCTGTTTCGGTTTCACGGTAATGTTCTGTCTGTGGTCCACGGTAATGTTCTGTCTCTGGTCCACGATAATGTTCGGTTTCACGGTAATGTTCTGTCTCTGGTCCACAGTAATGTTCCGTTTCTGGTCCACGATAATGTTGTGTTTCTATTTCACGGCAATGTTCCGTTTCTGGTCCACGATAATGTTGTCTTTCCGTTTCACGGTAATGTTCTGTCTCTGGTCAACGGTAATGTTCCGTCTCTGGTCCACGGTAATGTTCCGTCTCTGGTCCACGATAATGTTGTGTTTCTGTTTCACGGTAATGTTCCGTCTCTGGTCCACGGTAATGTTCCGTTTCTGGTCCACGATAATGTTCTGTCTCTGGTCCACGGTAATGTTCTGTCTCTGGTCCACGGTAATGTTCGATCTCTGGTCCACGATAATGTTCGGTTTCACGGTAATGTTCCGTCTCTGGTCCACGATAATGTTCTGTTTCTGTTTCAGGGTAATGTTCCGTTTCTGGTCCACGATAATGTTCTGTTTCGGTTTCACGGTAATGTTCTGTCTGTCGTCCACGGTAATGTTCTGTCTCTGGTCCACGATAATGTTCGGTTTCACGGTAATGTTCTGTCTCTGGTCCACAGTAATGTTCCGTTTCTGGTCCACGATAATGTTGTGTTTCTATTTCACGGCAATGTTCCGTTTCTGGTCCACGATAATGTTCTCTTTCCGTTTCACGGTAATGTTCTGTCTCTGGTCAACAGTAATGTTCCGTCTCTGGTCCACGGTAATGTTCCGTCTCTGGTCCACGATAATGTTGTGTTTCTGTTTCACGGTAATGTTCCGTCTCTGGTCCACGGTAATGTTCCGTTTCTGGTCCACCATTATGTTGTGTTTCTGTTTCACGATAATGTTCCGTCTCTGGTCCACGATAATGTTCGGTTTGACGATAATGTTCCGTCTCTGGTCCACGATAATGTTCTGTCTCTGGTCCACGGTAATGTTCTGTTTCTGTTTCACGGTAATGTTCCGTTTCTGGTCCACGATAATGTTGTGTTTCTATTTCACGGCAATGTTCCGTTTCTGGTCCACGATAATGTTCTCTTTCCGTTTCACGGTAATGTTCTGTCTCTGGTCAACGGTAATGTTCTGTCTCTGGTCCACGGTAATGTTCCGTCTCTGGTCCACGATAATGTTGTGTTTCTGTTTCACGGTAATGTTCTGTCTCTGGTCCATGGTAATGTTCTGTCTCTGGTCGACGGTAATGTTCGGTTTCAAGGTAAAGTTCGGTCTCTGGTCCACAGTAATGTTCTGTCTCTGGTCCACGGTAATGTTCTGTCTCTGGTCCACGGTAATGTCCTGTCTCTGGTCAATGGTAATGTTCTGTCTCTGGTCCACGGTAATGTTCTGTCTCTGGTCCACGGTAATGTTCGATCTCTGGTCCACGATAATGTTCGGTTTCACGGTAATGTTCCGTCTCTGGTCCACGATAATGTTCTGTTTCTGTTTCACGGTAATGTTCCATTTCTGGTCCACGATAATGTTCTGTTTCGGTTTCACGGTAATGTTCTGTCTCTGGTCCACGGTAATGTTCTGTCTCTGGTCCACGATAATGTTCCGTTTCACGGTAATGTTCTGTCTCTGGTCAACGGTAATGTTCTGTTTCTGTTTCACGGTAATGTTCCGTCTCTGGTCCACGATAATGTTCGGTTTCACGGTAATGTTCGGTTTCACGGTAATGTTCTGTCTCTGGTCCACGGTAATGTTCTGTCTCTGGTCCACGATAATGTTCGGTTTCACGATAATGTTCCGTTTCTGGTCCACGATAATGTTCTGTTTAGGTTTCACGGTAATGCTCTGTCTCTGGTCCACGATAATGTTCCGTTTCTGGTCCACGATAATGTTCCGTTTTGGTTTCACGGTAATGTTCCGTTTCTGGTCCACGATAATGTTGTGTTTCTGTTTCACGGTAATGTTCCGTTTCTGGTCCACGATAATGTTGTGTTTAAGTTTTACGGTAATGTTCCGTTTCTGGTCCACTATAATGTTCTGTTTCGGTTTCACGGTAATGTTCCGTCTCTGGTCCACGGTAATGTTCCGTCTCTGGTCCACGATAATGTTGTGTTTCTGTTTCACGGTAATGTTCTGTCTCTGGTCCATGGTAATGTTATGTCTCTGGTCGACGGTAATGTTCGGTTTCAAGGTAAAGTTCGGTCTCTGGTCCACAGTAATGTTCTGTCTCTGGTCCACGGTAATGTTCTGTCTCTGGTCCACGGTAATGTCCTGTCTCTGGTCAATGGTAATGTTCTGTCTCTGGTCCACGGTAATGTTCTGTCTCTGGTCCACGGTAATGTTCTGTCTCTGGTCCACGGTAATGTTCGATCTCTGGTCCACGATAATGTTCGGTTTCACGGTAATGTTCCGTCTCTGGTCCACGATAATGTTCTGTTTCTGTTTCAGGGTAATGTTCCGTTTCTGGTCCACGATAATGTTCTGTTTCGCTTTCACGGTAATGTTCTGTCTGTGGTCCACGGTAATGTTCTGTCTCTGGTCCACGATAATGTTCGGTTTCACGGTAATGTTCTGTCTCTGGTCCACAGTAATGTTCCGTTTCTGGTCCACGATAATGTTGTGTTTCTATTTCACGGCAATGTTCCGTTTCTGGTCCATGATAATGTTCTCTTTCCGTTTCACGGTAATGTTCTGTCTCTTGTCAACGGTAATGTTCCGTCTCTGGTCCACGGTAATGTTCCGTCTCTGGTCCACGATAATGTTGTGTTTCTGTTTCACGGTAATGTTCCCTCTCTGGTCCACGATAATGTTCGTTTTCACGATAATGTTCCGTTTCTGGTCCACGATAATGTTGTGTTTCTATTTCACGGCAATGTTCCGTTTCTGGTCTACGATAATGTTCTCTTTCCGTTTCACGGTAATGTTCTGTCTCTGGTCAACGGTAATGTTCCGTCTCTGGTCCACGGTAATGTTCCGTCTCTGGTCCACGATAATGTTGTGTTTCTGTTTCACGGTAATGTTCTGTCTCTGGTCCACGGTAATGTTCTGTCTCTGGTCCACGGTAATGTTCGATCTCTGGTCCACGATAATGTTCGGTTTCACGGTAATGTTCCGTCTCTGGTCCACGATAATGTTCTGTTTCTGTTTCAGGGTAATGTTCCGTTTCTGGTCCACGATAATGTTCTGTCTCTGGTCCACGGTAATGTTCTGTCTCTGGTCCACGGTAATGTTCGATCTCTGGTCCACGATAATGTTCGGTTTCACGGTAATGTTCCGTCTCTGGTCCACGATAATGTTCTGTTTCTGTTTCAGGGTAATGTTCCGTTTCTGGTCCACGATAATGTTCTGTTTCGGTTTCACGGTAATGTTCTGTCTGTCGTCCACGGTAATGTTCTGTCTCTGGTCCACGATAATGTTCGGTTTCACGGTAATGTTCTGTCTCTGGTCCACAGTAATGTTCCGTTTCTGGTCCACGATAATGTTGTGTTTCTATTTCACGGCAATGTTCCGTTTCTGGTCCACGATAATGTTCTCTTTCCGTTTCACGGTAATGTTCTGTCTCTGGTCAACGGTAATGTTCCGTCTCTGGTCCACGGTAATGTTCCGTCTCTGGTCCACGATAATGTTGTGTTTCTGTTTCACGGTAATGTTCCGTCTCTGGTCCACGGTAATGTTCCGTTTCTGGTCCACCATTATGTTGTGTTTCTGTTTCACGATAATGTTCCGTCTCTGGTCCACGATAATGTTCGGTTTCACGATAATGTTCCGTCTCTGGTCCACGATAATGTTCTGTCTCTGGTCCACGGTAATGTTCTGTTTCTGTTTCACGGTAATGTTCCGTTTCTGGTCCACGATAATGTTGTGTTTCTATTTCACGGCAATGTTCCGTTTCTGGTCCACGATAATGTTCTCTTTCCGTTTCACGGTAATGTTCTGTCTCTAGTCAACGGTAATGTTCCGTCTCTGGTCCACGGTAATGTTCCGTCTCTGGTCCACGATAATGTTGTGTTTCTGTTTCACGGTAATGTTCTGTTTCACAGTAATGTTCTGTCTCTGGTAAACGCTAATGTTGTGTTTCTGTTTCACGGTAATGTTCGGTTTCTGGTCCACGATAATGTTGTGTTTCTGTTTCACGGTAATGTTCCGTTTCTGGTCCACAATAATGTTCTGTTTCGGTTTCACGGTAATGTTCCGTTTCTGATCCACGATAATGTTCTGTTTCCGTTTCACGGTAATGTTCTGTCTCTGGTCCACGGTAATGTTCCGTCTCTGGTCCACGGTAATGTTCTGTCTCTGGTCCAAGCTAATGTTCTGTTTCTATTTCACGGTAATGTTCCGTTCCTGGTCCACGATAATGTTCTGTCTCTGGTCCACGATAATGTTCCGTTTCTGGTCCACGATAATGTTCTGTTTGGGTTTCACGGTAATGTTCTGTCTCTGGTCCACGATAATGTTCCGTTTCTGGTCCACGATAATGTTCTGTTTTGGTTTCACGGTAATGTTCTGTCTCTGGTCCACGGTAATGTTCTGTTTCTGTTTCACGGTAATGTTCCGTTTCTGGTCCACTATAATGTTGTGTTTCTGTTTCACGGTAATGTTCCGTTTATGGTCCACGATAATGTTCTGTTTCGGTTTCACGGTAATGTTCCGTTTCTGGTCCACGATAATGTTCTGTTTCGGTTTCACGGTAATGTTCCGTTTCTGGTCCACGATAATGTTCTGTTTCCGTTTCACGGTAATGTTCTGTCTCTGGTCCACGATAATGTTCGGTTTCACGGTAATGTTCTGTCTCTGGTCCACAGTAATGTTCCGTTTCTGGTCCACGATAATGTTGTGTTTCTATTTCACGGCAATGTTCCGTCTCTGGTCCACGGTAATGTTCCGTTTCTGGTCCACGATAATGTTCTGTCTCTGGTCCACGGTAATGTTCTGTCTCTGGTCCACGGTAATGTTCGATCTCTGGTCCACGATAATGTTCGGTTTCACGGTAATGTTCCGTCTCTGGTCCACGATAATGTTCTGTTTCTGTTTCAGGGTAATGTTCCGTTTCTGGTCCACGATAATGTTCTGTTTCGGTTTCACGGTAATGTTCTGTCTGTCGTCCACGGTAATGTTCTGTCTCTGGTCCACGATAATGTTCGGTTTCACGGTAATGTTCTGTCTCTGGTCCACAGTAATGTTCCGTTTCTGGTCCACGATAATGTTGTGTTTCTATTTCACGGCAATGTTCCGTTTCTGGTCCACGATAATGTTCTCTTTCCGTTTCACGGTAATGTTCTGTCTCTGGTCAACGGTAATGTTCCGTCTCTGGTCCACGGTAATGTTCCGTCTCTGGTCCACGATAATGTTGTGTTTCTGTTTCACGGTAATGTTCCGTCTCTGGTCCACGGTAATGTTCCGTTTCTGGTCCACCATTATGTTGTGTTTCTGTTTCACGATAATGTTCCGTCTCTGGTCCACGATAATGTTCGGTTTCACGATAATGTTCCGTCTCTGGTCCACGATAATGTTCTGTCTCTGGTCCACGGTAATGTTCTGTTTCTGTTTCACGGTAATGTTCCGTTTCTGGTCCACGATAATGTTGTGTTTCTATTTCACGGCAATGTTCCGTTTCTGGTCCACGATAATGTTCTCTTTCCGTTTCACGGTAATGTTCTGTCTCTAGTCAACGGTAATGTTCCGTCTCTGGTCCACGGTAATGTTCCGTCTCTGGTCCACGATAATGTTGTGTTTCTGTTTCACGGTAATGTTCTGTTTCACAGTAATGTTCTGTCTCTGGTAAACGCTAATGTTCTGTTTCTGTTTCACGGTAATGTTCGGTTTCTGGTCCACGATAATGTTGTGTTTCTGTTTCACGGTAATGTTCCGTTTCTGGTCCACAATAATGTTCTGTTTCGGTTTCACGGTAATGTTCCGTTTCTGATCCACGATAATGTTCTGTTTCCGTTTCACGGTAATGTTCTGTCTCTGGTCCACGGTAATGTTCCGTCTCTGGTCCACGGTAATGTTCTGTCTCTGGTCCAAGCTAATGTTCTGTTTCTATTTCACGGTAATGTTCCGTTCCTGGTCCACGATAATGTTCTGTCTCTGGTCCACGATAATGTTCCGTTTCTGGTCCACGATAATGTTCTGTTTGGGTTTCACGGTAATGTTCTGTCTCTGGTCCACGATAATGTTCCGTTTCTGGTCCACGATAATGTTCTGTTTTGGTTTCACGGTAATGTTCTGTCTCTGGTCCACGGTAATGTTCTGTTTCTGTTTCACGGTAATGTTCCGTTTCTGGTCCACTATAATGTTGTGTTTCTGTTTCACGGTAATGTTCCGTTTATGGTCCACGATAATGTTCTGTTTCGGTTTCACGGTAATGTTCCGTTTCTGGTCCACGATAATGTTCTGTTTCGGTTTCACGGTAATGTTCCGTTTCTGGTCCACGATAATGTTCTGTTTCCGTTTCACGGTAATGTTCTGTCTCTGGTCCACGGTAATGTTCCGTCTCTGGTACACGATAATGTTCTGTCTCTGGTCCATGATAATGTTCCGTTTCTGGTCCACGATAATGTTCAATTTCGGTTTCACGGTAATGTTCTGTCTCTGGTCCACGGTAATGTTCTGTCTCTGGTCCACGGTAATGTTCTGTCTCTGGTCCACGGTAATGTTCTGTCTCTGGTCCACAGTAATGTTCCGTTTCTGGTCCACAATAATGTTGTGTTTCTGTTTCACGGCAATGTTCCGTTTCTGGTCCACGATAATGTTCTGTTTCCGTTTCACGGTAATGTTCTGTCTCTGGTCAACGGTAATGTTCTGTTTCTGTTTCACGGTAATGTACCGTCTCTGGTCCACGATAATTTTCGGTTTCACGGTAATGTTCGGTTTCACGGTAATGTTCTGTCTCTGGTCCACGGTAATGTTCTGTCTCTGGTCCACGATAATGTTCGGTTTCACGATAATGTTCCGTTTCTGGTACACGATAATGTTCTGTTTAGGTTTCACGGTAATGCTCTGTCTCTGGTCCACGATAATGTTCCGTTTCTGGTCCACGATAATGTTCCGTTTTGGTTTCACGATAATGTTCCGTTTCTGGTCAACGATAATGTTGTGTTTCTGTTTCACGGTAATGTTCCGTTTCTGGTCCACGATAATGTTTTTTTTCGGTTTTACGGTAATGTTCCGTTTCTGGTCCACGATAATGTTCTGTTTCGGTTTCACGGTAATGTTCCGTCTCTGGTCCACGGTAATGTTCCGTCTCTGGTCCACGATAATGTTGTGTTTCTGTTTCACGGTAATGTTCTGTCTCTGGTCGACGGTAATGTTCGGTTTCAAGGTAAAGTTCGGTCTCTGGTCCACAGTAATGTTCTGTCTCTGGTCCACGGTAATGTTCTGTCTCTGGTCCACGGTAATGTCCTGTCTCTGGTCAATGGTAATGTTCTGTCTCTGGTCCACGGTAATGTTCTGTCTCTGGTCCACGGTAATGTTCTGTCTCTGGTCCACGGTAATGTTCGATCTCTGGTCCACGATAATGTTCGGTTTCACGGTAATGTTCCGTCTCTGGTCCACGATAATGTTCTGTTTCTGTTTCAGGGTAATGTTCCGTTTCTGGTCCACGATAATGTTCTGTTTCGGTTTCACGGTAATGTTCTGTCTGTGGTCCACGGTAATGTTCTGTCTCTGGTCCACGATAATGTTCGGTTTCACGGTAATGTTCTGTCTTTGGTCCACAGTAATGTTCCGTTTGTGGTCCACGATAATGTTGTGTTTCTATTTCACGGCAATGTTCCGTTTCTGGTCCACGATAATGTTGTCTTTCCGTTTCATGGTAATGTTCTGTCTCTGGTCAACGGTAATGTTCCGTCTCTGGTCCACGGTAATGTTCCGTCTCTGGTCCACGATAATGTTGTGTTTCTGTTTCACGGTAATGTTCCGTCTCTGGTCCACGGTAATGTTCCGTTTCTGGTCCACGATAATGTTCTGTCTCTGTTCCACGGTAATGTTCTGTCTCTGGTCCACGGTAATGTTCGATCTCTGGTCCACGATAATGTTCGGTTTCACGGTAATGTTCCGTCTCTGGTCCACGATAATGTTCTGTTTCTGTTTCAGGGTAATGTTCCGTTTCTGGTCCACGATAATGTTCTGTTTCGGTTTCACGGTAATGTTCTGTCTGTGGTCCACGGTAATGTTCTGTCTCTGGTCCACGATAATGTTCGGTTTCACGGTAATGTTCTGTCTCTGGTCCACAGTAATGTTCCGTTTCTGGTCCACGATAATGTTGTGTTTCTATTTCACGGCAATGTTCCGTTTCTGGTCCACGATAATGTTGTCTTTCCGTTTCACGGTAATGTTCTGTCTCTGGTCAACGGTAATGTTCCGTCTCTGGTCCACGGTAATGTTCCGTCTCTGGTCCACGATAATGTTGTGTTTCTGTTTCACGGTAATGTTCCGTCTCTGGTCCACGGTAATGTTCCGTTTCTGGTCCACGATAATGTTCTGTCTCTGGTCCACGGTAATGTTCTGTCTCTGGTCCACGGTAATGTTCGATCTCTGGTCCACGATAATGTTCGGTTTCACGGTAATGTTCCGTCTCTGGTCCACGATAATGTTCTGTTTCTGTTTCAGGGTAATGTTCCGTTTCTGGTCCACGATAATGTTCTGTTTCGGTTTCACGGTAATGTTCTGTCTGTGGTCCACGGTAATGTTCCGTCTCTGGTCCACGATAATGTTCGGTTTCACGGTAATGTTCTGTCTCTGGTCCACAGTAATGTTCCGTTTCTGGTCCACGATAATGTTCTGTTTCGGTTTCACGGTAATGTTCCGTTTCTGGTCCACGATAATGTTCTGTTTCGGTTTCACGGTAATGTTCTGTCTCTGGTCCACGGTAATGTTCCGTCTCTGGTACACGATAATGTTCTGTCTCTGGTCCATGATAATGTTCCGTTTCTGGTCCACGATAATGTTCAATTTCGGTTTCACGGTAATGTTCTGTCTCTGGTCCACGGTAATGTTCTGTCTCTGGTCCACGGTAATGTTCTGTCTCTGGTCAACGGTAATGTTCTGTCTCTGGTCCACAGTAATGTTCCGTTTCTGGTCCACGATAATGTTGTGTTTCTGTTTCACGGCAATGTTCCGTTTCTGGTCCACGATAATGTTCTGTTTCTGTTTCACGGTAATGTACCGTCTCTGGTCCACGATAATGTTCGGTTTCACGGTAATGTTCGGTTTCACGGTAATGTTCTGTCTCTGGTCCACGGTAATGTTCTGTCTCTGGTCCACGATAATGTTCGGTTTCACGATAATGTTCCGTTTCTGGTCCACGATAATGTTCTGTTTAGGTTTCACGGTAATGCTCTGTCTCTGGTCCACGATAATGTTCCGTTTCTGGTCCACGATAATGTTCCGTTTTGGTTTCACGATAATGTTCCGTTTCTGGTCAACGATAATGTTGTGTTTCTGTTTCACGGTAATGTTCCGTTTCTGGTCCACGATAATGTTTTTTTTCGGTTTTACGGTAATGTTCCGTTTCTGGTCCACGATAATGTTCTGTTTCGGTTTCACGGTAATGTTCCGTCTCTGGTCCACGGTAATGTTCCGTCTCTGGTCCACGATAATGTTGTGTTTCTGTTTCACGGTAATGTTCTGTCTCTGGTCGACGGTAATGTTCGGTTTCAAGGTAAAGTTCGGTCTCTGGTCCACAGTAATGTTCTGTCTCTGGTCCACAGTAATGTTCTGTCTCTGGTCCACGGTAATGTCCTGTCTCTGGTCAATGGTAATGTTCTGTCTCTGGTCCAGGGTAATGTTCTGTCTCTGGTCCACGGTAATGTTCTGTCTCTGGTCCACGGTAATGTTCGATCTCTGGTCCACGATAATGTTCGGTTTCACGGTAATGTTCCGTCTCTGGTCCACGATAATGTTCTGTTTCTGTTTCAGGGTAATGTTCCGTTTCTGGTCCACGATAATGTTCTGTTTCGGTTTCACGGTAATGTTCTGTCTGTGGTCCACGGTAATGTTCTGTCTCTGGTCCACGATAATGTTCGGTTTCACGGTAATGTTCTATCTCTGGTCCACAGTAATGTTCCGTTTGTGGTCCAAGATAATGTTGTGTTTCTATTTCACGGCAATGTTCCGTTTCTGGTCCACGATAATGTTGTCTTTCCGTTTCACGGTAATGTTCTGTCTCTGGTCAACGGTAATGTTCCGTCTCTGGTCCACGGTAATGTTCCGTCTCTGGTCCACGATAATGTTGTGTTTCTGTTTCACGGTAATGTTCCGTCTCTGGTCCACGGTAATGTTCCGTTTCTGGTCCACGATAATGTTCTGTCTCTGGTCCACGGTAATGTTCTGTCTCTGGTCCACGGTAATGTTCGATCTCTGGTCCACGATAATGTTCGGTTTCACGGTAATGTTCCGTCTCTGGTCCACGATAATGTTCTGTTTCTGTTTCAGGGTAATGTTCCGTTTCTGGTCCACGATAATGTTCTGTTTCGGTTTCACGGTAATGTTCTGTCTGTGGTCCACGGTAATGTTCTGTCTCTGGTCCACGATAATGTTCGGTTTCACGGTAATGTTCTGTCTCTGGTCCACAGTAATGTTCCGTTTCTGGTCCACGATAATGTTGTGTTTCTATTTCACGGCAATGTTCCGTTTCTGGTCCACGATAATGTTGTCTTTCCGTTTCACGGTAATGTTCTGTCTCTGGTCAACGGTAATGTTCCGTCTCTGGTCCACGGTAATGTTCCGTCTCTGGTCCACGATAATGTTGTGTTTCTGTTTCACGGTAATGTTCCGTCTCTGGTCCACGGTAATGTTCCGTTTCTGGTCCACGATAATGTTCTGTCTCTGGTCCACGGTAATGTTCTGTCTCTGGTCCACGGTAATGTTCGATCTCTGGTCCACGATAATGTTCGGTTTCACGGTAATGTTCCGTCTCTGGTCCACGATAATGTTCTGTTTCTGTTTCAGGGTAATGTTCCGTTTCTGGTCCACGATAATGTTCTGTTTCGGTTTCACGGTAATGTTCTGTCTGTGGTCCACGGTAATGTTCTGTCTCTGGTCCACGATAATGTTCGGTTTCACGGTAATGTTCTGTCTCTGGTCCACAGTAATGTTCCGTTTCTGGTCCACGATAATGTTGTGTTTCTATTTCACGGCAATGTTCCGTTTCTGGTCCACGATAATGTTCTCTTTCCGTTTCACGGTAATGTTCTGTCTCTGGTCAACAGTAATGTTCCGTCTCTGGTCCACGGTAATGTTCCGTCTCTGGTCCACGATAATGTTGTGTTTCTGTTTCACGGTAATGTTCCGTCTCTGGTCCACGGTAATGTTCCGTTTCTGGTCCACCATTATGTTGTGTTTCTGTTTGACGATAATGTTCCGTCTCTGGTCCACGATAATGTTCGGTTTGACGATAATGTTCCGTCTCTGGTCCACGATAATGTTCTGTCTCTGGTCCACGGTAATGTTCTGTTTCTGTTTCACGGTAATGTTCCGTTTCTGGTCCACGATAATGTTGTGTTTCTATTTCACGGCAATGTTCCGTTTCTGGTCCACGATAATGTTCTCTTTCCGTTTCACGGTAATGTTCTGTCTCTGGTCAACGGTAATGTTCTGTCTCTGGTCCACGGTAATGTTCCGTCTCTGGTCCACGATAATGTTGTGTTTCTGTTTCACGGTAATGTTCTGTCTCTGGTCCATGGTAATGTTCTGTCTCTGGTCGACGGTAATGTTCGGTTTCAAGGTAAAGTTCGGTCTCTGGTCCACAGTAATGTTCTGTCTCTGGTCCACGGTAATGTTCTGTCTCTGGTCCACGGTAATGTCCTGTCTCTGGTCAATGGTAATGTTCTGTCTCTGGTCCACGGTAATGTTCTGTCTCTGGTCCACGGTAATGTTCGATCTCTGGTCCACGATAATGTTCGGTTTCACGGTAATGTTCCGTCTCTGGTCCACGATAATGTTCTGTTTCTGTTTCACGGTAATGTTCCATTTCTGGTCCACGATAATGTTCTGTTTCGGTTTCACGGTAATGTTCTGTCTCTGGTCCACGGTAATGTTCTGTCTCTGGTCCACGATAATGTTCCGTTTCACGGTAATGTTCTGTCTCTGGTCAACGGTAATGTTCTGTTTCTGTTTCACGGTAATGTTCCGTCTCTGGTCCACGATAATGTTCGGTTTCACGGTAATGTTCGGTTTCACGGTAATGTTCTGTCTCTGGTCCACGGTAATGTTCTGTCTCTGGTCCACGATAATGTTCGGTTTCACGATAATGTTCCGTTTCTGGTCCACGATAATGTTCTGTTTAGGTTTCACGGTAATGCTCTGTCTCTGGTCCACGATAATGTTCCGTTTCTGGTCCACGATAATGTTCCGTTTTGGTTTCACGGTAATGTTCCGTTTCTGGTCCACGATAATGTTGTGTTTCTGTTTCACGGTAATGTTCCGTTTCTGGTCCACGATAATGTTGTGTTTAAGTTTTACGGTAATGTTCCGTTTCTGGTCCACTATAATGTTCTGTTTCGGTTTCACGGTAATGTTCCGTCTCTGGTCCACGGTAATGTTCCGTCTCTGGTCCACGATAATGTTGTGTTTCTGTTTCACGGTAATGTTCTGTCTCTGGTCCATGGTAATGTTCTGTCTCTGGTCGACGGTAATGTTCGGTTTCAAGGTAAAGTTCGGTCTCTGGTCCACAGTAATGTTCTGTCTCTGGTCCACGGTAATGTTCTGTCTCTGGTCCACGGTAATGTCCTGTCTCTGGTCAATGGTAATGTTCTGTCTCTGGTCCACGGTAATGTTCTGTCTCTGGTCCACGGTAATGTTCTGTCTCTGGTCCACGGTAATGTTCGATCTCTGGTCCACGATAATGTTCGGTTTCACGGTAATGTTCCGTCTCTGGTCCACGATAATGTTCTGTTTCTGTTTCAGGGTAATGTTCCGTTTCTGGTCCACGATAATGTTCTGTTTCGCTTTCACGGTAATGTTCTGTCTGTGGTCCACGGTAATGTTCTGTCTCTGGTCCACGATAATGTTCGGTTTCACGGTAATGTTCTGTCTCTGGTCCACAGTAATGTTCCGTTTCTGGTCCACGATAATGTTGTGTTTCTATTTCACGGCAATGTTCCGTTTCTGGTCCATGATAATGTTCTCTTTCCGTTTCACGGTAATGTTCTGTCTCTTGTCAACGGTAATGTTCCGTCTCTGGTCCACGGTAATGTTCCGTCTCTGGTCCACGATAATGTTGTGTTTCTGTTTCACGGTAATGTTCCCTCTCTGGTCCACGATAATGTTCGTTTTCACGATAATGTTCCGTTTCTGGTCCACGATAATGTTGTGTTTCTATTTCACGGCAATGTTCCGTTTCTGGTCTACGATAATGTTCTCTTTCCGTTTCACGGTAATGTTCTGTCTCTGGTCAACGGTAATGTTCCGTCTCTGGTCCACGGTAATGTTCCGTCTCTGGTCCACGATAATGTTGTGTTTCTGTTTCACGGTAATGTTCTGTCTCTGGTCCACGGTAATGTTCTGTCTCTGGTCCACGGTAATGTTCGATCTCTGGTCCACGATAATGTTCGGTTTCACGGTAATGTTCCATCTCTGGTCCACGATAATGTTCTGTTTCTGTTTCAGGGTAATGTTCCGTTTCTGGTCCACGATAATGTTCTGTTTCGGTTTCACGGTAATGTTCTGTCTGTGGTCCACGGTAATGTTCTGTCTCTGGTCCACGATAATGTTCGGTTTCACGGTAATGTTCTGTCTCTGGTCCACAGTAATGTTCCGTTTCTGGTCCACGATAATGTTGTGTTTCTATTTCACGGCAATGTTCCGTTTCTGGTCCACGATAATGTTCTCTTTCCGTTTCACGGTAATGTTCTGTCTCTGGTCAACAGTAATGTTCCGTCTCTGGTCCACGGTAATGTTCCGTCTCTGGTCCACGATAATGTTGTGTTTCTGTTTCACGGTAATGTTCCGTCTCTGGTCCACGGTAATGTTCCGTTTCTGGTCCACCATTATGTTGTGTTTCTGTTTCACGATAATGTTCCGTCTCTGGTCCACGATAATGTTCGGTTTGACGATAATGTTCCGTCTCTGGTCCACGATAATGTTCTGTCTCTGGTCCACGGTAATGTTCTGTTTCTGTTTCACGGTAATGTTCCGTTTCTGGTCCACGATAATGTTGTGTTTCTATTTCACGGCAATGTTCCGTTTCTGGTCCACGATAATGTTCTCTTTCCGTTTCACGGTAATGTTCTGTCTCTGGTCAACGGTAATGTTCTGTCTCTGGTCCACGGTAATGTTCCGTCTCTGGTCCACGATAATGTTGTGTTTCTGTTTCACGGTAATGTTCTGTCTCTGGTCCATGGTAATGTTCTGTCTCTGGTCGACGGTAATGTTCGGTTTCAAGGTAAAGTTCGGTCTCTGGTCCACAGTAATGTTCTGTCTCTGGTCCACGGTAATGTTCTGTCTCTGGTCCACGGTAATGTCCTGTCTCTGGTCAATGGTAATGTTCTGTCTCTGGTCCACGGTAATGTTCTGTCTCTGGTCCACGGTAATGTTCGATCTCTGGTCCACGATAATGTTCGGTTTCACGGTAATGTTCCGTCTCTGGTCCACGATAATGTTCTGTTTCTGTTTCACGGTAATGTTCCATTTCTGGTCCACGATAATGTTCTGTTTCGGTTTCACGGTAATGTTCTGTCTCTGGTCCACGGTAATGTTCTGTCTCTGGTCCACGATAATGTTCCGTTTCACGGTAATGTTCTGTCTCTGGTCAACGGTAATGTTCTGTTTCTGTTTCACGGTAATGTTCCGTCTCTGGTCCACGATAATGTTCGGTTTCACGGTAATGTTCGGTTTCACGGTAATGTTCTATCTCTGGTCCACGGTAATGTTCTGTCTCTGGTCCACGATAATGTTCAGTTTCACGATAATGTTCCGTTTCTGGTCCACGATAATGTTCTGTTTAGGTTTCACGGTAATGCTCTGTCTCTGGTCCACGATAATGTTCCGTTTCTGGTCCACGATAATGTTCCGTTTTGGTTTCACGGTAATGTTCCGTTTCTGGTCCACGATAATGTTGTGTTTCTGTTTCACGGTAATGTTCCGTCTCTGGTCCACGGTAATGTTCCGTTTCTGGTCCACGATAATGTTCTGTCTCTGGTCCACGGTAATGTTCTGTCTCTGGTCCACGGTAATGTTCGATCTCTGGTCCACGATAATGTTCGGTTTCACGGTAATGTTCCGTCTCTGGTCCACGATAATGTTCTGTTTCTGTTTCAGGGTAATGTTCCGTTTCTGGTCCACGATAATGTTCTGTTTCGGTTTCACGGTAATGTTCTGTCTGTGGTCCACGGTAATGTTCTGTCTCTGGTCCACGATAATGTTCGGTTTCACGGTAATGTTCTGTCTCTGGTCCACAGTAATGTTCCGTTTCTGGTCCACGATAATGTTGTGTTTCTATTTCACGGCAATGTTCCGTTTCTGGTCCACGATAATGTTGTCTTTCCGTTTCACGGTAATGTTCTGTCTCTGGTCAACGGTAATGTTCCGTCTCTGGTCCACGGTAATGTTCCGTCTCTGGTCCACGATAATGTTGTGTTTCTGTTTCACGGTAATGTTCCGTCTCTGGTCCACGGTAATGTTCCGTTTCTGGTCCACGATAATGTTCTGTCTCTGGTCCACGGTAATGTTCTGTCTCTGGTCCACGGTAATGTTCGATCTCTGGTCCACGATAATGTTCGGTTTCACGGTAATGTTCCGTCTCTGGTCCACGATAATGTTCTGTTTCTGTTTCAGGGTAATGTTCCGTTTCTGGTCCACGATAATGTTCTGTTTCGGTTTCACGGTAATGTTCTGTCTGTGGTCCACGGTAATGTTCTGTCTCTGGTCCACGATAATGTTCGGTTTCACGGTAATGTTCTGTCTCTGGTCCACAGTAATGTTCCGTTTCTGGTCCACGATAATGTTCTGTTTCGGTTTCACGGTAATGTTCCGTTTCTGGTCCACGATAATGTTCTGTTTCGGTTTCACGGTAATGTTCCGTTTCTGGTCCACGATAATGTTCTGTTTCCGTTTCACGGTAATGTTCTGTCTCTGGTCCACGGTAATGTTCCGTCTCTGGTACACGATAATGTTCTGTCTCTGGTCCATGATAATGTTCCGTTTCTGGTCCACGATAATGTTCAATTTCGGTTTCACGGTAATGTTCTGTCTCTGGTCCACGGTAATGTTCTGTCTCTGGTCCACGGTAATGTTCTGTCTCTGGTCCACGGTAATGTTCTGTCTCTGGTCCACAGTAATGTTCCGTTTCTGGTCCACGATAATGTTGTGTTTCTGTTTCACGGCAATGTTCCGTTTCTGGTCCACGATAATGTTCTGTTTCCGTTTCACGGTAATGTTCTGTCTCTGGTCAACGGTAATGTTCTGTTTCTGTTTCACGGTAATGTACCGTCTCTGGTCCACGATAATGTTCGGTTTCACGGTAATGTTCGGTTTCACGGTAATGTTCTGTCTCTGGTCAACGGTAATGTTCTGTCTCTGGTCCACGATAATGTTTGGTTTCACGATAATGTTCCGTTTCTGGTCCACGATAATGTTCTGTTTAGGTTTCACGGTAATGCTCTGTCTCTGGTCCACGATAATGTTCCGTTTCTGGTCCACGATAATGTTCCGTTTTGGTTTCACGATAATGTTCCGTTTCTGGTCAACGATAATGTTGTGTTTCTGTTTCACGGTAATGTTCCGTTTCTGGTCCACGATAATGTTTTTTTTCGGTTTTACGGTAATGTTCCGTTTCTGGTCCACGATAATGTTCTGTTTCGGTTTCACGGTAATGTTCCGTCTCTGGTCCACGGTAATGTTCCGTCTCTGGTCCACGATAATGTTGTGTTTCTGTTTCACGGTAATGTTCTGTCTCTGGTCGACGGTAATGTTCGGTTTCAAGGTAAAGTTCGGTCTCTGGTCCACAGTAATGTTCTGTCTCTGGTCCACAGTAATGTTCTGTCTCTGGTCCACGGTAATGTCCTGTCTCTGGTCAATGGTAATGTTCTGTCTCTGGTCCAGGGTAATGTTCTGTCTCTGGTCCACGGTAATGTTCTGTCTCTGGTCCACGGTAATGTTCGATCTCTGGTCCACGATAATGTTCGGTTTCACGGTAATGTTCCGTCTCTGGTCCACGATAATGTTCTGTTTCTGTTTCAGGGTAATGTTCCGTTTCTGGTCCACGATAATCATCTGTTTCGGTTTCACGGTAATGTTCTGTCTGTGGTCCACGGTAATGTTCTGTCTCTGGTCCACGATAATGTTCGGTTTCACGGTAATGTTCTGTCTCTGGTCCACAGTAATGTTCCGTTTGTGGTCCAAGATAATGTTGTGTTTCTATTTCACGGCAATGTTCCGTTTCTGGTCCACGATAATGTTGTCTTTCCGTTTCACGGTAATGTTCTGTCTCTGGTCAACGGTAATGTTCCGTCTCTGGTCCACGGTAAT
Source organism: Leuresthes tenuis (assembly GCF_036924035.1). NCBI lineage: Eukaryota > Metazoa > Chordata > Actinopteri > Atheriniformes > Atherinopsidae > Leuresthes > Leuresthes tenuis. The sequence continues at coordinate 34,844,917 of NW_027325355.1, read as the reverse complement.
GTTCCGTCTCTGGTCCACGATAATGTTGTGTTTCTGTTTCACGGTAATGTTCCGTCTCTGGTCCACGGTAATGTTCCGTTTCTGGTCCACGATAATGTTCTGTCTCTGGTCCACGGTAATGTTCTGTCTCTGGTCCACGGTAATGTTCGATCTCTGGTCCACGATAATGTTCGGTTTCACGGTAATGTTCCGTCTCTGGTCCACGATAATGTTCTGTTTCTGTTTCAGGGTAATGTTCCGTTTCTGGTCCACGATAATGTTCTGTTTCGGTTTCACGGTAATGTTCTGTCTGTGGTCCACGGTAATGTTCTGTCTCTGGTCCACGATAATGTTCGGTTTCACGGTAATGTTCTGTCTCTGGTCCACAGTAATGTTCCGTTTCTGGTCCACGATAATGTTGTGTTTCTATTTCACGGCAATGTTCCGTTTCTGGTCCACGATAATGTTGTCTTTCCGTTTCACGGTAATGTTCTGTCTCTGGTCAACGGTAATGTTCCGTCTCTGGTCCACGGTAATGTTCCGTCTCTGGTCCACGATAATGTTGTGTTTCTGTTTCACGGTAATGTTCCGTCTCTGGTCCACGGTAATGTTCCGTTTCTGGTCCACGATAATGTTCTGTCTCTGGTCCACGGTAATGTTCTGTCTCTGGTCCACGGTAATGTTCGATCTCTGGTCCACGATAATGTTCGGTTTCACGGTAATGTTCCGTCTCTGGTCCACGATAATGTTCTGTTTCTGTTTCAGGGTAATGTTCCGTTTCTGGTCCACGATAATGTTCTGTTTCGGTTTCACGGTAATGTTCTGTCTGTGGTCCACGGTAATGTTCTGTCTCTGGTCCACGATAATGTTCGGTTTCACGGTAATGTTCTGTCTCTGGTCCACAGTAATGTTCCGTTTCTGGTCCACGATAATGTTGTGTTTCTATTTCACGGCAATGTTCCGTTTCTGGTCCACGATAATGTTCTCTTTCCGTTTCACGGTAATGTTCTGTCTCTGGTCAACAGTAATGTTCCGTCTCTGGTCCACGGTAATGTTCCGTCTCTGGTCCACGATAATGTTGTGTTTCTGTTTCACGGTAATGTTCCGTCTCTGGTCCACGGTAATGTTCCGTTTCTGGTCCACCATTATGTTGTGTTTCTGTTTCACGATAATGTTCCGTCTCTGGTCCACGATAATGTTCGGTTTGACGATAATGTTCCGTCTCTGGTCCACGATAATGTTCTGTCTCTGGTCCACGGTAATGTTCTGTTTCTGTTTCACGGTAATGTTCCGTTTCTGGTCCACGATAATGTTGTGTTTCTATTTCACGGCAATGTTCCGTTTCTGGTCCACGATAATGTTCTCTTTCCGTTTCACGGTAATGTTCTGTCTCTGGTCAACGGTAATGTTCTGTCTCTGGTCCACGGTAATGTTCCGTCTCTGGTCCACGATAATGTTGTGTTTCTGTTTCACGGTAATGTTCTGTCTCTGGTCCATGGTAATGTTCTGTCTCTGGTCGACGGTAATGTTCGGTTTCAAGGTAAAGTTCGGTCTCTGGTCCACAGTAATGTTCTGTCTCTGGTCCACGGTAATGTTCTGTCTCTGGTCCACGGTAATGTCCTGTCTCTGGTCAATGGTAATGTTCTGTCTCTGGTCCACGGTAATGTTCTGTCTCTGGTCCACGGTAATGTTCGATCTCTGGTCCACGATAATGTTCGGTTTCACGGTAATGTTCCGTCTCTGGTCCACGATAATGTTCTGTTTCTGTTTCACGGTAATGTTCCATTTCTGGTCCACGATAATGTTCTGTTTCGGTTTCACGGTAATGTTCTGTCTCTGGTCCACGGTAATGTTCTGTCTCTGGTCCACGATAATGTTCCGTTTCACGGTAATGTTCTGTCTCTGGTCAACGGTAATGTTCTGTTTCTGTTTCACGGTAATGTTCCGTCTCTGGTCCACGATAATGTTCGGTTTCACGGTAATGTTCGGTTTCACGGTAATGTTCTGTCTCTGGTCCACGGTAATGTTCTGTCTCTGGTCCACGATAATGTTCGGTTTCACGATAATGTTCCGTTTCTGGTCCACGATAATGTTCTGTTTAGGTTTCACGGTAATGCTCTGTCTCTGGTCCACGATAATGTTCCGTTTCTGGTCCACGATAATGTTCCGTTTTGGTTTCACGGTAATGTTCCGTTTCTGGTCCACGATAATGTTGTGTTTCTGTTTCACGGTAATGTTCCGTTTCTGGTCCACGATAATGTTGTGTTTAAGTTTTACGGTAATGTTCCGTTTCTGGTCCACTATAATGTTCTGTTTCGGTTTCACGGTAATGTTCCGTCTCTGGTCCACGGTAATGTTCCGTCTCTGGTCCACGATAATGTTGTGTTTCTGTTTCACGGTAATGTTCTGTCTCTGGTCCATGGTAATGTTCTGTCTCTGGTCGACGGTAATGTTCGGTTTCAAGGTAAAGTTCGGTCTCTGGTCCACAGTAATGTTCTGTCTCTGGTCCACGGTAATGTTCTGTCTCTGGTCCACGGTAATGTCCTGTCTCTGGTCAATGGTAATGTTCTGTCTCTGGTCCACGGTAATGTTCTGTCTCTGGTCCACGGTAATGTTCTGTCTCTGGTCCACGGTAATGTTCGATCTCTGGTCCACGATAATGTTCGGTTTCACGGTAATGTTCCGTCTCTGGTCCACGATAATGTTCTGTTTCTGTTTCAGGGTAATGTTCCGTTTCTGGTCCACGATAATGTTCTGTTTCGCTTTCACGGTAATGTTCTGTCTGTGGTCCACGGTAATGTTCTGTCTCTGGTCCACGATAATGTTCGGTTTCACGGTAATGTTCTGTCTCTGGTCCACAGTAATGTTCCGTTTCTGGTCCACGATAATGTTGTGTTTCTATTTCACGGCAATGTTCTGTTTCTGGTCCATGATAATGTTCTCTTTCCGTTTCACGGTAATGTTCTGTCTCTTGTCAACGGTAATGTTCCGTCTCTGGTCCACGGTAATGTTCCGTCTCTGGTCCACGATAATGTTGTGTTTCTGTTTCACGGTAATGTTCCCTCTCTGGTCCACGATAATGTTCGTTTTCACGATAATGTTCCGTTTCTGGTCCACGATAATGTTGTGTGTCTATTTCACGGCAATGTTCCGTTTCTGGTCTACGATAATGTTCTCTTTCCGTTTCACGGTAATGTTCTGTCTCTGGTCAACGGTAATGTTCCGTCTCTGGTCCACGGTAATGTTCCGTCTCTGGTCCACGATAATGTTGTGTTTCTGTTTCACGGTAATGTTCTGTCTCTGGTCCACGGTAATGTTCTGTCTCTGGTCCACGATAATGTTCGGTTTCACGGTAATGTTCCGTCTCTGGTCCACGATAATGTTCTGTTTCTGTTTCACGGTAATGTTCCATTTCTGGTCCACGATAATGTTCTGTTTCGGTTTCACGGTAATGTTCTGTCTCTGGTCCACGGTAATGTTCTGTCTCTGGTCCACGATAATGTTCCGTTTCACGGTAATGTTCTGTCTCTGGTCAACGGTAATGTTCTGTTTCTGTTTCACGGTAATGTTCCGTCTCTGGTCCACGATAATGTTCGGTTTCACGGTAATGTTCGGTTTCACGGTAATGTTCTGTCTCTGGTCCACGGTAATGTTCTGTCTCTGGTCCACGATAATGTTCGGTTTCACGATAATGTTCCGTTTCTGGTCCACGATAATGTTCTGTTTAGGTTTCACGGTAATGACCTGTCTCTGGTCCACGATAATGTTCCGTTTCTGGTCCACGATAATGTTCCGTTTTGGTTTCACGGTAATGTTCCGTTTCTGGTCCACGATAATGTTGTGTTTCTGTTTCACGGTAATGTTCCGTTTCTGGTCCACGATAATGTTGTGTTTAAGTTTTACGGTAATGTTCCGTTTCTGGTCCACTATAATGTTCTGTTTCGGTTTCACGGTAATGTTCCGTCTCTGGTCCACGGTAATGTTCCGTCTCTGGTCCACGATAATGTTGTGTTTCTGTTTCACGGTAATGTTCTGTCTCTGGTCCATGGTAATGTTCTGTCTCTGGTCGACGGTAATGTTCGGTTTCAAGGTAAAGTTCGGTCTCTGGTCCACAGTAATGTTCTGTCTCTGGTCCACGGTAATGTTCTGTCTCTGGTCCACGGTAATGTCCTGTCTCTGGTCAATGGTAATGTTCTGTCTCTGGTCCACGGTAATGTTCTGTCTCTGGTCCACGGTAATGTTCTGTCTCTGGTCCACGGTAATGTTCGATCTCTGGTCCACGATAATGTTCGGTTTCACGGTAATGTTCCGTCTCTGGTCCACGATAATGTTCTGTTTCTGTTTCAGGGTAATGTTCCGTTTCTGGTCCACGATAATGTTCTGTTTCGCTTTCACGGTAATGTTCTGTCTGTGGTCCACGGTAATGTTCTGTCTCTGGTCCACGATAATGTTCGGTTTCACGGTAATGTTCTGTCTCTGGTCCACAGTAATGTTCCGTTTCTGGTCCACGATAATGTTGTGTTTCTATTTCACGGCAATGTTCCGTTTCTGGTCCATGATAATGTTCTCTTTCCGTTTCACGGTAATGTTCTGTCTCTTGTCAACGGTAATGTTCCGTCTCTGGTCCACGGTAATGTTCCGTCTCTGGTCCACGATAATGTTGTGTTTCTGTTTCACGGTAATGTTCCCTCTCTGGTCCACGATAATGTTCGTTTTCACGATAATGTTCCGTTTCTGGTCCACGATAATGTTGTGTTTCTATTTCACGGCAATGTTCCGTTTCTGGTCTACGATAATGTTCTCTTTCCGTTTCACGGTAATGTTCTGTCTCTGGTCAACGGTAATGTTCCGTCTCTGGTCCACGGTAATGTTCCGTCTCTGGTCCACGATAATGTTGTGTTTCTGTTTCACGGTAATGTTCTGTCTCTGGTCCACGGTAATGTTCTGTCTCTGGTCCACGGTAATGTTCGATCTCTGGTCCACGATAATGTTCGGTTTCACGGTAATGTTCCGTCTCTGGTCCACGATAATGTTCTGTTTCTGTTTCAGGGTAATGTTCCGTTTCTGGTCCACGATAATGTTCTGTTTCGGTTTCACGGTAATGTTCTGTCTGTGGTCCACGGTAATGTTCTGTCTCTGGTCCACGATAATGTTCGGTTTCACGGTAATGTTCTGTCTCTGGTCCACAGTAATGTTCCGTTTCTGGTCCACGATAATGTTGTGTTTCTATTTCACGGCAATGTTCCGTTTCTGGTCCACGATAATGTTCTCTTTCCGTTTCACGGTAATGTTCTGTCTCTGGTCAACAGTAATGTTCCGTCTCTGGTCCACGGTAATGTTCCGTCTCTGGTCCACGATAATGTTGTGTTTCTGTTTCACGGTAATGTTCCGTCTCTGGTCCACGGTAATGTTCCGTTTCTGGTCCACCATTATGTTGTGTTTCTGTTTCACGATAATGTTCCGTCTCTGGTCCACGATAATGTTCGGTTTGACGATAATGTTCCGTCTCTGGTCCACGATAATGTTCTGTCTCTGGTCCACGGTAATGTTCTGTTTCTGTTTCACGGTAATGTTCCGTTTCTGGTCCACGATAATGTTGTGTTTCTATTTCACGGCAATGTTCCGTTTCTGGTCCACGATAATGTTCTCTTTCCGTTTCACGGTAATGTTCTGTCTCTGGTCAACGGTAATGTTCTGTCTCTGGTCCACGGTAATGTTCCGTCTCTGGTCCACGATAATGTTGTGTTTCTGTTTCACGGTAATGTTCTGTCTCTGGTCCATGGTAATGTTCTGTCTCTGGTCGACGGTAATGTTCGGTTTCAAGGTAAAGTTCGGTCTCTGGTCCACAGTAATGTTCTGTCTCTGGTCCACGGTAATGTTCTGTCTCTGGTCCACGGTAATGTCCTGTCTCTGGTCAATGGTAATGTTCTGTCTCTGGTCCACGGTAATGTTCTGTCTCTGGTCCACGGTAATGTTCGATCTCTGGTCCACGATAATGTTCGGTTTCACGGTAATGTTCCGTCTCTGGTCCACGATAATGTTCTGTTTCTGTTTCACGGTAATGTTCCATTTCTGGTCCACGATAATGTTCTGTTTCGGTTTCACGGTAATGTTCTGTCTCTGGTCCACGGTAATGTTCTGTCTCTGGTCCACGATAATGTTCCGTTTCACGGTAATGTTCTGTCTCTGGTCAACGGTAATGTTCTGTTTCTGTTTCACGGTAATGTTCCGTCTCTGGTCCACGATAATGTTCGGTTTCACGGTAATGTTCGGTTTCACGGTAATGTTCTGTCTCTGGTCCACGGTAATGTTCTGTCTCTGGTCCACGATAATGTTCAGTTTCACGATAATGTTCCGTTTCTGGTCCACGATAATGTTCTGTTTAGGTTTCACGGTAATGCTCTGTCTCTGGTCCACGATAATGTTCCGTTTCTGGTCCACGATAATGTTCCGTTTTGGTTTCACGGTAATGTTCCGTTTCTGGTCCACGATAATGTTGTGTTTCTGTTTCACGGTAATGTTCCGTCTCTGGTCCACGGTAATGTTCCGTTTCTGGTCCACGATAATGTTCTGTCTCTGGTCCACGGTAATGTTCTGTCTCTGGTCCACGGTAATGTTCGATCTCTGGTCCACGATAATGTTCGGTTTCACGGTAATGTTCCGTCTCTGGTCCACGATAATGTTCTGTTTCTGTTTCAGGGTAATGTTCCGTTTCTGGTCCACGATAATGTTCTGTTTCGGTTTCACGGTAATGTTCTGTCTGTGGTCCACGGTAATGTTCTGTCTCTGGTCCACGATAATGTTCGGTTTCACGGTAATGTTCTGTCTCTGGTCCACGATAATGTTCCGTTTCTGGTCCACGATAATGTTGTGTTTCTATTTCACGGCAATGTTCCGTTTCTGGTCCACGATAATGTTGTCTTTCCGTTTCACGGTAATGTTCTGTCTCTGGTCAACGGTAATGTTCCGTCTCTGGTCCACGGTAATGTTCCGTCTCTGGTCCACGATAATGTTGTGTTTCTGTTTCACGGTAATGTTCCGTCTCTGGTCCACGGTAATGTTCCGTTTCTGGTCCACGATAATGTTCTGTCTCTGGTCCACGGTAATGTTCTGTCTCTGGTCCACGGTAATGTTCGATCTCTGGTCCACGATAATGTTCGGTTTCACGGTAATGTTCCGTCTCTGGTCCACGATAATGTTCTGTTTCTGTTTCAGGGTAATGTTCCGTTTCTGGTCCACGATAATGTTCTGTTTCGGTTTCACGGTAATGTTCTGTCTGTGGTCCACGGTAATGTTCTGTCTCTGGTCCACGATAATGTTCGGTTTCACGGTAATGTTCTGTCTCTGGTCCACAGTAATGTTCCGTTTCTGGTCCACGATAATGTTCTGTTTCGGTTTCACGGTAATGTTCCGTTTCTGGTCCACGATAATGTTCTGTTTCGGTTTCACGGTAATGTTCCGTTTCTGGTCCACGATAATGTTCTGTTTCCGTTTCACGGTAATGTTCTGTCTCTGGTCCACGGTAATGTTCCGTCTCTGGTACACGATAATGTTCTGTCTCTGGTCCATGATAATGTTCCGTTTCTGGTCCACGATAATGTTCAATTTCGGTTTCACGGTAATGTTCTGTCTCTGGTCCACGGTAATGTTCTGTCTCTGGTCCACGGTAATGTTCTGTCTCTGGTCCACGGTAATGTTCTGTCTCTGGTCCACAGTAATGTTCCGTTTCTGGTCCACGATAATGTTGTGTTTCTGTTTCACGGCAATGTTCCGTTTCTGGTCCACGATAATGTTCTGTTTCCGTTTCACGGTAATGTTCTGTCTCTGGTCAACGGTAATGTTCTGTTTCTGTTTCACGGTAATGTACCGTCTCTGGTCCACGATAATGTTCGGTTTCACGGTAATGTTCGGTTTCACGGTAATGTTCTGTCTCTGGTCAACGGTAATGTTCTGTCTCTGGTCCACGATAATGTTTGGTTTCACGATAATGTTCCGTTTCTGGTCCACGATAATGTTCTGTTTAGGTTTCACGGTAATGCTCTGTCTCTGGTCCACGATAATGTTCCGTTTCTGGTCCACGATAATGTTCCGTTTTGGTTTCACGATAATGTTCCGTTTCTGGTCAACGATAATGTTGTGTTTCTGTTTCACGGTAATGTTCCGTTTCTGGTCCACGATAATGTTTTTTTTCGGTTTTACGGTAATGTTCCGTTTCTGGTCCACGATAATGTTCTGTTTCGGTTTCACGGTAATGTTCCGTCTCTGGTCCACGGTAATGTTCCGTCTCTGGTCCACGATAATGTTGTGTTTCTGTTTCACGGTAATGTTCTGTCTCTGGTCGACGGTAATGTTCGGTTTCAAGGTAAAGTTCGGTCTCTGGTCCACAGTAATGTTCTGTCTCTGGTCCACAGTAATGTTCTGTCTCTGGTCCACGGTAATGTCCTGTCTCTGGTCAATGGTAATGTTCTGTCTCTGGTCCAGGGTAATGTTCTGTCTCTGGTCCACGGTAATGTTCTGTCTCTGGTCCACGGTAATGTTCGATCTCTGGTCCACGATAATGTTCGGTTTCACGGTAATGTTCCGTCTCTGGTCCACGATAATGTTCTGTTTCTGTTTCAGGGTAATGTTCCGTTTCTGGTCCACGATAATGTTCTGTTTCGGTTTCACGGTAATGTTCTGTCTGTGGTCCACGGTAATGTTCTGTCTCTGGTCCACGATAATGTTCGGTTTCACGGTAATGTTCTGTCTCTGGTCCACAGTAATGTTCCGTTTGTGGTCCACGATAATGTTGTGTTTCTATTTCACGGCAATGTTCCGTTTCTGGTCCACGATAATGTTGTCTTTCCGTTTCACGGTAATGTTCTGTCTCTGGTCAACGGTAATGTTCCGTCTCTGGTCCACGGTAATGTTCCGTCTCTGGTCCACGATAATGTTCTGTCTCTGGTCCACGGTAATGTTCTGTCTCTGGTCCACGGTAATGTTCGATCTCTGGTCCACGATAATGTTCGGTTTCACGGTAATGTTCCGTCTCTGGTCCACGATAATGTTCTGTTTCTGTTTCAGGGTAATGTTCCGTTTCTGGTCCACGATAATGTTCTGTTTCGGTTTCACGGTAATGTTCTGTCTGTGGTCCACGGTAATGTTCTGTCTCTGGTCCACGATAATGTTCGGTTTCACGGTAATGTTCTGTCTCTGGTCCACAGTAATGTTCCGTTTCTGGTCCACGATAATGTTGTGTTTCTATTTCACGGCAATGTTCCGTTTCTGGTCCACGATAATGTTGTCTTTCCGTTTCACGGTAATGTTCTGTCTCTGGTCAACGGTAATGTTCCGTCTCTGGTCCACGGTAATGTTCCGTCTCTGGTCCACCATAATGTTGTGTTTCTGTTTCACGGTAATGTTCCGTCTCTGGTCTACGGTAATGTTCCGTTTCTGGTCCACGATAATGTTCTGTCTCTGGTCCACGGTAATGTTCTGTCTCTGGTCCACGGTAATGTTCGATCTCTGGTCCACGATAATGTTCGGTTTCACGGTAATGTTCCGTCTCTGGTCCACGATAATGTTCTGTTTCTGTTTCAGGGTAATGTTCCGTTTCTGGTCCACGATAATGTTCTGTTTCGGTTTCACGGTAATGTTCTGTCTGTGGTCCACGGTAATGTTCTGTCTCTGGTCCACGATAATGTTCGGTTTCACGGTAATGTTCTGTCTCTGGTCCACAGTAATGTTCCGTTTCTGGTCCACGATAATGTTGTGTTTCTATTTCACGGCAATGTTCCGTTTCTGGTCCACGATAATGTTCTCTTTCCGTTTCACGGTAATGTTCTGTCTCTGGTCAACAGTAATGTTCCGTCTCTGGTCCACGGTAATGTTCCGTCTCTGGTCCACGATAATGTTGTGTTTCTGTTTCACGGTAATGTTCCGTCTCTGGTCCACGGTAATGTTCCGTTTCTGGTCCACCATTATGTTGTGTTTCTGTTTCACGATAATGTTCCGTCTCTGGTCCACGATAATGTTCGGTTTGACGATAATGTTCCGTCTCTGGTCCACGATAATGTTCTGTCTCTGGTCCACGGTAATGTTCTGTTTCTGTTTCACGGTAATGTTCCGTTTCTGGTCCACGATAATGTTGTGTTTCTATTTCACGGCAATGTTCCGTTTCTGGTCCACGATAATGTTCTCTTTCCGTTTCACGGTAATGTTCTGTCTCTGGTCAACGGTAATGTTCTGTCTCTGGTCCACGGTAATGTTCCGTCTCTGGTCCACGATAATGTTGTGTTTCTGTTTCACGGTAATGTTCTGTCTCTGGTCCATGGTAATGTTCTGTCTCTGGTCGACGGTAATGTTCGGTTTCAAGGTAAAGTTCGGTCTCTGGTCCACAGTAATGTTCTGTCTCTGGTCCACGGTAATGTTCTGTCTCTGGTCCACGGTAATGTCCTGTCTCTGGTCAATGGTAATGTTCTGTCTCTGGTCCACGGTAATGTTCTGTCTCTGGTCCACGGTAATGTTCGATCTCTGGTCCACGATAATGTTCGGTTTCACGGTAATGTTCCGTCTCTGGTCCACGATAATGTTCTGTTTCTGTTTCACGGTAATGTTCCATTTCTGGTCCACGATAATGTTCTGTTTCGGTTTCACGGTAATGTTCTGTCTCTGGTCCACGGTAATGTTCTGTCTCTGGTCCACGATAATGTTCCGTTTCACGGTAATGTTCTGTCTCTGGTCAACGGTAATGTTCTGTTTCTGTTTCACGGTAATGTTCCGTCTCTGGTCCACGATAATGTTCGGTTTCACGGTAATGTTCGGTTTCACGGTAATGTTCTGTCTCTGGTCCACGGTAATGTTCTGTCTCTGGTCCACGATAATGTTCGGTTTCACGATAATGTTCCGTTTCTGGTCCACGATAATGTTCTGTTTAGGTTTCACGGTAATGCTCTGTCTCTGGTCCACGATAATGTTCCGTTTCTGGTCCACGATAATGTTCCGTTTTGGTTTCACGGTAATGTTCCGTTTCTGGTCCACGATAATGTTGTGTTTCTGTTTCACGGTAATGTTCCGTTTCTGGTCCACGATAATGTTGTGTTTAAGTTTTACGGTAATGTTCCGTTTCTGGTCCACTATAATGTTCTGTTTCGGTTTCACGGTAATGTTCCTTCTCTGGTCCACGGTAATGTTCCGTCTCTGGTCCACGATAATGTTGTGTTTCTGTTTCACGGTAATGTTCTGTCTCTGGTCCATGGTAATGTTCTGTCTCTGGTCGACGGTAATGTTCGGTTTCAAGGTAAAGTTCGGTCTCTGGTCCACAGTAATGTTCTGTCTCTGGTCCACGGTAATGTTCTGTCTCTGGTCCACGGTAATGTCCTGTCTCTGGTCAATGGTAATGTTCTGTCTCTGGTCCACGGTAATGTTCTGTCTCTGGTCCACGGTAATGTTCTGTCTCTGGTCCACGGTAATGTTCGATCTCTGGTCCACGATAATGTTCGGTTTCACGGTAATGTTCCGTCTCTGGTCCACGATAATGTTCTGTTTCTGTTTCAGGGTAATGTTCCGTTTCTGGTCCACGATAATGTTCTGTTTCGCTTTCACGGTAATGTTCTGTCTGTGGTCCACGGTAATGTTCTGTCTCTGGTCCACGATAATGTTCGGTTTCACGGTAATGTTCTGTCTCTGGTCCACAGTAATGTTCCGTTTCTGGTCCACGATAATGTTGTGTTTCTATTTCACGGCAATGTTCCGTTTCTGGTCCATGATAATGTTCTCTTTCCGTTTCACGGTAATGTTCTGTCTCTTGTCAACGGTAATGTTCCGTCTCTGGTCCACGGTAATGTTCCGTCTCTGGTCCACGATAATGTTGTGTTTCTGTTTCACGGTAATGTTCCGTCTCTGGTCCACGGTAATGTTCCGTTTCTGGTCCACGATAATATTGTGTTTCTGTTTCACGGTAATGTTCCCTCTCTGGTCCACGATAATGTTCGTTTTCACGATAATGTTCCGTTTCTGGTCCACGATAATGTTGTGTTTCTATTTCACGGCAATGTTCCGTTTCTGGTCTACGATAATGTTCTCTTTCCGTTTCACGGTAATGTTCTGTCTCTGGTCAACGGTAATGTTCCGTCTCTGGTCCACGGTAATGTTCCGTCTCTGGTCCACGATAATGTTGTGTTTCTGTTTCACGGTAATGTTCTGTCTCTGGTCCACGGTAATGTTCTGTCTCTGGTCCACGGTAATGTTCGATCTCTGGTCCACGATAATGTTCGGTTTCACGGTAATGTTCCGTCTCTGGTCCACGATAATGTTCTGTTTCTGTTTCAGGGTAATGTTCCGTTTCTGGTCCACGATAATGTTCTGTTTCGGTTTCACGGTAATGTTCTGTCTGTGGTCCACGGTAATGTTCTGTCTCTGGTCCACGATAATGTTCGGTTTCACGGTAATGTTCTGTCTCTGGTCCACAGTAATGTTCCGTTTCTGGTCCACGATAATGTTGTGTTTCTATTTCACGGCAATGTTCCGTTTCTGGTCCACGATAATGTTCTCTTTCCGTTTCACGGTAATGTTCTGTCTCTGGTCAACAGTAATGTTCCGTCTCTGGTCCACGGTAATGTTCCGTCTCTGGTCCACGATAATGTTGTGTTTCTGTTTCACGGTAATGTTCCGTCTCTGGTCCACGGTAATGTTCCGTTTCTGGTCCACCATTATGTTGTGTTTCTGTTTCACGATAATGTTCCGTCTCTGGTCCACGATAATGTTCGGTTTGACGATAATGTTCCGTCTCTGGTCCACGATAATGTTCTGTCTCTGGTCCACGGTAATGTTCTGTTTCTGTTTCACGGTAATGTTCCTTTTCTGGTCCACGATAATGTTGTGTTTCTATTTCACGGCAATGTTCCGTTTCTGGTCCACGATAATGTTCTCTTTCCGTTTCACGGTAATGTTCTGTCTCTGGTCAACGGTAATGTTCTGTCTCTGGTCCACGGTAATGTTCCGTCTCTGGTCCACGATAATGTTGTGTTTCTGTTTCACGGTAATGTTCTGTCTCTGGTCCATGGTAATGTTCTGTCTCTGGTCAACGGTAATGTTCTGTCTCTGGTCCACGGTAATGTTCCGTCTCTGGTCCACAGTAATGTTCTGTCTCTGGTCCACGGTAATGTTCTGTCTCTGGTCCACGGTAATGTCCTGTCTCTGGTCAATGGTAATGTTCTGTCTCTGGTCCACGGTAATGTTCTGTCTCTGGTCCACGGTAATGTTCGATCTCTGGTCCACGATAATGTTCGGTTTCACGGTAATGTTCCGTCTCTGGTCCACGATAATGTTCTGTTTCTGTTTCACGGTAATGTTCCATTTCTGGTCCACGATAATGTTCTGTTTCGGTTTCACGGTAATGTTCTGTCTCTGGTCCACGGTAATGTTCTGTCTCTGGTCCACGATAATGTTCCGTTTCACGGTAATGTTCTGTCTCTGGTCAACGGTAATGTTCTGTTTCTGTTTCACGGTAATGTTCCGTCTCTGGTCCACGATAATGTTCGGTTTCACGGTAATGTTCGGTTTCACGGTAATGTTCTGTCTCTGGTCCACGGTAATGTTCTGTCTCTGGTCCACGATAATGTTCGGTTTCACGATAATGTTCCGTTTCTGGTCCACGATAATGTTCTGTTTAGGTTTCACGGTAATGCTCTGTCTCTGGTCCACGATAATGTTCCGTTTCTGGTCCACGATAATGTTCCGTTTTGGTTTCACGGTAATGTTCCGTTTCTGGTCCACGATAATGTTGTGTTTCTGTTTCACGGTAATGTTCCGTTTCTGGTCCACGATAATGTTGTGTTTAAGTTTTACGGTAATGTTCCGTTTCTGGTCCACTATAATGTTCTGTTTCGGTTTCACGGTAATGTTCCGTCTCTGGTCCACGGTAATGTTCCGTCTCTGGTCCACGATAATGTTGTGTTTCTGTTTCACGGTAATGTTCTGTCTCTGGTCCATGGTAATGTTCTGTCTCTGGTCGACGGTAATGTTCGGTTTCAAGGTAAAGTTCGGTCTCTGGTCCACAGTAATGTTCTGTCTCTGGTCCACGGTAATGTTCTGTCTCTGGTCCACGGTAATGTCCTGTCTCTGGTCAATGGTAATGTTCTGTCTCTGGTCCACGGTAATGTTCTGTCTCTGGTCCACGGTAATGTTCTGTCTCTGGTCCACGGTAATGTTCGATCTCTGGTCCACGATAATGTTCGGTTTCACGGTAATGTTCCGTCTCTGGTCCACGATAATGTTCTGTTTCTGTTTCAGGGTAATGTTCCGTTTCTGGTCCACGATAATGTTCTGTTTCGCTTTCACGGTAATGTTCTGTCTGTGGTCCACGGTAATGTTCTGTCTCTGGTCCACGATAATGTTCGGTTTCACGGTAATGTTCTGTCTCTGGTCCACAGTAATGTTCCGTTTCTGGTCCACGATAATGTTGTGTTTCTATTTCACGGCAATGTTCCGTTTCTGGTCCATGATAATGTTCTCTTTCCGTTTCACGGTAATGTTCTGTCTCTTGTCAACGGTAATGTTCCGTCTCTGGTCCACGGTAATGTTCCGTCTCTGGTCCACGATAATGTTGTGTTTCTGTTTCACGGTAATGTTCCGTCTCTGGTCCACGGTAATGTTCCGTTTCTGGTCCACGATAATATTGTGTTTCTGTTTCACGGTAATGTTCCCTCTCTGGTCCACGATAATGTTCGTTTTCACGATAATGTTCCGTTTCTGGTCCACGATAATGTTGTGTTTCTATTTCACGGCAATGTTCCGTTTCTGGTCTACGATAATGTTCTCTTTCCGTTTCACGGTAATGTTCTGTCTCTGGTCAACGGTAATGTTCCGTCTCTGGTCCACGGTAATGTTCCGTCTCTGGTCCACGATAATGTTGTGTTTCTGTTTCACGGTAATGTTCTGTCTCTGGTCCATGGTAATGTTCTGTCTCTGGTCGATGGTAATGTTCGGTTTCAAGGTAAAGTTCGGTCTCTGGTCCACAGTAATGTTCTGTCTCTGGTCCACGGTAATGTTCTGTCTCTGGTCCACGGTAATGTCCTGTCTCTGGTCAATGGTAATGTTCTGTCTCTGGTCCACGGTAATGTTCTGTCTCTGGTCCACGGTAATGTTCGATCTCTGGTCCACGATAATGTTCGGTTTCACGGTAATGTTCCGTCTCTGGTCCACGATAAAGTTCTGTTTCTTTTTCACGGTAATGTTCCGTTTCTGGTCCACGATAATGTTCTGTTTCGGTTTCACGGTAATGTTCTGTCTCTGGTCCACGGTAATGTTCTGTCTCTGGTCCACGATAATGTTCCGTTTCACGGTAATGTTCTGTCTCTGGTCCACAGTAATGTTCCGTTTCTGGTCCACGATAATGTTGTGTTTCTATTTCACGGCAATGTTCCGTTTCTGGTCCATGATAATGTTCTCTTTCCGTTTCACGGTAATGTTCTGTCTCTGGTCAACGGTAATGTTCTGTTTCTGTTTCACGGTAATGTTCCGTCTCTGGTCCACGATAATGTTCGGTTTCACGGTAATGTTCGGTTTCACGGTAATGTTCCGTTTCTGGTCCATGATAATATTCTGTTTCACGGTAATGTTCTGTCTCTGGTCCACGCTAATGTTGTGAATCTGTTTCACGGTAATGTTCCGTTTCTGGTCCACGATAATGTTCTGTTTCGGTTTCACGGTAATGTTCTGTCTCTTGTCTACGATAATGTTCTGTGTCTGGTCCACGGTAATGTTCCGTTTCTGTTTCACGGTAATGTTCCGTTTCTGGTCCACGATAATGTTCTGTTTCGGTTTCACGGTAATGTTCTGTCTCTGGTCCACGATAATGTTCCGTCTCTGGTCCACGATAATGTTCCGTTTCTGGTCCACGATAATGTTCTGTTTCGGTTTCACGGTAATGTTCTGTCTCTGGTCCACGGTAATGTTCTGTCTCTGGTCCACGGTAATGTTCTGTTTCACGATAATGTTCCGTTTCTGGTCCACGATAATGTTCTGTTTAGGTTTCACGGTAATGTTCTGTCTCTGGTCCACGATAATGTTCCGTCTCTTGTCCACGATAATGTTCTGTCTCTGGTCCACGATAATGTTCCGTTTCTGGTCCACGATAATGTTCTGTTTCGGTTTCACGGTAATGTTCCGTCTCTGGTCCACGGTAATGTTCAGTCTCTGGTCCACGATAATGTTCTGTTTCACGGTAATGTTCCGTTTCTGGTCCATGATAATTTTCTGTTTCACGGTAATGTTCTGTCTCTGGTCCACGCTAATGTTCTGTTTCTGTTTCACGGTAATGTTCCGTCTCTGGTCCACGGTAATGTTCTGTCTCTGGTCCACGGTAATGTTCGATCTCTGGTCCACGATAATGTTCGGTTTCTGTTTCACGGTAATGTTCCGTTTCTGGTCCACGATAATGTTCTGTTTCTGTTTCACGGTAATGTTCCGTTTCTGGTCCACGATAATTTTGTGTTTCTGGTCCACGATAATGTTCTTTCTCTGGTCCATGATAATGTTCTGTTTCTGGTCCACGGTAATGTTCGATCTCTGGTACACGGTAATGTTCGGTTTCACGGTAATGTTCCGTTTCTGGTCCACGATAATGTTCTGTTTCGGTTTAACGGTAATGTTCCGTTTCTGGTCCACGATAATGTTCTGTTTAGGTTTCACGGTAATGTTCTGTCTCTGGTCCACGATAATGTTCCGTCTCTTGTCCACGATAATGTTCTGTCTCTGGTCCACGATAATGTTCCGTTTCTGGTCCACGATAATGTTCTGTTTCGGTTTCACGGTAATGTTCCGTCTCTGGTCCACGGTAATGTTCCGTCTCTGGTCCACGATAATGTTCGGTTTCACGGTAATGTTCTGTCTCTGGTCGACGGTAATGTTCGGTTTCAAGGTAAAGTTCGGTCTCTGGTCCACAGTAATGTTCTGTCTCTGGTCCACGGTAATGTTCTGTCTCTGGTCCACGGTAATGTCCTGTCTCTGGTCAATGGTAATGTTCTGTCTCTGGTCCACGGTAATGTTCTGTCTCTGGTCCACGGTAATGTTCTGTCTCTGGTCCACGGTAATGTTCGATCTCTGGTCCACGATAATGTTCGGTTTCACGGTAATGTTCCGTCTCTGGTCCACGATAATGTTCTGTTTCTGTTTCAGGGTAATGTTCCGTTTCTGGTCCACGATAATGTTCTGTTTCGCTTTCACGGTAATGTTCTGTCTGTGGTCCACGGTAATGTTCTGTCTCTGGTCCACGATAATGTTCGGTTTCACGGTAATGTTCTGTCTCTGGTCCACAGTAATGTTCCGTTTCTGGTCCACGATAATGTTGTGTTTCTATTTCACGGCAATGTTCCGTTTCTGGTCCATGATAATGTTCTCTTTCCGTTTCACGTTAATGTTCTGTCTCTTGTCAACGGTAATGTTCCGTCTCTGGTCCACGGTAATGTTCCGTCTCTGGTCCACGATAATGTTGTGTTTCTGTTTCACGGTAATGTTCCGTCTCTGGTCCACGGTAATGTTCCGTTTCTGGTCCACGATAATATTGTGTTTCTGTTTCACGGTAATGTTCCCTCTCTGGTCCACGATAATGTTCGTTTTCACGATAATGTTCCGTTTCTGGTCCACGATAATGTTGTGTTTCTATTTCACGGCAATGTTCCGTTTCTGGTCTACGATAATGTTCTCTTTCCGTTTCACGGTAATGTTCTGTCTCTGGTCAACGGTAATGTTCCGTCTCTGGTCCACGGTAATGTTCCGTCTCTGGTCCACGATAATGTTGTGTTTCTGTTTCACGGTAATGTTCTGTCTCTGGTCCATGGTAATGTTCTGTCTCTGGTCGATGGTAATGTTCGGTTTCAAGGTAAAGTTCGGTCTCTGGTCCACAGTAATGTTCTGTCTCTGGTCCACGGTAATGTTCTGTCTCTGGTCCACGGTAATGTCCTGTCTCTGGTCAATGGTAATGTTCTGTCTCTGGTCCACGGTAATGTTCTGTCTCTGGTCCACGGTAATGTTCGATCTCTGGTCCACGATAATGTTCGGTTTCACGGTAATGTTCCGTCTCTGGTCCACGATAAAGTTCTGTTTCTTTTTCACGGTAATGTTCCGTTTCTGGTCCACGATAATGTTCTGTTTCGGTTTCACGGTAATGTTCTGTCTCTGGTCCACGGTAATGTTCTGTCTCTGGTCCACGATAATGTTCCGTTTCACGGTAATGTTCTGTCTCTGGTCCACAGTAATGTTCCGTTTCTGGTCCACGATAATGTTGTGTTTCTATTTCACGGCAATGTTCCGTTTCTGGTCCATGATAATGTTCTCTTTCCGTTTCACGGTAATGTTCTGTCTCTGGTCAACGGTAATGTTCTGTTTCTGTTTCACGGTAATGTTCCGTCTCTGGTCCACGATAATGTTCGGTTTCACGGTAATGTTCGGTTTCACGGTAATGTTCCGTTTCTGGTCCATGATAATATTCTGTTTCACGGTAATGTTCTGTCTCTGGTCCACGCTAATGTTGTGAATCTGTTTCACGGTAATGTTCCGTTTCTGGTCCACGATAATGTTCTGTTTCGGTTTCACGGTAATGTTCTGTCTCTTGTCCACGATAATGTTCTGTGTCTGGTCCACGGTAATGTTCCGTTTCTGTTTCACGGTAATGTTCCGTTTCTGGTCCACGATAATGTTCTGTTTCGGTTTCACGGTAATGTTCTGTCTCTGGTCCACGATAATGTTCCGTCTCTGGTCCACGATAATGTTCCGTTTCTGGTCCACGATAATGTTCTGTTTCGGTTTCACGGTAATGTTCTGTCTCTGGTCCACGGTAATGTTCTGTCTCTGGTCCACGGTAATGTTCTGTTTCACGATAATGTTCCGTTTCTGGTCCACGATAATGTTCTGTTTAGGTTTCACGGTAATGTTCTGTCTCTGGTCCACGATAATGTTCCGTCTCTTGTCCACGATAATGTTCTGTCTCTGGTCCACGATAATGTTCCGTTTCTGGTCCACGATAATGTTCTGTTTCGGTTTCACGGTAATGTTCCGTCTCTGGTCCACGGTAATGTTCAGTCTCTGGTCCACGATAATGTTCTGTTTCACGGTAATGTTCCGTTTCTGGTCCATGATAATTTTCTGTTTCACGGTAATGTTCTGTCTCTGGTCCACGCTAATGTTCTGTTTCTGTTTCACGGTAATGTTCCGTCTTTGGTCCACGGTAATGTTCTGTCTCTGGTCCACGGTAATGTTCGATCTCTGGTCCACGATAATGTTCGGTTTCTGTTTCACGGTAATGTTCCGTTTCTGGTCCACGATAATGTTCTGTTTCTGTTTCACGGTAATGTTCCGTTTCTGGTCCACGATAATTTTGTGTTTCTGGTCCACGATAATGTTCTTTCTCTGGTCCATGATAATGTTCTGTTTCTGGTCCACGGTAATGTTCGATCTCTGGTACACGGTAATGTTCGGTTTCACGGTAATGTTCCGTTTCTGGTCCACGATAATGTTCTGTTTCGGTTTAACGGTAATGTTCCGTTTCTGGTCCACGATAATGTTCTGTTTAGGTTTCACGGTAATGTTCTGTCTCTGGTCCACGATAATGTTCCGTCTCTTGTCCACGATAATGTTCTGTCTCTGGTCCACGATAATGTTCCGTTTCTGGTCCACGATAATGTTCTGTTTCGGTTTCACGGTAATGTTCCGTCTCTGGTCCACGGTAATGTTCCGTCTCTGGTCCACGATAATGTTCTGTTTCACGGTAATGTTCCGTTTCTGGTCCATGATAATTTTCTGTTTCACGGTAATGTTCTGTGTCTGGTCCACGCTAATGTTCTGTTTCTGTTTCACGGTAATGTTCCGTCTCTGGTCCACGGTAATGTTCTGTCTCTGGTCCACGGTAATGTTCGATCTCTGGTCCATGATAATGTTCTGTTTCTGTTTCACGGTAATGTTCCGTTTCTGGTCCACGATAATGTTCTGTTTCTGTTTCACGGTAATGTTCCGTTTCTGGTCCACGATAATTTTGTGTTTCTGGTCCACGATAATGTTCTTTCTCTGGTCCATGATAATGTTCTGTTTCTGGTCCACGGTAATGTTCGATCTCTGGTACACGGTAATGTTCGGTTTCACGGTAATGTTCCGTTTCTGGTCCACGATAATGTTCTGTTTCGGTTTAACGGTAATGTTCCGTTTCTGGTCCACGATAATGTTCTGTTTCCGTTTCACGGTAATGTTCTGTCTCTGGTCCACGGTAATGTTCCGTCTCTGGTCCACGGTAATGTTCTGTCTCTGGTCCATGATAATGTTCCGCTTCTGGTCCACGATAATTTTGTGTTTCTGTTTCACGGTAATGTTCCGTTTCTGGTCCACGGTAATGTTGTGTTTCATTTTCACGGTAATGTTCCGTTTCTGGTCCACGATAATGTTCTGTTTCGGTTTCACGGTAATGTTCTGTCTCTGGTCCACGATAATGTTCTGTCTCTGGTCCACGGTAATGTTCTGTTTCTGTTTCACGGTAATGGTCCGTTTCTGGTCCATGATAATATTCTGTTTCACGGTAATGTTCTGTCTCTGGTCCACGCTAATGTTCTGTTTCGGTTTCACGGTAATGTTCCGTTTCTGGTCCACGATAATGTTCTGTCTCTGGTCCACGGTAATGTTCTGTTTCTGTTTCACGGTAATGTTCCGTTTCTCGTCCACGATAATGTTCTGTTTCTGTTTCACGGTAATGTTCCGTTTCTGGTCCACAATAAGGTTCTGCTTCGGTTTCACGGTAATGTTCCGTTTCTGGTCCACGATAATGTTCTTTTTCGGTTTCACGGTAATGTTCCGTCTCTGGTCCACGGTAATGTTCCGTCTCTGGTCCACGATAATGTTCTGTTTCTGTTTCACGGTAATGTTCCGTTTCCTGTCCATGATAATTTTCTGTTTCACGGTAATGTTCTGTCTCTGGTCCACGCTAATGTTCTGTTTCTGTTTCACGGTAATGGTCCGTTTCTGGTCCACGATAATGTTGTGTTTCTGTTTCACGGTAATGTTCTGTTTCACGGTAATGTTCTGTCTCTGGTCCACGCTAATGTTCTGTTTCTGTTTCACGGTAATGTTCTGTTTCTGGTCCACGATAATGTTGTGTTTCTGTTTCACGGTAATGTTCCGTTTCTGGTCCACGATAATGTTCTGTTTCGGTTTCACGGTAATGTTTTGTCTCTGGTCCACGCTAATGTTCTGTTTCTGTTTCACGGTAATGGTCCGTTTCTGGTCCACGATAATGTTGTGTTTCTGTTTCACGGTAATGTTCTGTTTCACGGTAATGTTCTGTCTCTGGTCCACGCTAATGTACTGTTTCTGTTTCACGGTAATGTTCTGTTTGTGGTCCACGATAATGTTGTGTTTCTGTTTCACGGTAATGTTCCGTTTCTGGTCCACGATAATGTTCTGTTTCAGTTTCACGGTAATGTTCTGTCTCTGGTCCACGGTAATGTTCTGTCTCTGGTCCACTGTAATGTTCTGTTTCTGTTTCACGGTAATGTTCCGTTTCTGGTCCACGATAATGTTGTGTATCTGTTTCACGGTAATGTTCTGTTTCTGGTCCACGATAATGTTGTGTTTCTGTTTCACGGTAATGTTCTGTTTCTGTTTCACGGTAATGTTCCGTTTCCTGTCCATGATAATTTTCTGTTTCACGGTAATGTTCTGTCTCTGGTCCACGCTAATGTTCTGTTTCTGTTTCACGGTAATGGTCCGTTTCTGGTCCACGATAATGTTGTGTTTCTGTTTCACGGTAATGTTCTGTTTCACGGTAATGTTCTGTCTCTGGTCCACGCTAATGTTCTGTTTCTGTTTCACGGTAATGTTCTGTTTCTGGTCCACGATAATGTTGTGTTTCTGTTTCACGGTAATGTTCCGTTTCTGGTCCACGCTAATGTTCTGTTTCTGTTTCACGGTAATGTTCTGTTTGTGGTCCACGATAATGTTGTGTTTCTGTTTCACGGTAATGTTCCGTTTCTGGTCCACGATAATGTTCTGTTTCAGTTTCACGGTAATGTTCTGTCTCTGGTCCACGGTAATGTTCTGTCTCTGGTCCACTGTAATGTTCTGTTTCTGTTTCACGGTAATGTTCCGTTTCTGGTCCACGATAATGTTGTGTATCTGTTTCACGGTAATGTTCCGTTTCTGGTCCACGATAATGTTCTTTTTCGGTTTCACGGTAATGTTCCGTCTCTGGTCCACGGTAATGTTCCGTCTCTGGTCCACGATAATGTTCTGTTTCTGTTTCACGGTAATGTTCCGTTTCCTGTCCATGATAATTTTCTGTTTCACGGTAATGTTCTGTCTCTGGTCCATGCTAATGTTCTGTTTCTGTTTCACGGTAATGGTCCGTTTCTGGTCCACGATAATGTTGTGTTTCTGTTTCACGGTAATGTTCTGTTTCACGGTAATGTTCTGTCTCTGGTCCACGCTAATGTTCTGTTTCTGTTTCACGGTAATGTTCTGTTTCTGGTCCACGATAATGTTGTGTTTCTGTTTCACGGTAATGTTCCGTTTCTGGTCCACGATAATGTTCTGTTTCGGTTTCACGGTAATGTTTTGTCTCTGGTCCACGCTAATGTTCTGTTTCTGTTTCACGGTAATGGTCCGTTTCTGGTCCACGATAATGTTGTGTTTCTGTTTCACGGTAATGTTCTGTTTCACGGTAATGTTCTGTCTCTGGTCCACGCTAATGTTCTGTTTCTGTTTCACGGTAATGTTCTGTTTGTGGTCCACGATAATGTTGTGTTTCTGTTTCACGGTAATGTTCCGTTTCTGGTCCACGATAATGTTCTGTTTCAGTTTCACGGTAATGTTCTGTCTCTGGTCCACGGTAATGTTCTGTCTCTGGTCCACTGTAATGTTCTGTTTCTGTTTCACGGTAATGTTCCGTTTCTGGCCCACGATAATGTTGTGTATCTGTTTCACGGTAATGTTCTGTTTCTGGTCCACGATAATGTTGTGTTTCTGTTTCACGGTAATGTCCGTTTCTGGTCCACGATAATGTTCTGTTTCAGTTTCACGGTAATGTTCTGTCTCTGGTCCACGGTAATGTTCTGTCTCTGGTCCACTGTAATGTTCTGTTTCACGGTAATGTTCCGTTTCTGGTCCACGATAATGTTGTGTTTTTGTTTCACGGTAATGTTCCGTCTCTGGTCCACGATAATGTTCGGTTTCACGATAATGTTCCGTTTCTGGTCCACGATAATGTTCTGTTTAGGTTTCAAGGTAATGTTCTGTCTCTGGTCCACGATAATGTTCCGTCTCTGGTCCACGATAATGTTCGGTTTCTGGTCCACGATAATGTTATGTTTCGATTTCACGATAATGTTCTGTTTCGGTTTCACGGTAATGTTCTGTCTCTGGTCCACGGTAATGTTCTGTCTCTGGTCCACGATAATGTTCGGTTTCACGGTAATGTTCCATTTCTGGTCCACGATAATGTTGTGTATCTGTTTCACGGTAATGTTCCGTTTTTGGTCCACGATAATGTTCTTTTTCGGCTTCATGGTAACGTTCCGTCTCTGGTCCACGGTTATGTTCCGTCTCTGTTTCACGGTAATGTTCCGTTTCTGGTCCATGATAATGTTCTGTTTCACGGTAGTGTTCTGTCTCTTGTCCACGATAATGTTCTGTCTCTGGTCCACGGTAATGTTCCGTTTCTGTTTCACGGTAATGTTCCGTTTCTGGTCCACGATAATGTTCTGTTTCGGTTTCACGGTAATGTTCTGTCTCTGGTCCACGATAATGTTCGGTTTCACGGTAATGTTCCGTCTCTGGTCCACGATAATTTTGTGTTTCTGTTTCACGGTAATGTTCCGTTTCTGGTCCACGATAATGTTCTGTTTCGGTTTCACGGTAATGTTCTGTGTCTGGTCCGAGGTAATGTTCTGTCTCTGGTCCACGATGATGTTCGGTTTCACGGTAATGTTCCGTCTCTGGTCCACGATAATGTTTCGTCTTTGGTCCGCGATAATGTTCTGTCTCTGGTCCATGATAATGTTCCGTTTCTGGTCCACGATAATGTTCTGTTTCGGTTTCACGGTAATGTTCTGTCTCTGGTCCACGGTAATGTTCTGTCTCTGGTCCACGGTAATGTTCTGTTTCTGTTTCACGGTAATGTTCCGTTTCTGGTCCACGATAATGTTGTGTTTCTTTTTCACGGTAATGTTCTGTTTCTGGTCCACGATAATGTTGTGTTTCTGTTTCACGGTAATGTTCCGTCTCTGGTCCACGATAATGTTCGGTTTCACGATAATGTTCCGTTTCTGGTCCAAGATAATGTTCTGTTTCAATTTCACGGTAATGTTCTGTCTCTGGTCCACAGTAATGTTCCGTTTCTGGTCCACGATAATGTTGTGTTTCTATTTCACGGCAATGTTCCGTTTCTGGTCCACGATAATGTTGTCTTTCCGTTTCACGGTAATGTTCTGTCTCTGGTCAACGGTAATGTTCCGTCTCTGGTCCACGGTAATGTTCCGTCTCTGGTCCACGATAATGTTGTGTTTCTGTTTCACGGTAATGTTCCGTCTCTGGTCCACGGTAATGTTCCGTTTCTGGTCCACGATAATGTTCTGTCTCTGGTCCACGGTAATGTTCTGTCTCTGGTCCACGGTAATGTTCGATCTCTGGTCCACGATAATGTTCGGTTTCACGGTAATGTTCCGTCTCTGGTCCACGATAAAGTTCTGTTTCTGTTTCAGGGTAATGTTCCGTTTCTGGTCCACGATAATGTTCTGTTTCGGTTTCACGGTAATGTTCTGTCTGTGGTCCACGGTAATGTTCTGTCTCTGGTCCACGATAATGTTCGGTTTCACGGTAATGTTCTGTCTCTGGTCCACAGTAATGTTCCGTTTCTGGTCCACGATAATGTTGTGTTTCTATTTCACGGCAATGTTCCGTTTCTGGTCCACGATAATGTTCTCTTTCCGTTTCACGGTAATGTTCTGTCTCTGGTCAACGGTAATGTTCCGTCTCTGGTCCACGGTAATGTTCCGTCTCTGGTCCACGATAATGTTGTGTTTCTGTTTCACGGTAATGTTCCGTCTCTGGTCCACGGTAATGTTCCGTTTCTGGTCCACGATAATGTTGTGTTTCTGTTTCACGATAATGTTCCGTCTCTGGTCCACGATAATGTTCGGTTTCACGATAATGTTCCGTCTCTGGTCCACGATAATGTTCTGTCTCTGGTCCACGGTAATGTTCTGTTTCTGTTAAACGGTAATGTTCCGTTTCTGGTCCACGATAATGTTGTGTTTCTATTTCACGGCAATGTTCCGTTTCTGGTCCACGATAATGTTCTCTTTCCGTTTCACGGTAATGTTCTGTCTCTGGTCAACGGTAATGTTCCGTCTCTGGTCCACGGTAATGTTCCGTCTCTGGTCCACGATAATGTTGTGTTTCTGTTTCACGGTAATGTTCTGTCTCTGGTCCATGGTAATGTTCTGTCTCTGGTCGACGGTAATGTTCGGTTTCAAGGTAAAGTTCGGTCTCTGGTCCACAGTAATGTTCTGTCTCTGGTCCACGGTAATGTTCCGTCTCTGGTCCACGATAATGTTGTGTTTCTGTTTCACGGTAATGTTCCGTCTCTGGTCCACGGTAATGTTCCGTTTCTGGTCCAAGATAATGTTGTGTTTCTGTTTCACGATAATGTTCCGTCTCTGGTCCACGATAATGTTCGGTTTCACGATAATGTTCCGTCTCTGGTCCACGATAATGTTCTGTCTCTGGTCCACGGTAATGTTCTGTTTCTGTTAAACGGTAATGTTCCGTTTCTGGTCCACGATAATGTTGTGTTTCTATTTCACGGCAATGTTCCGTTTCTGGTCCACGATAATGTTCTCTTTCCGTTTCACGGTAATGTTCTGTCTCTGGTCAACGGTAATGTTCCGTCTCTGGTCCACGGTAATGTTCCGTCTCTGGTCCACGATAATGTTGTGTTTCTGTTTCACGGTAATGTTCTGTCTCTGGTCCATGGTAATGTTCTGTCTCTGGTCGACGGTAATGTTCGGTTTCAAGGTAAAGTTCGGTCTCTGGTCCACAGTAATGTTCTGTCTCTGGTCCACGGTAATGTTCTGTCTCTGGTCCACGGTAATGTCCTGTCTCTGGTCAATGGTAATGTTCTGTCTCTGGTCCACGGTAATGTTCTGTCTCTGGTCCACGGTAATGTTCGATCTCTGGTCCACGATAATGTTCGGTTTCACGGTAATGTTCCGTCTCTGGTCCACGATAATGTTCTGTTTCTGTTTCACGGTAATGTTCCGTTTCTGGTCCACGATAATGTTCTTTTTCGGTTTCACGGTAATGTTCCGTCTCTGGTCCACGATAATGTTCTGTTTCTGTTTCACGGTAATGTTCCGTTTCCTGTCCATGATAATTTTCTGTTTCACGGTAATGTTCTGTCTCTGGTCCACGCTAATGTTCTGTTTCTGTTTCACGGTAATGGTCCGTTTCTGGTCCACGATAATGTTGTGTTTCTGTTTCACGGTAATGTTCTGTTTCACGGTAATGTTCTGTCTCTGGTCCACGCTAATGTTCTGTTTCTGTTTCACGGTAATGTTCTGTTTCTGGTCCACAATAATGTTGTGTTTCTGTTTCACGGTAATGTTCCGTTTCTGGTCCACGATAATGTTCTGTTTCAGTTTCACGGTAATGTTCTGTCTCTGGTCCACGGTAATGTTCTGTCTCTGGTCCACTGTAATGTTCTGTTTCTGTTTCACGGTAATGTTCCGTTTCTGGTCCACGATAATGTTGTGTATCTGTTTCACGGTAATGTTCCGTTTCTGGTCCACGATAATGTTGTGTTTCGGTTTCACGGTAACGTTCCGTCTCTGGTTCACGGTAATGTTCCGTTTCTGGTCCACGATAATGTTCTGTTTCAGTTTCACGGTAATGTTCTGTTTCACGGTAATGTTCTGTCTCTGGTCCACGCTAATGTTCTGTTTCTGTTTCACGGTAATGTTCTGTTTCTGGTCCACGATAATGTTGTGTTTCTATTTCACGGCAATGTTCCGTTTCTGGTCCACGATAATGTTCTCTTTCCGTTTCACGGTAATGTTCTGTCTCTGGTCAACGGTAATGTTCTGTCTCTGGTCCACGGTAATGTTCCGTCTCTGGTCCACGATAATGTTGTGTTTCTGTTTCACGGTAATGTTCTGTCTCTGGTCCATGGTAATGTTCTGTCTCTGGTCGACGGTAATGTTCGGTTTCAAGGTAAAGTTCGGTCTCTGGTCCACAGTAATGTTCTGTCTCTGGTCCACGGTAATGTTCTGTCTCTGGTCCACGGTAATGTCCTGTCTCTGGTCAATGGTAATGTTCTGTCTCTGGTCCACGGTAATGTTCTGTCTCTGGTCCACGGTAATGTTCGATCTCTGGTCCATAATAATGTTCGGTTTCATGGTAATGTTCCGTCTCTGGTCCACGATAATGTTCTGTTTCTGTTTCACGGTAATGTTCCATTTCTGGTCCACGATAATGTTCTGTTTCGGTTTCATGGTAATGTTCTGTCTCTGGTCCACGGTAATGTTCTGTCTCTGGTCCACGATAATGTTCCGTTTCACGGTAATGTTCTGTCTCTGGTCAACGGTAATGTTCTGTTTCTGTTTCACGGTAATGTTCCGTCTCTGGTCCACGATAATGTTCGGTTTCACGGTAATGTTCGGTTTCACGGTAATGTTCTGTCTCTGGTCCACGGTAATGTTCTGTCTCTGGTCCACGATAATGTTCGGTTTCACGATAATGTTCCGTTTCTGGTCCACGATAATGTTCTGTTTAGGTTTCACGGTAATGCTCTGTCTCTGGTCCACGATAATGTTCCGTTTCTGGTCCACGATAATGTTCCGTTTTGGTTTCACGGTAATGTTCCGTTTCTGGTCCACGATAATGTTGTGTTTCTGTTTCACGGTAATGTTCCGTCTCTGGTCCACGGTAATGTTCCGTTTCTGGTCCACGATAATGTTCTGTCTCTGGTCCACGGTAATGTTCTGTCTCTGGTCCACGGTAATGTTCGATCTCTGGTCCACGATAATGTTCGGTTTCACGGTAATGTTCCGTCTCTGGTCCACGATAATGTTCTGTTTCTGTTTCAGGGTAATGTTCCGTTTCTGGTCCACGATAATGTTCTGTTTCGGTTTCACGGTAATGTTCTGTCTGTGGTCCACGGTAATGTTCTGTCTCTGGTCCACGATAATGTTCGGTTTCACGGTAATGTTCTGTCTCTGGTCCACAGTAATGTTCCGTTTCTGGTCCACGATAATGTTGTGTTTCTATTTCACGGCAATGTTCCGTTTCTGGTCCACGATAATGTTGTCTTTCCGTTTCACGGTAATGTTCTGTCTCTGGTCAACGGTAATGTTCCGTCTCTGGTCCACGGTAATGTTCCGTCTCTGGTCCACGATAATGTTGTGTTTCTGTTTCACGGTAATGTTCCGTCTCTGGTCCACGGTAATGTTCCGTTTCTGGTCCACGATAATGTTCTGTCTCTGGTCCACGGTAATGTTCTGTCTCTGGTCCACGGTAATGTTCGATCTCTGGTCCACGATAATGTTCGGTTTCACGGTAATGTTCCGTCTCTGGTCCACGATAATGTTCTGTTTCTGTTTCAGGGTAATGTTCCGTCTCTGGTCCACGATAATGTTCTGTTTCGGTTTCACGGTAATGTTCTGTCTGTGGTCCACGGTAATGTTCTGTCTCTGGTCCACGATAATGTTCGGTTTCACGGTAATGTTCTGTCTCTGGTCCACAGTAATGTTCCGTTTCTGGTCCACGATAATGTTCTGTTTCGGTTTCACGGTAATGTTCCGTTTCTGGTCCACGATAATGTTCTGTTTCGGTTTCACGGTAATGTTCCGTTTCTGGTCCACGATAATGTTCTGTTTCCGTTTCACGGTAATGTTCTGTCTCTGGTCCACGGTAATGTTCTGTCTCTGGTACACGATAATGTTCTGTCTCTGGTCCATGATAATGTTCCGTTTCTGGTCCACGATAATGTTCAATTTCGGTTTCTCGGTAATGTTCTGTCTCTGGTCCACGGTAATGTTCTGTCTCTGGTCCACGGTAATGTTCTGTCTCTGGTCCACGGTAATGTTCTGTCTCTGGTCCACAGTAATGTTCCGTTTCTGGTCCACGATAATGTTGTGTTTCTGTTTCACGGCAATGTTCCGTTTCTGGTCCACGATAATGTTCTGTTTCCGTTTCACGGTAATGTTCTGTCTCTGGTCAACGGTAATGTTCTGTTTCTGTTTCACGGTAATGTACCGTCTCTGGTCCACGATAATGTTCGGTTTCACGGTAATGTTCGGTTTCACGGTAATGTTCTGTCTCTGGTCCAAGGTAATGTTCTGTCTCTGGTCCACGATAATGTTCGGTTTCACGATAATGTTCCGTTTCTGGTCCACGATAATGTTCTGTTTAGGTTTCACGGTAATGCTCTGTCTCTGGTCCACGATAATGTTCCGTTTCTGGTCCACGATAATGTTCCGTTTTGGTTTCACGATAATGTTCCGTTTCTGGTCAACGATAATGTTGTGTTTCTGTTTCACGGTAATGTTCCGTTTCTGGTCCACGATAATGTTTTTTTTCGGTTTTACGGTAATGTTCCGTTTCTGGTCCACGATAATGTTCTGTTTCGGTTTCACGGTAATGTTCCGTCTCTGGTCCACGGTAATGTTCCGTCTCTGGTCCACGATAATGTTGTGTTTCTGTTTCACGGTAATGTTCTGTCTCTGGTCGACGGTAATGTTCGGTTTCAAGGTAAAGTTCGGTCTCTGGTCCACAGTAATGTTCTGTCTCTGGTCCACAGTAATGTTCTGTCTCTGGTCCACGGTAATGTCCTGTCTCTGGTCAATGGTAATGTTCTGTCTCTGGTCCAGGGTAATGTTCTGTCTCTGGTCCACGGTAATGTTCTGTCTCTGGTCCACGGTAATGTTCTGTCTCTGGTCCACGGTAATGTTCGATCTCTGGTCCACGATAATGTTCGGTTTCACGGTAATGTTCCGTCTCTGGTCCACGATAATGTTCTGTTTCTGTTTCAGGGTAATGTTCCGTTTCTGGTCCACGATAATGTTCTGTTTCGGTTTCACGGTAATGTTCTGTCTGTGGTCCACGGTAATGTTCTGTCTCTGGTCCACGATAATGTTCGGTTTCACGGTAATGTTCTGTCTCTGGTCCACAGTAATGTTCCGTTTGTGGTCCACGATAATGTTGTGTTTCTATTTCACGGCAATGTTCCGTTTCTGGTCCACGATAATGTTGTCTTTCCGTTTCACGGTAATGTTCTGTCTCTGGTCAACGGTAATGTTCCGTCTCTGGTCCACGGTAATGTTCCGTCTCTGGTCCACGATAATGTTGTGTTTCTGTTTCACGGTAATGTTCCGTCTCTGGTCCACGGTAATGTTCCGTTTCTGGTCCACGATAATGTTCTGTCTCTGGTCCACGGTAATGTTCTGTCTCTGGTCCACGGTAATGTTCGATCTCTGGTCCACGATAATGTTCGGTTTCACGGCAATGTTCCGTCTCTGGTCCACGATAATGTTCTGTTTCTGTTTCAGGGTAATGTTCCGTTTCTGGTCCACGATAATGTTCTGTTTCGGTTTCACGGTAATGTTCTGTCTGTGGTCCACGGTAATGTTCTGTCTCTGGTCCACGATAATGTTCGGTTTCACGGTAATGTTCTGTCTCTGGTCCACAGTAATGTTCCGTTTCTGGTCCACGATAATGTTGTGTTTCTATTTCACGGCAATGTTCCGTTTCTGGTCCACGATAATGTTGTCTTTCCGTTTCACGGTAATGTTCTGTCTCTGGTCAACGGTAATGTTCCGTCTCTGGTCCACGGTAATGTTCCGTCTCTGGTCCACGATAATGTTGTGTTTCTGTTTCACGGTAATGTTCCGTCTCTGGTCCACGGTAATGTTCCGTTTCTGGTCCACGATAATGTTCTGTCTCTGGTCCACGGTAATGTTCGATCTCTGGTCCACGATAATGTTCGGTTTCACGGTAATGTTCCGTCTCTGGTCCACGATAATGTTCTGTTTCTGTTTCAGGGTAATGTTCCGTTTCTGGTCCACGATAATGTTCTGTTTCGGTTTCACGGTAATGTTCTGTCTGTGGTCCACGGTAATGTTCTGTCTCTGGTCCACGATAATGTTCGGTTTCACGGTAATGTTCTGTCTCTGGTCCACAGTAATGTTCCGTTTCTGGTCCACGATAATGTTGTGTTTCTATTTCACGGCAATGTTCCGTTTCTGGTCCACGATAATGTTCTCTTTCCGTTTCACGGTAATGTTCTGTCTCTGGTCAACAGTAATGTTCCGTCTCTGGTCCACGGTAATGTTCCGTCTCTGGTCCACGATAATGTTGTGTTTCTGTTTCACGGTAATGTTCCGTCTCTGGTCCACGGTAATGTTCCGTTTCTGGTCCACCATTATGTTGTGTTTCTGTTTCACGATAATGTTCCGTCTCTGGTCCACGATAATGTTCGGTTTGACGATAATGTTCCGTCTCTGGTCCACGATAATGTTCTGTCTCTGGTCCACGGTAATGTTCTGTTTCTGTTTCACGGTAATGTTCCGTTTCTGATCCACGATAATGTTGTGTTTCTATTTCACGGCAATGTTCCGTTTCTGGTCCACGATAATGTTCTCTTTCCGTTTCACGGTAATGTTCTGTCTCTGGTCAACGGTAATGTTCTGTCTCTGGTCCACGGTAATGTTCCGTCTCTGGTCCACGATAATGTTGTGTTTCTGTTTCACGGTAATGTTCTGTCTCTGGTCCATGGTAATGTTCTGTCTCTGGTCGACGGTAATGTTCGGTTTCAAGGTAAAGTTCGGTCTCTGGTCCACAGTAATGTTCTGTCTCTGGTCCACGGTAATGTTCTGTCTCTGGTCCACGGTAATGTCCTGTCTCTGGTCAATGGTAATGTTCTGTCTCTGGTCCACGGTAATGTTCTGTCTCTGGTCCACGGTAATGTTCGATCTCTGGTCCACGATAATGTTCGGTTTCACGGTAATGTTCCGTCTCTGGTCCACGATAATGTTCTGTTTCTGTTTCACGGTAATGTTCCATTTCTGGTCCACGATAATGTTCTGTTTCGGTTTCACGGTAATGTTCTGTCTCTGGTCCACGGTAATGTTCTGTCTCTGGTCCACGATAATGTTCCGTTTCACGGTAATGTTCTGTCTCTGGTCAACGGTAATGTTCTGTTTCTGTTTCACGGTAATGTTCCGTCTCTGGTCCACGATAATGTTCGGTTTCACGGTAATGTTCGGTTTCACGGTAATGTTCTGTCTCTGGTCCACGGTAATGTTCTGTCTCTGGTCCACGATAATGTTCGGTTTCACGATAATGTTCCGTTTCTGGTCCACGATAATGTTCTGTTTAGGTTTCACGGTAATGCTCTGTCTCTGGTCCACGATAATGTTCCGTTTCTGGTCCACGATAATGTTCCGTTTTGGTTTCACGGTAATGTTCCGTTTCTGGTCCACGATAATGTTGTGTTTCTGTTTCACGGTAATGTTCCGTTTCTGGTCCACGATAATTTTGTGTTTAAGTTTTACGGTAATGTTCCGTTTCTGGTCCACTATAATGTTCTGTTTCGGTTTCACGGTAATGTTCCGTCTCTGGTCCACGGTAATGTTCCGTCTCTGGTCCACGATAATGTTGTGTTTCTGTTTCACGGTAATGTTCTGTCTCTGGTCCATGGTAATGTTCTGTCTCTGGTCGACGGTAATGTTCGGTTTCAAGGTAAAGTTCGGTCTCTGGTCCACAGTAATGTTCTGTCTCTGGTCCACGGTAATGTTCTGTCTCTGGTCCACGGTAATGTCCTGTCTCTGGTCAATGGTAATGTTCTGTCTCTGGTCCACGGTAATGTTCTGTCTCTGGTCCACGGTAATGTTCTGTCTCTGGTCCACGGTAATTTTCGATCTCTGGTCCACGATAATGTTCGGTTTCACGGTAATGTTCCGTCTCTGGTCCACGATAATGTTCTGTTTCTGTTTCAGGGTAATGTTCCGTTTCTGGTCCACGATAATGTTCTGTTTCGCTTTCACGGTAATGTTCTGTCTGTGGTCCACGGTAATGTTCTGTCTCTGGTCCACGATAATGTTCGGTTTCACGGTAATGTTCTGTCTCTGGTCCACAGTAATGTTCCGTTTCTGGTCCACGATAATGTTGTGTTTCTATTTCACGGCAATGTTCCGTTTCTGGTCCATGATAATGTTCTCTTTCCGTTTCACGGTAATGTTCTGTCTCTTGTCAACGGTAATGTTCCGTCTCTGGTCCACGGTAATGTTCCGTCTCTGGTCCACGATAATGTTGTGTTTCTGTTTCACGGTAATGTTCCGTCTCTGGTCCACGGTAATGTTCCGTTTCTGGTCCACGATAATATTGTGTTTCTGTTTCACGGTAATGTTCCCTCTCTGGTCCACGATAATGTTCGTTTTCACGATAATGTTCCGTTTCTGGTCCACGATAATGTTGTGTTTCTATTTCACGGCAATGTTCCGTTTCTGGTCTACGATAATGTTCTCTTTCCGTTTCACGGTAATGTTCTGTCTCTGGTCAACGGTAATGTTCCGTCTCTGGTCCACGGTAATGTTCCGTCTCTGGTCCACGATAATGTTGTGTTTCTGTTTCACGGTAATGTTCTGTCTCTGGTCCACGGTAATGTTCTGTCTCTGGTCCACGGTAATGTTCGATCTCTGGTCCACGATAATGTTCGGTTTCACGGTAATGTTCCGTCTCTGGTCCACGATAATGTTCTGTTTCTGTTTCAGGGTAATGTTCCGTTTCTGGTCCACGATAATGTTCTGTTTCGGTTTCACGGTAATGTTCTGTCTGTGGTCCACGGTAATGTTCTGTCTCTGGTCCACGATAATGTTCGGTTTCACGGTAATGTTCTGTCTCTGGTCCACAGTAATGTTCCGTTTCTGGTCCACGATAATGTTGTGTTTCTATTTCACGGCAATGTTCCGTTTCTGGTCCACGATAATGTTCTCTTTCCGTTTCACGGTAATGTTCTGTCTCTGGTCAACAGTAATGTTCCGTCTCTGGTCCACGGTAATGTTCCGTCTCTGGTCCACGATAATGTTGTGTTTCTGTTTCACGGTAATGTTCCGTCTCTGGTCCACGGTAATGTTCCGTTTCTGGTCCACCATTATGTTGTGTTTCTGTTTCACGATAATGTTCCGTCTCTGGTCCACGATAATGTTCGGTTTGACGATAATGTTCCGTCTCTGGTCCACGATAATGTTCTGTCTCTGGTCCACGGTAATGTTCTGTTTCTGTTTCACGGTAATGTTCCGTTTCTGGTCCACGATAATGTTGTGTTTCTATTTCACGGCAATGTTCCGTTTCTGGTCCACGATAATGTTCTCTTTCCGTTTCACGGTAATGTTCTGTCTCTGGTCAACGGTAATGTTCTGTCTCTGGTCCACGGTAATGTTCCGTCTCTGGTCCACGATAATGTTGTGTTTCTGTTTCACGGTAATGTTCTGTCTCTGGTCCATGGTAATGTTCTGTCTCTGGTCGACGGTAATGTTCGGTTTCAAGGTAAAGTTCGGTCTCTGGTCAATGGTAATGTTCTGTCTCTGGTCCACGGTAATGTTCTGTCTCTGGTCCACGGTAATGTTCGATCTCTGGTCCACGATAATGTTCGGTTTCACGGTAATGTTCCGTCTCTGGTCCACGATAATGTTCTGTTTCTGTTTCACGGTAATGTTCCATTTCTGGTCCACGATAATGTTCTGTTTCGGTTTCACGGTAATGTTCTGTCTCTGGTCCACGGTAATGTTCTGTCTCTGGTCCACGATAATGTTCCGTTTCACGGTAATGTTCTGTCTCTGGTCAACGGTAATGTTCTGTTTCTGTTTCACGGTAATGTTCCGTCTCTGGTCCACGATAATGTTCGGTTTCACGGTAATGTTCGGTTTCACGGTAATGTTCTGTCTCTGGTCCACGGTAATGTTCTGTCTCTGGTCCACGATAATGTTCGGTTTCACGATAATGTTCCGTTTCTGGTCCACGATAATGTTCTGTTTAGGTTTCACGGTAATGCTCTGTCTCTGGTCCACGATAATGTTCCGTTTCTGGTCCACGATAATGTTCCGTTTTGGTTTCACGGTAATGTTCCGTTTCTGGTCCACGATAATGTTGTGTTTCTGTTTCACGGTAATGTTCCGTTTCTGGTCCACGATAATGTTGTGTTTAAGTTTTACGGTAATGTTCCGTTTCTGGTCCACTATAATGTTCTGTTTCGGTTTCACGGTAATGTTCCGTCTCTGGTCCACGGTAATGTTCCGTCTCTGGTCCACGATAATGTTGTGTTTCTGTTTCACGGTAATGTTCTGTCTCTGGTCCATGGTAATGTTCTGTCTCTGGTCGACGGTAATGTTCGGTTTCAAGGTAAAGTTCGGTCTCTGGTCCACAGTAATGTTCTGTCTCTGGTCCACGGTAATGTTCTGTCTCTGGTCCACGGTAATGTCCTGTCTCTGGTCAATGGTAATGTTCTGTCTCTGGTCCACGGTAATGTTCTGTCTCTGTTCCACGGTAATGTTCTGTCTCTGGTCCACGGTAATGTTCGATCTCTGGTCCACGATAATGTTCGGTTTCACGGTAATGTTCCGTCTCTGGTCCACGATAATGTTCTGTTTCTGTTTCAGGGTAATGTTCCGTTTCTGGTCCACGATAATGTTCTGTTTCGGTTTCACGGTAATGTTCTGTCTGTGGTCCACGGTAATGTTCTGTCTCTGGTCCACGATAATGTTCGGTTTCACGGTAATGTTCTGTCTCTGGTCCACAGTAATGTTCCGTTTCTGGTCCACGATAATGTTGTGTTTCTATTTCACGGCAATGTTCCGTTTCTGGTCCATGATAATGTTCTCTTTCCGTTTCACGGTAATGTTCTGTCTCTTGTCAACGGTAATGTTCCGTCTCTGGTCCACGGTAATGTTCCATCTCTGGTCCACGATAATGTTGTGTTTCTGTTTCACGGTAATGTTCCGTCTCTGGTCCACGGTAATGTTCCGTTTCTGGTCCACGATAATATTGTGTTTCTGTTTCACGGTAATGTTCCCTCTCTGGTCCACGATAATGTTCGTTTTCACGATAATGTTCCGTTTCTGGTCCACGATAATGTTGTGTTTCTATTTCACGGCAATGTTCCGTTTCTGGTCTACGATAATGTTCTCTTTCCGTTTCACGGTAATGTTCTGTCTCTGGTCAACGGTAATGTTCCGTCTCTGGTCCACGGTAATGTTCCGTCTCTGGTCCACGATAATGTTGTGTTTCTGTTTCACGGTAATGTTCTGTCTCTGGTCCATGGTAATGTTCTGTCTCTGGTCGATGGTAATGTTCGGTTTCAAGGTAAAGTTCGGTCTCTGGTCCACAGTAATGTTCTGTCTCTGGTCCACGGTAATGTTCTGTCTCTGGTCCACGGTAATGTCCTGTCTCTGGTCAATGGTAATGTTCTGTCTCTGGTCCACGGTAATGTTCTGTCTCTGGTCCACGGTAATGTTCGATCTCTGGTCCACGATAATGTTCGGTTTCACGGTAATGTTCCGTCTCTGGTCCACGATAAAGTTCTGTTTCTTTTTCACGGTAATGTTCCGTTTCTGGTCCACGATAATGTTCTGTTTCGGTTTCACGGTAATGTTCTGTCTCTGGTCCACGGTAATGTTCTGTCTCTGGTCCACGATAATGTTCCGTTTCACGGTAATGTTCTGTCTCTGGTCCACAGTAATGTTCCGTTTCTGGTCCACGATAATGTTGTGTTTCTATTTCACGGCAATGTTCCGTTTCTGGTCCACGATAATGTTCTCTTTCCGTTTCACGGTAATGTTCTGTCTCTGGTCAACGGTAATGTTCTGTTTCTGTTTCACGGTAATGTTCCGTCTCTGGTCCACGATAATGTTCGGTTTCACGGTAATGTTCGGTTTCACGGTAATGTTCCGTTTCTGGTCCATGATAATATTCTGTTTCACGGTAATGTTCTGTCTCTGGTCCACGCTAATGTTGTGAATCTGTTTCACGGTAATGTTCCGTTTCTGGTCCACGATAATGTTCTGTTTCGGTTTCACGGTAATGTTCTGTCTCTTGTCCACGATAATGTTCTGTGACTGGTCCACGGTAATGTTCCGTTTCTGTTTCACGGTAATGTTCCGTTTCTGGTCCACGATAATGTTCTGTTTCGGTTTCACGGTAATGTTCTGTCTCTGGTCCACGATAATGTTCCGTCTCTGGTCCACGATAATGTTCCGTTTCTGGTCCACGATAATGTTCTGTTTCGGTTTCACGGTAATGTTCTGTCTCTGGTCCACGGTAATGTTCTGTCTCTGGTCCACGGTAATGTTCTGTTTCACGATAATGTTCCGTTTCTGGTCCACGATAATGTTCTGTTTAGGTTTCACGGTAATGTTCTGTCTCTGGTCCACGATAATGTTCCGTCTCTTGTCCACGATAATGTTCTGTCTCTGGTCCACGATAATGTTCCGTTTCTGGTCCACGATAATGTTCTGTTTCGGTTTCACGGTAATGTTCCGTCTCTGGTCCACGGTAATGTTCAGTCTCTGGTCCACGATAATGTTCTCTTTCACGGTAATGTTCCGTTTCTGGTCCATGATAATTTTCTGTTTCACGGTAATGTTCTGTCTCTGGTCCACGCTAATGTTCTGTTTCTGTTTCACGGTAATGTTCCGTCTCTGGTCCACGGTAATGTTCTGTCTCTGGTCCACGGTAATGTTCGATCTCTGGTCTACGATAATGTTCGGTTTCTGTTTCACGGTAATGTTCCGTTTCTGGTCCACGATAATGTTCTGTTTCTGTTTCACGGTAATGTTCCGTTTCTGGTCCACGATAATTTTGTGTTTCTGGTCCACGATAATGTTCTTTCTCTGGTCCATGATAATGTTCTGTTTCTGGTCCACGGTAATGTTCGATCTCTGGTACACGGTAATGTTCGGTTTCACGGTAATGTTCCGTTTCTGGTCCACGATAATGTTCTGTTTCGGTTTAACGGTAATGTTCCGTTTCTGGTCCACGATAATGTTCTGTTTAGGTTTCACGGTAATGTTCTGTCTCTGGTCCACGATAATGTTCCGTCTCTTGTCCACGATAATGTTCTGTCTCTGGTCCACGATAATGTTCCGTTTCTGGTCCACGATAATGTTCTGTTTCGGTTTCACGGTAATGTTCCGTCTCTGGTCCACGGTAATATTCAGTCTCTGGTCCACGATAATGTTCTGTTTCACGGTAATGTTCCGTTTCTGGTCCATGATAATTTTCTGTTTCACGGTAATGTTCTGTCTCTGGTCCACGCTAATGTTCTGTTTCTGTTTCACGGTAATGTTCCGTCTCTGGTCCACGGTAATGTTCTGTCTCTGGTCCACGGTAATGTTCGATCTCTGGTCCACGATAATGTTCGGTTTCTGTTTCACGGTAATGTTCCGTTTCTGGTACACGATAATGTTCTGTTTCTGTTTCACGGTAATGTTCCGTTTCTGGTCCACGATAATTTTGTGTTTCTGGTCCACGATAATGTTCTTTCTCTGGTCCATGATAATGTTCTGTTTCTGGTCCACGGTAATGTTCGATCTCTGGTACACGGTAATGTTCGGTTTCACGGTAATGTTCCGTTTCTGGTCCACGATAATGTTCTGTTTCGGTTTAACGGTAATGTTCCGTTTCTGGTCCACGATAATGTTCTGTTTAGGTTTCACGGTAATGTTCTGTCTCTGGTCCACGATAATGTTCCGTCTCTTGTCCACGATAATGTTCTGTCTCTGGTCCACGATAATGTTCCGTTTCTGGTCCACGATAATGTTCTGTTTCGGTTTCACGGTAATGTTCGGTCTCTGGTCCACGGTAATGTTCCGTCTCTGGTCCACGATAATGTTCTGTTTCACGGTAATGTTCCGTTTCTGGTCCATGATAATTTTCTGTTTCACGGTAATATTCTGTCTCTGGTCCACGCTAATGTTCTGTTTCTGTTTCACGGTAATGTTCCGTCTCTGGTCCACGGTAATGTTCTGTCTCTGGTCCACGGTAATGTTCGATCTCTGGTCCATGATAATGTTCTGTTTCTGTTTCACGGTAATGTTCCGTTTCTGGTCCACGATAATGTTCTGTTTCTGTTTCACGGTAATGTTCCGTTTCTGGTCCACGATAATTTTGTGTTTCTGGTCCACGATAATGTTCTTTCTCTGGTCCATGATAATGTTCTGTTTCTGGTCCACGGTAATGTTCGATCTCTGGTACACGGTAATGTTCGGTTTCACGGTAATGTTCCGTTTCTGGTCCACGATAATGTTCTGTTTCGGTTTAACGGTAATGTTCCGTTTCTGGTCCACGATAATGTTCTGTTTCCGTTTCACGGTAATGTTCTGTCTCTGGTCCACGGTAATGTTCCGTCTCTGGTCCACGGTAATGTTCTGTCTCTGGTCCATGATAATGTTCCGCTTCTGGTCCACGATAATTTTGTGTTTCTGTTTCACGGTAATGTTCCGTTTCTGGTCCACGGTAATGTTGTGTTTCATTTTCACGGTAATGTTCCGTTTCTGGTCCACGATAATGTTCTGTTTCGGTTTCACGGTAATGTTCTGTCTCTGGTCCACGATAATGTTCTGTCTCTGGTCCACGGTAATGTTCTGTTTCTGTTTCAAGGGTAATGGTCCGTTTCTGGTCCATGATAATATTCTGTTTCACGGTAATGTTCTGTCTCTGGTCCACGCTAATGTTCTGTTTCGGTTTCACGGTAATGTTCCGTTTCTGGTCCACGATAATGTTCTGTCTCTGGTCCACGGTAATGTTCTGTTTCTGTTTCACGGTAATGTTCCGTTTCTCGTCCACGATAATGTTCTGTTTCTGTTTCACGGTAATGTTCCGTTTCTGGTCCACAATAAGGTTCTGCTTCGGTTTCACGGTAATGTTCCGTTTCTGGTCCACGATAATGTTCTTTTTCGGTTTCACGGTAATGTTCCGTCTCTGGTCCACGGTAATGTTCCGTCTCTGGTCCACGATAATGTTCTGTTTCTGTTTCACGGTAATGTTCCGTTTCCTGTCCATGATAATTTTCTGTTTCACGGTAATGTTCTGTCTCTGGTCCACGCTAATGTTCTGTTTCTGTTTCACGGTAATGGTCCGTTTCTGGTCCACGATAATGTTGTGTTTCTGTTTCACGGTAATGTTCTGTTTCACGGTAATGTTCTGTCTCTGGTCCACGCTAATGTTCTGTTTCTGTTTCACGGTAATGTTCTGTTTCTGGTCCACGATAATGTTGTGTTTCTGTTTCACGGTAATGTTCCGTTTCTGGTCCACGATAATGTTCTGTTTCGGTTTCACGGTAATGTTTTGTCTCTGGTCCACGCTAATGTTCTGTTTCTGTTTCACGGTAATGGTCCGTTTCTGGTCCACGATAATGTTGTGTTTCTGTTTCACGGTAATGTTCTGTTTCACGGTAATGTTCTGTCTCTGGTCCACGCTAATGTTCTGTTTCTGTTTCACGGTAATGTTCTGTTTGTGGTCCACGATAATGTTGTGTTTCTGTTTCACGGTAATGTTCCGTTTCTGGTCCACGATAATGTTCTGTTTCAGTTTCACGGTAATGTTCTGTCTCTGGTCCACGGTAATGTTCTGTCTCTGGTCCACTGTAATGTTCTGTTTCTGTTTCACGGTAATGTTCCGTTTCTGGTCCACGATAATGTTGTGTATCTGTTTCACGGTAATGTTCTGTTTCTGGTCCACGATAATGTTGTGTTTCTGTTTCACGGTAATGTTCCGTTTCTGGTCCACGATAATGTTCTGTTTCAGTTTCACGGTAATGTTCTGTCTCTGGTCCACGGTAATGTTCTGTCTCTGGTCCACTGTAATGTTCTGTTTCACGGTAATGTTCCGTTTCTGGTCCACGATAATGTTGTGTTTTTGTTTCACGGTAATGTTCCGTCTCTGGTCCACGATAATGTTCGGTTTCACGATAATGTTCCGTTTCTGGTCCACGATAATGTTCTGTTTAGGTTTCAAGGTAATGTTCTGTCTCTGGTCCACGATAATGTTCCGTCTCTGGTCCACGA
The DNA here is from genome assembly GCF_036924035.1 of Leuresthes tenuis. NCBI lineage: Eukaryota > Metazoa > Chordata > Actinopteri > Atheriniformes > Atherinopsidae > Leuresthes > Leuresthes tenuis. The sequence continues at coordinate 34,803,869 of NW_027325355.1, read as the reverse complement.
TAATGTTCTGTCTCTGGTCCACAATAATGTTCTGTTTCTGGTCCACGATAATGTTATGTTTCGATTTCACGATAATGTTCTGTTTCGGTTTCACGGTAATGTTCTGTCTCTGGTCCACGGTAATGTTCTGTCTCTGGTCCACGATAATGTTCGGTTTCACGGTAATGTTCCATTTCTGGTCCACGATAATGTTGTGTATCTGTTTCACGGTAATGTTCCGTTTTTGGTCCACGATAATGTTCTGTTTCGGCTTCATGGTAACGTTCCGTCTCTGGTCCACGGTTATGTTCCGTCTCTGTTTCACGGTAATGTTCCGTTTCTGGTCCATGATAATGTTCTGTTTCACGGTAGTGTTCTGTCTCTTGTCCACGATAATGTTCTGTCTCTGGTCCACGGTAATGTTCCGTTTCTGTTTCACGGTAATGTTCCGTTTCTGGTCCACGATAATGTTCTGTTTCGGTTTCACGGTAATGTTCTGTCTCTGGTCCACGATAATGTTCGGTTTCACGGTAATGTTCCGTCTCTGGTCCACGATAATTTTGTGTTTCTGTTTCACGGTAATGTTCCGTTTCTGGTCCACGATAATGTTCTGTTTCGGTTTCACGGTAATGTTCTGTGTCTGGTCCGAGGTAATGTTCTGTCTCTGGTCCACGATGATGTTCGGTTTCACGGTAATGTTCCGTCTCTGGTCCACGATAATGTTCCGTCTTTGGTCCGCGATAATGTTCTGTCTCTGGTCCATGATAATGTTCCGTTTCTGGTCCACGATAATGTTCTGTTTTGGTTTCACGGTAATGTTCTGTCTCTGGTCCACGGTAATGTTCTGTCTCTGGTCCACGGTAATGTTCTGTTTCTGTTTCACGGTAATGTTCCGTTTCTGGTCCACGATAATGTTGTGTTTCTTTTTCACGGTAATGTTCTGTTTCTGGTCCACGATAATGTTGTGTTTCTGTTTCACGGTAATGTTCCGTCTCTGGTCCACGATAATGTTCGGTTTCACGATAATGTTCCGTTTCTGGTCCAAGATAATGTTCTGTTTCAATTTCACGGCAATGTTCCGTCTCTGGTCCACAGTAATGTTCCGTTTCTGGTCCACGATAATGTTGTGTTTCTATTTCACGGCAATGTTCCGTTTCTGGTCCACGATAATGTTGTCTTTCCGTTTCACGGTAATGTTCTGTCTCTGGTCAACGGTAATGTTCCGTCTCTGGTCCACGGTAATGTTCCGTCTCTGGTCCACGATAATGTTGTGTTTCTGTTTCACGGTAATGTTCCGTCTCTGGTCCACGGTAATGTTCCGTTTCTGGTCCACGATAATGTTCTGTCTCTGGTCCACGGTAATGTTCTGTCTCTGGTCCACGGTAATGTTCGATCTCTGGTCCACGATAATGTTCGGTTTCACGGTAATGTTCCGTCTCTGGTCCACGATAAAGTTCTGTTTCTGTTTCAGGGTAATGTTCCGTTTCTGGTCCACGATAATGTTCTGTTTCGGTTTCACGGTAATGTTCTGTCTGTGGTCCACGGTAATGTTCTGTCTCTGGTCCACGATAATGTTCGGTTTCACGGTAATGTTCTGTCTCTGGTCCACAGTAATGTTCCGTTTCTGGTCCACGATAATGTTGTGTTTCTATTTCACGGCAATGTTCCGTTTCTGGTCCACGATAATGTTCTCTTTCCGTTTCACGGTAATGTTCTGTCTCTGGTCAACGGTAATGTTCCGTCTCTGGTCCACGGTAATGTTCCGTCTCTGGTCCACGATAATGTTGTGTTTCTGTTTCACGGTAATGTTCCGTCTCTGGTCCACGGTAATGTTCCGTTTCTGGTCCACGATAATGTTGTGTTTCTGTTTCACGATAATGTTCCGTCTCTGGTCCACGATAATGTTCGGTTTCACGATAATGTTCCGTCTCTGGTCCACGATAATGTTCTGTCTCTGGTCCACGGTAATGTTCTGTTTCTGTTAAACGGTAATGTTCCGTTTCTGGTCCACGATAATGTTGTGTTTCTATTTCACGGCAATGTTCCGTTTCTGGTCCACGATAATGTTCTCTTTCCGTTTCACGGTAATGTTCTGTCTCTGGTCAACGGTAATGTTCCGTCTCTGGTCCACGGTAATGTTCCGTCTCTGGTCCACGATAATGTTTTGTTTCTGTTTCACGGTAATGTTCTGTCTCTGGTCCATGGTAATGTTCTGTCTCTGGTCGACGGTAATGTTCGGTTTCAAGGTAAAGTTCGGTCTCTGGTCCACAGTAATGTTCTGTCTCTGGTCCACGGTAATGTTCTGTCTCTGGTCCACGGTAATGTCCTGTCTCTGGTCAATGGTAATGTTCTGTCTCTGGTCCACGGTAATGTTCTGTCTCTGGTCCACGGTAATGTTCGATCTCTGGTCCACGATAATGTTCGGTTTCACGGTAATGTTCCGTCTCTGGTCCACGATAATGTTCTGTTTCTGTTTCACGGTAATGTTCCGTTTCTGGTCCACGATAATGTTCTTTTTCGGTTTCACGGTAATGTTCCGTCTCTGGTCCACGATAATGTTCTGTTTCTGTTTCACGGTAATGTTCCGTTTCCTGTCCATGATAATTTTCTGTTTCACGGTAATGTTCTGTCTCTGGTCCACGCTAATGTTCTGTTTCTGTTTCACGGTAATGGTCCGTTTCTGGTCCACGATAATGTTGTGTTTCTGTTTCACGGTAATGTTCTGTTTCACGGTAATGTTCTGTCTCTGGTCCACGCTAATGTTCTGTTTCTGTTTCACGGTAATGTTCTGTTTCTGGTCCACAATAATGTTGTGTTTCTGTTTCACGGTAATGTTCCGTTTCTGGTCCACGATAATGTTCTGTTTCAGTTTCACGGTAATGTTCTGTCTCTGGTCCACGGTAATGTTCTGTCTCTGGTCCACTGTAATGTTCTGTTTCTGTTTCACGGTAATGTTCCGTTTCTGGTCCACGATAATGTTGTGTATCTGTTTCACGGTAATGTTCCGTTTCTGGTCCACGATAATGTTCTGTTTCGGTTTCACGGTAATGTTCCGTTTCTGGTCCACGATAATGTTGTGTTTCGGTTTCACGGTAACGTTCCGTCTCTGGTTCACGGTAATGTTCCGTTTCTGGTCCACGATAATGTTCTGTTTCACGGTAATGTTCTGTCTCTGGTCCACGCTAATGTTCTGTTTCTGTTTCACGGTAATGTTCTGTTTCTGGTCCACGATAATGTTGTGTTTCTGTTTCACGGTAATGTTCCGTTTCTGGTCCACGATAATGTTCTGTTTCAGTTTCACGGTAATGTTCTGTCTCTGGTCCACGGTAATGTTCTGTCTCTGGTCCACTGTAATGTTCTGTTTCTGTTTCACGGTAATGTTCCGTTTCTGGTCCACGATAATGTTGTGTATCTGTTTCACGGTAATGTTCCGTTTCTGGTCCACAATAATTTTCTGTTTCGGTTTCACGGTAATGTTCCGTTTCTGGTCCACGATAATGTTGTGTTTCGGTTTCACGGTAACGTTCCGTCTCTGGTTCACGGTAATGTTCCGTTTCTGGTCCACGATAATGTTCTGTTTCGGTTTCACGGTAATGTTCTGTGTCTGGTCCGAGGTAATGTTCTGTCTCTGGTCCACGATGATGTTCGGTTTCACGGTAATGTTCCGTCTCTGGTCCACGATAATGTTCCGTCTTTGGTCCGCGATAATGTTCTGTCTCTGGTCCATGATAATGTTCCGTTTCTGGTCCACGATAATGTTCTGTTTCGGTTTCACGGTAATGTTCTGTCTCTGGTCCAAGGTAATGTTCTGTCTCTGGTCCACGGTAATGTTCTGTTTCTGTTTCACGGTAATGTTCCGTTTCTGGTCCACGATAATGTTGTGTTTCTTTTTCACGGTAATGTTCTGTTTCTGGTCCACGATAATGTTGTGTTTCTGTTTCACGGTAATGTTCCGTCTCTGGTCCACGATAATGTTCGGTTTCACGATAATGTTCCGTTTCTGGTCCAAGATAATGTTCTGTTTCAATTTCACGGTAATGTTGTTTCTCTGGTCCACGGTAATGTTCCGTTTCTGGTCCACGATAATGTTGTATTTCTGTTTCACGGTAATGTTCCGTTTCTGGTCCACGATAATGTTCTGTTTCGGTTTCACGGTAATGTTCCGTTTCTGGTCCACGATAATGTTGTGTTTCTGTTTCACGGTAATGTTCTGTTTCACAGTAATGTTCTGTCTCTGGTAAACGCTAATTTTCTGTTTCTGTTTCACGGTAATGTTCCGTTTCTGGTCCACGATAATGTTGTGTTTCTGTTTCACGGTAATGTTCCGTTTCTGGTCCACAATAATGTTCTGTTTCGGTTTCACTGTAATGTTCCGTTTCTGGTCCACGATAATGTTCTGTTTCCGTTTCACGGTAATGTTCTGTCTCTGGTCCACGGTAATGTTCCGTCTCTGGTCCACGGTAATGTTCTGTCTCTGGTCCACGCTAATGTTCTGTTTCTATTTCACGGTAATGTTCCGTTCCTGGTCCACGATAATGTTCTGTCTCTGGTCCACGATAATGTTCCGTTTCTGGTCCACGATAATGTTCTGTTTGGGTTTCACGGTAATGTTCTGTCTCTGGTCCACGATAATGTTCCGTTTCTGGTCCACGATAATGTTCTGTTTTGGTTTCACGGTAATGTTCTGTCTCTGGTCCACGGTAATGTTCTGTTTCTGTTTCACGGTAATGTTCCGTTTCTGGTCCACTATAATGTTGTGTTTCTGTTTCACGGTAATGTTCCGTTTATGGTCCACGATAATGTTCTGTTTCGGTTTCACGGTAATGTTCCGTTTCTGGTCCACGATAATGTTCTGTTTCGGTTTCACGGTAATGTTCCGTTTCTGGTCCACGATAATGTTCTGTTTCCGTTTCACGGTAATGTTCTGTCTCTGGTCCACGGTAATGTTCCGTCTCTGGTACACGATAATGTTCTGTCTCTGGTCCATGATAATGTTCCGTTTCTGGTCCACGATAATGTTCAATTTCGGTTTCACGGTAATGTTCTGTCTCTGGTCCACGGTAATGTTCTGTCTCTGGTCCACGATAATGTTGTGTTTCTGTTTCACGGCAATGTTCCGTTTCTGGTCCACGATAATGTTCTGTTTCCGTTTCACGGTAATGTTCTGTCTCTGGTCAACGGTAATGTTCTGTTTCTGTTTCACGGTAATGTACCGTCTCTGGTCCACGATAATGTTCGGTTTCACGGTAATGTTCGGTTTCACGGTAATGTTCTGTCTCTGGTCCACGGTAATGTTCTGTCTCTGGTCCACGATAATGTTCGGTTTCACGATAATGTTCCGTTTCTGGTCCACGATAATGTTCTGTTTAGGTTTCACGGTAATGCTCTGTCTCTGGTCCACGATAATGTTCCGTTTCTGGTCCACGATAATGTTCCGTTTTGGTTTCACGATAATGTTCCGTTTCTGGTCAACGATAATGTTGTGTTTCTGTTTCACGGTAATGTTCTGTTTCTGGTCCACGATAATGTTGTGTTTCTGTTTCACGGTAATGTTCCGTTTCTGGTCCACGATAATGTTCTGTTTCAGTTTCACGGTAATGTTCTGTCTCTGGTCCACGCTAATGTTCTGTTTCTGTTTCACGGTAATGTTCTGTTTCTGGTCCACGATAATGTTGTGTTTCTGTTTCACGGTAATGTTCCGTTTCTGGTCCACGATAATGTTCTGTTTCAGTTTCACGGTAATGTTCTGTCTCTGGTCCACGGTAATGTTCTGTCTCTGGTCCACTGTAATGTTCTGTTTCTGTTTCACGGTAATGTTCCGTTTCTGGTCCACGATAATGTTGTGTATCTGTTTCACGGTAATGTTCCGTTTCTGGTCCACGATAATGTTCTGTTTCGGTTTCACGGTAATGTTCCGTTTCTGGTCCACGATAATGTTGTGTTTCGGTTTCACGGTAACGTTCCGTCTCTGGTTCACGGTAATGTTCCGTTTCTGGTCCACGATAATGTTCTGTTTCAGTTTCACGGTAATGTTCTGTTTCACGGTAATGTTCTGTCTCTGGTCCACGCTAATGTTCTGTTTCTGTTTCACGGTAATGTTCTGTTTCTGGTCCACGATAATGTTGTGTTTCTGTTTCACGGTAATGTTCCGTTTCTGGTCCACGATAATGTTCTGTTTCAGTTTCACGGTAATGTTCTGTCTCTGGTCCACTGTAATGTTCTGTTTCTGTTTCACGGTAATGTTCCGTTTCTGGTCCACGATAATGTTGTGTATCTGTTTCACGGTAATGTTCCGTTTCTGGTCCACGATAATGTTGTGTTTCGGTTTCACGGTAACGTTCCGTCTCTGGTTCACGGTAATGTTCCGTTTCTGGTCCACGATAATGTTGTGTTTTTGTTTCACGGTAATGTTCCGTCTCTGGTCCACGATAATGTTCGGTTTCACGGTAATGTTCCGTTTCTGGTCCACGATAATGTTCTGTTTCGGATTCACGGTAACGTTCCGTCTCTGGTTCACGGTAATGTTCCGTTTCTGGTCCACGATAATGTTGTGTTTTTGTTTCACGGTAATGTTCCGTCTCTGGTCCACGATAATGTTCGGTTTCACGATAATGTTCCGTTTCTGGTCCACGATAATGTTCTGTTTAGGTTTCAAGGTAATGTTCTGTCTCTGGTCCACGATACTGTTCCGTCTCTGGTCCACGATAATGTTCTGTCTCTGGTCCACAATAATGTTCTGTTTCTGGTCCACGATAATGTTATGTTTCGATTTCACGATAATGTTCTGTTTCGGTTTCACGGTAATGTTCTGTCTCTGGTCCACGGTAATGTTCTGTCTCTGGTCCACGATAATGTTCGGTTTCACGGTAATGTTCCATTTCTGGTCCACGATAATGTTGTGTATCTGTTTCACGGTAATGTTCCGTTTTTGGTCCACGATAATGTTCTGTTTCGGCTTCATGGTAACGTTCCGTCTCTGGTCCACGGTAATGTTCCGTCTCTGTTTCACGGTAATGTTCCGTTTCTGGTCCATGATAATGTTCTGTTTCACGGTAATGTTCTGTCTCTGGTCCACGCTAATGTTGTGTTTCTGTTTCACGGTAATGTTCCGTTTCTGGTCCACGATAATGTTCTGTTTCGGTTTCACGGTAATGTTCTGTCTCTTGTCCACGATAATGTTCTGTCTCTGGTCCACGGTAATGTTCCGTTTCTGTTTCACGGTAATGTTCCGTTTCTGGTCCACGATAATGTTCTGTTTCGGTTTCACGGTAATGTTCTGTCTCTGGTCCACGATAATGTTCGGTTTCACGGTAATGTTCCGTCTCTGGTCCACGATAATTTTGTGTTTCTGTTTCACGGTAATGTTCCGTTTCTGGTCCACGATAATGTTCTGTTTCGGTTTCACGGTAATGTTCTGTGTCTGGTCCGAGGTAATGTTCTGTCTCTGGTCCACGATGATGTTCGGTTTCACGGTAATGTTCCGTCTCTGGTCCACGATAATGTTCCGTCTTTGGTCCGCGATAATGTTCTGTCTCTGGTCCATGATAATGTTCCGTTTCTGGTCCACGATAATGTTCTGTTTCGGTTTCACGGTAATGTTCTGTCTCTGGTCCAAGGTAATGTTCTGTCTCTGGTCCACGGTAATGTTCTGTTTCTGTTTCACGGTAATGTTCCGTTTCTGGTCCACGATAATGTTGTGTTTTTTTTTCACGGTAATGTTCTGTTTCTGGTCCACGATAATGTTGTGTTTCTGTTTCACGGTAATGTTCCGTCTCTGGTCCACGATAATGTTCGGTTTCACGATAATGTTCCGTTTCTGGTCCAAGATAATGTTCTGTTTCAATTTCACGGTAATGTTTTTTCTCTGGTCCACGGTAATGTTCCGTTTCTGGTCCACGATAATGTTGTATTTCTGTTTCACGGTAATGTTCCGTTTCTGGTCCACGATAATGTTCTGTTTCGGTTTCACGGTAATGTTCCGTTTCTGGTCCACGATAATGTTGTGTTTCTGTTTCACGGTAATGTTCTGTTTCACAGTAATGTTCTGTCTCTGGTAAACGCTAATTTTCTGTTTCTGTTTCACGGTAATGTTCCGTTTCTGGTCCACGATAATGTTGTGTTTCTGTTTCACGGTAATGTTCCGTTTCTGGTCCACAATAATGTTCTGTTTCGGTTTCACGGTAATGTTCCGTTTCTGGTCCACGATAATGTTCTGTTTCCGTTTCACGGTAATGTTCTGTCTCTGGTCCACGGTAATGTTCCGTCTCTGGTCCACGGTAATGTTCTGTCTCTGGTCCACGCTAATGTTCTGTTTCTATTTCACGGTAATGTTCCGTTCCTGGTCCACGATAATGTTCTGTCTCTGGTCCACGATAATGTTCCGTTTCTGGTCCACGATAATGTTCTGTTTGGGTTTCACGGTAATGTTCTGTCTCTGGTCCACGATAATGTTCCGTTTCTGGTCCACGATAATGTTCTGTTTTGGTTTCACGGTAATGTTCTGTCTCTGGTCCACGGTAATGTTCTGTTTCTGTTTCACGGTAATGTTCCGTTTCTGGTCCACTATAATGTTGTGTTTCTGTTTCACGGTAATGTTCCGTTTATGGTCCACGATAATGTTCTGTTTCGGTTTCACGGTAATGTTCCGTTTCTGGTCCACGATAATGTTCTGTTTCGGTTTCACGGTAATGTTCCGTTTCTGGTCCACGATAATGTTCTGTTTCCGTTTCACGGTAATGTTCTGTCTCTGGTCCACGGTAATGTTCCGTCTCTGGTACACGATAATGTTCTGTCTCTGGTCCATGATAATGTTCCGTTTCTGGTCCACGATAATGTTCAATTTCGGTTTCACGGTAATGTTCTGTCTCTGGTCCACGGTAATGTTCTGTCTCTGGTCCACGATAATGTTGTGTTTCTGTTTCACGGCAATGTTCCGTTTCTGGTCCACGATAATGTTCTGTTTCCGTTTCACGGTAATGTTCTGTCTCTGGTCAACGGTAATGTTCTGTTTCTGTTTCACGGTAATGTACCGTCTCTGGTCCACGATAATGTTCGGTTTCACGGTAATGTTCGGTTTCACGGTAATGTTCTGTCTCTGGTCCACGGTAATGTTCGGTTTCACGATAATGTTCCGTTTCTGGTCCACGATAATGTTCTGTTTAGGTTTCACGGTAATGCTCTGTCTCTGGTCCACGATAATGTTCCGTTTCTGGTCCACGATAATGTTCCGTTTTGGTTTCACGATAATGTTCCGTTTCTGGTCAACGATAATGTTGTGTTTCTGTTTCACGGTAATGTTCCGTTTCTGGTCCACGATAATGTTTTTTTTCGGTTTTACGGTAATGTTCCGTTTCTGGTCCACGATAATTTTCTGTTTCGGTTTCACGGTAATGTTCCGTCTCTGGTCCACGGTAATGTTCCGTCTCTGGTCCACGATAATGTTGTGTTTCTGTTTCACGGTAATGTTCTGTCTCTGGTCCATGGTAATGTTCTGTCTCTGGTCGACGGTAATGTTCGGTTTCAAGGTAAAGTTCGGTCTCTGGTCCACAGTAATGTTCTGTCTCTGGTCCACGGTAATGTTCTGTCTCTGGTCCACGGTAATGTCCTGTCTCTGGTCAATGGTAATGTTCTGTCTCTGGTCCACGGTAATGTTCTGTCTCTGGTCCACGGTAATGTTCTGTCTCTGGTCCACGGTAATGTTCGATCTCTGGTCCACGATAATGTTCGGTTTCACGGTAATGTTCCGTCTCTGGTCCACGATAATGTTCTGTTTCTGTTTCAGGGTAATGTTCCGTTTCTGGTCCACGATAATGTTCTGTTTCGGTTTCACGGTAATGTTCTGTCTGTGGTCCACGGTAATGTTCTGTCTCTGGTCCACGATAATGTTCGGTTTCACGGTAATGTTCTGTCTCTGGTCCACAGTAATGTTCCGTTTCTGGTCCACGATAATGTTGTGTTTCTATTTCACGGCAATGTTCCGTTTCTGGTCCACGATAATGTTGTCTTTCCGTTTCACGGTAATGTTCTGTCTCTGGTCAACGGTAATGTTCCGTCTCTGGTCCACGGTAATGTTCCGTCTCTGGTCCACGATAATGTTGTGTTTCTGTTTCACGGTAATGTTCCGTCTCTGGTCCACGGTAATGTTCCGTTTCTGGTCCACGATAATGTTCTGTCTCTGGTCCACGGTAATGTTCTGTCTCTGGTCCACGGTAATGTTCGATCTCTGGTCCACGATAATGTTCGGTTTCACGGTAATGTTCCGTCTCTGGTCCACGATAATGTTCTGTTTCTGTTTCAGGGTAATGTTCCGTTTCTGGTCCACGATAATGTTCTGTTTCGGTTTCACGGTAATGTTCTGTCTGTCGTCCACGGTAATGTTCTGTCTCTGGTCCACGATAATGTTCGGTTTCACGGTAATGTTCTGTCTCTGGTCCACAGTAATGTTCCGTTTCTGGTCCACGATAATGTTGTGTTTCTATTTCACGGCAATGTTCCGTTTCTGGTCCACGATAATGTTCTCTTTCCGTTTCACGGTAATGTTCTGTCTCTGGTCAACGGTAATGTTCCGTCTCTGGTCCACGGTAATGTTCCGTCTCTGGTACACGATAATGTTGTGTTTCTGTTTCACGGTAATGTTCCGTCTCTGGTCCACGGTAATGTTCCGTTTCTGGTCCACCATTATGTTGTGTTTCTGTTTCACGATAATGTTCCGTCTCTGGTCCACGATAATGTTCGGTTTCACGATAATGTTCCGTTTCTGGTCCACGATAATGTTCTGTCTCTGGTCCACGGTAATGTTCTGTTTCTGTTTCACGGTAATGTTCCGTTTGTGGTCCACGATAATGTTGTGTTTCTATTTCACGGCAATGTTCCGTTTCTGGTCCACGATAATGTTCTCTTTCCGTTTCACGGTAATGTTCTGTCTCTAGTCAACGGTAATATTCCGTCTCTGGTCCACGGTAATGTTCCGTCTCTGGTCCACGATAATGTTGTGTTTCTGTTTCACGGTAATGTTCTGTTTCACAGTAATGTTCTGTCTCTGGTAAACGCTAATGTTCTGTTTCTGTTTCACGGTAATGTTCCGTTTCTGGTCCACGATAATGTTGTGTTTCTGTTTCACGGTAATGTTCCGTTTCTGGTCCACAATAATGTTCTGTTTCGGTTTCACGGTAATGTTCCGTTTCTGATCCACGATAATGTTCTGTTTCCGTTTCACGGTAATGTTCTGTCTCTGGTCCACGGTAATGTTCCGTCTCTGGTCCACGGTAATGTTCTGTCTCTGGTCCAAGCTAATGTTCTGTTTCTATTTCACGGTAATGTTCCGTTCCTGGTCCACGATAATGTTCTGTCTCTGGTCCACGATAATGTTCCGTTTCTGGTCCACGATAATGTTCTGTTTGGGTTTCACGGTAATGTTCTGTCTCTGGTCCACGATAATGTTCCGTTTCTGGTCCACGATAATGTTCTGTTTTGGTTTCACGGTAATGTTCTGTCTCTGGTCCACGGTAATGTTCTGTTTCTGTTTCACGGTAATGTTCCGTTTCTGGTCCACTATAATGTTGTGTTTCTGTTTCACGGTAATGTTCCGTTTATGGTCCACGATAATGTTCTGTTTCGGTTTCACGGTAATGTTCCGTTTCTGGTCCACGATAATGTTCTGTTTCGGTTTCACGGTAATGTTCCGTTTCTGGTCCACGATAATGTTCTATTTCCGTTTCACGGTAATGTTCTGTCTCTGGTCCACGGTAATGTTCCGTCTCTGGTACACGATAATGTTCTGTCTCTGGTCCATGATAATGTTCCGTTTCTGGTCCACGATAATGTTCAATTTCGGTTTCACGGTAATGTTCTGTCTCTGGTCCACGGTAATGTTCTGTCTCTGGTCCACGGTAATGTTCTGTCTCTGGTCCACGGTAATGTTCTGTCTCTGGTCCACAGTAATGTTCCGTTTCTGGTCCACGATAATGTTGTGTTTCTGTTTCACGGCAATGTTCCGTTTCTGGTCCACGATAATGTTCTGTTTCCGTTTCACGGTAATGTTCTGTCTCTGGTCAACGGTAATGTTCTGTTTCTGTTTCACGGTAATGTACCGTCTCTGGTCCACGATAATGTTCGGTTTCACGGTAATGTTCGGTTTCACGGTAATGTTCTGTCTCTGGTCCACGGTAATGTTCTGTCTCTGGTCCACGATAATGTTCGGTTTCACGATAATGTTCCGTTTCTGGTCCACGATAATGTTCTGTTTAGGTTTCACGGTAATGCTCTGTCTCTGGTCCACGATAATGTTCCGTTTCTGGTCCACGATAATGTTCCGTTTTGGTTTCACGATAATGTTCCGTTTCTGGTCAACGATAATGTTGTGTTTCTGTTTCACGGTAATGTTCCGTTTCTGGTCCACGATAATGTTTTTTTTCGGTTTTACGGTAATGTTCCGTTTCTGGTCCACGATAATGTTCTGTTTCGGTTTCACGGTAATGTTCCGTCTCTGGTCCACGGTAATGTTCCGTCTCTGGTCCACGATAATGTTGTGTTTCTGTTTCACGGTAATGTTCTTTCTCTGGTCGACGGTAATGTTCGGTTTCAAGGTAAAGTTCGGTCTCTGGTCCACAGTAATGTTCTGTCTCTGGTCCACGGTAATGTTCTGTCTCTGGTCCACGGTAATGTCCTGTCTCTGGTCAATGGTAATGTTCTGTCTCTGGTCCACGGTAATGTTCTGTCTCTGGTCCACGGTAATGTTCTGTCTCTGGTCCACGGTAATGTTCGATCTCTGGTCCACGATAATGTTCGGTTTCACGGTAATGTTCCGTCTCTGGTCCACGATAATGTTCTGTTTCTGTTTCAGGGTAATGTTCCGTTTCTGGTCCACGATAATGTTCTGTTTCGGTTTCACGGTAATGTTCTGTCTGTGGTCCACGGTAATGTTCTGTCTCTGGTCCACGATAATGTTCGGTTTCACGGTAATGTTCTGTCTCTGGTCCACAGTAATGTTCCGTTTGTGGTCCACGATAATGTTGTGTTTCTATTTCACGGCAATGTTCCGTTTCTGGTCCACGATAATGTTGTCTTTCCGTTTCACGGTAATGTTCTGTCTCTGGTCAACGGTAATGTTCCGTCTCTGGTCCACGGTAATGTTCCGTCCCTGGTCCACGATAATGTTGTGTTTCTGTTTCACGGTAATGTTCCGTCTCTGGTCCACGGTAATGTTCCGTTTCTGGTCCACGATAATGTTCTGTCTCTGGTCCACGGTAATGTTCTGTCTCTGGTCCACGGTAATGTTCGATCTCTGGTCCACGATAATGTTCGGTTTCACGGTAATGTTCCGTCTCTGGTCCACGATAATGTTCTGTTTCTGTTTCAGGGTAATGTTCCGTTTCTGGTCCACGATAATGTTCTGTTTCGGTTTCACGGTAATGTTCTGTCTGTGGTCCACGGTAATGTTCTGTCTCTGGTCCACGATAATGTTCGGTTTCACGGTAATGTTCTGTCTCTGGTCCACAGTAATGTTCCGTTTCTGGTCCACGATAATGTTGTGTTTCTATTTCACGGCAATGTTCCGTTTCTGGTCCACGATAATGTTGTCTTTCCGTTTCACGGTAATGTTCTGTCTCTGGTCAACGGTAATGTTCCGTCTCTGGTCCACGGTAATGTTCCGTCTCTGGTCCACGATAATGTTGTGTTTCTGTTTCACGGTAATGTTCCGTCTCTGGTCCACGGTAATGTTCCGTTTCTGGTCCACGATAATGTTCTGTCTCTGGTCCACGGTAATGTTCTGTCTCTGGTCCACGGTAATGTTCGATCTCTGGTCCACGATAATGTTCGGTTTCACGGTAATGTTCCGTCTCTGGTCCACGATAATGTTCTGTTTCTGTTTCAGGGTAATGTTCCGTTTCTGGTCCACGATAATGTTCTGTTTCGGTTTCACGGTAATGTTCTGTCTGTGGTCCACGGTAATGTTCTGTCTCTGGTCCACGATAATGTTCGGTTTCACGGTAATGTTCTGTCTCTGGTCCACAGTAATGTTCCGTTTCTGGTCCACGATAATGTTGTGTTTCTATTTCACGGCAATGTTCCGTTTCTGGTCCACGATAATGTTGTCTTTCCGTTTCACGGTAATGTTCTGTCTCTGGTCAACGGTAATGTTCCGTCTCTGGTCCACGGTAATGTTCCGTTTCTGGTCCACGATAATGTTCTCTTTCCGTTTCACGGTAATGTTCTGTCTCTGGTCAACGGTAATGTTCCGTCTCTGGTCCACGGTAATGTTCCGTCTCTGGTCCACGATAATGTTGTGTTTCTGTTTCACGGTAATGTTCCGTCTCTGGTCCACGGTAATGTTCCGTTTCTGGTCCACCATTATGTTGTGTTTCTGTTTCACGATAATGTTCCGTCTCTGGTCCACGATAATGTTCGGTTTCACGATAATGTTCCGTCTCTGGTCCACGATAATGTTCTGTCTCTGGTCCACGGTAATGTTCTGTTTCTGTTTCACGGTAATGTTCCGTTTCTGGTCCACGATAATGTTGTGTTTCTATTTCACGGCAATGTTCCGTTTCTGGTCCACGATAATGTTCTCTTTCCGTTTCACGGTAATGTTCTGTCTCTAGTCAACGGTAATGTTCCGTCTCTGGTCCACGGTAATGTTCCGTCTCTGGTCCACGATAATGTTGTGTTTCTGTTTCACGGTAATGTTCTGTTTCACAGTAATGTTCTGTCTCTGGTAAACGCTAATGTTCTGTTTCTGTTTCACGGTAATGTTCCGTTTCTGGTCCACGATAATGTTGTGTTTCTGTTTCACGGTAATGTTCCGTTTCTGGTCCACAATAATGTTCTGTTTCGGTTTCACGGTAATGTTCCGTTTCTGATCCACGATAATGTTCTGTTTCCGTTTCACGGTAATGTTCTGTCTCTGGTCCACGGTAATGTTCCGTCTCTGGTCCACGGTAATGTTCTGTCTCTGGTCCAAGCTAATGTTCTGTTTCTATTTCACGGTAATGTTCCGTTCCTGGTCCACGATAATGTTCTGTCTCTGGTCCACGATAATGTTCCGTTTCTGGTCCACGATAATGTTCTGTTTGGGTTTCACGGTAATGTTCTGTCTCTGGTCCACGATAATGTTCCGTTTCTGGTCCACGATAATGTTCTGTTTTGGTTTCACGGTAATGTTCTGTCTCTGGTCCACGGTAATGTTCTGTTTCTGTTTCACGGTAATGTTCCGTTTCTGGTCCACTATAATGTTGTGTTTCTGTTTCACGGTAATGTTCCGTTTATGGTCCACGATAATGTTCTGTTTCGGTTTCACGGTAATGTTCCGTTTCTGGTCCACGATAATGTTCTGTTTCGGTTTCACGGTAATGTTCCGTTTCTGGTCCACGATAATGTTCTATTTCCGTTTCACGGTAATGTTCTGTCTCTGGTCCACGGTAATGTTCCGTCTCTGGTACACGATAATGTTCTGTCTCTGGTCCATGATAATGTTCCGTTTCTGGTCCACGATAATGTTCAATTTCGGTTTCACGGTAATGTTCTGTCTCTGGTCCACAGTAATGTTCCGTTTCCGGTCCACGATAATGTTGTGTTTCTGTTTCACGGCAATGTTCCGTTTCTGGTCCACTATAATGTTCTGTTTCCGTTTCACGGTAATGTTCTGTCTCTGGTCAACGGTAATGTTCTGTTTCTGTTTCACGGTAATGTACCGTCTCTGGTCCACGATAATGTTCGGTTTCACGGTAATGTTCGGTTTCACGGTAATGTTCTGTCTCTGGTCCACGGTAATGTTCTGTCTCTGGTCCACGATAATGTTCGGTTTCACGATAATGTTCCGTTTCTGGTCCACGATAATGTTCTGTTTAGGTTTCACGGTAATGCTCTGTCTCTGGTCCACGATAATGTTCCGTTTCTGGTCCACGATAATGTTCCGTTTTGGTTTCACGATAATGTTCCGTTTCTGGTCAACGATAATGTTGTGTTTCTGTTTCACGGTAATGTTCCGTTTCTGGTCCACGATAATGTTTTTTTTCGGTTTTACGGTAATGTTCCGTTTCTGGTCCACGATAATGTTCTGTTTCGGTTTCAGGGTAATGTTCCGTCTCTGGTCCACGGTAATGTTCCGTCTCTGGTCCACGATAATGTTGTGTTTCTGTTTCACGGTAATGTTCTTTCTCTGGTCGACGGTAATGTTCGGTTTCAAGGTAAAGTTCGGTCTCTGGTCCACAGTAATGTTCTGTCTCTGGTCCACGGTAATGTTCTGTCTCTGGTCCACGGTAATGTCCTGTCTCTGGTCAATGGTAATGTTCTGTCTCTGGTCCACGGTAATGTTCTGTCTCTGGTCCACGGTAATGTTCTGTCTCTGGTCCACGGTAATGTTCGATCTCTGGTCCACGATAATGTTCGGTTTCACGGTAATGTTCCGTCTCTGGTCCACGATAATGTTCTGTTTCTGTTTCAGGGTAATGTTCCGTTTCTGGTCCACGATAATGTTCTGTTTCGGTTTCACGGTAATGTTCTGTCTGTGGTCCACGGTAATGTTCTGTCTCTGGTCCACGATAATGTTCGGTTTCACGGTAATGTTCTGTCTCTGGTCCACAGTAATGTTCCGTTTGTGGTCCACGATAATGTTGTGTTTCTATTTCACGGCAATGTTCCGTTTCTGGTCCACGATAATGTTGTCTTTCCGTTTCACGGTAATGTTCTGTCTCTGGTCAACGGTAATGTTCCGTCTCTGGTCCACGGTAATGTTCCGTCTCTGGTCCACGATAATGTTGTGTTTCTGTTTCACGGTAATGTTCCGTCTCTGGTCCACGGTAATGTTCCGTTTCTGGTCCACGATAATGTTCTGTCTCTGGTCCACGGTAATGTTCTGTCTCTGGTCCACGGTAATGTTCGATCTCTGGTCCACGATAATGTTCGGTTTCACGGTAATGTTCCGTCTCTGGTCCACGATAATGTTCTGTTTCTGTTTCAGGGTAATGTTCCGTTTCTGGTCCACGATAATGTTCTGTTTCGGTTTCACGGTAATGTTCTGTCTGTGGTCCACGGTAATGTTCTGTCTCTGGTCCACGATAATGTTCGGTTTCACGGTAATGTTCTGTCTCTGGTCCACAGTAATGTTCCGTTTCTGGTCCACGATAATGTTGTGTTTCTATTTCACGGCAATGTTCCGTTTCTGGTCCACGATAATGTTGTCTTTCCGTTTCACGGTAATGTTCTGTCTCTGGTCAACGGTAATGTTCCGTCTCTGGTCCACGGTAATGTTCCGTCTCTGGTCCACGATAATGTTGTGTTTCTGTTTCACGGTAATGTTCCGTCTCTGGTCCACGGTAATGTTCCGTTTCTGGTCCACGATAATGTTCTGTCTCTGGTCCACGGTAATGTTCTGTCTCTGGTCCACGGTAATGTTCGATCTCTGGTCCACGATAATGTTCGGTTTCACGGTAATGTTCCGTCTCTGGTCCACGATAATGTTCTGTTTCTGTTTCAGGGTAATGTTCCGTTTCTGGTCCACGATAATGTTCTGTTTCGGTTTCACGGTAATGTTCTGTCTGTGGTCCACGGTAATGTTCTGTCTCTGGTCCACGATAATGTTCGGTTTCACGGTAATGTTCTGTCTCTGGTCCACAGTAATGTTCCGTTTCTGGTCCACGATAATGTTGTGTTTCTATTTCACGGCAATGTTCCGTTTCTGGTCCACGATAATGTTCTCTTTCCGTTTCACGGTAATGTTCTGTCTCTGGTCAACAGTAATGTTCCGTCTCTGGTCCACGGTAATGTTCCGTCTCTGGTCCACGATAATGTTGTGTTTCTGTTTCACGGTAATGTTCTGTCTCTGGTCCACGATAATGTTCGGTTTCACGATAATGTTCCGTTTCTGGTCCACGATAATGTTCTGTTTAGGTTTCACGGTAATGCTCTGTCTCTGGTCCACGATAATGTTCCGTTTCTGGTCCACGATAATGTTCCGTTTTGGTTTCACGATAATGTTCCGTTTCTGGTCAACGATAATGTTGTGTTTCTGTTTCACGGTAATGTTCCGTTTCTGGTCCACGATAATGTTTTTTTTCGGTTTTACGGTAATGTTCCGTTTCTGGTCCACGATAATTTTCTGTTTCGGTTTCACGGTAATGTTCCGTCTCTGGTCCACGGTAATGTTCCGTCTCTGGTCCACGATAATGTTGTGTTTCTGTTTCACGGTAATGTTCTGTCTCTGGTCCATGGTAATGTTCTGTCTCTGGTCGACGGTAATGTTCGGTTTCAAGGTAAAGTTCGGTCTCTGGTCCACAGTAATGTTCTGTCTCTGGTCCACGGTAATGTTCTGTCTCTGGTCCACGGTAATGTCCTGTCTCTGGTCAATGGTAATGTTCTGTCTCTGGTCCACGGTAATGTTCTGTCTCTGGTCCACGGTAATGTTCTGTCTCTGGTCCACGGTAATGTTCGATCTCTGGTCCACGATAATGTTCGGTTTCACGGTAATGTTCCGTCTCTGGTCCACGATAATGTTCTGTTTCTGTTTCAGGGTAATGTTCCGTTTCTGGTCCACGATAATGTTCTGTTTCGGTTTCACGGTAATGTTCTGTCTGTGGTCCACGGTAATGTTCTGTCTCTGGTCCACGATAATGTTCGGTTTCACGGTAATGTTCTGTCTCTGGTCCACAGTAATGTTCCGTTTCTGGTCCACGATAATGTTGTGTTTCTATTTCACGGCAATGTTCCGTTTCTGGTCCACGATAATGTTGTCTTTCCGTTTCACGGTAATGTTCTGTCTCTGGTCAACGGTAATGTTCCGTCTCTGGTCCACGGTAATGTTCCGTCTCTGGTCCACGATAATGTTGTGTTTCTGTTTCACGGTAATGTTCCGTCTCTGGTCCACGGTAATGTTCCGTTTCTGGTCCACGATAATGTTCTGTCTCTGGTCCACGGTAATGTTCTGTCTCTGGTCCACGGTAATGTTCGATCTCTGGTCCACGATAATGTTCGGTTTCACGGTAATGTTCCGTCTCTGGTCCACGATAATGTTCTGTTTCTGTTTCAGGGTAATGTTCCGTTTCTGGTCCACGATAATGTTCTGTTTCGGTTTCACGGTAATGTTCTGTCTGTCGTCCACGGTAATGTTCTGTCTCTGGTCCACGATAATGTTCGGTTTCACGGTAATGTTCTGTCTCTGGTCCACAGTAATGTTCCGTTTCTGGTCCACGATAATGTTGTGTTTCTATTTCACGGCAATGTTCCGTTTCTGGTCCACGATAATGTTCTCTTTCCGTTTCACGGTAATGTTCTGTCTCTGGTCAACGGTAATGTTCCGTCTCTGGTCCACGGTAATGTTCCGTCTCTGGTCCACGATAATGTTGTGTTTCTGTTTCACGGTAATTTTCCGTCTCTGGTCCACGGTAATGTTCCGTTTCTGGTCCACCATTATGTTGTGTTTCTGTTTCACGATAATGTTCCGTCTCTGGTCCACGATAATGTTCGGTTTCACGATAATGTTCCGTCTCTGGTCCACGATAATGTTCTGTCTCTGGTCCACGGTAATGTTCTGTTTCTGTTTCACGGTAATGTTCCGTTTCTGGTCCACGATAATGTTGTGTTTCTATTTCACGGCAATGTTCCGTTTCTGGTCCACGATAATGTTCTCTTTCCGTTTCACGGTAATGTTCTGTCTCTAGTCAACGGTAATGTTCCGTCTCTGGTCCACGGTAATGTTCCGTCTCTGGTCCACGATAATGTTGTGTTTCTGTTTCACGGTAATGTTCTGTTTCACAGTAATGTTCTGTCTCTGGTAAACGCTAATGTTCTGTTTCTGTTTCACGGTAATGTTCCGTTTCTGGTCCACGATAATGTTGTGTTTCTGTTTCACGGTAATGTTCCGTTTCTGGTCCACAATAATGTTCTGTTTCGGTTTCACGGTAATGTTCCGTTTCTGATCCACGATAATGTTCTGTTTCCGTTTCACGGTAATGTTCTGTCTCTGGTCCACGGTAATGTTCCGTCTCTGGTCCACGGTAATGTTCTGTCTCTGGTCCAAGCTAATGTTCTGTTTCTATTTCACGGTAATGTTCCGTTCCTGGTCCACGATAATGTTCTGTCTCTGGTCCACGATAATGTTCCGTTTCTGGTCCACGATAATGTTCTGTTTGGGTTTCACGGTAATGTTCTGTCTCTGGTCCACGATAATGTTCCGTTTCTGGTCCACGATAATGTTCTGTTTTGGTTTCACGGTAATGTTCTGTCTCTGGTCCACGGTAATGTTCTGTTTCTGTTTCACGGTAATGTTCCGTTTCTGGTCCACTATAATGTTGTCTTTCCGTTTCACGGTAATGTTCTGTCTCTGGTCAACGGTAATGTTCCGTCTCTGGTCCACGGTAATGTTCCGTCTCTGGTCCACGATAATGTTGTGTTTCTGTTTCACGGTAATGTTCCGTCTCTGGTCCACGGTAATGTTCCGTTTCTGGTCCACGATAATGTTCTGTCTCTGGTCCACGGTAATGTTCTGTCTCTGGTCCACGGTAATGTTCGATCTCTGGTCCACGATAATGTTCGGTTTCACGGTAATGTTCCGTCTCTGGTCCACGATAATGTTCTGTTTCTGTTTCAGGGTAATGTTCCGTTTCTGGTCCACGATAATGTTCTGTTTCGGTTTCACGGTAATGTTCTGTCTGTGGTCCACGGTAATGTTCTGTCTCTGGTCCACGATAATGTTCGGTTTCACGGTAATGTTCTGTCTCTGGTCCACAGTAATGTTCCGTTTCTGGTCCACGATAATGTTGTGTTTCTATTTCACGGCAATGTTCCGTTTCTGGTCCACGATAATGTTGTCTTTCCGTTTCACGGTAATGTTCTGTCTCTGGTCAACGGTAATGTTCCGTCTCTGGTCCACGGTAATGTTCCGTCTCTGGTCCACGATAATGTTGTGTTTCTGTTTCACGGTAATGTTCCGTCTCTGGTCCACGGTAATGTTCCGTTTCTGGTCCACGATAATGTTCTGTCTCTGGTCCACGGTAATGTTCTGTCTCTGGTCCACGGTAATGTTCGATCTCTGGTCCACGATAATGTTCGGTTTCACGGTAATGTTCCGTCTCTGGTCCACGATAATGTTCTGTTTCTGTTTCAGGGTAATGTTCCGTTTCTGGTCCACGATAATGTTCTGTTTCGGTTTCACGGTAATGTTCTGTCTGTGGTCCACGGTAATGTTCTGTCTCTGGTCCACGATAATGTTCGGTTTCACGGTAATGTTCTGTCTCTGGTCCACAGTAATGTTCCGTTTCTGGTCCACGATAATGTTGTGTTTCTATTTCACGGCAATGTTCCGTTTCTGGTCCACGATAATGTTCTCTTTCCGTTTCACGGTAATGTTCTGTCTCTGGTCAACAGTAATGTTCCGTCTCTGGTCCACGGTAATGTTCCGTCTCTGGTCCACGATAATGTTGTGTTTCTGTTTCACGGTAATGTTCTGTCTCTGGTCCACGATAATGTTCGGTTTCACGATAATGTTCCGTTTCTGGTCCACGATAATGTTCTGTTTAGGTTTCACGGTAATGCTCTGTCTCTGGTCCACGATAATGTTCCGTTTCTGGTCCACGATAATGTTCCGTTTTGGTTTCACGATAATGTTCCGTTTCTGGTCAACGATAATGTTGTGTTTCTGTTTCACGGTAATGTTCCGTTTCTGGTCCACGATAATGTTTTTTTTCGGTTTTACGGTAATGTTCCGTTTCTGGTCCACGATAATTTTCTGTTTCGGTTTCACGGTAATGTTCCGTCTCTGGTCCACGGTAATGTTCCGTCTCTGGTCCACGATAATGTTGTGTTTCTGTTTCACGGTAATGTTCTGTCTCTGGTCCATGGTAATGTTCTGTCTCTGGTCGACGGTAATGTTCGGTTTCAAGGTAAAGTTCGGTCTCTGGTCCACAGTAATGTTCTGTCTCTGGTCCACGGTAATGTTCTGTCTCTGGTCCACGGTAATGTCCTGTCTCTGGTCAATGGTAATGTTCTGTCTCTGGTCCACGGTAATGTTCTGTCTCTGGTCCACGGTAATGTTCTGTCTCTGGTCCACGGTAATGTTCGATCTCTGGTCCACGATAATGTTCGGTTTCACGGTAATGTTCCGTCTCTGGTCCACGATAATGTTCTGTTTCTGTTTCAGGGTAATGTTCCGTTTCTGGTCCACGATAATGTTCTGTTTCGGTTTCACGGTAATGTTCTGTCTGTGGTCCACGGTAATGTTCTGTCTCTGGTCCACGATAATGTTCGGTTTCACGGTAATGTTCTGTCTCTGGTCCACAGTAATGTTCCGTTTCTGGTCCACGATAATGTTGTGTTTCTATTTCACGGCAATGTTCCGTTTCTGGTCCACGATAATGTTGTCTTTCCGTTTCACGGTAATGTTCTGTCTCTGGTCAACGGTAATGTTCCGTCTCTGGTCCACGGTAATGTTCCGTCTCTGGTCCACGATAATGTTGTGTTTCTGTTTCACGGTAATGTTCCGTCTCTGGTCCACGGTAATGTTCCGTTTCTGGTCCACGATAATGTTCTGTCTCTGGTCCACGGTAATGTTCTGTCTCTGGTCCACGGTAATGTTCGATCTCTGGTCCACGATAATGTTCGGTTTCACGGTAATGTTCCGTCTCTGGTCCACGATAATGTTCTGTTTCTGTTTCAGGGTAATGTTCCGTTTCTGGTCCACGATAATGTTCTGTTTCGGTTTCACGGTAATGTTCTGTCTGTCGTCCACGGTAATGTTCTGTCTCTGGTCCACGATAATGTTCGGTTTCACGGTAATGTTCTGTCTCTGGTCCACAGTAATGTTCCGTTTCTGGTCCACGATAATGTTGTGTTTCTATTTCACGGCAATGTTCCGTTTCTGGTCCACGATAATGTTCTCTTTCCGTTTCACGGTAATGTTCTGTCTCTGGTCAACGGTAATGTTCCGTCTCTGGTCCACGGTAATGTTCCGTCTCTGGTCCACGATAATGTTGTGTTTCTGTTTCACGGTAATTTTCCGTCTCTGGTCCACGGTAATGTTCCGTTTCTGGTCCACCATTATGTTGTGTTTCTGTTTCACGATAATGTTCCGTCTCTGGTCCACGATAATGTTCGGTTTCACGATAATGTTCCGTCTCTGGTCCACGATAATGTTCTGTCTCTGGTCCACGGTAATGTTCTGTTTCTGTTTCACGGTAATGTTCCGTTTCTGGTCCACGATAATGTTGTGTTTCTATTTCACGGCAATGTTCCGTTTCTGGTCCACGATAATGTTCTCTTTCCGTTTCACGGTAATGTTCTGTCTCTAGTCAACGGTAATGTTCCGTCTCTGGTCCACGGTAATGTTCCGTCTCTGGTCCACGATAATGTTGTGTTTCTGTTTCACGGTAATGTTCTGTTTCACAGTAATGTTCTGTCTCTGGTAAACGCTAATGTTCTGTTTCTGTTTCACGGTAATGTTCCGTTTCTGGTCCACGATAATGTTGTGTTTCTGTTTCACGGTAATGTTCCGTTTCTGGTCCACAATAATGTTCTGTTTCGGTTTCACGGTAATGTTCCGTTTCTGATCCACGATAATGTTCTGTTTCCGTTTCACGGTAATGTTCTGTCTCTGGTCCACGGTAATGTTCCGTCTCTGGTCCACGGTAATGTTCTGTCTCTGGTCCAAGCTAATGTTCTGTTTCTATTTCACGGTAATGTTCCGTTCCTGGTCCACGATAATGTTCTGTCTCTGGTCCACGATAATGTTCCGTTTCTGGTCCACGATAATGTTCTGTTTGGGTTTCACGGTAATGTTCTGTCTCTGGTCCACGATAATGTTCCGTTTCTGGTCCACGATAATGTTCTGTTTTGGTTTCACGGTAATGTTCTGTCTCTGGTCCACGGTAATGTTCTGTTTCTGTTTCACGGTAATGTTCCGTTTCTGGTCCACTATAATGTTGTGTTTCTGTTTCACGGTAATGTTCCGTTTATGGTCCACGATAATGTTCTGTTTCGGTTTCACGGTAATGTTCCGTTTCTGGTCCACGATAATGTTCTGTTTCGGTTTCACGGTAATGTTCCGTTTCTGGTCCACGATAATGTTCTGTTTCCGTTTCACGGTAATGTTCTGTCTCTGGTCCACGGTAATGTTCCGTCTCTGGTACACGATAATGTTCTGTCTCTGGTCCATGATAATGTTCCGTTTCTGGTCCACGATAATGTTCAATTTCGGTTTCACGGTAATGTTCTGTCTCTGGTCCACGGTAATGTTCTGTCTCTGGTCCACGGTAATGTTCTGTCTCTGGTCCACGGTAATGTTCTGTCTCTGGTCCACAGTAATGTTCCGTTTCTGGTCCACGATAATGTTGTGTTTCTGTTTCACGGCAATGTTCCGTTTCTGGTCCACGATAATGTTCTGTTTCCGTTTCACGGTAATGTTCTGTCTCTGGTCAACGGTAATGTTCTGTTTCTGTTTCACGGTAATGTACCGTCTCTGGTCCACGATAATGTTCGGTTTCACGGTAATGTTCGGTTTCACGGTAATGTTCTGTCTCTGGTCCACGGTAATGTTCTGTCTCTGGTCCACGATAATGTTCGGTTTCACGATAATGTTCCGTTTCTGGTCCACGATAATGTTCTGTTTAGGTTTCACGGTAATGCTCTGTCTCTGGTCCACGATAATGTTCCGTTTCTGGTCCACGATAATGTTCCGTTTTGGTTTCACGATAATATTCCGTTTCTGGTCAACGATAATGTTGTGTTTCTGTTTCACGGTAATGTTCCGTTTCTGGTCCACGATAATGTTTTTTTTCGGTTTTACGGTAATGTTCCGTTTCTGGTCCACGATAATGTTCTGTTTCGGTTTCACGGTAATGTTCCGTCTCTGGTCCACGGTAATGTTCCGTCTCTGGTCCACGATAATGTTGTGTTTCTGTTTCACGGTAATGTTCTGTCTCTGGTCGACGGTAATGTTCGGTTTCAAGGTAAAGTTCGGTCTCTGGTCCACAGTAATGTTCTGTCTCTGGTCCACGGTAATGTTCTGTCTCTGGTCCACGGTAATGTCCTGTCTCTGGTCAATGGTAATGTTCTGTCTCTGGTCCACGGTAATGTTCTGTCTCTGGTCCACGGTAATGTTCTGTCTCTGGTCCACGGTAATGTTCGATCTCTGGTCCACGATAATGTTCGGTTTCACGGTAATGTTCCGTCTCTGGTCCACGATAATGTTCTGTTTCTGTTTCAGGGTAATGTTCCGTTTCTGGTCCACGATAATGTTCTGTTTCGGTTTCACGGTAATGTTCTGTCTGTGGTCCACGGTAATGTTCTGTCTCTGGTCCACGATAATGTTCGGTTTCACGGTAATGTTCTGTCTCTGGTCCACAGTAATGTTCCGTTTGTGGTCCACGATAATGTTGTGTTTCTATTTCACGGCAATGTTCCGTTTCTGGTCCACGATAATGTTGTCTTTCCGTTTCACGGTAATGTTCTGTCTCTGGTCAACGGTAATGTTCCGTCTCTGGTCCACGGTAATGTTCCGTCTCTGGTCCACGATAATGTTGTGTTTCTGTTTCACGGTAATGTTCCGTCTCTGGTCCACGGTAATGTTCCGTTTCTGGTCCACGATAATGTTCTGTCTCTGGTCCACGGTAATGTTCTGTCTCTGGTCCACGGTAATGTTCGATCTCTGGTCCACGATAATGTTCGGTTTCACGGTAATGTTCCGTCTCTGGTCCACGATAATGTTCTGTTTCTGTTTCAGGGTAATGTTCCGTTTCTGGTCCACGATAATGTTCTGTTTCGGTTTCACGGTAATGTTCTGTCTGTGGTCCACGGTAATGTTCTGTCTCTGGTCCACGATAATGTTCGGTTTCACGGTAATGTTCTGTCTCTGGTCCACAGTAATGTTCCGTTTCTGGTCCACGATAATGTTGTGTTTCTATTTCACGGCAATGTTCCGTTTCTGGTCCACGATAATGTTGTCTTTCCGTTTCACGGTAATGTTCTGTCTCTGGTCAACGGTAATGTTCCGTCTCTGGTCCACGGTAATGTTCCGTCTCTGGTCCACGATAATGTTGTGTTTCTGTTTCACGGTAATGTTCCGTCTCTGGTCCACGGTAATGTTCCGTTTCTGGTCCACGATAATGTTGTGTTTCTGTTTCACGGTAATGTTCTGTCTCTGGTCCACGGTAATGTTCGATCTCTGGTCCACGATAATGTTCGGTTTCACGGTAATGTTCCGTCTCTGGTCCACGATAATGTTCTGTTTCTGTTTCAGGGTAATGTTCCGTTTCTGGTCCACGATAATGTTCTGTTTCGGTTTCACGGTAATGTTCTGTCTGTGGTCCACGGTAATGTTCTGTCTCTGGTCCACGATAATGTTCGGTTTCACGGTAATGTTCTGTCTCTGGTCCACAGTAATGTTCCGTTTCTGGTCCACGATAATGTTGTGTTTCTATTTCACGGCAATGTTCCGTTTCTGGTCCACGATAATGTTCTCTTTCCGTTTCACGGTAATGTTCTGTCTCTGGTCAACAGTAATGTTCCGTCTCTGGTCCACGGTAATGTTCCGTCTCTGGTCCACGATAATGTTGTGTTTCTGTTTCACGGTAATGTTCTGTCTCTGGTCCACGATAATGTTCGGTTTCACGATAATGTTCCGTTTCTGGTCCACGATAATGTTCTGTTTAGGTTTCACGGTAATGCTCTGTCTCTGGTCCACGATAATGTTCCGTTTCTGGTCCACGATAATGTTCCGTTTTGGTTTCACGATAATGTTCCGTTTCTGGTCAACGATAATGTTGTGTTTCTGTTTCACGGTAATGTTCCGTTTCTGGTCCACGATAATGTTTTTTTTCGGTTTTACGGTAATGTTCCGTTTCTGGTCCACGATAATTTTCTGTTTCGGTTTCACGGTAATGTTCCGTCTCTGGTCCACGGTAATGTTCCGTCTCTGGTCCACGATAATGTTGTGTTTCTGTTTCACGGTAATGTTCTGTCTCTGGTCCATGGTAATGTTCTGTCTCTGGTCGACGGTAATGTTCGGTTTCAAGGTAAAGTTCGGTCTCTGGTCCACAGTAATGTTCTGTCTCTGGTCCACGGTAATGTTCTGTCTCTGGTCCACGGTAATGTCCTGTCTCTGGTCAATGGTAATGTTCTGTCTCTGGTCCACGGTAATGTTCTGTCTCTGGTCCACGGTAATGTTCTGTCTCTGGTCCACGGTAATGTTCGATCTCTGGTCCACGATAATGTTCGGTTTCACGGTAATGTTCCGTCTCTGGTCCACGATAATGTTCTGTTTCTGTTTCAGGGTAATGTTCCGTTTCTGGTCCACGATAATGTTCTGTTTCGGTTTCACGGTAATGTTCTGTCTGTGGTCCACGGTAATGTTCTGTCTCTGGTCCACGATAATGTTCGGTTTCACGGTAATGTTCTGTCTCTGGTCCACAGTAATGTTCCGTTTCTGGTCCACGATAATGTTGTGTTTCTATTTCACGGCAATGTTCCGTTTCTGGTCCACGATAATGTTGTCTTTCCGTTTCACGGTAATGTTCTGTCTCTGGTCAACGGTAATGTTCCGTCTCTGGTCCACGGTAATGTTCCGTCTCTGGTCCACGATAATGTTGTGTTTCTGTTTCACGGTAATGTTCCGTCTCTGGTCCACGGTAATGTTCCGTTTCTGGTCCACGATAATGTTCTGTCTCTGGTCCACGGTAATGTTCTGTCTCTGGTCCACGGTAATGTTCGATCTCTGGTCCACGATAATGTTCGGTTTCACGGTAATGTTCCGTCTCTGGTCCACGATAATGTTCTGTTTCTGTTTCAGGGTAATGTTCCGTTTCTGGTCCACGATAATGTTCTGTTTCGGTTTCACGGTAATGTTCTGTCTCTGGTCAACAGTAATGTTCCGTCTCTGGTCCACGGTAATGTTCCGTCTCTGGTCCACGATAATGTTGTGTTTCTGTTTCACGGTAATGTTCTGTCTCTGGTCCACGATAATGTTCGGTTTCACGATAATGTTCCGTTTCTGGTCCACGATAATGTTCTGTTTAGGTTTCACGGTAATGCTCTGTCTCTGGTCCACGATAATGTTCCGTTTCTGGTCCACGATAATGTTCCGTTTTGGTTTCACGATAATGTTCCGTTTCTGGTCAACGATAATGTTGTGTTTCTGTTTCACGGTAATGTTCCGTTTCTGGTCCACGATAATGTTTTTTTTCGGTTTTACGGTAATGTTCCGTTTCTGGTCCACGATAATTTTCTGTTTCGGTTTCACGGTAATGTTCCGTCTCTGGTCCACGGTAATGTTCCGTCTCTGGTCCACGATAATGTTGTGTTTCTGTTTCACGGTAATGTTCTGTCTCTGGTCCATGGTAATGTTCTGTCTCTGGTCGACGGTAATGTTCGGTTTCAAGGTAAAGTTCGGTCTCTGGTCCACAGTAATGTTCTGTCTCTGGTCCACGGTAATGTTCTGTCTCTGGTCCACGGTAATGTCCTGTCTCTGGTCAATGGTAATGTTCTGTCTCTGGTCCACGGTAATGTTCTGTCTCTGGTCCACGGTAATGTTCTGTCTCTGGTCCACGGTAATGTTCGATCTCTGGTCCACGATAATGTTCGGTTTCACGGTAATGTTCCGTCTCTGGTCCACGATAATGTTCTGTTTCTGTTTCAGGGTAATGTTCCGTTTCTGGTCCACGATAATGTTCTGTTTCGGTTTCACGGTAATGTTCTGTCTGTGGTCCACGGTAATGTTCTGTCTCTGGTCCACGATAATGTTCGGTTTCACGGTAATGTTCTGTCTCTGGTCCACAGTAATGTTCCGTTTCTGGTCCACGATAATGTTGTGTTTCTATTTCACGGCAATGTTCCGTTTCTGGTCCACGATAATGTTGTCTTTCCGTTTCACGGTAATGTTCTGTCTCTGGTCAACGGTAATGTTCCGTCTCTGGTCCACGGTAATGTTCCGTCTCTGGTCCACGATAATGTTGTGTTTCTGTTTCACGGTAATGTTCCGTCTCTGGTCCACGGTAATGTTCCGTTTCTGGTCCACGATAATGTTCTGTCTCTGGTCCACGGTAATGTTCTGTCTCTGGTCCACGGTAATGTTCGATCTCTGGTCCACGATAATGTTCGGTTTCACGGTAATGTTCCGTCTCTGGTCCACGATAATGTTCTGTTTCTGTTTCAGGGTAATGTTCCGTTTCTGGTCCACGATAATGTTCTGTTTCGGTTTCACGGTAATGTTCTGTCTGTCGTCCACGGTAATGTTCTGTCTCTGGTCCACGATAATGTTCGGTTTCACGGTAATGTTCTGTCTCTGGTCCACAGTAATGTTCCGTTTCTGGTCCACGATAATGTTGTGTTTCTATTTCACGGCAATGTTCCGTTTCTGGTCCACGATAATGTTCTCTTTCCGTTTCACGGTAATGTTCTGTCTCTGGTCAACGGTAATGTTCCGTCTCTGGTCCACGGTAATGTTCCGTCTCTGGTCCACGATAATGTTGTGTTTCTGTTTCACGGTAATGTTCCGTCTCTGGTCCACGGTAATGTTCCGTTTCTGGTCCACCATTATGTTGTGTTTCTGTTTCACGATAATGTTCCGTCTCTGGTCCACGATAATGTTCGGTTTCACGATAATGTTCCGTCTCTGGTCCACGATAATGTTCTGTCTCTGGTCCACGGTAATGTTCTGTTTCTGTTTCACGGTAATGTTCCGTTTCTGGTCCACGATAATGTTGTGTTTCTATTTCACGGCAATGTTCCGTTTCTGGTCCACGATAATGTTCTCTTTCCGTTTCACGGTAATGTTCTGTCTCTAGTCAACGGTAATGTTCCGTCTCTGGTCCACGGTAATGTTCCGTCTCTGGTCCACGATAATGTTGTGTTTCTGTTTCACGGTAATGTTCTGTTTCACAGTAATGTTCTGTCTCTGGTAAACGCTAATGTTCTGTTTCTGTTTCACGGTAATGTTCGGTTTCTGGTCCACGATAATGTTGTGTTTCTGTTTCACGGTAATGTTCCGTTTCTGGTCCACAATAATGTTCTGTTTCGGTTTCACGGTAATGTTCCGTTTCTGATCCACGATAATGTTCTGTTTCCGTTTCACGGTAATGTTCTGTCTCTGGTCCACGGTAATGTTCCGTCTCTGGTCCACGGTAATGTTCTGTCTCTGGTCCAAGCTAATGTTCTGTTTCTATTTCACGGTAATGTTCCGTTCCTGGTCCACGATAATGTTCTGTCTCTGGTCCACGATAATGTTCCGTTTCTGGTCCACGATAATGTTCTGTTTGGGTTTCACGGTAATGTTCTGTCTCTGGTCCACGATAATGTTCCGTTTCTGGTCCACGATAATGTTCTGTTTTGGTTTCACGGTAATGTTCTGTCTCTGGTCCACGGTAATGTTCTGTTTCTGTTTCACGGTAATGTTCCGTTTCTGGTCCACGATAATGTTCTGTTTCGGTTTCACGGTAATGTTCTGTCTCTGGTCAACAGTAATGTTCCGTCTCTGGTCCACGGTAATGTTCCGTCTCTGGTCCACGATAATGTTGTGTTTCTGTTTCACGGTAATGTTCTGTCTCTGGTCCACGATAATGTTCGGTTTCACGATAATGTTCCGTTTCTGGTCCACGATAATGTTCTGTTTAGGTTTCACGGTAATGCTCTGTCTCTGGTCCACGATAATGTTCCGTTTCTGGTCCACGATAATGTTCCGTTTTGGTTTCACGATAATGTTCCGTTTCTGGTCAACGATAATGTTGTGTTTCTGTTTCACGGTAATGTTCCGTTTCTGGTCCACGATAATGTTTTTTTTCGGTTTTACGGTAATGTTCCGTTTCTGGTCCACGATAATTTTCTGTTTCGGTTTCACGGTAATGTTCCGTCTCTGGTCCACGGTAATGTTCCGTCTCTGGTCCACGATAATGTTGTGTTTCTGTTTCACGGTAATGTTCTGTCTCTGGTCCATGGTAATGTTCTGTCTCTGGTCGACGGTAATGTTCGGTTTCAAGGTAAAGTTCGGTCTCTGGTCCACAGTAATGTTCTGTCTCTGGTCCACGGTAATGTTCTGTCTCTGGTCCACGGTAATGTCCTGTCTCTGGTCAATGGTAATGTTCTGTCTCTGGTCCACGGTAATGTTCTGTCTCTGGTCCACGGTAATGTTCTGTCTCTGGTCCACGGTAATGTTCGATCTCTGGTCCACGATAATGTTCGGTTTCACGGTAATGTTCCGTCTCTGGTCCACGATAATGTTCTGTTTCTGTTTCAGGGTAATGTTCCGTTTCTGGTCCACGATAATGTTCTGTTTCGGTTTCACGGTAATGTTCTGTCTGTGGTCCACGGTAATGTTCTGTCTCTGGTCCACGATAATGTTCGGTTTCACGGTAATGTTCTGTCTCTGGTCCACAGTAATGTTCCGTTTCTGGTCCACGATAATGTTGTGTTTCTATTTCACGGCAATGTTCCGTTTCTGGTCCACGATAATGTTGTCTTTCCGTTTCACGGTAATGTTCTGTCTCTGGTCAACGGTAATGTTCCGTCTCTGGTCCACGGTAATGTTCCGTCTCTGGTCCACGATAATGTTGTGTTTCTGTTTCACGGTAATGTTCCGTCTCTGGTCCACGGTAATGTTCCGTTTCTGGTCCACGATAATGTTCTGTCTCTGGTCCACGGTAATGTTCTGTCTCTGGTCCACGGTAATGTTCGATCTCTGGTCCACGATAATGTTCGGTTTCACGGTAATGTTCCGTCTCTGGTCCACGATAATGTTCTGTTTCTGTTTCAGGGTAATGTTCCGTTTCTGGTCCACGATAATGTTCTGTTTCGGTTTCACGGTAATGTTCTGTCTCTGGTCAACAGTAATGTTCCGTCTCTGGTCCACGGTAATGTTCCGTCTCTGGTCCACGATAATGTTGTGTTTCTGTTTCACGGTAATGTTCTGTCTCTGGTCCACGATAATGTTCGGTTTCACGATAATGTTCCGTTTCTGGTCCACGATAATGTTCTGTTTAGGTTTCACGGTAATGCTCTGTCTCTGGTCCACGATAATGTTCCGTTTCTGGTCCACGATAATGTTCCGTTTTGGTTTCACGATAATGTTCCGTTTCTGGTCAACGATAATGTTGTGTTTCTGTTTCACGGTAATGTTCCGTTTCTGGTCCACGATAATGTTTTTTTTCGGTTTTACGGTAATGTTCCGTTTCTGGTCCACGATAATTTTCTGTTTCGGTTTCACGGTAATGTTCCGTCTCTGGTCCACGGTAATGTTCCGTCTCTGGTCCACGATAATGTTGTGTTTCTGTTTCACGGTAATGTTCTGTCTCTGGTCCATGGTAATGTTCTGTCTCTGGTCGACGGTAATGTTCGGTTTCAAGGTAAAGTTCGGTCTCTGGTCCACAGTAATGTTCTGTCTCTGGTCCACGGTAATGTTCTGTCTCTGGTCCACGGTAATGTCCTGTCTCTGGTCAATGGTAATGTTCTGTCTCTGGTCCACGGTAATGTTCTGTCTCTGGTCCACGGTAATGTTCTGTCTCTGGTCCACGGTAATGTTCGATCTCTGGTCCACGATAATGTTCGGTTTCACGGTAATGTTCCGTCTCTGGTCCACGATAATGTTCTGTTTCTGTTTCAGGGTAATGTTCCGTTTCTGGTCCACGATAATGTTCTGTTTCGGTTTCACGGTAATGTTCTGTCTGTGGTCCACGGTAATGTTCTGTCTCTGGTCCACGATAATGTTCGGTTTCACGGTAATGTTCTGTCTCTGGTCCACAGTAATGTTCCGTTTCTGGTCCACGATAATGTTGTGTTTCTATTTCACGGCAATGTTCCGTTTCTGGTCCACGATAATGTTGTCTTTCCGTTTCACGGTAATGTTCTGTCTCTGGTCAACGGTAATGTTCCGTCTCTGGTCCACGGTAATGTTCCGTCTCTGGTCCACGATAATGTTGTGTTTCTGTTTCACGGTAATGTTCCGTCTCTGGTCCACGGTAATGTTCCGTTTCTGGTCCACGATAATGTTCTGTCTCTGGTCCACGGTAATGTTCTGTCTCTGGTCCACGGTAATGTTCGATCTCTGGTCCACGATAATGTTCGGTTTCACGGTAATGTTCCGTCTCTGGTCCACGATAATGTTCTGTTTCTGTTTCAGGGTAATGTTCCGTTTCTGGTCCACGATAATGTTCTGTTTCGGTTTCACGGTAATGTTCTGTCTGTCGTCCACGGTAATGTTCTGTCTCTGGTCCACGATAATGTTCGGTTTCACGGTAATGTTCTGTCTCTGGTCCACAGTAATGTTCCGTTTCTGGTCCACGATAATGTTGTGTTTCTATTTCACGGCAATGTTCCGTTTCTGGTCCACGATAATGTTCTCTTTCCGTTTCACGGTAATGTTCTGTCTCTGGTCAACGGTAATGTTCCGTCTCTGGTCCACGGTAATGTTCCGTCTCTGGTCCACGATAATGTTGTGTTTCTGTTTCACGGTAATGTTCCGTCTCTGGTCCACGGTAATGTTCCGTTTCTGGTCCACCATTATGTTGTGTTTCTGTTTCACGATAATGTTCCGTCTCTGGTCCACGATAATGTTCGGTTTCACGATAATGTTCCGTCTCTGGTCCACGATAATGTTCTGTCTCTGGTCCACGGTAATGTTCTGTTTCTGTTTCACGGTAATGTTCCGTTTCTGGTCCACGATAATGTTGTGTTTCTATTTCACGGCAATGTTCCGTTTCTGGTCCACGATAATGTTCTCTTTCCGTTTCACGGTAATGTTCTGTCTCTAGTCAACGGTAATGTTCCGTCTCTGGTCCACGGTAATGTTCCGTCTCTGGTCCACGATAATGTTGTGTTTCTGTTTCACGGTAATGTTCTGTTTCACAGTAATGTTCTGTCTCTGGTAAACGCTAATGTTCTGTTTCTGTTTCACGGTAATGTTCGGTTTCTGGTCCACGATAATGTTGTGTTTCTGTTTCACGGTAATGTTCCGTTTCTGGTCCACAATAATGTTCTGTTTCGGTTTCACGGTAATGTTCCGTTTCTGATCCACGATAATGTTCTGTTTCCGTTTCACGGTAATGTTCTGTCTCTGGTCCACGGTAATGTTCCGTCTCTGGTCCACGGTAATGTTCTGTCTCTGGTCCAAGCTAATGTTCTGTTTCTATTTCACGGTAATGTTCCGTTCCTGGTCCACGATAATGTTCTGTCTCTGGTCCACGATAATGTTCCGTTTCTGGTCCACGATAATGTTCTGTTTGGGTTTCACGGTAATGTTCTGTCTCTGGTCCACGATAATGTTCCGTTTCTGGTCCACGATAATGTTCTGTTTTGGTTTCACGGTAATGTTCTGTCTCTGGTCCACGGTAATGTTCTGTTTCTGTTTCACGGTAATGTTCCGTTTCTGGTCCACTATAATGTTGTGTTTCTGTTTCACGGTAATGTTCCGTTTATGGTCCACGATAATGTTCTGTTTCGGTTTCACGGTAATGTTCCGTTTCTGGTCCACGATAATGTTCTGTTTCGGTTTCACGGTAATGTTCCGTTTCTGGTCCACGATAATGTTCTGTTTCCGTTTCACGGTAATGTTCTGTCTCTGGTCCACGGTAATGTTCCGTCTCTGGTACACGATAATGTTCTGTCTCTGGTCCATGATAATGTTCCGTTTCTGGTCCACGATAATGTTCAATTTCGGTTTCACGGTAATGTTCTGTCTCTGGTCCACGGTAATGTTCTGTCTCTGGTCCACGATAATGTTCTGTCTCTGGTCCACGGTAATGTTCTGTCTCTGGTCCACGGTAATGTTCCGTTTCTGGTCCACGATAATGTTGTGTTTCTGTTTCACGGCAATGTTCCGTTTCTGGTCCACGATAATGTTCTGTTTCCGTTTCACGGTAATGTTCTGTCTCTGGTCAACGGTAATGTACCGTCTCTGGTCCACGATAATGTTCGGTTTCACGGTAATGTTCGGTTTCACGGTAATGTTCTGTCTCTGGTCCACGATAATGTTCGGTTTCACGATAATGTTCCGTTTCTGGTCCACGATAATGTTCTGTTTAGGTTTCACGGTAATGCTCTGTCTCTGGTCCACGATAATGTTCCGTTTCTGGTCCACGATAATGTTCCGTTTTGGTTTCACGATAATGTTCCGTTTCTGGTCAACGATAATGTTGTGTTTCTGTTTCACGGTAATGTTCCGTTTCTGGTCCACGATAATGTGTTTTTTCGGTTTTACGGTAATGTTCCGTTTCTGGTCCACGATAATGTTCTGTTTCGGTTTCACGGTAATGTTCCGTCTCTGGTCCACGGTAATGTTCCGTCTCTGGTCCACGATAATGTTGTGTTTCTGTTTCACGGTAATGTTCTGTCTCTGGTCGACGGTAATGTTCGGTTTCAAGGTAAAGTTCGGTCTCTGGTCCACAGTAATGTTCTGTCTCTGGTCCACGGTAATGTTCTGTCTCTGGTCCACGGTAATGTCCTGTCTCTGGTCAATGGTAATGTTCTGTCTCTGGTCCACGGTAATTCAATTCAATTCAATTCAATTTTATTTATATAGCGCCAGATTACAACAATTGTCATCTCAAGGCACTTAAGTAATATAGTCCAATTCAAGCCAATTGGAATTCAATTCATTGTAATCATAATCCAATTAATTCATATAGAGCTAATTAAAAAAATTAATATCCTAGCTAAGGAAACCAACAGATTGCACCGAAATGTGTCTTCAGTCCAATCTCCCGTCCTGAGCGTGCCTGTGGCAACTGTGGAAAGGAACGACTCCCTTTTAACAGGAAGAAACCTCTGGCAGAACCAGACTCAGGAAGGGTGGCCATCCGCCTCGACCAGCTGGGGTTTGAGAAGACAGAAAAGAGGGAAAAGAGGGGGGAAAAACACCATAACGCCATTCAAAGGATATCTGTTGGAACAGGGAAACATAGGTTAATAACCACAATAATGTCACATGTACATAAAATCAATTTTGAAATTAAACAGGGGGAAAAAGAGAGCAAAGTGAGGAAAGGTGTGACAGATGAGGTCCCCCAGCAGTCTAAGCCTATAGCAGCTTAACTATGGGATGTTTCAGGATTACCTGAGCCATCCCTAACTATAAGCTTTATCGAAAAGAAAAGTTTTAAGCCTAATCTTAAAAGTGGAAAGGGTGTCTGCTTCCCGGACATTTACTGGCAGCTTATTCCACAAGAGAGGGGCCTGATAACTGAAGGCTCTACCTCCCATTCTACTTTTAGAAACTCTGGGAACAACAAGTAAACCTGCAGTTTGGGAGCGAAGTGCTCTGTTAGGAAAATATTGTACAATGAGATCTTTAAGATATGATGGAGTTCGGTCAGTAAGAGCTTTATATGTGAGGAGAAGAATCTTAAATTCTATTCTGAATTTAACAGGGAGCCAATGAAGAGAAGCTAAAACTGGAGAAACATGATCTCTCCTGTTAGTTCTCATCAGAACTCTGGCTGCAGCATTTTGGATCAGCTGGAGGCTTTTCAGAGAATATGTGGGACAGCCCAATAATAAGGAATTACAGTAGTCCAATCTTGAAGTAACAAATGCATGAACTAGTTTCTCTGCATCACCTTGAGACAGGATGTTCCTGATTTTGGCAATATTACGAAGGTGAAAGAAGGCAGTCCTAGAAACCAGTTTTATATGTGCGTCAAATGATAAATTCTGGTCAAAAATAACTCCAAGGTTCCTCACTGTAGAACTAGAAGCCAAGGAAATACCATCTAGAGTAACTATATAACTAGACAATTTCTCCCTGAAGTGCTCAGGTCCAAAGAGAACAACTTCAGTTTTGTCTGAATTTAAAAGCAGACAGTTCTGAGTCATCCAGGTCTTTATGTCTTTAAGACAGGCTTGTAGCCTGACCAACCTGTAGGTTTCATCTGGTTTCATAGATAAGTACAGCTGAGTATCATCAGCATAACAATGGAAATTTATGCCATGCTGTCTGATAATGTTACCTAATGGAAGCATGTATAAAGTAAAAAGAATTGGTCCAAGCACAGAACCCTGAGGAACTCCATGACTTACTCCAACGTGTGAGGAAGATTCCTCATTTACAAGAACAAACTGGAATCTATCAGATAAATATGACTTAAACCAGCCTAATGCAGTTCCTTTAATCCCAATAACATGTTCAAGTCTCTGTAACAGAATGCTGTGATCGATCGTATCAAATGCAGCACTGAGATCCAACAGGACAAGCACAGAAACAAGTCCGCTATCAGAAGCTAACAGGAGATCATTGGTAACTTTCACCAGTGCCGTTTCTGTGCTATGATGCACTCTGAATCCTGACTGAAACTCTTCAAACAGATTATTTCTATGTAAATGATCACAAAGTTGAACTGCAACTATTTTTTCAAGAACTTTGGACAAAAAAGGGAGATTGGATATAGGTCGATAATTAGCCAACACTTCTGAATCAAGAGTAGGTTTTTTAAGTAAAGGTTTAATTACAGCAACCTTAAAAGTCTGAGGTACATATCCTATCAACAAAGACCGATTGATCAAATCCAATATGGAAGTGTCAATTAAGGGGAAAACCTCCTTGAACAGTCTGGTTGGGATTGGGTCTAACATACAAGTTGATGGTTTAGAAGAGACTATTGCTGTTGTTAGCTCAGAAAGATCAACTGGACAGAAGCTGTCTAAATACAATTCAGGTTCGAAAGATACTTCTAAAGCTGCTCTACTTGATGATACATCAGTGATAATAATGGGAAGGATTCAATTAATCTTCTCTCTGATAGAAACAATTTTATTGATGAAGAATCTCATGAAATCATCACTGCTGAGAGTTAAAGGAATACATGGCTCAACAGAGCTCGGAGTCTTTGTCAGTCTGGCAACAGTGCTGAAAAGAAACCTGGGATTA
This sequence comes from Leuresthes tenuis, assembly GCF_036924035.1. Classification (NCBI taxonomy): domain Eukaryota; kingdom Metazoa; phylum Chordata; class Actinopteri; order Atheriniformes; family Atherinopsidae; genus Leuresthes; species Leuresthes tenuis. Next base: position 34,766,065 of record NW_027325355.1, on the reverse strand, counting down.
TTCTTATTCTCTTCTATCAATAATGAATAATACGCAGTTCTAGCTTTACGAAGTGCTTTCTTATACGTTATTAAACTATCTTTCCAGACTAATTGAGACTCTTCTAAATTAGAGGAACGCCACTGTCTCTCCAGCTTTCTTGCAGTCTGCTTTAACGCACGCAGCTGTGAATTATACCAAGGAGCCAACCTCTTCTGACTGATTACCTTCCTTTTCAGAGGGGCAACATTGTCCAGTGTTGTACGCATTGAAGCTGTAGTGCTGTCAACAAGAGAGTCAAGTTCTACTGGAGTAAAATTTAGGTAGCCATCCTGTGTCATATCAGCACATGGCAGTGAAGAAAAGGATGATGAAATCAACTCTTTAAATCTGGTTACAGCATTCTCTGACAGACACCTTCTATATGTAGAATTCTTCTCAGAAACCGTGTAGTCAAGTAATGTAAATTCAAAAGTTATTAAAAAATGGTCAGACAAGACAGGGTTATGAGGGAACACTGTTCTGTCTCTGGTCCACGGTAATGTTCTGTCTCTGGTCCACGGTAATGTTCGATCTCTGGTCCACGATAATGTTCGGTTTCACGGTAATGTTCCGTCTCTGGTCCACGATAATGTTCTGTTTCTGTTTCAGGGTAATGTTCCGTTTCTGGTCCACGATAATGTTCTGTTTCGGTTTCACGGTAATGTTCTGTCTGTGGTCCACGGTAATGTTCTGTCTCTGGTCCACGATAATGTTCGGTTTCACGGTAATGTTCTGTCTCTGGTCCACAGTAATGTTCCGTTTGTGGTCCACGATAATGTTGTGTTTCTATTTCACGGCAATGTTCCGTTTCTGGTCCACGATAATGTTGTCTTTCCGTTTCACGGTAATGTTCTGTCTCTGGTCAACGGTAATGTTCCGTCTCTGGTCCACGGTAATGTTCCGTCTCTGGTCCACGATAATGTTGTGTTTCTGTTTCACGGTAATGTTCCGTCTCTGGTCCACGATAATGTTCTGTCTCTGGTCCACGGTAATGTTCTGTCTCTGGTCCACGGTAATGTTCGATCTCTGGTCCACGATAATGTTCGGTTTCACGGTAATGTTCCGTCTCTGGTCCACGATAATGTTCTGTTTCTGTTTCAGGGTAATGTTCCGTTTCTGGTCCACGATAATGTTCTGTTTCGGTTTCACGGTAATGTTCTGTCTGTGGTCCACGGTAATGTTCTGTCTCTGGTCCACGATAATGTTCGGTTTCACGGTAATGTTCTGTCTCTGGTCCACAGTAATGTTCCGTTTCTGGTCCACGATAATGTTGTGTTTCTATTTCACGGCAATGTTCCGTTTCTGGTCCACGATAATGTTGTCTTTCCGTTTCACGGTAATGTTCTGTCTCTGGTCAACGGTAATGTTCCGTCTCTGGTCCACGGTAATGTTCCGTCTCTGGTCCACGATAATGTTGTGTTTCTGTTTCACGGTAATGTTCCGTCTCTGGTCCACGGTAATGTTCCGTTTCTGGTCCACGATAATGTTCTGTCTCTGGTCCACGGTAATGTTCTGTCTCTGGTCCACGGTAATGTTCGATCTCTGGTCCACGATAATGTTCGGTTTCACGGTAATGTTCCGTCTCTGGTCCACGATAATGTTCTGTTTCTGTTTCAGGGTAATGTTCCGTTTCTGGTCCACGATAATGTTCTGTTTCGGTTTCACGGTAATGTTCTGTCTGTGGTCCACGGTAATGTTCTGTCTCTGGTCCACGATAATGTTCGGTTTCACGGTAATGTTCTGTCTCTGGTCAACGGTAATGTTCCGTCTCTGGTCCACGGTAATGTTCCGTCTCTGGTCCACGATAATGTTGTGTTTCTGTTTCACGGTAATGTTCCGTCTCTGGTCCACGGTAATGTTCCGTTTCTGGTCCACGATAATGTTCTGTCTCTGGTCCACGGTAATGTTCTGTCTCTGGTCCACGGTAATGTTCGATCTCTGGTCCACGATAATGTTCGGTTTCACGGTAATGTTCCGTCTCTGGTCCACGATAATGTTCTGTTTCTGTTTCAGGGTAATGTTCCGTTTCTGGTCCACGATAATGTTCTGTTTCGGTTTCACGGTAATGTTCTGTCTGTCGTCCACGGTAATGTTCTGTCTCTGGTCCACGATAATGTTCGGTTTCACGGTAATGTTCTGTCTCTGGTCCACAGTAATGTTCCGTTTCTGGTCCACGATAATGTTGTGTTTCTATTTCACGGCAATGTTCCGTTTCTGGTCCACGATAATGTTCTCTTTCCGTTTCACGGTAATGTTCTGTCTCTGGTCAACGGTAATGTTCCGTCTCTGGTCCACGGTAATGTTCCGTCTCTGGTCCACGATAATGTTGTGTTTCTGTTTCACGGTAATGTTCCGTCTCTGGTCCACGGTAATGTTCCGTTTCTGGTCCACCATTATGTTGTGTTTCTGTTTCACGATAATGTTCCGTCTCTGGTCCACGATAATGTTCGGTTTCACGATAATGTTCCGTCTCTGGTCCACGATAATGTTCTGTCTCTGGTCCACGGTAATGTTCTGTTTCTGTTTCACGGTAATGTTCCGTTTCTGGTCCACGATAATGTTGTGTTTCTATTTCACGGCAATGTTCCGTTTCTGGTCCACGATAATGTTCTCTTTCCGTTTCACGGTAATGTTCTGTCTCTAGTCAACGGTAATGTTCCGTCTCTGGTCCACGGTAATGTTCCGTCTCTGGTCCACGATAATGTTGTGTTTCTGTTTCACGGTAATGTTCTGTTTCACAGTAATGTTCTGTCTCTGGTAAACGCTAATGTTCTGTTTCTGTTTCACGGTAATGTTCGGTTTCTGGTCCACGATAATGTTGTGTTTCTGTTTCACGGTAATGTTCCGTTTCTGGTCCACAATAATGTTCTGTTTCGGTTTCACGGTAATGTTCCGTTTCTGATCCACGATAATGTTCTGTTTCCGTTTCACGGTAATGTTCTGTCTCTGGTCCACGGTAATGTTCCGTCTCTGGTCCACGGTAATGTTCTGTCTCTGGTCCAAGCTAATGTTCTGTTTCTATTTCACGGTAATGTTCCGTTCCTGGTCCACGATAATGTTCTGTCTCTGGTCCACGATAATGTTCCGTTTCTGGTCCACGATAATGTTCTGTTTGGGTTTCACGGTAATGTTCTGTCTCTGGTCCACGATAATGTTCCGTTTCTGGTCCACGATAATGTTCTGTTTTGGTTTCACGGTAATGTTCTGTCTCTGGTCCACGGTAATGTTCTGTTTCTGTTTCACGGTAATGTTCCGTTTCTGGTCCACTATAATGTTGTGTTTCTGTTTCACGGTAATGTTCCGTTTATGGTCCACGATAATGTTCTGTTTCGGTTTCACGGTAATGTTCCGTTTCTGGTCCACGATAATGTTCTGTTTCGGTTTCACGGTAATGTTCCGATTCTGGTCCACGATAATGTTCTGTTTCCGTTTCACGGTAATGTTCTGTCTCTGGTCCACGGTAATGTTCCGTCTCTGGTACACGATAATGTTCTGTCTCTGGTCCATGATAATGTTCCGTTTCTGGTCCACGATAATGTTCAATTTCGGTTTCACGGTAATGTTCTGTCTCTGGTCCACGGTAATGTTCTGTCTCTGGTCCACGGTAATGTTCTGTCTCTGGTCCACAGTAATGTTCCGTTTCTGGTCCACGATAATGTTGTGTTTCTGTTTCACGGCAATGTTCCGTTTCTGGTCCACGATAATGTTCTGTTTCCGTTTCACGGTAATGTTCTGTCTCTGGTCAACGGTAATGTACCGTCTCTGGTCCACGATAATGTTCGGTTTCACGGTAATGTTCGGTTTCACGGTAATGTTCTGTCTCTGGTCCACGATAATGTTCGGTTTCACGATAATGTTCCGTTTCTGGTCCACGATAATGTTCTGTTTAGGTTTCACGGTGATGCTCTGTCTCTGGTCCACGATAATGTTCCGTTTCTGGTCCACGATAATGTTCCGTTTTGGTTTCACGATAATGTTCCGTTTCTGGTCAACGATAATGTTGTGTTTCTGTTTCACGGTAATGTTCCGTTTCTGGTCCACGATAATGTTTTTTTTCGGTTTTACGGTAATGTTCCGTTTCTGGTCCACGATAATGTTCTGTTTCGGTTTCACGGTAATGTTCCGTCTCTGGTCCACGGTAATGTTCCGTCTCTGGTCCACGATAATGTTGTGTTTCTGTTTCACGGTAATGTTCTGTCTCTGGTCGACGGTAATGTTCGGTTTCAAGGTAAAGTTCGGTCTCTGGTCCACAGTAATGTTCTGTCTCTGGTCCACGGTAATGTTCTGTCTCTGGTCCACGGTAATGTCCTGTCTCTGGTCAATGGTAATGTTCTGTCTCTGGTCCACGGTAATGTTCTGTCTCTGGTCCACGGTAATGTTCTGTCTCTGGTCCACGGTAATGTTCGATCTCTGGTCCACGATAATGTTCGGTTTCATGGTAATGTTCCGTCTCTGGTCCACGATAATGTTCTGTTTCTGTTTCAGGGTAATGTTCCGTTTCTGGTCCACGATAATGTTCTGTTTCGGTTTCACGGTAATGTTCTGTCTGTGGTCCACGGTAATGTTCTGTCTCTGGTCCACGATAATGTTCGGTTTCACGGTAATGTTCTGTCTCTGGTCCACAGTAATGTTCCGTTTGTGGTCCACGATAATGTTGTGTTTCTATTTCACGGCAATGTTCCGTTTCTGGTCCACGATAATGTTGTCTTTCCGTTTCACGGTAATGTTCTGTCTCTGGTCAACGGTAATGTTCCGTCTCTGGTCCACGGTAATGTTCCGTCTCTGGTCCACGATAATGTTGTGTTTCTGTTTCACGGTAATGTTCCGTCTCTGGTCCACGGTAATGTTCCGTTTCTGGTCCACGATAATGTTCTGTCTCTGGTCCACGGTAATGTTCTGTCTCTGGTCCACGGTAATGTTCGATCTCTGGTCCACGATAATGTTCGGTTTCACGGTAATGTTCCGTCTCTGGTCCACGATAATGTTCTGTTTCTGTTTCAGGGTAATGTTCCGTTTCTGGTCCACGATAATGTTCTGTTTCGGTTTCACGGTAATGTTCTGTCTGTGGTCCACGGTAATGTTCTGTCTCTGGTCCACGATAATGTTCGGTTTCACGGTAATGTTCTGTCTCTGGTCCACAGTAATGTTCCGTTTCTGGTCCACGATAATGTTGTGTTTCTATTTCACGGCAATGTTCCGTTTCTGGTCCACGATAATGTTGTCTTTCCGTTTCACGGTAATGTTCTGTCTCTGGTCAACGGTAATGTTCCGTCTCTGGTCCACGGTAATGTTCCGTCTCTGGTCCACGATAATGTTGTGTTTCTGTTTCACGGTAATGTTCCGTCTCTGGTCCACGGTAATGTTCCGTTTCTGGTCCACGATAATGTTCTGTCTCTGGTCCACGGTAATGTTCTGTCTCTGGTCCACGGTAATGTTCGATCTCTGGTCCACGATAATGTTCGGTTTCACGGTAATGTTCCGTCTCTGGTCCACGATAATGTTCTGTTTCTGTTTCAGGGTAATGTTCCGTTTCTGGTCCACGATAATGTTCTGTTTCGGTTTCACGGTAATGTTCTGTCTGTGGTCCACGGTAATGTTCTGTCTCTGGTCCACGATAATGTTCGGTTTCACGGTAATGTTCTGTCTCTGGTCCACAGTAATGTTCCGTTTCTGGTCCACGATAATGTTCTGTTTCGGTTTCACGGTAATGTTCCGTTTCTGGTCCACGATAATGTTCTGTTTCGGTTTCACGGTAATGTTCCGTTTCTGGTCCACGATAATGTTCTGTTTCCGTTTCACGGTAATGTTCTGTCTCTGGTCCACGGTAATGTTCCGTCTCTGGTACACGATAATGTTCTGTCTCTGGTCCATGATAATGTTCCGTTTCTGGTCCACGATAATGTTCAATTTCGGTTTCACGGTAATGTTCTGTCTCTGGTCCACGGTAATGTTCTGTCTCTGGTCCACGGTAATGTTCTGTCTCTGGTCCACGGTAATGTTCTGTCTCTGGTCCACAGTAATGTTCCGTTTCTGGTCCACGATAATGTTGTGTTTCTGTTTCACGGCAATGTTCCGTTTCTGGTCCACGATAATGTTCTGTTTCCGTTTCACGGTAATGTTCTGTCTCTGGTCAACGGTAATGTTCTGTTTCTGTTTCACGGTAATGTACCGTCTCTGGTCCACGATAATGTTCGGTTTCACGGTAATGTTCGGTTTCACGGTAATGTTCTGTCTCTGGTCCACGGTAATGTTCTGTCTCTGGTCCACCATAATGTTCGGTTTCACGATAATGTTCCGTTTCTGGTCCACGATAATGTTCTGTTTAGGTTTCACGGTAATGCTCTGTCTCTGGTCCACGATAATGTTCCGTTTCTGGTCCACGATAATGTTCCGTTTTGGTTTCACGATAATGTTCCGTTTCTGGTCAACGATAATGTTGTGTTTCTGTTTCACGGTAATGTTCCGTTTCTGGTCCACGATAATGTTTTTTTTCGGTTTTACGGTAATGTTCCGTTTCTGGTCCACGATAATGTTCTGTTTCGGTTTCACGGTAATGTTCCGTCTCTGGTCCACGGTAATGTTCCGTCTCTGGTCCACGATAATGTTGTGTTTCTGTTTCATGGTAATGTTCTGTCTCTGGTCGACGGTAATGTTCGGTTTCAAGGTAAAGTTCGGTCTCTGGTCCACAGTAATGTTCTGTCTCTGGTCCACGGTAATGTTCTGTCTCTGGTCCACGGTAATGTCCTGTCTCAGGTCAATGGTAATGTTCTGTCTCTGGTCCAGGGTAATGTTCTGTCTCTGGTCCACGGTAATGTTCTGTCTCTGGTCCACGGTAATGTTCGATCTCTGGTCCACGATAATGTTCGGTTTCACGGTAATGTTCCGTCTCTGGTCCACGATAATGTTCTGTTTCTGTTTCAGGGTAATGTTCCGTTTCTGGTCCACGATAATGTTCTGTTTCGGTTTCACGGTAATGTTCTGTCTGTGGTCCACGGTAATGTTCTGTCTCTGGTCCACGATAATGTTCGGTTTCACGGTAATGTTCTGTCTCTGGTCCACAGTAATGTTCCGTTTCTGGTCCACGATAATGTTGTGTTTCTATTTCACGGCAATGTTCCGTTTCTGGTCCACGATAATGTTGTCTTTCCGTTTCACGGTAATGTTCTGTCTCTGGTCAACGGTAATGTTCTGTCTCTGGTCCACGGTAATGTTCCGTCTCTGGTCCACGATAATGTTGTGTTTCTGTTTCACGGTAATGTTCCGTCTCTGGTCCACGGTAATGTTCCGTTTCTGGTCCACGATAATGTTCTGTCTCTGGTCCACGGTAATGTTCTGTCTCTGGTCCACGGTAATGTTCGATCTCTGGTCCACGATAATGTTCGGTTTCACGGTAATGTTCCGTCTCTGGTCCACGATAATGTTCTGTTTCTGTTTCAGGGTAATGTTCCGTTTCTGGTCCACGATAATGTTCTGTTTCGGTTTCACGGTAATGTTCTGTCTGTGGTCCACGGTAATGTTCTGTCTCTGGTCCACGATAATGTTCGGTTTCACGGTAATGTTCTGTCTCTGGTCCACAGTAATGTTCCGTTTCTGGTCCACGATAATGTTGTGTTTCTATTTCACGGCAATGTTCCGTTTCTGGTCCACGATAATGTTCTCTTTCCGTTTCACGGTAATGTTCTGTCTCTGGTCAACAGTAATGTTCCGTCTCTGGTCCACGGTAATGTTCCGTCTCTGGTCCACGATAATGTTGTGTTTCTGTTTCACGGTAATGTTCCGTCTCTGGTCCACGGTAATGTTCCGTTTCTGGTCCACCATTATGTTGTGTTTCTGTTTCACGATAATGTTCCGTCTCTGGTCCACGATAATGTTCGGTTTCACGATAATGTTCCGTCTCTGGTCCACGATAATGTTCTGTCTCTGGTCCACGGTAATGTTCTGTTTCTGTTTCACGGTAATGTTCCGTTTCTGGTCCACGATAATGTTGTGTTTCTATTTCACGGCAATGTTCCGTTTCTGGTCCACGATAATGTTCTCTTTCCGTTTCACGGTAATGTTCTGTCTCTGGTCAACGGTAATGTTCCGTCTCTGGTCCACGGTAATGTTCCGTCTCTGGTCCACGATAATGTTGTGTTTCTGTTTCACGGTAATGTTCTGTCTCTGGTCCATGGTAATGTTCTGTCTCTGGTCGACGGTAATGTTCGGTTTCAAGGTAAAGTTCGGTCTCTGGTCCACAGTAATGTTCTGTCTCTGGTCCACGGTAATGTTCTGTCTCTGGTCCACGGTAATGTCCTGTCTCTGGTCAATGGTAATGTTCTGTCTCTGGTCCACGGTAATGTTCTGTCTCTGGTCCACGGTAATGTTCGATCTCTGGTCCACGATAATGTTCGGTTTCACGGTAATGTTCCGTCTCTGGTCCACGATAATGTTCTGTTTCTGTTTCACGGTAATGTTCCGTTTCTGGTCCACGATAATGTTCTTTTTCAGTTTCACGGTAATGTTCCGTCTCTGGTCCACGATAATGTTCTGTGTCTGTTTCACGGTAATGTTCCGTTTCCTGTCCATGATAATTTTCTGTTTCACGGTAATGTTCTGTCTCTGGTCCACGCTAATGTTCTGTTTCTGTTTCACGGTAATGGTCCGTTTCTGGTCCACGCTAATGTTCTGTTTCTGTTTCACGGTAATGGTCCGTTTCTGGTCCACGCTAATGTTCTGTTTCTGTTTCACGGTAATGTTCTGTTTCTGGTCCACGATAATGTTGTGTTTCTGTTTCACGGTAATGTTCCGTTTCTGGTCCACGATAATGTTCTGTTTCAGTTTCACGGTAATGTTCTGTCTCTGGTCCACGGTAATGTTCTGTCTCTGGTCCACTGTAATGTTCTGTTTCTGTTTCACGGTAATGTTCCGTTTCTGGTCCACGATAATGTTGTGTATCTGTTTCACGGTAATGTTCCGTTTCTGGTCCACGATAATGTTCTGTTTCGGTTTCACGGTAATGTTCCGTTTCTGGTCCACGATAATGTTGTGTTTCGGTTTCACGGTAACGTTCCGTCTCTGGTTCACGTAATGTTCCGTTTCTGGTCCACGATAATGTTGTGTTTTTGTTTCACGGTAATGTTCCGTCTCTGGTCCACGATAATGTTCGGTTTCACGGTAATGTTCCGTTTCTGGTCCACGATAATGTTCTGTTTCGGTTTCACGGTAACGTTCCGTCTCTGGTTCACGGTAATGTTCCGTTTCTGGTCCACGATAATGTTGTGTTTTTGTTTCACGGTAATGTTCCGTCTCTGGTCCACGATAATGTTCTGTTTAGGTTTCAAGGTAATGTTCTGTCTCTGGTCCACGATAATGTTCCGTCTCTGGTCCACGATAATGTTCTGTCTCTGGTCCACAATAATGTTCTGTTTCTGGTCCACGATAATGTTATGTTTCGGTTTCACGATAATGTTCTGTTTCGGTTTCACGGTAATGTTCTGTCTCTGGTCCACGGTAATGTTCTGTCTCTGGTCCACGATAATGTTCGGTTTCACGGTAATGTTCCATTTCTGGTCCATGATAATGTTGTGTATCTGTTTCACGGTAATGTTCCGTTTTTGGTCCACGATAATGTTCTGTTTCGGCTTCATGGTAACGTTCCGTCTCTGGTCCACGGTAATGTTCCGTCTCTGTTTCACGGTAATGTTCCGTTTCTGGTCCATGATAATGTTCTGTTTCACGGTAATGTTCTGTCTCTGGTCCACGCTAATGTTGTGTTTCTGTTTCACGGTAATGTTCCGTTTCTGGTCCACGATAATGTTCTGTTTCGGTTTCACTGTAATGTTCTGTCTCTGGTCCACGGTAATGTTCTGTCTCTGGTCCACGGTAATGTTCTGTTTCTGTTTCACGGTAATGTTCCGTTTCTGGTCCACGATAATGTTGTGTTTCTTTTTCACGGTAATGTTCTGTTTCTGGTCCACGATAATGTTGTGTTTCTGTTTCACGGTAATGTTCCGTCTCTGGTCCACGATAATGTTCGGTTTCACGATAATGTTCCGTTTCTGGTCCAAGATAATGTTCTGTTTCAATTTCACGGTAATGTTTTGTCTCTGGTCCACGGTAATGTTCCGTTTCTGGTCCACGATAATGTTGTATTTCTGTTTCACGGTAATGTTCCGTTTCTGGTCCACGATAATGTTCTGTTTCGGTTTCACGGTAATGTTCCGTTTCTGGTCCACGATAATGTTGTGTTTCGGTTTCACGGTAATGTTCCGTCTCTGGTCCACGGTAATGTTCCGTCTCAGGTCCACGATAATGTTTTTTTTCTGTTTCACGGTAATGTTCCGTTTCTGGTCCATGATAATGTTCTGTTTCACGGTAATGTTCTGTCTCTGGTCCACGCTAATGTTCTGTTTCTGTTTCACGGTAATGTTCCGTTTCTGGTCCACAATAATGTTGTGTTTCTGTTTCACGGTAATGTTCTGTTTCACAGTAATGTTCTGTCTCTGGTAAACGCTAATGTTCTGTTTCTGTTTCACGGTAATGTTCCGTTTCTGGTCCACGATAATGTTGTGTTTCTGTTTCACGGTAATGTTCCTTTTCTGGTCCACAATAATGTTCTGTTTCGGTTTCACGGTAATGTTCCGTTTCTGGTCCACGATAATGTTCTGTTTCCGTTTCACGGTAATGTTCTGTCTCTGGTCCACGGTAATGTTCCGTCTCTGGTCCACGGTAATGTTCTGTCTCTGGTCCACGGTAATGTTCTGTTTCTGTTTCACGGTAATGTTCCGTTTCTGGTCCACGATAATGTTGTGTTTCTTTTTCACGGTAATGTTCTGTTTCTGGTCCACGATAATGTTGTGTTTCTGTTTCACGGTAATGTTCCGTCTCTGGTCCACGATAATGTTCGGTTTCACGATAATGTTCCGTTTCTGGTCCAAGATAATGTTCTGTTTCAATTTGACGGTAATGTTTTGTCTCTGGTCCACGGTAATGTTCCGTTTCTGGTCCACGATAATGTTGTATTTCTGTTTCACGGTAATGTTCCGTTTCTGGTCCACGATAATGTTCTGTTTCGGTTTCACGGTAATGTTCCGTTTCTGGTCCACGATAATGTTGTGTTTCGGTTTCACGGTAATGTTCCGTCTCTGGTCCACGGTAATGTTCCGTCTCAGGTCCACGATAATGTTTTTTTTCTTTTTCACGGTAATGTTCCGTTTCTGGTCCATGATAATGTTCTGTTTCACGGTAATGTTCTGTCTCTGGTCCACGCTAATGTTCTGTTTCTGTTTCACGGTAATGTTCCGTTTCTGGTCCACAATAATGTTGTGTTTCTGTTTCACGGTAATGTTCTGTTTCACAGTAATGTTCTGTCTCTGGTAAACGCTAATGTTCTGTTTCTGTTTCTCGGTAATGTTCCGTTTCTGGTCCACGATAATGTTGTGTTTCTGTTTCACGGTAATGTTCCGTTTCTGGTCCACAATAATGTTCTGTTTCGGTTTCACGGTAATGTTCCGTTTCTGGTCCACGATAATGTTCTGTTTCCGTTTCACGGTAATGTTCTGTCTCTGGTCCACGGTAATGTTCCGTCTCTGGTCCACGATAATGTTCTGTGTCTGGTCCATGATAATGTTCCGTTTCTGGTCCACGATAATGTTCTGTTTCTGTTTCACGGTAATGTTTTGTCTCTGGTCCACGGTAATGTTCTGTCTCTGGTCCACGGTAATGTTCTGTCTCTGGTCCACGGTAATGTTCTGTGTCTGGTCCACGATAATGTTGTGTTTCTGTTTCACGGTAATGTTCCGTTTATGGTCCACGATAATGTTCTGTTTCGGTTTTACGGTAATGTTCCGTTTCTGGTCCACGATAATGTTCTGTTTCGGTTTCACGGTAATGTTCCGTTTCTGGTCCACGATAATGTTCTGTTTCCGTTTCACGGTAATGTTCTGTCTCTGGTCCACGGTAATGTTCCGTCTCTGGTACACGATAATGTTCTGTCTCTGGTCCATGATAATGTTCCGTTTCTGGTCCACGATAATGTTCTATGTCGGTTTCACGGTAATGTTCTGTCTCTGGTCCACGGTAATGTTCTGTCTCTGGTCCACGGTAATGTTCTGTCTCTGGTCCACAGTAATGTTCCATTTCTGGTCCACGATAATGTTGTGTTTCTGTTTCACGGCAATGTTCCGTTTCTGGTCCACGATAATGTTCTGTTTCCGTTTCACGGTAATGTTCTGTCTCTGGTCAACGGTAATGTTCTGTTTCTGTTTCACGGTAATGTACCGTCTCTGGTCCACGATAATGTTCGGTTTCACGGTAATGTTCGATTTCACGGTAATGTTCTGTCTCTGGTCCACGGTAATGTTCTGTCTCTGGTCCACGATAATGTTCGGTTTCACGATAATGTTCCGTTTCTGGTCCACGATAATGTTGTGTTTCTGTTTCACGGTAATGTTCCGTTTCTGGTCCAAGATAATGTTTTTTTTCGGTTTTACGGTAATGTTCCGTTTCTGGTCCACGATAATGTTCTGTTTCGGTTTCACGGTAATGTTCCGTCTCTGGTCCACGGTAATGTTCCGTCTCTGGTCCACGATAATGTTGTGTTTCTGTTTCACGGTAATGTTCTGTCTCTGGTCCATGGTAATGTTCTGTCTCTGGTCGACGGTAATGTTCGGTTTCAAGGTAAAGTTCGGTCTCTGGTCCACAGTAATGTTCTGTCTCTGGTCCACGGTAATGTTCTGTCTCTGGTCCACGGTAATGTCCTGTCTCTGGTCAATGGTAATGTTCTGTCTCTGGTCCACGGTAATGTTCTGTCTCTGGTCCACGGTAATGTTCTGTCTCTGGTCCACGGTAACGTTCGCTCTCTGGTCCACGATAATGTTCGGTTTCACGGTAATGTTCCGTCTCTGGTCCACGATAATGTTCTGTTTCTGTTTCAGGGTAATGTTCCGTTTCTGGTCCACGATAATGTTCTGTTTCGGTTTCACGGTAATGTTCTGTCTGTGGTCCACGGTAATGTTCTGTCTCTGGTCCACGATAATGTTCGGTTTCACGGTAATGTTCTGTCTCTGGTCCACAGTAATGTTCCGTTTCTGGTCCACGATAATGTTGTGTTTCTATTTCACGGCAATGTTCCGTTTCTGGTCCACGATAATGTTGTCTTTCCGTTTCACGGTAATGTTCTGTCTCTGGTCAACGGTAATGTTCCGTCTCTGGTCCACGGTAATGTTCCGTCTCTGGTCCACGATAATGTTGTGTTTCTGTTTCACGGTTATGTTCCGTCTCTGGTCCACGGTAATGTTCCGTTTCTGGTCCACGATAATGTTCTGTCTCTGGTCCACGGTAATGTTCTGTCTCTGGTCCACGGTAATGTTCGATCTCTGGTCCACGATAATGTTCGGTTTCACGGTAATGTTCCGTCTCTGGTCCACGATAATGTTCTGTTTCTGTTTCAGGGTAATGTTCCGTTTCTGGTCCACGATAATGTTCTGTTTCGGTTTCACGGTAATGTTCTGTCTGTGGTCCACGGTAATGTTCTGTCTCTGGTCCACGATAATGTTCGGTTTCACGGTAATGTTCTGTCTCTGGTCCACAGTAATGTTCCGTTTCTGGTCCACGATAATGTTGTGTTTCTATTTCACGGCAATGTTCCGTTTCTGGTCCACGATAATGTTCTCTTTCCGTTTCACGGTAATGTTCTGTCTCTGGTCAACGGTAATGTTCCGTCTCTGGTCCACGATAATGTTGTGTTTCTGTTTCACGGTAATGTTCCGTCTCTGGTCCACGGTAATGTTCCGTTTCTGGTCCACGATAATGTTGTGTTTCTGTTTCACGATAATGTTCCGTCTCTGGTCCACGATAATGTTCGGTTTCACGATAATGTTCCGTCTCTGGTCCATGATAATGTTCTGTCTCTGGTCCACGGTAATGTTCTGTTTCTGTTTCACGGTAATGTTCCGTTTCTGGTCCACGATAATGTTGTGTTTCTATTTCACGGCAATGTTCCGTTTCTGGTCCACGATAATGTTCTCTTTCCGTTTCACGGTAATGTTCTGTCTCTGGTCAACGGTAATGTTCCGTCTCTGGTCCACGGTAATGTTCCGTCTCTGGTCCACGGTAATGTTCCGTCTCTGGTCCACGATAATGTTGTGTTTCTGTTTCACGGTAATGTTCTGTCTCTGGTCGACGGTAATGTTCGGTTTCAAGGTAAAGTTCGGTCTCTGGTCCACAGTAATGTTCTGTCTCTGGTCCACGGTATTGTTCTGTCTCTGGTCCACGGTAATGTCCTGTCTCTGGTCAATGGTAATATTCTGTCTCTGGTCCACGGTAATGTTCTGTCTCTGGTCCACGGTAATGTTCGATCTCTGGTCCACGATAATGTTCGGTTTCACGGTAATGTTCCGTCTCTGGTCCACGATAATGTTCTGTTTCTGTTTGACGGTAATGTTCCGTTTCTGGTCCACGATAATGTTCTGTTTCGGTTTCACGGTAATGTTCTGTCTCTGGTCCACGGTAATGTTCTGTCTCTGGTCCACGATAATGTTCTGTTTCGGTTTCACGGTAATGTTCTGTCTCTGGTCCACGATAATGTTCTGTCTCTGGTCCACGGTAATGTTCTGTCTCTGGTCCACGGTAATGTTCGATCTCTGGTCCACGATAATGTTCGGTTTCACGGTAATGTTCCGTCTCTGGTCCACGATAATGTTCTGTTTCTGTTTCAGGGTAATGTTCCGTTTCTGGTCCACGATAATGTTCTGTTTCGGTTTCACGGTAATGTTCTGTCTGTCGTCCACGGTAATGTTCTGTCTCTGGTCCACGATAATGTTCGGTTTCACGGTAATGTTCTGTCTCTGGTCCACAGTAATGTTCCGTTTCTGGTCCACGATAATGTTGTGTTTCTATTTCACGGCAATGTTCCGTTTCTGGTCCACGATAATGTTGTCTTTCCGTTTCACGGTAATGTTCTGTCTCTGGTCAACGGTAATGTTCCGTCTCTGGTCCACGGTAATGTTCCGTCTCTGGTCCACGATAATGTTGTGTTTCTGTTTCACGGTAATGTTCCGTCTCTGGTCCACGGTAATGTTCCGTTTCTGGTCCACCATTATGTTGTGTTTCTGTTTCACGATAATGTTCCGTCTCTGGTCCACGATAATGTTCGGTTTCACGATAATGTTCCGTCTCTGGTCCACGATAATGTTCTGTCTCTGGTCCACGGTAATGTTCTGTTTCTGTTTCACGGTAATGTTCCGTTTCTGGTCCACGATAATGTTGTGTTTCTATTTCACGGCAATGTTCCGTTTCTGGTCCACGATAATGTTCTCTTTCCGTTTCACGGTAATGTTCTGTCTCTAGTCAACGGTAATGTTCCGTCTCTGGTCCACGGTAATGTTCCGTCTCTGGTCCACGATAATGTTGTGTTTCTGTTTCACGGTAATGTTCTGTTTCACAGTAATGTTCTGTCTCTGGTAAACGCTAATGTTCTGTTTCTGTTTCACGGTAATGTTCCGTTTCTGGTCCACGATAATGTTGTGTTTCTGTTTCACGGTAATGTTCCGTTTCTGGTCCACAATAATGTTCTGTTTCGGTTTCACGGTAATGTTCCGTTTCTGATCCACGATAATGTTCTGTTTCCGTTTCACGGTAATGTTTTGTCTCTGGTCCACGGTAATGTTCTGTCTCTGGTCCACGGTAATGTTCTGTCTCTGGTCCACGGTAATGTTCTGTGTCTGGTCCACGATAATGTTGTGTTTCTGTTTCACGGTAATGTTCCGTTTATGGTCCACGATAATGTTCTGTTTCGGTTTTACGGTAATGTTCCGTTTCTGGTCCACGATAATGTTCTGTTTCGGTTTCACGGTAATGTTCCGTTTCTGGTCCACGATAATGTTCTGTTTCCGTTTCACGGTAATGTTCTGTCTCTGGTCCACGGTAATGTTCCGTCTCTGGTACACGATAATGTTCTGTCTCTGGTCCATGATAATGTTCCGTTTCTGGTCCACGATAATGTTCTATGTCGGTTTCACGGTAATGTTCTGTCTCTGGTCCACGGTAATGTTCTGTCTCTGGTCCACGGTAATGTTCTGTCTCTGGTCCACAGTAATGTTCCATTTCTGGTCCACGATAATGTTGTGTTTCTGTTTCACGGCAATGTTCCGTTTCTGGTCCACGATAATGTTCTGTTTCCGTTTCACGGTAATGTTCTGTCTCTGGTCAACGGTAATGTTCTGTTTCTGTTTCACGGTAATGTACCGTCTCTGGTCCACGATAATGTTCGGTTTCACGGTAATGTTCGATTTCACGGTAATGTTCTGTCTCTGGTCCACGGTAATGTTCTGTCTCTGGTCCACGATAATGTTCGGTTTCACGATAATGTTCCGTTTCTGGTCCACGATAATGTTGTGTTTCTGTTTCACGGTAATGTTCCGTTTCTGGTCCAAGATAATGTTTTTTTTCGGTTTTACGGTAATGTTCCGTTTCTGGTCCACGATAATGTTCTGTTTCGGTTTCACGGTAATGTTCCGTCTCTGGTCCACGGTAATGTTCCGTCTCTGGTCCACGATAATGTTGTGTTTCTGTTTCACGGTAATGTTCTGTCTCTGGTCCATGGTAATGTTCTGTCTCTGGTCGACGGTAATGTTCGGTTTCAAGGTAAAGTTCGGTCTCTGGTCCACAGTAATGTTCTGTCTCTGGTCCACGGTAATGTTCTGTCTCTGGTCCACGGTAATGTCCTGTCTCTGGTCAATGGTAATGTTCTGTCTCTGGTCCACGGTAATGTTCTGTCTCTGGTCCACGGTAATGTTCTGTCTCTGGTCCACGGTAACGTTCGCTCTCTGGTCCACGATAATGTTCGGTTTCACGGTAATGTTCCGTCTCTGGTCCACGATAATGTTCTGTTTCTGTTTCAGGGTAATGTTCCGTTTCTGGTCCACGATAATGTTCTGTTTCGGTTTCACGGTAATGTTCTGTCTGTGGTCCACGGTAATGTTCTGTCTCTGGTCCACGATAATGTTCGGTTTCACGGTAATGTTCTGTCTCTGGTCCACAGTAATGTTCCGTTTCTGGTCCACGATAATGTTGTGTTTCTATTTCACGGCAATGTTCCGTTTCTGGTCCACGATAATGTTGTCTTTCCGTTTCACGGTAATGTTCTGTCTCTGGTCAACGGTAATGTTCCGTCTCTGGTCCACGGTAATGTTCCGTCTCTGGTCCACGATAATGTTGTGTTTCTGTTTCACGGTTATGTTCCGTCTCTGGTCCACGGTAATGTTCCGTTTCTGGTCCACGATAATGTTCTGTCTCTGGTCCACGGTAATGTTCTGTCTCTGGTCCACGGTAATGTTCGATCTCTGGTCCACGATAATGTTCGGTTTCACGGTAATGTTCCGTCTCTGGTCCACGATAATGTTCTGTTTCTGTTTCAGGGTAATGTTCCGTTTCTGGTCCACGATAATGTTCTGTTTCGGTTTCACGGTAATGTTCTGTCTGTGGTCCACGGTAATGTTCTGTCTCTGGTCCACGATAATGTTCGGTTTCACGGTAATGTTCTGTCTCTGGTCCACAGTAATGTTCCGTTTCTGGTCCACGATAATGTTGTGTTTCTATTTCACGGCAATGTTCCGTTTCTGGTCCACGATAATGTTCTCTTTCCGTTTCACGGTAATGTTCTGTCTCTGGTCAACGGTAATGTTCCGTCTCTGGTCCACGATAATGTTGTGTTTCTGTTTCACGGTAATGTTCCGTCTCTGGTCCACGGTAATGTTCCGTTTCTGGTCCACGATAATGTTGTGTTTCTGTTTCACGATAATGTTCCGTCTCTGGTCCACGATAATGTTCGGTTTCACGATAATGTTCCGTCTCTGGTCCATGATAATGTTCTGTCTCTGGTCCACGGTAATGTTCTGTTTCTGTTTCACGGTAATGTTCCGTTTCTGGTCCACGATAATGTTGTGTTTCTATTTCACGGCAATGTTCCGTTTCTGGTCCACGATAATGTTCTCTTTCCGTTTCACGGTAATGTTCTGTCTCTGGTCAACGGTAATGTTCCGTCTCTGGTCCACGGTAATGTTCCGTCTCTGGTCCACGGTAATGTTCCGTCTCTGGTCCACGATAATGTTGTGTTTCTGTTTCACGGTAATGTTCTGTCTCTGGTCGACGGTAATGTTCGGTTTCAAGGTAAAGTTCGGTCTCTGGTCCACAGTAATGTTCTGTCTCTGGTCCACGGTATTGTTCTGTCTCTGGTCCACGGTAATGTCCTGTCTCTGGTCAATGGTAATATTCTGTCTCTGGTCCACGGTAATGTTCTGTCTCTGGTCCACGGTAATGTTCGATCTCTGGTCCACGATAATGTTCGGTTTCACGGTAATGTTCCGTCTCTGGTCCACGATAATGTTCTGTTTCTGTTTGACGGTAATGTTCCGTTTCTGGTCCACGATAATGTTCTGTTTCGGTTTCACGGTAATGTTCTGTCTCTGGTCCACGGTAATGTTCTGTCTCTGGTCCACGATAATGTTCTGTTTCGGTTTCACGGTAATGTTCTGTCTCTGGTCCACGATAATGTTCTGTCTCTGGTCCACGGTAATGTTCTGTCTCTGGTCCACGGTAATGTTCGATCTCTGGTCCACGATAATGTTCGGTTTCACGGTAATGTTCCGTCTCTGGTCCACGATAATGTTCTGTTTCTGTTTCAGGGTAATGTTCCGTTTCTGGTCCACGATAATGTTCTGTTTCGGTTTCACGGTAATGTTCTGTCTGTCGTCCACGGTAATGTTCTGTCTCTGGTCCACGATAATGTTCGGTTTCACGGTAATGTTCTGTCTCTGGTCCACAGTAATGTTCCGTTTCTGGTCCACGATAATGTTGTGTTTCTATTTCACGGCAATGTTCCGTTTCTGGTCCACGATAATGTTGTCTTTCCGTTTCACGGTAATGTTCTGTCTCTGGTCAACGGTAATGTTCCGTCTCTGGTCCACGGTAATGTTCCGTCTCTGGTCCACGATAATGTTGTGTTTCTGTTTCACGGTAATGTTCCGTCTCTGGTCCACGGTAATGTTCCGTTTCTGGTCCACCATTATGTTGTGTTTCTGTTTCACGATAATGTTCCGTCTCTGGTCCACGATAATGTTCGGTTTCACGATAATGTTCCGTCTCTGGTCCACGATAATGTTCTGTCTCTGGTCCACGGTAATGTTCTGTTTCTGTTTCACGGTAATGTTCCGTTTCTGGTCCACGATAATGTTGTGTTTCTATTTCACGGCAATGTTCCGTTTCTGGTCCACGATAATGTTCTCTTTCCGTTTCACGGTAATGTTCTGTCTCTAGTCAACGGTAATGTTCCGTCTCTGGTCCACGGTAATGTTCCGTCTCTGGTCCACGATAATGTTGTGTTTCTGTTTCACGGTAATGTTCTGTTTCACAGTAATGTTCTGTCTCTGGTAAACGCTAATGTTCTGTTTCTGTTTCACGGTAATGTTCCGTTTCTGGTCCACGATAATGTTGTGTTTCTGTTTCACGGTAATGTTCCGTTTCTGGTCCACAATAATGTTCTGTTTCGGTTTCACGGTAATGTTCCGTTTCTGATCCACGATAATGTTCTGTTTCCGTTTCACGGTAATGTTCTGTCTCTGGTCCACGGTAATGTTCCGTCTCTGGTCCACGGTAATGTTCTGTCTCTGGTCCAAGCTAATGTTCTGTTTCTATTTCACGGTAATGTTCCGTTCCTGGTCCACGATAATGTTCTGTCTCTGGTCCACGATAATGTTCCGTTTCTGGTCCACAATAATGTTCTGTTTGGGTTTCACGGTAATGTTCTGTCTCTGGTCCACGATAATGTTCCGTTTCTGGTCCACGATAATGTTCTGTTTTGGTTTCACGGTAATGTTCTGTCTCTGGTCCACGGTAATGTTCTGTTTCTGTTTCACGGTAATGTTCCGTTTCTGGTCCACTATAATGTTGTGTTTCTGTTTCACGGTAATGTTCCGTTTATGGTCCACGATAATGTTCTGTTTCGGTTTCACGGTAATGTTCCGTTTCTGGTCCACGATAATGTTCTGTTTCGGTTTCACGGTAATGTTCCGTTTCTGGTCCACGATAATGTTCTGTTTCCGTTTCACGGTAATGTTCTGTCTCTGGTCCACGGTAATGTTCCGTCTCTGGTACACGATAATGTTCTGTCTCTGGTCCATGATAATGTTCCGTTTCTGGTCCACGATAATGTTCAATTTCGGTTTCACGGTAATGTTCTGTCTCTGGTCCACGGTAATGTTCTGTCTCTGGTCCACGGTAATGTTCTGTCTCTGGTCCACGGTAATGTTCTGTCTCTGGTCCACAGTAATGTTCCGTTTCTGGTCCACGATAATGTTGTGTTTCTGTTTCACGGCAATGTTCCGTTTCTGGTCCACGATAATGTTCTGTTTCCGTTTCACGGTAATGTTCTGTCTCTGGTCAACGGTAATGTTCTGTTTCTGTTTCACGGTAATGTACCGTCTCTGGTCCACGATAATGTTCGGTTTCACGGTAATGTTCGGTTTCACGGTAATGTTCTGTCTCTGGTCCACGGTAATGTTCTGTCTCTGGTCCACGATAATGTTCGGTTTCACGATAATGTTCGGTTTCTGGTCCACGATAATGTTCTGTTTAGGTTTCACGGTAATGCTCTGTCTCTGGTCCACGATAATGTTCCGTTTCTGGTCCACGATAATGTTCCGTTTTGGTTTCACGATAATGTTCCGTTTCTGGTCAACGATAATGTTGTGTTTCTGTTTCACGGTAATGTTCCGTTTCTGGTCCACGATAATGTTTTTTTCGGTTTTACGGTAATGTTCCGTTTCTGGTCCACGATAATGTTCTGTTTCGGTTTCACGGTAATGTTCCGTCTCTGGTCCACGGTAATGTTCCGTCTCTGGTTCACGATAATGTTGTGTTTCTGTTTCACGGTAATGTTCTGTCTCTGGTCGACGGTAATGTTCGGTTTCAAGGTAAAGTTCGGTCTCTGGTCCACAGTAATGTTCTGTCTCTGGTCCACGGTAATGTTCTGTCTCTGGTCCACGGTAATGTCCTGTCTCTGGTCAATGGTAATGTTCTGTCTCTGGTCCACGGTAATGTTCTGTCTCTGGTCCACGGTAATGTTCTGTCTCTGGTCCACGGTAATGTTCGATCTCTGGTCCACGATAATGTTCGCTTTCACGGTAATGTTCCGTCTCTGGTCCACGATAATGTTCTGTTTCTGTTTCAGGGTAATGTTCCGTTTCTGGTCCACGATAATGTTCTGTTTCGGTTTCACGGTAATGTTCTGTCTGTGGTCCACGGTAATGTTCTGTCTCTGGTCCACGATAATGTTCGGTTTCACGGTAATGTTCTGTCTCTGGTCCACAGTAATGTTCCGTTTCTGGTCCACGATAATGTTGTGTTTCTATTTCACGGCAATGTTCCGTTTCTGGTCCACGATAATGTTGTCTTTCCGTTTCACGGTAATGTTCTGTCTCTGGTCAACGGTAATGTTCCGTCTCTGGTCCACGGTAATGTTCCGCCTCTGGTCCACGATAATGTTGTGTTTCTGTTTCACGGTAATGTTCCGTCTCTGGTCCACGGTAATGTTCCGTTTCTGGTCCACGATAATGTTCTGTCTCTGGTCCACGGTAATGTTCTGTCTCTGGTCCACGGTAATGTTCGATCTCTGGTCCACGATAATGTTCGGTTTCACGGTAATGTTCCGTCTCTGGTCCACGATAATGTTCTGTTTCTGTTTCAGGGTAATGTTCCGTTTCTGGTCCACGATAATGTTCTGTTTCGGTTTCACGGTAATGTTCTGTCTGTGGTCCACGGTAATGTTCTGTCTCTGGTCCACGATAATGTTCGGTTTCACGGTAATGTTCTGTCTCTGGTCCACAGTAATGTTCCGTTTCTGGTCCACGATAATGTTGTGTTTCTATTTCACGGCAATGTTCCGTTTCTGGTCCACGATAATGTTGTCTTTCCATTTCACGGTAATGTTCTGTCTCTGGTCAACGGTAATGTTCCGTCTCTGGTCCACGGTAATGTTCCGTCTCTGGTCCACGATAATGTTGTGTTTCTGTTTCACGGTAATGTTCCGTCTCTGGTTCACGGTAATGTTCCGTTTCTGGTCCACGATAATGTTCTGTCTCTGGTCCACGGTAATGTTCTGTCTCTGGTCCACGGTAATGTTCGATCTCTGGTCCACGATAATGTTCGGTTTCACGGTAATGTTCCGTCTCTGGTCCACGATAATGTTCTGTTTCGGTTTCACGGTAATGTTCTGTCTGTGGTCCACGGTAATGTTCTGTCTCTGGTCCACGATAATGTTCGGTTTCACGGTAATGTTCTGTCTCTGGTCCACAGTAATGTTCCGTTTCTGGTCCACGATAATGTTGTGTTTCTATTTCACGGCAATGTTCCGTTTCTGGTCCACGATAATGTTCTCTTTCCGTTTCACGGTAATGTTCTGTCTCTGGTCAACAGTAATGTTCCGTCTCTGGTCCACGGTAATGTTCCGTCTCTGGTCCACGATAATGTTGTGTTTCTGTTTCACGGTAATGTTCCGTCTCTGGTCCACGGTAATGTTCCGTTTCTGGTCCACCATTATTTTGTGTTTCTGTTTCACGATAATGTTCCGTCTCTGGTCCACGATAATGTTCGGTTTCACGATAATGTTCCGTCTCTGGTCCACGATAATGTTCTGTCTCTGGTCCACGGTAATGTTCTGTTTCTGTTTCACGGTAATGTTCCGTTTCTGGTCCACGATAATGTTGTGTTTCTATTTCACGGCAATGTTCCGTTTCTGGTCCACGATAATGTTCTCTTTCCGTTTCACGGTAATGTTCTGTCTCTGGTCAACGGTAATGTTCCGTCTCTGGTCCACGGTAATGTTCCGTCTCTGGTCCACGATAATGTTGTGTTTCTGTTTCACGGTAATGTTCTGTCTCTGGTCCATGGTAATGTTCTGTCTCTGGTCGACGGTAATGTTCGGTTTCAAGGTAAAGTTCGGTCTCTGGTCCACAGTAATGTTCTGTCTCTGGTCCACGGTAATGTTCTGTCTCTGGTCCACGGTAATGTCCTGTCTCTGGTCAATGGTAATGTTCTGTCTCTGGTCCACGGTAATGTTCTGTCTCTGGTCCACGGTAATGTTCGATCTCTGGTCCACGATAATGTTCGGTTTCACGGTAATGTTCCGTCTCTGGTCCATGATAATGTTCTGTTTCTGTTTCACGGTAATGTTCCGTTTCTGGTCCACGATAATGTTCTTTTTCAGTTTCACGGTAATGTTCCGTCTCTGGTCCACGATAATGTTCTGTGTCTGTTTCACGGTAATGTTCCGTTTCCTGTCCATGATAATTTTCTGTTTCACGGTAATGTTCTGTCTCTGGTCCACGCTAATGTTCTGTTTCTGTTTCACGGTAATGGTCCGTTTCTGGTCCACGCTAATGTTCTGTTTCTGTTTCACGGTAATGGTCCGTTTCTGGTCCACGCTAATGTTCTGTTTCTGTTTCACGGTAATGTTCTGTTTCTGGTCCACGATAATGTTGTGTTTCTGTTTCACGGTAATGTTCCGTTTCTGGTCCACGATAATGTTCTGTTTCAGTTTCACGGTAATGTTCTGTCTCTGGTCCACGGTAATGTTCTGTCTCTGGTCCACTGTAATGTTCTATTTCTGTTTCACGGTAATGTTCCGTTTCTGGTCCACGATAATGTTGTGTATCTGTTTCACGGTAATGTTCCGTTTCTGGTCCACGATAATGTTCTGTTTCGGTTTCACGGTAATGTTCCGTTTCTGGTCCACGATAATGTTGTGTTTCGGTTTCACGGTAACGTTCCGTCTCTGGTTCACGTAATGTTCCGTTTCTGGTCCACGATAATGTTGTGTTTTTGTTTCACGGTAATGTTCCGTCTCTGGTCCACGATAATGTTCGGTTTCACGGTAATGTTCCGTTTCTGGTCCACGATAATGTTCTGTTTCGGTTTCACGGTAACGTTCCGTCTCTGGTTCACGGTAATGTTCCGTTTCTGGTCCACGATAATGTTGTGTTTTTGTTTCACGGTAATGTTCCGTCTCTGGTCCACGATAATGTTCTGTTTAGGTTTCAAGGTAATGTTCTGTCTCTGGTCCACGATAATGTTCCGTCTCTGGTCCACGATAATGTTCTGTCTCTGTTCCACAATAATGTTCTGTTTCTGGTCCACGATAATGTTATGTTTCGGTTTCACGATAATGTTCTGTTTCGGTTTCACGGTAATGTTCTGTCTCTGGTCCACGGTAATGTTCTGTCTCTGGTCCACGATAATGTTCGGTTTCACGGTAATGTTCCATTTCTGGTCCACGATAATGTTGTGTATCTGTTTCACGGTAATGTTCCGTTTTTGGTCCACGATAATGTTCTGTTTCGGCTTCATGGTAACGTTCCGTCTCTGGTCCACGGTAATGTTCCGTCTCTGTTTCACGGTAATGTTCCGTTTCTGGTCCATGATAATGTTCTGTTTCACGGTAATGTTCTGTCTCTGGTCCACGCTAATGTTGTGTTTCTGTTTCACGGTAATGTTCCGTTTCTGGTCCACGATAATGTTCTGTTTCGGTTTCACGGTAATGTTCTGTCTCTGGTCCACGGTAATGTTCTGTCTCTGGTCCACGGTAATGTTCTGTTTCTGTTTCACGGTAATGTTCCGTTTCTGGTCCACGATAATGTTGTGTTTCTTTTTCACGGTAATGTTCTGTTTCTGGTCCACGATAATGTTGTGTTTCTGTTTCACGGTAATGTTCCGTCTCTGGTCCACGATAATGTTCGGTTTCACGATAATGTTCCGTTTCTGGTCCAAGATAATGTTCTGTTTCAATTTCACGGTAATGTTTTGTCTCTGGTCCACGGTAATGTTCCGTTTCTGGTCCACGATAATGTTGTATTTCTGTTTCACGGTAATGTTCCGTTTCTGGTCCACGATAATGTTCTGTTTCGGTTTCACGGTAATGTTCCGTTTCTGGTCCACGATAATGTTGTGTTTCGGTTTCACGGTAATGTTCCGTCTCTGGTCCACGGTAATGTTCCGTCTCAGGTCCACGATAATGTTTTTTTTCTGTTTCACGGTAATGTTCCGTTTCTGGTCCATGATAATGTTCTGTTTCACGGTAATGTTCTGTCTCTGGTCCACGCTAATGTTCTGTTTCTGTTTCACGGTAATGTTCCGTTTCTGGTCCACAATAATGTTGTGTTTCTGTTTCACGGTAATGTTCTGTTTCACAGTAATGTTCTGTCTCTGGTAAACGCTAATGTTCTGTTTCTGTTTCACGGTAATGTTCCGTTTCTGGTCCACGATAATGTTGTGTTTCTGTTTCACGGTAATGTTCCTTTTCTGGTCCACAATAATGTTCTGTTTCGGTTTCACGGTAATGTTCCGTTTCTGGTCCACGATAATGTTCTGTTTCCGTTTCACGGTAATGTTCTGTCTCTGGTCCACGGTAATGTTCCGTCTCTGGTCCACGGTAATGTTCTGTCTCTGGTCCACGGTAATGTTCTGTTTCTGTTTCACGGTAATGTTCCGTTTCTGGTCCACGATAATGTTGTGTTTCTTTTTTAAGGTAATGTTCTGTTTCTGGTCCACGATAATGTTGTGTTTCTGTTTCACGGTAATGTTCCGTCTCTGGTCCACGATAATGTTCGGTTTCACGATAATGTTCCGTTTCTGGTCCAAGATAATGTTCTGTTTCAATTTGACGGTAATGTTTTGTCTCTGGTCCACGGTAATGTTCCGTTTCTGGTCCACGATAATGTTGTATTTCTGTTTCACGGTAATGTTCCGTTTCTGGTCCACGATAATGTTCTGTTTCGGTTTCACGGTAATGTTCCGTTTCTGGTCCACGATAATGTTGTGTTTCGGTTTCACGGTAATGTTCCGTCTCTGGTCCACGGTAATGTTCCGTCTCAGGTCCACGATAATGTTTTTTTTCTTTTTCACGGTAATGTTCCGTTTCTGGTCCATGATAATGTTCTGTTTCACGGTAATGTTCTGTCTCTGGTCCACGCTAATGTTCTGTTTCTGTTTCACGGTAATGTTCCGTTTCTGGTCCACGGTAATGTTCTGTTTCACAGTAATGTTCTGTCTCTGGTAAACGCTAATGTTCTGTTTCTGTTTCACGGTAATGTTCCGTTTCTGGTCCACGATAATGTTGTGTTTCTGTTTCACGGTAATGTTCCGTTTCTGGTCCACAATAATGTTCTGTTTCGGTTTCACGGTAATGTTCCGTTTCTGGTCCACGATAATGTTCTGTTTCCGTTTCACGGTAATGTTCTGTCTCTGGTCCACGGTAATGTTCCGTCTCTGGTACACGATAATGTTCTGTCTCTGGTCCATGATAATGTTCCGTTTCTGGTCCACGATAATGTTCTATGTCGGTTTCACGGTAATGTTCTGTCTCTGGTCCACGGTAATGTTCTGTCTCTGGTCCACGGTAATGTTCTGTCTCTGGTCCACAGTAATGTTCCATTTCTGGTCCACGATAATGTTGTGTTTCTGTTTCACGGCAATGTTCCGTTTCTGGTCCACGATAATGTTCTGTTTCCGTTTCACGGTAATGTTCTGTCTCTGGTCAACGGTAATGTTCTGTTTCTGTTTCACGGTAATGTACCGTCTCTGGTCCACGATAATGTTCGGTTTCACGGTAATGTTCGATTTCACGGTAATGTTCTGTCTCTGGTCCACGGTAATGTTCTGTCTCTGGTCCACGATAATGTTCGGTTTCACGATAATGTTCCGTTTCTGGTCCACGATAATGTTCTGTTTAGGTTTCACGGTAATGCTCTGTCTCTGGTCCACGATAATGTTCCGTTTCTGGTCCACGATAATGTTCCGTTTTGGTTTCACGATAATGTTCCGTTTCTGGTCCACGATAATGTTGTGTTTCTGTTTCACGGTAATGTTCCGTTTCTGGTCCACAATAATGTTCTGTTTCGGTTTCACGGTAATGTTCCGTTTCTGGTCCACGATAATGTTCTGTTTCCGTTTCACGGTAATGTTCTGTCTCTGGTCCACGGTAATGTTCCGTCTCTGGTACACGATAATGTTCTGTCTCTGGTCCATGATAATGTTCCGTTTCTGGTCCACGATAATGTTCTATGTCGGTTTCACGGTAATGTTCTGTCTCTGGTCCACGATAATGTTCCGTTTCTGGTCCACGATAATGTTCTGTTTTGGTTTCACGGTAATGTTCTGTCTCTGGTCCACGGTAATGTTCTGTTTCTGTTTCACGGTAATGTTCCGTTTCTGGTCCACTATAATGTTGTGTTTCTGTTTCACGGTAATGTTCCGTTTATGGTCCACGATAATGTTCTGTTTCGGTTTCACGGTAATGTTCCGTTTCTGGTCCACGATAATGTTCTGTTTCGGTTTCACGGTAATGTTCCGTTTCTGGTCCACGATAATGTTCTGTTTCCGTTTCACGGTAATGTTCTGTCTCTGGTCCACGGTAATGTTCCGTCTCTGGTACACGATAATGTTCTGTCTCTGGTCCATGATAATGTTCCGTTTCTGGTCCACGATAATGTTCAATTTCGGTTTCACGGTAATGTTCTGTCTCTGGTCCACGGTAATGTTCTGTCTCTGGTCCACGGTAATGTTCTGTCTCTGGTCCACGGTAATGTTCTGTCTCTGGTCCACAGTAATGTTCCGTTTCTGGTCCACGATAATGTTGTGTTTCTGTTTCACGGCAATGTTCCGTTTCTGGTCCACGATAATGTTCTGTTTCCGTTTCACGGTAATGTTCTGTCTCTGGTCAACGGTAATGTTCTGTTTCTGTTTCACGGTAATGTACCGTCTCTGGTCCACGATAATGTTCGGTTTCACGGTAATGTTCGGTTTCACGGTAATGTTCTGTCTCTGGTCCACGGTAATGTTCTGTCTCTGGTCCACGATAATGTTCGGTTTCACGATAATGTTCCGTTTCTGGTCCACGATAATGTTCTGTTTAGGTTTCACGGTAATGCTCTGTCTCTGGTCCACGATAATGTTCCGTTTCTGGTCCACGATAATGTTCCGTTTTGGTTTCACGATAATGTTCCGTTTCTGGTCCACGATAATGTTGTGTTTCTGTTTCACGGTAATGTTCCGTTTCTGGTCCACGATAATGTTGTGTATCTGTTTCACGGTAATGTTCCGTTTCTGGTCCACGATAATGTTCTGTTTCGGTTTCACGGTAATGTTCCGTTTCTGGTCCACGATAATGTTGTGTTTCGGTTTCACGGTAACGTTCCGTCTCTGGTCCACGGTAATGTTCTGTTTCCGTTTCACGGTAATGTTCTGTCTCTGGTCCACGGTAATGTTCCGTCTCTGGTACACGATAATGTTCTGTCTCTGGTCCATGATAATGTTCCGTTTCTGGTCCACGATAATGTTCAATTTCGGTTTCACGGTAATGTTCTGTCTCTGGTCCACGGTAATGTTCTGTCTCTGGTCCACGGTAATGTTCTGTCTCTGGTCCACGGTAATGTTCTGTCTCTGGTCCACAGTAATGTTCCGTTTCTGGTCCACGATAATGTTGTGTTTCTGTTTCACGGCAATGTTCCGTTTCTGGTCCACGATAATGTTCTGTTTCCGTTTCACGGTAATGTTCTGTCTCTGGTCAACGGTAATGTTCTGTTTCTGTTTCACGGTAATGTACCGTCTCTGGTCCACGATAATGTTCGGTTTCACGGTAATGTTCGGTTTCACGGTAATGTTCTGTCTCTGGTCCACGGTAATGTTCTGTCTCTGGTCCACGATAATGTTCGGTTTCACGATAATGTTCCGTTTCTGGTCCACGATAATGTTCTGTTTAGGTTTCACGGTAATGCTCTGTCTCTGGTCCACGATAATGTTCCGTTTCTGGTCCACGATAATGTTCCGTTTTGGTTTCACGATAATGTTCCGTTTCTGGTCCACGATAATGTTGTGTTTCTGTTTCACGGTAATGTTCCGTTTCTGGTCCACGATAATGTTGTGTATCTGTTTCACGGTAATGTTCCGTTTCTGGTCCACGATAATGTTCTGTTTCGGTTTCACGGTAATGTTCCGTTTCTGGTCCACGATAATGTTGTGTTTCGGTTTCACGGTAACGTTCCGTCTCTGGTTCACGTAATGTTCCGTTTCTGGTCCACGATAATGTTGTGTTTTTGTTTCACGGTAATGTTCCGTCTCTGGTCCACGATAATGTTCGGTTTCACGGTAATGTTCCGTTTCTGGTCCACGATAATGTTCTGTTTCGGTTTCACGGTAACGTTCCGTCTCTGGTTCACGGTAATGTTCCGTTTCTGGTCCACGATAATGTTGTGTTTTTGTTTCACGGTAATGTTCCGTCTCTGGTCCACGATAATGTTCTGTTTAGGTTTCAAGGTAATGTTCTGTCTCTGGTCCACGATAATGTTCCGTCTCTGGTCCACGATAATGTTCTGTCTCTGGTCCACAATAATGTTCTGTTTCTGGTCCACGATAATGTTATGTTTCGGTTTCACGATAATGTTCTGTTTCGGTTTCACGGTAATGTTCTGTCTCTGGTCCACGGTAATGTTCTGTCTCTGGTCCACGATAATGTTCGGTTTCACGGTAATGTTCCATTTCTGGTCCACGATAATGTTGTGTATCTGTTTCACGGTAATGTTCCGTTTTTGGTCCACGATAATGTTCTGTTTCGGCTTCATGGTAACGTTCCGTCTCTGGTCCACGGTAATGTTCCGTCTCTGTTTCACGGTAATGTTCCGTTTCTGGTCCATGATAATGTTCTGTTTCATGGTAATGTTCTGTCTCTGGTCCACGCTAATGTTGTGTTTCTGTTTCACGGTAATGTTCCGTTTCTGGTCCACGATAATGTTCTGTTTCGGTTTCACGGTAATGTTCTGTCTCTGGTCCACGGTAATGTTCTGTCTCTGGTCCACGGTAATGTTCTGTTTCTGTTTCACGGTAATGTTCCGTTTCTGGTCCACGATAATGTTGTGTTTCTTTTTCACGGTAATGTTCTGTTTCTGGTCCACGATAATGTTGTGTTTCTGTTTCACGGTAATGTTCCGTCTCTGGTCCACGATAATGTTCGGTTTCACGATAATGTTCCGTTTCTGGTCCAAGATAATGTTCTGTTTCAATTTCACGGTAATGTTTTGTCTCTGGTCCACGGTAATGTTCCGTTTCTGGTCCACGATAATGTTGTATTTCTGTTTCACGGTAATGTTCCGTTTCTGGTCCACGATAATGTTCTGTTTCGGTTTCACGGTAATGTTCCGTTTCTGGTCCACGATAATGTTGTGTTTCGGTTTCACGGTAATGTTCCGTCTCTGGTCCACGGTAATGTTCCGTCTCAGGTCCACGATAATGTTTTTTTTCTGTTTCACGGTAATGTTCCGTTTCTGGTCCATGATAATGTTCTGTTTCACGGTAATGTTCTGTCTCTGGTCCACGCTAATGTTCTGTTTCTGTTTCACGGTAATGTTCCGTTTCTGGTCCACAATAATGTTGTGTTTCTGTTTCACGGTAATGTTCTGTTTCACAGTAATGTTCTGTCTCTGGTAAACGCTAATGTTCTGTTTCTGTTTCACGGTAATGTTCCGTTTCTGGTCCACGATAATGTTGTGTTTCTGTTTCACGGTAATGTTCCGTTTCTGGTCCACGATAATGTTCTGTTTCCGTTTCACGGTAATGTTCTGTCTCTGGTCCACGGTAATGTTCCGTCTCTGGTCCACGGTAATGTTCTGTCTCTGGTCCACGGTAATGTTCTGTTTCTGTTTCACGGTAATGTTCCGTTTCTGGTCCACGATAATGTTGTGTTTTTTTTTCACGGTAATGTTCTGTTTCTGGTCCACGATAATGTTGTGTTTCTGTTTCACGGTAATGTTCCGTCTCTGGTCCACGATAATGTTCGGTTTCACGATAATGTTCCGTTTCTGGTCCAAGATAATGTTCTGTTTCAATTTGACGGTAATGTTTTGTCTCTGGTCCACGGTAATGTTCCGTTTCTGGTCCACGATAATGTTGTATTTCTGTTTCACGGTAATGTTCCGTTTCTGGTCCACGATAATGTTCTGTTTCGGTTTCACGGTAATGTTCCGTTTCTGGTCCACGATAATGTTGTGTTTCGGTTTCACGGTAATGTTCCGTCTCTGGTCCACGGTAATG
Organism: Leuresthes tenuis; assembly: GCF_036924035.1. Taxonomy (NCBI): domain Eukaryota; kingdom Metazoa; phylum Chordata; class Actinopteri; order Atheriniformes; family Atherinopsidae; genus Leuresthes; species Leuresthes tenuis. The sequence goes on along the minus strand of NW_027325355.1, from coordinate 34,734,934 downwards.
TTCCGTCTCAGGTCCACGATAATGTTTTTTTTCTTTTTCACGGTAATGTTCCGTTTCTGGTCCATGATAATGTTCTGTTTCACGGTAATGTTCTGTCTCTGGTCCACGCTAATGTTGTGTTTCTGTTTCACGGTAATGTTCTGTTTCACAGTAATGTTCTGTCTCTGGTAAACGCTAATGTTCTGTTTCTGTTTCACGGTAATGTTCCGTTTCTGGTCCACGATAATGTTGTGTTTCTGTTTCACGGTAATGTTCCGTTTCTGGTCCACAATAATGTTCTGTTTCGTTTTCACGGTAATGTTCCGTTTCTGGTCCACGATAATGTTCTGTTTCCGTTTCACGGTAATGTTCTGTCTCTGGTCCACGGTAATGTTCCGTCTCTGGTACACGATAATGTTCTGTCTCTGGTCCATGATAATGTTCCGTTTCTGGTCCACGATAATGTTCTATGTCGGTTTCACGGTAATGTTCTGTCTCTGGTCCACGGTAATGTTCTGTCTCTGGTCCACGGTAATGTTCTGTCTCTGGTCCACAGTAATGTTCCATTTCTGGTCCACGATAATGTTGTGTTTCTGTTTCACGGCAATGTTCCGTTTCTGGTCCACGATAATGTTCTGTTTCCGTTTCACGGTAATGTTCTGTCTCTGGTCAACGGTAATGTTCTGTTTCTGTTTCACGGTAATGTACCGTCTCTGGTCCACGATAATGTTCGGTTTCACGGTAATGTTCGATTTCACGGTAATGTTCTGTCTCTGGTCCACGGTAATGTTCTGTCTCTGGTCCACGATAATGTTCGGTTTCACGATAATGTTCCGTTTCTGGTCCACGATAATGTTCTGTTTAGGTTTCACGGTAATGCTCTGTCTCTGGTCCACGATAATGTTCCGTTTCTGGTCCACGATAATGTTCCGTTTTGGTTTCACGATAATGTTCCGTTTCTGGTCCACGATAATGTTGTGTTTCTGTTTCACGGTAATGTTCCGTTTCTGGTACACAATAATGTTCTGTTTCGGTTTCACGGTAATGTTCCGTTTCTGGTCCACGATAATGTTCTGTTTCCGTTTCACGGTAATGTTCTGTCTCTGGTCCACGGTAATGTTCCGTTTCTGGTCCACGATAATGTTCTGTTTTGGTTTCACGGTAATGTTCTGTCTCTGGTCCACGGTAATGTTCTGTTTCTGTTTCACGGTAATGTTCCGTTTATGGTCCACTATAATGTTGTGTTTCTGTTTCACGGTAATGTTCCGTTTATGGTCCACGATAATGTTCTGTTTCGGTTTCACGGTAATGTTCCGTTTCTGGTCCACGATAATGTTCTGTTTCGGTTTCACGGTAATGTTCCGTTTCTGGTCCACGATAATGTTCTGTCTCTGGTCCATGATAATGTTCCGTTTCTGGTCCACGATAATGTTCTATGTCGGTTTCACGGTAATGTTCTGTCTCTGGTCCACGATAATGTTCCGTTTCTGGTCCACGATAATGTTCTGTTTTGGTTTCACGGTAATGTTCTGTCTCTGGTCCACGGTAATGTTCTGTTTCTGTTTCACGGTAATGTTCCGTTTATGGTCCACTATAATGTTGTGTTTCTGTTTCACGGTAATGTTCTGTCTCTGGTCCATGGTAATGTTCTGTCTCTGGTCCACGATAATGTTCCGTTTCTGGTCCACGATAATGTTCTGTTTTGGTTTCACGGTAATGTTCTGTCTCTGGTCCATGGTAATGTTCTGTCTCTGGTCGACGGTAATGTTCGGTTTCAAGGTAAAGTTCGGTCTCTGGTCCACAGTAATGTTCTGTCTCTGGTCCACGGTAATGTTCTGTCTCTGGTCCACGGTAATGTCCTGTCTCTGGTCAATGGTAATGTTCTGTCTCTGGTCCACGGTAATGTTCTGTCTCTGGTCCACGGTAATGTTCGATCTCTGGTCCACGATAATGTTCGGTTTCACGGTAATGTTCCGTCTCTGGTCCACGATAATGTTCTGTTTCTGTTTCACGGTAATGTTCCGTTTCTGGTCCACGATAATGTTCTTTTTCAGTTTCACGGTAATGTTCCGTCTCTGGTCCACGATAATGTTCTGTGTCTGTTTCACGGTAATGTTCCGTTTCCTGTCCATGATAATTTTCTGTTTCACGGTAATGTTCTGTCTCTGGTCCACGCTAATGTTCTGTTTCTGTTTCACGGTAATGGTCCGTTTCTGGTCCACGCTAATGTTCTGTTTCTGTTTCACGGTAATGGTCCGTTTCTGGTCCACGCTAATGTTCTGTTTCTGTTTCACGGTAATGTTCTGTTTCTGGTCCACGATAATGTTGTGTTTCTGTTTCACGGTAATGTTCCGTTTCTGGTCCACGATAATGTTCTGTTTCAGTTTCACGGTAATGTTCTGTCTCTGGTCCACGGTAATGTTCTGTCTCTAGTCCACTGTAATGTTCTATTTCTGTTTCACGGTAATGTTCCGTTTCTGGTCCACGATAATGTTGTGTATCTGTTTCACGGTAATGTTCCGTTTCTGGTCCACGATAATGTTCTGTTTCGGTTTCACGGTAATGTTCCGTTTCTGGTCCACGATAATGTTGTGTTTCGGTTTCACGGTAACGTTCCGTCTCTGGTTCACGTAATGTTCCGTTTCTGGTCCACGATAATGTTGTGTTTTTGTTTCACGGTAATGTTCCGTCTCTGGTCCACGATAATGTTCGGTTTCACGGTAATGTTCCGTTTCTGGTCCACGATAATGTTCTGTTTCGGTTTCACGGTAACGTTCCGTCTCTGGTTCACGGTAATGTTCCGTTTCTGGTCCACGATAATGTTGTGTTTTTGTTTCACGGTAATGTTCCGTCTCTGGTCCACGATAATGTTCTGTTTAGGTTTCAAGGTAATGTTCTGTCTCTGGTCCACGATAATGTTCCGTCTCTGGTCCACGATAATGTTCTGTCTCTGTTCCACAATAATGTTCTGTTTCTGGTCCACGATAATGTTATGTTTCGGTTTCACGATAATGTTCTGTTTCGGTTTCACGGTAATGTTCTGTCTCTGGTCCACGGTAATGTTCTGTCTCTGGTCCACGATAATGTTCGGTTTCACGGTAATGTTCCATTTCTGGTCCACGATAATGTTGTGTATCTGTTTCACGGTAATGTTCCGTTTTTGGTCCACGATAATGTTCTGTTTCGGCTTCATGGTAACGTTCCGTCTCTGGTCCACGGTAATGTTCCGTCTCTGTTTCACGGTAATGTTCCGTTTCTGGTCCATGATAATGTTCTGTTTCACGGTAATGTTCTGTCTCTGGTCCACGCTAATGTTGTGTTTCTGTTTCACGGTAATGTTCCGTTTCTGGTCCACGATAATGTTCTGTTTCGGTTTCACGGTAATGTTCTGTCTCTGGTCCACGGTAATGTTCTGTCTCTGGTCCACGGTAATGTTCTGTTTCTGTTTCACGGTAATGTTCCGTTTCTGGTCCACGATAATGTTGTGTTTCTTTTTCACGGTAATGTTCTGTTTCTGGTCCACGATAATGTTGTGTTTCTGTTTCACGGTAATGTTCCGTCTCTGGTCCACGATAATGTTCGGTTTCACGATAATGTTCCGTTTCTGGTCCAAGATAATGTTCTGTTTCAATTTCACGGTAATGTTTTGTCTCTGGTCCACGGTAATGTTCCGTTTCTGGTCCACGATAATGTTGTATTTCTGTTTCACGGTAATGTTCCGTTTCTGGTCCACGATAATGTTCTGTTTCGGTTTCACGGTAATGTTCCGTTTCTGGTCCACGATAATGTTGTGTTTCGGTTTCACGGTAATGTTCCGTCTCTGGTCCACGGTAATGTTCCGTCTCAGGTCCACGATAATGTTTTTTTTCTGTTTCACGGTAATGTTCCGTTTCTGGTCCATGATAATGTTCTGTTTCACGGTAATGTTCTGTCTCTGGTCCACGCTAATGTTCTGTTTCTGTTTCACGGTAATGTTCCGTTTCTGGTCCACAATAATGTTGTGTTTCTGTTTCACGGTAATGTTCTGTTTCACAGTAATGTTCTGTCTCTGGTAAACGCTAATGTTCTGTTTCTGTTTCACGGTAATGTTCCGTTTCTGGTCCACGATAATGTTGTGTTTCTGTTTCACGGTAATGTTCCTTTTCTGGTCCACAATAATGTTCTGTTTCGGTTTCACGGTAATGTTCCGTTTCTGGTCCACGATAATGTTCTGTTTCCGTTTCACGGTAATGTTCTGTCTCTGGTCCACGGTAATGTTCTGTTTCTGTTTCACGGTAATGTTCCGTTTCTGGTCCACGATAATGTTGTGTTTCTTTTTCACGGTAATGTTCTGTTTCTGGTCCACGATAATGTTGTGTTTCTGTTTCACGGTAATGTTCCGTCTCTGGTCCACGATAATGTTCGGTTTCACGATAATGTTCCGTTTCTGGTCCAAGATAATGTTCTGTTTCAATTTGACGGTAATGTTTTGTCTCTGGTCCACGGTAATGTTCCGTTTCTGGTCCACGATAATGTTGTATTTCTGTTTCACGGTAATGTTCCGTTTCTGGTCCACGATAATGTTCTGTTTCGGTTTCACGGTAATGTTCCGTTTCTGGTCCACGATAATGTTGTGTTTCGGTTTCACGGTAATGTTCCGTCTCTGGTCCACGGTAATGTTCCGTCTCAGGTCCACGATAATGTTTTTTTTCTTTTTCACGGTAATGTTCCGTTTCTGGTCCATGATAATGTTCTGTTTCACGGTAATGTTCTGTCTCTGGTCCACGCTAATGTTCTGTTTCTGTTTCACGGTAATGTTCCGTTTCTGGTCCACGGTAATGTTCTGTTTCACAGTAATGTTCTGTCTCTGGTAAACGCTAATGTTCTGTTTCTGTTTCACGGTAATGTTCCGTTTCTGGTCCACGATAATGTTGTGTTTCTGTTTCACGGTAATGTTCCGTTTCTGGTCCACAATAATGTTCTGTTTCGGTTTCACGGTAATGTTCCGTTTCTGGTCCACGATAATGTTCTGTTTCCGTTTCACGGTAATGTTCTGTCTCTGGTCCACGGTAATGTTCCGTCTCTGGTACACGATAATGTTCTGTCTCTGGTCCATGATAATGTTCCGTTTCTGGTCCACGATAATGTTCTATGTCGGTTTCACGGTAATGTTCTGTCTCTGGTCCACGGTAATGTTCTGTCTCTGGTCCACGGTAATGTTCTGTCTCTGGTCCACAGTAATGTTCCATTTCTGGTCCACGATAATGTTGTGTTTCTGTTTCACGGCAATGTTCCGTTTCTGGTCCACGATAATGTTCTGTTTCCGTTTCACGGTAATGTTCTGTCTCTGGTCAACGGTAATGTTCTGTTTCTGTTTCACGGTAATGTACCGTCTCTGGTCCACGATAATGTTCGGTTTCACGGTAATGTTCGATTTCACGGTAATGTTCTGTCTCTGGTCCACGGTAATGTTCTGTCTCTGGTCCACGATAATGTTCGGTTTCACGATAATGTTCCGTTTCTGGTCCACGATAATGTTCTGTTTAGGTTTCACGGTAATGCTCTGTCTCTGGTCCACGATAATGTTCCGTTTCTGGTCCACGATAATGTTCCGTTTTGGTTTCACGATAATGTTCCGTTTCTGGTCCACGATAATGTTGTGTTTCTGTTTCACGGTAATGTTCCGTTTCTGGTCCACAATAATGTTCTGTTTCGGTTTCACGGTAATGTTCCGTTTCTGGTCCACGATAATGTTCTGTTTCCGTTTCACGGTAATGTTCTGTCTCTGGTCCACGGTAATGTTCCGTCTCTGGTACACGATAATGTTCTGTCTCTGGTCCATGATAATGTTCCGTTTCTGGTCCACGATAATGTTCTATGTCGGTTTCACGGTAATGTTCTGTCTCTGGTCCACGATAATGTTCCGTTTCTGGTCCACGATAATGTTCTGTTTTGGTTTCACGGTAATGTTCTGTCTCTGGTCCACGGTAATGTTCTGTTTCTGTTTCACGGTAATGTTCCGTTTCTGGTCCACTATAATGTTGTGTTTCTGTTTCACGGTAATGTTCCGTTTATGGTCCACGATAATGTTCTGTTTCGGTTTCACGGTAATGTTCCGTTTCTGGTCCACGATAATGTTCTGTTTCGGTTTCACGGTAATGTTCCGTTTCTGGTCCACGATAATGTTCTGTTTCCGTTTCACGGTAATGTTCTGTCTCTGGTCCACGGTAATGTTCCGTCTCTGGTACACGATAATGTTCTGTCTCTGGTCCATGATAATGTTCCGTTTCTGGTCCACGATAATGTTCAATTTCGGTTTCACGGTAATGTTCTGTCTCTGGTCCACGGTAATGTTCTGTCTCTGGTCCACGGTAATGTTCTGTCTCTGGTCCACGGTAATGTTCTGTCTCTGGTCCACAGTAATGTTCCGTTTCTGGTCCACGATAATGTTGTGTTTCTGTTTCACGGCAATGTTCCGTTTCTGGTCCACGATAATGTTCTGTTTCCGTTTCACGGTAATGTTCTGTCTCTGGTCAACGGTAATGTTCTGTTTCTGTTTCACGGTAATGTACCGTCTCTGGTCCACGATAATGTTCGGTTTCACGGTAATGTTCGGTTTCACGGTAATGTTCTGTCTCTGGTCCACGGTAATGTTCTGTCTCTGGTCCACGATAATGTTCGGTTTCACGATAATGTTCCGTTTCTGGTCCACGATAATGTTCTGTTTAGGTTTCACGGTAATGCTCTGTCTCTGGTCCACGATAATGTTCCGTTTCTGGTCCACGATAATGTTCCGTTTTGGTTTCACGATAATGTTCCGTTTCTGGTCCACGATAATGTTGTGTTTCTGTTTCACGGTAATGTTCCGTTTCTGGTCCACGATAATGTTGTGTATCTGTTTCACGGTAATGTTCCGTTTCTGGTCCACGATAATGTTCTGTTTCGGTTTCACGGTAATGTTCCGTTTCTGGTCCACGATAATGTTGTGTTTCGGTTTCACGGTAACGTTCCGTCTCTGGTCCACGGTAATGTTCTGTTTCCGTTTCACGGTAATGTTCTGTCTCTGGTCCACGGTAATGTTCCGTCTCTGGTACACGATAATGTTCTGTCTCTGGTCCATGATAATGTTCCGTTTCTGGTCCACGATAATGTTCAATTTCGGTTTCACGGTAATGTTCTGTCTCTGGTCCACGGTAATGTTCTGTCTCTGGTCCACGGTAATGTTCTGTCTCTGGTCCACGGTAATGTTCTGTCTCTGGTCCACAGTAATGTTCCGTTTCTGGTCCACGATAATGTTGTGTTTCTGTTTCACGGCAATGTTCCGTTTCTGGTCCACGATAATGTTCTGTTTCCGTTTCACGGTAATGTTCTGTCTCTGGTCAACGGTAATGTTCTGTTTCTGTTTCACGGTAATGTACCGTCTCTGGTCCACGATAATGTTCGGTTTCACGGTAATGTTCGGTTTCACGGTAATGTTCTGTCTCTGGTCCACGGTAATGTTCTGTCTCTGGTCCACGATAATGTTCGGTTTCACGATAATGTTCCGTTTCTGGTCCACGATAATGTTCTGTTTAGGTTTCACGGTAATGCTCTGTCTCTGGTCCACGATAATGTTCCGTTTCTGGTCCACGATAATGTTCCGTTTTGGTTTCACGATAATGTTCCGTTTCTGGTCCACGATAATGTTGTGTTTCTGTTTCACGGTAATGTTCCGTTTCTGGTCCACGATAATGTTGTGTATCTGTTTCACGGTAATGTTCCGTTTCTGGTCCACGATAATGTTCTGTTTCGGTTTCACGGTAATGTTCCGTTTCTGGTCCACGATAATGTTGTGTTTCGGTTTCACGGTAACGTTCCGTCTCTGGTTCACGTAATGTTCCGTTTCTGGTCCACGATAATGTTGTGTTTTTGTTTCACGGTAATGTTCCGTCTCTGGTCCACGATAATGTTCGGTTTCACGGTAATGTTCCGTTTCTGGTCCACGATAATGTTCTGTTTCGGTTTCACGGTAACGTTCCGTCTCTGGTTCACGGTAATGTTCCGTTTCTGGTCCACGATAATGTTGTGTTTTTGTTTCACGGTAATGTTCCGTCTCTGGTCCACGATAATGTTCTGTTTAGGTTTCAAGGTAATGTTCTGTCTCTGGTCCACGATAATGTTCCGTCTCTGGTCCACGATAATGTTCTGTCTCTGGTCCACAATAATGTTCTGTTTCTGGTCCACGATAATGTTATGTTTCGGTTTCACGATAATGTTCTGTTTCGGTTTCACGGTAATGTTCTGTCTCTGGTCCACGGTAATGTTCTGTCTCTGGTCCACGATAATGTTCGGTTTCACGGTAATGTTCCATTTCTGGTCCACGATAATGTTGTGTATCTGTTTCACGGTAATGTTCCGTTTTTGGTCCACGATAATGTTCTGTTTCGGCTTCATGGTAACGTTCCGTCTCTGGTCCACGGTAATGTTCCGTCTCTGTTTCACGGTAATGTTCCGTTTCTGGTCCATGATAATGTTCTGTTTCATGGTAATGTTCTGTCTCTGGTCCACGCTAATGTTGTGTTTCTGTTTCACGGTAATGTTCCGTTTCTGGTCCACGATAATGTTCTGTTTCGGTTTCACGGTAATGTTCTGTCTCTGGTCCACGGTAATGTTCTGTCTCTGGTCCACGGTAATGTTCTGTTTCTGTTTCACGGTAATGTTCCGTTTCTGGTCCACGATAATGTTGTGTTTCTTTTTCACGGTAATGTTCTGTTTCTGGTCCACGATAATGTTGTGTTTCTGTTTCACGGTAATGTTCCGTCTCTGGTCCACGATAATGTTCGGTTTCACGATAATGTTCCGTTTCTGGTCCAAGATAATGTTCTGTTTCAATTTCACGGTAATGTTTTGTCTCTGGTCCACGGTAATGTTCCGTTTCTGGTCCACGATAATGTTGTATTTCTGTTTCACGGTAATGTTCCGTTTCTGGTCCACGATAATGTTCTGTTTCGGTTTCACGGTAATGTTCCGTTTCTGGTCCACGATAATGTTGTGTTTCGGTTTCACGGTAATGTTCCGTCTCTGGTCCACGGTAATGTTCCGTCTCAGGTCCACGATAATGTTTTTTTTCTGTTTCACGGTAATGTTCCGTTTCTGGTCCATGATAATGTTCTGTTTCACGGTAATGTTCTGTCTCTGGTCCACGCTAATGTTCTGTTTCTGTTTCACGGTAATGTTCCGTTTCTGGTCCACAATAATGTTGTGTTTCTGTTTCACGGTAATGTTCTGTTTCACAGTAATGTTCTGTCTCTGGTAAACGCTAATGTTCTGTTTCTGTTTCACGGTAATGTTCCGTTTCTGGTCCACGATAATGTTGTGTTTCTGTTTCACGGTAATGTTCCGTTTCTGGTCCACGATAATGTTCTGTTTCCGTTTCACGGTAATGTTCTGTCTCTGGTCCACGGTAATGTTCCGTCTCTGGTCCACGGTAATGTTCTGTCTCTGGTCCACGGTAATGTTCTGTTTCTGTTTCACGGTAATGTTCCGTTTCTGGTCCACGATAATGTTGTGTTTCTTTTTCACGGTAATGTTCTGTTTCTGGTCCACGATAATGTTGTGTTTCTGTTTCACGGTAATGTTCCGTCTCTGGTCCACGATAATGTTCGGTTTCACGATAATGTTCCGTTTCTGGTCCAAGATAATGTTCTGTTTCAATTTGACGGTAATGTTTTGTCTCTGGTCCACGGTAATGTTCCGTTTCTGGTCCACGATAATGTTGTATTTCTGTTTCACGGTAATGTTCCGTTTCTGGTCCACGATAATGTTCTGTTTCGGTTTCACGGTAATGTTCCGTTTCTGGTCCACGATAATGTTGTGTTTCGGTTTCACGGTAATGTTCCGTCTCTGGTCCACGGTAATGTTCCGTCTCAGGTCCACGATAATGTTTTTTTTCTTTTTCACGGTAATGTTCCGTTTCTGGTCCATGATAATGTTCTGTTTCACGGTAATGTTCTGTCTCTGGTCCACGCTAATGTTGTGTTTCTGTTTCACGGTAATGTTCTGTTTCACAGTAATGTTCTGTCTCTGGTAAACGCTAATGTTCTGTTTCTGTTTCACGGTAATGTTCCGTTTCTGGTCCACGATAATGTTGTGTTTCTGTTTCACGGTAATGTTCCGTTTCTGGTCCACAATAATGTTCTGTTTCGGTTTCACGGTAATGTTCCGTTTCTGGTCCACGATAATGTTCTGTTTCCGTTTCACGGTAATGTTCTGTCTCTGGTCCACGGTAATGTTCCGTCTCTGGTACACGATAATGTTCTGTCTCTGGTCCATGATAATGTTCCGTTTCTGGTCCACGATAATGTTCTATGTCGGTTTCACGGTAATGTTCTGTCTCTGGTCCACGGTAATGTTCTGTCTCTGGTCCACGGTAATGTTCTGTCTCTGGTCCACGGTAATGTTCTGTCTCTGGTCCACAGTAATGTTCCATTTCTGGTCCACGATAATGTTGTGTTTCTGTTTCACGGCAATGTTCCGTTTCTGGTCCACGATAATGTTCTGTTTCCGTTTCACGGTAATGTTCTGTCTCTGGTCAACGGTAATGTTCTGTTTCTGTTTCACGGTAATGTACCGTCTCTGGTCCACGATAATGTTCGGTTTCACGGTAATGTTCGATTTCACGGTAATGTTCTGTCTCTGGTCCACGGTAATGTTCTGTCTCTGGTCCACGATAATGTTCGGTTTCACGATAATGTTCCGTTTCTGGTCCACGATAATGTTCTGTTTAGGTTTCACGGTAATGCTCTGTCTCTGGTCCACGATAATGTTCCGTTTCTGGTCCACGATAATGTTCCGTTTTGGTTTCACGATAATGTTCCGTTTCTGGTCCACGATAATGTTGTGTTTCTGTTTCACGGTAATGTTCCGTTTCTGGTCCACAATAATGTTCTGTTTCGGTTTCACGGTAATGTTCCGTTTCTGGTCCACGATAATGTTCTGTTTCCGTTTCACGGTAATGTTCTGTCTCTGGTCCACGGTAATGTTCCGTTTCTGGTCCACGATAATGTTCTGTTTTGGTTTCACGGTAATGTTCTGTCTCTGGTCCACGGTAATGTTCTGTTTCTGTTTCACGGTAATGTTCCGTTTATGGTCCACTATAATGTTGTGTTTCTGTTTCACGGTAATGTTCCGTTTATGGTCCACGATAATGTTCTGTTTCGGTTTCACGGTAATGTTCCGTTTCTGGTCCACAATAATGTTCTGTTTCCGTTTCACGGTAATGTTCTGTCTCTGGTCCACGGTAATGTTCCGTTTCTGGTCCACGATAATGTTCTGTTTTGGTTTCACGGTAATGTTCTGTCTCTGGTCCACGGTAATGTTCTGTTTCTGTTTCACGGTAATGTTCCGTTTATGGTCCACTATAATGTTGTGTTTCTGTTTCACGGTAATGTTCCGTTTATGGTCCACGATAATGTTCTGTTTCGGTTTCACGGTAATGTTCCGTTTCTGGTCCACGATAATGTTCTGTTTCGGTTTCACGGTAATGTTCCGTTTCTGGTCCACGATAATGTTCTGTCTCTGGTCCATGATAATGTTCCGTTTCTGGTCCACGATAATGTTCTATGTCGGTTTCACGGTAATGTTCTGTCTCTGGTCCACGATAATGTTCCGTTTCTGGTCCACGATAATGTTCTGTTTTGGTTTCACGGTAATGTTCTGTCTCTGGTCCACGGTAATGTTCTGTTTCTGTTTCACGGTAATGTTCCGTTTATGGTCCACTATAATGTTGTGTTTCTGTTTCACGGTAATGTTCCGTTTATGGTCCACGATAATGTTCTGTTTCGGTTTCACGGTAATGTTCCGTTTCTGGTCCACGATAATGTTCTGTTTCGGTTTCACGGTAATGTTCCGTTTCTGGTCCACGATAATGTTCTGTTTCCGTTTCACGGTAATGTTCTGTCTCTGGTCCACGGTAATGTTCCGTCTCTGGTACACGATAACGTTCTGTCTCTGGTCCATGATAATGTTCCGTTTCTGGTCCACGATAATGTTCAATTTCGGTTTCACGGTAATGTTCTGTCTCTGGTCCACGGTAATGTTCTGTCTCTGGTCCACGGTAATGTTCTGTCTCTGGTCCACGGTAATGTTCTGTCTCTGGTCCACAGTAATGTTCCGTTTCTGGTCCACGATAATGTTGTGTTTCTGTTTCACGGCAATGTTCCGTTTCTGGTCCACGATAATGTTCTGTTTCCGTTTCACAGTAATGTTCTGTCTCTGGTCAACGGTAATGTTCTGTTTCTGTTTCACGGTAATGTACCGTCTCTGGTCCACGATAATGTTCGGTTTCACGGTAATGTTCGGTTTCACGGTAATGTTCTGTCTCTGGTCCACGGTAATGTTCTGTCTCTGGTCCACGATAATGTTCGGTTTCACGATAATGTTCCGTTTCTGGTCCACGATAATGTTCTGTTTAGGTTTCACGGTAATGCTCTGTCTCTGGTCCACGATAATGTTCCGTTTCTGGTCCACGATAATGTTCCGTTTTGGTTTCACGATAATGTTCCGTTTCTGGTCAACGATAATGTTGTGTTTCTGTTTCACGGTAATGTTCCGTTTCTGGTCCACGATAATGTTTTTTTCGGTTTTACGGTAATGTTCCGTTTCTGGTCCACGATAATGTTCTGTTTCGGTTTCACGGTAATGTTCCGTCTCTGGTCCACGGTAATGTTCCGTCTCTGGTTCACGATAATGTTGTGTTTCTGTTTCACGGTAATGTTCTGTCTCTGGTCGACGGTAATGTTCGGTTTCAAGGTAAAGTTCGGTCTCTGGTCCACAGTAATGTTCTGTCTCTGGTCCACGGTAATGTTCTGTCTCTGGTCCACGGTAATGTCCTGTCTCTGGTCAATGGTAATGTTCTGTCTCTGGTCCACGGTAATGTTCTGTCTCTGGTCCACGGTAATGTTCTGTCTCTGGTCCACGGTAATGTTCGATCTCTGGTCCACGATAATGTTCGCTTTCACGGTAATGTTCCGTCTCTGGTCCACGATAATGTTCTGTTTCTGTTTCAGGGTAATGTTCCGTTTCTGGTCCACGATAATGTTCTGTTTCGGTTTCACGGTAATGTTCTGTCTGTGGTCCACGGTAATGTTCTGTCTCTGGTCCACGATAATGTTCGGTTTCACGGTAATGTTCTGTCTCTGGTCCACAGTAATGTTGTGTTTCTATTTCACGGCAATGTTCCGTTTCTGGTCCACGATAATGTTGTCTTTCCGTTTCACGGTAATGTTCTGTCTCTGGTCAACGGTAATGTTCCGTCTCTGGTCCACGGTAATGTTCCGTCTCTGGTCCACGATAATGTTGTGTTTCTGTTTCACGGTAATGTTCCGTCTCTGGTCCACGGTAATGTTCCGTTTCTGGTCCACGATAATGTTCTGTCTCTGGTCCACGGTAATGTTCTGTCTCTGGTCCACGGTAATGTTCGATCTCTGGTCCACGATAATGTTCGGTTTCACGGTAATGTTCCGTCTCTGGTCCACGATAATGTTCTGTTTCTGTTTCAGGGTAATGTTCCGTTTCTGGTCCACGATAATGTTCTGTTTCGGTTTCACGGTAATGTTCTGTCTGTGGTCCACGGTAATGTTCTGTCTCTGGTCCACGATAATGTTCGGTTTCACGGTAATGTTCTGTCTCTGGTCCACAGTAATGTTCCGTTTCTGGTCCACGATAATGTTGTGTTTCTATTTCACGGCAATGTTCCGTTTCTGGTCCACGATAATGTTGTCTTTCCGTTTCACGGTAATGTTCTGTCTCTGGTCAACGGTAATGTTCCGTCTCTGGTCCACGGTAATGTTCCGTCTCTGGTCCACGATAATGTTGTTTTTCTGTTTCACGGTAATGTTCCGTCTCTGGTCCACGGTAATGTTCCGTTTCTGGTCCACGATAATGTTCTGTCTCTGGTCCACGGTAATGTTCTGTCTCTGGTCCACGGTAATGTTCGATCTCTGGTCCACGATAATGTTCGGTTTCACGGTAATGTTCCGTCTCTGGTCCACGATAATGTTCTGTTTCTGTTTCAGGGTAATGTTCCGTTTCTGGTCCACGATAATGTTCTGTTTCGGTTTCACGGTAATGTTCTGTCTGTGGTCCACGGTAATGTTCTGTCTCTGGTCCACGATAATGTTCGGTTTCACGGTAATGTTCTGTCTCTGGTCCACAGTAATGTTCCGTTTCTGGTCCACGATAATGTTGTGTTTCTATTTCACGGCAATGTTCCGTTTCTGGTCCACGATAATGTTCTCTTTCCGTTTCACGGTAATGTTCTGTCTCTGGTCAACAGTAATGTTCCGTCTCTGGTCCACGGTAATGTTCCGTCTCTGGTCCACGATAATGTTGTGTTTCTGTTTCACGGTAATGTTCCGTTTCTGGTCCACGGTAATGTTCCGTTTCTGGTCCACCATTATTTTGTGTTTCTGTTTCACGATAATGTTCCGTCTCTGGTCCACGATAATGTTCGGTTTCACGATAATGTTCCGTCTCTGGTCCACGATAATGTTCTGTCTCTGGTCCACGGTAATGTTCTGTTTCTGTTTCACGGTAATGTTCCGTTTCTGGTCCACGATAATGTTGTGTTTCTATTTCACGGCAATGTTCCGTTTCTGGTCCACGATAATGTTCTCTTTCCGTTTCACGGTAATGTTCTGTCTCTGGTCAACGGTAATGTTCCGTCTCTGGTCCACGGTAATGTTCCGTCTCTGGTCCACGATAATGTTGTGTTTCTGTTTCACGGTAATGTTCTGTCTCTGGTCCATGGTAATGTTCTGTCTCTGGTCGACGGTAATGTTCGGTTTCAAGGTAAAGTTCGGTCTCTGGTCCACAGTAATGTTCTGTCTCTGGTCCACGGTAATGTTCTGTCTCTGGTCCACGGTAATGTCCTGTCTCTGGTCAATGGTAATGTTCTGTCTCTGGTCCACGGTAATGTTCTGTCTCTGGTCCACGGTAATGTTCGATCTCTGGTCCACGATAATGTTCGGTTTCACGGTAATGTTCCGTCTCTGGTCCACGATAATGTTCTGTTTCTGTTTCACGGTAATGTTCCGTTTCTGGTCCACGATAATGTTCTTTTTCAGTTTCACGGTAATGTTCCGTCTCTGGTCCACGATAATGTTCTGTGTCTGTTTCACGGTAATGTTCCGTTTCCTGTCCATGATAATTTTCTGTTTCACGGTAATGTTCTGTCTCCGGTCCACGCTAATGTTCCGTTTCTGTTTCACGGTAATGGTCCGTTTCTGGTCCACGCTAATGTTCTGTTTCTGTTTCACGGTAATGGTCCGTTTCTGGTCCACGCTAATGTTCTGTTTCTGTTTCACGGTAATGTTCTGTTTCTGGTCCACGATAATGTTGTGTTTCTGTTTCACGGTAATGTTCCGTTTCTGGTCCACGATAATGTTCTGTTTCAGTTTCACGGTAATGTTCTGTCTCTGGTCCACGGTAATGTTCTGTCTCTGGTCCACTGTAATGTTCTGTTTCTGTTTCACGGTAATGTTCCGTTTCTGGTCCACGATAATGTTGTGTATCTGTTTCACGGTAATGTTCCGTTTCTGGTCCACGATAATGTTCTGTTTCGGTTTCACGGTAATGTTCCGTTTCTGGTCCACGATAATGTTGTGTTTCGGTTTCACGGTAACGTTCCGTCTCTGGTTCACGTAATGTTCCGTTTCTGGTCCACGATAATGTTGTGTTTTTGTTTCACGGTAATGTTCCGTCTCTGGTCCACGATAATGTTCGGTTTCACGGTAATGTTCCGTTTCTGGTCCACGATAATGTTCTGTTTCGGTTTCACGGTAACGTTCCGTCTCTGGTTCACGGTAATGTTCCGTTTCTGGTCCACGATAATGTTGTGTTTTTGTTTCACGGTAATGTTCCGTCTCTGGTCCACGATAATGTTCTGTTTAGGTTTCAAGGTAATGTTCTGTCTCTGGTCCACGATAATGTTCCGTCTCTGGTCCACGATAATGTTCTGTCTCTGGTCCACAATAATGTTCTGTTTCTGGTCCACGATAATGTTATGTTTCGGTTTCACGATAATGTTCTGTTTCGGTTTCACGGTAATGTTCTGTCTCTGGTCCACGGTAATGTTCTGTCTCTGGTCCACGATAATGTTTGGTTTCACGGTAATGTTCCATTTCTGGTCCACGATAATGTTGTGTATCTGTTTCACGGTAATGTTCCGTTTTTGGTCCACGATAATGTTCTGTTTCGGCTTCATGGTAACGTTCCGTCTCTGGTCCACGGTAATGTTCCGTCTCTGTTTCACGGTAATGTTCCGTTTCTGGTCCATGATAATGTTCTGTTTCACGGTAATGTTCTGTCTCTGGTCCACGCTAATGTTGTGTTTCTGTTTCACGGTAATGTTCCGTTTCTGGTCCACGATAATGTTCTGTTTCGGTTTCACGGTAATGTTCTGTCTCTGGTCCACGGTAATGTTCTGTCTCTGGTCCACGGTAATGTTCTGTTTCTGTTTCACGGTAATGTTCCGTTTCTGGTCCACGATAATGTTGTGTTTCTTTTTCACGGTAATGTTCTGTTTCTGGTCCACGATAATGTTGTGTTTCTGTTTCACGGTAATGTTCCGTCTCTGGTCCACGATAATGTTCGGTTTCACGATAATGTTCCGTTTCTGGTCCAAGATAATGTTCTGTTTCAATTTCACGGTAATGTTTTGTCTCTGGTCCACGGTAATGTTCCGTTTCTGGTCCACGATAATGTTGTATTTCTGTTTCACGGTAATGTTCCGTTTCTGGTCCACGATAATGTTCTGTTTCGGTTTCACGGTAATGTTCCGTTTCTGGTCCACGATAATGTTCTGTTTCCGTTTCACGGTAATGTTCTGTCTCTGGTCAACGGTAATGTTCTGTTTCTGTTTCACGGTAATGTACCGTCTCTGGTCCACGATAATGTTCGGTTTCACGGTAATGTTCGATTTCACGGTAATGTTCTGTCTCTGGTCCACGGTAATGTTCTGTCTCTGGTCCACGATAATGTTCGGTTTCACGATAATGTTCCGTTTCTGGTCCACGATAATGTTCTGTTTAGGTTTCACGGTAATGCTCTGTCTCTGGTCCACGATAATGTTCCGTTTCTGGTCCACGATAATGTTCCGTTTTGGTTTCACAATAATGTTCCGTTTCTGGTCCACGATAATGTTGTGTTTCTGTTTCACGGTAATGTTCCGTCTCTGGTCCACGGTAATGTTCCGTCTCAGGTCCACGATAATGTTTTTTTTCTTTTTCACGGTAATGTTCCGTTTCTGGTCCATGATAATGTTCTGTTTCACGGTAATGTTCTGTCTCTGGTCCACGCTAATGTTCTGTTTCTGTTTCACGGTAATGTTCCGTTTCTGGTCCACAATAATGTTGTGTTTCTGTTTCACGGTAATGTTCTGTTTCTGGTCCACGATAATGTTCTGTTTCTGTTTCACGGTAATGTTCCGTTTCTGGTCCACAATAATGTTGTGTTTCTGTTTCACGGTAATGTTCCGTTTCTGGTCCACGATAATGTTGTGTATCTGTTTCACGGTAATGTTCCGTTTCTGGTCCACGATAATGTTCTGTTTCGGTTTCACGGTAATGTTCCGTTTCTGGTCCACGATAATGTTGTGTTTCGGTTTCACGGTAACGTTCCGTCTCTGGTTCACGTAATGTTCCGTTTCTGGTCCACGATAATGTTGTGTTTTTGTTTCACGGTAATGTTCCGTCTCTGGTCCACGATAATGTTCGGTTTCACGGTAATGTTCCGTTTCTGGTCCACGATAATGTTCTGTTTCGGTTTCACGGTAACGTTCCGTCTCTGGTTCACGGTAATGTTCCGTTTCTGGTCCACGATAATGTTGTGTTTTTGTTTCACGGTAATGTTCCGTCTCTGGTCCACGATAATGTTCTGTTTAGGTTTCAAGGTAATGTTCTGTCTCTGGTCCACGATAATGTTCCGTCTCTGGTCCACGATAATGTTCTGTCTCTGGTCCACAATAATGTTCTGTTTCTGGTCCACGATAATGTTATGTTTCGGTTTCACGATAATGTTCTGTTTCGGTTTCACGGTAATGTTCTGTCTCTGGTCCACGGTAATGTTCTGTCTCTGGTCCACGATAATGTTTGGTTTCACGGTAATGTTCCATTTCTGGTCCACGATAATGTTGTGTATCTGTTTCACGGTAATGTTCCGTTTTTGGTCCACGATAATGTTCTGTTTCGGCTTCATGGTAACGTTCCGTCTCTGGTCCACGGTAATGTTCCGTCTCTGTTTCACGGTAATGTTCCGTTTCTGGTCCATGATAATGTTCTGTTTCACGGTAATGTTCTGTCTCTGGTCCACGCTAATGTTGTGTTTCTGTTTCACGGTAATGTTCCGTTTCTGGTCCACGATAATGTTCTGTTTCGGTTTCACGGTAATGTTCTGTCTCTGGTCCACGGTAATGTTCTGTCTCTGGTCCACGGTAATGTTCTGTTTCTGTTTCACGGTAATGTTCCGTTTCTGGTCCACGATAATGTTGTGTTTCTTTTTCACGGTAATGTTCTGTTTCTGGTCCACGATAATGTTGTGTTTCTGTTTCACGGTAATGTTCCGTCTCTGGTCCACGATAATGTTCGGTTTCACGATAATGTTCCGTTTCTGGTCCAAGATAATGTTCTGTTTCAATTTCACGGTAATGTTTTGTCTCTGGTCCACGGTAATGTTCCGTTTCTGGTCCACGATAATGTTGTATTTCTGTTTCACGGTAATGTTCCGTTTCTGGTCCACGATAATGTTCTGTTTCGGTTTCACGGTAATGTTCCGTTTCTGGTCCACGATAATGTTCTGTTTCCGTTTCACGGTAATGTTCTGTCTCTGGTCAACGGTAATGTTCTGTTTCTGTTTCACGGTAATGTACCGTCTCTGGTCCACGATAATGTTCGGTTTCACGGTAATGTTCGATTTCACGGTAATGTTCTGTCTCTGGTCCACGGTAATGTTCTGTCTCTGGTCCACGATAATGTTCGGTTTCACGATAATGTTCCGTTTCTGGTCCACGATAATGTTCATTTTAGGTTTCACGGTAATGCTCTGTCTCTGGTCCACGATAATGTTCCGTTTCTGGTCCACGATAATGTTCCGTTTTGGTTTCACAATAATGTTCCGTTTCTGGTCCACGATAATGTTGTGTTTCTGTTTCACGGTAATGTTCCGTCTCTGGTCCACGGTAATGTTCCGTCTCAGGTCCACGATAATGTTTTTTTTCTTTTTCACGGTAATGTTCCGTTTCTGGTCCATGATAATGTTCTGTTTCACGGTAATGTTCTGTCTCTGGTCCACGCTAATGTTCTGTTTCTGTTTCACGGTAATGTTCCGTTTCTGGTCCACAATAATGTTGTGTTTCTGTTTCACGGTAATGTTCTGTTTCACAGTAATGTTCTGTCTCTGGTAAACGCTAATGTTCTGTTTCTGTTTCACGGTAATGTTCCGTTTCTGGTCCACGATAATGTTGTGTTTCTGTTTCACGGTAATGTTCCGTTTCTGGTCCACAATAATGTTCTGTTTCGGTTTCACGGTAATGTTCCGTTTCTGGTCCACGATAATGTTCTGTTTCCGTTTCACGGTAATGTTCTGTCTCTGGTCCACGGTAATGTTCCGTCTCTGGTACACGATAATGTTCTGTCTCTGGTCCATGATAATGTTCCGTTTCTGGTCCACGATAATGTTCTATGTCGGTTTCACGGTAATGTTCTGTCTCTGGTCCACGGTAATGTTCTGTCTCTGGTCCACGGTAATGTTCTGTCTCTGGTCCACAGTAATGTTCCATTTCTGGTCCACGATAATGTTGTGTTTCTGTTTCACGGCAATGTTCCGTTTCTGGTCCACGATAATGTTCTGTTTCCGTTTCACGGTAATGTTCTGTCTCTGGTCAACGGTAATGTTCTGTTTCTGTTTCACGGTAATGTACCGTCTCTGGTCCACGATAATGTTCGGTTTCACGGTAATGTTCGATTTCACGGTAATGTTCTGTCTCTGGTCCACGGTAATGTTCTGTCTCTGGTCCACGATAATGTTCGGTTTCACGATAATGTTCCGTTTCTGGTCCACGATAATGTTCTGTTTAGGTTTCACGGTAATGCTCTGTCTCTGGTCCACGATAATGTTCCGTTTCTGGTCCACGATAATGTTCCGTTTTGGTTTCACGATAATGTTCCGTTTCTGGTCCACGATAAAGTTGTGTTTCTGTTTCACGGTAATGTTCCGTTTCTGGTCCAAGATAATGTTTTTTTTCGGTTTTACGGTAATGTTCCGTTTCTGGTCCACGATAATGTTCTGTTTCCGTTTCACGGTAATGTTCCGTCTCTGGTCCACGGTAATGTTCCGTCTCTGGTCCACGATAATGTTGTGTTTCTGTTTCACGGTAATGTTCTGTCTCTGGTCCATGGTAATGTTCTGTCTCTGGTCGACGGTAATGTTCGGTTTCAAGGTAAAGTTCGGTCTCTGGTCCACAGTAATGTTCTGTCTCTGGTCCACGGTAATGTTCTGTCTCTGGTCCACGGTAATGTCCTGTCTCTGGTCAATGGTAATGTTCTGTCTCTGGTCCACGGTAATGTTCTGTCTCTGGTCCACGGTAATGTTCTGTCTCTGGTCCACGGTAACGTTCGCTCTCTGGTCCACGATAATGTTCGGTTTCACGGTAATGTTCCGTCTCTGGTCCACGGTAATGTTCTGTCTCTGGTCCACGATAATGTTCGGTTTCACGGTAATGTTCTGTCTCTGGTCCACAGTAATGTTCCGTTTCTGGTCCACGATAATGTTGTGTTTCTATTTCACGGCAATGTTCCGTTTCTGGTCTACGATAATGTTGTCTTTCCGTTTCACGGTAATGTTCTGTCTCTGGTCAACGGTAATGTTCCGTCTCTGGTCCACGGTAATGTTCCGTCTCTGGTCCACGATAATGTTGTGTTTCTGTTTCACGGTAATGTTCCGTCTCTGGTCCACGGTAATGTTCCGTTTATGGTCCACGATAATGTTCTGTCTCTGGTCCACGGTAATGTTCTGTCTCTGGTCCACGGTAATGTTCGATCTCTGGTCCACGATAATGTTCGGTTTCACGGTAATGTTCCGTCTCTGGTCCACGATAATGTTCTGTTTCTGTTTCAGGGTAATGTTCCGTTTCTGGTCCACGATAATGTTCTGTTTCGGTTTCACGGTAATGTTCTGTCTGTGGTCCACGGTAATGTTCTGTCTCTGGTCCACGATAATGTTCGGTTTCACGGTAATGTTCTGTCTCTGGTCCACAGTAATGTTCCGTTTCTGGTCCACGATAATGTTGTGTTTCTATTTCACGGCAATGTTCCGTTTCTGGTCCACGATAATGTTCTCTTTCCGTTTCACGGTAATGTTCTGTCTCTGGTCAACGGTAATGTTCCGTCTCTGGTCCACGATAATGTTGTGTTTCTGTTTCACGGTAATGTTCCGTCTCTGGTCCACGGTAATGTTCCGTTTCTGGTCCACGATAATGTTGTGTTTCTGTTTCACGATAATGTTCCGTCTCTGGTCCACGATAATGTTCGGTTTCACGATAATGTTCCGTCTCTGGTCCACGATAATGTTCTGTCTCTGGTCCACGGTAATGTTCTGTTTCTGTTTCACGGTAATGTTCCGTTTCTGGTCCACGATAATGTTGTGTTTCTATTTCACGGCAATGTTCCGTTTCTGGTCCACGATAATGTTCTCTTTCCGTTTCACGGTAATGTTCTGTCTCTGGTCAACGGTAATGTTCCGTCTCTGGTCCACGGTAATGTTCCGTCTCTGGTCCACGATAATGTTGTGTTTCTGTTTCACGGTAATGTTCTGTCTCTGGTCGACGGTAATGTTCGGTTTCAAGGTAAAGTTCGGTCTCTGGTCCACAGTAATGTTCTGTCTCTGGTCCACGGTATTGTTCTGTCTCTGGTCCACGGTAATGTCCTGTCTCTGGTCAATGGTAATATTCTGTCTCTGGTCCACGGTAATGTTCTGTCTCTGGTCCACGGTAATGTTCGATCTCTGGTCCACGATAATGTTCGGTTTCACGGTAATGTTCCGTCTCTGGTCCACGATAATGTTCTGTTTCTGTTTGACGGTAATGTTCCGTTTCTGGTCCACGATAATGTTCTGTTTCGGTTTCACGGTAATGTTCTGTCTCTGGTCCACGGTAATGTTCTGTCTCTGGTCCACGATAATGTTCTGTTTCGGTTTCACGGTAATGTTCTGTCTCTGGTCCACGGTAATGTTCTGTCTCTGGTCCACGATAATGTTCGGTTTCACGATAATGTTCTGTTTCGGTTTCACGGTAATGTTCTGTCTCTGATCCACAGTAATGTTCCGTTTCTGGTCCACGATAATGTTCCGTTTCTGGTCCACGATAATGTTCTCTTTCCGTTTCACGGTAATGTTCTGTCTCTGGTCCGCGATAATGTTCCGTCTCTGGTCCACGATAATGTTTTGTCTCTGGTCCACAATAATGTTCTGTTTCTGGTCCACGATAATGTTATGTTTCGGTTTCACGATAATGTTCTGTTTCGGTTTCACGTTAATGTTCTGTCTCTGGTCAACGGTAATGTTCTGTCTCTGGTCCACGATAATGTTCGGTTTCACGGTAATGTTCCATTTCTGGTCCACGATAATGTTGTGTATCTGTTTCACGGTAATGTTCCGTTTCTGGTCCACGATAATGTTCTGTTTCGGCTTCATGGTAACGTTCCGTCTCTGGTCCACGGTAATGTTCCGTCTCTGTTTCACGGTAATGTTCCGTTTCTGGTCCATGATAATGTTCTGTTTCACGGTAATGTTCTGTCTCTGGTCCACATTAATGTTGTGTTTCTGTTTCACGGTAATGTTCCGTTTCTGGTCCACGATAATGTTCTGTTTCGGTTTCACGGTAATATTCTGTCTCTTGTCCACGATAATGTTCTGTGTCTGGTCCACGGTAATGTTCCGTTTCTGTTTCACGGTAATGTTCCGTTTTTGGGCCACGATAATGTTCTGTTTCGGTTTCACGGTAATGTTCTGTCTCTGGTCCACGATAATGTTCGGTTTCACGGTAATGTTCCGTCTCTGGTCCACGATAATGTTCCGTCTTTGGTCCGCGATATTGTTCTGTCTCTGGTCCATGATAATGTTCCGTTTCTGGTCCACGATAATGTTCTGTTTCGGTTTCACGGTAATGTTCTGTCTCTGGTCCACGGTAATGTTCTGTCTCTGGTCCACGGTAATGTTCTGTTTCTGTTTCACGGTAATGTTCCGTCTCTGGTACACGATAATGTTCGGTTATACGATAATGTTCCGTTTCTGGTCCACGATAATGTTCTGTTTAGGTTTCACGGTAATGTTCTGTCTCTGGTCCACGATAATGTTCCGTCTCTTGTCCACGATAATGTTCTGTCTCTGGTCCACGATAATGTTCCGTTTCTGGTACACGATAATGTTCTGTTTCGGTTTCACGGTAATGTTCCGTCTCTGGTCCACGGTAATGTTCCGTCTCTGGTCCACGATAATGTTCTGTTTCACGGTAATGTTCCGTTTCTGGTCCATGATAATTTTCTGTTTCACGGTAATGTTCTGTCTCTGGTCCACGCTAATGTTCTGTTTCTGTTTCACGGTAATGTTCCGTTTCTGGTTCACGATAATGTTGTGTTTCTTTTTCACGGTAATGTTCTGTTTCATGGTAATGTTCTGTCTCTGGTCCACGCTAATGTTCTGTTTCTGTTTCACGGTAATGTTCCGTTTCTGGTCCACGATAATGTTGTGTTTCTGTTTCACAGTAATGTTCCGTTTCTGGTCCACGATAATTTTGTGTTTCTGTTTCACGGTAATGTTTTGTTTCTGGTCCACGATAATGTTCTGTCTCTGGTCCACGGTAATGTTCTGTCTCTGGTCCACGATAATGTTCTGTTTCTGTTTCAGGGTAATGTTCCGTTTCTGGTCCACGATAATGTTCTGTTTCGGTTTCACGGTAATGTTCTGTCTGTGGTCCACGATAATGTTCTGTTTCTGTTTCAGGGTAATGTTCCGTTTCTGGTCCACGATAATGTTCTGTTTCGGTTTCACGGTAATGTTCTGTCTGTGGTCCACGGTAATGTTCTGTCTCTGGTCCACGATAATGTTCGGTTTCACGGTAATGTTCTGTCTCTGGTCCACAGTAATGTTCCGTTTCTGGTCCACGATAATGTTGTGTTTCTATTTCACGGCAATGTTCCGTTTCTGGTCCACGATAATGTTGTCTTTCCGTTTCACGGTAATGTTCTGTCTCTGGTCAACGGTAATGTTCCGTCTCTGGTCCACGGTAATGTTCCGTCTCTGGTCCACGATAATGTTGTGTTTCTGTTTCACGGTAATGTTCCGTCTCTGGTCCACGGTAATGTTCCGTTTCTGGTCCACGATAATGTTCTGTCTCTGGTCCACGGTAATGTTCTGTCTCTGGTCCACGGTAATGTTCGATCTCTGGTCCACGATAATGTTCGGTTTCACGGTAATGTTCCGTCTCTGGTCCACGATAATGTTCTGTTTCTGTTTCAGGGTAATGTTCCGTTTCTGGTCCACGATAATGTTCTGTTTCGGTTTCACGGTAATGTTCTGTCTGTGGTCCACGGTAATGTTCTGTCTCTGGTCCACGATAATGTTCGGTTTCACGGTAATGTTCTGTCTCTGGTCCACAGTAATGTTCCGTTTCTGGTCCACGATAATGTTGTGTTTCTATTTCACGGTAATGTTCCGTCTCTGGTCCACGGTAATGTTCCGTCTCTGGTCCACGATAATGTTGTGTTTCTGTTTCACGGTAATGTTCCGTCTCTGGTCCACGGTAATGTTCCGTTTCTGGTCCACGATAATGTTGTGTTTCTGTTTCACGATAATGTTCCGTCTCTGGTCCACGATAATGTTCGGTTTCACGATAATGTTCCGTCTCTGGTCCACGGTAATGTTCCGTCTCTGGTCCACGATAATGTTGTGTTTCTGTTTCACGGTAATGTTCTGTCTCTGGTCCATGGTAATGTTCTGTCTCTGGTCGACGGTAATGTTCGGTTTCAAGGTAAAGTTCGGTCTCTGGTCCACAGTAATGTTCTGTCTCTGGTCCACGGTAATGTTCTGTCTCTGGTCCACGGTAATGTCCTGTCTCTGGTCAATGGTAATGTTCTGTCTCTGGTCCACGGTAATGTTCTGTCTCTGGTCCACGGTAATGTTCGATCTCTGGTCCACGATAATGTTCGGTTTCACGGTAATGTTCCGTCTCTGGTCCACATTAATGTTCTGTTTCTGTTTCACGGTAATGTTCCGTTTCTGGTCCACGATAATGTTCTTTTTCGGTTTCACGGTAATGTTCCGTCTCTGGTCCACGATAATGTTCTGTTTCTGTTTCACGGTAATGTTCCGTTTCCTGTTCATGATAATTGTCTGTTTCACGGTAATGTTCTGTCTCTGGTCCACGCTAATGTTCTGTTTCTGTTTCACGGTAATGGTCCGTTTCTGGTCCACGATAATGTTGTGTTTCTGTTTCACGGTAATGTTCTGTTTCACGGTAATGTTCTGTCTCTGGTCCACGCTAATGTTCTGTTTCTGTTTCACGGTAATGTTCCGTTTCTGGTCCACAGTAATGTTCCGTTTCTGGTCCACGATAATGTTGTGTTTCTATTTCACGGCAATGTTCCGTTTCTGGTCTACGATAATGTTGTCTTTCCGTTTCACGGTAATGTTCTGTCTCTGGTCAACGGTAATGTTCCGTCTCTGGTCCACGGTAATGTTCCGTCTCTGGTCCACGATAATGTTGTGTTTCTGTTTCACGGTAATGTTCCGTCTCTGGTCCACGGTAATGTTCCGTTTATGGTCCACGATAATGTTCTGTCTCTGGTCCACGGTAATGTTCTGTCTCTGGTCCACGGTAATGTTCGATCTCTGGTCCACGATAATGTTCGGTTTCACGGTAATGTTCCGTCTCTGGTCCACGATAATGTTCTGTTTCTGTTTCAGGGTAATGTTCCGTTTCTGGTCCACGATAATGTTCTGTTTCGGTTTCACGGTAATGTTCTGTCTGTGGTCCACGGTAATGTTCTGTCTCTGGTCCACGATAATGTTCGGTTTCACGGTAATGTTCTGTCTCTGGTCCACAGTAATGTTCCGTTTCTGGTCCACGATAATGTTGTGTTTCTATTTCACGGCAATGTTCCGTTTCTGGTCCACGATAATGTTCTCTTTCCGTTTCACGGTAATGTTCTGTCTCTGGTCAACGGTAATGTTCCGTCTCTGGTCCACGATAATGTTGTGTTTCTGTTTCACGGTAATGTTCCGTCTCTGGTCCACGGTAATGTTCCGTTTCTGGTCCACGATAATGTTGTGTTTCTGTTTCACGATAATGTTCCGTCTCTGGTCCACGATAATGTTCGGTTTCACGATAATGTTCCGTCTCTGGTCCACGATAATGTTCTGTCTCTGGTCCACGGTAATGTTCTGTTTCTGTTTCACGGTAATGTTCCGTTTCTGGTCCACGATAATGTTGTGTTTCTATTTCACGGCAATGTTCCGTTTCTGGTCCACGATAATGTTCTCTTTCCGTTTCACGGTAATGTTCTGTCTCTGGTCAACGGTAATGTTCCGTCTCTGGTCCACGGTAATGTTCCGTCTCTGGTCCACGATAATGTTGTGTTTCTGTTTCACGGTAATGTTCTGTCTCTGGTCGACGGTAATGTTCGGTTTCAAGGTAAAGTTCGGTCTCTGGTCCACAGTAATGTTCTGTCTCTGGTCCACGGTATTGTTCTGTCTCTGGTCCACGGTAATGTCCTGTCTCTGGTCAATGGTAATATTCTGTCTCTGGTCCACGGTAATGTTCTGTCTCTGGTCCACGGTAATGTTCGATCTCTGGTCCACGATAATGTTCGGTTTCACGGTAATGTTCCGTCTCTGGTCCACGATAATGTTCTGTTTCTGTTTGACGGTAATGTTCCGTTTCTGGTCCACGATAATGTTCTGTTTCGGTTTCACGGTAATGTTCTGTCTCTGGTCCACGGTAATGTTCTGTCTCTGGTCCACGATAATGTTCTGTTTCGGTTTCACGGTAATGTTCTGTCTCTGGTCCACGGTAATGTTCTGTCTCTGGTCCACGATAATGTTCGGTTTCACGATAATGTTCTGTTTCGGTTTCACGGTAATGTTCTGTCTCTGATCCACAGTAATGTTCCGTTTCTGGTCCACGATAATGTTCCGTTTCTGGTCCACGATAATGTTCTCTTTCCGTTTCACGGTAATGTTCTGTCTCTGGTCCGCGATAATGTTCCGTCTCTGGTCCACGATAATGTTTTGTCTCTGGTCCACAATAATGTTCTGTTTCTGGTCCACGATAATGTTATGTTTCGGTTTCACGATAATGTTCTGTTTCGGTTTCACGTTAATGTTCTGTCTCTGGTCAACGGTAATGTTCTGTCTCTGGTCCACGATAATGTTCGGTTTCACGGTAATGTTCCATTTCTGGTCCACGATAATGTTGTGTATCTGTTTCACGGTAATGTTCCGTTTCTGGTCCACGATAATGTTCTGTTTCGGCTTCATGGTAACGTTCCGTCTCTGGTCCACGGTAATGTTCCGTCTCTGTTTCACGGTAATGTTCCGTTTCTGGTCCATGATAATGTTCTGTTTCACGGTAATGTTCTGTCTCTGGTCCACATTAATGTTGTGTTTCTGTTTCACGGTAATGTTCCGTTTCTGGTCCACGATAATGTTCTGTTTCGGTTTCACGGTAATATTCTGTCTCTTGTCCACGATAATGTTCTGTGTCTGGTCCACGGTAATGTTCCGTTTCTGTTTCACGGTAATGTTCCGTTTTTGGGCCACGATAATGTTCTGTTTCGGTTTCACGGTAATGTTCTGTCTCTGGTCCACGATAATGTTCGGTTTCACGGTAATGTTCCGTCTCTGGTCCACGATAATGTTCCGTCTTTGGTCCGCGATATTGTTCTGTCTCTGGTCCATGATAATGTTCCGTTTCTGGTCCACGATAATGTTCTGTTTCGGTTTCACGGTAATGTTCTGTCTCTGGTCCACGGTAATGTTCTGTCTCTGGTCCACGGTAATGTTCTGTTTCTGTTTCACGGTAATGTTCCGTCTCTGGTACACGATAATGTTCGGTTATACGATAATGTTCCGTTTCTGGTCCACGATAATGTTCTGTTTAGGTTTCACGGTAATGTTCTGTCTCTGGTCCACGATAATGTTCCGTCTCTTGTCCACGATAATGTTCTGTCTCTGGTCCACGATAATGTTCCGTTTCTGGTACACGATAATGTTCTGTTTCGGTTTCACGGTAATGTTCCGTCTCTGGTCCACGGTAATGTTCCGTCTCTGGTCCACGATAATGTTCTGTTTCACGGTAATGTTCCGTTTCTGGTCCATGATAATTTTCTGTTTCACGGTAATGTTCTGTCTCTGGTCCACGCTAATGTTCTGTTTCTGTTTCACGGTAATGTTCCGTTTCTGGTTCACGATAATGTTGTGTTTCTTTTTCACGGTAATGTTCTGTTTCATGGTAATGTTCTGTCTCTGGTCCACGCTAATGTTCTGTTTCTGTTTCACGGTAATGTTCCGTTTCTGGTCCACGATAATGTTGTGTTTCTGTTTCACAGTAATGTTCCGTTTCTGGTCCACGATAATTTTGTGTTTCTGTTTCACGGTAATGTTTTGTTTCTGGTCCACGATAATGTTCTGTCTCTGGTCCACGGTAATGTTCTGTCTCTGGTCCACGATAATGTTCTGTTTCTGTTTCAGGGTAATGTTCCGTTTCTGGTCCACGATAATGTTCTGTTTCGGTTTCACGGTAATGTTCTGTCTGTGGTCCACGATAATGTTCTGTTTCTGTTTCAGGGTAATGTTCCGTTTCTGGTCCACGATAATGTTCTGTTTCGGTTTCACGGTAATGTTCTGTCTGTGGTCCACGGTAATGTTCTGTCTCTGGTCCACGATAATGTTCGGTTTCACGGTAATGTTCTGTCTCTGGTCCACAGTAATGTTCCGTTTCTGGTCCACGATAATGTTGTGTTTCTATTTCACGGCAATGTTCCGTTTCTGGTCCACGATAATGTTGTCTTTCCGTTTCACGGTAATGTTCTGTCTCTGGTCAACGGTAATGTTCCGTCTCTGGTCCACGGTAATGTTCCGTCTCTGGTCCACGATAATGTTGTGTTTCTGTTTCACGGTAATGTTCCGTCTCTGGTCCACGGTAATGTTCCGTTTCTGGTCCACGATAATGTTCTGTCTCTGGTCCACGGTAATGTTCTGTCTCTGGTCCACGGTAATGTTCGATCTCTGGTCCACGATAATGTTCGGTTTCACGGTAATGTTCCGTCTCTGGTCCACGATAATGTTCTGTTTCTGTTTCAGGGTAATGTTCCGTTTCTGGTCCACGATAATGTTCTGTTTCGGTTTCACGGTAATGTTCTGTCTGTGGTCCACGGTAATGTTCTGTCTCTGGTCCACGATAATGTTCGGTTTCACGGTAATGTTCTGTCTCTGGTCCACAGTAATGTTCCGTTTCTGGTCCACGATAATGTTGTGTTTCTATTTCACGGTAATGTTCCGTCTCTGGTCCACGGTAATGTTCCGTCTCTGGTCCACGATAATGTTGTGTTTCTGTTTCACGGTAATGTTCCGTCTCTGGTCCACGGTAATGTTCCGTTTCTGGTCCACGATAATGTTGTGTTTCTGTTTCACGATAATGTTCCGTCTCTGGTCCACGATAATGTTCGGTTTCACGATAATGTTCCGTCTCTGGTCCACGGTAATGTTCCGTCTCTGGTCCACGATAATGTTGTGTTTCTGTTTCACGGTAATGTTCTGTCTCTGGTCCATGGTAATGTTCTGTCTCTGGTCGACGGTAATGTTCGGTTTCAAGGTAAAGTTCGGTCTCTGGTCCACAGTAATGTTCTGTCTCTGGTCCACGGTAATGTTCTGTCTCTGGTCCACGGTAATGTCCTGTCTCTGGTCAATGGTAATGTTCTGTCTCTGGTCCACGGTAATGTTCTGTCTCTGGTCCACGGTAATGTTCGATCTCTGGTCCACGATAATGTTCGGTTTCACGGTAATGTTCCGTCTCTGGTCCACATTAATGTTCTGTTTCTGTTTCACGGTAATGTTCCGTTTCTGGTCCACGATAATGTTCTTTTTCGGTTTCACGGTAATGTTCCGTCTCTGGTCCACGATAATGTTCTGTTTCTGTTTCACGGTAATGTTCCGTTTCCTGTTCATGATAATTGTCTGTTTCACGGTAATGTTCTGTCTCTGGTCCACGCTAATGTTCTGTTTCTGTTTCACGGTAATGGTCCGTTTCTGGTCCACGATAATGTTGTGTTTCTGTTTCACGGTAATGTTCTGTTTCACGGTAATGTTCTGTCTCTGGTCCACGCTAATGTTCTGTTTCTGTTTCACGGTAATGTTCTGTTTCTGGTCAACGATAATGTTGTGTTTCTGTTTCACGGTAATGTTCCGTTTCTGGTCCACGATAATGTTCTGTTTCAGTTTCACGGTAATGTTCTGTCTCTGGTCCACGGTAATGTTCTGTCTCTGGTCCACTGTAATGTTCTGTTTCTGTTTCACGGTAATGTTCCGTTTCTGGTCCACGATAATGTTGTGTATCTGTTTCACGGTAATGTTCCGTTTCTGGTCCACGATAATGTTCTGTTTCGGTTTCATGGTAATGTTCCGTTTCTGGTCCACGATAATGATCTGTTTCGGTTTCACGGTAACGTTCCGTCTCTGGTTCAAGGTAATGTTCCGTTTCTGGTCCACGATAATGTTGTGTTTTTGTTTCACGGTAATGTTCCGTCTCTGGTCCACGATAATGTTCGGTTTCACGGTAATGTTCCGTTTCTGGTCCACGATAATGTTCTGTTTCGGTTTCACGGTAACGTTCCGTCTCTGGTTCACGGTAATGTTCCGTTTCTGGTCCACGATAATGTTGTGTTTTTGTTTCACGGTAATGTTCCGTCTCTGGTCCACGATAATGTTCGGTTTCACGATAATGTTCCGTTTCTGGTCCACGATAATGTTCTGTTTAGGTTTCAAGGTAATGTTCTGTCTCTGGTCCACGATAATGTTCCGTCTCTGGTCCACGATAATGTTCTGTCTCTGGTCCACAATAATGTTATGTTTCGGTTTCACGATAATGTTCTGTTTCGGTTTCACGGTAATGTTCTGTCTCTGGTCCACGGTAATGTTCTGTCTCTGGTCCACGATAATGTTCGGTTTCACGGTAATGTTCCATTTCTGGTCCAGGATAATGTTGTGTATCTGTTTCACGGTAATGTTCCGTTTTTGGTCCACGATAATGTTCTGTTTCGGCTTCATGGTAACGTTCCGTCTCTGGTCCACGGTAATGTTCCGTCTCTGTTTCACGGTAATGTTCCGTTTCTGGTCCATGATAATGTTCTGTTTCACGGTAATGTTCTGTCTCTGGTCCACGCTAATGTTGTGTTTCTGTTTCACGGTAATGTTCCGTTTCTGGTCCACGATAATGTTCTGTTTCGGTTTCACGGTAATGTTCTGTCTCTTGTCCACGATAATGTTCTGTCTCTGGTCCACGGTAATGTTCCGTTTCTGTTTCACGGTAATGTTCCGTTTCTGGTCCACGATAATGTTCTGTTTCGGTTTCACGGTAATGTTCTGTGTCTGGTCCGAGGTAATGTTCTGTCTCTGGTCCACGATGATGTTCGGTTTCACGGTAATGTTCCGTCTCTGGTCCACGATAATGTTCCGTCTTTGGTCCGCGATAATGTTCTGTCTCTGGTCCATGATAATGTTCCGTTTCTGGTCCACGATAATGTTCTGTTTCGGTTTCACGGTAATGTTCTGTCTCTGGTCCACGGTAATGTTCTGTCTCTGGTCCACGGTAATGTTCTGTTTCTGTTTCACGGTAATGTTCCGTTTCTGGTCCACGATAATGTTGTTTCTTTTTCACGGTAATGTTCTGTTTCTGGTCCACGATAATGTTGTGTTTCTGTTTCACGGTAATGTTCCGTCTCTGGTCCACGATAATGTTCGGTTTCACGATAATGTTCCGTTTCTGGTCCAAGATAATGTTCTGTTTCAATTTCACGGTAATGTTTTGTCTCTGGTCCACGGTAATGTTCCGTTTCTGGTCCACGATAATGTTGTATTTCTGTTTCACGGTAATGTTCCGTTTCTGGTCCACGATAATGTTCTGTTTCGGTTTCACGGTAATGTTCCGTTTCTGGTCCACGATAATGTTGTGTTTCGGTTTCACGGTAATGTTCCGTCTCTGGTCCACGGTAATGTTCCGTCTCAGGTCCACGATAATGTTTTTTTTCTGTTTCACGGTAATGTTCTGTCTCTGGTCCACGCTAATGTTCTATGACTGTTTCACGGTAATGTTCCGTTTCTGGTCCACAATAATGTTGTGTTTCTGTTTCACGGTAATGTTCTGTTTCACAGTAATGTTCTGTCTCTGGTAAACGCTAATGTTCTGTTTCTGTTTCACGGTAATGTTCCGTTTCTGGTCCACGATAATGTTGTGTTTCTGTTTCACGGTAATGTTCCGTTTCTGGTCCACGATAATGTTCTGTTTCGGTTTCACGGTAATGTTCCGTTTCTGGTCCACGATAATGTTCTGTTTCTGTTTCACGGTAATGTTCTGTCTCTGGTCCACGGTAATGTTCCGTCTCTGGTCCACGGTAATGTTCTGTCTCTTGTCCACGGTAATGTTCTGTTTCTGTTTCACGGTAATGTTCCGTTTCTGGTCCACGATAATGTTGTGTTTCTTTTTCACGGTAATGTTCTGTTTCTGGTCCACGATAATGTTGTGTTTCTGTTTCACGGTAATGTTCCGTCTCTGGTCCACGATAATGTTCGGTTTCACGATAATGTTCCGTTTCTGGTCCAAGATAATGTTCTGTTTCAATTTCACGGTAATGTTTTGTCTCTGGTCCACGGTAATGTTCTGTTTCTGGTCCACGATAATGTTGTATTTCTGTTTCACGGTAATGTTCCGTTTCTGGTCCACGATAATGTTCTGTTTCGGTTTCACGGTAATGTTCCGTTTCTGGTCCACGATAATGTTGTGTTTCGGTTTCACGGTAATATTCCGTCTCTGGTCCACGGTAATGTTCCGTCTCAGGTCCACGATAATGTTTTTTTTCTTTTTCACGGTAATGTTCCGTTTCTGGTCCATGATAATGTTCTGTTTCACGGTAATGTTCTGTCTCTGGTCCACGCTAATGTTCTGTTTCTGTTTCACGGTAATGTTCCGTTTCTGGTCCACAATAATGTTGTGTTTCTGCTTCACGGTAATGTTCTGTTTCACAGTAATGTTCTGTCTCTGGTAAACGATAATGTTCTGTTTCTGTTTCACGGTAATGTTCCGTTTCTGGTCCACGATAATGTTGTGTTTCTGTTTCACGGTAATGTTCCGTTTCTGGTCCACAATAATGTTCTGTTTCGGTTACACGGTAATGTTCCGTTTCTGGTCCACGATAATGTTCTGTTTCCGTTTCACGGTAATGTTCTGTCTCTGGTCCACGGTAATGTTCCGTCTCTGGTCCACGATAATGTTCTGTGTCTGGTCCATGATAATGTTCCGTTTCTGGTCCACGATAATGTTCTGTTTCTGTTTCACGGTAATGTTTTGTCTCTGGTCCACGGTAATGTTCTGTCTCTGGTCCACGGTAATGTTCTGTCTCTGGTCCACGGTAATGTTCTGTCTCTGGTCCACGATAATGTTGTGTTTCTGTTTCACAGCAATGTTCCGTTTCTGGTCCACGATAATGTTCTGTTTCGGTTTCACGGTAATGTTCCGTTTCTGGTCCACGATAATGTTCTGTTTCGGTTTCACGGTAATGTTCCGTCTCTGGTCCACGGTAGTGTTCCGTCTCTGGACCACGATAATGTTCTGTTTCTGTTTCACGGTAATGTTCCGTTTCTGGTCCATGATAATGTTCTGTTTCACGGTAATGTTCTGTCTCTGGTCCACGCTAATGTTCTGTTTCTATTTCACGGTAATGTTCCGTTCCTGGTCCACGATAATGTTCTGTCTCTGGTCCACGATAAAGTTCCATTTCTGGTCCACGATAATGTTCTGTTTGGGTTTCACGGTAATGTTCTGTCTCTGGTCCACGATAATGTTCCGTTTCTGGTCCACGATAATGTTCTGTTTTGGTTTCACGGTAATGTTCTGTCTCTGGTCCACGGTAATGTTCTGTTTCTGTTTCACGGTAATGTTCCGTTTCTGGTCCACTATAATGTTGTGT
Organism: Leuresthes tenuis; assembly: GCF_036924035.1. Lineage (NCBI taxonomy): Eukaryota > Metazoa > Chordata > Actinopteri > Atheriniformes > Atherinopsidae > Leuresthes > Leuresthes tenuis. The sequence goes on along the minus strand of NW_027325355.1, from coordinate 34,700,711 downwards.
TTTTGTTTCACGGTAATGTTCCGTTTATGGTCCACGATAATGTTCTGTTTCGGTTTCACGGTAATGTTCCGTTTCTGGTCCACGATAATGTTCTGTTTCGGTTTCACGGTAATGTTCCGTTTCTGGTCCACGATAATGTTCTGTTTCCGTTTCACGGTAATGTTCTGTCTCTGGTCCACGGTAATGTTCCGTCTCTGGTACACGATAATGTTCTGTCTCTGGTCCATGAAAATGTTCCGTTTCTGGTTCACGATAATGTTCTATTTCGGTTTCACGGTAATGTTCTGTCTCTGGTCCACGGTAATGTTCTGTCTCTGGTCCACGGTAATGTTCTGTCTCTGGTCCACAGTAATGTTTCGTTTCTGGTCCACGATAATGTTGTGTTTCTGTTTCACGGCAATGTTCCGTTTCTGGTCCACGATAATGTTCTGTTTCCGTTTCACGGTAATGTTCTGTCTCTGGTCAACGGTAATGTTCTGTTTCTGTTTCACGGTAATGTACCGTCTCTGGTCCACGATAATGTTTGGTTTCACGGTAATGTTCGGTTTCACGGTAATGTTCTGTCTCTGGTCCACGGTAATGTTCTGTCTCTGGTCCACGATAATGTTCGGTTTCACGATAATGTTCCGTTTCCGTTTCACGGTAATGTTCTGTTTAGGTTTCACGGTAATGCTCTGTCTCTGGTCCACGATAATGTTCCGTTTCTGGTCCACGATAATGTTCCGTTTTGGTTTCACGATAATGTTCCGTTTCTGGTCCACGATAATGTTGTGTTTCTGTTTCACGGTAATGTTCCGTTTCTGGTCCACGATAATGTTTTTTTTCGGTTTTTCGGTAATGTTCCGTTTCTGGTCCACGATAATGTTCTGTTTCGGTTTCACGGTAATGTTCCGTCTCTGGTCCACGGTAATGTTCCGTCTCTGGTCCACGATAATGTTGTGTTTCTGTTTCACGGTAATGTTCTGTCTCTGGTCCATGGTAATGTTCTGTCTCTGGTCGACGGTAATGTTCGGTTTCAAGGTAAAGTTCGGTCTCTGGTCCACAGTAATGTCCTGTCTCTGGTCAATGGTAATGTTCTGTCTCTGGTCCACGGTAATGTTCTGTCTCTGGTCCACGGTAATGTTCTGTCTCTGGTCCACGGTAATGTTCGATCTCTGGTCCACGATAATGTTCGGTTTCACGGTAATGTTCCGTCTCTGGTCCACGATAATGTTCTGTTTCTGTTTCAGGGTAATGTTCCGTTTCTGGTCCACGATAATGTTCTGTTTCGGTTTCACGGTAATGTTCTGTCTGTGGTCCACGGTAATGTTCTATCTCTGGTCAACGATAATGTTCGGTTTCACGGTAATGTTCTGTCTCTGGTCCACAGTAATGTTCCGTTTCTGGTCCACGATAATGTTGTGTTTCTATTTCACGGCAATGTTCCGTTTCTGGTCCACGATAATGTTGTCTTTCCGTTTCACGGTAATGTTCTGTCTCTGGTCAACGGTAATGTTCCGTCTCTGGTCCACGGTAATGTTCCGTCTCTGGTCCACGATAATGTTGTGTTTCTGTTTCACGGTAATGTTCCGTCTCTGGTCCACGGTAATGTTCCGTTTCTGGTCCACGATAATGTTCTGTCTCTGGTCCACGGTAATGTTCTGTCTCTGGTCCACGGTAATGTTCGATCTCTGGTCCACGATAATGTTCGGTTTCACGGTAATGTTCCGTCTCTGGTCCACGATAATGTTCTGTTTCTGTTTCAGGGTAATGTTCCGTTTATGGTCCACGATAATGTTCTGTTTCGGTTTCACGGTAATGTTCTGTCTGTGGTCCACGGTAATGTTCTGTCTCTGGTCCACGATAATGTTCGGTTTCACGGTAATGTTCTGTCTCTGGTCCACAGTAATGTTCCGTTTCTGGTCCACGATAATGTTGTGTTTCTATGTCACGGCAATGTTCCGTTTCTGGTCCACGATAATGTTCTCTTTCCGTTTCACGGTAATGTTCTGTCTCTGGTCAACGGTAATGTTCCATCTCTGGTCCACGATAATGTTGTGTTTCTGTTTCACGGTAATGTTCCGTCTCTGGTCCACGGTAATGTTCCGTTTCTGGTCCACGATAATGTTGTGTTTCTGTTTCACGATAATGTTCCGTCTCTGGTCCACGATAATGTTCGGTTTCACGATAATGTTCCGTCTCTGGTCCACGATAATGTTCTGTCTCTGGTCCACGGTAATGTTCTGTTTCTGTTTCACGGTAATGTTCCGTTTCTGGTCCACGATAATGTTGTGTTTCTATTTCACGGCAATGTTCCGTTTCTGGTCCACGATAATGTTCTCTTTCCGTTTCACGGCAATGTTCTGTCTCTGGTCAACGGTAATTTTCCGTCTCTGGTCCACGGTAATGTTCCGTCTCTGGTCCACGATAATGTTGTGTTTCTGTTTCACGGTAATGTTCTGTCTCTGGTCGACGGTAATGTTCGGTTTCAAGGTAAAGTTCGGTCTCTGGTCCACAGTAATGTTCTTTCTCTGGTCCACGGTAATGTTCTGTCTCTGGTCCACGGTAATGTCCTGTCTCTGGTCAATGGTAATGTTCTGTCTCTGGTCCACGGTAATGTTCTGTCTCTGGTCCACGGTAATGTTCGATCTCTGGTCCACGATAATGTTCGGTTTCACGGTAATGTTCCGTCTCTGGTCCACGATAATGTTCTGTTTCTGTTTCACGGTAATGTTCCGTTTCTGGTCCACGATAATGTTCTGTTTCGGTTTCACGGTAATGTTCTGTCTCTGGTCCACGGTAATGTTCTGTCTCTGGTCCACGATAATGTTCTGTTTCGGTTTCACGGTAATGTACTGTCTCTGGTCCACGGTAATGTTCTGTCTCTGGTCCACGATAATGTTCGGTTTCACGGTAATGTTCTGTCTCTGATCCACAGTAATGTTCCGTTTCTGGTCCACGATAATGTTCTCTTTCCGTTTCACGGTAATGTTCTGTCTCTGGTCCGCGATAATGTTCCGTCTCTGGTCCACGATAATGTTTTGTCTCTGGTCCACAATAATGTTCTGTTTCTGGTCCACGATAATGTTATGTTTCGGTTTCACGATAATGTTCTGTTTCGGTTTCACGGTAATGTTCTGTCTCTGGTCAACGGTAATGTTCTGTCTCTGGTCCACGATAATGTTCGGTTTCACGGTAATGTTCCGTTTCTGGTCCACGATAATGTTGTGTTTCTGTTTCACGGTAATGTTCCGTTTCTGGTCCACGATAATGTTCTGTTTCTGTTTCACGGTAATGTTCCGTTTCTGGTCCACGATAATGTTGTGTTTCGGTTTCACGGTAATGTTCCGTTTCTGGTCCATGATAATGTTCTGTTTCACGGTAATGTTCCGTTTCTGGTCCACGAGAATTTTGTGTTTTTGTTTCACGGTAATGTTCCGTTTCTGGTCCACGATAATGTTCTGTTTCTGTTTCACGGTAATGTTCTGTCTCTGGTCAACGCTAATGTTCTGTTTCTGTTTCACTGTATTGTTCCGTTTCTGGTCCATGATAATGTTCTGTCTCTAGTCCACGGTAATGTTCGATCTCTGGTCCACGATAATGTTCGGTTTCACGGTAATGTTCCGTCTCTGGTCCACGATAATGTTCTGTTTCTGTTTCACGGTAATGTTCCGTTTCTGGTCCACGATAATGTTCTGTTTCTGTTTCACGGTAATGTTCCGTTTCTGGTCCATGATAATGTTCTGTTTCACGGTAATGTTCCGTTTCTGGTCCACGATAATTTTGTGTTTTTGTTTCACGGTAATGTTCCGTTTCTGGTCCACGATAATGTTCTGTTTCTGTTTCACGGTAATGTTCTGTCTCTGGTCAACGCTAATGTTCTGTTTCTGTTTCCCTGTATTGTTCCGTTTCTGGTCCATGATAATGTTCTGTCTCTGGTCCACGGTAATGTTCGATCTCTGGTCCACGATAATGCTCGGTGTCACGGTAATGTTCCGTATCTGGTCCACGATAATGTTGTGTTTCTGTTTCACGGCAATGTTCCATTTCTGGTCCACGATAATGTTCTTTTTCGGTTTCACGGTAATGTTCCGTCTCTGGTCCACGTTAATGTTCCGTCTCTGGTCCACGATAATGTTCTGTTTCTGTTTCACGGTAATGTTCCGTTTCTGGTCCACGATAATGTTCTGTTTCTGTTTCACGGTAATGTTCCGTTTCTGGTCCATGATAATGTTCTGTTTCACGGTAATGTTCCGTTTCTGGTCCACGATAATTTTGTGTTTTTGTTTCACGGTAATGTTCCATTTCTGGTCCACGATAATGTTCTGTTTCTGGTCCACGGTAATGTTCCGTCTCTGGTCCACGATAATGTTCTGTCTCTGGTCCATGATAATGTTCCGTTTCTGGTCCACGATAATGTTGTGTTTCTGTTTCACGGCAATGTTCCATTTCTGGTCCACGATAATGTTCTGTTTCTGTTTCACGGTAATGTTCCGTTTCTGGTCCATGATAATGTTCTGTTTCACGGTAATGTTCCGTTTCTGGTCCACGTTAATGTTCCGTCTCTGGTCCACGATAATGTTCTGTTTCTGTTTCACGGTAATGTTCCGTTTCTGGTCCACGATAATGTTCTGTTTCTGTTTCACGGTAATGTTCCGTTTCTGGTCCATGATAATGTTCTGTTTCACGGTAATGTTCCGTCTCTGGTCCACGTTATTGTTCCGTCTCTGGTCCACGATAATGTTCTGTTTCTGTTTCACGGTAATGTTCCGTTTCTGGTCCACGATAATGTTCTGTTTCTGTTTCACGGTAATGTTCCGTTTCTGGTCCATGATAATGTTCTGTTTCACGGTAATGTTCCGTTTCTGGTCCACGATAATTTTGTGTTTTTGTTTCACGGTAATGTTCCGTCTCTGGTCAACGCTAATGTTCTGTTTCTGTTTCCCTGTATTGTTCCGTTTCTGGTCCATGATAATGTTCTGTCTCTGGTCCACGGTAATGTTCGATCTCTGGTCCAAGATAATGCTCGGTTTCACGGTAATGTTCCGTTTCTGGTCCACGATAATGTTCTGTTTCTGTTTCACGGTAATGTTCCGTTTCTGGTCCATGATAATGTTCTGTTTCACGGTAATGTTCTGTTTCTGGTCCACGATAATTTTGTGTTTTTGTTTCACGGTAATGTTCTGTCTCTGGTCAACGCTAATGTTCTGTTTCTGTTTCCCTGTATTGTTCCGTTTCTGGTCCATGATAATGTTCTGTCTCTGGTCCACGGTAATGTTCGATCTCTGGTCCACGATAATGCTCGGTTTCACGGTAATGTTCCGTATCTGGTCCACGATAATGTTGTGTTTCTGTTTCACGGCAATGTTCCATTTCTGGTCCACGATAATGTTCTTTTTCGGTTTCACGGTAATGTTCCGTCTCTGGTCCACGATAATGTTCTGTTTCTGTTTCACGGTAATGTTCCGTTTCTGGTCCACAATAATGTTCTGTTTCTGTTTCACGGTAATGTTCCGTTTCTGGTCCATGATAATGTTCTGTTTCACGGTAATGTTCCGTTTCTGGTCCACGATAATTTTGTGTTTTTGTTTCACGGTAATGTTCCATTTCTGGTCCACGATAATGTTCTGTTTCTGGTCCACGGTAATGTTCCGTCTCTGGTCCACGATAATGTTCTGTCTCTGGTCCATGATAATGTTCCGTTTCTGGTCCACGATAATGTTCTGTTTCGGTTTCACGTTAATGTTCTGTCTCTGGTCCACGGTAATGTTCTGTCTCTGGTCCACGGTAATGTTCTGTCTCTGGTCCATAGTAATGTTCCGTTTCTGGTCCACGATAATGTTGTGTTTCTTTTTCACGGCAATGTTCCATTTCTGGTCCACGATAATGTTATGTTTCCGTTTCACGGTAATGTTCTGTCTCTGGTCAACGGTAATGTTCTGTTTCTGTTTCACGGTAATGTTCCGTCTCTGGTCCACGATAATGTTCGGTTTCACGTTAATGTTCGGTTTCACGGTAATGTTCTGTCTCTGGTCCACGGTAATGTTCTGTCTCTGGTCCACGATAATGTTCGGTTTCACGATAATGTTCCGTTTCTGTTCCATGATAATGTTCTGTTTAGGTTTCACGGTAATGTTCTGTCTCTGGTCCACGATAATGTTCCGTCTCTGGTCCACGATAATGTTCCGTCTCTGGTCCACGATAATGTTCTGTCTCTGGTCCACAATAATGTTCCGTTTCTGGTCCACGATAATGTTCTGTTTCGGTTTCACGGTAATGTTCTGTCTCTGGTCCACGGTAATGTTCTGTCTCTGGTCCACGGTAATGTTCTGTTTCTGTTTCACGGTAATGTTCCGTTTCCTGTCCACGATAACGTTGTGTTTCTTTTTCACGGTAATGTTCCGTTTCTGGTCCACGATAATGTTCTGTTTCTGTTTCACGGTAATGTTCCGTTTCTGGTCCATGATAACTTTCTGTTTCACGGTAATGTTCTGTCTCAGGTCCACGCTAATGTTCTGTTTCTGTTTCACGGTAATGTTCCGTTTCTGGTCCACGATAATTTTGTGTTTCTGTTTCAAGGTAATGTTCCGTTTCTGGTCCACGATAATGTTCTGTTTCTGTTTCACGGTAATGTTCCGTTTCTTGTCCACGATAATGTTCTGTTTCTGTTTCACGGTAATGTTCTGTCTCTGGTCCACGCTAATGTTCTGTTTCTGTTTCACGGTAATGTTCCGTCTCTGGTCCACGGTAATGTTCCGTCTCTGGTCCACGATAATGTTCTGTTTCTGTTTCACGGTAATGTTCCGTTTCTGGTCCATGATAATTTTCATTTTCACGGTAATGTTCTGTCTCTGGTCCACGCTAATGTTCCGTTTCTGGTCCACGATAATGTTCTGTTTCTGTTTCACGGTAATGTTCCGTTTCTGGTCCACGATAATGTTCTGTTTCTGTTTCACGGTAATGTTCCGTTTCTGGTCCATGATAATGTTCTGTTTCACGGTAATGTTCCGTTTCTGGTCCAAGATAAGTTTGTGTTTCTGTTTCACGGTAATGTTCCGTTTCTGGTCCACGATAATGTTCTGTTTCTGTTTCACGGTAATGTTCTGTCTGTGGTCAACGCTAATGTTCTGTTTCTGTTTCACTGTAATGTTCCGTTTCTGGTCCATGATAATGTTCTGTCTCTGGTCCACGGTAATGTTCGATCTCAGGTCCACGATAATGTTCGGTTTCACGGTAATGTTCCGTCTCTGGTCCACGATAATGTTCTGTTTCTGTTTCACGGTAATGTTCCGTTTCTGGTCCATGATAATTTTGTGTTTCTGTTTCACGGTAATGTTCCGTTTCTGGTCCACCATAATGTTGTGTTTCTGTTTCACGGTAATGTTCCGTTTCTGGTCCACGATAATGTTGTGTTTCGGTTTCACGGTAATGTTCCGTTTCTGGTCCACGATAATGTTCTTTTTCGGTTTCACGGTAATGTTCCGTCTCTGGTCCACGGTAATGTTCCGTCTCTGGTCCACGATAATGTTCTGTTTCTGTTTCACGGTAATGTTCCGTTTCTGGTCCATGATAACTTTCTGTTTCACGGTAATGTTCTGTCTCTGGTCCACGCTAATGTTCTGTTTCTGTTTCTGTTTCACGGTAATGTTCCGTTTCTGGTCCACGATAATTTTGTGTTTCTGTTTCACGGTAATGTTCCGTTTCTGGTCCACGATAATGTTCTGTTTCTGTTTCACGGTAATGTTCCGTTTCTTGTCCACGATAATGTTCTGTTTCTGTTTCACGGTAATGTTCTGTCTCTGGTCAACGCTAATGTTCTGTTTCTGTTTCACTGTAATGTTCCGTTTCTGGTCCATGATAATGTTCTGTCTCTGGTCCACGGTAATGTTCGATCTCTGGTCCACGATATTGTTCGGTTTCACGGTAATGTTCCGTCTCTGGTCCACGATAATGTTCTGTATCTGTTTCACGGTAATGTTCCGTTTCTGGTCCACGATAATTTTGTGTTTCTGTTTCACGGTAATGTTCCGTTTCTGGTCCACGATAATGTTCTGTTTCTGTTTCACGGTAATGTTACGTTTCTGGTCCACGATAATGTTCTTTTTCGGTTTCACGGTAATGTTCCGTCTCTGGGCCACGGTAATGTTCCGTCTCTGGTCCACGATAATGTTCTGTTTCTGTTTCACGGTAATGTTCCGTTTCTGGTCCATGATAATTTTCTGTTTCACGGTAATGTTCTGTCTCTGGTCCACGCTAATGTTCTGTTTCTGTTTCACGGTAATGTTCCGTTTCTGGTCCACGATAATGTTGTGTTTCGGTTTCACGGTAATGTTCCGTTTCTGGTCCACGATAATGTCCTTTTTTGGTTTCACGGTAATGTTCCGTCTCTGGTCCACGGTAATGTTCCGTCTCTGGTCCACGATAATGTTCTGTTACTGTTTCACGGTAATGTACCGTTTCTGGTCCATGATAATGTTCTGTTTCACGGTAATGTTCCGTTTCTGGTCCACGGTAATGTTATGTTTCGGTTTCACGATAATGTTCTGTTTCGGTTTCACGGTAATGTTCTGTCTCTGGTCAACGGAAATGTTCTGTCTCTGGTCCACGATAATGTTCGGTTTCACGGTAATGTTCCATTTCTGGTCCACGATAATGTTGTGTTTCTGTTTCACGGTAATGTTCCGTTTCTGGTCCACGATAATGTTCTGTTTCTGTTTCACGGTAATGTTCCGTTTCTGGTCCACGATAATGTTGTGTTTCGGTTTCACGGTAATGTTCCGTTTCTGGTCCATGATAATGTTCTGTTTCACGGTAATGTTCCGTTTCTGGTCCACGAGAATTTTGTGTTTTTGTTTCACGGTAATGTTCCGTTTCTGGTCCACGATAATGTTCTGTTTCTGTTTCACGGTAATGTTCTGTCTCTGGTCAACGCTAATGTTCTGTTTCTGTTTCACAGTATTGTTCCGTTTCTGGTCCATGATAATGTTCTGTCTCTAGTCCACGGTAATGTTCGATCTCTGGTCCACGATAATGTTCGGTTTCACGGTAATGTTCCGTCTCTGGTCCACGATAATGTTCTGTTTCTGTTTCACGGTAATGTTCCGTTTCTGGTCCACGATAATGTTCTGTTTCTGTTTCACGGTAATGTTCCGTTTCTGGTCCATGATAATGTTCTGTTTCACGGTAATGTTCCGTTTCTGGTCCACGATAATGTTCTGTTTCTGTTTCACGGTAATGTTCTGTCTCTGGTCAACGCTAATGTTCTGTTTCTGTTTCACTGTATTGTTCCGTTTCTGGTCCATGATAATGTTCTGTCTCTAGTCCACGGTAATGTTCGATCTCTGGTCCACGATAATGTTCGGTTTCACGGTAATGTTCCGTCTCTGGTCCACGATAATGTTCTGTTTCTGTTTCACGGTAATGTTCCGTTTCTGGTCCACGATCATGTTCTGTTTCTGTTTCACGGTAATGTTCCGTTTCTGGTCCATGATAATGTTCTGTTTCACGGTAATGTTCCGTTTCTGGTCCACGATAGTTTTGTGTTTTTGTTTCACGGTAATGTTCCGTTTCTGGTCCACGATAATGTTCTGTTTCTGTTTCACGGTAATGTTCTGTCTCTGGTCCACGGTAATGTTCGATCTCTGGTCCACGATAATGCTCGGTTTCACGGTAATGTTCCGTATCTGGTCCATGATAATGTTGTGTTTCTGTTTCACAGCAATGTTCCATTTCTGGTCCACGATAATGTTCTTTTTCGGTTTCACGGTAATGTTCCGTCTCTGGTCCACGTTAATGTTCCGTCTCTGGTCCATGATAATGTTCCGTTTCTGGTCCACGATAATGCTCGGTTTCACGGTAATGTTCCGTATCTGGTCCACGATAATGTTGTGTTTCTGTTTCACGGCAATGTTCCATTTCTGGTCCACGATAATGTTCTGTTTCTGGTCCACGGTAATGTTCCGTCTCTGGTCCACGATAATGTTCTGTCTCTGGTCCATGATAATGTTCCGTTTCTGGTCCATGATAATGTTCTGTTTCACGGTAATGTTCCGTTTCTGGTCCACGTTAATGTTCCGTCTCTGGTCCACGATAATGTTCTGTTTCTGTTTCACGGTAATGTTCCGTTTCTGGTCCACGATAATGTTCTGTTTCTGTTTCACGGTAATGTTCCGTTTCTGGTCCATGATAATGTTCTGTTTCACGGTAATGTTCCGTTTCTGGTCCATGATAATGTTCTGTTTCACGGTAATGTTCCGTCTCTGGTCCACGTTAATGTTCCGTCTCTGGTCCACGATAATGTTCTGTTTCTGTTTCACGGTAATGTTCCGTTTCTGGTCCACGATAATGTTCTGTTTCTGTTTCACGGTAATGTTCCGTTTCTGGTCCATGATAATGTTCTGTTTCACGGTAATGTTCCGTTTCTGGTCCACGATAATTTTGTGTTTTTGTTTCACGGTAATGTTCTGTCTCTGGTCAACGCTAATGTTCTGTTTCTGTTTCCCTGTATTGTTCCGTTTCTGGTCCATGATAATGTTCTGTCTCTGGTCCACGGTAATGTTCGATCTCTGGTCCACGATAATGCTCGGTTTCACGGTAATGTTCCGTTTCTGGTCCACGATAATGTTCTGTTTCTGTTTCACGGTAATGTTCCGTTTCTGGTCCATGATAATGTTCTGTTTCACGGTAATGTTCCGTTTCTGGTCCACGATAATTTTGTGTTTTTGTTTCACGGTAATGTTCTGTCTCTGGTCAACGCTAATGTTCTGTTTCTGTTTCCCTGTATTGTTCCGTTTCTGGTCCATGATAATGTTCTGTCTCTGGTCCACGGTAATGTTCGATCTCTGGTCCACGATAATGCTCGGTTTCACGGTAATGTTCCGTATCTGGTCCACGATAATGTTGTGTTTCTGTTTCACGGCAATGTTCCATTTCTGGTCCACGATAATGTTCTTTTTCGGTTTCACGGTAATGTTCCGTCTCTGGTCCACGGTAATGTTCCGTTTCTGGTCCACGATAATTTTGTGTTTCTGTTTCACGGTAATGTTCCGTTTCTGGTCCACGATAATGTTCTGTTACTGTTTCACGGTAATGTTCCGTTTCTGGTCCATGATAATGTTCTGTTTCACGGTAATGTTCCGTTTCTGGTCCACGATAATTTTGTGTTTTTGTTTCACGGTAATGTTCCATTTCTGGTCCACGATAATGTTCTGTTTCTGGTCCACGGTAATGTTCCGTCTCTGGTCCATGATAATGTTCCGTTTCTGGTCCACGATAATGTTCTGTTTCGGTTTCACGTTAATGTTCTGTCTCTGGTCCACGGTAATGTTCTGTCTCTGGTCCACGGTAATGTTCTGTCTCTGGTCCATAGTAATGTTCCGTTTCTGGTCCACGATAATGTTGTGTTTCTTTTTCACGGCAATGTTCCATTTCTGGTCCACGATAATGTTCTGTTTCCGTTTCACGGTAATGTTCTGTCTCTGGTCAACGGTAATGTTCTGTTTCTGTTTCACGGTAATGTTCCGTCTCTGGTCCACGATAATGTTCGGTTTCACGGTAATGTTCGGTTTCACGGTAATTTTCTGTCTCTGGTCCACGGTAATGTTCTGTCTCTGGTCCACGATAATGTTCGGTTTCACGATAATGTTCCGTTTCTGTTCCATGATAATGTTCCGTTTAGGTTTCACGGTAATGTTCTGTCTCTGGTCCACGATAATGTTCCGTCTCTGGTCCACGATAATGTTCCGTCTCTGGTCCACGATAATGTTCTGTCTCTGGTCCACAATAATGTTCCGTTTCTGGTCCACGATAATGTTCTGTTTCGGTTTCACGGTAATGTTCTGTCTCTGGTCCACGGTAATGTTCTGTCTCTGGTCCACGGTAATGTTCTGTTTCTGTTTCACGGTAATGTTCCGTTTCTGGTCCACGATAATGTTGTGTTTCTTTTTCACGGTAATGTTCCGTTTCTGGTCCACGATAATGTTCTGTTTCTGTTTCACGGTAATGTTCCGTTTCTGGTCCATGATAACTTTCTGTTTCACGGTAATGTTCTGTCTCTGGTCCACGCTAATGTTCTGTTTCTGTTTCACGGTAATGTTCCGTTTCTGGTCCACGATAATTTTGTGTTTCTGTTTCACGGTAATGTTCCGTTTCTGGTCCACGATAATGTTCTGTTTCTGTTTCACGGTAATGTTCCGTTTCTTGTCCACGATAATGTTCTGTTTCTGTTTCACGGTAATGTTCTGTCTCTGGTCCACGCTAATGTTCTGTTTCTGTTTCACGGTAATGTTCCGTCTCTGGTCCACGGTAATGTTCCGTCTCTGGTCCACGATAATGTTCTGTTTCTGTTTCACGGTAATGTTCCGTTTCTGGTCCATGATAATTTTCATTTTCACGGTAATGTTCTGTCTCTGGTCCACGCTAATGTTCCGTTTCTGGTCCACGATAATGTTCTGTTTCTGTTTCACGGTAATGTTCCGTTTCTGGTCCACGATAATGTTCTGTTTCTGTTTCACGGTAATGTTCCGTTTCTGGTCCATGATAATGTTCTGTTTCACGGTAATGTTCCGTTTCTGGTCCAAGATAAGTTTGTGTTTCTGTTTCACGGTAAAGTTCCGTTTCTGGTCCACGATAATGTTCTGTTTCTGTTTCACGGTAATGTTCTGTCTGTGGTCAACGCTAATGTTCTGTTTCTGTTTCACTGTAATGTTCCGTTTCTGGTCCATGATAATGTTCTGTCTCTGGTCCACGGTAATGTTCGATCTCAGGTCCACGATAATGTTCGGTTTCACGGTAATGTTCCGTCTCTGGTCCACGATAATGTTCTGTTTCTGTTTCACGGTAATGTTCCGTTTCTGGTCCATGATAATTTTGTGTTTCTGTTTCACGGTAATGTTCCGTTTCTGGTCCACCATAATGTTGTGTTTCTGTTTCACGGTAATGTTCCGTTTCTGGTCCACGATAATGTTGTGTTTCGGTTTCACGGTAATGTTCCGTTTCTGGTCCACGATAATGTTCTTTTTCGGTTTCACGGTAATGTTCCGTCTCTGGTCAACGGTAATGTTCCGTCTCTGGTCCACGATAATGTTCTGTTTCTGTTTCACGGTAATGTTCCGTTTCTGGTCCATGATAACTTTCTGTTTCACGGTAATGTTCTGTCTCTGGTCCACGCTAATGTTCTGTTTCTGTTTCTGTTTCACGGTAATGTTCCGTTTCTGGTCCACGATAATTTTGTGTTTCTGTTTCACGGTAATGTTCCGTTTCTGGTCCACGATAATGTTCTGTTTCTGTTTCACGGTAATGTTCCGTTTCTTGTCCACGATAATGTTCTGTTTCTGTTTCACGGTAATGTTCTGTCTCTGGTCAACGCTAATGTTCTGTTTCTGTTTCACTGTAATGTTCCGTTTCTGGTCCATGATAATGTTCTGTCTCTGGTCCACGGTAATGTTCGATCTCTGGTCCACGATATTGTTCGGTTTCACGGTAATGTTCCGTCTCTGGTCCACGATAATGTTCTGTATCTGTTTCACGGTAATGTTCCGTTTCTGGTCCACGATAATTTTGTGTTTCTGTTTCACGGTAATGTTCCGTTTCTGGTCCACGATAATGTTCTGTTTCTGTTTCACGGTAATGTTACGTTTCTGGTCCACGATAATGTTCTTTTTCGGTTTCACGGTAATGTTCCGTCTCTGGGCCACGGTAATGTTCCGTCTCTGGTCCACGATAATGTTCTGTTTCTGTTTCACGGTAATGTTCCGTTTCTGGTCCATGATAATTTTCTGTTTCACGGTAATGTTCTGTCTCTGGTCCACGCTAATGTTCTGTTTCTGTTTCACGGTAATGTTCCGTTTCTGGTCCACGATAATGTTGTGTTTCGGTTTCACGGTAATGTTCCGTTTCTGGTCCACGATAATGTCCTTTTTTGGTTTCACGGTAATGTTCCGTCTCTGGTCCACGGTAATGTTCCGTCTCTGGTCCACGATAATGTTCTGTTACTGTTTCACGGTAATGTACCGTTTCTGGTCCATGATAATGTTCTGTTTCACGGTAATGTTCCGTTTCTGGTCCACGGTAATGTTATGTTTCGGTTTCACGATAATGTTCTGTTTCGGTTTCACGGTAATGTTCTGTCTCTGGTCAACGGTAATGTTCTGTCTCTGGTCCACGATAATGGTCGGTTTCACGGTAATGTTCCATTTCTGGTCCACGATAATGTTGTGTTTCTGTTTCACGGTAATGTTCCGTTTCTGGTCCACGATAATGTTCTGTTTCTGTTTCACGGTAATGTTCCGTTTCTGGTCCACGATAATGTTGTGTTTCGGTTTCACGGTAATGTTCCGTTTCTGGTCCATGATAATGTTCTGTTTCACGGTAATGTTCCGTTTCTGGTCCACGAGAATTTTGTGTTTTTGTTTCACGGTAATGTTCCGTTTCTGGTCCACGATAATGTTCTGTTTCTGTTTCACGGTAATGTTCTGTCTCTGGTCAACGCTAATGTTCTGTTTCTGTTTCACTGTATTGTTCCGTTTCTGGTCCATGATAATGTTCTGTCTCTAGTCCACGGTAATGTTCGATCTCTGGTCCACGATAATGTTCGGTTTCACGGTAATGTTCCGTCTCTGGTCCACGATAATGTTCTGTTTCTGTTTCACGGTAATGTTCCGTTTCTGGTCCACGATAATGTTCTGTTTCTGTTTCACGGTAATGTTCCGTTTCTGGTCCATGATAATGTTCTGTTTCACGGTAATGTTCCGTTTCTGGTCCACGATAATGTTCTGTTTCTGTTTCACGGTAATGTTCTGTCTCTTGTCAACGCTAATGTTCTGTTTCTGTTTCACTGTATTGTTCCGTTTCTGGTCCATGATAATGTTCTGTCTCTAGTCCACGGTAATGTTCGATCTCTGGTCCACGATAATGTTCGGTTTCACGGTAATGTTCCGTCTCTGGTCCACGATAATGTTCTGTTTCTGTTTCACGGTAATGTTCCGTTTCTGGTCCACGATAATGTTCTGTTTCTGTTTCACGGTAATGTTCCGTTTCTGGTCCATGATAATGTTCTGTTTCACGGTAATGTTCCGTTTCTGGTCCACGATAGTTTTGTGTTTTTGTTTCACGGTAATGTTCTGTTTCTGGTCCACGATAATGTTCTGTTTCTGTTTCACGGTAATGTTCTGTCTCTGGTCAACGCTAATGTTCTGTTTCTGTTTCCCTGTATTGTTCCGTTTCTGGTCCATGATAATGTTCTGTCTCTGGTCCACGGTAATGTTCGATCTCTGGTCCACGATAATGCTCGGTTTCACGGTAATGTTCCGTATCTGGTCCACGATAATGTTGTGTTTCTGTTTCACAGCAATGTTCCATTTCTGGTCCACGATAACGTTCTTTTTCGGTTTCACGGTAATGTTCCGTCTCTGGTCCACGTTAATGTTCCGTCTCTGGTCCACGATAATGTTCTGTTTCTGTTTCACGGTAATGTTCCGTTTCTGGTCCACGATAATGTTCTGTTTCTGTTTCACGGTAATGTTCCGTTTCTGGTCCAAGATAATTTTGTGTTTTTGTTTCACGGTAATGTTCCATTTCTGGTCCACGATAATGTTCTGTTTCTGGTCCACGGTAATGTTCCGTCTCTGGTCCACGATAATGTTCTGTCTCTGGTCCATGATAATGTTCCGTTTCTGGTCCACGATAATGCTCGGTTTCACGGTAATGTTCCGTATCTGGTCCACGATAATGTTGTGTTTCTGTTTCACGGCAATGTTCCATTTCTGGTCCACGATAATGTTCTGTTTCTGTTTCACGGTAATGTTCCGTTTCTGGTCCATGATAATGTTCTGTTTCACGGTAATGTTCCGTTTCTGGTCCACGTTAATGTTCCGTCTCTGGTCCACGATAATGTTCTGTTTCTGTTTCACGGTAATGTTCCGTTTCTGGTCCACGATAATGTTCTGTTTCTGTTTCACGGTAATGTTCCGTTTCTGGTCCATGATAATGTTCTGTTTCACGGTAATGTTCCGTCTCTGGTCCACGTTAATGTTCCGTCTCTGGTCCACGATAATGTTCTGTTTCTGTTTCACGGTAATGTTCCATTTCTGGTCCACGATAATGTTCTGTTTCTGTTTCACGGTAATGTACCGTTTCTGGTCCATGATAATGTTCTGTTTCACGGTAATGTTCCGTTTCTGGTCCATGATAATGTTCTGTTTCACGGTAATGTTCCGTTTCTGGTCCACGGTAATGTTTTGTTTCGGTTTCACGGTAATGTTCTGTCTCTGGTCAACGCTAATGTTCTGTTTCTGTTTCACGGTAATGTTCTGTCTGTGGTCAACGCTAATGTTCTGTTTCTGTTTCACTGTAATGTTCCGTTTCTGGTCCATGATAATGTTCTGTCTCTGGTCCACGGTAATGTTCGATCTCAGGTCCACGATAATGTTCGGTTTCACGGTAATGTTCCGTCTCTGGTCCACGATAATGTTCTGTTTCTGTTTCACGGTAATGTTCCGTTTCTGGTCCATGATAATTTTGTGTTTCTGTTTCACGGTAATGTTCCGTTTCTGGTCCACGATAATGTTGTGTTTCTGTTTCACTGTAATGTTCCGTTTCTGGTCCACGATAATGTTGTGTTTCGGTTTCACGGTAATGTTCCGTTTCTGGTCCACGATAATGTTCTTTTTCGGTTTCACGGTAATGTTCCGTCTCTGGTCCACGGTAATGTTCCGTCTCTGGTCCACGATAATGTTCTGTTTCTGTTTCACGGTAATGTTCCGTTTCTGGTCCATGATAACTTTCTGTTTCACGGTAATGTTCTGTCTCTGGTCCACGCTAATGTTCTGTTTCTGTTTCACGGTAATGTTCCGTTTCTGGTCCACGATAATTTTGTGTTTCTGTTTCACGGTAATGTTCCGTTTCTGGTCCACGATAATGTTCTGTTTCTGTTTCACGGTAATGTTCCGTTTCTTGTCCACGATAATGTTCTGTTTCTGTTTCACGGTAATGTTCTGTCTCTGGTCAACGCTAATGTTCTGTTTCTGTTTCACTGTAATGTTCCGTTTCTGGTCCATGATAATGTTCTGTCTCTGGTCCACGGTAATGTTCGATCTCTGGTCCACGATATTGTTCGGTTTCACGGTAATGTTCCGTCTCTGGTCCACGATAATGTTCTGTTTCTGTTTCACGGTAATGTTCCGTTTCTGGTCCACGATAATTTTGTGTTTCTGTTTCACGGTAATGTTCCGTTTCTGGTCCACGATAATGTTCTGTTTCTGTTTCACGGTAATGTTACGTTTCTGGTCCACGATAATGTTCTTTTTCGGTTTCACGGTAATGTTCCGTCTCTGGGCCACGGTAATGTTCCGTCTCTGGTCCACGATAATGTTCTGTTTCTGTTTCACGGTAATGTTCCGTTTCTGGTCCATGATAATTTTCTGTTTCACGGTAATGTTCTGTCTCTGGTCCACGCTAATGTTCTGTTTCTGTTTCACGGTAATGTTCCGTTTCTGGTCCACGATAATGTTGTGTTTCGGTTTCACGGTAATGTTCCGTTTCTGGTCCACGATAATGTCCTTTTTTGGTTTCACGGTAATGTTCCGTCTCTGGTCCACGGTAATGTTCCGTCTCTGGTCCACGATAATGTTCTGTTACTGTTTCACGGTAATGTACCGTTTCTGGTCCATGATAATGTTCTGTTTCACGGTAATGTTCTGTCTCTGGTCAACGCTAATGTTCTGTTTCTGTTTCCCTGTATTTTTCCGTTTCTGGTCCATGATAATGTTCTGTCTCTGGTCCACGGTAATGTTCGATCTCTGGTCCACGATAATGCTCGGTTTCACGGTAATGTTCCGTTTCTGGTCCACGATAATGTTCTGTTTCTGTTTCACGGTAATGTTCCGTTTCTGGTCCATGATAATGTTCTGTTTCACGGTAATGTTCCGTTTCTGGTCCACGATAATTTTGTGTTTTTGTTTCACGGTAATGTTCTGTCTCTGGTCAACGCTAATGTTCTGTTTCTGTTTCCCTGTATTGTTCCGTTTCTGGTCCATGATAATGTTCTGTCTCTGGTCCACGGTAATGTTCGATCTCTGGTCCACGATAATGCTCGGTTTCACGGTAATGTTCCGTATCTGGTCCACGATAATGTTGTGTTTCTGTTTCACGGCAATGTTCCATTTCTGGTCCACGATAATGTTCTTTTTCGGTTTCACGGTAATGTTCCGTCTCTGGTCCACGTTAATGTTCCGTCTCTGGTCCACGATAATGTTCTGTTTCTGTTTCACGGTAATGTTCCGTTTCTGGTCCACGATAATGTTCTGTTTCTGTTTCACGGTAATGTTCCGTTTCTGGTCCATGATAATGTTCTGTTTCACGGTAATGTTCCGTTTCTGGTCCACGATAATTTTGTGTTTTTGTTTCACGGTAATGTTCCATTTCTGGTCCACGATAATGTTCTGTTTCTGGTCCACGGTAATGTTCAGTCTCTGGTCCATGATAATGTTCCGTTTCTGGTCCACGATAATGTTCTGTTTCGGTTTCACGTTAATGTTCTGTCTCTGGTCCACGGTAATGTTCTGTCTCTGGTCCACGGTAATGTTCTGTCTCTGGTCCATAGTAATGTTCCGTTTCTGGTCCACGATAATGTTGTGTTTCTTTTTCACGGCAATGTTCCATTTCTGGTCCACGATAATGTTCTGTTTCCGTTTCACGGTAATGTTCTGTCTCTGGTCAACGGTAATGTTCTGTTTCTGTTTCACGGTAATGTTCCGTCTCTGGTCCACGATAATGTTCGGTTTCACGGTAATGTTCGGTTTCACGGTAATTTTCTGTCTCTGGTCCACGGTAATGTTCTGTCTCTGGTCCACGATAATGTTCGGTTTCACGATAATGTTCCGTTTCTGTTCCATGATAATGTTCTGTTTAGGTTTCACGGTAATGTTCTGTCTCTGGTCCACGATAATGTTCCGTCTCTGGTCCACGATAATGTTCCGTCTCTGGTCCACGATAATGTTCTGTCTCTGGTCCACAATAATGTTCCGTTTCTGGTCCACGATAATGTTCTGTTTCGGTTTCACGGTAATGTTCTGTCTCTGGTCCACGGTAATGTTCTGTCTCTGGTCCACGGTAATGTTCTGTTTCTGTTTCACGGTAATGTTCCGTTTCTGGTCCACGATAATGTTGTGTTTCTTTTTCACGGTAATGTTCCGTTTCTGGTCCACGATAATGTTCTGTTTCTGTTTCACGGTAATGTTCCGTTTCTGGTCCATGATAACTTTCTGTTTCACGGTAATGTTCTGTCTCTGGTCCACGCTAATGTTCTGTTTCTGTTTCACGGTAATGTTCCGTTTCTGGTCCACGATAATTTTGTGTTTCTGTTTCACGGTAATGTTCCGTTTCTGGTCCACGATAATGTTCTGTTTCTGTTTCACGGTAATGTTCCGTTTCTTGTCCACGATAATGTTCTGTTTCTGTTTCACGGTAATGTTCTGTCTCTGGTCCACGCTAATGTTCTGTTTCTGTTTCACGGTAATGTTCCGTCTCTGGTCCACGGTAATGTTCCGTCTCTGGTCCACGATAATGTTCTGTTTCTGTTTCACGGTAATGTTCCGTTTCTGGTCCATGATAATTTTCATTTTCACGGTAATGTTCTGTCTCTGGTCCACGCTAATGTTCCGTTTCTGGTCCACGATAATGTTCTGTTTCTGTTTCACGGTAATGTTCCGTTTCTGGTCCACGATAATGTTCTGTTTCTGTTTCACGGTAATGTTCCGTTTCTGGTCCATGATAATGTTCTGTTTCACGGTAATGTTCCGTTTCTGGTCCAAGATAAGTTTGTGTTTCTGTTTCACGGTAATGTTCCGTTTCTGGTCCACGGTAATGTTCTGTTTCTGTTTCACGGTAATGTTCTGTCTGTGGTCAACGCTAATGTTCTGTTTCTGTTTCACTGTAATGTTCCGTTTCTGGTCCATGATAATGTTCTGTCTCTGGTCCACGGTAATGTTCGATCTCAGGTCCACGATAATGTTCGGTTTCACGGTAATGTTCCGTCTCTGGTCCACGATAATGTTCTGTTTCTGTTTCACGGTAATGTTCCGTTTCTGGTCCATGATAATTTTGTGTTTCTGTTTCACGGTAATGTTCCGTTTCTGGTCCACGATAATGTTGTGTTTCTGTTTCACTGTAATGTTCCGTTTCTGGTCCACGATAATGTTGTGTTTCGGTTTCACGGTAATGTTCCGTTTCTGGTCCACGATAATGTTCTTTTTCGGTTTCACGGTAATGTTCCGTCTCTGGTCCACGGTAATGTTCCGTCTCTGGTCCACGATAATGTTCTGTTTCTGTTTCACGGTAATGTTCCGTTTCTGGTCCATGATAACTTTCTGTTTTACGGTAATGTTCTGTCTCTGGTCCACGCTAATGTTCTGTTTCTGTTTCAAGGTAATGTTCCGTTTCTGGTCCACGATAATTTTGTGTTTCTGTTTCACGGTAATGTTCCGTTTCTGGTCCACGATAATGTTCTGTTTCTGTTTCACGGTAATGTTCCGTTTCTTGTCCACGATAATGTTCTGTTTCTGTTTCACGGTAATGTTCTGTCTCTGGTCAACGCTAATGTTCTGTTTCTGTTTCACTGTAATGTTCCGTTTCTGGTCCATGATAATGTTCTGTCTCTGGTCCACGGTAATGTTCGATCTCTGGTCCACGATATTGTTCGGTTTCACGGTAATGTTCCGTCTCTGGTCCACGATAATGTTCTGTTTCTGTTTCACGGTAATGTTCCGTTTCTGGTCCACGATAATTTTGTGTTTCTGTTTCACGGTAATGTTCCGTTTCTGGTCCACGATAATGTTCTGTTTCTGTTTCACGGTAATGTTACGTTTCTGGTCCACGATAATGTTCTTTTTCGGTTTCACGGTAATGTTCCGTCTCTGGGCCACGGTAATGTTCCGTCTCTGGTCCACGATAATGTTCTGTTTCTGTTTCACGGTAATGTTCCGTTTCTGGTCCATGATAATTTTCTGTTTCACGGTAATGTTCTGTCTCTGGTCCACGCTAATGTTCTGTTTCTGTTTCACGGTAATGTTCCGTTTCTGGTCCACGATAATGTTGTGTTTCGGTTTCACGGTAATGTTCCGTTTCTGGTCCACGATAATGTCCTTTTTTGGTTTCACGGTAATGTTCCGTCTCTGGTCCACGGTAATGTTCCGTCTCTGGTCCACGATAATGTTCTGTTACTGTTTCACGGTAATGTACCGTTTCTGGTCCATGATAATGTTCTGTTTCACGGTAATGTTCCGTTTCTGGTCCACGGTAATGTTATGTTTCGGTTTCACGATAATGTTCTGTTTCGGTTTCACGGTAATGTTCTGTCTCTGGTCAACGGTAATGTTCTGTCTCTGGTCCACGATAATGTTCGGTTTCACGGTAATGTTCCATTTCTGGTCCACGATAATGTTGTGTTTCTGTTTCACGGTAATGTTCCGTTTCTGGTCCACGATAATGTTCTGTTTCTGTTTCACGGTAATGTTCCGTTTCTGGTCCACGATAATGTTGTGTTTCGGTTTCACGGTAATGTTCCGTTTCTGGTCCATGATAATGTTCTGTTTCACGGTAATGTTCCGTTTCTGGTCCACGAGAATTTTGTGTTTTTGTTTCACGGTAATGTTCCGTTTCTGGTCCACGATAATGTTCTGTTTCTGTTTCACGGTAATGTTCTGTCTCTGGTCAACGCTAATGTTCTGTTTCTGTTTCACTGTATTGTTCCGTTTCTGGTCCATGATAATGTTCTGTCTCTAGTCCACGGTAATGTTCGATCTCTGGTCCACGATAATGTTCGGTTTCACGGTAATGTTCCGTCTCTGGTCCACGATAATGTTCTGTTTCTGTTTCACGGTAATGTTCCGTTTCTGGTCCACGATAATGTTCTGTTTCTGTTTCACTGTAATGTTCCGTTTCTGGTCCACGATAATGTTGTGTTTCGGTTTCACGGTAATGTTCCGTTTCTGGTCCACGATAATGTTCTTTTTCGGTTTCACGGTAATGTTCCGTCTCTGGTCCACGGTAATGTTCCGTCTCTGGTCCACGATAATGTTCTGTTTCTGTTTCACGGTAATGTTCCGTTTCTGGTCCATGATAACTTTCTGTTTTACGGTAATGTTCTGTCTCTGGTCCACGCTAATGTTCTGTTTCTGTTTCACGGTAATGTTCCGTTTCTGGTCCACGATAATTTTGTGTTTCTGTTTCACGGTAATGTTCCGTTTCTGGTCCACGATAATGTTCTGTTTCTGTTTCACGGTAATGTTCCGTTTCTTGTCCACGATAATGTTCTGTTTCTGTTTCACGGTAATGTTCTGTCTCTGGTCAACGCTAATGTTCTGTTTCTGTTTCACTGTAATGTTCCGTTTCTGGTCCATGATAATGTTCTGTCTCTGGTCCACGGTAATGTTCGATCTCTGGTCCACGATATTGTTCGGTTTCACGGTAATGTTCCGTCTCTGGTCCACGATAATGTTCTGTTTCTGTTTCACGGTAATGTTCCGTTTCTGGTCCACGATAATTTTGTGTTTCTGTTTCACGGTAATGTTCCGTTTCTGGTCCACGATAATGTTCTGTTTCTGTTTCACGGTAATGTTACGTTTCTGGTCCACGATAATGTTCTTTTTCGGTTTCACGGTAATGTTCCGTCTCTGGGCCACGGTAATGTTCCGTCTCTGGTCCACGATAATGTTCTGTTTCTGTTTCACGGTAATGTTCCGTTTCTGGTCCATGATAATTTTCTGTTTCACGGTAATGTTCTGTCTCTGGTCCACGCTAATGTTCTGTTTCTGTTTCACGGTAATGTTCCGTTTCTGGTCCACGATAATGTTGTGTTTCGGTTTCACGGTAATGTTCCGTTTCTGGTCCACGATAATGTCCTTTTTTGGTTTCACGGTAATGTTCCGTCTCTGGTCCACGGTAATGTTCCGTCTCTGGTCCACGATAATGTTCTGTTACTGTTTCACGGTAATGTACCGTTTCTGGTCCATGATAATGTTCTGTTTCACGGTAATGTTCCGTTTCTGGTCCACGGTAATGTTATGTTTCGGTTTCACGATAATGTTCTGTTTCGGTTTCACGGTAATGTTCTGTCTCTGGTCAACGGTAATGTTCTGTCTCTGGTCCACGATAATGTTCGGTTTCACGGTAATGTTCCATTTCTGGTCCACGATAATGTTGTGTTTCTGTTTCACGGTAATGTTCCGTTTCTGGTCCACGATAATGTTCTGTTTCTGTTTCACGGTAATGTTCCGTTTCTGGTCCACGATAATGTTGTGTTTCGGTTTCACGGTAATGTTCCGTTTCTGGTCCATGATAATGTTCTGTTTCACGGTAATGTTCCGTTTCTGGTCCACGAGAATTTTGTGTTTTTGTTTCACGGTAATGTTCCGTTTCTGGTCCACGATAATGTTCTGTTTCTGTTTCACGGTAATGTTCTGTCTCTGGTCAACGCTAATGTTCTGTTTCTGTTTCACTGTATTGTTCCGTTTCTGGTCCATGATAATGTTCTGTCTCTAGTCCACGGTAATGTTCGATCTCTGGTCCACGATAATGTTCGGTTTCACGGTAATGTTCCGTCTCTGGTCCACGATAATGTTCTGTTTCTGTTTCACGGTAATGTTCCGTTTCTGGTCCACGATAATGTTCTGTTTCTGTTTCACGGTAATGTTCCGTTTCTGGTCCATGATAATGTTCTGTTTCACGGTAATGTTCCGTTTCTGGTCCACGATAATGTTCTGTTTCTGTTTCACGGTAATGTTCTGTCTCTGGTCAACGCTAATGTTCTGTTTCTGTTTCACTGTATTGTTCCGTTTCTGGTCCATGATAATGTTCTGTCTCTAGTCCACGGTAATGTTCGATCTCTGGTCCACGATAATGTTCGGTTTCACGGTAATGTTCCGTCTCTGGTCCACGATAATGTTCTGTTTCTGTTTCACGGTAATGTTCCGTTTCTGGTCCACGATAATGTTCTGTTTCTGTTTCACGGTAATGTTCCGTTTCTGGTCCATGATAATGTTCTGTTTCACGGTAATGTTCCGTTTCTGGTCCACGATAGTTTTGTGTTTTTGTTTCACGGTAATGTTCCGTTTCTGGTCCACGATAATGTTCTGTTTCTGTTTCACGGTAATGTTCTGTCTCTGGTCAACGCTAATGTTCTGTTTCTGTTTCCCTGTATTGTTCCGTTTCTGGTCCATGATAATGTTCTGTCTCTGGTCCACGGTAATGTTCGATCTCTGGTCCACGATAATGCTCGGTTTCACGGTAATGTTCCGTATCTGGTCCACGATAATGTTGTGTTTCTGTTTCACAGCAATGTTCCATTTCTGGTCCACGATAATGTTCTTTTTCGGTTTCACGGTAATGTTCCGTCTCTGGTCCACGTTAATGTTCCGTCTCTGGTCCACGATAATGTTCTGTTTCTGTTTCACGGTAATGTTCCGTTTCTGGTCCACGATAATGTTCTGTTTCTGTTTCACGGTAATGTTCCGTTTCTGGTCCAAGATAATTTTGTGTTTTTGTTTCACGGTAATGTTCCATTTCTGGTCCACGATAATGTTCTGTTTCTGGTCCACGGTAATGTTCCGTCTCTGGTCCACTCTAATGTTCTGTCTCTGGTCCATGATAATGTTCCGTTTCTGGTCCACGATAATGTTGTGTTTCGGTTTCACGGTAATGTTCCGTTTCTGGTCCACGATAATGTCCTTTTTTGGTTTCACGGTAATGTTCCGTCTCTGGTCCACGGTAATGTTCCGTCTCTGGTCCACGATAATGTTCTGTTACTGTTTCACGGTAATGTACCGTTTCTGGTCCATGATAATGTTCTGTTTCACGGTAATGTTCCGTTTCTGGTCCACGGTAATGTTATGTTTCGGTTTCACGATAATGTTCTGTTTCGGTTTCACGGTAATGTTCTGTCTCTGGTCAACGGTAATGTTCTGTCTCTGGTCCACGATAATGTTCGGTTTCACGGTAATGTTCCATTTCTGGTCCACGATAATGTTGTGTTTCTGTTTCACGGTAATGTTCCGTTTCTGGTCCACGATAATGTTCTGTTTCTGTTTCACGGTAATGTTCCGTTTCTGGTACACGATAATGTTGTGTTTCGGTTTCACGGTAATGTTCCGTTTCTGGTCCATGATAATGTTCTGTTTCACGGTAATGTTCCGTTTCTGGTCCACGAGAATTTTGTGTTTTTGTTTCACGGTAATGTTCCGTTTCTGGTCCACGATAATGTTCTGTTTCTGTTTCACGGTAATGTTCTGTCTCTGGTCAACGCTAATGTTCTGTTTCTGTTTCACTGTATTGTTCCGTTTCTGGTCCATGATAATGTTCTGTCTCTAGTCCACGGTAATGTTCGATCTCTGGTCCACGATAATGTTCGGTTTCACGGTAATGTTCCGTCTCTGGTCCACGATAATGTTCTGTTTCTGTTTCACGGTAATGTTCCGTTTCTGGTCCACGATAATGTTCTGTTTCTGTTTCACGGTAATGTTCCGTTTCTGGTCCATGATAATGTTCTGTTTCACGGTAATGTTCCGTTTCTGGTCCACGATAATGTTCTGTTTCTGTTTCACGGTAATGTTCTGTCTCTGGTCAACGCTAATGTTCTGTTTCTGTTTCACTGTATTGTTCCGTTTCTGGTCCATGATAATGTTCTGTCTCTAGTCCACGGTAATGTTCGATCTCTGGTCCACGATAATGTTCGGTTTCACGGTAATGTTCCGTCTCTGGTCCACGATAATGTTCTGTTTCTGTTTCACGGTAATGTTCCGTTTCTGGTCCACGATAATGTTCTGTTTCTGTTTCACGGTAATGTTCCGTTTCTGGTCCATGATAATGTTCTGTTTCACGGTAATGTTCCGTTTCTGGTCCACGATAGTTTTGTGTTTTTGTTTCACGGTAATGTTCCGTTTCTGGTCCACGATAATGTTCTGTTTCTGTTTCACGGTAATGTTCTGTCTCTGGTCAACGCTAATGTTCTGTTTCTGTTTCCCTGTATTGTTCCGTTTCTGGTCCATGATAATGTTCTGTCTCTGGTCCACGGTAATGTTCGATCTCTGGTCCACGATAATGCTCGGTTTCACGGTAATGTTCCGTATCTGGTCCACGATAATGTTGTGTTTCTGTTTCACAGCAATGTTCCATTTCTGGTCCACGATAATGTTCTTTTTCGGTTTCACGGTAATGTTCCGTCTCTGGTCCACGTTAATGTTCCGTCTCTGGTCCACGATAATGTTCTGTTTCTGTTTCACGGTAATGTTCCGTTTCTGGTCCACGATAATGTTCTGTTTCTGTTTCACGGTAATGTTCCGTTTCTGGTCCAAGATAATTTTGTGTTTTTGTTTCACGGTAATGTTCCATTTCTGGTCCACGATAATGTTCTGTTTCTGGTCCACGGTAATGTTCCGTCTCTGGTCCACTCTAATGTTCTGTCTCTGGTCCATGATAATGTTCCGTTTCTGGTCCACGATAATGCTCGGTTTCACGGTAATGTTCCGTATCTGGTCCACGATAATGTTGTGTTTCTGTTTCACGGCAATGTTCCATTTCTGGTCCACGATAATGTTCTGTTTCTGTTTCACGGTAATGTTCCGTTTCTGGTCCATGATAATGTTCTGTTTCACGGTAATGTTCCGTTTCTGGTCCACGTTAATGTTCCGTCTCTGGTCCACGATAATGTTCTGTTTCTGTTTCACGGTAATGTTCCGTTTCTGGTCCACGATAATGTTCTGTTTCTGTTTCACGGTAATGTTCCGTTTCTGGTCCATGATAATGTTCTGTTTCACGGTAATGTTCCGTCTCTGGTCCACGTTAATGTTCCGTCTCTGGTCCACGATAATGTTCTGTTTCTGTTTCACGGTAATGTTCCGTTTCTGGTCCACGATAATGTTCTGTTTCTGTTTCACGGTAATGTTCCGTTTCTGGTCCATGATAATGTTCTGTTTCACGGTAATGTTCCGTTTCTGGTCCACGATAATTTTGTGTTTTTGTTTCACGGTAATGTTCTGTCTCTGGTCAACGCTAATGTTCTGTTTCTGTTTCCCTGTATTGTTCCGTTTCTGGTCCATGATAATGTTCTGTCTCTGGTCCACGGTAATGTTCGATCTCTGGTCCACGATAATGCTCGGTTTCACGGTAATGTTCCGTTTCTGGTCCACGATAATGTTCTGTTTCTGTTTCACGGTAATGTTCCGTTTCTGGTCCATGATAATGTTCTGTTTCACGGTAATGTTCCGTTTCTGGTCCACGATAATTTTGTGTTTTTGTTTCACGGTAATGTTCTGTCTCTGGTCAACGCTAATGTTCTGTTTCTGTTTCCCTGTATTGTTCCGTTTCTGGTCCATGATAATGTTCTGTCTCTGGTCCACGGTAATGTTCGATCTCTGGTCCACGATAATGCTCGGTTTCACGGTAATGTTCCGTATCTGGTCCACGATAATGTTGTGTTTCTGTTTCACGGCAATGTTCCATTTCTGGTCCACGATAATGTTCTTTTTCGGTTTCACGGTAATGTTCCGTCTCTGGTCCACGTTAATGTTCCGTCTCTGGTCCAGGATAATGTTCTGTTTCTGTTTCACGGTAATGTTCCGTTTCTGGTCCACGATAATGTTCTGTTTCTGTTTCACGGTAATGTTCCGTTTCTGGTCCATGATAATGTTCTGTTTCACGGTAATGTTCCGTTTCTGGTCCACGATAATTTTGTGTTTTTGTTTCACGGTAATGTTCCATTTCTGGTCCACGATAATGTTCTGTTTCTGGTCCACGGTAATGTTCCGTCTCTGGTCCATGATAATGTTCCGTTTCTGGTCCACGATAATGTTCTGTTTCGGTTTCACGTTAATGTTCTGTCTCTGGTCCACGGTAATGTTCTGTCTCTTGTCCACGGTAATGTTCTGTCTCTGGTCCATAGTAATGTTCCGTTTCTGGTCCACGATAATGTTGTGTTTCTTTTTCAGGGCAATGTTCCATTTCTGGTCCACGATAATGTTCTGTTTCCGTTTCACGGTAATGTTCTGTCTCTGGTCAACGGTAATGTTCTGTTTCTGTTTCACGGTAATGTTCCGTCTCTGGTCCACGATAATGTTCGGTTTCACGGTAATGTTCGGTTTCACGGTAATTTTCTGTCTCTGGTCCACGGTAATGTTCTGTCTCTGGTCCACGATAATGTTCGGTTTCACGATAATGTTCCGTTTCTGTTCCATGATAATGTTCTGTTTAGGTTTCACGGTAATGTTCTGTCTCTGGTCCACGATAATGTTCCGTCTCTGGTCCACGATAATGTTCCGTCTCTGGTCCACGATAATGTTCTGTCTCTGGTCCACAATAATGTTCCGTTTCTGGTCCACGATAATGTTCTGTTTCGGTTTCACGGTAATGTTCTGTCTCTGGTCCACGGTAATGTTCTGTCTCTGGTCCACGGTAATGTTCTGTTTCTGTTTCACGGTAATGTTCCGTTTCTGGTCCACGAAAATGTTGTGTTTCTTTTTCACGGTAATGTTCCGTTTCTGGTCCACGATAATGTTCTGTTTCTGTTTCACGGTAATGTTCCGTTTCTGGTCCATGATAACTTTCTGTTTCACGGTAATGTTCTGTCTCTGGTCCACGCTAATGTTCTGTTTCTGTTTCACGGTAATGTTCCGTTTCTGGTCCACGATAATTTTGTGTTTCTGTTTCACGGTAATGTTCCGTTTCTGGTCCACGATAATGTTCTGTTTCTGTTTCACGGTAATGTTCCGTTTCTTGTCCACGATAATGTTCTGTTTCTGTTTCACGGTAATGTTCTGTCTCTGGTCCACGCTAATGTTCTGTTTCTGTTTCACGGTAATGTTCCGTCTCTGGTCCACGGTAATGTTCCGTCTCTGGTCCACGATAATGTTCTGTTTCTGTTTCACGGTAATGTTCCGTTTCTGGTCCATGATAATTTTCATTTTCACGGTAATGTTCTGTCTCTGGTCCACGCTAATGTTCCGTTTCTGGTCCACGATAATGTTCTGTTTCTGTTTCACGGTAATGTTCCGTTTCTGGTCCACGATAATGTTCTGTTTCTGTTTCACGGTAATGTTCCGTTTCTGGTCCATGATAATGTTCTGTTTCACGGTAATGTTCCGTTTCTGGTCCAAGATAAGTTTGTGTTTCTGTTTCACGGTAATGTTCCGTTTCTGGTCCACGATAATGTTCTGTTTCTGTTTCACGGTAATGTTCTGTCTGTGGTCAACGCTAATGTTCTGTTTCTGTTTCACTGTAATGTTCCGTTTCTGGTCCATGATAATGTTCTGTCTCTGGTCCACGGTAATGTTCGATCTCAGGTCCACGATAATGTTCGGTTTCACGGTAATGTTCCGTCTCTGGTCCACGATAATGTTCTGTTTCTGTTTCACGGTAATGTTCCGTTTCTGGTCCATGATAATTTTGTGTTTCTGTTTCACGGTAATGTTCCGTTTCTGGTCCACCATAATGTTGTGTTTCTGTTTCACGGTAATGTTCCGTTTCTGGTCCACGATAATGTTGTGTTTCGGTTTCACGGTAATGTTCCGTTTCTGGTCCACGATAATGTTCTTTTTCGGTTTCACGGTAATGTTCCGTCTCTGGTCCACGGTAATGTTCCGTCTCTGGTCCACGATAATGTTCTGTTTCTGTTTCACGGTAATGTTCCGTTTCTGGTCCATGATAACTTTCTGTTTCACGGTAATGTTCTGTCTCTGGTCCACGCTAATGTTCTGTTTCTGTTTCTGTTTCACGGTAATGTTCCGTTTCTGGTCCACGATAATTTTGTGTTTCTGTTTCACGGTAATGTTCCGTTTCTGGTCCACGATAATGTTCTGTTTCTGTTTCACGGTAATGTTCCGTTTCTTGTCCACGATAATGTTCTGTTTCTGTTTCACGGTAATGTTCTGTCTCTGGTCAACGCTAATGTTCTGTTTCTGTTTCACTGTAATGTTCCGTTTCTGGTCCATGATAATGTTCTGTCTCTGGTCCACGGTAATGTTCGATCTCTGGTCCACGATATTGTTCGGTTTCACGGTAATGTTCCGTCTCTGGTCCACGATAATGTTCTGTATCTGTTTCACGGTAATGTTCCGTTTCTGGTCCACGATAATTTTGTGTTTCTGTTTCACGGTAATGTTCCGTTTCTGGTCCACGATAATGTTCTGTTTCTGTTTCACGGTAATGTTACGTTTCTGGTCCACGATAATGTTCTTTTTCGGTTTCACGGTAATGTTCCGTCTCTGGGCCACGGTAATGTTCCGTCTCTGGTCCACGATAATGTTCTGTTTCTGTTTCACGGTAATGTTCCGTTTCTGGTCCATGATAATTTTCTGTTTCACGGTAATGTTCTGTCTCTGGTCCACGCTAATGTTCTGTTTCTGTTTCACGGTAATGTTCCGTTTCTGGTCCACGATAATGTTGTGTTTCGGTTTCACGGTAATGTTCCGTTTCTGGTCCACGATAATGTCCTTTTTTGGTTTCACGGTAATGTTCCGTCTCTGGTCCACGGTAATGTTCCGTCTCTGGTCCACGATAATGTTCTGTTACTGTTTCACGGTAATGTACCGTTTCTGGTCCATGATAATGTTCTGTTTCACGGTAATGTTCCGTTTCTGGTCCACGGTAATGTTATGTTTCGGTTTCACGATAATGTTCTGTTTCGGTTTCACGGTAATGTTCTGTCTCTGGTCAACGGTAATGTTCTGTCTCTGGTCCACGATAATGTTCGGTTTCACGGTAATGTTCCATTTCTGGTCCACGATAATGTTGTGTTTCTGTTTCACGGTAATGTTCCGTTTCTGGTCCACGATAATGTTCTGTTTCTGTTTCACGGTAATGTTCCGTTTCTGGTCCACGATAATGTTGTGTTTCGGTTTCACGGTAATGTTCCGTTTCTGGTCCATGATAATGTTCTGTTTCACGGTAATGTTCCGTTTCTGGTCCACGAGAATTTTGTGTTTTTGTTTCACGGTAATGTTCCGTTTCTGGTCCACGATAATGTTCTGTTTCTGTTTCACGGTAATGTTCTGTCTCTGGTCAACGCTAATGTTCTGTTTCTGTTTCACTGTATTGTTCCGTTTCTGGTCCATGATAATGTTCTGTCTCTAGTCCACGGTAATGTTCGATCTCTGGTCCACGATAATGTTCGGTTTCACGGTAATGTTCCGTCTCTGGTCCACGATAATGTTCTGTTTCTGTTTCACGGTAATGTTCCGTTTCTGGTCAACGATAATGTTCTGTTTCTGTTTCACGGTAATGTTCCGTTTCTGGTCCATGATAATGTTCTGTTTCACGGTAATGTTCCGTTTCTGGTCCACGATAATGTTCTGTTTCTGTTTCACGGTAATGTTCTGTCTCTGGTCAACGCTAATGTTCTGTTTCTGTTTCACTGTATTGTTCCGTTTCTGGTCCATGATAATGTTCTGTCTCTAGTCCACGGTAATGTTCGATCTCTGGTCCACGATAATGTTCGGTTTCACGGTAATGTTCCGTCTCTGGTCCACGATAATGTTCTGTTTCTGTTTCACGGTAATGTTCCGTTTCTGGTCCACGATAATGTTCTGTTTCTGTTTCACGGTAATGTTCCGTTTCTGGTCCATGATAATGTTCTGTTTCACGGTAATGTTCCGTTTCTGGTCCACGATAGTTTTGTGTTTTTGTTTCACGGTAATGTTCTGTTTCTGGTCCACGATAATGTTCTGTTTCTGTTTCACGGTAATGTTCTGTCTCTGGTCAACGCTAATGTTCTGTTTCTGTTTCCCTGTATTGTTCCGTTTCTGGTCCATGATAATGTTCTGTCTCTGGTCCACGGTAATGTTCGATCTCTGGTCCACGATAATGCTCGGTTTCACGGTAATGTTCCGTATCTGGTCCACGATAATGTTGTGTTTCTGTTTCACAGCAATGTTCCATTTCTGGTCCACGATAATGTTCTTTTTCGGTTTCACGGTAATGTTCCGTCTCTGGTCCACGTTAATGTTCCGTCTCTGGTCCACGATAATGTTCTGTTTCTGTTTCACGGTAATGTTCCGTTTCTGGTCCACGATAATGTTCTGTTTCTGTTTCACGGTAATGTTCCGTTTCTGGTCCAAGATAATTTTGTGTTTTTGTTTCACGATAATGTTCCATTTCTGGTCCACGATAATGTTCTGTTTCTGGTCCACGGTAATGTTCCGTCTCTGGTCCACGATAATGTTCTGTCTCTGGTCCATGATAATGTTCCGTTTCTGGTCCACGATAATGCTCGGTTTCACGGTAATGTTCCGTATCTGGTCCACGATAATGTTGTGTTTCTGTTTCACGGCAATGTTCCATTTCTGGTCCACGATAATGTTCTGTTTCTGTTTCACGGTAATGTTCCGTTTCTGGTCCATGATAATGTTCTGTTTCACGGTAATGTTCCGTTTCTGGTCCACGTTAATGTTCCGTCTCTGGTCCACGATAATGTTCTGTTTCTGTTTCACGGTAATGTTCCGTTTCTGGTCCACGATAATGTTCTGTTTCTGTTTCACGGTAATGTTCCGTTTCTGGTCCATGATAATGTTCTGTTTCACGGTAATGTTCCGTCTCTGGTCCACGTTAATGTTCCGTCTCTGGTCCACGATAATGTTCTGTTTCTGTTTCACGGTAATGTTCCATTTCTGGTCCACGATAATGTTCTGTTTCTGTTTCACGGTAATGTACCGTTTCTGGTCCATGATAATGTTCTGTTTCACGGTAATGTTCCGTTTCTGGTCCATGATAATGTTCTGTTTCACGGTAATGTTCCGTTTCTGGTCCACGGTAATGTTTTGTTTCGGTTTCACGGTAATGTTCTGTCTCTGGTCAACGCTAATGTTCTGTTTCTGTTTCACGGTAATGTTCTGTCTGTGGTCAACGCTAATGTTCTGTTTCTGTTTCACTGTAATGTTCCGTTTCTGGTCCATGATAATGTTCTGTCTCTGGTCCACGGTAATGTTCGATCTCAGGTCCACGATAATGTTCGGTTTCACGGTAATGTTCCGTCTCTGGTCCACGATAATGTTCTGTTTCTGTTTCACGGTAATGTTCCGTTTCTGGTCCATGATAATTTTGTGTTTCTGTTTCACGGTAATGTTCCGTTTCTGGTCCACGATAATGTTGTGTTTCTGTTTCACTGTAATGTTCCGTTTCTGGTCCACGATAATGTTGTGTTTCGGTTTCACGGTAATGTTCCGTTTCTGGTCCACGATAATGTTCTTTTTCGGTTTCACGGTAATGTTCCGTCTCTGGTCCACGGTAATGTTCCGTCTCTGGTCCACGATAATGTTCTGTTTCTGTTTCACGGTAATGTTCCGTTTCTGGTCCATGATAACTTTCTGTTTCACGGTAATGTTCTGTCTCTGGTCCACGCTAATGTTCTGTTTCTGTTTCACGGTAATGTTCCGTTTCTGGTCCACGATAATTTTGTGTTTCTGTTTCACGGTAATGTTCCGTTTCTGGTCCACGATAATGTTCTGTTTCTGTTTCACGGTAATGTTCCGTTTCTTGTCCACGATAATGTTCTGTTTCTGTTTCACGGTAATGTTCTGTCTCTGGTCAACGCTAATGTTCTGTTTCTGTTTCACTGTAATGTTCCGTTTCTGGTCCATGATAATGTTCTGTCTCTGGTCCACGGTAATGTTCGATCTCTGGTCCACGATATTGTTCGGTTTCACGGTAATGTTCCGTCTCTGGTCCACGATAATGTTCTGTTTCTGTTTCACGGTAATGTTCCGTTTCTGGTCCACGATAATTTTGTGTTTCTGTTTCACGGTAATGTTCCGTTTCTGGTCCACGATAATGTTCTGTTTCTGTTTCACGGTAATGTTACGTTTCTGGTCCACGATAATGTTCTTTTTCGGTTTCACGGTAATGTTCCGTCTCTGGGCCACGGTAATGTTCCGTCTCTGGTCCACGATAATGTTCTGTTTCTGTTTCACGGTAATGTTCCGTTTCTGGTCCATGATAATTTTCTGTTTCACGGTAATGTTCTGTCTCTGGTCCACGCTAATGTTCTGTTTCTGTTTCACGGTAATGTTCCGTTTCTGGTCCACGATAATGTTGTGTTTCGGTTTCACGGTAATGTTCCGTTTCTGGTCCACGATAATGTCCTTTTTTGGTTTCACGGTAATGTTCCGTCTCTGGTCCACGGTAATGTTCCGTCTCTGGTCCACGATAATGTTCTGTTACTGTTTCACGGTAATGTACCGTTTCTGGTCCATGATAATGTTCTGTTTCACGGTAATGTTCTGTCTCTGGTCAACGCTAATGTTCTGTTTCTGTTTCCCTGTATTGTTCCGTTTCTGGTCCATGATAATGTTCTGTCTCTGGTCCACGGTAATGTTCGATCTCTGGTCCACGATAATGCTCGGTTTCACGGTAATGTTCCGTTTCTGGTCCACGATAATGTTCTGTTTCTGTTTCACGGTAATGTTCCGTTTCTGGTCCATGATAATGTTCTGTTTCACGGTAATGTTCCGTTTCTGGTCCACGATAATTTTGTGTTTTTGTTTCACGGTAATGTTCTGTCTCTGGTCAACGCTAATGTTCTGTTTCTGTTTCCCTGTATTGTTCCGTTTCTGGTCCATGATAATGTTCTGTCTCTGGTCCACGGTAATGTTCGATCTCTGGTCCACGATAATGCTCGGTTTCACGGTAATGTTCCGTATCTGGTCCACGATAATGTTCTTTTTCGGTTTCACGGTAATGTTCCGTCTCTGGTCCACGTTAATGTTCCGTCTCTGGTCCACGATAATGTTCTGTTTCTGTTTCACGGTAATGTTCCGTTTCTGGTCCACGATAATGTTCTGTTTCTGTTTCACGGTAATGTTCCGTTTCTGGTCCATGATAATGTTCTGTTTCACGGTAATGTTCCGTTTCTGGTCCACGATAATTTTGTGTTTTTGTTTCACGGTAATGTTCCATTTCTGGTCCACGATAATGTTCTGTTTCTGGTCCACGGTAATGTTCAGTCTCTGGTCCATGATAATGTTCCGTTTCTGGTCCACGATAATGTTCTGTTTCGGTTTCACGTTAATGTTCTGTCTCTGGTCCACGGTAATGTTCTGTCTCTGGTCCACGGTAATGTTCTGTCTCTGGTCCATAGTAATGTTCCGTTTCTGGTCCACGATAATGTTGTGTTTCTTTTTCACGGCAATGTTCCATTTCTGGTCCACGATAATGTTCTGTTTCCGTTTCACGGTAATGTTCTGTCTCTGGTCAACGGTAATGTTCTGTTTCTGTTTCACGGTAATGTTCCGTCTCTGGTCCACGATAATGTTCGGTTTCACGGTAATGTTCGGTTTCACGGTAATTTTCTGTCTCTGGTCCACGGTAATGTTCTGTCTCTGGTCCACGATAATGTTCGGTTTCACGATAATGTTCCGTTTCTGTTCCATGATAATGTTCTGTTTAGGTTTCACGGTAATGTTCTGTCTCTGGTCCACGATAATGTTCGGTTTCACGATAATGTTCCGTTTCTGTTCCATGATAATGTTCTGTTTAGGTTTCACGGTAATGTTCTGTCTCTGGTCCACGATAATGTTCCGTCTCTGGTCCACGATAATGTTCCGTCTCTGGTCCACGATAATGTTCTGTCTCTGGTCCACAATAATGTTCCGTTTCTGGTCCACGATAATGTTCTGTTTCGGTTTCACGGTAATGTTCTGTCTCTGGTCCACGGTAATGTTCTGTCTCTGGTCCACGGTAATGTTCTGTTTCTGTTTCACGGTAATGTTCCGTTTCTGGTCCACGATAATGTTGTGTTTCTTTTTCACGGTAATGTTCCGTTTCTGGTCCACGATAATGTTCTGTTTCTGTTTCACGGTAATGTTCCGTTTCTGGTCCATGATAACTTTCTGTTTCACGGTAATGTTCTGTCTCTGGTCCACGCTAATGTTCTGTTTCTGTTTCACGGTAATGTTCCGTTTCTGGTCCACGATAATTTTGTGTTTCTGTTTCACGGTAATGTTCCGTTTCTGGTCCACGATAATGTTCTGTTTCTGTTTCACGGTAATGTTCCGTTTCTTGTCCACGATAATGTTCTGTTTCTGTTTCACGGTAATGTTCTGTCTCTGGTCCACGCTAATGTTCTGTTTCTGTTTCACGGTAATGTTCCGTCTCTGGTCCACGGTAATGTTCCGTCTCTGGTCCACGATAATGTTCTGTTTCTGTTTCACGGTAATGTTCCGTTTCTGGTCCATGATAATTTTCATTTTCACGGTAATGTTCTGTCTCTGGTCCACGCTAATGTTCCGTTTCTGGTCCACGATAATGTTCTGTTTCTGTTTCACGGTAATGTTCCGTTTCTGGTCCACGATAATGTTCTGTTTCTGTTTCACGGTAATGTTCCGTTTCTGGTCCATGATAATGTTCTGTTTCACGGTAATGTTCCGTTTCTGGTCCAAGATAAGTTTGTGTTTCTGTTTCACGGTAATGTTCCGTTTCTGGTCCACGGTAATGTTCTGTTTCTGTTTCACGGTAATGTTCTGTCTGTGGTCAACGCTAATGTTCTGTTTCTGTTTCACTGTAATGTTCCGTTTCTGGTCCATGATAATGTTCTGTCTCTGGTCCACGGTAATGTTCGATCTCAGGTCCACGATAATGTTCGGTTTCACGGTAATGTTCCGTCTCTGGTCCACGATAATGTTCTGTTTCTGTTTCACGGTAATGTTCCGTTTCTGGTCCATGATAATTTTGTGTTTCTGTTTCACGGTAATGTTCCGTTTCTGGTCCACGATAATGTTGTGTTTCTGTTTCACTGTAATGTTCCGTTTCTGGTCCACGATAATGTTGTGTTTCTGTTTCACGGTAATGTTCCGTTTCTGGTCCACGATAATGTTCTTTTTCGGTTTCACGGTAATGTTCCGTCTCTGGTCCACGGTAATGTTCCGTCTCTGGTCCACGATAATGTTCTGTTTCTGTTTCACGGTAATGTTCCGTTTCTGGTCCATGATAACTTTCTGTTTCACGGTAATGTTCTGTCTCTGGTCCACGCTAATGTTCTGTTTCTGTTTCACGGTAATGTTCCGTTTCTGGTCCACGATAATTTTGTGTTTCTGTTTCACGGTAATGTTCCGTTTCTGGTCCACGATAATGTTCTGTTTCTGTTTCACGGTAATGTTCCGTTTCTTGTCCACGATAATGTTCTGTTTCTGTTTCACGGTAATGTTCTGTCTCTGGTCAACGCTAATGTTCTGTTTCTGTTTCACTGTAATGTTCCGTTTCTGGTCCATGATAATGTTCTGTCTCTGGTCCACGGTAATGTTCGATCTCTGGTCCACGATATTGTTCGGTTTCACGGTAATGTTCCGTCTCTGGTCCACGATAATGTTCTGTTTCTGTTTCACGGTAATGTTCCGTTTCTGGTCCACGATAATTTTGTGTTTCTGTTTCACGGTAATGTTCCGTTTCTGGTCCACGATAATGTTCTGTTTCTGTTTCACGGTAATGTTACGTTTCTGGTCCACGATAATGTTCTTTTTCGGTTTCACGGTAATGTTCCGTCTCTGGGCCACGGTAATGTTCCGTCTCTGGTCCACGATAATGTTCTGTTTCTGTTTCACGGTAATGTTCCGTTTCTGGTCCATGATAATTTTCTGTTTCACGGTAATGTTCTGTCTCTGGTCCACGCTAATGTTCTGTTTCTGTTTCACGGTAATGTTCCGTTTCTGGTCCACGATAATGTTGTGTTTCGGTTTCACGGTAATGTTCCGTTTCTGGTCCACGATAATGTCCTTTTTTGGTTTCACGGTAATGTTCCGTCTCTGGTCCACGGTAATGTTCCGTCTCTGGTCCACGATAATGTTCTGTTACTGTTTCACGGTAATGTACCGTTTCTGGTCCATGATAATGTTCTGTTTCACGGTAATGTTCCGTTTCTGGTCCACGGTAATGTTTTGTTTCGGTTTCACGATAATGTTCTGTTTCGGTTTCACGGTAATGTTCTGTCTCTGGTCAACGGTAATGTTCTGTCTCTGGTCCACGATAATGTTCGGTTTCACGGTAATGTTCCATTTCTGGTCCACGATAATGTTGTGTTTCTGTTTCACGGTAATGTTCCGTTTCTGGTCCACGATAATGTTCTGTTTCTGTTTCACGGTAATGTTCCGTTTCTGGTCCACGATAATGTTGTGTTTCGGTTTCACGGTAATGTTCCGTTTCTGGTCCACGATAATGTCCTTTTTTGGTTTCACGGTAATGTTCCGTCTCTGGTCCACGGTAATGTTCCGTCTCTGGTCCACGATAATGTTCTGTTACTGTTTCACGGTAATGTACCGTTTCTGGTCCATGATAATGTTCTGTTTCACGGTAATGTTCCGTTTCTGGTCCACGGTAATGTTTTGTTTCGGTTTCACGATAATGTTCTGTTTCGGTTACACGGTAATGTTCTGTCTCTGGTCAACGGTAATGTTCTGTCTCTGGTCCACGATAATGTTCGGTTTCACGGTAATGTTCCATTTCTGGTCCACGATAATGTTGTGTTTCTGTTTCACGGTAATGTTCCGTTTCTGGTCCACGATAATGTTCTGTTTCTGTTTCACGGTAATGTTCCGTTTCTGGTCCACGATAATGTTGTGTTTCGGTTTCACGGTAATGTTCCGTTTCTGGTCCATGATAATGTTCTGTTTCACGGTAATGTTCCGTTTCTGGTCCACGAGAATTTTGTGTTTTTGTTTCACGGTAATGTTCCGTTTCTGGTCCACGATAATGTTCTGTTTCTGTTTCACGGTAATGTTCTGTCTCTGGTCAACGCTAATGTTCTGTTTCTGTTTCACTGTATTGTTCCGTTTCTGGTCCATGATAATGTTCTGTCTCTAGTCCACGGTAATGTTCGATCTCTGGTCCACGATAATGTTCGGTTTCACGGTAATGTTCCGTCTCTGGTCCACGATAATGTTCTGTTTCTGTTTCACGGTAATGTTCCGTTTCTGGTCCACGATAATGTTGTGTTTCGGTTTCACGGTAATGTTCCGTTTCTGGTCCACGATAATGTTGTGTTTCGGTTTCACGGTAATGTTCCGTTTCTGGTCCACGATAATGTTCTTTTTCGGTTTCACGGTAATGTTCCGTCTCTGGTCCACGGTAATGTTCCGTCTCTGGTCCACGATAATGTTCTGTTTCTGTTTCACGGTAATGTTCCGTTTCTGGTCCATGATAACTTTCTGTTTCACGGTAATGTTCTGTCTCTGGTCCACGCTAATGTTCTGTTTCTGTCTCTGTTTCACGGTAATATTCCGTTTCTGGTCCACGATAATTTTGTGTTTCTGTTTCACGGTAATGTTCCGTTTCTGGTCCACGATAATGTTCTGTTTCTGTTTCACGGTAATGTTCCGTTTCTTGTCCACGATAATGTTCTGTTTCTGTTTCACGGTAATGTTCTGTCTCTGGTCAACGCTAATGTTCTGTTTCTGTTTCACTGTAATGTTCCGTTTCTGGTCCATGATAATGTTCTGTCTCTGGTCCACGGTAATGTTCGATCTCTGGTCCACGATATTGTTCGGTTTCACGGTAATGTTCCGTCTCTGGTCCACGATAATGTTCTGTATCTGTTTCACGGTAATGTTCCGTTTCTGGTCCACGATAATTTTGTGTTTCTGTTTCACGGTAATGTTCCGTTTCTGGTCCACGATAATGTTCTGTTTCTGTTTCACGGTAATGTTACGTTTCTGGTCCACGATAATGTTCTTTTTCGGTTTCACGGTAATGTTCCGTCTCTGGGCCACGGTAATGTTCCGTCTCTGGTCCACGATAATGTTCTGTTTCTGTTTCACGGTAATGTTCCGTTTCTGGTCCATGATAATTTTCTGTTTCACGGTAATGTTCTGTCTCTGGTCCACGCTAATGTTCTGTTTCTGTTTCACGGTAATGTTCCGTTTCTGGTCCACGATAATGTTGTGTTTCGGTTTCACGGTAATGTTCCGTTTCTGGTCCACGATAATGTCCTTTTTTGGTTTCACGGTAATGTTCCGTCTCTGGTCCACGGTAATGTTCCGTCTCTGGTCCACGATAATGTTCTGTTACTGTTTCACGGTAATGTACCGTTTCTGGTCCATGATAATGTTCTGTTTCACGGTAATGTTCCGTTTCTGGTCCACGGTAATGTTATGTTTCGGTTTCACGATAATGTTCTGTTTCGGTTTCACGGTAATGTTCTGTCTCTGGTCAACGGTAATGTTCTGTCTCTGGTCCACGATAATGTTCGGTTTCACGGTAATGTTCCATTTCTGGTCCACGATAATGTTGTGTTTCTGTTTCACGGTAATGTTCCGTTTCTGGTCCACGATAATGTTGTGTTTCTGTTTCACGGTAATGTTCCGTTTCTGGTCCACGATAATGTTCTGTTTCGGTTTCACGGTAATGTTCTGTCTCTGGTCAACGGTAATGTTCTGTCTCTGGTCCACGATAATGTTCGGTTTCACGGTAATGTTCCGTTTCTGGTCCACGATAATGTTCTGTTTCTGTTTCACGGTAATGTTCCGTTTCTGGTCCACGATAATGTTGTGTTTCGGTTTCACGGTAATGTTCTGTCTCTGGTCCACGCTAATGTTCTGTTTCTGTTTCACGGTAATGTTCCGTCTCTGGTCCACGGTAATGTTCCGTCTCTGGTCCACGATAATGTTCTGTTTCTGTTTCACGGTAATGTTCAGTTTCTGGTCCATGATAATTTTCATTTTCACGGTAATGTTCTGTCTCTGGTCCACGCTAATGTTCCGTTTCTGGTCCACGATAATGTTCTGTTTCTGTTTCACGGTAATGTTCCGTTTCTGGTCCACGATAATGTTCTGTTTCTGTTTCACGGTAATGTTCCGTTTCTGGTCCATGATAATGTTCTGTTTCACGGTAATGTTCCGTTTCTGGTCCAAGATAAGTTTGTGTTTCTGTTTCACGGTAATGTTCCGTTTCTGGTCCACGGTAATGTTCTGTTTCTGTTTCACGGTAATGTTCTGTCTGTGGTCAACGCTAATGTTCTGTTTCTGTTTCACTGTAATGTTCCGTTTCTGGTCCATGATAATGTTCTGTCTCTGGTCCACGGTAATGTTCGATCTCAGGTCCACGATAATGTTCGGTTTCACGGTAATGTTCCGTCTCTGGTCCACGATAATGTTCTGTTTCTGTTTCACGGTAATGTTCCGTTTCTGGTCCATGATAATTTTGTGTTTCTGTTTCACGGTAATGTTCCGTTTCTGGTCCACGATAATGTTGTGTTTCTGTTTCACTGTAATGTTCCGTTTCTGGTCCACGATAATGTTGTGTTTCGGTTTCACGGTAATGTTCCCTTTCTGGTCCACGATAATGTTCTTTTTCGGTTTCACGGTAATGTTCCGTCTCTGGTCCACGGTAATGTTCCGTCTCTGGTCCACGATAATGTTCTGTTTCTGTTTCACGGTAATGTTCCGTTTCTGGTCCATGATAACTTTCTGTTTCACGGTAATGTTCTGTCTCTGGTCCACGCTAATGTTCTGTTTCTGTTTCACGGTAATGTTCCGTTTCTGGTCCACGATAATTTTGTGTTTCTGTTTCACGGTAATGTTCCGTTTCTGGTCCACGATAATGTTCTGTTTCTGTTTCACGGTAATGTTCCGTTTCTTGTCCACGATAATGTTCTGTTTCTGTTTCACGGTAATGTTCTGTCTCTGGTCAACGCTAATGTTCTGTTTCTGTTTCACTGTAATGTTCCGTTTCTGGTCCATGATAATGTTCTGTCTCTGGTCCACGGTAATGTTCGATCTCTGGTCCACGATATTGTTCGGTTTCACGGTAATGTTCCGTCTCTGGTCCACGATAATGTTCTGTTTCTGTTTCACGGTAATGTTCCGTTTCTGGTCCACGATAATTTTGTGTTTCTGTTTCACGGTAATGTTCCGTTTCTGGTCCACGATAATGTTCTGTTTCTGTTTCACGGTAATGTTACGTTTCTGGTCCACGATAATGTTCTTTTTCGGTTTCACGGTAATGTTCCGTCTCTGGGCCAAGGTAATGTTCCGTCTCTGGTCCACGATAATGTTCTGTTTCTGTTTCACGGTAATGTTCCGTTTCTGGTCCATGATAATTTTCTGTTTCACGGTAATGTTCTGTCTCTGGTCCACGCTAATGTTCTGTTTCTGTTTCACGGTAATGTTCCGTTTCTGGTCCACGATAATGTTGTGTTTCGGTTTCACGGTAATGTTCCGTTTCTGGTCCACGATAA
The DNA here is from genome assembly GCF_036924035.1 of Leuresthes tenuis. Classification (NCBI taxonomy): domain Eukaryota; kingdom Metazoa; phylum Chordata; class Actinopteri; order Atheriniformes; family Atherinopsidae; genus Leuresthes; species Leuresthes tenuis. The sequence continues at coordinate 34,658,539 of NW_027325355.1, read as the reverse complement.
TGTCCTTTTTTGGTTTCACGGTAATGTTCCGTCTCTGGTCCACGGTAATGTTCCGTCTCTGGTCCACGATAATGTTCTGTTACTGTTTCACGGTAATGTACCGTTTCTGGTACATGATAATGTTCTGTTTCACGGTAATGTTCCGTTTCTGGTCCACGGTAATGTTTTGTTTCGGTTTCACGATAATGTTCTGTTTCGGTTTCACGGTAATGTTCTGTCTCTGGTCAACGGTAATGTTCTGTCTCTGGTCCACGATAATGTTCGGTTTCACGGTAATGTTCCATTTCTGGTCCACGATAATGTTGTGTTTCTGTTTCACGGTAATGTTCCGTTTCTGGTCCACGATAATGTTCTGTTTCTGTTTCACGGTAATGTTCCGTTTCTGGTCCACGATAATGTTGTGTTTCGGTTTCACGGTAATGTTCCGTTTCTGGTCCACGATAATGTCCTTTTTTGGTTTCACGGTAATGTTCCGTCTCTGGTCCACGGTAATGTTCCGTCTCTGGTCCACGATAATGTTCTGTTACTGTTTCACGGTAATGTACCGTTTCTGGTCCATGATAATGTTCTGTTTCACGGTAATGTTCCGTTTCTGGTCCACGGTAATGTTTTGTTTCGGTTTCACGATAATGTTCTGTTTCGGTTTCACGGTAATGTTCTGTCTCTGGTCAACGGTAATGTTCTGTCTCTGGTCCACGATAATGTTCGGTTTCACGGTATTGTTCCATTTCTGGTCCACGATAATGTTGTGTTTCTGTTTCACGGTAATGTTCCGTTTCTGGTCCACGATAATGTTCTGTTTCTGTTTCACGGTAATGTTCCGTTTCTGGTCCACGATAATGTTGTGTTTCGGTTTCACGGTAATGTTCCGTTTCTGGTCCATGATAATGTTCTGTTTCACGGTAATGTTCCATTTCTGGTCCACGAGAATTTTGTGTTTTTGTTTCACGGTAATGTTCCGTTTCTGGTCCACGATAATGTTGTGTTTCGGTTTCACGGTAATGTTCCGTTTCTGGTCCACGATAATGTTGTGTTTCGGTTTCACGGTAATGTTCCGTTTCTGGTCCACGATAATGTTCTTTTTCGGTTTCACGGTAATGTTCCGTCTCTGGTCCACGGTAATGTTCCGTCTCTGGTCCACGATAATGTTCTGTTTCTGTTTCACGGTAATGTTCCGTTTCTGGTCCATGATAACTTTCTGTTTCACGGTAATGTTCTGTCTCTGGTCCACGCTAATGTTCTGTTTCTGTCTCTGTTTCACGGTAATATTCCGTTTCTGGTCCACGATAATTTTGTGTTTCTGTTTCACGGTAATGTTCCGTTTCTGGTCCACGATAATGTTCTGTTTCTGTTTCACGGTAATGTTCCGTTTCTTGTCCACGATAATGTTCTGTTTCTGTTTCACGGTAATGTTCTGTCTCTGGTCAACGCTAATGTTCTGTTTCTGTTTCACTGTAATGTTCCGTTTCTGGTCCATGATAATGTTCTGTCTCTGGTCCACGGTAATGTTCGATCTCTGGTCCACGATATTGTTCGGTTTCACGGTAATGTTCCGTCTCTGGTCCACGATAATGTTCTGTATCTGTTTCACGGTAATGTTCCGTTTCTGGTCCACGATAATTTTGTGTTTCTGTTTCACGGTAATGTTCCGTTTCTGGTCCACGATAATGTTCTGTTTCTGTTTCACGGTAATGTTACGTTTCTGGTCCACGATAATGTTCTTTTTCGGTTTCACGGTAATGTTCCGTCTCTGGGCCACGGTAATGTTCCGTCTCTGGTCCACGATAATGTTCTGTTTCTGTTTCACGGTAATGTTCCGTTTCTGGTCCATGATAATTTTCTGTTTCACGGTAATGTTCTGTCTCTGGTCCACGCTAATGTTCTGTTTCTGTTTCACGGTAATGTTCCGTTTCTGGTCCACGATAATGTTGTGTTTCGGTTTCACGGTAATGTTCCGTTTCTGGTCCACGATAATGTCCTTTTTTGGTTTCACGGTAATGTTCCGTCTCTGGTCCACGGTAATGTTCCGTCTCTGGTCCACGATAATGTTCTGTTACTGTTTCACGGTAATGTACCGTTTCTGGTCCATGATAATGTTCTGTTTCACGGTAATGTTCCGTTTCTGGTCCACGGTAATGTTATGTTTCGGTTTCACGATAATGTTCTGTTTCGGTTTCACGGTAATGTTCTGTCTCTGGTCAACGGTAATGTTCTGTCTCTGGTCCACGATAATGTTCGGTTTCACGGTAATGTTCCATTTCTGGTCCACGATAATGTTGTGTTTCTGTTTCACGGTAATGTTCCGTTTCTGGTCCACGATAATGTTGTGTTTCTGTTTCACGGTAATGTTCCGTTTCTGGTCCACGATAATGTTCTGTTTCGGTTTCACGGTAATGTTCTGTCTCTGGTCAACGGTAATGTTCTGTCTCTGGTCCACGATAATGTTCGGTTTCACGGTAATGTTCCGTTTCTGGTCCACGATAATGTTCTGTTTCTGTTTCACGGTAATGTTCCGTTTCTGGTCCACGATAATGTTGTGTTTCGGTTTCACGGTAATGTTCTGTCTCTGGTCCACGCTAATGTTCTGTTTCTGTTTCACGGTAATGTTCCGTCTCTGGTCCACGGTAATGTTCCGTCTCTGGTCCACGATAATGTTCTGTTTCTGTTTCACGGTAATGTTCAGTTTCTGGTCCATGATAATTTTCATTTTCACGGTAATGTTCTGTCTCTGGTCCACGCTAATGTTCCGTTTCTGGTCCACGATAATGTTCTGTTTCTGTTTCACGGTAATGTTCCGTTTCTGGTCCACGATAATGTTCTGTTTCTGTTTCAAGGTAATGTTCCGTTTCTGGTCCATGATAATGTTCTGTTTCACGGTAATGTTCCGTTTCTGGTCCAAGATAAGTTTGTGTTTCTGTTTCACGGTAATGTTCCGTTTCTGGTCCACGGTAATGTTCTGTTTCTGTTTCACGGTAATGTTCTGTCTGTGGTCAACGCTAATGTTCTGTTTCTGTTTCACTGTAATGTTCCGTTTCTGGTCCATGATAATGTTCTGTCTCTGGTCCACGGTAATGTTCGATCTCAGGTCCACGATAATGTTCGGTTTCACGGTAATGTTCCGTCTCTGGTCCACGATAATGTTCTGTTTCTGTTTCACGGTAATGTTCCGTTTCTGGTCCATGATAATTTTGTGTTTCTGTTTCACGGTAATGTTCCGTTTCTGGTCCACGATAATGTTGTGTTTCTGTTTCACTGTAATGTTCCGTTTCTGGTCCACGATAATGTTGTGTTTCGGTTTCACGGTAATGTTCCCTTTCTGGTCCACGATAATGTTCTTTTTCGGTTTCACGGTAATGTTCCGTCTCTGGTCCACGGTAATGTTCCGTCTCTGGTCCACGATAATGTTCTGTTTCTGTTTCACGGTAATGTTCCGTTTCTGGTCCATGATAACTTTCTGTTTCACGGTAATGTTCTGTCTCTGGTCCACGCTAATGTTCTGTTTCTGTTTCACGGTAATGTTCCGTTTCTGGTCCACGATAATTTTGTGTTTCTGTTTCACGGTAATGTTCCGTTTCTGGTCCACGATAATGTTCTGTTTCTGTTTCACGGTAATGTTCCGTTTCTTGTCCACGATAATGTTCTGTTTCTGTTTCACGGTAATGTTCTGTCTCTGGTCAACGCTAATGTTCTGTTTCTGTTTCACTGTAATGTTCCGTTTCTGGTCCATGATAATGTTCTGTCTCTGGTCCACGGTAATGTTCGATCTCTGGTCCACGATATTGTTCGGTTTCACGGTAATGTTCCGTCTCTGGTCCACGATAATGTTCTGTTTCTGTTTCACGGTAATGTTCCGTTTCTGGTCCACGATAATTTTGTGTTTCTGTTTCACGGTAATGTTCCGTTTCTGGTCCACGATAATGTTCTGTTTCTGTTTCACGGTAATGTTACGTTTCTGGTCCACGATAATGTTCTTTTTCGGTTTCACGGTAATGTTCCGTCTCTGGGCCACGGTAATGTTCCGTCTCTGGTCCACGATAATGTTCTGTTTCTGTTTCACGGTAATGTTCCGTTTCTGGTCCATGATAATTTTCTGTTTCACGGTAATGTTCTGTCTCTGGTCCACGCTAATGTTCTGTTTCTGTTTCACGGTAATGTTCCGTTTCTGGTCCACGATAATGTTGTGTTTCGGTTTCACGGTAATGTTCCGTTTCTGGTCCACGATAATGTCCTTTTTTGGTTTCACGGTAATGTTCCGTCTCTGGTCCACGGTAATGTTCCGTCTCTGGTCCACGATAATGTTCTGTTACTGTTTCACGGTAATGTACCGTTTCTGGTACATGATAATGTTCTGTTTCACGGTAATGTTCCGTTTCTGGTCCACGGTAATGTTTTGTTTCGGTTTCACGATAATGTTCTGTTTCGGTTTCACGGTAATGTTCTGTCTCTGGTCAACGGTAATGTTCTGTCTCTGGTCCACGATAATGTTCGGTTTCACGGTAATGTTCCATTTCTGGTCCACGATAATGTTGTGTTTCTGTTTCACGGTAATGTTCCGTTTCTGGTCCACGATAATGTTCTGTTTCTGTTTCACGGTAATGTTCCGTTTCTGGTCCACGATAATGTTGTGTTTCGGTTTCACGGTAATGTTCCGTTTCTGGTCCACGATAATGTCCTTTTTTGGTTTCACGGTAATGTTCCGTCTCTGGTCCACGGTAATGTTCCGTCTCTGGTCCACGATAATGTTCTGTTACTGTTTCACGGTAATGTACCGTTTCTGGTCCATGATAATGTTCTGTTTCACGGTAATGTTCCGTTTCTGGTCCACGGTAATGTTTTGTTTCGGTTTCACGATAATGTTCTGTTTCGGTTTCACGGTAATGTTCTGTCTCTGGTCAACGGTAATGTTCTGTCTCTGGTCCACGATAATGTTCGGTTTCACGGTAATGTTCCATTTCTGGTCCACGATAATGTTGTGTTTCTGTTTCACGGTAATGTTCCGTTTCTGGTCCACGATAATGTTCTGTTTCTGTTTCACGGTAATGTTCCGTTTCTGGTCCACGATAATGTTGTGTTTCGGTTTCACGGTAATGTTCCGTTTCTGGTCCATGATAATGTTCTGTTTCACGGTAATGTTCCGTTTCTGGTCCACGAGAATTTTGTGTTTTTGTTTCACGGTAATGTTCCGTTTCTGGTCCACGATAATGTTCTGTTTCTGTTTCACGGTAATGTTCTGTCTCTGGTCAACGCTAATGTTCTGTTTCTGTTTCACTGTATTGTTCCGTTTCTGGTCCATGATAATGTTCTGTCTCTAGTCCACGGTAATGTTCGATCTCTGGTCCACGATAATGTTCGGTTTCACGGTAATGTTCCGTCTCTGGTCCACGATAATGTTCTGTTTCTGTTTCACGGTAATGTTCCGTTTCTGGTCCACGATAATGTTGTGTTTCGGTTTCACGGTAATGTTCCGTTTCTGGTCCACGATAATGTTGTGTTTCGGTTTCACGGTAATGTTCCGTTTCTGGTCCACGATAATGTTCTTTTTCGGTTTCACGGTAATGTTCCGTCTCTGGTCCACGGTAATGTTCCGTCTCTGGTCCACGATAATGTTCTGTTTCTGTTTCACGGTAATGTTCCGTTTCTGGTCCATGATAACTTTCTGTTTCACGGTAATGTTCTGTCTCTGGTCCACGCTAATGTTCTGTTTCTGTCTCTGTTTCACGGTAATATTCCGTTTCTGGTCCACGATAATTTTGTGTTTCTGTTTCACGGTAATGTTCCGTTTCTGGTCCACGATAATGTTCTGTTTCTGTTTCACGGTAATGTTCCGTTTCTTGTCCACGATAATGTTCTGTTTCTGTTTCACGGTAATGTTCTGTCTCTGGTCAACGCTAATGTTCTGTTTCTGTTTCACTGTAATGTTCCGTTTCTGGTCCATGATAATGTTCTGTCTCTGGTCCACGGTAATTTTCGATCTTTGGTCCACGATATTGTTCGGTTTCACGGTAATGTTCCGTTTCTGGTCCACGATCATTTTGTGTTTCTGTTTCACGGTAATGTTCCGTTTCTGGTCCACGATAATGTTCTGTTTCTGTTTCACGGTAATGTTACGTTTCTGGTCCACGATAATGTTCTTTTTCGGTTTCACGGTAATGTTCCGTCTCTGGGCCACGGTAATGTTCCGTCTCTGGTCCACGATAATGTTCTGTTTCTGTTTCACGGTAATGTTCCGTTTCTGGTCCATGATAATTTTCTGTTTCACGGTAATGTTCTGTCTCTGGTCCACGCTAATGTTCTTTTTCTGTTTCACGGTAATGTTCCGTTTCTGGTCCACGATAATGTTGTGTTTCGGTTTCACGGTAATGTTCCGTTTCTGGTCCACGATAATGTCCTTTTTTGGTTTCACGGTAATGTTCCGTCTCTGGTCCACGGTAATGTTCCGTCTCTGGTCCACGATAATGTTCTGTTACTGTTTCACGGTAATGTACCGTTTCTGGTCCATGATAATGTTCTGTTTCACGGTAATGTTCCGTTTCTGGTCCACGGTAATGTTATGTTTCGGTTTCACGATAATGTTCTGTTTCGGTTTCACGGTAATGTTCTGTCTCTGGTCAACGGTAATGTTCTGTCTCTGGTCCACGATAATGTTCGGTTTCACGGTAATGTTCCATTTCTGGTCCACGATAATGTTGTGTTTCTGTTTCACGGTAATGTTCCGTTTCTGGTCCACGATAATGTTGTGTTTCTGTTTCACGGTAATGTTCCGTTTCTGGTCCACGATAATGTTCTGTTTCGGTTTCACGGTAATGTTCTGTCTCTGGTCAACGGTAATGTTCTGTCTCTGGTCCACGATAATGTTCGGTTTCACGGTAATGTTCCGTTTCTGGTCCACGATAATGTTCTGTTTCTGTTTCACGGTAATGTTCCGTTTCTGGTCCACGATAATGTTGTGTTTCGGTTTCACGGTAATGTTCCGTTTCTGGTCCATGATAATGTTCTGTTTCACGGTAATGTTCCGTTTCTGGTCCACGAGAATTTTGTGTTTTTGTTTCACGGTAATGTTCCGTTTCTGGTCCACGATAATGTTCTGTTTCTGTTTCACGGTAATGTTCTGTCTCTGGTCAACGCTAATGTTCTGTTTCTGTTTCACTGTATTGTTCCGTTTCTGGTCCATGATAATGTTCTGTCTCTAGTCCACGGTAATGTTCGATCTCTGGTCCACGATAATGTTCGGTTTCACGGTAATGTTCCGTCTCTGGTCCACGATAATGTTCTGTTTCTGTTTCACGGTAATGTTCCGTTTCTGGTCCACGATAATGTTCTGTTTCTGTTTCACGGTAATGTTCCGTTTCTGGTCCATGATAATGTTCTGTTTCACGGTAATGTTCCGTTTCTGGTCCACGATAATGTTCTGTTTCTGTTTCACGGTAATGTTCTGTCTCTGGTCAACGCTAATGTTCTGTTTCTGTTTCACTGTATTGTTCCGTTTCTGGTCCATGATAATGTTCTGTCTCTAGTCCACGGTAATGTTCGATCTCTGGTCCACGATAATGTTCGGTTTCACGGTAATGTTCCGTCTCTGGTCCACGATAATGTTCTGTTTCTGTTTCACGGTAATGTTCCGTTTCTGGTCCACGATAATGTTCTGTTTCTGTTTCACGGTAATGTTCCGTTTCTGGTCCATGATAATGTTCTGTTTCACGGTAATGTTCCGTTTCTGGTCCACGATAATTTTGTGTTTTTGTTTCACGGTAATGTTCCGTTTCTGGTCCACGATAATGTTCTGTTTCTGTTTCACGGTAATGTTCTGTCTCTGGTCAACGCTAATGTTCTGTTTCTGTTTCCCTGTATTGTTCCGTTTCTGGTCCATGATAATGTTCTGTCTCTGGTCCACGGTAATGTTCGATCTCTGGTCCACGATAATGCTCGGTTTCACGGTAATGTTCCGTATCTGGTCCACGATAATGTTGTGTTTCTGTTTCACGGCAATGTTCCATTTCTGGTCCACGATAATGTTCTTTTTCGGTTTCACGGTAATGTTCCGTCTCTGGTCCACGTTAATGTTCCGTCTCTGGTCCACGATAATGTTCTGTTTCTGTTTCACGGTAATGTTCCGTTTCTGGTCCACGATAATGTTCTGTTTCTGTTTCACGGTAATGTTCCGTTTCTGGTCCACGATAATTTTGTGTTTTTGTTTCATGGTAATGTTCCATTTCTGGTCCACGATAATGTTCTGTTTCTGGTCCACGGTAATGTTCCGTCTCTGGTCCACGATAATGTTCTGTCTCTGGTCCATGATAATGTTCCGTTTCTGGTCCACGATAATGCTCGGTTTCACGGTAATGTTCCGTATCTGGTCCACGATAATGTTGTGTTTCTGTTTCACGGTAATGTTCTGTCTCTGGTCAACGCTAATGTTCTGTTTCTGTTTCCCTGTATTGTTCCGTTTCTGGTCCATGATAATGTTCTGTCTCTGGTCCACGGTAATGTTCGATCTCTGGTCCACGATAATGCTCGGTTTCACGGTAATGTTCCGTATCTGGTCCACGATAATGTTGTGTTTCTGTTTCACGGCAATGTTCCATTTCTGGTCCACGATAATGTTCTTTTTCGGTTTCACGGTAATGTTCCGTCTCTGGTCCACGTTAATGTTCCGTCTCTGGTCCACGATAATGTTCTGTTTCTGTTTCACGGTAATGTTCCGTTTCTGGTCCACGATAATGTTCTGTTTCTGTTTCACGGTAATGTTCCGTTTCTGGTCCATGATAATGTTCTGTTTCACGGTAATGTTCCGTTTCTGGTCCACGATAATTTTGTGTTTTTGTTTCACGGTAATGTTCCATTTCTGGTCCACGATAATGTTCTGTTTCTGGTCCACGGTAATGTTCCGTCTCTGGTCCACGATAATGTTCTGTCTCTGGTCCATGATAATGTTCCGTTTCTGGTCCACGATAATTTTCGGTTTCACGGTAATGTTCCGTATCTGGTCCACGATAATGTTCTGTTTCTGTTTCACGGTAATGTTCCGTTTCTGGTCCACGATAATGTTCTGTTTCTGTTTCACGGTAATGTTCCGTTTCTGGTCCATGATAATGTTCTGTTTCACGGTAATGTTCCGTTTCTGGTCCACGATAATTTTGTGTTTTTGTTTCACGGTAATGTTCTGTCTCTGGTCAACGCTAATGTTCTGTTTCTGTTTCCCTGTATTGTTCCGTTTCTGGTCCATGATAATGTTCTGTCTCTGGTCCACGGTAATGTTCGATCTCTGGTCCAAGATAATGCTCGGTTTCACGGTAATGTTCCGTTTCTGGTCCACGATAATGTTCTGTTTCTGTTTCACGGTAATGTTCCGTTTCTGGTCCATGATAATGTTCTGTTTCACGGTAATGTTCCGTTTCTGGTCCACGATAATTTTGTGTTTTTGTTTCACGGTAATGTTCTGTCTCTGGTCAACGCTAATGTTCTGTTTCTGTTTCCCTGTATTGTTCCGTTTCTGGTCCATGATAATGTTCTGTCTCTGGTCCACGGTAATGTTCGATCTCTGGTCCACGATAATGCTCGGTTTCACGGTAATGTTCCGTATCTGGTCCACGATAATGTTGTGTTTCTGTTTCACGGCAATGTTCCATTTCTGGTCCACGATAATGTTCTTTTTCGGTTTCACGGTAATGTTCCGTCTCTGGTCCACGTTAATGTTCCGTCTCTGGTCCACGATAATGTTCTGTTTCTGTTTCACGGTAATGTTCCGTTTCTGGTCCACGATAATGTTCTGTTTCTGTTTCACGGTAATGTTCCGTTTCTGGTCCATGATAATGTTCTGTTTCACGGTAATGTTCCGTTTCTGGTCCACGATAATTTTGTGTTTTTGTTTCACGGTAATGTTCCATTTCTGGTCCACGATAATGTTCTGTTTCTGGTCCACGGTAATGTTCCGTCTCTGGTCCATGATAATGTTCCGTTTCTGGTCCACGATAATGTTCTGTTTCGGTTTCTCGTTAATGTTCTGTCTCTGGTCCACGGTAATGTTCTGTCTCTGGTCCACGGTAATGTTCTGTCTCTGGTCCATAGTAATGTTCCGTTTCTGGTCCACGATAATGTTGTGTTTCTTTTTCACGGCAATGTTCCATTTCTGGTCCACGATAATGTTCTGTTTCCGTTTCACGGTAATGTTCTGTCTCTGGTCAACGGTAATGTTCTGTTTCTGTTTCACGGTAATGTTCCGTCTCTGGTCCACGATAATGTTCGGTTTCACGGTAATGTTCGGTTTCACGGTAATGTTCTGTCTCTGGTCCACGGTAATGTTCTGTCTCTGGTCCACGATAATGTTCGGTTTCACGATAATGTTCCGTTTCTGTTCCATGATAATGTTCTGTTTAGGTTTCACGGTAATGTTCTGTCTCTGGTCCACGATAATGTTCCGTCTCTGGTCCACGATAATGTTCCGTCTCTGGTCCACGATAATGTTCTGTCTCTGGTCCACAATAATGTTCCGTTTCTGGTCCACGATAATGTTCTGTTTCGGTTTCACGGTAATGTTCTGTCTCTGGTCCACGGTAATGTTCTGTCTCTGGTCCACGGTAATGTTCTGTTTCTGTTTCACGGTAATGTTCCGTTTCTGGTCCACGATAATGTTGTGTTTCTTTTTCACGGTAATGTTCCGTTTCTGGTCCACGATAATGTTCTGTTTCTGTTTCACGGTAATGTTCCGTTTCTGGTCCATGATAACTTTCTGTTTCACGGTAATGTTCTGTCTCTGGTCCACGCTAATGTTCTGTTTCTGTTTCACGGTAATGTTCCGTTTCTGGTCCACGATAATTTTGTGTTTCTGTTTCACGGTAATGTTCCGTTTCTGGTCCACGATAATGTTCTGTTTCTGTTTCACGGTAATGTTCCGTTTCTTGTCCACGATAATGTTCTGTTTCTGTTTCACGGTAATGTTCTGTCTCTGGTCCACGCTAATGTTCTGTTTCTGTTTCACGGTAATGTTCCGTCTCTGGTCCACGGTAATGTTCCGTCTCTGGTCCACGATAATGTTCTGTTTCTGTTTCACGGTAATGTTCCGTTTCTGGTCCATGATAATTTTCATTTTCACGGTAATGTTCTGTCTCTGGTCCACGCTAATGTTCCGTTTCTGGTCCACGATAATGTTCTGTTTCTGTTTCACGGTAATGTTCCGTTTCTGGTCCACGATAATGTTCTGTTTCTGTTTCACGGTAATGTTCCGTTTCTGGTCCATGATAATGTTCTGTTTCACGGTAATGTTCCGTTTCTGGTCCAAGATAAGTTTGTGTTTCTGTTTCACGGTAATGTTCCGTTTCTGGTCCACGGTAATGTTCTGTTTCTGTTTCACGGTAATGTTCTGTCTGTGGTCAACGCTAATGTTCTGTTTCTGTTTCACTGTAATGTTCCGTTTCTGGTCCATGATAATGTTCTGTCTCTGGTCCACGGTAATGTTCGATCTCAGGTCCACGATAATGTTCGGTTTCTTGGTAATGTTCCGTCTCTGGTCCACGATAATGTTCTGTTTCTGTTTCACGGTAATGTTCCGTTTCTGGTCCATGATAATTTTGTGTTTCTGTTTCACGGTAATGTTCCGTTTCTGGTCCACCATAATGTTGTGTTTCTGTTTCACGGTAATGTTCCGTTTCTGGTCCACGATAATGTTGTGTTTCGGTTTCACGGTAATGTTCCGTTTCTGGTCCACGATAATGTTCTTTTTCGGTTTCACGGTAATGTTCCGTCTCTGGTCCACGGTAATGTTCCGTCTCTGGTCCACGATAATGTTATGTTTCTGTTTCACGGTAATGTTCCGTTTCTGGTCCATGATAACTTTCTGTTTCACGGTAATGTTCTGTCTCTGGTCCACGCTAATGTTCTGTTTCTGTTTCACGGTAATGTTCCGTTTCTGGTCCACGATAATTTTGTGTTTCTGTTTCACGGTAATGTTCCGTTTCTGGTCCACGATAATGTTCTGTTTCTGTTTCACGGTAATGTTCCGTTTCTTGTCCACGATAATGTTCTGTTTCTGTTTCACGGTAATGTTCTGTCTCTGGTCAACGCTAATGTTCTGTTTCTGTTTCACTGTAATGTTCCGTTTCTGGTCCATGATAATGTTCTGTCTCTGGTCCACGGTAATGTTCGATCTCTGGTCCACGATATTGTTCGGTTTCACGGTAATGTTCCGTCTCTGGTCCACGATAATGTTCTGTTTCTGTTTCACGGTAATGTTCCGTTTCTGGTCCACGATAATTTTGTGTTTCTGTTTCACGGTAATGTTCCGTTTCTGGTCCACGATAATGTTCTGTTTCTGTTTCACGGTAATGTTACGTTTCTGGTCCACGATAATGTTCTTTTTCGGTTTCACGGTAATGTTCCGTCTCTGGGCCACGGTAATGTTCCGTCTCTGGTCCACGATAATGTTCTGTTTCTGTTTCACGGTAATGTTCCGTTTCTGGTCCATGATAATTTTCTGTTTCACGGTAATGTTCTGTCTCTGGTCCACGCTAATGTTCTGTTTCTGTTTCACGGTAATGTTCCGTTTCTGGTCCACGATAATGTTGTGTTTCGGTTTCACGGTAATGTTCCGTTTCTGGTCCACGATAATGTCCTTTTTTGGTTTCACGGTAATGTTCCGTCTCTGGTCCACGGTAATGTTCCGTCTCTGGTCCACGATAATGTTCTGTTACTGTTTCACGGTAATGTACCGTTTCTGGTCCATGATAATGTTCTGTTTCACGGTAATGTTCCGTTTCTGGTCCACGGTAATGTTTTGTTTCGGTTTCACGATAATGTTCTGTTTCGGTTTCACGGTAATGTTCTGTCTCTGGTCAACGGTAATGTTCTGTCTCTGGTCCACGATAATGTTCGGTTTCACGGTAATGTTCCATTTCTGGTCCACGATAATGTTGTGTTTCTGTTTCACAGTAATGTTCCGTTTCTGGTCCACGATAATGTTCTGTTTCTGTTTCACGGTAATGTTCCGTTTCTGGTCCACGATAATGTTGTGTTTCGGTTTCACGGTAATGTTCCGTTTCTGGTCCATGATAATGTTCTGTTTCACGGTAATGTTCCGTTTCTGGTCCACGAGAATTTTGTGTTTTTGTTTCACGGTAATGTTCCGTTTCTGGTCCACGATAATGTTCTGTTTCTGTTTCACGGTAATGTTCTGTCTCTTGTCAACGCTAATGTTCTGTTTCTGTTTCACTGTATTGTTCCGTTTCTGGTCCATGATAATGTTCTGTCTCTAGTCCACGGTAATGTTCGATCTCTGGTCCACGATAATGTTCGGTTTCACGGTAATGTTCCGTCTCTGGTCCACGATAATGTTCTGTTTCTGTTTCACGGTAATGTTCCGTTTCTGGTCCACGATAATGTTGTGTTTCGGTTTCACGGTAATGTTCCGTTTCTGGTCCACGATAATGTTGTGTTTCGGTTTCACGGTAATGTTCCGTTTCTGGTCCACGATAATGTTCTTTTTCGGTTTCACGGTAATGTTCCGTCTCTGGTCCACGGTAATGTTCCGTCTCTGGTCCACGATAATGTTCTGTTTCTGTTTCACGGTAATGTTCCGTTTCTGGTCCATGATAACTTTCTGTTTCACGGTAATGTTCTGTCTCTGGTCCACGCTAATGTTCTGTTTCTGTTTCTGTTTCACGGTAATGTTCCGTTTCTGGTCCACGATAATTTTGTGTTTCTGTTTCACGGTAATGTTCCGTTTCTGGTCCACGATAATGTTCTGTTTCTGTTTCACGGTAATGTTCCGTTTCTTGTCCACGATAATGTTCTGTTTCTGTTTCACGGTAATGTTCTGTCTCTGGTCAACGCTAATGTTCTGTTTCTGTTTCACTGTAATGTTCCGTTTCTGGTCCATGATAATGTTCTGTCTCTGGTCCACGGTAATGTTCGATCTCTGGTCCACGATATTGTTCGGTTTCACGGTAATGTTCCGTCTCTGGTCCACAATAATGTTCTGTATCTGTTTCACGGTAATGTTCCGTTTCTGGTCCACGATAATTTTGTGTTTCTGTTTCACGGTAATGTTCCGTTTCTGGTCCACGATAATGTTCTGTTTCTGTTTCACGGTAATGTTACGTTTCTGGTCCACGATAATGTTCTTTTTCGGTTTCACGGTAATGTTCCGTCTCTGGGCCACGGTAATGTTCCGTCTCTGGTCCACGATAATGTTCTGTTTCTGTTTCACGGTAATGTTCCGTTTCTGGTCCATGATAATTTTCTGTTTCACGGTAATGTTCTGTCTCTGGTCCACGCTAATATTCTGTTTCTGTTTCACGGTAATGTTCCGTTTCTGGTCCACGATAATGTTGTGTTTCGGTTTCACGGTAATGTTCCGTTTCTGGTCCACGATAATGTCCTTTTTTGGTTTCACGGTAATGTTCCGTCTCTGGTCCACGGTAATGTTCCGTCTCTGGTCCACGATAATGTTCTGTTACTGTTTCACGGTAATGTACCGTTTCTGGTCCATGATAATGTTCTGTTTCACGGTAATGTTCCGTTTCTGGTCCACGGTAATGTTATGTTTCGGTTTCACGATAATGTTCTGTTTCGGTTTCACGGTAATGTTCTGTCTCTGGTCAACGGTAATGTTCTGTCTCTGGTCCACGATAATGTTCGGTTTCACGGTAATGTTCCATTTCTGGTCCACGATAATGTTGTGTTTCTGTTTCACGGTAATGTTCCGTTTCTGGTCCACGATAATGTTCTGTTTCTGTTTCACGGTAATGTTCCGTTTCTGGTCCACGATAATGTTGTGTTTCGGTTTCACGGTAATGTTCCGTTTCTGGTCCATGATAATGTTCTGTTTCACGGTAATGTTCCGTTTCTGGTCCACGAGAATTTTGTGTTTTTGTTTCACGGTAATGTTCCGTTTCTGGTCCACGATAATGTTCTGTTTCTGTTTCACGGTAATGTTCTGTCTCTGGTCAACGCTAATGTTCTGTTTCTGTTTCACTGTATTGTTCCGTTTCTGGTCCATGATAATGTTCTGTCTCTAGTCCACGGTAATGTTCGATCTCTGGTCCACGATAATGTTCGGTTTCACGGTAATGTTCCGTCTCTGGTCCACGATAATGTTCTGTTTCTGTTTCACGGTAATGTTCCGTTTCTGGTCCACGATAATGTTCTGTTTCTGTTTCACGGTAATGTTCCGTTTCTGGTCCATGATAATGTTCTGTTTCACGGTAATGTTCCGTTTCTGGTCCACGATAATTTTGTGTTTTTGTTTCACGGTAATGTTCCGTTTCTGGTCCACGATAATGTTCTGTTTCTGTTTCACGGTAATGTTCTGTCTCTGGTCAACGCTAATGTTCTGTTTCTGTTTCCCTGTATTGTTCCGTTTCTGGTCCATGATAATGTTCTGTCTCTGGTCCACGGTAATGTTCGATCTCTGGTCCACGATAATGCTCGGTTTCACGGTAATGTTCCGTATCTGGTCCACGATAATGTTGTGTTTCTGTTTCACGGCAATGTTCCATTTCTGGTCCACGATAATGTTCTTTTTCGGTTTCACGGTAATGTTCCGTCTCTGGTCCACGTTAATGTTCCGTCTCTGGTCCACGATAATGTTCTGTTTCTGTTTCACGGTAATGTTCCGTTTCTGGTCCACGATAATGTTCTGTTTCTGTTTCACGGTAATGTTCCGTTTCTGGTCCACGATAATTTTGTGTTTTTGTTTCACGGTAATGTTCCATTTCTGGTCCACGATAATGTTCTGTTTCTGGTCCACGATAATGTTCTGTTTCTGGTCCACGGTAATGTTCCGTCTCTGGTCCACGATAATGTTCTGTCTCTGGTCCATGATAATGTTCCGTTTCTGGTCCACGATAATGCTCGGTTTCACGGTAATGTTCCGTATCTGGTCCAAGATAATGTTGTGTTTCTGTTTCACGGCAATGTTCCATTTCTGGTCCACGATAATGTTCTGTTTCTGTTTCACGGTAATGTTCCGTTTCTGGTCCATGATAATGTTCTGTTTCACGGTAATGTTCCGTTTCTGGTCCACGTTAATGTTCCGTCTCTGGTCCACGATAATGTTCTGTTTCTGTTTCACGGTAATGTTCCGTTTCTGGTCCACGATAATGTTCTGTTTCTGTTTCACGGTAATGTTCCGTTTCTGGTCCATGATAATGTTCTGTTTCACGGTAATGTTCCGTCTCTGGTCCACGTTAATGTTCCGTCTCTGGTCCACGATAATGTTCTGTTTCTGTTTCACGGTAATGTTCCGTTTCTGGTCCACAATAATGTTCTGTTTCTGTTTCACGGTAATGTTCCATTTCTGGTCCATGATAATATTCTGTTTCACGGTAATGTTCCGTTTCTGGTCCACGATAATTTTGTGTTTTTGTTTCACGGTAATGTTCTGTCTCTGGTCAATGCTAATGTTCTGTTTCTGTTTCCCTGTATTGTTCCGTTTCTGGTCCATGATAATGTTCTGTCTCTGGTCCACGGTAATGTTCGATCTCTGGTCCACGATAATGCTCGGTTTCACGGTAATGTTCCATTTCTGGTCCACGATAATGTTCTGTTTCTGTTTCACGGTAATGTTCCGTTTCTGGTCCATGATAATGTTCTGTTTCACGGTAATGTTCCGTTTCTGGTCCACGATAATTTTGTGTTTTTGTTTCACGGTAATGTTCTGTCTCTGGTCAACGCTAATGTTCTGTTTCTGTTTCCCTGTATTGTTCCGTTTCTGGTCCATGATAATGTTCTGTCTCTGGTCCACGGTAATGTTCGATCTCTGGTCCACGATAATGCTCGGTTTCACGGTAATGTTCCGTATCTGGTCCACGATAATGTTGTGTTTCTGTTTCACGGCAATGTTCCATTTCTGGTCCACGATAATGTTCTTTTTCGGTTTCACGGTAATGTTCCGTCTCTGGTCCACGTTAATGTTCCGTCTCTGGTCCACGATAATGTTCTGTTTCTGTTTCACGGTAATGTTCCGTTTCTGGTCCACGATAATGTTCTGTTTCTGTTTCACGGTAATGTTCCGTTTCTGGTCCATGATAATGTTCTGTTTCACGGTAATGTTCCGTTTCTGGTCCACGATAATTTTGTGTTTTTGTTTCACGGTAATGTTCCATTTCTGGTCCACGATAATGTTCTGTTTCTGGTCCACGGTAATGTTCCGTCTCTGGTCCATGATAATGTTCCGTTTCTGGTCCACGATAATGTTCTGTTTCGGTTTCACGTTAATGTTCTGTCTCTGGTCCACGGTAATGTTCTGTCTCTGGTCCACGGTAATGTTCTGTCTCTGGTCCATAGTAATGTTCCGTTTCTGGTCCACGATAATGTTGTTTTTCTTTTTCACGGCAATGTTCCATTTCTGGTCCACGATAATGTTCTGTTTCCGTTTCACGGTAATGTTCTGTCTCTGGTCAACGGTAATGTTCTGTTTCTGTTTCACGGTAATGTTCCGTCTCTGGTCCACGATAATGTTCGGTTTCACGGTAATGTTCGGTTTCACGGTAATGTTCTGTCTCTGGTCCACGGTAATGTTCTGTCTCTGGTCCACGATAATGTTCGGTTTCACGATAATGTTCCGTTTCTGTTCCATGATAATGTTCTGTTTAGCTTTCACGGTAATGTTCTGTCTCTGGTCCACGATAATGTTCCGTCTCTGGTCCACGATAATGTTCCGTCTCTGGTCCACGATAATGTTCTGTCTCTGGTCCACAATAATGTTCCGTTTCTGGTCCACGATAATGTTCTGTTTCGGTTTCACGGTAATGTTCTGTCTCTGGTCCACGGTAATGTTCTGTCTCTGGTCCACGGTAATGTTCTGTTTCTGTTTCACGGTAATGTTCCGTTTCTGGTCCACGATAATGTTGTGTTTCTTTTTCACGGTAATGTTCCGTTTCTGGTCCACGATAATGTTCTGTTTCTGTTTCACGGTAATGTTCCGTTTCTGGTCCATGATAACTTTCTGTTTCACGGTAATGTTCTGTCTCTGGTCCACGCTAATGTTCTGTTTCTGTTTCACGGTAATGTTCCGTTTCTGGTCCACGATAATTTTGTGTTTCTGTTTCACGGTAATGTTCCGTTTCTGGTCCACGATAATGTTCTGTTTCTGTTTCACGGTAATGTTCCGTTTCTTGTCCACGATAATGTTCTGTTTCTGTTTCACGGTAATGTTCTGTCTCTGGTCCACGCTAATGTTCTGTTTCTGTTTCACGGTAATGTTCCGTCTCTGGTCCACGGTAATGTTCCGTCTCTGGTCCACGATAATGTTCTGTTTCTGTTTCACGGTAATGTTCCGTTTCTGGTCCATGATAATTTTCATTTTCACGGTAATGTTCTGTCTCTGGTCCACGCTAATGTTCCGTTTCTGGTCCACGATAATGTTCTGTTTCTGTTTCACGGTAATGTTCCGTTTCTGGTCCACGATAATGTTCTGTTTCTGTTTCACGGTAATGTTCCGTTTCTGGTCCATGATAATGTTCTGTTTCACGGTAATGTTCCGTTTCTGGTCCAAGATAAGTTTGTGTTTCTGTTTCACGGTAATGTTCCGTTTCTGGTCCACGGTAATGTTCTGTTTCTGTTTCACGGTAATGTTCTGTCTGTGGTCAACGCTAATGTTCTGTTTCTGTTTCACTGTAATGTTCCGTTTCTGGTCCATGATAATGTTCTGTCTCTGGTCCACGGTAATGTTCGATCTCAGGTCCACGATAATGTTCGGTTTCACGGTAATGTTCCGTCTCTGGTCCACGATAATGTTCCGTTTCTGTTTCACGGTAATGTTCCGTTTCTGGTCCATGATAATTTTGTGTTTCTGTTTCACGGTAATGTTCCGTTTCTGGTCCACGATAATGTTGTGTTTCTGTTTCACGGTAATGTTCCGTTTCTGGTCCACGATAATGTTGTGTTTCGGTTTCACGGTAATGTTCCGTTTCTGGTCCACGATAATGTTCTTTTTCGGTTTCACGGTAATGTTCCGTCTCTGGTCCACGGTAATGTTCCGTCTCTGGTCCACGATAATGTTCTGTTTCTGTTTCACGGTAATGTTCCGTTTCTGGTCCATGATAACTTTCTGTTTCACGGTAATGTTCTGTCTCTGGTCCACGCTAATGTTCTGTTTCTGTTTCACGGTAATGTTCCGTTTCTGGTCCACGATAATTTTGTGTTTCTGTTTCACGGTAATGTTCCGTTTCTGGTCCACGATAATGTTCTGTTTCTGTTTCACGGTAATGTTCCGTTTCTTGTCCACGATAATGTTCTGTTTCTGTTTCACGGTAATGTTCTGTCTCTGGTCAACGGTAATGTTCTGTCTCTGGTCAACGCTAATGTTCTGTTTCTGTTTCACTGTAATGTTCCGTTTCTGGTCCATGATAATGTTCTGTCTCTGGTCCACGGTAATGTTCGATCTCTGGTCCACGATATTGTTCGGTTTCACGGTAATGTTCCGTCTCTGGTCCACGATAATGTTCTGTTTCTGTTTCACGGTAATGTTCCGTTTCTGGTCCACGATAATTTTGTGTTTCTGTTTCACGGTAATGTTCCGTTTCTGGTCCACGATAATGTTCTGTTTCTGTTTCACGGTAATGTTACGTTTCTGGTCCACGATAATGTTCTTTTTCGGTTTCACGGTAATGTTCCGTCTCTGGTCCACGGTAATGTTCCGTCTCTGGTCCACGATAATGTTCTGTTTCTGTTTCACGGTAATGTTCCGTTTCTGGTCCATGATAATTTTCTGTTTCACGGTAATGTTCTGTCTCTGGTCCACGCTAATGTTCTGTTTCTGTTTCACGGTAATGTTCCGTTTCTGGTCCACGATAATGTTGTGTTTCGGTTTCACGGTAATGTTCCGTTTCTGGTCCACGATAATGTCCTTTTTTGGTTTCACGGTAATGTTCCGTCTCTGGTCCACGATAATGTTCTGTTACTGTTTCACGGTAATGTACCGTTTCTGGTCCATGATAATGTTCTGTTTCACGGTAATGTTCCGTTTCTGGTCCACGGTAATGTTTTGTTTCGGTTTCACGATAATGTTCTGTTTCGGTTTCACGGTAATGTTCTGTCTCTGGTCAACGGTAATGTTCTGTCTCTGGTCCACGATAATGTTCGGTTTCACGGTAATGTTCCATTTCTGGTCCACGATAATGTTGTGTTTCTGTTTCACGGTAATGTTCCGTTTCTGGTCCACGATAATGTTGTGTTTCTGTTTCACGGTAATGTTCCGTTTCTGGTCCACGATAATGTTGTGTTTCGGTTTCACGGTAATGTTCCGTTTCTGGTCCATGATAATGTTCTGTTTCACGGTAATGTTCCGTTTCTTGTCCACGAGAATTTTGTGTTTTTGTTTCACGATAATGTTCCGTTTCTGGTCCACGATAATGTTCTGTTTCGGTTTCACGGTAATGTTCTGTCTCTGGTCCACGGTAATGTTCTGTCTCTGGTCCACGGTAATGTTCTGTTTCTGTTTCACGGTAATGTTCCGTTTCTGGTCCACGATAATGTTGTGTTTCTTTTTCACGGTAATGTTCCGTTTCTGGTCCACGATAATGTTCTGTTTCTGTTTCACGGTAATGTTCCGTTTCTGGTCCATGATAACTTTCTGTTTCACGGTAATGTTCCGTCTCTGGTCCACGCTAATGTTCTGTTTCTGTTTCACGGTAATGTTCCGTTTCTGGTCCACGATAATTTTGTGTTTCTGTTTCACGGTAATGTTCCGTTTCTGGTCCACGATAATGTTCTGTTTCTGTTTCACGGTAATGTTCCGTTTCTTGTCCACGATAATGTTCTGTTTCTGTTTCACGGTAATGTTCTGTCTCTGGTCCACGCTAATGTTCTGTTTCTGTTTCACGGTAATGTTCCGTCTCTGGTCCACGGTAATGTTCCGTCTCTGGTCCACGATAATGTTCTGTTTCTGTTTCACGGTAATGTTCCGTTTCTGGTCTATGATAATTTTCATTTTCACGGTAATGTTCTGTCTCTGGTCCACGCTAATGTTCCGTTTCTGGTCCACGATAATGTTCTGTTTCTGTTTCACGGTAATGTTCCATTTCTTGTCCACGATAATGTTCTGTTTCTGTTTCACGGTAATGTTCCGTTTCTGGTCCATGATAATGTTCTGTTTCACGGTAATGTTCCGTTTCTGGTCCAAGATAAGTTTGTGTTTCTGTTTCACGGTAATGTTCCGTTTCTGGTCCACGATAATGTTCTGTTTCTGTTTCACGGTAATGTTCTGTCTGTGGTCAACGCTAATGTTCTGTTTCTGTTTCACTGTAATGTTCCGTTTCTGGTCCATGATAATGTTCTGTCTCTGGTCCACGGTAATGTTCGATCTCTGGTCCACGATATTGTTCGGTTTCACGGTAATGTTCCGTCTCTGGTCCACGATAATGTTCTGTTTCTGTTTCACGGTAATGTTCCGTTTCTTGTCCACGATAATGTTCTGTTTCTGTTTCACGGTAATGTTCTGTCTCTGGTCAACGCTAATGTTCTGTTTCTGTTTCACTGTAATGTTCCGTTTCTGGTCCATGATAATGTTCTGTCTCTGGTCCACGGTAATGTTCGATCTCTGGTCCACGATAATGTTCTGTTTCTGTTTCACGGTAATGTTCCGTTTCTGGTCCACGATAATTTTGTGTTTCTGTTTCACGGTAATGTTCCGTTTCTGGTCCACGATAATGTTCTGTTTCTGTTTCACGGTAATGTTACGTTTCTGGTCCACGATAATGTTCTTTTTCGGTTTCACGGTAATGTTCCGTCTCTGGGCCACGGTAATGTTCCGTCTCTGGTCCACGATAATGTTCTGTTTCTGTTTCACGGTAATGTTCCGTTTCTGGTCCATGATAATTTTCTGTTTCACGGTAATGTTCTGTCTCTGGTCCACGCTAATGTTCTGTTTCTGTTTCACGGTAATGTTCCGTTTCTGGTCCACGATAATGTTGTGTTTCGGTTTCACGGTAATGTTCCGTTTCTGGTCCACGATAATGTCCTTTTTTGGTTTCACGGTAATGTTCCGTCTCTGGTCCACGGTAATGTTCCGTCTCTGGTCCACGATAATGTTCTGTTACTGTTTCACGGTAATGTACCGTTTCTGGTCCATGATAATTTTTCTGTCTCTGGTCCACGCTAATGTTCTGTTTCTTTTTCAGGGTAATGTTCCGTTTCTGGTCCACGATAATGTTCTGTTTCTGTTTAACGGTAATGTTCCATTTCTGGTCCATGATAATGTTCTGTTTCACGGTAATGTTCCGTTTCTGGTCCACGATAATTTTGTGTATCTGTTTCACGGTAATGTTCCGTTTCTGGTCCACGATAATGTTCTGTTTCTGTTTCACGGTAATGTTACGTTTCTGGTCCACGATAATGTTCTTTTTCGGTTTCACGGTAATGTTCCGTCTCTGGGCCACGGTAATGTTCCGTCTCTGGTCCACGATAATGTTCTGTTTCTGTTTCACGGTAATGTTCCGTTTCTGGTCCATGATAATTTTCTGTTTCACGGTAATGTTCTGTCTCTGGTCCACGCTAATGTTCTGTTTCTGTTTCACGGTAATGTTCCGTTTCTGGTCCACGATAATGTTGTGTTTCGGTTTCACGGTAATGTTCCGTTTCTGGTCCACGATAATGTCCTTTTTTGGTTTCACGGTAATGTTCCGTCTCTGGTCCACGGTAATGTTCCGTCTCTGGTCCACGATAATGTTCTGTTACTGTTTCACGGTAATGTACCGTTTCTTGTCCATGATAATTTTTCTGTCTCTGGTCCACGCTAATGTTCTGTTTCTTTTTCAGGGTAATGTTCCGTTTCTGGTCCACGATAATGTTCTGTTTCTGTTTCACGGCAATGTTCCGTTTCTGGTCCACGATAATGTTCTGTTTCTGTTTAACGGTAATGTTCCGTTTCTGGTCCATGATAATGTTCTGTTTCACGGTAATGTTCCGTTTCTGGTCCACGATAAATTTGTGTTTTTGTTTCACGGTAATGTTCCGTTTCTGGTCCACGATAATGTTCTGTTTCTAATTCACGGTAATGTTCCGTTTCTGGTCCACGATAATGTTTTGTTTCGGTTTCACGGTAATGTTCCGTTTCTGGTCCACGATAATGTTCTTTTTCGGTTTCACGGTAATGTTCCGTCTCTGGTCCACGATAATGTTGTGTTTCTGTTTCACGGTAATGTTCCGTTTCTGGTCCATGATAATTTTCTGTTTCACGGTAATGTTCTGTCTCTGGTCCACGCTAATGTTCTGTTTCTGTTTCACGGTAATGTTCCGTTTCTGGTCCATGATAATTTTCTGTTTCACGGTAATGTTCTGTCTCTGGTCCACGCTAATGTTCTGTTTCTGTTTCACGGTAATGTTCCGTTTCTGGTCCACGATAATGTTGTGTTTCTGTTTCACGGTAATTTTCCGTTTCTGGTCCACGATAATGTTCTTTTTCTGTTTCACGGTAATGTTCCGTTTCTGGTCCACGATAATGTTGTGTTTCGGTTTCATGGTAATGTTCCGTTTCTTGTCCACGATAATGTTCTTTTTCGGTTTCACGGTAATGTTCCGTCTCTGGTCCGCGGTAATGTTCCGTCTCTGGTCCACGATAATGTTCTGTTTCTGTTTCACGGTAATGTTCCGTTTCTGGTCCACGATAATTTTGTGTTTCTGTTTCACGGTAATGTTCCGTTTCTGGTCCACGATAATGTTCTGTTTCTGTTTCACGGTAATGTTCCGTTTCTGGTCCACGATAATGTTCTGTTTCTGTTTCACGGTAATGTTCCTTTCTGGTCCATGATAATGTTCTGTTTCACGGTAATGTTCCGTTTCTGGTCCACGATAATGTTGTGTTTCTGTTTCACGGTAATGTTCCGTTTCTGGTCCACGATAATGTTCTGTTTCTGTTTCACGGTAATGTTCCGTTTCTGGTCCACGATAATGTTGTGTTTCGGTTTCACGGTAATGTTCCGTTTCTGGTCCATGATAATGTTCTGTTTCACGGTAATGTTCCGTTTCTTGTCCACGAGAATTTTGTGTTTTTGTTTCACGATAATGTTCCGTTTCTGGTTCACGATAATGTTCTGTTTCTGTTTCACGGTAATGTTCTGTCTCTGGTCAACGCTAATGTTCTGTTTCTGTTTCACTGTATTGTTCCGTTTCTGGTCAATGATAATGTTCTGTCTCTAGTCCACGGTAATGTTCGATCTCTGGTCCACGATAATGTTCGGTTTCACGGTAATGTTCCGTCTCTGGTCCACGATAATGTTGTGTTTCGGTTTCATGGTAATGTTCCGTTTCTTGTCCACGATAATGTTCTTTTTCGGTTTCACGGTAATGTTCCGTCTCTGGTCCACGGTAATGTTCCGTCTCTGGTCCACGATAATGTTCTGTTTCTGTTTCACGGTAATGTTCCGTTTCTGGTCCACGATAATTTTGTGTTTCTGTTTCACGGTAATGTTCCGTTTCTGGTCCACGATAATGTTCTGTTTCTGTTTCACGGTAATTTTCCGTTTCTGGTCCACGATAATGTTCTTTTTCTGTTTCACGGTAATGTTCCGTTTCTGGTCCACGATAATGTTGTGTTTCGGTTTCATGGTAATGTTCCGTTTCTTGTCCACGATAATGTTCTTTTTCGGTTTCACGGTAATGTTCCGTCTCTGGTCCACGGTAATGTTCCGTCTCTGGTCCACGATAATGTTCTGTTTCTGTTTCACGGTAATGTTCCGTTTCTGGTCCACGATAATTTTGTGTTTCTGTTTCACGGTAATGTTCCGTTTCTGGTCCACGATAATGTTCTGTTTCTGTTTCACGGTAATGTTCCGTTTCTGGTCCACGATAATGTTCTGTTTCTGTTTCACGGTAATGTTCCGTTTCTGGTCCATGATAATGTTCTGTTTCTTGGTAATGTTCCGTTTCTGGTCCACGATAATGTTGTGTTTCTGTTTCACGGTAATGTTCCGTTTCTGGTCCACGATAATGTTCTGTTTCTGTTTCACGGTAATGTTCCGTTTCTGGTCCACGATAATGTTGTGTTTCGGTTTCACGGTAATAATCCGTTTCTGGTCCATGATAATGTTCTGTTTCACGGTAATGTTCCGTTTCTTGTCCACGAGAATTTTGTGTTTTTGTTTCACGATAATGTTCCGTTTCTGGTTCACGATAATGTTCTCTTTCTGTTTCACGGTAATGTTCTGTCTCTGGTCAACGCTAATGTTCTGTTTCTGTTTCACTGTATTGTTCCGTTTCTGGTCCATGATAATGTTCTGTCTCTAGTCCACGGTAATGTTCGATCTCTGGTCCACGATAATGTTCGGTTTCACGGTAATGTTCCGTCTCTGGTCCACGATAATGTTCTGTTTCTGTTTCACGGTAATGTTCCGTTTCTGGTCCACGATAATGTTCTGTTTCTGTTTCACGGTAATGTTCCGTTTCTGGTCCATGATAATGTTCTGTTTCACGGTAATGTTCCGTTTCTGGTTCACGATAATTTTGTGTTTTTGTTTCACGGTAATGTTCCGTTTCTGGTCCACGATAATGTTCTGTTTCTGTTTCACGGTAATGTTCTGTCTCTGGTCAACGCTAATGTTCTGTTTCTGTTTCCCTGTATTGTTCCGTTTCTGGTCCATGATAATGTTCTGTCTCTGGTCCACGGTAATGTTCGATCTCTGGTCCACGATAATGCTCGGTTTCACGGTAATGTTCCGTATCTGGTCCACGATAATGCTGTGTTTCTGTTTCACGGCAATGTTCCATTTCTGGTCCACGATAATGTTCTTTTTCGGTTTCACGGTAATGTTCCGTCTCTGGTCCACGTTAATGTTCCGTCTCTGGTCCACGATAATGTTCTGTTTCTGTTTCACGGTAATGTTCCGTTTCTGGTCCACGATAATTTTGTGTTTTTGTTTCACGGTAATGTTCCGTTTCTGGTCCACGATAATGTTCTGTTTCTGGTCCACGGTAATGTTCCGTCTCTGGTCCACGATAATGTTCTGTCTCTGGTCCATGATAATGTTCCGTTTCTGGTCCACGATAATGTTCTGTTTCGGTTTCACGTTAATGTTCTGTCTCTGGTCCACGGTAATGTTCTGTCTCTGGTCCACGGTAATGTTCTGTCTCTGGTCCACAGTAATGTTCCGTTTCTGGTCCACGATAATGTTGTGTTTCTTTTTCACGGCAATGTTCCATTTCTGGTCCACGATAATGTTCTGTTTCCGTTTCACGGTAATGTTCTGTCTCTGGTCAACGGTAATGTTCTGTTTCTGTTTCACGGTAATGTTCCGTCTCTGGTCCACGATAATGTTCGGTTTCACGGTAATGTTCGGTTTCACGGTAATGTTCTGTCTCTTTTCCACGGTAATGTTCTGTCTCTGGTCCACGGTAATGTTCGGTTTCACGATAATGTTCCGTTTCTGGTCCACGATAATGTTCTGTTTAGGTTTCACGGTAATGTTCTGTCTCTGGTCCACGATAATGTTCTGTCTTTGGTCCACGGTAATGTTCCGTTTTTGGTCCACGATAATGTTCTGTTTCGGCTTCATGGTAACGTTCCGTCTCTGGTCCACGGTATTGTTCCGTCTCTGTTTCACGGTAATGTTCCGTTTCTGGTCCATGATAATGTTCTGTTTCATGGTAATGTTCTGTCTCTGGTCCACGCTAATGTTGTGTTTCTGTTTCACGGTAATGTTCCGTTTCTGGTCCACGATAATGTTCTGTTTCGGTTTCACGGTAATGTTCTGTCTCTTGTCCACGATAATGTTCTGTCTCTGGTCCACGGTAATGTTCCGTTTCTGTTTCACGGTAATGTTCCGTTTCTGGTCCACGATAATGTTCTGTTTCGGTTTCACGGTAATGTTCTGTCTCTGGTCCACGATAATGTTCGGTTTCACGGTAATGTTCCGTCTCTGGTCCACGATAATTTTGTGTTTCTGTTTCACGGTAATGTTCCGTTTCTGGTCCACGATAATGTTCTGTTTCGGTTTCACGGTAATGTTCTGTGTCTGGTCCGAGGTAATGTTCTGTCTCTGGTCCACGATGATGTTCGGTTTCACGGTAATGTTCCGTCTCTGGTCCACGATAATGTTCCGTCTTTGGTCCGCGATAATGTTCTGTCTCTGGTACATGATAATGTTCCGTTTCTGGTCCACGATAATGTTCTGTTTCGGTTTCACGGTAATGTTCTGTCTCTGGTCCACGGTAATGTTCTGTCTCTGGTCCACGGTAATGTTCTGTTTCTGTTTCACGGTAATGTTCCGTTTCTGGTCCACGATAATGTTGTGTTTCTTTTTCACGGTAATGTTCCGTTTCTGGTCCACGATAATGTTGTGTTTCTGTTTCACGGTAATGTTCCGTCTCTGGTCCACGATAATGTTCGGTTTCACGATAATGTTCCGTTTCTGGTCCACGATAATGTTCCGTCTCTGGTCCACGATAATGTTCTGTCTCTGGTCCACAATAATGTTCCGTTTCTGGTCCACGATAATGTTCTGTTTCGGTTTCACGGTAATGTTCTGTCTCTGGTCCACGGTAATGTTCTGTCTCTGGTCCACGATAATGTTGTGTTTCTTTTTCACAGCAATGTTCCATTTCTGGTCCACGATAATGTTCTGTTTCCGTTTCAAGGTAATGTTCTGTCTCTGGTCAACGGTAATGTTCTGTTTCTGTTTCACGGTAATGTTCCGTCTCTGGTCCACGATAATGTTCGGTTTCACGGTAATGTTCGGTTTCACGGTAATGTTCTGTCTCTGGTCCACGGTAATGTTCTGTCTCTGGTCCACGCTAATGTTCTGTTTCTGTTTCACGGTAATGTTCCGTTTCTGGTCCACGATAATTTTGTGTTTCTGTTTCACGGTAATGTTCCGTTTCTGGTCCACGATAATGTTCTGTTTCTGTTTCACGGTAATGTTCCGTTTCTTGTCCACGATAATGTTCTGTTTCTGTTTCACGGTAATGTTCTGTCTCTGGTCAACGCTAATGTTCTGTTTCTGTTTCACTGTAATGTTCCGTTTCTGGTCCATGATAATGTTCTGTCTCTGGTCCACGGTAATGTTCAATCTCTGGTCCACGATATTGTTCGGTTTCACGGTAATGTTCCGTCTCTGGTCCACGATAATGTTCTGTTTCTGTTTCACGGTAATGTTCCGTTTCTGGTCCACGATAATTTTGTGTTTCTGTTTCACGGTAATGTTCCGTTTCTGGTCCACGATAATGTTCTGTTTCTGTTTCACGGTAATGTTACGTTTCTGGTCCACGATAATGTTCTTTTTCGGTTTCACGGTAATGTTCCGTCTCTGGGCCACGGTAAATTTCCGTCTCTGGTCCACGATAATGTTCTGTTTCTGTTTCACGGTAATGTTCCGTTTCTGGTCCATGATAATTTTCTGTTTCACGGTAATGTTCTGTCTCTGGTCCACGCTAATGTTCTGTTTCTGTTTCACGGTAATGTTCCGTTTCTGGTCCACGATAATGTTGTGTTTCGGTTTCACGGTAATGTTCCGTTTCTGGTCCACGATAATGTCCTTTTTTGGTTTCACGGTAATGTTCCGTCTCTGGTCCACGGTAATGTTCCGTCTCTGGTCCACGATAATGTTCTGTTACTGTTTCACGGTAATGTACCGTTTCTGGTCCATGATAATTTTTCTGTCTCTGGTCCACGCTAATGTTCTGTTTCTTTTTCAGGGTAATGTTCCGTTTCTGGTCCACGATAATGTTCTGTTTCTGTTTCACGGCAATGTTCCGTTTCTGGTCCACGATAATGTTCTGTTTCTGTTTAACGGTAATGTTCCGTTTCTGGTCCATGATAATGTTCTGTTTCACGGTAATGTTCCGTTTCTGGTCCACGATAAATTTGTGTTTTTGTTTCACGGTAATGTTCCGTTTCTGGTCCACGATAATGTTCTGTTTCTAATTCACGGTAATGTTCCGTTTCTGGTCCACGATAATGTTTTGTTTCGGTTTCACGGTAATGTTCCGTTTCTGGTCCACGATAATGTTCTTTTTCGGTTTAACGGTAATGTTCCGTCTCTGGTCCACGATAATGTTGTGTTTCTGTTTCACGGTAATGTTCCGTTTCTGGTCCATGATAATTTTCTGTTTCACGGTAATGTTCTGTCTCTGGTCCACGCTAATGTTCTGTTTCTGTTTCACGGTAATGTTCCGTTTCTGGTCCATGATAATTTTCTGTTTCACGGTAATGTTCTGTCTCTTGTCCACGCTAATGTTCTGTTTCTGTTTCACGGTAATGTTCCGTTTCTGGTCCACGATAATGTTGTGTTTCTGTTTCACGGTAATTTTCCGTTTCTTGTCCACGATAATGTTCTTTTTCTGTTTCACGGTAATGTTCCGTTTCTGGTCCACGATAATGTTCTGTTTCTGTTTCACGGTAATGTTCCGTTTCTGGTCCATGATAATGTTCTGTTTCACGGTAATGTTCCGTTTCTGGTCCACGATAATGTTGTGTTTCTGTTTCACGGTAATGTTCCGTTTCTGGTCCACGATAATGTTCTGTTTCTGTTTCACGGTAATGTTCCGTTTCTGGTCCACGATAATGTTGTGTTTCGGTTTCACGGTAATGTTCCGTTTCTGGTCCATGATAATGTTCTGTTTCACGGTAATGTTCCGTTTCTTGTCCACGAGAATTTTGTGTTTTTGTTTCACGATAATGTTCCGTTTCTGGTTCACGATAATGTTCTGTTTCTGTTTCACGGTAATGTTCTGTCTCTGGTCAACGCTAATGTTCTGTTTCTGTTTCACTGTATTGTTCCGTTTCTGGTCCATGATAATGTTTTGTCTCTAGTCCACGGTAATGTTCGATCTCTGGTCCACGATAATGTTCGGTTTCACGGTAATGTTCCGTCTCTGGTCCACGATAATGTTGTGTTTCGGTTTCATGGTAATGTTCCGTTTCTGGTCCACGATAATGTCCTTTTTTGGTTTCACGGTAATGTTCCGTCTCTGGTCCACGGTAATGTTCCGTCTCTGGTCCACGATAATGTTCTGTTACTGTTTCACGGTAATGTACCGTTTCTGGTCCATGATAATGTTCTGTTTCTGTTTCACGGCAATGTTCCGTTTCTGGTCCACGATAATGTTCTGTTTCTGTTTAACGGTAATGTTCCGTTTCTGGTCCATGATAATGTTCTGTTTCACGGTAATGTTCCGTTTCTGGTCCACGATAATTTTGTGTTTCTGTTTCACGGTAATGTTCCGTTTCTGGTCCACGATAATGTTCTGTTTCTGTTTCACGGTAATGTTCCGTTTCTGGTCCACGATAATGTTCTTTTTCGGTTTCACGGTAATGTTCCGTCTCTGGGCCACGGTAATGTTCCGTCTCTGGTCCACGATAATGTTCTGTTACTGTTTCACGGTAATGTACCGTTTCTGGTCCATGATAATGTTCTGTTTCTGTTTCACGGCAATGTTCTGTCTCTGGTCCACGCTAATGTTCTGTTTCTTTTTCAGGGTAATGTTCCGTTTCTGGTCCACGATAATGTTCTGTTTCTGTTTCACGGCAATGTTCCGTTTCTGGTCCACGATAATGTTCTGTTTCTGTTTAACGGTAATGTTCCGTTTCTGGTCCATGATAATGTTCTGTTTCACGGTAATGTTCCGTTTCTGGTCCACGATAAATTTGTGTTTTTGTTTCACGGTAATGTTCCGTTTCTGGTCCACGATAATGTTCTGTTTCTAATTCACGGTAATGTTCCGTTTCTGGTCCACGATAATGTTTTGTTTCGGTTTCACGGTAATGTTCCGTTTCTGGTCCACGATAATGTTCTTTTTCGGTTTAACGGTAATGTTCCGTCTCTGGTCCACGATAATGTTGTGTTTCTGTTTCACGGTAATGTTCCGTTTCTGGTCCATGATAATTTTCTGTTTCACGGTAATGTTCTGTCTCTGGTCCACGCTAATGTTCTGTTTCTGTTTCACGGTAATGTTCCGTTTCTGGTCCATGATAATTTTCTGTTTCACGGTAATGTTCTGTCTCTTGTCCACGCTAATGTTCTGTTTCTGTTTCACGGTAATGTTCCGTTTCTGGTCCACGATAATGTTGTGTTTCTGTTTCACGGTAATTTTCCGTTTCTTGTCCACGATAATGTTCTTTTTCTGTTTCACGGTAATGTTCCGTTTCTGGTCCACGATAATGTTCTGTTTCTGTTTCACGGTAATGTTCCGTTTCTGGTCCATGATAATGTTCTGTTTCACGGTAATGTTCCGTTTCTGGTCCACGATAATGTTGTGTTTCTGTTTCACGGTAATGTTCCGTTTCTGGTCCACGATAATGTTCTGTTTCTGTTTCACGGTAATGTTCCGTTTCTGGTCCACGATAATGTTGTGTTTCGGTTTCACGGTAATGTTCCGTTTCTGGTCCATGATAATGTTCTGTTTCACGGTAATGTTCCGTTTCTTGTCCACGAGAATTTTGTGTTTTTGTTTCACGATAATGTTCCGTTTCTGGTTCACGATAATGTTCTGTTTCTGTTTCACGGTAATGTTCTGTCTCTGGTCAACGCTAATGTTCTGTTTCTGTTTCACTGTATTGTTCCGTTTCTGGTCCATGATAATGTTTTGTCTCTAGTCCACGGTAATGTTCGATCTCTGGTCCACGATAATGTTCGGTTTCACGGTAATGTTCCGTCTCTGGTCCACGATAATGTTGTGTTTCGGTTTCATGGTAATGTTCCGTTTCTGGTCCACGATAATGTCCTTTTTTGGTTTCACGGTAATGTTCCGTCTCTGGTCCACGGTAATGTTCCGTCTCTGGTCCACGATAATGTTCTGTTACTGTTTCACGGTAATGTACCGTTTCTGGTCCATGATAATGTTCTGTTTCTGTTTCACGGCAATGTTCCGTTTCTGGTCCACGATAATGTTCTGTTTCTGTTTAACGGTAATGTTCCGTTTCTGGTCCATGATAATGTTCTGTTTCACGGTAATGTTCCGTTTCTGGTCCACGATAATTTTGTGTTTCTGTTTCACGGTAATGTTCCGTTTCTGGTCCACGATAATGTTCTGTTTCTGTTTCACGGTAATGTTACGTTTCTGGTCCACGATAATGTTCTTTTTCGGTTTCACGGTAATGTTCCGTCTCTGGGCCACGGTAATGTTCCGTCTCTGGTCCACGATAATGTTCTGTTTCTGTTTCACGGTAATGTTCCGTTTCTGGTCCATGATAATTTTCTGTTTCACGGTAATGTTCCGTTTCTGGTCCACGATAATTTTGTGTTTCTGTTTCACGGTAATGTTCCGTTTCTGGTCCACGATAATGTTGTGTTTCGGTTTCACGGTAATGTTCCGTTTCTGGTCCACGATAATGTCCTTTTTTGGTTTCACGGTAATGTTCCGTCTCTGGTCCACGGTAATGTTCCGTCTCTGGTCCACGATAATGTTCTGTTACTGTTTCACGGTAATGTACCGTTTCTGGTCCATGATAATTTTTCTGTCTCTGGTCCACGCTAATGTTCTGTTTCTTTTTCAGGGTAATGTTCCGTTTCTGGTCCACGATAATGTTCTGTTTCTGTTTCACGGCAATGTTCCGTTTCTGGTCCACAATAATGTTCTGTTTCTGTTTAACGGTAATGTTCCGTTTCTGGTCCATGATAATGTTCTGTTTCACGGTAATGTTCCGTTTCTGGTCCACGATAAATTTGTGTTTTTGTTTCACGGTAATGTTCCGTTTCTGGTCCACGATAATGTTCTGTTTCTAATTCACGGTAATGTTCCGTTTCTGGTCCACGATAATGTTTTGTTTCGGTTTCACGGTAATGTTCCGTTTCTGGTCCACGATAATGTTCTTTTTCGGTTTCACGGTAATGTTCCGTCTCTGGTCCACGATAATGTTGTGTTTCTGTTTCACGGTAATGTTCCGTTTCTGGTCCATGATAATTTTCTGTTTCACGGTAATGTTCTGTCTCTGGTCCACGCTAATGTTCTGTTTCTGTTTCACGGTAATGTTCCGTTTCTGGTCCATGATAATTTTCTGTTTCACGGTAATGTTCTGTCTCTTGTCCACGCTAATGTTCTGTTTCTGTTTCACGGTAATGTTCCGTTTCTGGTCCACGATAATGTTGTGTTTCTGTTTCACGGTAATTTTCCGTTTCTGGTCCACGATAATGTTCTTTTTCTGTTTCACGGTAATGTTCCGTTTCTGGTCCACGATAATGTTCTGTTTCTGTTTCACGATAATGTTCCGTTTCTGGTCCATGATAATGTTCTGTTTCACGGTAATGTTCCGTTTCTGGTCCACGATAATGTTCTGTTTCTGTTTCACGATAATGTTCCGTTTCTGGTCCATGATAATGTTCTGGTCCACGCTAATGTTCTGTTTCTGTTTCACGATAATGTTCCGTTTCTGGTCCATGATAATGTTCTGTTTCACGGTAATGTTCCGTTTCTTGTCCACGAGAATTTTGTGTTTTTGTTTCACGATAATGTTCCGTTTCTGGTTCACGATAATGTTCTGTTTCTGTTTCACGGTAATGTTCTGTCTCTGGTCAACGCTAATGTTCTGTTTCTGTTTCACTGTATTGTTCCGTTTCTGGTCCATGATAATGTTCTGTCTCTAGTCCACGGTAATGTTCGATCTCTGGTCCACGATAATGTTCGGTTTCACGGTAATGTTCCGTCTCTGGTCCACGATAATGTTGTGTTTCGGTTTCATGGTAATGTTCCGTTTCTTGTCCACGCTAATGTTCTGTTTCTGTTTCACGGTAATGTTCCGTTTCTGGTCCATGATAATTTTCTGTTTCACGGTAATGTTCTGTCTCTTGTCCACGCTAATGTTCTGTTTCTGTTTCACGGTAATGTTCCGTTTCTGGTCCACGATAATGTTGTGTTTCTGTTTCACGGTAATTTTCCGTTTCTGGTCCACGATAATGTTCTTTTTCTGTTTCACGGTAATGTTCCGTTTCTGGTCCACGATAATGTTCTGTTTCTGTTTCACGATAATGTTCCGTTTCTGGTCCATGATAATGTTCTGTTTCACGGTAATGTTCCGTTTCTGGTCCACGATAATGTTCTGTTTCTGTTTCACGATAATGTTCCGTTTCTGGTCCATGATAATGTTCTGGTCCACGCTAATGTTCTGTTTCTGTTTCACGATAATGTTCCGTTTCTGGTCCATGATAATGTTCTGTTTCACGGTAATGTTCCGTTTCTTGTCCACGAGAATTTTGTGTTTTTGTTTCACGATAATGTTCCGTTTCTGGTTCACGATAATGTTCTGTTTCTGTTTCACGGTAATGTTCTGTCTCTGGTCAACGCTAATGTTCTGTTTCTGTTTCACTGTATTGTTCCGTTTCTGGTCCATGATAATGTTCTGTCTCTAGTCCACGGTAATGTTCGATCTCTGGTCCACGATAATGTTCGGTTTCACGGTAATGTTCCGTCTCTGGTCCACGATAATGTTGTGTTTCGGTTTCATGGTAATGTTCCGTTTCTTGTCCACGATAATGTTCTTTTTCGGTTTCACGGTAATGTTCCGTCTCTGGTCCACGGTAATGTTCCGTCTCTGGTCCACGATAATGTTCTGTTTCTGTTTCACGGTAATGTTCCGTTTCTGGTCCACGATAATTTTGTGTTTCTGTTTCACGGTAATGTTCCATTTCTGGTCCACGATAATGTTCTGTTTCTGTTTCACGGTAATTTTCCGTTTCTGGTCCACGATAATGTTCTTTTTCTGTTTCACGGTAATGTTCCGTTTCTGGTCCACGATAATGTTGTGTTTCGGTTTCATGGTAATGTTCCGTTTCTTGTCCACGATAATGTTCTTTTTCGGTTTCACGGTAATGTTCCGTCTCTGGTCCACGGTAATGTTCCGTCTCTGGTCCACGATAATGTTCTGTTTCTGTTTCACGGTAATGTTCCGTTTCTGGTCCATGATAATTTTGTGTTTCTGTTTCACGGTAATGTTCCGTTTCTGGTCCACGATAATGTTCTGTTTCTGTTTCACGGTAATGTTCCGTTTCTGGTCCACGATAATGTTCTGTTTCTGTTTCACGGTAATGTTCCGTTTCTGGTCCATGATAATGTTCTGTTTCACGGTAATGTTCCGTTTCTGGTCCACGATAATGTTGTGTTTCTGTTTCACGGTAATGTTCCGTTTCTGGTCCACGATAATGTTCTGTTTCTGTTTCACGGTAATGTTCCGTTTCTGGTCCACGATAATGTTGTGTTTCGGTTTCACGGTAATGTTCCGTTTCTGGTCCATGATAATGTTCTGTTTCACGGTAATGTTCCGTTTCTTGTCCACGAGAATTTTGTGTTTTTGTTTCACGATAATGTTCCGTTTCTGGTCCACGATAATGTTGTGTTTCTGTTTCACGGTAATGTTCTGTCTCTGGTCAACGATAATGTTCTTTTTCTGTTTCACGGTAATGTTCCGTTTCTGGTCCACGATAATGTTCTGTTTCTGTTTCACGATAATGTTCCGTTTCTGGTCCATGATAATGTTCTGTTTCACGGTAATGTTCCGTTTCTGGTCCACGATAATGTTGTGTTTCGGTTTCACGGTAATGTTCCGTCTCTGGTCCACGGTAATGTTCCGTTTCTGGTCCACGATAATGTTGTGTTTCGGTTTCACGGTAATGTTTCGTTTCTGGTCCATGATAATGTTCTGTTTCACGGTAATGTTCCGTTTCTTGTCCACGAGAATTTTGTGTTTTTGTTTCACGATAATGTTCCGTTTCTGGTTCACGATAATGTTCTGTTTCTGTTTCACGGTAATGTTCTGTCTCTGGTCAACGCTAATGTTCTGTTTCTGTTTCACTGTATTGTTCCGTTTCTGGTCCATGATAATGTTCTGTCTCTAGTCCACGGTAATGTTCGATCTCTGGTCCACGATAATGTTCGGTTTCACGGTAATGTTCCGTCTCTGGTCCACGATAATGTTGTGTTTCGGTTTCATGGTAATGTTCCGTTTCTTGTCCACGATAATGTTCTTTTTCGGTTTCACGGTAATGTTCCGTCTCTGGTCCACGGTAATGTTCCGTCTCTGGTCCACGATAATGTTCTGTTTCTGTTTCACGGTAATGTTCCGTTTCTGGTCCACGATAATTTTGTGTTTCTGTTTCACGGTAATGTTCCGTTTCTGGTCCACGATAATGTTCTGTTTCTGTTTCACGGTAATTTTCCGTTTCTGGTCCACGATAATGTTCTTTTTCTGTTTCACGGTAATGTTCCGTTTCTGGTCCACGATAATGTTGTGTTTCGGTTTCATGGTAATGTTCCGTTTCTTGTCCACGATAATGTTCTTTTTCGGTTTCACGGTAATGTTCCGTCTCTGGTCCACGGTAATGTTCCGTCTCTGGTCCACGATAATGTTCTGTTTCTGTTTCACGGTAATGTTCCGTTTCTGGTCCATGATAATTTTGTGTTTCTGTTTCACGGTAATGTTCCGTTTCTGGTCCACGATAATGTTCTGTTTCTGTTTCACGGTAATGTTCCGTTTCTGGTCCACGATAATGTTCTGTTTCTGTTTCACGGTAATGTTCCGTTTCTGGTCCATGATAATGTTCTGTTTCACGGTAATGTTCCGTTTCTGGTCCACGATAATGTTGTGTTTCTGTTTCACGGTAATGTTCCGTTTCTGGTCCACGATAATGTTCTGTTTCTGTTTCACGGTAATGTTCCGTTTCTGGTCCACGATAATGTTGTGTTTCGGTTTCACGGTAATGTTCCGTTTCTGGTCCATGATAATGTTCTGTTTCGGTTTCACGGTAATGTTTCGTTTCTGGTCCATGATAATGTTCTGTTTCACGGTAATGTTCCGTTTCTTGTCCACGAGAATTTTGTGTTTTTGTTTCACGATAATGTTCCGTTTCTGGTTCACGATAATGTTCTGTTTCTGTTTCACGGTAATGTTCTGTCTCTGGTCAACGCTAATGTTCTGTTTCTGTTTCACTGTATTGTTCCGTTTCTGGTCCATGATAATGTTCTGTCTCTAGTCCACGGTAATGTTCGATCTCTGGTCCACGATAATGTTCGGTTTCACGGTAATGTTCCGTCTCTGGTCCACGATAATGTTGTGTTTCGGTTTCATGGTAATGTTCCGTTTCTTGTCCACGATAATGTTCTTTTTCGGTTTCACGGTAATGTTCCGTCTCTGGTCCACGGTAATGTTCCGTCTCTGGTCCACGATAATGTTCTGTTTCTGTTTCACGGTAATGTTCCGTTTCTGGTCCACGATAATTTTGTGTTTCTGTTTCACGGTAATGTTCCGTTTCTGGTCCACGATAATGTTCTGTTTCTGTTTCACGGTAATTTTCCGTTTCTGGTCCACGATAATGTTCTTTTTCTGTTTCACGGTAATGTTCCGTTTCTGGTCCACGATAATGTTGTGTTTCGGTTTCATGGTAATGTTCCGTTTCTTGTCCACGATAATGTTCTTTTTCGGTTTCACGGTAATGTTCCGTCTCTGGTCCACGGTAATGTTCCGTCTCTGGTCCACGATAATGTTCTGTTTCTGTTTCACGGTAATGTTCCGTTTCTGGTCCATGATAATTTTGTGTTTCTGTTTCACGGTAATGTTCCGTTTCTGGTCCACGATAATGTTCTGTTTCTGTTTCACGGTAATGTTCCGTTTCTGGTCCACGATAATGTTCTGTTTCTGTTTCACGGTAATGTTCCGTTTCTGGTCCATGATAATGTTCTGTTTCACGGTAAATTTCCGTTTCTGGTCCACGATAATGTTGTGTTTCTGTTTCACGGTAATGTTCCGTTTCTGGTCCACGATAATGTTCTGTTTCTGTTTCACGGTAATGTTCCGTTTCTGGTCCACGATAATGTTGTGTTTCGGTTTCACGGTAATGTTCCGTTTCTGGTCCATGATAATGTTCTGTTTCACGGTAATGTTCCGTTTCTTGTCCACGAGAATTTTGTGTTTTTGTTTCACGATAATGTTCCGTTTCTGGTTCACGATAATGTTCTGTTTCTGTTTCACGGTAATGTTCTGTCTCTGGTCAACGCTAATGTTCTGTTTCTGTTTCACTGTATTGTTCCGTTTCTGGTCCATGATAATGTTCTGTCTCTAGTCCACGGTATTGTTCGATCTCTGGTCCACGATAATGTTCGGTTTCACGGTAATGTTCCGTCTCTGGTCCACGATAATGTTCTGTTTCTGTTTCACGGTAATGTTCCGTTTCTGGTCCACGATAATGTTCTGTTTCTGTTTCACGGTAATGTTCCGTTTCTGGTCCATGATAATGTTCTGTTTCACGGTAATGTTCCGTTTCTGGTCCACGATAATTTTGTGTTTTTGTTTCACGGTAATGTTCCGTTTCTGGTCCACGATAATGTTCTGTTTCTGTTTCACGGTAATGTTCTGTCTCTGGTCAACGCTAATGTTCTGTTTCTGTTTCCCTGTATTGTTCCGTTTCTCCATGATAATGTTCTGTCTCTGGTCCACGGTAATGTTCGATCTCTGGTCCACGATAATGCTCGGTTTCACGGTAATGTTCCGTATCTGGTCCACGATAATGCTGTGTTTCTGTTTCACGGCAATGTTCCATTTCTGGTCCACGATAATGTTCTTTTTCGGTTTCACGGTAATGTTCCGTCTCTGGTCCACGTTAATGTTCCGTCTCTGGTCCACGATAATGTTCTGTTTCTGTTTCACGGTAATGTTCCGTTTCTGGTCCACGGTAATGTTCTGTTTCTGTTTCACGGTAATGTTCCGTTTCTGGTCCATGATAATGTTCTGTTTCACGGTAATGTTCCGTTTCTGGTCCACGATAATTTTGTGTTTTTGTTTCACGGTAATGTTCCGTTTCTGGTCCACGATAATGTTCTGTTTCTGGTCCACGGTAATGTTCCGTCTCTGGTCCACGATAATGTTCTGTCTCTGGTCCATGATAATGTTCCGTTTCTGGTCCACGATAATGTTCTGTTTCGGTTTCACGTTAATGTTCTGTCTCTGGTCCACGGTAATGTTCTGTCTCTGGTCCACGGTAATGTTCTGTCTCTGGTCCACAGTAATGTTCCGTTTCTGGTCCACGATAATGTTGTGTTTCTTTTTCACGGCAATGTTCCATTTCTGGTCCACGATAACGTTCTGTTTCCGTTTCACGGTAATGTTCTGTCTCTGGTCAACGGTAATGTTCTGTTTCTGTTTCACGGTAATGTTCCGTCTCTGGTCCACGATAATGTTCGGTTTCACGGTAATGTTCGGTTTCACGGTAATGTTCTGTCTCTGGTCCACGGTAATGTTCTGTCTCTGGTCCACGGTAATGTTCGGTTTCACGATAATGTTCCGTTTCTGGTCCACGATAATGTTCTGTTTAGGTTTCACGGTAATGTTCTGTCTCTGGTCCACGATAATGTTCTGTCTTTGGTCCACGGTAATGTTCCGTTTTTGGTCCACGATAATGTTCTGTTTCGGCTTCATGGTAACGTTCCGTCTCTGGTCCACGGTAATGTTCCATCTCTGTTTCACGGTAATGTTCCGTTTCTGGTCCATGATAATGTTCTGTTTCACGGTAATGTTCTGTCTCTGGTCCACGCTAATGTTGTGTTTCTGTTTCACGGTAATGTTCCGTTTCTGGTCCACGATAATGTTCTGTTTCGGTTTCACGGTAATGTTCTGTCTCTTGTCCACGATAATGTTCTGTCTCTGGTCCACGGTAATGTTCCGTTTCTGTTTCACGGTAATGTTCCGTTTCTGGTCCACGATAATGTTGTGTTTCTGTTTCACGGCAATGTTCCATTTCTGGTCCACGATAATGTTCTTTTTCGGTTTCACGGTAATGTTCCGTCTCTGGTCCACGTTAATGTTCCGTCTCTGGTCCACGATAATGTTCTGTTTCTGTTTCCCTGTATTGTTCCGTTTCTGGTCCATGATAATGTTCTGTCTCTGGTCCACGGTAATGTTCGATCTCTGGTCCACGATAATGCTCGGTTTCACGGTAATGTTCCGTATCTGGTCCACGATAATATTGTGTTTCTGTTTCACGGCAATGTTCCATTTCTGGTCCACGATAATGTTCTGTTTCCATTTCACGGTAATGTTCTGTCTCTGGTCAACGGTAATGTTCTGTTTCTGTTTCACGGTAATGTTCTGTCTCTGGTCAACGCTAATGTTCTGTTTCTGTTTCCCTGTATTGTTCCGTTTCTGGTCCATGATAATGTTCTGTCTCTGGTCCACGGTAATGTTCGATCTCTGGTCCACGATAATGCTCGGTTTCACGGTAATGTTCCGTATCTGGTCCACGATAATGTTGTGTTTCTGTTTCACGGCAATGTTCCATTTCTGGTCCACGATAATGTTCTTTTTCGGTTTCACGGTAATGTTCCGTCTCTGGTCCACGTTAATGTTCCGTCTCTGGTCCACGATAATGTTCTGTTTCTTTTTCACGGTAATGTTCCGTTTCTGGTCCACGATAATGTTCTGTTTCTGTTTCACGGTAATGTTCCGTTTCTGGTCCATGATAATGTTCTGTTTCACGGTAATGTTCCGTTTCTGGTCCACGATAATTTTGTGTTTTTGTTTCACGGTAATGTTCCATTTCTGGTCCACGATAATGTTCTCTTTCTGGTCCACGGTAATGTTCCGTCTCTGGTCCACGATAATGTTCTGTCTCTGGTCCATGATAATGTTCCGTTTCTGGTCCACGATAATGTTCTGTTTCGGTTTCACGTTAATGTTCTGTCTCTGGTCCACGGTAATGTTCTGTCTCTGGTCCATAGTAATGTTCCGTTTCTGGTCCACGATAATGTTGTGTTTCTTTTTCACGGCAATGTTCCATTTCTGGTCCACGATAATGTTCTGTTTCCGTTTCACGGTAATGTTCTGTCTCTGGTCAACGGTAATGTTCTGTTTCTGTTTCACGGTAATGTTCCGTCTCTGGTCCACGATAATGTTCGGTTTCACGGTAATGTTCGGTTTCACGGTAATGTTCTGTCTCTTGTCCACGGTAATGTTCTGTCTCTGGTCCACGATAATGTTCGGTTTCACGATATTGTTCCGTTTCTGTTCCATGATAATGTTCTGTTTAGGTTTCACGGTAATGTTCTGTCTCTGGTCCACGATAATGTTCCGTCTCTGGTCCACGATAATGTTCCGTCTCTGGTCCACGATAATGTTCTGTCTCTGGTCCACAATAATGTTCCGTTTCTGGTCCACGATAATGTTCTGTTTCGGTTTCACGGTAATGTTCTGTCTCTGGTCCACGGTAATGTTCTGTCTCTGGTCCACGGTAATGTTCTGTTTCTGTTTCACGGTAATGTTCCGTTTCTGGTCCACGATAATGTTGTGTTTCTTTTTCACGGTAATGTTCCGTTTCTGGTCCACGATAATGTTCTGTTTCTGTTTCACGGTAATGTTCCGTTTCTGGTCCATGATAACTTTCTGTTTCACGGTAATGTTCTGTCTCTGGTCCACGCTAATGTTCTGTTTCTGTTTCACGGTAATGTTCCGTTTCTGGTCCACGATAATTTTGTGTTTCTGTTTCACGGTAATGTTCCGTTTCTGGTCCACGATAATGTTCTGTTTCTGTTTCACGGTAATGTTCCGTTTCTTGTCCACGATAATGTTCTGTTTCTGTTTCACGGTAATGTTCTGTCTCTGGTCCACGCTAATGTTCTGTTTCTGTTTCACGGTAATGTTCCGTCTCTGGTCCACGGTAATGTTCCGTCTCTGGTCCACGATAATGTTCTGTTTCTGTTTCACGGTAATGTTCCGTTTCTGGTCTATGATAATTTTCATTTTCACGGTAATGTTCTGTCTCTGGTCCACGCTAATGTTCCGTTTCTGGTCCACGATAATGTTCTGTTTCTGTTTCACGGTAATGTTCCGTTTCTGGTCCACGATAATGTTCTGTTTCTGTTTCACGGTAATGTTCCGTTTCTGGTCCATGATAATGTTCTGTTTCACGGTAATGTTCCGTTTCTGGTCCAAGATAAGTTTGTGTTTCTGTTTCACGGTAATGTTCCGTTTCTGGTCCACGATAATGTTCTGTTTCTGTTTCACGGTAATGTTCTGTCTGTGGTCAACGCTAATGTTCTGTTTCTGTTTCACTGTAATGTTCCGTTTCTGGTCCATGATAATGTTCTGTCTCTGGTCCACGGTAATGTTCGATCTCAGGTCCACGATAATGTTCGGTTTCACGGTAATGTTCCGTCTCTGGTCCACGATAATGTTCTGTTTCTGTTTCACGGTAATGTTCCGTTTCTGGTCCATGATAATTTTGTGTTTCTGTTTCACGGTAATGTTCCGTTTCTGGTCCACGATAATGTTGTGTTTCTGTTTCACGGTAATGTTCCGTTTCTGGTCCACGATAATGTTGTGTTTCGGTTTCACGGTAATGTTCCGTTTCTGGTCCACGATAATGTTCTTTTTCGGTTTCACGGTAATGTTCCGTCTCTGGTCCACCGTAATGTTCCGTCTCTGGTCCACGATAATGTTCTGTTTCTGTTTCACGGTAATGTTCCGTTTCTGGTCCATGATAACTTTCTGTTTCACGGTAATGTTCTGTCTCTGGTCCACGCTAATGTTCTGTTTCTGTTTCACGGTAAAGTTCCGTTTCTGGTCCACGATAATTTTGTGTTTCTGTTTCACGGTAATGTTCCGTTTCTGGTCCACGATAATGTTCTGTTTCTGTTTCACGGTAATGTTCCGTTTCTTGTCCACGATAATGTTCTGTTTCTGTTTCACGGTAATGTTCTGTCTCTGGTCAACGCTAATGTTCTGTTTCTGTTTCACTGTAATGTTCCGTTTCTGGTCCATGATAATGTTCTGTCTCTGGTCCACGGTAATGTTCGATCTCTGGTCCACGATATTGTTCGGTTTCACGGTAATATTCCGTCTCTGGTCCACGATAATGTTCTGTTTCTGTTTCACGGTAATGTTCCGTTTCTGGTCCACGATAATTTTGTGTTTCTGTTTCACGGTAATGTTCCGTTTCTGGTCCACGATAATGTTCTGTTTCTGTTTCACGGTAATGTTACGTTTCTGGTCCACGATAATGTTCTTTTTCGGTTTCACGGTAATGTTCCGTCTCTGGGCCACAGTAATGTTCCGTCTCTGGTCCACGATAATGTTCTGTTTCTGTTTCACGGTAATGTTCCGTTTCTGGTCCATGATAATTTTCTGTTTCACGGTAATGTTCTGTCTCTGGTCCACGCTAATGTTCTGTTTCTGTTTCACGGTAATGTTCCGTTTCTGGTCCACGATAATGTTGTGTTTCGGTTTCACGGTAATGTTCCGTTTCTGGTCCACGATAATGTCCTTTTTTGGTTTCACGGTAATGTTCCGTCTCTGGTCCACGGTAATGTTCCGTCTCTGGTCCACGATAATGTTCTGTTACTGTTTCACGATAATGTACCGTTTCTGGTCCATGATAATTTTTCTGTCTCTGGTCCACGCTAATGTTCTGTTTCTTTTTCAGGGTAATGTTCCGTTTCTGGTCCACGATAATGTTCTGTTTCTGTTTCACGGCAATGTTCCGTTTCTGGTCCACGATAATGTTCTGTTTCTGTTTAACGGTAATGTTCCGTTTCTGGTCCATGATAATGTTCTGTTTCACGGTAATGTTCCGTTTCTGGTCCACGATAATTTTGTGTTTCTGTTTCACGGTTATGTTCCGTTTCTGGTCCACGATAATGTTCTGTTTCTGTTTCACGGTAATGTTACGTTTCTGGTCCACGATAATGTTCTTTTTCGGTTTCACGGTAATGTTCCGTCTCTGGGCCACGGTAATGTTCCGTCTCTGGTCCACGATAATGTTCTGTTTCTGTTTCACGGTAATGTTCCGTTTCTGGTCCATGATAATTTTCTGTTTCACGGTAATGTTCTGTCTCTGGTCCACGCTAATGTTCTGTTTCTGTTTCACGGTAATGTTCCGTTTCTGGTCCACGATAATGTTTTGTTTCGGTTTCACGGTAATGTTCCGTTTCTGGTCCACGATAATGTCCTTTTTTGGTTTCACGGTAATGTTCCGTCTCTGGTCCACGGTAATGTTCCGTCTCTGGTCCACGATAATGTTCTGTTACTGTTTCACGGTAATGTACCGTTT
Organism: Leuresthes tenuis; assembly: GCF_036924035.1. Classification (NCBI taxonomy): domain Eukaryota; kingdom Metazoa; phylum Chordata; class Actinopteri; order Atheriniformes; family Atherinopsidae; genus Leuresthes; species Leuresthes tenuis. The sequence goes on along the minus strand of NW_027325355.1, from coordinate 34,614,596 downwards.
CTTGTCCATGATAATTTTTCTGTCTCTGGTCCACGCTAATGTTCTGTTTCTTTTTCAGGGTAATGTTCCGTTTCTGGTCCACGATAATGTTCTGTTTCTGTTTCACGGCAATGTTCCGTTTCTGGTCCACGATAATGTTCTGTTTCTGTTTAACGGTAATGTTCCGTTTCTGGTCCATGATAATGTTCTGTTTCACGGTAATGTTCCGTTTCTGGTCCACGATAAATTTGTGTTTTTGTTTCACGGTAATGTTCCGTTTCTGGTCCACGATAATGTTCTGTTTCTGTTTCACGGTAATGTTCCGTTTCTGGTCCATGATAATGTTCTGTTTCACGGTAATGTTACGTTTCTGGTCCACGATAATGTTCTGTTTCTGTTTCACGGTAATGTTCCGTTTCTGGTCCACGATAATGTTGTGTTTCGGTTTCACGGTAATGTTCCGTTTCTGGTCCATGATAATGTTCTGTTTCACGTTAATGTTCCGTTTCTTGTCCACGAGAATTTTGTGTTTTTGTTTCACGATAATGTTCCGTTTCTGGTTCACGATAATGTTCTGTTTCTGTTTCACGGTAATGTTCTGTCTCTGGTCAACGCTAATGTTCTGTTTCTGTTTCACTGTATTGTTCCGTTTCTGGTCCATGATAATGTTCTGTCTCTAGTCCACGGTAATGTTCGATCTCTGGTCCACGATAATGTTCGGTTTCACGGTAATGTTCCGTCTCTGGTCCACGATAATGTTGTGTTTCGGTTTCATGGTAATGTTCCGTTTCTTGTCCACGATAATGTTCTTTTTCGGTTTCACGGTAATGTTCCGTCTCTGGTCCACGGTAATGTTCCGTCTCTGGTCCACGATAATGTTCTGTTTCTGTTTCACGGTAATGTTCCGTTTCTGGTCCACGATAATTTTGTGTTTCTGTTTCACGGTAATGTTCCGTTTCTGGTCCACGATAATGTTCTGTTTCTGTTTCACGGTAATTTTCCGTTTCTGGTCCACGATAATGTTCTTTTTCTGTTTCACGTTAATGTTCCGTTTCTGGTCCACGATAATGTTGTGTTTCGGTTTCATGGTAATGTTCCGTTTCTTGTCCACGATAATGTTCTTTTTCGGTTTCACGGTAATGTTCCGTCTCTGGTCCACGGTAATGTTCCGTCTCTGGTCCACGATAATGTTCTGTTTCTGTTTCACGGTAATGTTCCGTTTCTGGTCCACGATAATTTTGTGTTTCTGTTTCACGGTAATGTTCCGTTTCTGGTCCACGATAATGTTCTGTTTCTGTTTCACGGTAATGTTCCGTTTCTGGTCCACGATAATGTTCTTTTTCTGTTTCACGGTAATGTTCCGTTTCTGGTCCATGATAATGTTCTGTTTCTTGGTAATGTTCCGTTTCTGGTCCACGATAATGTTTTGTTTCTGTTTCACGGTAATGTTCCGTTTCTGGTCCACGATAATGTTCTGTTTCTGTTTCACGGTAATGTTCCGTTTCTGGTCCACGATAATGTTGTGTTTCGGTTTCACGGTAATGTTCCGTTTCTGGTCCATGATAATGTTCTGTTTCACGGTAATGTTCCGTTTCTTGTCCACGAGAATTTTGTGTTTTTGTTTCACGATAATGTTCCGTTTCTGGTTCACGATAATGTTCGGTTTCTGTTTCACGGTAATGTTCTGTCTCTGGTCAATGCTAATGTTCTGTTTCTGTTTCACTGTATTGTTCCGTTTCTGGTCCATGATAATGTTCTGTCTCTAGTCCACGGTAATGTTCGATCTCTGGTCCACGATAATGTTCGGTTTCACGGTAATGTTCCGTCTCTGGTCCACGATAATGTTCTGTTTCTGTTTCACAGTAATGTTCCGTTTCTGGTCCACGATAATGTTCTGTTTCTGTTTCACGGTAATGTTCCGTTTCTGGTCCATGATAATGTTCTGTTTCACGGTAATGTTCCGTTTCTGGTCCACGATAATTTTGTGTTTTTGTTTCACGGTAATGTTCCGTTTCTGGTCCACGATAATGTTCTGTTTCTGTTTCACGGTAAAGTTCTGTCTCTGGTCCACGCTAATGTTCTGTTTCTGTTTCCCTGTATTGTTCCGTTTCTGGTCCATGATAATGTTCTGTCTCTGGTCCACGGTAATGTTCGATCTCTGGTCCACGATAATGCTCGGTTTCACGGTAATGTTCCGTATCTGGTCCACGATAATGCTGTGTTTCTGTTTCACGGCAATGTTCCATTTCTGGTCCACGATAATGTTCTTTTTCGGTTTCACGGTAATGTTCCGTCTCTGGTCCACGTTAATGTTCCGTCTCTGGTCCACGATAATGTTCTGTTTCTGTTTCACGGTAATGTTCCGTTTCTGGTCCACGATAATGTTCTGTTTCTGTTTCACGGTAATGTTCCGTTTCTGGTCCATGATAATGTTCTGTTTCACGGTAATGTTCCGTTTCTGGTCCACGATAATTTTGTGTTTTTGTTTCACGGTAATGTTCCGTTTCTGGTCCACGATAATGTTCTGTTTCTGGTCCACGGTAATGTTCCGTCTCTGGTCCACGATAATGTTCTGTCTCTGGTCCATGATAATGTTCCGTTTCTGGTCCACGATAATGTTCTGTTTCGGTTTCACGTGAATGTTCTGTCTCTGGTCCACGGTAATGTTCTGTCTCTGGTCCACGGTAATGTTCTGTCTCTGGTCCACAGTAATGTTCCGTTTCTGGTCCACGATAATGTTGTGTTTCTTTTTCACGGCAATGTTCCATTTCTGGTCCACGATAATGTTCTGTTTCCGTTTCACGGTAATGTTCTGTCTCTGGTCAACGGTAATGTTCTGTTTCTGTTTCACGGTAATGTTCCGTCTCTGGTCCACGATAATGTTCGGTTTCACGGTAATGTTCGGTTTCACGGTAATGTTCTGTCTCTGGTCCACGGTAATGTTCTGTCTCTGGTCCACGGTAATGTTCGGTTTCACGATAATGTTCCGTTTCTGGTCCACGATAATGTTCTGTTTAGGTTTCACGGTAATGTTCTGTCTCTGGTCCACGATAATGTTCTGTCTTTGGTCCACGGTAATGTTCCGTTTTTGGTCCACGATAATGTTCTGTTTCGGCTTCATGGTAACGTTCCGTCTCTGGTCCACGGTAATGTTCCGTCTCTGTTTCACGGTAATGTTCCGTTTCTGGTCCATGATAATGTTCTGTTTCACGGTAATGTTCTGTCTCTGGTCCACGCTAATGTTGTGTTTCTGTTTCACGGTAATGTTCCGTTTCTGGTCCACGATAATGTTGTGTTTCGGTTTCACGGTAATGTTCCGTTTCTGGTCCATGATAATGTTCTGTTTCACGGTAATGTTCCGTTTCTTGTCCACGAGAATTTTGTGTTTTTGTTTCACGATAATGTTCCGTTTCTGGTCCACGATAATGTTCTGTTTCGGTTTCAAGGTAATGTTCTGTCTCTGGTCCACGGTAATGTTCCGTTTCTGGTCCATGATAACTTTCTGTTTCACGGTAATGTTCTGTCTCTGGTCCACGCTAATGTTCTGTTTCTGTTTCACGGTAATGTTCCGTTTCTGGTCCACGATAATTTTGTGTTTCTGTTTCACGGTAATGTTCCGTTTCTGGTCCACGATAATGTTCTGTTTCTGTTTCACGGTAATGTTCCGTTTCTTGTCCACGATAATGTTCTGTTTCTGTTTCACGGTAATGTTCTGTCTCTGGTCCACGCTAATGTTCTGTTTCTGTTTCACGGTAATGTTCCGTCTCTGGTCCACGGTAATGTTCCGTCTCTGGTCCACGGTAATGTTCCGTCTCTGGTCCACGATAATGTTCTGTTTCTGTTTCACGGTAATGTTCCGTTTCTGGTCTATGATAATTTTCATTTTCACGGTAATGTTCTGTCTCTGGTCCACGCTAATGTTCCGTTTCTGGTCCACGATAATGTTCTGTTTCTGTTTCACGGTAATGTTCCGTTTCTGGTCCACGATAATGTTCTGTTTCTGTTTCACGGTAATGTTCCGTTTCTGGTCCATGATAATGTTCTGTTTCACGGTAATGTTCCGTTTCTGGTCCAAGATAAGTGTGTGTTTCTGTTTCACGGTAATGTTCCGTTTCTGGTCCACGATAATGTTCTGTTTCTGTTTCACGGTAATGTTCTGTCTGTGGTCAACGCTAATGTTCTGTTTCTGTTTCACTGTAATGTTCCGTTTCTGGTCCATGATAATGTTCTGTCTCTGGTCCACGGTAATGTTCGATCTCAGGTCCACGATAATGTTCGGTTTCACGGTAATGTTCCGTCTCTGGTCCACGATAATGTTCTGTTTCTGTTTCACGGTAATGTTCCGTTTCTGGTCCATGATAATTTTGTGTTTCTGTTTCACGGTAATGTTCCGTTTCTGGTCCACGATAATGTTGTGTTTCTGTTTCACGGTAATGTTCCGTTTCTGGTCCACGATAATGTTGTGTTTCGGTTTCACGGTAATGTTCCGTTTCTGGTCCACGATAATGTTCTTTTTCGGTTTCACGGTAATGTTCCGTCTCTGGTCCACCGTAATGTTCCGTCTCTGGTCCACGATAATGTTCTGTTTCTGTTTCACGGTAATGTTCCGTTTCTGGTCCATGATAACTTTCTGTTTCACGGTAATGTTCTGTCTCTGGTCCACGCTAATGTTCTGTTTCTGTTTCACGGTAATGTTCCGTTTCTGGTCCACGATAATTTTGTGTTTCTGTTTCACGATAATGTTCTGTTTCTGTTTCACGGTAATGTTCCGTTTCTTGTCCACGATAATGTTCTGTTTCTGTTTCACGGTAATGTTCTGTCTCTGGTCAACGCTAATGTTCTGTTTCTGTTTCACTGTAATGTTCCGTTTCTGGTCCATGATAATGTTCTGTCTCTGGTCCACGGTAATGTTCGATCTCTGGTTCACGATATTGTTCGGTTTCACGGTAATGTTCCGTCTCTGGTCCACGATAATGTTCTGTTTCTGTTTCACGGTAATGTTCCGTTTCTGGTCCACGATAATTTTGTGTTTCTGTTTCACGGTAATGTTCCGTTTCTGGTCCACGATAATGTTCTGTTTCTGTTTCACGGTAATGTTACGTTTCTGGTCCACGATAATGTTCTTTTTCGGTTTCACGGTAATGTTCCGTCTCTGGGCCACGGTAATGTTCCGTCTCTGGTCCACGATAATGTTCTGTTTCTGTTTCACGGTAATGTTCCGTTTCTGGTCCATGATAATTTTCTGTTTCACGGTAATGTTCTGTCTCTGGTCCACGCTAATGTTCTGTTTCTGTTTCACGGTAATGTTCCGTTTCTGGTCCACGATAATGTTGTGTTTCGGTTTCACGGTAATGTTCCGTTTCTGGTCCACGATAATGTCCTTTTTTGGTTTCACGGTAATGTTCCGTCTCTGGTCCACGGTAATGTTCCGTCTCTGGTCCACGATAATGTTCTGTTACTGTTTCACGGTAATGTACCGTTTCTGGTCCATGATAATTTTTCTGTCTCTGGTCCACGCTAATGTTCTGTTTCTTTTTCAGGGTAATGTTCCGTTTCTGGTCCACGATAATGTTCTGTTTCTGTTTCACGGCAATGTTCCGTTTCTGGTCCACGATAATGTTCTGTTTCTGTTTAACGGTAATGTTCCGTTTCTGGTCCATGATAATGTTCTGTTTCACGGTAATGTTCCGTTTCTGGTCCACGATAATTTTGTGTATCTGTTTCACGGTAATGTTCCGTTTCTGGTCCACGATAATGTTCTGTTTCTGTTTCACGGTAATGTTACGTTTCTGGTCCACGATAATGTTCTTTTTCGGTTTCACGGTAATGTTCCGTCTCTGGGCCACGGTAATGTTCCGTCTCTGGTCCACGATAATGTTCTGTTTCTGTTTCACGGTAATGTTCCGTTTCTGGTCCATGATAATTTTCTGTTTCACGGTAATGTTCTGTCTCTGGTCCACGCTAATGTTCTGTTTCTGTTTCACGGTAATGTTCCGTTTCTGGTCCACGATAATGTTGTGTTTCGGTTTCACGGTAATGTTCCGTTTCTGGTCCACGATAATGTCCTTTTTTGGTTTCACGGTAATGTTCCGTCTCTGGTCCACGGTAATGTTCCGTCTCTGGTCTACGATAATGTTCTGTTACTGTTTCACGGTAATGTACCGTTTCTTGTCCATGATAATTTTTCTGTCTCTGGTCCACGCTAATGTTCTGTTTCTTTTTCAGGGTAATGTTCCGTTTCTGGTCCACGATAATGTTCTGTTTCACGGCAATGTTCCGTTTCTGGTCCACGATAATGTTCTGTTTCTGTTTAACGGTAATGTTCCGTTTCTGGTCCATGATAATGTTCTGTTTCACGGTAATGTTCCGTTTCTGGTCCACGATAAATTTGTGTTTTTGTTTCACGGTAATGTTCCGTTTCTGGTCCACGATAATGTTCTGTTTCTAATTCACGGTAATGTTCCGTTTCTGGTCCACGATAATGTTTTGTTTCGGTTTCACGGTAATGTTCCGTTTCTGGTCCACGATAATGTTCTTTTTCGGTTTCACGGTAATGTTCCGTCTCTGGTCCATGATAATGTTGTGTTTCTGTTTCACGGTAATGTTCCGTTTCTGGTCCATGATAATTTTCTGTTTCACGGTAATGTTCTGTCTCTGGTCCACGCTAATGTTCTGTTTCTGTTTCACGGTAATGTTCCGTTTCTGGTCCATGATAATTTTCTGTTTCACGGTAATGTTCTGTCTCTGGTCCACGCTAATGTTCTGTTTCTGTTTCACGGTAATGTTCCGTTTCTGGTCCACGATAATGTTGTGTTTCTGTTTCACGGTAATTTTCCGTTTCTGGTCCACGATAATGTTCTTTTTCTGTTTCACGGTAATGTTCCGTTTCTGGTCCACGATAATGTTGTGTTTCGGTTTCATGGTAATGTTCCGTTTCTTGTCTACGATAATGTTCTTTTTCGGTTTCACGGTAATGTTCCGTCTCTGGTCCGCGGTAATGTTCCGTCTCTGGTCCACGATAATGTTCTGTTTCTGTTTCACGGTAATGTTCCGTTTCTGGTCCACGATAATTTTGTGTTTCTGTTTCACGGTAATGTTCCGTTTCTGGTCCACGATAATGTTCTGTTTCTGTTTCACGGTAATGTTCCGTTTCTGGTCCACGATAATGTTCTGTTTCTGTTTCACGGTAATGTTCCTTTCTGAACCATGATAATGTTCTGTTTCACGGTAATGTTCTGTTTCTGGTCCACGATAATGTTGTGTTTCTGTTTCACGGTAATGTTCCGTTTCTGGTCCACGATAATGTTCTGTTTCTGTTTCACGGTAATGTTCCGTTTCTGGTCCACGATAATGTTGTGTTTCGGTTTCACGGTAATGTTCCGTTTCTGGTCCATGATAATGTTCTGTTTCACGGTAATGTTCCGTTTCTTGTCCACGAGAATTTTGTGTTTTTGTTTCACGATAATGTTCCGTTTCTGGTTCACGATAATGTTCTGTTTCTGTTTCACGGTAATGTTCTGTCTCTGGTCAACGCTAATGTTCTGTTTCTGTTTCACTGTATTGTTCCGTTTCTGGTCCATGATAATGTTCTGTCTCTAGTCCACGGTAATGTTCGATCTCTGGTCCACGATAATGTTCGGTTTCACGGTAATGTTCCGTCTCTGGTCCACGATAATGTTGTGTTTCGGTTTCATGGTAATGTTCCGTTTCTTGTCCACGATAATGTTCTTTTTCGGTTTCACGGTAATGTTCCGTCTCTGGTCCACGGTAATGTTCCGTCTCTGGTACACGATAATGTTCTGTTTCTGTTTCACGGTAATGTTCCGTTTCTGGTCCACGATAATTTTGTGTTTCTGTTTCACGGTAATGTTCCGTTTCTGGTCCACGATAATGTTCTGTTTCTGTTTCACGGTAATTTTCCGTTTCTGGTCCACGATAATGTTCTTTTTCTGTTTCACGGTAATGTTCCGTTTCTGGTCCACGATAATGTTGTGTTTCGGTTTCATGGTAATGTTCCGTTTCTTGTCCACGATAATGTTCTTTTTCGGTTTCACGGTAATGTTCCGTCTCTGGTCCACGGTAATGTTCCGTCTCTGGTCCACGATAATGTTCTGTTTCTGTTTCACGGTAATGTTCCGTTTCTGGTCCACGATAATTTTGTGTTTTTGTTTCACGGTAATGTTCCGTTTCTGGTCCACGATAATGTTCTGTTTCTGTTTCACGGTAATGTTCCGTTTCTGGTCCACGATAATGTTCTGTTTCTGTTTCACGGTAATGTTCCGTTTCTGGTCCATGATAATGTTATGTTTCTTGGTAATGTTCCGTTTCTGGTCCACGATAATGTTGTGTTTCTGTTTCACGGTAATGTTCCGTTTCTGGTCCACGATAATGTTCTGTTTCTGTTTCACGGTAATGTTCCGTTTCTGGTCCACGATAATGTTGTGTTTCGGTTTCACGGTAATGTTCCGTTTCTGGTCCATGATAATGTTCTGTTTCACGGTAATGTTCCGTTTCTTGTCCACGAGAATTTTGTGTTTTTGTTTCACGATAATGTTCCGTTTCTGGTTCACGATAATGTTCTGTTTCTGTTTCACGGTAATGTTCTGTCTCTGGTCAACGCTAATGTTCTGTTTCTGTTTCACTGTATTGTTCCGTTTCTGGTCCATGATAATGTTCTGTCTCTAGTCCACGGTAATGTTCGATCTCTGGTCCACGATAATGTTCGGTTTCACGGTAATGTTCCGTCTCTGGTCCACGATAATGTTCTGTTTCTGTTTCACGGTAATGTTCCGTTTCTGGTCCACGATAATGTTCTGTTTCTGTTTCACGGTAATGTTCCGTTTCTGGTCCATGATAATGTTCTGTTTCACGGTAATGTTCCGTTTCTGGTCCACGATAATTTTGTGTTTTTGTTTCACGGTAATGTTCCGTTTCTGGTCCACGATAATGTTCTGTTTCTGTTTCACGGTAATGTTCTGTCTCTGGTCAACGCTAATGTTCTGTTTCTGTTTCCCTGTATTGTTCCGTTTCTGGTCCATGATAATGTTCTGTCTCTGGTCCACGGTAATGTTCGATCTCTGGTCCACGATAATGCTCGGTTTCACGGTAATGTTCCGTATCTGGTCCACGATAATGCTGTGTTTCTGTTTCACGGCAATGTTCCATTTCTGGTCCACGATAATGTTCTTTTTCGGTTTCAAGGTAATGTTCCGTCTCTGGTCCACGTTAATGTTCCGTCTCTGGTCCACGATAATGTTCTGTTTCTGTTTCACGGTAATGTTCCGTTTCTGGTCCACGATAATGTTCTGTTTCTGTTTCACGGTAATGTTCCGTTTCTGGTCCATGATAATGTTCTGTTTCACGGTAATTTTCCGTTTCTGGTCCACGATAATTTTGTGTTTTTGTTTCACGGTAATGTTCCGTTTTTGGTCCACGATAATGTTCTGTTTCTGGTCCACGGTAATGTTCCGTCTCTGGTCCACGATAATGTTCTGTCTCTGGTCCATGATAATGTTCCGTTTCTGGTCCACGATAATGTTCTGTTTCGGTTTCACGTTAATGTTCTGTCTCTGGTCCACGGTAATGTTCTGTCTCTGGTCCACGGTAATGTTCTGTCTCTGGTCCACAGTAATGTTCCGTTTCTGGTCCACGATAATGTTGTGTTTCTTTTTCACGGCAATGTTCCATTTCTGGTCCAAGATAATGTTCTGTTTCCGTTTCACGGTAATGTTCTGTCTCTGGTCAACGGTAATGTTCTGTTTCTGTTTCACGGTAATGTTCCGTCTCTGGTCCACGATAATGTTCGGTTTCACGGTAATGTTCGGTTTCACGGTAATGTTCTGTCTCTGGTCCACGGTAATGTTCTGTCTCTGGTCCACGGTAATGTTCGGTTTCACGATAATGTTCCGTTTCTGGTCCACGATAATGTTCTGTTTAGGTTTCACGGTAATGTTCTGTCTCTGGTCCACGATAATGTTCTGTCTTTGGTCCACGGTAATGTTCCGTTTTTGGTCCACGATAATGTTCTGTTTCGGCTTCATGGTAACGTTCCGTCTCTGGTCCACGGTAATGTTCCGTCTCTGTTTCACGGTAATGTTCCGTTTCTGGTCCATGATAATGTTCTGTTTCACGGTAATGTTCTGTCTCTGGTCCACGCTAATGTTGTGTTTCTGTTTCACGGTAATGTTCCGTTTTTGGTCCACGATAATGTTCTGTTTCGGTTTCACGGTAATGTTCTGTCTCTTGTCCACGATAATGTTCTGTCTCTGGTCCACGGTAATGTTCCGTTTCTGTTTCACGGTAATGTTCCGTTTCTGGTCCACGATAATGTTCTGTTTCGGTTTCACGGTAATGTTCTGTCTCTGGTCCACGATAATGTTCGGTTTCACGGTAATGTTCCGTCTCTGGTCCACGATAATTTTGTGTTTCTGTTTCACGGTAATGTTCCGTTTCTGGTCCACGATAATGTTCTGTTTCGGTTTCACGGTAATGTTCTGTGTCTGGTCCGAGGTAATGTTCTGTCTCTGGTCCACGATGATGTTCGGTTTCACGGTAATGTTCCGTCTCTGGTCCACGATAATGTTCCGTCTTTGGTCCGCGATAATGTTCTGTCTCTGGTACATGATAATGTTCCGTTTCTGGTCCACGATAATGTTCTGTTTCGGTTTCACGGTAATGTTCTGTCTCTGGTCCACGGTAATGTTCTGTCTCTGGTCCACGGTAATGTTCTGTTTCTGTTTCACGGTAATGTTCCGTTTCTGGTCCACGATAATGTTGTGTTTCTTTTTCACGGTAATGTTCCGTTTCTGGTCCACGATAATGTTGTGTTTCTGTTTCACGGTAATGTTCCGTCTCTGGTCCACGATAATGTTCGGTTTCACGATAATGTTCCGTTTCTGTTCCATGATAATGTTCTGTTTAGGTTTCACGGTAATGTTCTGTCTCTGGTCCACGATAATGTTCCGTCTCTGGTCCACGATAATGTTCCGTCTCTGGTCCACGATAATGTTCTGTCTCTGGTCCACAACAATGTTCCGTTTCTGGTCCACGATAATGTTGTGTTTCTGTTTCACGGTAATGTTCTGTTTCTGGTCCACGATAATGTTCTGTTTCTGTTTCACGGTAATGTTCCGTTTCTGGTCCACGATAATTTTGTGTTTCTGTTTCACGGTAATGTTCCGTTTCTGGTCCACGATAATGTTCTGTTTCTGTTTCACGGTAATGTTCCGTTTCTGGTCCACGATAATGTTCTGTTTCTGTTTCACGGTAATGTTCCTTTCTGAACCATGATAATGTTCTGTTTCACGGTAATGTTCTGTTTCTGGTCCACGATAATGTTGTGTTTCTGTTTCACGGTAATGTTCCGTTTCTGGTCCACGATAATGTTCTGTTTCTGTTTCACGGTAATGTTCCGTTTCTGGTCCACGATAATGTTGTGTTTCGGTTTCACGGTAATGTTCCGTTTCTGGTCCATGATAATGTTCTGTTTCACGGTAATGTTCCGTTTCTTGTCCACGAGAATTTTGTGTTTTTGTTTCACGATAATGTTCCGTTTCTGGTTCACGATAATGTTCTGTTTCTGTTTCACGGTAATGTTCTGTCTCTGGTCAACGCTAATGTTCTGTTTCTGTTTCACTGTATTGTTCCGTTTCTGGTCCATGATAATGTTCTGTCTCTAGTCCACGGTAATGTTCGATCTCTGGTCCACGATAATGTTCGGTTTCACGGTAATGTTCCGTCTCTGGTCCACGATAATGTTCTGTTTCTGTTTCACGGTAATGTTCCGTTTCTGGTCCATGATAATGTTATGTTTCTTGGTAATGTTCCGTTTCTGGTCCACGATAATGTTGTGTTTCTGTTTCACGGTAATGTTCCGTTTCTGGTCCACGATAATGTTCTGTTTCTGTTTCACGGTAATGTTCCGTTTCTGGTCCACGATAATGTTGTGTTTCGGTTTCACGGTAATGTTCCGTTTCTGGTCCATGATAATGTTCTGTTTCACGGTAATGTTCCGTTTCTTGTCCACGAGAATTTTGTGTTTTTGTTTCACGATAATGTTCCGTTTCTGGTTCACGATAATGTTCTGTTTCTGTTTCACGGTAATGTTCTGTCTCTGGTCAACGCTAATGTTCTGTTTCTGTTTCACTGTATTGTTCCGTTTCTGGTCCATGATAATGTTCTGTCTCTAGTCCACGGTAATGTTCGATCTCTGGTCCACGATAATGTTCGGTTTCACGGTAATGTTCCGTCTCTGGTCCACGATAATGTTCTGTTTCTGTTTCACGGTAATGTTCCGTTTCTGGTCCACGATAATGTTCTGTTTCTGTTTCACGGTAATGTTCCGTTTCTGGTCCATGATAATGTTCTGTTTCACGGTAATGTTCCGTTTCTGGTCCACGATAATTTTGTGTTTTTGTTTCACGGTAATGTTCCGTTTCTGGTCCACGATAATGTTCTGTTTCTGTTTCACGGTAATGTTCTGTCTCTGGTCAACGCTAATGTTCTGTTTCTGTTTCCCTGTATTGTTCCGTTTCTGGTCCATGATAATGTTCTGTCTCTGGTCCACGGTAATGTTCGATCTCTGGTCCACGATAATGCTCGGTTTCACGGTAATGTTCCGTATCTGGTCCACGATAATGCTGTGTTTCTGTTTCACGGCAATGTTCCATTTCTGGTCCACGATAATGTTCTTTTTCGGTTTCAAGGTAATGTTCCGTCTCTGGTCCACGTTAATGTTCCGTCTCTGGTCCACGATAATGTTCTGTTTCTGTTTCACGGTAATGTTCCGTTTCTGGTCCACGATAATGTTCTGTTTCTGTTTCACGGTAATGTTCCGTTTCTGGTCCATGATAATGTTCTGTTTCACGGTAATTTTCCGTTTCTGGTCCACGATAATTTTGTGTTTTTGTTTCACGGTAATGTTCCGTTTTTGGTCCACGATAATGTTCTGTTTCTGGTCCACGGTAATGTTCCGTCTCTGGTCCACGATAATGTTCTGTCTCTGGTCCATGATAATGTTCCGTTTCTGGTCCACGATAATGTTCTGTTTCGGTTTCACGTTAATGTTCTGTCTCTGGTCCACGGTAATGTTCTGTCTCTGGTCCACGGTAATGTTCTGTCTCTGGTCCACAGTAATGTTCCGTTTCTGGTCCACGATAATGTTGTGTTTCTTTTTCACGGCAATGTTCCATTTCTGGTCCAAGATAATGTTCTGTTTCCGTTTCACGGTAATGTTCTGTCTCTGGTCAACGGTAATGTTCTGTTTCTGTTTCACGGTAATGTTCCGTCTCTGGTCCACGATAATGTTCGGTTTCACGGTAATGTTCGGTTTCACGGTAATGTTCTGTCTCTGGTCCACGGTAATGTTCTGTCTCTGGTCCACGGTAATGTTCGGTTTCACGATAATGTTCCGTTTCTGGTCCACGATAATGTTCTGTTTAGGTTTCACGGTAATGTTCTGTCTCTGGTCCACGATAATGTTCTGTCTTTGGTCCACGGTAATGTTCCGTTTTTGGTCCACGATAATGTTCTGTTTCGGCTTCATGGTAACGTTCCGTCTCTGGTCCACGGTAATGTTCCGTCTCTGTTTCACGGTAATGTTCCGTTTCTGGTCCATGATAATGTTCTGTTTCACGGTAATGTTCTGTCTCTGGTCCACGCTAATGTTGTGTTTCTGTTTCACGGTAATGTTCCGTTTTTGGTCCACGATAATGTTCTGTTTCGGTTTCACGGTAATGTTCTGTCTCTTGTCCACGATAATGTTCTGTCTCTGGTCCACGGTAATGTTCCGTTTCTGTTTCACGGTAATGTTCCGTTTCTGGTCCACGATAATGTTCTGTTTCGGTTTCACGGTAATGTTCTGTCTCTGGTCCACGATAATGTTCGGTTTCACGGTAATGTTCCGTTTCTGGTCCACGATAATGACCTGTTTCGGTTTCACGGTAATGTTCTGTGTCTGGTCCGAGGTAATGTTCTGTCTCTGGTCCACGATGATGTTCGGTTTCACGGTAATGTTCCGTCTCTGGTCCACGATAATGTTCCGTCTTTGGTCCGCGATAATGTTCTGTCTCTGGTACATGATAATGTTCCGTTTCTGGTCCACGATAATGTTCTGTTTCGGTTTCACGGTAATGTTCTGTCTCTGGTCCACGGTAATGTTCTGTCTCTGGTCCACGGTAATGTTCTGTTTCTGTTTCACGGTAATGTTCCGTTTCTGGTCCACGATAATGTTGTGTTTCTTTTTCACGGTAATGTTCCGTTTCTGGTCCACGATAATGTTGTGTTTCTGTTTCACGGTAATGTTCCGTCTCTGGTCCACGATAATGTTCGGTTTCACGATAATGTTCCGTTTCTGTTCCATGATAATGTTCTGTTTAGGTTTCACGGTAATGTTCTGTCTCTGGTCCACGATAATGTTCCGTCTCTGGTCCACGATAATGTTCCGTCTCTGGTCCACGATAATGTTCTGTCTCTGGTCCACAATAATGTTCCGTTTCTGGTCCACGATAATGTTGTGTTTCTGTTTCACGGTAATGTTCTGTTTCTGGTCCACGATAATGTTCTGTTTCTGTTTCACGGTAATGTTCCGTTTCTGGTCCACGATAATGTTCTGTTTCTGTTTCACGGTAATGTTCCGTTTCTGGTCCACGATAATGTTGTGTTTCGGTTTCATGGTAATGTTCCGTTTCTTGTCTACGATAATGTTCTTTTTCGGTTTCACGGTAATGTTCCGTCTCTGGTCCGCGGTAATGTTCCGTCTCTGGTCCACGATAATGTTCTGTTTCTGTTTCACGGTAATGTTCCGTTTCTGGTCCACGATAATTTTGTGTTTCTGTTTCACGGTAATGTTCCGTTTCTGGTCCACGATAATGTTCTGTTTCTGTTTCACGGTAATGTTCCGTTTCTGGTCCACGATAATGTTCTGTTTCTGTTTCACGGTAATGTTCCTTTCTGAACCATGATAATGTTCTGTTTCACGGTAATGTTCTGTTTCTGGTCCACGATAATGTTGTGTTTCTGTTTCACGGTAATGTTCCGTTTCTGGTCCACGATAATGTTCTGTTTCTGTTTCACGGTAATGTTCCGTTTCTGGTCCACGATAATGTTGTGTTTCGGTTTCACGGTAATGTTCCGTTTCTGGTCCATGATAATGTTCTGTTTCACGGTAATGTTCCGTTTCTTGTCCACGAGAATTTTGTGTTTTTGTTTCACGATAATGTTCCGTTTCTGGTTCACGATAATGTTCTGTTTCTGTTTCACGGTAATGTTCTGTCTCTGGTCAACGCTAATGTTCTGTTTCTGTTTCACTGTATTGTTCCGTTTCTGGTCCATGATAATGTTCTGTCTCTAGTCCACGGTAATGTTCGATCTCTGGTCCACGATAATGTTCGGTTTCACGGTAATGTTCCGTCTCTGGTCCACGATAATGTTCTGTTTCTGTTTCACGGTAATGTTCCGTTTCTGGTCCACGATAATGTTCTGTTTCTGTTTCACGGTAATGTTCCGTTTCTGGTCCATGATAATGTTCTGTTTCACGGTAATGTTCCGTTTCTGGTCCACGATAATTTTGTGTTTTTGTTTCACGGTAATGTTCCGTTTCTGGTCCACGATAATGTTCTGTTTCTGTTTCACGGTAATGTTCTGTCTCTGGTCAACGCTAATGTTCTGTTTCTGTTTCCCTGTATTGTTCCGTTTCTGGTCCATGATAATGTTCTGTCTCTGGTCCACGGTAATGTTCGATCTCTGGTCCACGATAATGCTCGGTTTCACGGTAATGTTCCGTATCTGGTCCACGATAATGCTGTGTTTCTGTTTCACGGCAATGTTCCATTTCTGGTCCACGATAATGTTCTTTTTCGGTTTCACGGTAATGTTCCGTCTCTGGTCCACGTTAATGTTCCGTCTCTGGTCCACGATAATGTTCTGTTTCTGTTTCACGGTAATGTTCCGTTTCTGGTCCACGATAATGTTCTGTTTCTGTTTCACGGTAATGTTCCGTTTCTGGTCCATGATAATGTTCTGTTTCACGGTAATGTTCCGTTTCTGGTCCACGATAATTTTGTGTTTTTGTTTCACGGTAATGTTCCGTTTTTGGTCCACGATAATGTTCTGTTTCTGGTCCACGGTAATGTTCCGTCTCTGGTCCACGATAATGTTCTGTCTCTGGTCCATGATAATGTTCCGTTTCTGGTCCACGATAATGTTCTGTTTCGGTTTCACGTTAATGTTCTGTCTCTGGTCCACGGTAATGTTCTGTCTCTGGTCCACGGTAATGTTCTGTCTCTGGTCCACAGTAATGTTCCGTTTCTGGTCCACGATAATGTTGTGTTTCTTTTTCACGGCAATGTTCCATTTCTGGTCCAAGATAATGTTCTGTTTCCGTTTCACGGTAATGTTCTGTCTCTGGTCAACGGTAATGTTCTGTTTCTGTTTCACGGTAATGTTCCGTCTCTGGTCCACGATAATGTTCGGTTTCACGGTAATGTTCGGTTTCACGGTAATGTTCTGTCTCTGGTCCACGGTAATGTTCTGTCTCTGGTCCACGGTAATGTTCGGTTTCACGATAATGTTCCGTTTCTGGTCCACGATAATGTTCTGTTTAGGTTTCACGGTAATGTTCTGTCTCTGGTCCACGATAATGTTCTGTCTTTGGTCCACGGTAATGTTCCGTTTTTGGTCCACGATAATGTTCTGTTTCGGCTTCATGGTAACGTTCCGTCTCTGGTCCACGGTAATGTTCCGTCTCTGTTTCACGGTAATGTTCCGTTTCTGGTCCATGATAATGTTCTGTTTCACGGTAATGTTCTGTCTCTGGTCCACGCTAATGTTGTGTTTCTGTTTCACGGTAATGTTCCGTTTCTGGTCCACGATAATGTTCTGTTTCGGTTTCACGGTAATGTTCTGTCTCTTGTCCACGATAATGTTCTGTCTCTGGTCCACGGTAATGTTCCGTTTCTGTTTCACGGTAATGTTCCGTTTCTGGTCCACGATAATGTTCTGTTTCGGTTTCACGGTAATGTTCTGTCTCTGGTCCACGATAATGTTCGGTTTCACGGTAATGTTCCGTCTCTGGTCCACGATAATTTTGTGTTTCTGTTTCACGGTAATGTTCCGTTTCTGGTCCACGATAATGTTCTGTTTCGGTTTCACGGTAATGTTCTGTGTCTGGTCCGAGGTAATGTTCTGTCTCTGGTCCACGATGATGTTCGGTTTCACGGTAATGTTCCGTCTCTGGTCCACGATAATGTTCCGTCTTTGGTCCGCGATAATGTTCTGTCTCTGGTACATGATAATGTTCCGTTTCTGGTCCACGATAATGTTCTGTTTCGGTTTCACGGTAATGTTCTGTCTCTGGTCCACGGTAATGTTCTGTCTCTGGTCCACGGTAATGTTCTGTTTCTGTTTCACGGTAATGTTCCGTTTCTGGTCCACGATAATGTTGTGTTTCTTTTTCACGGTAATGTTCCGTTTCTGGTCCACGATAATGTTGTGTTTCTGTTTCACGGTAATGTTCCGTCTCTGGTCCACGATAATGTTCGGTTTCACGATAATGTTCCGTTTCTGTTCCATGATAATGTTCTGTTTAGGTTTCACGGTAATGTTCTGTCTCTGGTCCACGATAATGTTCCGTCTCTGGTCCACGATAATGTTCCGTCTCTGGTCCACGATAATGTTCTGTCTCTGGTCCACAATAATGTTCCGTTTCTGGTCCACGATAATGTTCTGTTTCGGTTTCACGGTAATGTTCTGTCTCTGTTTCACGGTAATGTTCCGTTTCTGGTCCACGATAATGTTGTGTTTCGGTTTCATGGTAATGTTCCGTTTCTTGTCCACGATAATGTTCTTTTTCGGTTTCACGGTAATGTTCCGTCTCTGGTCCACGGTAATGTTCCGTCTCTGGTCCACGATAATGTTCTGTTTCTGTTTATCGGTAATGTTCCGTTTCTGGTCCACGATAATTTTGTGTTTCTGTTTCACGGTAATGTTCCGTTTCTGGTCCACGATAATGTTCTGTTTCTGTTTCACGGTAATGTTCCGTTTCTGGTCCACGATAATGTTCTGTTTCTGTTTCACGGTAATGTTCCGTTTCTGGTCCATGATAATGTTATGTTTCTTGGTAATGTTCCGTTTCTGGTCCACGATAATGTTGTGTTTCTGTTTCACGGTAATGTTCCGTTTCTGGTCCACGATAATGTTCTGTTTCTGTTTCACGGTAATGTTCCGTTTCTGGTCCACGATAATGTTGTGTTTCGGTTTCACGGTAATGTTCCGTTTCTGGTCCATGATAATGTTCTGTTTCACGGTAATGTTCCGTTTCTTGTCCACGAGAATTTTGTGTTTTTGTTTCACGATAATGTTCCGTTTCTGGTTGACGATAATGTTCTGTTTCTGTTTCACGGTAATGTTCTGTCTCTGGTCAACGCTAATGTTCTGTTTCTGTTTCACTGTATTGTTCCGTTTCTGGTCCATGATAATGTTCTGTCTCTAGTCCACGGTAATGTTCGATCTCTGGTCCACGATAATGTTCGGTTTCACGGTAATGTTCCGTCTCTGGTCCAC
The DNA here is from genome assembly GCF_036924035.1 of Leuresthes tenuis. Taxonomy (NCBI): domain Eukaryota; kingdom Metazoa; phylum Chordata; class Actinopteri; order Atheriniformes; family Atherinopsidae; genus Leuresthes; species Leuresthes tenuis. The sequence continues at coordinate 34,596,059 of NW_027325355.1, read as the reverse complement.
GATAATGTTCTGTTTCTGTTTCACGGTAATGTTCCGTTTCTGGTCCACGATAATGTTCTGTTTCTGTTTCACGGTAATGTTCCGTTTCTGGTCCATGATAATGTTCTGTTTCACGGTAATGTTCCGTTTCTGGTCCACGATAATTTTGTGTTTTTGTTTCACGGTAATGTTCCGTTTCTGGTCCACGATAATGTTCTGTTTCTGTTTCACGGTAATGTTCTGTCTCTGGTCAACGCTAATGTTCTGTTTCTGTTTCCCTGTATTGTTCCGTTTCTGGTCCATGATAATGTTCTGTCTCTGGTCCACGGTAATGTTCGATCTCTGGTCCACGATAATGCTCGGTTTCACGGTAATGTTCCGTATCTGGTCCACGATAATGCTGTGTTTCTGTTTCACGGCAATGTTCCATTTCTGGTCCACGATAATGTTCTTTTTCGGTTTCACGGTAATGTTCCGTCTCTGGTCCACGTTAATGTTCCGTCTCTGGTCCACGATAATGTTCTGTTTCTGTTTCACGGTAATGTTCCGTTTCTGGTCCACGATAATGTTCTGTTTCTGTTTCACGGTAATGTTCCGTTTCTGGTCCATGATAATGTTCTGTTTCACGGTAATGTTCCGTTTCTGGTCCACGATAATTTTGTGTTTTTGTTTCACGGTAATGTTCCGTTTTTGGTCCACGATAATGTTCTGTTTCTGGTCCACGGTAATGTTCCGTCTCTGGTCCACGATAATGTTCTGTCTCTGGTCCATGATAATGTTCCGTTTCTGGTCCACGATAATGTTCTGTTTCGGTTTCACGTTAATGTTCTGTCTCTGGTCCACGGTAATGTTCTGTCTCTGGTCCACGGTAATGTTCTGTCTCTGGTCCACAGTAATGTTCCGTTTCTGGTCCACGATAATGTTGTGTTTCTTTTTCACGGCAATGTTCCATTTCTGGTCCAAGATAATGTTCTGTTTCCGTTTCACGGTAATGTTCTGTCTCTGGTCAACGGTAATGTTCTGTTTCTGTTTCACGGTAATGTTCCGTCTCTGGTCCACGATAATGTTCGGTTTCACGGTAATGTTCTGTCTCTGGTCCACGGTAATGTTCTGTCTCTGGTCCACGGTAATGTTCGGTTTCACGATAATGTTCCGTTTCTGGTCCACGATAATGTTCTGTTTAGGTTTCACGGTAATGTTCTGTCTCTGGTCCACGATAATGTTCTGTCTTTGGTCCACGGTAATGTTCCGTTTTTGGTCCACGATAATGTTCTGTTTCGGCTTCATGGTAACGTTCCGTCTCTGGTCCACGGTAATGTTCCGTCTCTGTTTCACGGTAATGTTCCGTTTCTGGTCCATGATAATGTTCTGTTTCACGGTAATGTTCTGTCTCTGGTCCACGCTAATGTTGTGTTTCTGTTTCACGGTAATGTTCCGTTTCTGGTCCACGATAATGTTCTGTTTCGGTTTCACGGTAATGTTCTGTCTCTTGTCCACGATAATGTTCTGTCTCTGGTCCACGGTAATGTTCCGTTTCTGTTTCACGGTAATGTTCCGTTTCTGGTCCACGATAATGTTCTGTTTCGGTTTCACGGTAATGTTCTGTCTCTGGTCCACGATAATGTTCGGTTTCACGGTAATGTTCCGTCTCTGGTCCACGATAATTTTGTGTTTCTGTTTCACGGTAATGTTCCGTTTCTGGTCCACGATAATGTTCTGTTTCGGTTTCACGGTAATGTTCTGTGTCTGGTCCGAGGTAATGTTCTGTCTCTGGTCCACGATGATGTTCGGTTTCACGGTAATGTTCCGTCTCTGGTCCACGATAATGTTCCGTCTTTGGTCCGCGATAATGTTCTGTCTCTGGTACATGATAATGTTCCGTTTCTGGTCCACGATAATGTTCTGTTTCGGTTTCACGGTAATGTTCTGTCTCTGGTCCACGGTAATGTTCTGTCTCTGGTCCACGGTAATGTTCTGTTTCTGTTTCACGGTAATGTTCCGTTTCTGGTCCACGATAATGTTGTGTTTCTTTTTCACGGTAATGTTCCGTTTCTGGTCCACGATAATGTTGTGTTTCTGTTTCACGGTAATGTTCCGTCTCTGGTCCACGATAATGTTCGGTTTCACGATAATGTTCCGTTTCTGTTCCATGATAATGTTCTGTTTAGGTTTCACGGTAATGTTCTGTCTCTGGTCCACGATAATGTTCCGTCTCTGGTCCACGATAATGTTCCATCTCTGGTCCACGATAATGTTCTGTCTCTGGTCCACAATAATGTTCCGTTTCTGGTCCACGATAATGTTCTGTTTCGGTTTCACGGTAATGTTCTGTCTCTGGTCCACGGTAATGTTCTGTCTCTGGTCCACGATAATGTTGTGTTTCTTTTTCACGGCAATGTTCCATTTCTGGTCCACGATAATGTTCTGTTTCCGTTTCACGGTAATGTTCTGTCTCTGGTCAACGGTAATGTTCTGTTTCTGTTTCACGGTAATGTTCCGTCTCTGGTCCACGATAATGTTCGGTTTCACGGTAATGTTCGGTTTCACGGTAATGTTCTGTCTCTGGTCCACGGTAATGTTCTGTCTCTGGTCCACGCTAATGTTCTGTTTCTGTTTCACGGTAATGTTCCGTTTCTGGTCCACGATAATTTTGTGTTTCTGTTTCACGGTAATGTTCCGTTTCTGGTCCACGATAATGTTCTGTTTCTGTTTCACGGTAATGTTCCGTTTCTTGTCCACGATAATGTTCTGTTTCTGTTTCACGGTAATGTTCTGTCTCTGGTCAACGCTAATGTTCTGTTTCTGTTTCACGGTAATGTTCCGTTTCTGGTCCACGATAATGTTGTGTTTCGGTTTCACGGTAATGTTCCGTTTCTGGTCCATGATAATGTTCTGTTTCACGGTAATGTTCCGTTTCTTGTCCACGAGAATTTTGTGTTTTTGTTTCACGATAATGTTCCGTTTCTGGTTCACGATAATGTTCTGTTTCTGTTTCACGGTAATGTTCTGTCTCTGGTCAACGCTAATGTTCTGTTTCTGTTTCACTGTATTGTTCCGTTTCTGGTCCATGATAATGTTCTGTCTCTAGTCCACGGTAATGTTCGATCTCTGGTCCACGATAATGTTCGGTTTCACGGTAATGTTCCGTCTCTGGTCCACGATAATGTTCTGTTTCTGTTTCACGGTAATGTTCCGTTTCTGGTCCACGATAATGTTCTGTTTCTGTTTCACGGTAATGTTCCGTTTCTGGTCCATGATAATGTTCTGTTTCACGGTAATGTTCCGTTTCTGGTCCACGATAATTTTGTGTTTTTGTTTCACGGTAATGTTCCGTTTCTGGTCCACGATAATGTTCTGTTTCTGTTTCACGGTAATGTTCTGTCTCTGGTCAACGCTAATGTTCTGTTTCTGTTTCCCTGTATTGTTCCGTTTCTGGTCCATGATAATGTTCTGTCTCTGGTCCACGGTAATGTTCGATCTCTGGTCCACGATAATGCTCGGTTTCACGGTAATGTTCCGTATCTGGTCCACGATAATGCTGTGTTTCTGTTTCACGGCAATGTTCCATTTCTGGTCCACGATAATGTTCTTTTTCGGTTTCACGGTAATGTTCCGTCTCTGGTCCACGTTAATGTTCCGTCTCTGGTCCACGATAATGTTCTGTTTCTGTTTCACGGTAATGTTCCGTTTCTGGTCCACGATAATGTTCTGTTTCTGTTTCACGGTAATGTTCCGTTTCTGGTCCATGATAATGTTCTGTTTCACGGTAATGTTCCGTTTCTGGTCCACGATAATTTTGTGTTTTTGTTTCACGGTAATGTTCCGTTTTTGGTCCACGATAATGTTCTGTTTCTGGTCCACGGTAATGTTCCGTCTCTGGTCCACGATAATGTTCTGTCTCTGGTCCATGATAATGTTCCGTTTCTGGTCCACGATAATGTTCTGTTTCGGTTTCACGTTAATGTTCTGTCTCTGGTCCACGGTAATGTTCTGTCTCTGGTCCACGGTAATGTTCTGTCTCTGGTCCACAGTAATGTTCCGTTTCTGGTCCACGATAATGTTGTGTTTCTTTTTCACGGCAATGTTCCATTTCTGGTCCAAGATAATGTTCTGTTTCCGTTTCACGGTAATGTTCTGTCTCTGGTCAACGGTAATGTTCTGTTTCTGTTTCACGGTAATGTTCCGTCTCTGGTCCACGATAATGTTCGGTTTCACGGTAATGTTCGGTTTCACGGTAATGTTCTGTCTCTGGTCCACGGTAATGTTCTGTCTCTGGTCCACGGTAATGTTCGGTTTCACGATAATGTTCCGTTTCTGGTCCACGATAATGTTCTGTTTAGGTTTCACGGTAATGTTCTGTCTCTGGTCCACGATAATGTTCTGTCTTTGGTCCACGGTAATGTTCCGTTTTTGGTCCACGATAATGTTCTGTTTCGGCTTCATGGTAACGTTCCGTCTCTGGTCCACGGTAATGTTCCGTCTCTGTTTCACGGTAATGTTCCGTTTCTGGTCCATGATAATGTTCTGTTTCACGGTAATGTTCTGTCTCTGGTCCACGCTAATGTTGTGTTTCTGTTTCACGGTAATGTTCCGTTTCTGGTCCACGATAATGTTCTGTTTCGGTTTCACGGTAATGTTCTGTCTCTTGTCCACGATAATGTTCTGTCTCTGGTCCACGGTAATGTTCCGTTTCTGTTTCACGGTAATGTTCCGTTTCTGGTCCACGATAATGTTCTGTTTCGGTTTCACGGTAATGTTCTGTCTCTGGTCCACGATAATGTTCGGTTTCACGGTAATGTTCCGTCTCTGGTCCACGATAATTTTGTGTTTCTGTTTCACGGTAATGTTCCGTTTCTGGTCCACGATAATGTTCTGTTTCGGTTTCACGGTAATGTTCTGTGTCTGGTCCGAGGTAATGTTCTGTCTCTGGTCCACGATGATGTTCGGTTTCACGGTAATGTTCCGTCTCTGGTCCACGATAATGTTCCGTCTTTGGTCCGCGATAATGTTCTGTCTCTGGTACATGATAATGTTCCGTTTCTGGTCCACGATAATGTTCTGTTTCGGTTTCACGGTAATGTTCTGTCTCTGGTCCACGGTAATGTTCTGTCTCTGGTCCACGGTAATGTTCTGTTTCTGTTTCACGGTAATGTTCCGTTTCTGGTCCACGATAATGTTGTGTTTCTTTTTCACGGTAATGTTCCGTTTCTGGTCCACGATAATGTTGTGTTTCTGTTTCACGGTAATGTTCCGTCTCTGGTCCACGATAATGTTCGGTTTCACGATAATGTTCCGTTTCTGTTCCATGATAATGTTCTGTTTAGGTTTCACGGTAATGTTCTGTCTCTGGTCCACGATAATGTTCCGTCTCTGGTCCACGATAATGTTCCGTCTCTGGTCCACGATAATGTTCTGTCTCTGGTCCACAATAATGTTCCGTTTCTGGTCCACGATAATGTTCTGTTTCGGTTTCACGGTAATGTTCTGTCTCTGGTCCACGGTAATGTTCTGTCTCTGGTCCACGATAATGTTGTGTTTCTTTTTCACGGCAATGTTCCATTTCTGGTCCACGATAATGTTCTGTTTCCGTTTCACGGTAATGTTCTGTCTCTGGTCAACGGTAATGTTCTGTTTCTGTTTCACGGTAATGTTCCGTCTCTGGTCCACGATAATGTTCGGTTTCACGGTAATGTTCGGTTTCACGGTAATGTTCTGTCTCTGGTCCACGGTAATGTTCTGTCTCTGGTCCACGCTAATGTTCTGTTTCTGTTTCACGGTAATGTTCCGTTTCTGGTCCACGATAATTTTGTGTTTCTGTTTCACGGTAATGTTCCGTTTCTGGTCCACGATAATGTTCTGTTTCTGTTTCACGGTAATGTTCCGTTTCTTGTCCACGATAATGTTCTGTTTCTGTTTCACGGTAATGTTCTGTCTCTGGTCAACGCTAATGTTCTGTTTCTGTTTCACGGTAATGTTCCGTTTCTGGTCCACGATAATGTTGTGTTTCGGTTTCACGGTAATGTTCCGTTTCTGGTCCATGATAATGTTCTGTTTCACGGTAATGTTCCGTTTCTTGTCCACGAGAATTTTGTGTTTTTGTTTCACGATAATGTTCCGTTTCTGGTTCACGATAATGTTCTGTTTCTGTTTCACGGTAATGTTCTGTCTCTGGTCAACGCTAATGTTCTGTTTCTGTTTCACTGTATTGTTCCGTTTCTGGTCCATGATAATGTTCTGTCTCTAGTCCACGGTAATGTTCGATCTCTGGTCCACGATAATGTTCGGTTTCACGGTAATGTTCCGTCTCTGGTCCACGATAATGTTCTGTTTCTGTTTCACGGTAATGTTCCGTTTCTGGTCCACGATAATGTTCTGTTTCTGTTTCACGGTAATGTTCCGTTTCTGGTCCATGATAATGTTCTGTTTCACGGTAATGTTCCGTTTCTGGTCCACGATAATTTTGTGTTTTTGTTTCACGGTAATGTTCCGTTTCTGGTCCACGATAATGTTCTGTTTCTGTTTCACGGTAATGTTCTGTCTCTGGTCAACGCTAATGTTCTGTTTCTGTTTCCCTGTATTGTTCCGTTTCTGGTCCATGATAATGTTCTGTCTCTGGTCCACGGTAATGTTCGATCTCTGGTCCACGATAATGCTCGGTTTCACGGTAATGTTCCGTATCTGGTCCACGATAATGCTGTGTTTCTGTTTCACGGCAATGTTCCATTTCTGGTCCACGATAATGTTCTTTTTCGGTTTCACGGTAATGTTCCGTCTCTGGTCCACGTTAATGTTCCGTCTCTGGTCCACGATAATGTTCTGTTTCTGTTTCACGGTAATGTTCCGTTTCTGGTCCACGATAATGTTCTGTTTCTGTTTCACGGTAATGTTCCGTTTCTGGTCCATGATAATGTTCTGTTTCACGGTAATGTTCCGTTTCTGGTCCACGATAATTTTGTGTTTTTGTTTCACGGTAATGTTCCGTTTTTGGTCCACGATAATGTTCTGTTTCTGGTCCACGGTAATGTTCCGTCTCTGGTCCACGATAATGTTCTGTCTCTGGTCCATGATAATGTTCCGTTTCTGGTCCACGATAATGTTCTGTTTCGGTTTCACGTTAATGTTCTGTCTCTGGTCCACGGTAATGTTCTGTCTCTGGTCCACGGTAATGTTCTGTCTCTGGTCCACAGTAATGTTCCGTTTCTGGTCCACGATAATGTTGTGTTTCTTTTTCACGGCAATGTTCCATTTCTGGTCCAAGATAATGTTCTGTTTCCGTTTCACGGTAATGTTCTGTCTCTGGTCAACGGTAATGTTCTGTTTCTGTTTCACGGTAATGTTCCGTCTCTGGTCCACGATAATGTTCGGTTTCACGGTAATGTTCGGTTTCACGGTAATGTTCTGTCTCTGGTCCACGGTAATGTTCTGTCTCTGGTCCACGGTAATGTTCGGTTTCACGATAATGTTCCGTTTCTGGTCCACGATAATGTTCTGTTTAGGTTTCACGGTAATGTTCTGTCTCTGGTCCACGATAATGTTCTGTCTTTGGTCCACGGTAATGTTCCGTTTTTGGTCCACGATAATGTTCTGTTTCGGCTTCATGGTAACGTTCCGTCTCTGGTCCACGGTAATGTTCCGTCTCTGTTTCACGGTAATGTTCCGTTTCTGGTCCATGATAATGTTCTGTTTCACGGTAATGTTCTGTCTCTGGTCCACGCTAATGTTGTGTTTCTGTTTCACGGTAATGTTCCGTTTCTGGTCCACGATAATGTTCTGTTTCGGTTTCACGGTAATGTTCTGTCTCTTGTCCACGATAATGTTCTGTCTCTGGTCCACGGTAATGTTCCGTTTCTGTTTCACGGTAATGTTCCGTTTCTGGTCCACGATAATGTTCTGTTTCGGTTTCACGGTAATGTTCTGTCTCTGGTCCACGATAATGTTCGGTTTCACGGTAATGTTCCGTCTCTGGTCCACGATAATTTTGTGTTTCTGTTTCACGGTAATGTTCCGTTTCTGGTCCACGATAATGTTCTGTTTCGGTTTCACGGTAATGTTCTGTGTCTGGTCCGAGGTAATGTTCTGTCTCTGGTCCACGATGATGTTCGGTTTCACGGTAATGTTCCGTCTCTGGTCCACGATAATGTTCCGTCTTTGGTCCGCGATAATGTTCTGTCTCTGGTACATGATAATGTTCCGTTTCTGGTCCACGATAATGTTCTGTTTCGGTTTCACGGTAATGTTCTGTCTCTGGTCCACGGTAATGTTCTGTCTCTGGTCCACGGTAATGTTCTGTTTCTGTTTCACGGTAATGTTCCGTTTCTGGTCCACGATAATGTTGTGTTTCTTTTTCACGGTAATGTTCCGTTTCTGGTCCACGATAATGTTGTGTTTCTGTTTCACGGTAATGTTCCGTCTCTGGTCCACGATAATGTTCGGTTTCACGATAATGTTCCGTTTCTGTTCCATGATAATGTTCTGTTTAGGTTTCACGGTAATGTTCTGTCTCTGGTCCACGATAATGTTCCGTCTCTGGTCCACGATAATGTTCCGTCTCTGGTCCACGATAATGTTCTGTCTCTGGTCCACAATAATGTTCCGTTTCTGGTCCACGATAATGTTCTGTTTCGGTTTCACGGTAATGTTCTGTCTCTGGTCCACGGTAATGTTCTGTCTCTGGTCCACGATAATGTTGTGTTTCTTTTTCACGGCAATGTTCCATTTCTGGTCCACGATAATGTTCTGTTTCCGTTTCACGGTAATGTTCTGTCTCTGGTCAACGGTAATGTTCTGTTTCTGTTTCACGGTAATGTTCCGTCTCTGGTCCACGATAATGTTCGGTTTCACGGTAATGTTCGGTTTCACGGTAATGTTCTGTCTCTGGTCCACGGTAATGTTCTGTCTCTGGTCCACGCTAATGTTCTGTTTCTGTTTCACGGTAATGTTCCGTTTCTGGTCCACGATAATTTTGTGTTTCTGTTTCACGGTAATGTTCCGTTTCTGGTCCACGATAATGTTCTGTTTCTGTTTCACGGTAATGTTCCGTTTCTTGTCCACGATAATGTTCTGTTTCTGTTTCACGGTAATGTTCTGTCTCTGGTCAACGCTAATGTTCTGTTTCTGTTTCACTGTAATGTTCCGTTTCTGGTCCATGATAATGTTCTGTCTCTGGTCCACGGTAATGTTCGATCTCTGGTCCACGATATTGTTCGGTTTCACGGTAATGTTCCGTCTCTGGTCCACGATAATGTTCTGTTTCTGTTTCACGGTAATGTTCCGTTTCTGGTCCACGATAATTTTGTGTTTCTGTTTCACGGTAATGTTCCGTTTCTGGTCCACGATAATGTTCTGTTTCTGTTTCACGGTAATGTTACGTTTCTGGTCCACGATAATGTTCTTTTTTGGTTTCACGGTAATGTTCCGTCTCTGGGCCACGGTAATGTTCCGTCTCTGGTCCACGATAATGTTCTGTTTCTGTTTCACGGTAATGTTCCGTTTCTGGTCCATGATAATTTTGTGTTTCACGGTAATGTTCTGTCTCTGGTCCACGCTAATGTTCTGTTTCTGTTTCACGGTAATGTTCCGTTTCTGGTCCACGATAATGTTGTGTTTCGGTTTCACGGTAATGTTCCGTTTCTGGTCCACGATAATGTCCTTTTTTGGTTTCACGGTAATGTTCCGTCTCTGGTCCACGGTAATGTTCCGTCTCTGGTCCACGATAATGTTCTGTTACTGTTTCACGGTAATGTACCGTTTCTGGTCCATGATAATTTTTCTGTCTCTGGTCCACGCTAATGTTCTGTTTCTTTTTCAGGGTAATGTTCCGTTTCTGGTACACGATAATGTTCTGTTTCTGTTTCACGGCAATGTTCCGTTTCTGGTCCACGATAATGTTCTGTTTCTGTTTAACGGTAATGTTCCGTTTCTGGTCCATGATAATGTTCTGTTTCACGGTAATGTTCCGTTTCTGGTCCACGATAAATTTGTGTTTTTGTTTCACGGTAATGTTCCGTTTCTGGTCCACGATAATGTTCTGTTTCTAATTCACGGTAATGTTCCGTTTCTGGTCCACGATAATGTTTTGTTTCGGTTTCACGGTAATGTTCCGTTTCTGGTCCACGATAATGTTCTTTTTCGGTTTAACGGTAATGTTCCGTCTCTGGTCCACGATAATGTTGTGTTTCTGTTTCACGGTAATGTTCCGTTTCTGGTCCATGATAATTTTCTGTTTCACGGTAATGTTCTGTCTCTGGTCAACGGTAATGTTCTGTTTCTGTTTCACGGTAATGTTCCGTCTCTGGTCCACGATAATGTTCGGTTTCACGGTAATGTTCGGTTTCACGGTAATGTTCTGTCTCTGGTCCACGGTAATGTTCTGTCTCTTGTCCACGGTAATGTTCGGTTTCACGATAATGTTCCGTTTCTGGTCCACGATAATGTTCTGTTTAGGTTTCACGGTAATGTTCTGTCTCTGGTCCACGATAATGTTCTGTCTTTGGTCCACGGTAATGTTCTGTTTTTGGTCCACGATAATGTTCTGTTTCTAATTCACGGTAATGTTCTGTTTCTGTTTCACGGTAATGTTCCGTTTCTGGTCCACGATAATGTTGTGTTTCTTTTTCACGGTAATGTTCCGTTTCTGGTCCACGATAATGTTGTGTTTCTGTTTCACGGTAATGTTCCGTCTCTGGTCCACGATAATGTTCGGTTTCACGATAATGTTCCGTTTCTGTTCCATGATAATGTTCTGTTTAGGTTTCACGGTAATGTTCTGTCTCTGGTCCACGATAATGTTCCGTCTCTGGTCCACGATAATGTTCCGTCTCTGGTCCACGATAATGTTCTGTCTCTGGTCCACAATAATGTTCCGTTTCTGGTCCACGATAATGTTCTGTTTCGGTTTCACGGTAATGTTCTGTCTCTGGTCCACGGTAATGTTCTGTCTCTGGTCCACGATAATGTTGTGTTTCTTTTTCACGGCAATGTTCCATTTCTGATCCACGATAATGTTCTGTTTCCGTTTCACGGTAATGTTCTGTCTCTGGTCAACGGTAATGTTCTGTTTCTGTTTCACGGTAATGTTCCGTCTCTGGTCCACGATAATGTTCGGTTTCACGGTAATGTTCGGTTTCACGGTAATGTTCTGTCTCTGGTCCACGGTAATGTTCTGTCTCTGGTCCACGCTAATGTTCTGTTTCTGTTTCACGGTAATGTTCCGTTTCTGGTCCACGATAATTTTGTGTTTCTGTTTCACGGTAATGTTCCGTTTCTGGTCCACGATAATGTTCTGTTTCTGTTTCACGGTAATGTTCCGTTTCTTGTCCACGATAATGTTCTGTTTCTGTTTCACGGTAATGTTCTGTCTCTGGTCAACGCTAATGTTCTGTTTCTGTTTCACTGTAATGTTCCGTTTCTGGTCCATGATAATGTTCTGTCTCTGGTCCACGGTAATGTTCGATCTCTGGTCCACGATATTGTTCGGTTTCAAGGTAATGTTCCGTCTCTGGTCCACGATAATGTTCTGTTTCTGTTTCACGGTAATGTTCCGTTTCTGGTCCACGATAATTTTGTGTTTCTGTTTCACGGTAATGTTCCGTTTCTGGTCCACGATAATGTTCTGTTTCTGTTTCACGGTAATGTTACGTTTCTGGTCCACGATAATGTTCTTTTTTGGTTTCACGGTAATGTTCCGTCTCTGGGCCACGGTAATGTTCCGTCTCTGGTCCACGATAATGTTCTGTTTCTGTTTCACGGTAATGTTCCGTTTCTGGTCCATGATAATTTTGTGTTTCACGGTAATGTTCTGTCTCTGGTCCACGCTAATGTTCTGTTTCTGTTTCACGGTAATGTTCCGTTTCTGGTCCACGATAATGTTGTGTTTCGGTTTCACGGTAATGTTCCGTTTCTGGTCCACGATAATGTCCTTTTTTGGTTTCACGGTAATGTTCCGTCTCTGGTCCACGGTAATGTTCCGTCTCTGGTCCACGATAATGTTCTGTTACTGTTTCACGGTAATGTACCGTTTCTGGTCCATGATAATTTTTCTGTCTCTGGTCCACGCTAATGTTCTGTTTCTTTTTCAGGGTAATGTTCCGTTTCTGGTCCACGATAATGTTCTGTTTCTGTTTCACGGCAATGTTCCGTTTCTGGTCCACGATAATGTTCTGTTTCTGTTTAACGGTAATGTTCCGTTTCTGGTCCATGATAATGTTCTGTTTCACGGTAATGTTCCGTTTCTGGTCCACGATAAATTTGTGTTTTTGTTTCACGGTAATGTTCCGTTTCTGGTCCACGATAATGTTCTGTTTCTAATTCACGGTAATGTTCCGTTTCTGGTCCACGATAATGTTTTGTTTCGGTTTCACGGTAATGTTCCGTTTCTGGTCCACGATAATGTTCTTTTTCGGTTTAACGGTAATGTTCCGTCTCTGGTCCACGATAATGTTGTGTTTCTGTTTCACGGTAATGTTCCGTTTCTGGTCCATGATAATTTTCTGTTTCACGGTAATGTTCTGTCTCTGGTCCACGCTAATGTTCTGTTTCTGTTTCACGGTAATGTTCCGTTTCTGGTCCATGATAATTTTCTGTTTCACGGTAATGTTCTGTCTCTTGTCCACGCTAATGTTCTGTTTCTGTTTCACGGTAATGTTCCGTTTCTGGTCCACGATAATGTTGTGTTTCTGTTTCACGGTAATTTTCCGTTTCTGGTCCACGATAATGTTCTTTTTCTGTTTCACGGTAATGTTCCGTTTCTGGTCCACGATAATGTTCTGTTTCTGTTTCACGGTAATGTTCCGTTTCTGGTCCATGATAATGTTCTGTTTCACGGTAATGTTCCGTTTCTGGTCCACGATAATGTTGTGTTTCTGTTTCACGGTAATGTTCCGTTTCTGGTCCACGATAATGTTCTGTTTCTGTTTCACGGTAATGTTCCGTTTCTGGTCCACGATAATGTTGTGTTTCGGTTTCACGGTAATGTTCCGTTTCTGGTCCATGATAATGTTCTGTTTCACGGTAATGTTCCGTTTCTTGTCCACGAGAATTTTGTGTTTTTGTTTCACGATAATGTTCCGTTTCTGGTTCACGATAATGTTCTGTTTCTGTTTCACGGTAATGTTCTGTCTCTGGTCAACGCTAATGTTCTGTTTCTGTTTCACTGTAATGTTCCGTTTCTGGTCCATGATAATGTTCTGTCTCTGGTCCACGGTAATGTTCGATCTCTGGTCCACGATATTGTTCGGTTTCACGGTAATGTTCCGTCTCTGGTCCACGATAATGTTCTGTTTCTGTTTCACGGTAATGTTCCGTTTCTGGTCCACGATAATTTTGTGTTTCTGTTTCACGGTAATGTTCCGTTTCTGGTCCACGATAATGTTCTGTTTCTGTTTCACGGTAATGTTACGTTTCTGGTCCACGATAATGTTCTTTTTTGGTTTCACGGTAATGTTCCGTCTCTGGGCCACGGTAATGTTCCGTCTCTGGTCCACGATAATGTTCTGTTTCTGTTTCACGGTAATGTTCCGTTTCTGGTCCATGATAATTTTGTGTTTCACGGTAATGTTCTGTCTCTGGTCCACGCTAATGTTCTGTTTCTGTTTCACGGTAATGTTCCGTTTCTGGTCCACGATAATGTTGTGTTTCGGTTTCACGGTAATGTTCCGTTTCTGGTCCACGATAATGTCCTTTTTTGGTTTCACGGTAATGTTCCGTCTCTGGTCCACGGTAATGTTCCGTCTCTGGTCCACGATAATGTTCTGTTACTGTTTCACGGTAATGTACCGTTTCTGGTCCATGATAATTTTTCTGTCTCTGGTCCACGCTAATGTTCTGTTTCTTTTTCAGGGTAATGTTCCGTTTCTGGTCCACGATAATGTTCTGTTTCTGTTTCACGGCAATGTTCCGTTTCTGGTCCACGATAATGTTCTGTTTCTGTTTAACGGTAATGTTCCGTTTCTGGTCCATGATAATGTTCTGTTTCACGGTAATGTTCCGTTTCTGGTCCACGATAAATTTGTGTTTTTGTTTCACGGTAATGTTCCGTTTCTGGTCCACGATAATGTTCTGTTTCTAATTCACGGTAATGTTCCGTTTCTGGTCCACGATAATGTTTTGTTTCGGTTTCACGGTAATGTTCCGTTTCTGGTCCACGATAATGTTCTTTTTCGGTTTAACGGTAATGTTCCGTCTCTGGTCCACGATAATGTTGTGTTTCTGTTTCACGGTAATGTTCCGTTTCTGGTCCATGATAATTTTCTGTTTCACGGTAATGTTCTGTCTCTGGTCCACGCTAATGTTCTGTTTCTGTTTCACGGTAATGTTCCGTTTCTGGTCCATGATAATTTTCTGTTTCACGGTAATGTTCTGTCTCTTGTCCACGCTAATGTTCTGTTTCTGTTTCACGGTAATGTTCCGTTTCTGGTCCACGATAATGTTGTGTTTCTGTTTCACGGTAATTTTCCGTTTCTGGTCCACGATAATGTTCTTTTTCTGTTTCACGGTAATGTTCCGTTTCTGGTCCACGATAATGTTCTGTTTCTGTTTCACGGTAATGTTCCGTTTCTGGTCCATGAAAATGTTCTGTTTCACGGTAATGTTCCGTTTCTGGTCCACGATAATGTTGTGTTTCTGTTTCACGGTAATGTTCCGTTTCTGGTCCACGATAATGTTCTGTTTCTGTTTCACGGTAATGTTCCGTTTCTGGTCCACGATAATGTTGTGTTTCGGTTTCACGGTAATGTTCCGTTTCTGGTCCATGATAATGTTCTGTTTCACGGTAATGTTCCGTTTCTTGTCCACGAGAATTTTGTGTTTTTGTTTCACGATAATGTTCCGTTTCTGGTTCACGATAATGTTCTGTTTCTGTTTCACGGTAATGTTCTGTCTCTGGTCAACGCTAATGTTCTGTTTCTGTTTCACTGTATTGTTCCGTTTCTGGTCCATGATAATGTTCTGTCTCTAGTCCACGGTAATGTTCGATCTCTGGTCAACGATAATGTTCGGTTTCACGGTAATGTTCCGTCTCTGGTCCACGATAATGTTGTGTTTCGGTTTCATGGTAATGTTCCGTTTCTTGTCCACGATAATGTTCTTTTTCGGTTTCACGGTAATGTTCCGTCTCTGGTCCACGGTAATGTTCCGTCTCTGGTCCACGATAATGTTCTGTTTCTGTTTCACGGTAATGTTCCGTTTCTGGTCCACGATAATTTTGTGTTTCTGTTTCACGGTAATGTTCCGTTTCTGGTCCATGATAATGTTCTGTTTCTTGGTAATGTTCCGTTTCTGGTCCACGATAATGTTGTGTTTCTGTTTCACGGTAATGTTCCGTTTCTTGTCCACGATAATGTTCTGTTTCTGTTTCACGGTAATGTTCCGTTTCTGGTCCACGATAATGTTGTGTTTCGGTTTCACGGTAATGTTCCGTTTCTGGTCCATGATAATGTTCTGTTTCACGGTAATGTTCCGTTTCTTGTCCACGAGAATTTTGTGTTTTTGTTTCACGATAATGTTCCGTTTCTGGTTCACGATAATGTTCTGTTTCTGTTTCACGGTAATGTTCTGTCTCTGGTCAACGCTAATGTTCTGTTTCTGTTTCACTGTATTGTTCCGTTTCTGGTCCATGATAATGTTCTGTCTCTAGTCCACGGTAATGTTCGATCTCTGGTCCACGATAATGTTCGGTTTCACGGTAATGTTCCGTCTCTGGTCCACGATAATGTTCTGTTTCTGTTTCACGGTAATGTTCCGTTTCTGGTCCACGATAATGTTCTGTTTCTGTTTCACGGTAATGTTCCGTTTCTGGTCCATGATAATGTTCTGTTTCACGGTAATGTTCCGTTTCTGGTCCACGATAATTTTGTGTTTTTGTTTCACGGTAATGTTCCGTTTCTGGTCCACGATAATGTTCTGTTTTTGTTTCACGGTAATGTTCTGTCTCTGGTCAACGCTAATGTTCTGTTTCTGTTTCCCTGTATTGTTCCGTTTCTGGTCCATGATAATGTTCTGTCTCTGGTCCACGGTAATGTTCGATCTCTGGTCCACGATAATGCTCGGTTTCACGGTAATGTTCCGTATCTGGTCCACGATAATGCTGTGTTTCTGTTTCACGGCAATGTTCCATTTCTGGTCCACGATAATGTTCTTTTTCGGTTTCACGGTAATGTTCCGTCTCTGGTCCACGGTAATGTTCCGTCTCTGGTCCACGATAATGTTCTGTTTCTGTTTCACGGTAATGTTCCGTTTCTGGTCCACGATAATTTTGTGTTTCTGTTTCACGGTAATGTTCCGTTTCTGGTCCACGATAATGTTCTGTTTCTGTTTCACGGTAATTTTCCGTTTCTGGTCCACGATAATGTTCTTTTTCTGTTTCACGGTAATGTTCCGTTTCTGGTCCACGATAATGTTGTGTTTCGGTTTCATGGTAATGTTCCGTTTCTTGTCCACGATAATGTTCTTTTTCGGTTTCACGGTAATGTTCCGTCTCTGGTCCACGGTAATGTTCCGTCTCTGGTCCACGATAATGTTCTGTTTCTGTTTCACGGTAATGTTCCGTTTCTGGTCCACGATAATGTTGTGTTTCTGTTTCACGGTAATTTTCCGTTTCTGGTCCACGATAATGTTCTGTTTCTGTTTCACGGTAATGTTCCGTTTCTGGTCCACGATAATGTTGTGTTTCGGTTTCACGGTAATGTTCCGTTTCTGGTCCATGATAATGTTCTGTTTCACGGTAATGTTCCGTTTCTTGTCCACGAGAATTTTGTGTTTTTGTTTCACGATAATGTTCCGTTTCTGGTTCACGATAATGTTCTGTTTCTGTTTCACGGTAATGTTCTGTCTCTGGTCAACGCTAATGTTCTGTTTCTGTTTCACTGTATTGTTCCGTTTCTGGTCCATGATAATGTTCTGTCTCTAGTCCACGGTAATGTTCGATCTCTGGTCCACGATAATGTTCGGTTTCACGGTAATGTTCCGTCTCTGGTCCACGATAATGTTCTGTTTCTGTTTCACGGTAATGTTCCGTTTCTGGTCCACGATAATGTTCTGTTTCTGTTTCACGGTAATGTTCCGTTTCTGGTCCATGATAATGTTCTGTTTCACGGTAATGTTCCGTTTCTGGTCCACGATAATTTTGTGTTTTTGTTTCACGGTAATGTTCCGTTTCTGGTCCACGATAATGTTCTGTTTCTGTTTCACGGTAATGTTCTGTCTCTGGTCAACGCTAATGTTCTGTTTCTGTTTCCCTGTATTGTTCCGTTTCTGGTCCATGATAATGTTCTGTCTCTGGTCCACGGTAATGTTCGATCTCTGGTCCACGATAATGCTCGGTTTCACGGTAATGTTCCGTATCTGGTCCACGATAATGCTGTGTTTCTGTTTCACGGCAATGTTCCATTTCTGGTCCACGATAATGTTCTTTTTCGGTTTCACGGTAATGTTCCGTCTCTGGTCCACGTTAATGTTCCGTCTCTGGTCCACGATAATGTTCTGTTTCTGTTTCACGGTAATGTTCCGTTTCTGGTCCACGATAATGTTCTGTTTCTGTTTCACGGTAATGTTCCGTTTCTGGTCCATGATAATGTTCTGTTTCACGGTAATGTTCCGTTTCTGGTCCACGATAATTTTGTGTTTTTGTTTCACGGTAATGTTCCGTTTTTGGTCCACGATAATGTTCTGTTTCTGGTCCACGGTAATGTTCCGTCTCTGGTCCACGATAATGTTCTGTCTCTGGTCCATGATAATGTTCCGTTTCTGGTCCACGATAATGTTCTGTTTCGGTTTCACGTTAATGTTCTGTCTCTGGTCCACGGTAATGTTCTGTCTCTGGTCCACGTTAATGTTCTGTCTCTGGTCCACAGTAATGTTCCGTTTCTGGTCCACGATAATGTTGTGTTTCTTTTTCACGGCAATGTTCCATTTCTGGTCCAAGATAATGTTCTGTTTCCGTTTCACGGTAATGTTCTGTCTCTGGTCAACGGTAATGTTCTGTTTCTGTTTCACGGTAATGTTCCGTCTCTGGTCCACGATAATGTTCGGTTTCACGGTAATGTTCGGTTTCACGGTAATGTTCTGTCTCTGGTCCACGGTAATGTTCTGTCTCTGGTCCACGGTAATGTTCGGTTTCACGATAATGTTCCGTTTCTGGTCCACGATAATGTTCTGTTTAGGTTTCACGGTAATGTTCTGTCTCTGGTCCACGATAATGTTCTGTCTTTGGTCCACGGTAATGTTCCGTTTTTGGTCCACGATAATGTTCTGTTTCGGCTTCATGGTAACGTTCCGTCTCTGGTCCACGGTAATGTTCCGTCTCTGTTTCACGGTAATGTTCCGTTTCTGGTCCATGATAATGTTCTGTTTCACGGTAATGTTCTGTCTCTGGTCCACGCTAATGTTGTGTTTCTGTTTCACGGTAATGTTCCGTTTCTGGTCCACGATAATGTTCTGTTTCGGTTTCACGGTAATGTTCTGTCTCTTGTCCACGATAATGTTCTGTCTCTGGTCCACGGTAATGTTCCGTTTCTGTTTCACGGTAATGTTCCGTTTCTGGTCCACGATAATGTTCTGTTTCGGTTTCACGGTAATGTTCTGTCTCTGGTCCACGATAATGTTCGGTTTCACGGTAATGTTCCGTCTCTGGTCCACGATAATTTTGTGTTTCTGTTTCACGGTAATGTTCCGTTTCTGGTCCACGATAATGTTCTGTTTCGGTTTCACGGTAATGTTCTGTGTCTGGTCCGAGGTAATGTTCTGTCTCTGGTCCACGATGATGTTCGGTTTCACGGTAATGTTCCGTCTCTGGTCCACGATAATGTTCCGTCTTTGGTCCGCGATAATGTTCTGTCTCTGGTACATGATAATGTTCCGTTTCTGGTCCACGATAATGTTCTGTTTCGGTTTCACGGTAATGTTCTGTCTCTGGTCCACGGTAATGTTCTGTCTCTGGTCCACGGTAATGTTCTGTTTCTGTTTCACGGTAATGTTCCGTTTCTGGTCCACGATAATGTTGTGTTTCTTTTTCACGGTAATGTTCCGTTTCTGGTCCACGATAATGTTGTGTTTCTGTTTCACGGTAATGTTCCGTCTCTGGTCCACGATAATGTTCGGTTTCACGATAATGTTCCGTTTCTGTTCCATGATAATGTTCTGTTTAGGTTTCACGGTAATGTTCTGTCTCTGGTCCACGATAATGTTCCGTCTCTGGTCCACGATAATGTTCCGTCTCTGGTCCACGATAATGTTCTGTCTCTGGTCCACAATAATGTTCCGTTTCTGGTCCACGATAATGTTCTGTTTCGGTTTCACGGTAATGTTCTGTCTCTGGTCCACGGTAATGTTCTGTCTCTGGTCCACGATAATGTTGTGTTTCTTTTTCACGGCAATGTTCCATTTCTGGTCCACGATAATGTTCTGTTTCCGTTTCACGGTAATGTTCTGTCTCTGGTCAACGGTAATGTTCTGTTTCTGTTTCACGGTAATGTTCCGTCTCTGGTCCACGATAATGTTCGGTTTCACGGTAATGTTCGGTTTCACGGTAATGTTCTGTCTCTGGTCCACGGTAATGTTCTGTCTCTGGTCCACGCTAATGTTCTGTTTCTGTTTCACGGTAATGTTCCGTTTCTGGTCCACGATAATTTTGTGTTTCTGTTTCACGGTAATGTTCCGTTTCTGGTCCACGATAATGTTCTGTTTCTGTTTCACGGTAATGTTCCGTTTCTTGTCCACGATAATGTTCTGTTTCTGTTTCACGGTAATGTTCTGTCTCTGGTCAACGCTAATGTTCTGTTTCTGTTTCACTGTAATGTTCCGTTTCTGGTCCATGATAATGTTCTGTCTCTGGTCCACGGTAATGTTCGATCTCTGGTCCACGATATTGTTCGGTTTCACGGTAATGTTCCGTTTCTGGTCCACGATAATTTTGTGTTTCTGTTTCACGGTAATGTTCCGTTTCTGGTCCACGATAATGTTCTGTTTCTGTTTCACGGTAATTTTCCGTTTCTGGTCCACGATAATGTTCTTTTTCTGTTTCACGGTAATGTTCCGTTTCTGGTCCACGATAATGTTGTGTTTCGGTTTCATGGTAATGTTCCGTTTCTTGTCCACGATAATGTTCTTTTTCGGTTTCACGGTAATGTTCCGTCTCTGGTCCACGGTAATGTTCCGTCTCTGGTCCACGATAATGTTCTGTTTCTGTTTCACGGTAATGTTCCGTTTCTGGTCCACGATAATGTTGTGTTTCTGTTTCACGGTAATTTTCCGTTTCTGGTCCACGATAATGTTCTTTTTCTGTTTCACGGTAATGTTCCGTTTCTGGTCCACGATAATGTTGTGTTTCGGTTTCATGGTAATGTTCCGTTTCTTGTCTACGATAATGTTCTTTTTCGGTTTCACGGTAATGTTCCGTCTCTGGTCCACGATAATGTTCTGTTTCTGTTTCACGGTAATGTTCCGTTTCTGGTCCACGATAATGTTCTGTTTCTGTTTCACGGTAATGTTCCGTTTCTGGTCCATGATAATGTTATGTTTCTTGGTAATGTTCCGTTTCTGGTCCACGATAATGTTGTGTTTCTGTTTCACGGTAATGTTCCGTTTCTGGTCCACGATAATGTTCTGTTTCTGTTTCACGGTAATGTTCCGTTTCTGGTCCACGATAATGTTCTGTTTCTGTTTCACGGTAATTTTCCGTTTCTGGTCCACGATAATGTTCTTTTTCTGTTTCACGGTAATGTTCCGTTTCTGGTCCACGATAATGTTGTGTTTCGGTTTCATGGTAATGTTCCGTTTCTTGTCCACGATAATGTTCTTTTTCGGTTTCACGGTAATGTTCCGTCTCTGGTCCACGGTAATGTTCCGTCTCTGGTCCACGATAATGTTCTGTTTCTGTTTCACTGTAATGTTCCGTTTCTGGTCCATGATAATGTTCTGTCTCTGGTCCACGGTAATGTTCGATCTCTGGTCCACGATATTGTTCGGTTTCACGGTAATGTTCCGTTTCTGGTCCACGATAATTTTGTGTTTCTGTTTCACGGTAATGTTCCGTTTCTGGTCCACGATAATGTTCTGTTTCTGTTTCACGGTAATTTTCCGTTTCTGGTCCACGATAATGTTCTTTTTCTGTTTCACGGTAATGTTCCGTTTCTGGTCCACGATAATGTTGTGTTTCGGTTTCATGGTAATGTTCCGTTTCTTGTCCACGATAATGTTCTTTTTCGGTTTCACGGTAATGTTCCGTCTCTGGTCCACGGTAATGTTCCGTCTCTGGTCCACGATAATGTTCTGTTTCTGTTTCACGGTAATGTTCCGTTTCTGGTCCACGATAATGTTGTGTTTCTGTTTCACGGTAATTTTCCGTTTCTGGTCCACGATAATGTTCTTTTTCTGTTTCACGGTAATGTTCCGTTTCTGGTCCACGATAATGTTGTGTTTCGGTTTCATGGTAATGTTCCGTTTCTTGTCTACGATAATGTTCTTTTTCGGTTTCACGGTAATGTTCCGTCTCTGGTCCACGATAATGTTCTGTTTCTGTTTCACGGTAATGTTCCGTTTCTGGTCCACGATAATGTTCTGTTTCTGTTTCACGGTAATGTTCCGTTTCTGGTCCATGATAATGTTATGTTTCTTGGTAATGTTCCGTTTCTGGTCCACGATAATGTTGTGTTTCTGTTTCACGGTAATGTTCCGTTTCTGGTCCACGATAATGTTCTGTTTCTGTTTCACGGTAATGTTCCGTTTCTGGTCCACGATAATGTTGTGTTTCGGTTTCACGGTAATGTTCCGTTTCTGGTCCATGATAATGTTCTGTTTCACGGTAATGTTCCGTTTCTTGTCCACGAGAATTTTGTGTTTTTGTTTCACGATAATGTTCCGTTTCTGGTTCACGATAATGTTCTGTTTCTGTTTCACGGTAATGTTCTGTCTCTGGTCAACGCTAATGTTCTGTTTCTGTTTCACTGTATTGTTCCGTTTCTGGTCCATGATAATGTTCTGTCTCTAGTCCACGGTAATGTTCGATCTCTGGTCCACGATAATGTTCGGTTTCACGGTAATGTTCCGTCTCTGGTCCACGATAATGTTCTGTTTCTGTTTCACGGTAATGTTCCGTTTCTGGTCCACGATAATGTTCTGTTTCTGTTTCACGGTAATGTTCCGTTTCTGGTCCATGATAATGTTCTGTTTCACGGTAATGTTCCGTTTCTGGTCCACGATAATTTTGTGTTTTTGTTTCACGGTAATGTTCCGTTTCTGGTCCACGATAATGTTCTGTTTCTGTTTCACGGTAATGTTCTGTCTCTGGTCAACGCTAATGTTCTGTTTCTGTTTCCCTGTATTGTTCCGTTTCTGGTCCACGGTAATGTTCGATCTCTGGTCCACGATAATGCTCGGTTTCACGGTAATGTTCCGTATCTGGTCCACGATAATGCTGTGTTTCTGTTTCACGGCAATGTTCCATTTCTGGTCCACGATAATGTTCTTTTTCGGTTTCACGGTAATGTTCCGTCTCTGGTCCACGTTAATGTTCCGTCTCTGGTCCACGATAATGTTCTGTTTCTGTTTCACGGTAATGTTCCGTTTCTGGTCCACGATAATGTTCTGTTTCTGTTTCACGGTAATGTTCAGTTTCTGGTCCATGATAATGTTCTGTTTCACGGTAATGTTCCGTTTCTGGTCCACGATAATTTTGTGTTTTTGTTTCACGGTAATGTTCCGTTTTTGGTCCACGATAATGTTCTGTTTCTGGTCCACGGTAATGTTCCGTCTCTGGTCCACGATAATGTTCTGTCTCTGGTCCATGATAATGTTCCGTTTCTGGTCCACGATAATGTTCTGTTTCGGTTTCACGTTAATGTTCTGTCTCTGGTCCACGGTAATGTTCTGTCTCTGGTCCACGTTAATGTTCTGTCTCTGGTCCACAGTAATGTTCCGTTTCTGGTCCACGATAATGTTGTGTTTCTTTTTCACGGCAATGTTCCATTTCTGGTCCAAGATAATGTTCTGTTTCCGTTTCACGGTAATGTTCTGTCTCTGGTCAACGGTAATGTTCTGTTTCTGTTTCACGGTAATGTTCCGTCTCTGGTCCACGATAATGTTCGGTTTCACGGTAATGTTCGGTTTCACGGTAATGTTCTGTCTCTGGTCCACGGTAATGTTCTGTCTCTGGTCCACGGTAATGTTCGGTTTCACGATAATGTTCCGTTTCTGGTCCACGATAATGTTCTGTTTAGGTTTCACGGTAATGTTCTGTCTCTGGTCAACGCTAATGTTCTGTTTCTGTTTCCCTGTATTGTTCCGTTTCTGGTCCATGATAATGTTCTGTCTCTGGTCCACGGTAATGTTCGATCTCTGGTCCACGATAATGCTCGGTTTCACGGTAATGTTCCGTATCTGGTCCACGATAATGCTGTGTTTCTGTTTCACGGCAATGTTCCATTTCTGGTCCACGATAATGTTCTTTTTCGGTTTCACGGTAATGTTCCGTCTCTGGTCCACGTTAATGTTCCGTCTCTGGTCCACGATAATGTTCTGTTTCTGTTTCACGGTAATGTTCCGTTTCTGGTCCACGATAATGTTCTGTTTCTGTTTCACGGTAATGTTCCGTTTCTGGTCCATGATAATGTTCTGTTTCACGGTAATGTTCCGTTTCTGGTCCACGATAATTTTGTGTTTTTGTTTCACGGTAATGTTCCGTTTTTGGTCCACGATAATGTTCTGTTTCTGGTCCACGGTAATGTTCCGTCTCTGGTCCACGATAATGTTCTGTCTCTGGTCCATGATAATGTTCCGTTTCTGGTCCACGATAATGTTCTGTTTCGGTTTCACGTTAATGTTCTGTCTCTGGTCCACGGTAATGTTCTGTCTCTGGTCCACGTTAATGTTCTGTCTCTGGTCCACAGTAATGTTCCGTTTCTGGTCCACGATAATGTTGTGTTTCTTTTTCACGGCAATGTTCCATTTCTGGTCCAAGATAATGTTCTGTTTCCGTTTCACGGTAATGTTCTGTCTCTGGTCAACGGTAATGTTCTGTTTCTGTTTCACGGTAATGTTCCGTCTCTGGTCCACGATAATGTTCGGTTTCACGGTAATGTTCGGTTTCACGGTAATGTTCTGTCTCTGGTCCACGGTAATGTTCTGTCTCTGGTCCACGGTAATGTTCGGTTTCACGATAATGTTCCGTTTCTGGTCCACGATAATGTTCTGTTTAGGTTTCACGGTAATGTTCTGTCTCTGGTCCACGATAATGTTCTGTCTTTGGTCCACGGTAATGTTCCGTTTTTGGTCCACGATAATGTTCTGTTTCGGCTTCATGGTAACGTTCCGTCTCTGGTCCACGGTAATGTTCCGTCTCTGTTTCACGGTAATGTTCCGTTTCTGGTCCATGATAATGTTCTGTTTCACGGTAATGTTCTGTCTCTGGTCCACGCTAATGTTGTGTTTCTGTTTCACGGTAATGTTCCGTTTCTGGTCCACGATAATGTTCTGTTTCGGTTTCACGGTAATGTTCTGTCTCTTGTCCACGATAATGTTCTGTCTCTGGTCCACGGTAATGTTCCGTTTCTGTTTCACGGTAATGTTCCGTTTCTGGTCCACGATAATGTTCTGTTTCGGTTTCACGGTAATGTTCTGTCTCTGGTCCACGATAATGTTCGGTTTCACGGTAATGTTCCGTCTCTGGTCCACGATAATTTTGTGTTTCTGTTTCACGGTAATGTTCCGTTTCTGGTCCACGATAATGTTCTGTTTCGGTTTCACGGTAATGTTCTGTGTCTGGTCCGAGGTAATGTTCTGTCTCTGGTCCACGATGATGTTCGGTTTCACGGTAATGTTCCGTCTCTGGTCCACGATAATGTTCCGTCTTTGGTCCGCGATAATGTTCTGTCTCTGGTACATGATAATGTTCCGTTTCTGGTCCACGATAATGTTCTGTTTCGGTTTCACGGTAATGTTCTGTCTCTGGTCCACGGTAATGTTCTGTCTCTGGTCCACGGTAATGTTCTGTTTCTGTTTCACGGTAATGTTCCGTTTCTGGTCCACGATAATGTTGTGTTTCTTTTTCACGGTAATGTTCCGTTTCTGGTCCACGATAATGTTGTGTTTCTGTTTCACGGTAATGTTCCGTCTCTGGTCCACGATAATGTTCGGTTTCACGATAATGTTCCGTTTCTGTTCCATGATAATGTTCTGTTTAGGTTTCACGGTAATGTTCTGTCTCTGGTCCACGATAATGTTCCGTCTCTGGTCCACGATAATGTTCCGTCTCTGGTCCACGATAATGTTCTGTCTCTGGTCCACAATAATGTTCCGTTTCTGGTCCACGATAATGTTCTGTTTCGGTTTCACGGTAATGTTCTGTCTCTGGTCCACGGTAATGTTCTGTCTCTGGTCCACGATAATGTTGTGTTTCTTTTTCACGGCAATGTTCCATTTCTGGTCCACGATAATGTTCTGTTTCCGTTTCACGGTAATGTTCTGTCTCTGGTCAACGGTAATGTTCTGTTTCTGTTTCACGGTAATGTTCCGTCTCTGGTCCACGATAATGTTCGGTTTCACGGTAATGTTCGGTTTCACGGTAATGTTCTGTCTCTGGTCCACGGTAATGTTCTGTCTCTGGTCCACGCTAATGTTCTGTTTCTGTTTCACGGTAATGTTCCGTTTCTGGTCCACGATAATTTTGTGTTTCTGTTTCACGGTAATGTTCCGTTTCTGGTCCACGATAATGTTCTGTTTCTGTTTCACGGTAATGTTCCGTTTCTTGTCCACGATAATGTTCTGTTTCTGTTTCACGGTAATGTTCTGTCTCTGGTCAACGCTAATGTTCTGTTTCTGTTTCACTGTAATGTTCCGTTTCTGGTCCATGATAATGTTCTGTCTCTGGTCCACGGTAATGTTCGATCTCTGGTCCACGATATTGTTCGGTTTCACGGTAATGTTCCGTTTCTGGTCCACGATAATTTTGTGTTTCTGTTTCACGGTAATGTTCCGTTTCTGGTCCACGATAATGTTCTGTTTCTGTTTCACGGTAATTTTCCGTTTCTGGTCCACGATAATGTTCTTTTTCTGTTTCACGGTAATGTTCCGTTTCTGGTCCACGATAATGTTGTGTTTCGGTTTCATGGTAATGTTCCGTTTCTTGTCCACGATAATGTTCTTTTTCGGTTTCACGGTAATGTTCCGTCTCTGGTCCACGGTAATGTTCCGTCTCTGGTCCACGATAATGTTCTGTTTCTGTTTCACGGTAATGTTCCGTTTCTGGTCCACGATAATGTTGTGTTTCTGTTTCACGGTAATTTTCCGTTTCTGGTCCACGATAATGTTCTTTTTCTGTTTCACGGTAATGTTCCGTTTCTGGTCCACGATAATGTTGTGTTTCGGTTTCATGGTAATGTTCCGTTTCTTGTCTACGATAATGTTCTTTTTCGGTTTCACGGTAATGTTCCGTCTCTGGTCCACGATAATGTTCTGTTTCTGTTTCACGGTAATGTTCCGTTTCTGGTCCACGATAATGTTCTGTTTCTGTTTCACGGTAATGTTCCGTTTCTGGTCCATGATAATGTTATGTTTCTTGGTAATGTTCCGTTTCTGGTCCACGATAATGTTGTGTTTCTGTTTCACGGTAATGTTCCGTTTCTGGTCCACGATAATGTTCTGTTTCTGTTTCACGGTAATGTTCCGTTTCTGGTCCACGATAATGTTCTGTTTCTGTTTCACGGTAATTTTCCGTTTCTGGTCCACGATAATGTTCTTTTTCTGTTTCACGGTAATGTTCCGTTTCTGGTCCACGATAATGTTGTGTTTCGGTTTCATGGTAATGTTCCGTTTCTTGTCCACGATAATGTTCTTTTTCGGTTTCACGGTAATGTTCCGTCTCTGGTCCACGGTAATGTTCCGTCTCTGGTCCACGATAATGTTCTGTTTCTGTTTCACTGTAATGTTCCGTTTCTGGTCCATGATAATGTTCTGTCTCTGGTCCACGGTAATGTTCGATCTCTGGTCCACGATATTGTTCGGTTTCACGGTAATGTTCCGTTTCTGGTCCACGATAATTTTGTGTTTCTGTTTCACGGTAATGTTCCGTTTCTGGTCCACGATAATGTTCTGTTTCTTTTTCACGGTAATTTTCCGTTTCTGGTCCACGATAATGTTCTTTTTCTGTTTCACGGTAATGTTCCGTTTCTGGTCCACGATAATGTTGTGTTTCGGTTTCATGGTAATGTTCCGTTTCTTGTCCACGATAATGTTCTTTTTCGGTTTCACGGTAATGTTCCGTCTCTGGTCCACGGTAATGTTCCGTCTCTGGTCCACGATAATGTTCTGTTTCTGTTTCACGGTAATGTTCCGTTTCTGGTCCACGATAATGTTGTGTTTCTGTTTCACGGTAATTTTCCGTTTCTGGTCCACGATAATGTTCTTTTTCTGTTTCACGGTAATGTTCCGTTTCTGGTCCACGATAATGTTGTGTTTCGGTTTCATGGTAATGTTCCGTTTCTTGTCTACGATAATGTTCTTTTTCGGTTTCACGGTAATGTTCCGTCTCTGGTCCACGATAATGTTCTGTTTCTGTTTCACGGTAATGTTCCGTTTCTGGTCCACGATAATGTTCTGTTTCTGTTTCACGGTAATGTTCCGTTTCTGGTCCATGATAATGTTATGTTTCTTGGTAATGTTCCGTTTCTGGTCCACGATAATGTTGTGTTTCTGTTTCACGGTAATGTTCCGTTTCTGGTCCACGATAATGTTCTGTTTCTGTTTCACGGTAATGTTCCGTTTCTGGTCCACGATAATGTTGTGTTTCGGTTTCACGGTAATGTTCCGTTTCTGGTCCATGATAATGTTCTGTTTCACGGTAATGTTCCGTTTCTTGTCCACGAGAATTTTGTGTTTTTGTTTCACGATAATGTTCCGTTTCTGGTTCACGATAATGTTCTGTTTCTGTTTCACGGTAATGTTCTGTCTCTGGTCAACGCTAATGTTCTGTTTCTGTTTCACTGTATTGTTCCGTTTCTGGTCCATGATAATGTTCTGTCTCTAGTCCACGGTAATGTTCGATCTCTGGTCCACGATAATGTTCGGTTTCACGGTAATGTTCCGTCTCTGGTCCACGATAATGTTCTGTTTCTGTTTCACGGTAATGTTCCGTTTCTGGTCCACGATAATGTTCTGTTTCTGTTTCACGGTAATGTTCCGTTTCTGGTCCATGATAATGTTCTGTTTCACGGTAATGTTCCGTTTCTGGTCCACGATAATTTTGTGTTTTTGTTTCACGGTAATGTTCCGTTTCTGGTCCACGATAATGTTCTGTTTCTGTTTCACGGTAATGTTCTGTCTCTGGTCAACGCTAATGTTCTGTTTCTGTTTCCCTGTATTGTTCCGTTTCTGGTCCACGGTAATGTTCGATCTCTGGTCCACGATAATGCTCGGTTTCACGGTAATGTTCCGTATCTGGTCCACGATAATGCTGTGTTTCTGTTTCACGGCAATGTTCCATTTCTGGTCCACGATAATGTTCTTTTTCGGTTTCACGGTAATGTTCCGTCTCTGGTCCACGTTAATGTTCCGTCTCTGGTCCACGATAATGTTCTGTTTCTGTTTCACGGTAATGTTCCGTTTCTGGTCCACGATAATGTTCTGTTTCTGTTTCACGGTAATGTTCAGTTTCTGGTCCATGATAATGTTCTGTTTCACGGTAATGTTCCGTTTCTGGTCCACGATAATTTTGTGTTTTTGTTTCACGGTAATGTTCCGTTTTTGGTCCACGATAATGTTCTGTTTCTGGTCCACGGTAATGTTCCGTCTCTGGTCCACGATAATGTTCTGTCTCTGGTCCATGATAATGTTCCGTTTCTGGTCCACGATAATGTTCTGTTTCGGTTTCACGTTAATGTTCTGTCTCTGGTCCACGGTAATGTTCTGTCTCTGGTCCACGTTAATGTTCTGTCTCTGGTCCACAGTAATGTTCCGTTTCTGGTCCACGATAATGTTGTGTTTCTTTTTCACGGCAATGTTCCATTTCTGGTCCAAGATAATGTTCTGTTTCCGTTTCACGGTAATGTTCTGTCTCTGGTCAACGGTAATGTTCTGTTTCTGTTTCACGGTAATGTTCCGTCTCTGGTCCACGATAATGTTCGGTTTCACGGTAATGTTCGGTTTCACGGTAATGTTCTGTCTCTGGTCCACGGTAATGTTCTGTCTCTGGTCCACGGTAATGTTCGGTTTCACGATAATGTTCCGTTTCTGGTCCACGATAATGTTCTGTTTAGGTTTCACGGTAATGTTCTGTCTCTGGTCCACGATAATGTTCTGTCTTTGGTCCACGGTAATGTTCCGTTTTTGGTCCACGATAATGTTCTGTTTCGGCTTCATGGTAACGTTCCGTCTCTGGTCCACGGTAATGTTCCGTCTCTGTTTCACGGTAATGTTCCGTTTCTGGTCCATGATAATGTTCTGTTTCACGGTAATGTTCTGTCTCTGGTCCACGCTAATGTTGTGTTTCTGTTTCACGGTAATGTTCCGTTTCTGGTCCACGATAATGTTCTGTTTCGGTTTCACGGTAATGTTCTGTCTCTTGTCCACGATAATGTTCTGTCTCTGGTCCACGGTAATGTTCCGTTTCTGTTTCACGGTAATGTTCCGTTTCTGGTCCACGATAATGTTCTGTTTCGGTTTCACGGTAATGTTCTGTCTCTGGTCCACGATAATGTTCGGTTTCACGGTAATGTTCCGTCTCTGGTCCACGATAATTTTGTGTTTCTGTTTCACGGTAATGTTCCGTTTCTGGTCCACGATAATGTTCTGTTTCGGTTTCACGGTAATGTTCTGTGTCTGGTCCGAGGTAATGTTCTGTCTCTGGTCCACGATGATGTTCGGTTTCACGGTAATGTTCCGTCTCTGGTCCACGATAATTTTCCGTCTTTGGTCCGCGATAATGTTCTGTCTCTGGTACATGATAATGTTCCGTTTCTGGTCCACGATAATGTTCTGTTTCGGTTTCACGGTAATGTTCTGTCTCTGGTCCACGGTAATGTTCTGTCTCTGGTCCACGGTAATGTTCTGTTTCTGTTTCACGGTAATGTTCCGTTTCTGGTCCACGATAATGTTGTGTTTCTTTTTCACGGTAATGTTCCGTTTCTGGTCCACGATAATGTTGTGTTTCTGTTTCACGGTAATGTTCCGTCTCTGGTCCACGATAATGTTCGGTTTCACGATAATGTTCCGTTTCTGTTCCATGATAATGTTCTGTTTAGGTTTCACGGTAATGTTCTGTCTCTGGTCCACGATAATGTTCCGTCTCTGGTCCACGATAATGTTCCGTCTCTGGTCCACGATAATGTTCTGTCTCTGGTCCACAATAATGTTCCGTTTCTGGTCCACGATAATGTTCTGTTTCGGTTTCACGGTAATGTTCTGTCTCTGGTCCACGGTAATGTTCTGTCTCTGGTCCACGATAATGTTGTGTTTCTTTTTCACGGCAATGTTCCATTTCTGGTCCACGATAATGTTCTGTTTCCGTTTCACGGTAATGTTCTGTCTCTGGTCAACGGTAATGTTCTGTTTCTGTTTCACGGTAATGTTCCGTCTCTGGTCCACGATAATGTTCGGTTTCACGGTAATGTTCGGTTTCACGGTAATGTTCTGTCTCTGGTCCACGGTAATGTTCTGTCTCTGGTCCACGCTAATGTTCTGTTTCTGTTTCACGGTAATGTTCCGTTTCTGGTCCACGATAATTTTGTGTTTCTGTTTCACGGTAATGTTCCGTTTCTGGTCCACGATAATGTTCTGTTTCTGTTTCACGGTAATGTTCCGTTTCTTGTCCACGATAATGTTCTGTTTCTGTTTCACGGTAATGTTCTGTCTCTGGTCAACGCTAATGTTCTGTTTCTGTTTCACTGTAATGTTCCGTTTCTGGTCCATGATAATGTTCTGTCTCTGGTCCACGGTAATGTTCGATCTCTGGTCCACGATATTGTTCGGTTTCACGGTAATGTTCCGTCTCTGGTCCACGATAATGTTCTGTTTCTGTTTCACGGTAATGTTCCGTTTCTGGTCCACGATAATTTTGTGTTTCTGTTTCACGGTAATGTTCCGTTTCTGGTCCACGATAATGTTCTGTTTCTGTTTCACGGTAATGTTACGTTTCTGGTCCACGATAATGTTCTTTTTTGGTTTCACGGTAATGTTCCGTCTCTGGGCCACGGTAATGTTCCGTCTCTGGTCCACGATAATGTTCTGTTTCTGTTTCACGGTAATGTTCCGTTTCTGGTCCATGATAATTTTCTGTTTCACGGTAATGTTCTGTCTCTGGTCCACGCTAATGTTCTGTTTCTGTTTCACGGTAATGTTCCGTTTCTGGTCCACGATAATGTTGTGTTTCGGTTTCACGGTAATGTTCCGTTTCTGGTCCACGATAATGTCCTATTTTGGTTTCACGGTAATGTTCCGTCTCTGGTCCACGGTAATGTTCCGTCTCTGGTCCACGATAATGTTCTGTTACTGTTTCACGGTAATGTACCGTTTCTGGTCCATGATAATTTTTCTGTCTCTGGTCCACGCTAATGTTCTGTTTCTTTTTCAGGGTAATGTTCCGTTTCTGGTCCACGATAATGTTCTGTTTCTGTTTCACGGCAATGTTCCGTTTCTGGTCCACGATAATGTTCTGTTTCTGTTTAACGGTAATGTTCCGTTTCTGGTCCATGATAATGTTCTGTTTCACGGTAATGTTCCGTTTCTGGTCCACGATAAATTTGTGTTTTTGTTTCACGGTAATGTTCCGTTTCTGGTCCACGATAATGTTCTGTTTCTAATTCACGGTAATGTTCCGTTTCTGGTCCACGATAATGTTTTGTTTCGGTTTCACGGTAATGTTCCGTTTCTGGTCCACGATAATGTTCTTTTTCGGTTTAACGGTAATGTTCCGTCTCTGGTCCACGATAATGTTGTGTTTCTGTTTCACGGTAATGTTCCGTTTCTGGTCCATGATAATTTTCTGTTTCACGGTAATGTTCTGTCTCTGGTCCACGCTAATGTTCTGTTTCTGTTTCACGGTAATGTTCCGTTTCTGGTCCATGATAATTTTCTGTTTCACGGTAATGTTCTGTCTCTTGTCCACGCTAATGTTCTGTTTCTGTTTCACGGTAATGTTCCGTTTCTGGTCCACGATAATGTTGTGTTTCTGTTTCACGGTAATTTTCCGTTTCTGGTCCACGATAATGTTCTTTTTCTGTTTCACGGTAATGTTCCGTTTCTGGTCCACGATAATGTTCTGTTTCTGTTTCACGGTAATGTTCCGTTTCTGGTCCATGATAATGTTCTGTTTCACGGTAATGTTCCGTTTCTGGTCCACGATAATGTTGTGTTTTTGTTTCACGGTAATGTTCCGTTTCTTGTCCACGAGAATTTTGTGTTTTTGTTTCACGGTAATGTTCCGTCTCTGGTCCACGGTAATGTTCCGTCTCTGGTCCACGATAATGTTCTGTTTCTGTTTCACGGTAATGTTCCGTTTCTGGTCCACGATAATTTTGTGTTTCTGTTTCACGGTAATGTTCCGTTTCTGGTCCACGATAATGTTCTGTTTCTGTTTCACGGTAATGTTCCGTTTCTGGTCCACGATAATGTTCTGTTTCTGTTTCACGGTAATGTTCCGTTTCTGGTCCATGATAATGTTCTGTTTCTTGGTAATGTTCCGTTTCTGGTCCACGATAATGTTGTGTTTCTGTTTCACGGTAATGTTCCGTTTCTGGTCCACGATAATGTTCTGTTTCTGTTTCACGGTAATGTTCCGTTTCTGGTCCACGATAATGTTGTGTTTCGGTTTCACGGTAATGTTCCGTTTCTGGTCCATGATAATGTTCTGTTTCACGGTAATGTTCCGTTTCTTGTCCACGAGAATTTTGTGTTTTTGTTTCACGATAATGTTCCGTTTCTGGTTCACGATAATGTTCTGTTTCTGTTTCACGGTAATGTTCTGTCTCTGGTCAACGCTAATGTTCTGTTTCTGTTTCACTGTATTGTTCCGTTTCTGGTCCATGATAATGTTCTGTCTCTAGTCCACGGTAATGTTCGATCTCTGGTCCACGATAATGTTCGGTTTCACGGTAATGTTCCGTCTCTGGTCCACGATAATGTTCTGTTTCTGTTTCACGGTAATGTTCCGTTTCTGGTCCACGATAATGTTCTGTTTCTGTTTCACGGTAATGTTCCGTTTCTGGTCCATGATAATGTTCTGTTTCACGGTAATGTTCCGTTTCTGGTCCACGATAATTTTGTGTTTTTGTTTCACGGTAATGTTCCGTTTCTGGTCCACGATAATGTTCTGTTTTTGTTTCACGGTAATGTTCTGTCTCTGGTCAACGCTAATGTTCTGTTTCTGTTTCCCTGTATTGTTCCGTTTCTGGTCCATGATAATGTTCTGTCTCTGGTCCACGGTAATGTTCGATCTCTGGTCCACGATAATGCTCGGTTTCACGGTAATGTTCCGTATCTGGTCCACGATAATGCTGTGTTTCTGTTTCACGGCAATGTTCCATTTCTGGTCCACGATAATGTTCTTTTTCGGTTTCACGGTAATGTTCCGTCTCTGGTCCACGTTAATGTTCCGTCTCTGGTCCACGATAATGTTCTGTTTCTGTTTCACGGTAATGTTCCGTTTCTGGTCCACGATAATGTTCTGTTTCTGTTTCACGGTAATGTTCCGTTTCTGGTCCATGATAATGTTCTGTTTCACGGTAATGTTCCGTTTCTGGTCCACAATAATTTTGTGTTTTTGTTTCACGGTAATGTTCCGTTTCTGGTCCACGATAATGTTCTGTTTCTGGTCCACGGTAATGTTCCGTCTCTGGTCCACGATAATGTTCTGTCTCTGGTCCATGATAATGTTCCGTTTCTGGTCCACGATAATGTTCTGTTTCGGTTTCACGTTAATGTTCTGTCTCTGGTCCACGGTAATGTTCTGTCTCTGGTCCACGGTAATGTTCTGTCTCTGGTCCACAGTAATGTTCCGTTTCTGGTCCACGATAATGTTGTGTTTCTTTTTCACGGCAATGTTCCATTTCTGGTCCACGATAATGTTCTGTTTCCGTTTCACGGTAATGTTCTGTCTCTGGTCAACGGTAATGTTCTGTTTCTGTTTCACGGTAATGTTCCGTCTCTGGTCCACGATAATGTTCGGTTTCACGGTAATGTTCGGTTTCACGGTAATGTTCTGTCTCTGGTCCACGGTAATGTTCTGTCTCTGGTCCACGGTAATGTTCGGTTTCACGATAATGTTCCGTTTCTGGTCCACGATAATGTTCTGTTTAGGTCTCACGGTAATGTTCTGTCTCTGGTCCACGGTAATGTTCTGTCTCTGGTCCACGGTAATGTTCGGTTTCACGATAATGTTCCGTTTCTGGTCCACGATAATGTTCTGTTTAGGTTTCACGGTAATGTTCTGTCTCTGGTCCACGATAATGTTCTGTCTTTGGTCCACGGTAATGTTCCGTTTTTGGTCCACGATAATGTTCTGTTTCGGCTTCATGGTAACGTTCCGTCTCTGGTCCACGGTAATGTTCCGTCTCTGTTTCACGGTAATGTTCCGTTTCTGGTCCATGATAATGTTCTGTTTCACGGTAATGTTCTGTCTCTGGTCCACGCTAATGTTGTGTTTCTGTTTCACGGTAATGTTCCGTTTCTGGTCCACGATAATGTTCTGTTTCGGTTTCACGGTAATGTTCTGTCTCTGGTCCACGATAATGTTCTGTCTCTGGTCCACGTTTATGTTCCGTTTCTGTTTCACGGTAATGTTCTGTTTCTGGTCCACGATAATGTTCTGTTTCGGTTTCACGGTAATGTTCTGTCTCTGGTCCACGATAATGTTCGGTTTCACGGTAATGTTCCGTCTCTGGTCCACGATAATGTTCCGTCTTTGGTCCGCGATAATGTTCTGTCTCTGGTACATGATAATGTTCCGTTTCTGGTCAACGATAATGTTCTTTTTCGGTTTCACGGTAATGTTCTTTCTCTGGTCCACGGTAATGTTCTGTCTCTGGTCCACGGTAATGTTCTGTTTCTGTTTCACGGTAATGTTCCGTTTCTGGTCCACGATAATGTTGTGTTTCTTTTTCACGGTAATGTTCCGTTTCTGGTCCACGATAATGTTGTGTTTCTGTTTCACGGTAATGTTCCGTCTCTGGTCCACGATAATGTTCGGTTTCACGATAATGTTCCGTTTCTGTTCCATGATAATGTTCTGTTTAGGTTTCACGGTAATGTTCTGTCTCTGGTCCACGATAATGTTCCGTCTCTGGTCCACGATAATGTTCCGTCTCTGGTCCACGATAATGTTCTGTCTCTGGTCCACAATAATGTTCCGTTTCTGGTCCACGATAATGTTCTGTTTCGGTTTCACGGTAATGTTCTGTCTCTGGTCCACGGTAATGTTCTGTCTCTGGTCCACGATAATGTTGTGTTTCTTTTTCACGGCAATGTTCCATTTCTGGTCCACGATAATGTTCTGTTTCCGTTTCACGGTAATGTTCTGTCTCTGGTCAACGGTAATGTTCTGTTTCTGTTTCACGGTAATGTTCCGTCTCTGGTCCACGATAATGTTCGGTTTCACGGTAATGTTCGGTTTCACGGTAATGTTCTGTCTCTGGTCCACGGTAATGTTCTGTCTCTGGTCCACGCTAATGTTCTGTTTCTGTTTCACGGTAATGTTCCGTTTCTGGTCCACGATAATTTTGTGTTTCTGTTTCACGGTAATGTTCCGTTTCTGGTCCACGATAATGTTCTGTTTCTGTTTCACGGTAATGTTCCGTTTCTTGTCCACGATAATGTTCTGTTTCTGTTTCACGGTAATGTTCTGTCTCTGGTCAACGCTAATGTTCTGTTTCTGTTTCACTGTAATGTTCCGTTTCTGGTCCATGATAATGTTCTGTCTCTGGTCCACGGTAATGTTCGATCTCTGGTCCACGATATTGTTCGGTTTCACGGTAATGTTCCGTCTCTGGTCCACGATAATGTTCTGTTTCTGTTTCACGGTAATGTTCCGTTTCTGGTCCACGATAATTTTGTGTTTCTGTTTCACGGTAATGTTCCGTTTCTGGTCCACGATAATGTTCTGTTTCTGTTTCACGGTAATGTTACGTTTCTGGTCCACGATAATGTTCTTTTTCGGTTTCACGGTAATGTTCCGTCTCTGGGCCACGGTAATGTTCCGTCTCTGGTCCACGATAATGTTCTGTTTCTGTTTCACGGTAATGTTCCGTTTCTGGTCCATGATAATTTTCTGTTTCACGGTAATGTTCTGTCTCTGGTCCACGCTAATGTTCTGTTTCTGTTTCACGGTAATGTTCCGTTTCTGGTCCACGATAATGTTGTGTTTCGGTTTCACGGTAATGTTCCGTTTCTGGTCCACGATAATGTCCTTTTTTGGTTTCACGGTAATGTTCCGTCTCTGGTCCACGGTAATGTTCCGTCTCTGGTCCACGATAATGTTCTGTTACTGTTTCACGGTAATGTACCGTTTCTGGTCCATGATAATTTTTCTGTCTCTGGTCCACGCTAATGTTCTGTTTCTTTTTCAGGGTAATGTTCCGTTTCTGGTCCAAGATAATGTTCTGTTTCTGTTTCACGGCAATGTTCCGTTTCTGGTGCACGATAATGTTCTGTTTCTGTTTAACGGTAATGTTCCGTTTCTGGTCCATGATAATGTTCTGTTTCACGGTAATGTTCCGTTTCTGGTCCACGATAATTTTGTGTTTCTGTTTCACGGTAATGTTCCGTTTCTGGTCCACGATAATGTTCTGTTTCTGTTTCACGGTAATGTTACGTTTCTGGTCCACGATAATGTTCTTTTTCGGTTTCACGGTAATGTTCCGTCTCTGGGCCACGGTAATGTTCCGTCTCTGGTCCACGATAATGTTCTGTTTCTGTTTCACGGTAATGTTCCGTTTCTGGTCCATGATAATTTTCTGTTTCACGGTAATGTTCTGTCTCTGGTCCACGCTAATGTTGTGTTTCTGTTTCACGGTAATGTTCCGTCTCTGGTCCACGATAATGTTCGGTTTCACGATAATGTTCCGTTTCTGTTCCATGATAATGTTCTGTTTAGGTTTCACGGTAATGTTCTGTCTCTGGTCCACGATAATGTTCCGTCTCTGGTCCACGATAATGTTCCGTCTCTGGTCCACGATAATGTTCTGTCTCTGGTCCACAATAATGTTCCGTTTCTGGTCCACGATAATGTTCTGTTTCGGTTTCACGGTAATGTTCTGTCTCTGGTCCACGGTAATGTTCTGTCTCTGGTCCACGATAATGTTGTGTTTCTTTTTCACGGCAATGTTCCATTTCTGGTCCACGATAATGTTCTGTTTCCGTTTCACGGTAATGTTCTGTCTCTGGTCAACGGTAATGTTCTGTTTCTGTTTCACGGTAATGTTCCGTCTCTGGTCCACGATAATGTTCGGTTTCACGGTAATGTTCGGTTTCACGGTAATGTTCTGTCTCTGGTCCACGGTAATGTTCTGTCTCTGGTCCACGCTAATGTTCTGTTTCTGTTTCACGGTAATGTTCCGTTTCTGGTCCACGATAATTTTGTGTTTCTGTTTCACGGTAATGTTCCGTTTCTGGTCCACGATAATGTTCTGTTTCTGTTTCACGGTAATGTTCCGTTTCTTGTCCACGATAATGTTCTGTTTCTGTTTCACGGTAATGTTCTGTCTCTGGTCAACGCTAATGTTCTGTTTCTGTTTCACTGTAATGTTCCGTTTCTGGTCCATGATAATGTTCTGTCTCTGGTCCACGGTAATGTTCGATCTCTGGTCCACGATATTGTTCGGTTTCACGGTAATGTTCCGTCTCTGGTCCACGATAATGTTCTGTTTCTGTTTCACGGTAATGTTCCGTTTCTGGTCCACGATAATTTTGTGTTTCTGTTTCACGGTAATGTTCCGTTTCTGGTCCACGATAATGTTCTGTTTCTGTTTCACGGTAATGTTACGTTTCTGGTCCACGATAATGTTCTTTTTCGGTTTCACGGTAATGTTCCGTCTCTGGGCCACGGTAATGTTCCGTCTCTGGTCCACGATAATGTTCTGTTTCTGTTTCACGGTAATGTTCCGTTTCTGGTCCATGATAATTTTCTGTTTCACGGTAATGTTCTGTCTCTGGTCCACGCTAATGTTGTGTTTCTGTTTCACGGTAATGTTCCGTCTCTGGTCCACGATAATGTTCGGTTTCACGATAATGTTCCGTTTCTGTTCCATGATAATGTTCTGTTTAGGTTTCACGGTAATGTTCTGTCTCTGGTCCACGATAATGTTCCGTCTCTGGTCCACGATAATGTTCCGTCTCTGGTCCACGATAATGTTCTGTCTCTGGTCCACAATAATGTTCCGTTTCTGGTCCACGATAATGTTCTGTTTCGGTTTCACGGTAATGTTCTGTCTCTGGTCCACGGTAATGTTCTGTCTCTGGTCCACGATAATGTTGTTTCTTTTTCACGGCAATGTTCCATTTCTGGTCCACGATAATGTTCTGTTTCCGTTTCACGGTAATGTTCTGTCTCTGGTCAACGGTAATGTTCTGTTTCTGTTTCACGGTAATGTTCCGTCTCTGGTCCACGATAATGTTCGGTTTCACGGTAATGTTCGGTTTCACGGTAATGTTCTGTCTCTGGTCCACGGTAATGTTCTGTCTCTGGTCCACGCTAATGTTCTGTTTCTGTTTCACGGTAATGTTCCGTTTCTGGTCCACGATAATTTTGTGTTTCTGTTTCACGGTAATGTTCCGTTTCTGGTCCACGATAATGTTCTGTTTCTGTTTCACGGTAATGTTCCGTTTCTTGTCCACGATAATGTTCTGTTTCTGTTTCACGGTAATGTTCTGTCTCTGGTCAACGCTAATGTTCTGTTTCTGTTTCACTGTAATGTTCCGTTTCTGGTCCATGATAATGTTCTGTCTCTGGTCCACGGTAATGTTCGATCTCTGGTCCACGATATTGTTCGGTTTCACGGTAATGTTCCGTCTCTGGTCCACGATAATGTTCTGTTTCTGTTTCACGGTAATGTTCCGTTTCTGGTCCACGATAATTTTGTGTTTCTGTTTCACGGTAATGTTCCGTTTCTGGTCCACGATAATGTTCTGTTTCTGTTTCACGGTAATGTTACGTTTCTGGTCCACGATAATGTTCTTTTTCGGTTTCACGGTAATGTTCCGTCTCTGGGCCACGGTAATGTTCCGTCTCTGGTCCACGATAATGTTCTGTTTCTGTTTCACGGTAATGTTCCGTTTCTGGTCCATGATAATTTTCTGTTTCACGGTAATGTTCTGTCTCTGGTCCACGCTAATGTTCTGTTTCTGTTTCACGGTAATGTTCCGTTTCTGGTCCACGATAATGTTCCGTCTCTGGTCCACGATAATGTTCTGTTACTGTTTCACGGTAATGTACCGTTTCTGGTCCATGATAATTTTTCTGTCTCTGGTCCACGCTAATGTTCTGTTTCTTTTTCAGGGTAATGTTCCGTTTCTGGTCCAAGATAATGTTCTGTTTCTCTTTCACGGCAATGTTCCGTTTCTGGTGCACGATAATGTTCTGTTTCTGTTTAACGGTAATGTTCCGTTTCTGGTCCATGATAATGTTCTGTTTCACGGTAATGTTCCGTTTCTGGTCCACGATAATTTTGTGTTTCTGTTTCACGGTAATGTTCCGTTTCTGGTCCACGATAATGTTCTGTTTCTGTTTCACGGTAATGTTACGTTTCTGGTCCACGATAATGTTCTTTTTCGGTTTCACGGTAATGTTCCGTCTCTGGGCCACGGTAATGTTCCGTCTCTGGTCCACGATAATGTTCTGTTTCTGTTTCACGGTAATGTTCCGTTTCTGGTCCATGATAATTTTCTGTTTCACGGTAATGTTCTGTCTCTGGTCCACGCTAATGTTCTGTTTCTGTTTCACGGTAATGTTCCGTTTCTGGTCCACGATAATGTTGTGTTTCGGTTTCACGGTAATGTTCCGTTTCTGGTCCACGATAATGTCCTTTTTTGGTTTCACTGTAATGTTCCGTCTCTGGTCCACGGTAATGTTCTGTCTCTGGTCCACAATAATGTTCTGTTACTGTTTCACGGTAATGTACCGTTTCTGGTCCATGATAATTTTTCTGTCTCTGGTCCACGCTAATGTTCTGTTTCTTTTTCAGGGTAATGTTCCGTTTCTGGTCCACGATAATGTTCTGTTTCTGTTTCACGGCAATGTTCCGTTTCTGGTCCACGATAATGTTCTGTTTCTGTTTAACGGTAATGTTCCGTTTCTGGTCCATGATAATG
This sequence comes from Leuresthes tenuis, assembly GCF_036924035.1. Classification (NCBI taxonomy): domain Eukaryota; kingdom Metazoa; phylum Chordata; class Actinopteri; order Atheriniformes; family Atherinopsidae; genus Leuresthes; species Leuresthes tenuis. Next base: position 34,555,805 of record NW_027325355.1, on the reverse strand, counting down.
TTCTGTTTCACGGTAATGTTCCGTTTCTGGTCCACGATAAATTTGTGTTTTTGTTTCACGGTAATGTTCCGTTTCTGGTCCACGATAATGTTCTGTTTCTAATTCACGGTAATGTTCCGTTTCTGGTCCACGATAATGTTTTGTTTCGGTTTCACGGTAATGTTCCGTTTCTGGTCCACGATAATGTTCTGTTTCTGTTTAACGGTAATGTTCCGTTTCTGGTCCATGATAATGTTCTGTTTCACGGTAATGTTCCGTTTCTGGTCCACGATAAATTTGTGTTTTTGTTTCACGGTAATGTTCCGTTTCTGGTCCACGATAATGTTCTGTTTCTAATTCACGGTAATGTTCCGTTTCTGGTCCACGATAATGTTTTGTTTCGGTTTCACGGTAATGTTCCGTTTCTGGTCCACGATAATGTTCTGTTTCTGTTTAACGGTAATGTTCCGTTTCTGGTCCATGATAATGTTCTGTTTCACGGTAATGTTCCGTTTCTGGTCCACGATAAATTTGTGTTTTTGTTTCACGGTAATGTTCCGTTTCTGGTCCACGATAATGTTCTGTTTCTAATTCACGGTAATGTTCCGTTTCTGGTCCACGATAATGTTTTGTTTCGGTTTCACGGTAATGTTCCGTTTCTGGTCCACGATAATGTTCTTTTTCGGTTTAACGGTAATGTTCCGTCTCTGGTCCACGATAATGTTGTGTTTCTGTTTCACGGTAATGTTCCGTTTCTGGTCCATGATAATTTTCTGTTTCACGGTAATGTTCTGTCTCTGGTCCACGCTAATGTTCTGTTTCTGTTTCACGGTAATGTTCCGTTTCTGGTCCATGATAATTTTCTGTTTCACGGTAATGTTCTGTCTCTTGTCCACGCTAATGTTCTGTTTCACGGTAATGTTCCGTTTCTGGTCCACGATAATGTTGTGTTTCTGTTTCACGGTAATTTTCCGTTTCTTGTCCACGATAATGTTCTTTTTCTGTTTCACGGTAATGTTCCGTTTCTGGTCCACGATAATGTTCTGTTTCTGTTTCACGGTAATGTTCCGTTTCTGGTCCATGATAATGTTCTGTTTCACGGTAATGTTCCGTTTCTGGTCCACGATAATGTTGTGTTTCTGTTTCACGGTAATGTTCCGTTTCTGGTCCACGATAATGTTCTGTTTCTGTTTCACGGTAATGTTCCGTTTCTGGTCCACGATAATGTTGTGTTTCGGTTTCACGGTAATGTTCCGTTTCTGGTCCATGATAATGTTCTGTTTCACGGTAATGTTCCGTTTCTTGTCCACGGTAATGTTCTGTTTCTGTTTCACGGTAATGTTCCGTTTCTGGTCCACGATAATGTTGTGTTTCTTTTTCACGGTAATGTTCCGTTTCTGGTCCACGATAATGTTGTGTTTCTGTTTCACGGTAATGTTCCGTCTCTGGTCCACGATAATGTTCGGTTTCACGATAATGTTCCGTTTCTGTTCCATGATAATGTTCTGTTTAGGTTTCACGGTAATGTTCTGTCTCTGGTCCACGATAATGTTCCGTCTCTGGTCCACGATAATGTTCCGTCTCTGGTCCACGATAATGTTCTGTCTCTGGTCCACAATAATGTTCCGTTTCTGGTCCACGATAATGTTCTGTTTCGGTTTCACGGTAATGTTCTGTCTCTGGTCCACGGTAATGTTGTGTTTCTTTTTCACGGCAATGTTCCATTTCTGGTCCACGATAATGTTCTGTTTCCGTTTCACGGTAATGTTCTGTCTCTGGTCAACGGTAATGTTCTGTTTCTGTTTCACGGTAATGTTCCGTCTCTGGTCCACGATAATGTTCGGTTTCACGGTAATGTTCGGTTTCACGGTAATGTTCTGTCTCTGGTCCACGGTAATGTTCTGTCTCTGGTCCACGCTAATGTTCTGTTTCTGTTTCACGGTAATGTTCCGTTTCTGGTCCACGATAATTTTGTGTTTCTGTTTCACGGTAATGTTCCGTTTCTGGTCCACAATAATGTTCTGTTTCTGTTTCACGGTAATGTTCCGTTTCTTGTCCACGATAATGTTCTGTTTCTGTTTCACGGTAATGTTCTGTCTCTGGTCAACGCTAATGTTCTGTTTCTGTTTCACTGTAATGTTCCGTTTCTGGTCCATGATAATGTTCTGTCTCTGGTCCACGGTAATGTTCGATCTCTGGTCCACGATATTGTTCGGTTTCACGGTAATGTTCCGTCTCTGGTCCACGATAATGTTCTGTTTCTGTTTCACGGTAATGTTCCGTTTCTGGTCCACGATAATTTTGTGTTTCTGTTTCACGGTAATGTTCCGTTTCTGGTCCACGATAATGTTCTGTTTCTGTTTCACGGTAATGTTACGTTTCTGGTCCACGATAATGTTCTTTTTCGGTTTCACGGTAATGTTCCGTCTCTGGGCCACGGTAATGTTCCGTCTCTGGTCCACGATAATGTTCTGTTTCTGTTTCACGGTAATGTTCCGTTTCTGGTCCATGATAATTTTCTGTTTCACGGTAATGTTCTGTCTCTGGTCCACGCTAATGTTCTGTTTCTGTTTCACGGTAATGTTCCGTTTCTGGTCCACGATAATGTTCCGTCTCTGGTCCACGATAATGTTCTGTTACTGTTTCACGGTAATGTACCGTTTCTGGTCCATGATAATTTTTCTGTCTCTGGTCCACGCTAATGTTCTGTTTCTTTTTCAGGGTAATGTTCCGTTTCTGGTCCAAGATAATGTTCTGTTTCTCTTTCACGGCAATGTTCCGTTTCTGGTGCACGATAATGTTCTGTTTCTGTTTAACGGTAATGTTCCGTTTCTGGTCCATGATAATGTTCTGTTTCACGGTAATGTTCCGTTTCTGGTCCACGATAATTTTGTGTTTCTGTTTCACGGTAATGTTACGTTTCTGGTCCACGATAATGTTCTTTTTCGGTTTCACGGTAATGTTCCGTCTCTGGGCCACGGTAATGTTCCGTCTCTGGTCCACGATAATGTTCTGTTTCTGTTTCACGGTAATGTTCCGTTTCTGGTCCATGATAATTTTCTGTTTCACGGTAATGTTCTGTCTCTGGTCCACGCTAATGTTCTGTTTCTGTTTCACGGTAATGTTCCGTTTCTGGTCCACGATAATGTTGTGTTTCGGTTTCACGGTAATGTTCCGTTTCTGGTCCACGATAATGTCCTTTTTTGGTTTCACGGTAATGTTCCGTCTCTGGTCCACGGTAATGTTCTGTCTCTGGTCCACAATAATGTTCTGTTACTGTTTCACGGTAATGTACCGTTTCTGGTCCATGATAATTTTTCTGTCTCTGGTCCACGCTAATGTTCTGTTTCTTTTTCAGGGTAATGTTCCGTTTCTGGTCCACGATAATGTTCTGTTTCTGTTTCACGGCAATGTTCCGTTTCTGGTCCACGATAATGTTCTGTTTCTGTTTAACGGTAATGTTCCGTTTCTGGTCCATGATAATGTTCTGTTTCACGGTAATGTTCCGTTTCTGGTCCACGATAAATTTGTGTTTTTGTTTCACGGTAATGTTCCGTTTCTGGTCCACGATAATGTTCTGTTTCTAATTCACGGTAATGTTCCGTTTCTGGTCCACGATAATGTTTTGTTTCGGTTTCACGGTAATGTTCCGTTTCTGGTCCACGATAATGTTCTGTTTCTGTTTAACGGTAATGTTCCGTTTCTGGTCCATGATAATGTTCTGTTTCACGGTAATGTTCCGTTTCTGGTCCACGATAAATTTGTGTTTTTGTTTCACGGTAATGTTCCGTTTCTGGTCCACGATAATGTTCTGTTTCTAATTCACGGTAATGTTCCGTTTCTGGTCCACGATAATGTTTTGTTTCGGTTTCACGGTAATGTTCCGTTTCTGGTCCACGATAATGTTCTTTTTCGGTTTAACGGTAATGTTCCGTCTCTGGTCCACGATAATGTTGTGTTTCTGTTTCACGGTAATGTTCCGTTTCTGGTCCATGATAATTTTCTGTTTCACGGTAATGTTCTGTCTCTGGTCCACGCTAATGTTCTGTTTCTGTTTCACGGTAATGTTCCGTTTCTGGTCCATGATAATTTTCTGTTTCACGGTAATGTTCTGTCTCTTGTCCACGCTAATGTTCTGTTTCACGGTAATGTTCCGTTTCTGGTCCACGATAATGTTGTGTTTCTGTTTCACGGTAATTTTCCGTTTCTGGTCCACGATAATGTTCTTTTTCTGTTTCACGGTAATGTTCCGTTTCTGGTCCACGATAATGTTCTGTTTCTGTTTCACGGTAATGTTCCGTTTCTGGTCCATGATAATGTTCTGTTTCACGGTAATGTTCCGTTTCTGGTCCACGATAATGTTGTGTTTCTGTTTCACGGTAATGTTCCGTTTCTGGTCCATGATAATGTTCTGTTTCACGGTAATGTTCCGTTTCTTGTCCACGGTAATGTTCTGTTTCTGTTTCACGGTAATGTTCCGTTTCTGGTCCACGATAATGTTGTGTTTCGGTTTCACGGTAATGTTCCGTTTCTGGTCCATGATAATGTTCTGTTTCACGGTAATGTTCCGTTTCTTGTCCACGGTAATGTTCTGTTTCTGTTTCACGGTAATGTTCCGTTTCTGGTCCACGATAATTTTGTGTTTCTGTTTCACGGTAATGTTCCGTTTCTGGTCCACGATAATGTTCTGTTTCTGTTTCACGGTAATGTTCCGTTTCTTGTCCACGATAATGTTCTGTTTCTGTTTCACGGTAATGTTCTGTCTCTGGTCAACGCTAATGTTCTGTTTCTGTTTCACTGTAATGTTCCGTTTCTGGTCCATGATAATGTTCTGTCTCTGGTCCACGGTAATGTTCGATCTCTGGTCCACGATATTGTTCGGTTTCACGGTAATGTTCCGTCTCTGGTCCACGATAATGTTCTGTTTCTGTTTCACGGTAATGTTCCGTTTCTGGTCCACGATAATTTTGTGTTTCTGTTTCACGGTAATGTTCCGTTTCTGGTCCACGATAATGTTCTGTTTCTGTTTCACGGTAATGTTACGTTTCTGGTCCACGATAATGTTCTTTTTTGGTTTCACGGTAATGTTCCGTCTCTGGGCCACGGTAATGTTCCGTCTCTGGTCCACGATAATGTTCTGTTTCTGTTTCACGGTAATGTTCCGTTTCTGGTCCATGATAATTTTCTGTTTCACGGTAATGTTCTGTCTCTGGTCCACGCTAATGTTCTGTTTCTGTTTCACGGTAATGTTCCGTTTCTGGTCCACGATAATGTTGTGTTTCGGTTTCACGGTAATGTTCCGTTTCTGGTCCACGATAATGTCCTATTTTGGTTTCACGGTAATGTTCCGTCTCTGGTCCACGGTAATGTTCCGTCTCTGGTCCACGATAATGTTCTGTTACTGTTTCACGGTAATGTACCGTTTCTGGTCCATGATAATTTTTCTGTCTCTGGTCCACGCTAATGTTCTGTTTCTTTTTCAGGGTAATGTTCCGTTTCTGGTCCACGATAATGTTCTGTTTCTGTTTCACGGCAATGTTCCGTTTCTGGTCCACGATAATGTTCTGTTTCTGTTTAACGGTAATGTTCCGTTTCTGGTCCATGATAATGTTCTGTTTCACGGTAATGTTCCGTTTCTGGTCCACGATAAATTTGTGTTTTTGTTTCACGGTAATGTTCCGTTTCTGGTCCACGATAATGTTCTGTTTCTAATTCACGGTAATGTTCCGTTTCTGGTCCACGATAATGTTTTGTTTCGGTTTCACGGTAATGTTCCGTTTCTGGTCCACGATAATGTTCTTTTTCGGTTTAACGGAAATTTTCCGTCTCTGGTCCACGATAATGTTGTGTTTCTGTTTCACGGTAATGTTCCGTTTCTGGTCCATGATAATTTTCTGTTTCACGGTAATGTTCTGTCTCTGGTCCACGCTAATGTTCTGTTTCTGTTTCACGGTAATGTTCCGTTTCTGGTCCATGATAATTTTCTGTTTCACGGTAATGTTCTGTCTCTTGTCCACGCTAATGTTCTGTTTCTGTTTCACGGTAATGTTCCGTTTCTGGTCCACGATAATGTTGTGTTTCTGTTTCACGGTAATTTTCCGTTTCTGGTCCACGATAATGTTCTTTTTCTGTTTCACGGTAATGTTCCGTTTCTGGTCCACGATAATGTTCTGTTTCTGTTTCACGGTAATGTTCCGTTTCTGGTCCATGATAATGTTCTGTTTCACGGTAATGTTCCGTTTCTGGTCCACGATAATGTTGTGTTTTTGTTTCACGGTAATGTTCCGTTTCTTGTCCACGAGAATTTTGTGTTTTTGTTTCACGGTAATGTTCCGTCTCTGGTCCACGGTAATGTTCCGTCTCTGGTCCACGATAATGTTCTGTTTCTGTTTCACGGTAATGTTCCGTTTCTGGTCCACGATAATTTTGTGTTTCTGTTTCACGGTAATGTTCCGTTTCTGGTCCACGATAATGTTCTGTTTCTGTTTCACGGTAATGTTCCGTTTCTGGTCCACGATAATGTTCTGTTTCTGTTTCACGGTAATGTTCCGTTTCTGGTCCATGATAATGTTCTGTTTCTTGGTAATGTTCCGTTTCTGGTCCACGATAATGTTGTGTTTCTGTTTCACGGTAATGTTCCGTTTCTGGTCCACGATAATGTTCTGTTTCTGTTTCACGGTAATGTTCCGTTTCTGGTCCACGATAATGTTGTGTTTCGGTTTCACGGTAATGTTCCGTTTCTGGTCCATGATAATGTTCTGTTTCACGGTAATGTTCCGTTTCTTGTCCACGAGAATTTTGTGTTTTTGTTTCACGATAATGTTCCGTTTCTGGTTCACGATAATGTTCTGTTTCTGTTTCACGGTAATGTTCTGTCTCTGGTCAACGCTAATGTTCTGTTTCTGTTTCACTGTATTGTTCCGTTTCTGGTCCATGATAATGTTCTGTCTCTAGTCCACGGTAATGTTCGATCTCTGGTCCACGATAATGTTCGGTTTCACGGTAATGTTCCGTCTCTGGTCCACGATAATGTTCTGTTTCTGTTTCACGGTAATGTTCCGTTTCTGGTCCACGATAATGTTCTGTTTCTGTTTCACGGTAATGTTCCGTTTCTGGTCCATGATAATGTTCTGTTTCACGGTAATGTTCCGTTTCTGGTCCACGATAATTTTGTGTTTTTGTTTCACGGTAATGTTCCGTTTCTGGTCCACGATAATGTTCTGTTTTTGTTTCACGGTAATGTTCTGTCTCTGGTCAACGCTAATGTTCTGTTTCTGTTTCCCTGTATTGTTCCGTTTCTGGTCCATGATAATGTTCTGTCTCTGGTCCACGGTAATGTTCGATCTCTGGTCCACGATAATGCTCGGTTTCACGGTAATGTTCCGTATCTGGTCCACGATAATGCTGTGTTTCTGTTTCACGGCAATGTTCCATTTCTGGTCCACGATAATGTTCTTTTTCGGTTTCACGGTAATGTTCCGTCTCTGGTCCACGTTAATGTTCCGTCTCTGGTCCACGATAATGTTCTGTTTCTGTTTCACGGTAATGTTCCGTTTCTGGTCCACGATAATGTTCTGTTTCTGTTTCACGGTAATGTTCCGTTTCTGGTCCATGATAATGTTCTGTTTCACGGTAATGTTCCGTTTCTGGTCCACAATAATTTTGTGTTTTTGTTTCACGGTAATGTTCCGTTTCTGGTCCACGATAATGTTCTGTTTCTGGTCCACGGTAATGTTCCGTCTCTGGTCCACGATAATGTTCTGTCTCTGGTCCATGATAATGTTCCGTTTCTGGTCCACGATAATGTTCTGTTTCGGTTTCACGTTAATGTTCTGTCTCTGGTCCACGGTAATGTTCTGTCTCTGGTCCACGGTAATGTTCTGTCTCTGGTCCACAGTAATGTTCCGTTTCTGGTCCACGATAATGTTGTGTTTCTTTTTCACGGCAATGTTCCATTTCTGGTCCACGATAATGTTCTGTTTCCGTTTCACGGTAATGTTCTGTCTCTGGTCAACGGTAATGTTCTGTTTCTGTTTCACGGTAATGTTCCGTCTCTGGTCCACGATAATGTTCGGTTTCACGGTAATGTTCGGTTTCACGGTAATGTTCTGTCTCTGGTCCACGGTAATGTTCTGTCTCTGGTCCACGGTAATGTTCGGTTTCACGATAATGTTCCGTTTCTGGTCCACGATAATGTTCTGTTTAGGTCTCACGGTAATGTTCTGTCTCTGGTCCACGGTAATGTTCTGTCTCTGGTCCACGGTAATGTTCGGTTTCACGATAATGTTCCGTTTCTGGTCCACGATAATGTTCTGTTTAGGTTTCACGGTAATGTTCTGTCTCTGGTCCACGATAATGTTCTGTCTTTGGTCCACGGTAATGTTCCGTTTTTGGTCCACGATAATGTTCTGTTTCGGCTTCATGGTAACGTTCCGTCTCTGGTCCACGGTAATGTTCCGTCTCTGTTTCACGGTAATGTTCCGTTTCTGGTCCATGATAATGTTCTGTTTCACGGTAATGTTCTGTCTCTGGTCCACGCTAATGTTGTGTTTCTGTTTCACGGTAATGTTCCGTTTCTGGTCCACGATAATGTTCTGTTTCGGTTTCACGGTAATGTTCTGTCTCTGGTCCACGATAATGTTCTGTCTCTGGTCCACGTTTATGTTCCGTTTCTGTTTCACGGTAATGTTCTGTTTCTGGTCCACGATAATGTTCTGTTTCGGTTTCACGGTAATGTTCTGTCTCTGGTCCACGATAATGTTCGGTTTCACGGTAATGTTCCGTCTCTGGTCCACGATAATGTTCCGTCTTTGGTCCGCGATAATGTTCTGTCTCTGGTACATGATAATGTTCCGTTTCTGGTCAACGATAATGTTCTTTTTCGGTTTCACGGTAATGTTCTTTCTCTGGTCCACGGTAATGTTCTGTCTCTGGTCCACGGTAATGTTCTGTTTCTGTTTCACGGTAATGTTCCGTTTCTGGTCCACGATAATGTTGTGTTTCTTTTTCACGGTAATGTTCCGTTTCTGGTCCACGATAATGTTGTGTTTCTGTTTCACGGTAATGTTCCGTCTCTGGTCCACGATAATGTTCGGTTTCACGATAATGTTCCGTTTCTGTTCCATGATAATGTTCTGTTTAGGTTTCACGGTAATGTTCTGTCTCTGGTCCACGATAATGTTCCGTCTCTGGTCCACGATAATGTTCCGTCTCTGGTCCACGATAATGTTCTGTCTCTGGTCCACAATAATGTTCCGTTTCTGGTCCACGATAATGTTCTGTTTCGGTTTCACGGTAATGTTCTGTCTCTGGTCCACGGTAATGTTCTGTCTCTGGTCCACGATAATGTTGTGTTTCTTTTTCACGGCAATGTTCCATTTCTGGTCCACGATAATGTTCTGTTTCCGTTTCACGGTAATGTTCTGTCTCTGGTCAACGGTAATGTTCTGTTTCTGTTTCACGGTAATGTTCCGTCTCTGGTCCACGATAATGTTCGGTTTCACGGTAATGTTCGGTTTCACGGTAATGTTCTGTCTCTGGTCCACGGTAATGTTCTGTCTCTGGTCCACGCTAATGTTCTGTTTCTGTTTCACGGTAATGTTCCGTTTCTGGTCCACGATAATTTTGTGTTTCTGTTTCACGGTAATGTTCCGTTTCTGGTCCACGATAATGTTCTGTTTCTGTTTCACGGTAATGTTCCGTTTCTTGTCCACGATAATGTTCTGTTTCTGTTTCACGGTAATGTTCTGTCTCTGGTCAACGCTAATGTTCTGTTTCTGTTTCACTGTAATGTTCCGTTTCTGGTCCATGATAATGTTCTGTCTCTGGTCCACGGTAATGTTCGATCTCTGGTCCACGATATTGTTCGGTTTCACGGTAATGTTCCGTCTCTGGTCCACGATAATGTTCTGTTTCTGTTTCACGGTAATGTTCCGTTTCTGGTCCACGATAATTTTGTGTTTCTGTTTCACGGTAATGTTCCGTTTCTGGTCCACGATAATGTTCTGTTTCTGTTTCACGGTAATGTTACGTTTCTGGTCCACGATAATGTTCTTTTTCGGTTTCACGGTAATGTTCCGTCTCTGGGCCACGGTAATGTTCCGTCTCTGGTCCACGATAATGTTCTGTTTCTGTTTCACGGTAATGTTCCGTTTCTGGTCCATGATAATTTTCTGTTTCACGGTAATGTTCTGTCTCTGGTCCACGCTAATGTTCTGTTTCTGTTTCACGGTAATGTTCCGTTTCTGGTCCACGATAATGTTGTGTTTCGGTTTCACGGTAATGTTCCGTTTCTGGTCCACGATAATGTCCTTTTTTGGTTTCACGGTAATGTTCCGTCTCTGGTCCACGGTAATGTTCCGTCTCTGGTCCACGATAATGTTCTGTTACTGTTTCACGGTAATGTACCGTTTCTGGTCCATGATAATTTTTCTGTCTCTGGTCCACGCTAATGTTCTGTTTCTTTTTCAGGGTAATGTTCCGTTTCTGGTCCAAGATAATGTTCTGTTTCTGTTTCACGGCAATGTTCCGTTTCTGGTGCACGATAATGTTCTGTTTCTGTTTAACGGTAATGTTCCGTTTCTGGTCCATGATAATGTTCTGTTTCACGGTAATGTTCCGTTTCTGGTCCACGATAATTTTGTGTTTCTGTTTCACGGTAATGTTCCGTTTCTGGTCCACGATAATGTTCTGTTTCTGTTTCACGGTAATGTTACGTTTCTGGTCCACGATAATGTTCTTTTTCGGTTTCACGGTAATGTTCCGTCTCTGGGCCACGGTAATGTTCCGTCTCTGGTCCACGATAATGTTCTGTTTCTGTTTCACGGTAATGTTCCGTTTCTGGTCCATGATAATTTTCTGTTTCACGGTAATGTTCTGTCTCTGGTCCACGCTAATGTTGTGTTTCTGTTTCACGGTAATGTTCCGTCTCTGGTCCACGATAATGTTCGGTTTCACGATAATGTTCCGTTTCTGTTCCATGATAATGTTCTGTTTAGGTTTCACGGTAATGTTCTGTCTCTGGTCCACGATAATGTTCCGTCTCTGGTCCACGATAATGTTCCGTCTCTGGTCCACGATAATGTTCTGTCTCTGGTCCACAATAATGTTCCGTTTCTGGTCCACGATAATGTTCTGTTTCGGTTTCACGGTAATGTTCTGTCTCTGGTCCACGGTAATGTTCTGTCTCTGGTCCACGATAATGTTGTGTTTCTTTTTCACGGCAATGTTCCATTTCTGGTCCACGATAATGTTCTGTTTCCGTTTCACGGTAATGTTCTGTCTCTGGTCAACGGTAATGTTCTGTTTCTGTTTCACGGTAATGTTCCGTCTCTGGTCCACGATAATGTTCGGTTTCACGGTAATGTTCGGTTTCACGGTAATGTTCTGTCTCTGGTCCACGGTAATGTTCTGTCTCTGGTCCACGCTAATGTTCTGTTTCTGTTTCACGGTAATGTTCCGTTTCTGGTCCACGATAATTTTGTGTTTCTGTTTCACGGTAATGTTCCGTTTCTGGTCCACGATAATGTTCTGTTTCTGTTTCACGGTAATGTTCCGTTTCTTGTCCACGATAATGTTCTGTTTCTGTTTCACGGTAATGTTCTGTCTCTGGTCAACGCTAATGTTCTGTTTCTGTTTCACTGTAATGTTCCGTTTCTGGTCCATGATAATGTTCTGTCTCTGGTCCACGGTAATGTTCGATCTCTGGTCCACGATATTGTTCGGTTTCACGGTAATGTTCCGTCTCTGGTCCACGATAATGTTCTGTTTCTGTTTCACGGTAATGTTCCGTTTCTGGTCCACGATAATTTTGTGTTTCTGTTTCACGGTAATGTTCCGTTTCTGGTCCACGATAATGTTCTGTTTCTGTTTCACGGTAATGTTACGTTTCTGGTCCACGATAATGTTCTTTTTCGGTTTCACGGTAATGTTCCGTCTCTGGGCCACGGTAATGTTCCGTCTCTGGTCCACGATAATGTTCTGTTTCTGTTTCACGGTAATGTTCCGTTTCTGGTCCATGATAATTTTCTGTTTCACGGTAATGTTCTGTCTCTGGTCCACGCTAATGTTGTGTTTCTGTTTCACGGTAATGTTCCGTCTCTGGTCCACGATAATGTTCGGTTTCACGATAATGTTCCGTTTCTGTTCCATGATAATGTTCTGTTTAGGTTTCACGGTAATGTTCTGTCTCTGGTCCACGATAATGTTCCGTCTCTGGTCCACGATAATGTTCCGTCTCTGGTCCACGATAATGTTCTGTCTCTGGTCCACAATAATGTTCCGTTTCTGGTCCACGATAATGTTCTGTTTCGGTTTCACGGTAATGTTCTGTCTCTGGTCCACGGTAATGTTCTGTCTCTGGTCCACGATAATGTTGTTTCTTTTTCACGGCAATGTTCCATTTCTGGTCCACGATAATGTTCTGTTTCCGTTTCACGGTAATGTTCTGTCTCTGGTCAACGGTAATGTTCTGTTTCTGTTTCACGGTAATGTTCCGTCTCTGGTCCACGATAATGTTCGGTTTCACGGTAATGTTCGGTTTCACGGTAATGTTCTGTCTCTGGTCCACGGTAATGTTCTGTCTCTGGTCCACGCTAATGTTCTGTTTCTGTTTCACGGTAATGTTCCGTTTCTGGTCCACGATAATTTTGTGTTTCTGTTTCACGGTAATGTTCCGTTTCTGGTCCACGATAATGTTCTGTTTCTGTTTCACGGTAATGTTCCGTTTCTTGTCCACGATAATGTTCTGTTTCTGTTTCACGGTAATGTTCTGTCTCTGGTCAACGCTAATGTTCTGTTTCTGTTTCACTGTAATGTTCCGTTTCTGGTCCATGATAATGTTCTGTCTCTGGTCCACGGTAATGTTCGATCTCTGGTCCACGATATTGTTCGGTTTCACGGTAATGTTCCGTCTCTGGTCCACGATAATGTTCTGTTTCTGTTTCACGGTAATGTTCCGTTTCTGGTCCACGATAATTTTGTGTTTCTGTTTCACGGTAATGTTCCGTTTCTGGTCCACGATAATGTTCTGTTTCTGTTTCACGGTAATGTTACGTTTCTGGTCCACGATAATGTTCTTTTTCGGTTTCACGGTAATGTTCCGTCTCTGGGCCACGGTAATGTTCCGTCTCTGGTCCACGATAATGTTCTGTTTCTGTTTCACGGTAATGTTCCGTTTCTGGTCCATGATAATTTTCTGTTTCACGGTAATGTTCTGTCTCTGGTCCACGCTAATGTTCTGTTTCTGTTTCACGGTAATGTTCCGTTTCTGGTCCACGATAATGTTCCGTCTCTGGTCCACGATAATGTTCTGTTACTGTTTCACGGTAATGTACCGTTTCTGGTCCATGATAATTTTTCTGTCTCTGGTCCACGCTAATGTTCTGTTTCTTTTTCAGGGTAATGTTCCGTTTCTGGTCCAAGATAATGTTCTGTTTCTCTTTCACGGCAATGTTCCGTTTCTGGTGCACGATAATGTTCTGTTTCTGTTTAACGGTAATGTTCCGTTTCTGGTCCATGATAATGTTCTGTTTCACGGTAATGTTCCGTTTCTGGTCCACGATAATTTTGTGTTTCTGTTTCACGGTAATGTTCCGTTTCTGGTCCACGATAATGTTCTGTTTCTGTTTCACGGTAATGTTACGTTTCTGGTCCACGATAATGTTCTTTTTCGGTTTCACGGTAATGTTCCGTCTCTGGGCCACGGTAATGTTCCGTCTCTGGTCCACGATAATGTTCTGTTTCTGTTTCACGGTAATGTTCCGTTTCTGGTCCATGATAATTTTCTGTTTCACGGTAATGTTCTGTCTCTGGTCCACGCTAATGTTCTGTTTCTGTTTCACGGTAATGTTCCGTTTCTGGTCCACGATAATGTTGTGTTTCGGTTTCACGGTAATGTTCCGTTTCTGGTCCACGATAATGTCCTTTTTTGGTTTCACTGTAATGTTCCGTCTCTGGTCCACGGTAATGTTCTGTCTCTGGTCCACAATAATGTTCTGTTACTGTTTCACGGTAATGTACCGTTTCTGGTCCATGATAATTTTTCTGTCTCTGGTCCACGCTAATGTTCTGTTTCTTTTTCAGGGTAATGTTCCGTTTCTGGTCCACGATAATGTTCTGTTTCTGTTTCACGGCAATGTTCCGTTTCTGGTCCACGATAATGTTCTGTTTCTGTTTAACGGTAATGTTCCGTTTCTGGTCCATGATAATGTTCTGTTTCACGGTAATGTTCCGTTTCTGGTCCACGATAAATTTGTGTTTTTGTTTCACGGTAATGTTCCGTTTCTGGTCCACGATAATGTTCTGTTTCTAATTCACGGTAATGTTCCGTTTCTGGTCCACGATAATGTTTTGTTTCGGTTTCACGGTAATGTTCCGTTTCTGGTCCACGATAATGTTCTGTTTCTGTTTAACGGTAATGTTCCGTTTCTGGTCCATGATAATGTTCTGTTTCACGGTAATGTTCCGTTTCTGGTCCACGATAAATTTGTGTTTTTGTTTCACGGTAATGTTCCGTTTCTGGTCCACGATAATGTTCTGTTTCTAATTCACGGTAATGTTCCGTTTCTGGTCCACGATAATGTTTTGTTTCGGTTTCACGGTAATGTTCCGTTTCTGGTCCACGATAATGTTCTGTTTCTGTTTAACGGTAATGTTCCGTTTCTGGTCCATGATAATGTTCTGTTTCACGGTAATGTTCCGTTTCTGGTCCACGATAAATTTGTGTTTTTGTTTCACGGTAATGTTCCGTTTCTGGTCCACGATAATGTTCTGTTTCTAATTCACGGTAATGTTCCGTTTCTGGTCCACGATAATGTTTTGTTTCGGTTTCACGGTAATGTTCCGTTTCTGGTCCACGATAATGTTCTTTTTCGGTTTAACGGTAATGTTCCGTCTCTGGTCCACGATAATGTTGTGTTTCTGTTTCACGGTAATGTTCCGTTTCTGGTCCATGATAATTTTCTGTTTCACGGTAATGTTCTGTCTCTGGTCCACGCTAATGTTCTGTTTCTGTTTCACGGTAATGTTCCGTTTCTGGTCCATGATAATTTTCTGTTTCACGGTAATGTTCTGTCTCTTGTCCACGCTAATGTTCTGTTTCACGGTAATGTTCCGTTTCTGGTCCACGATAATGTTGTGTTTCTGTTTCACGGTAATTTTCCGTTTCTTGTCCACGATAATGTTCTTTTTCTGTTTCACGGTAATGTTCCGTTTCTGGTCCACGATAATGTTCTGTTTCTGTTTCACGGTAATGTTCCGTTTCTGGTCCATGATAATGTTCTGTTTCACGGTAATGTTCCGTTTCTGGTCCACGATAATGTTGTGTTTCTGTTTCACGGTAATGTTCCGTTTCTGGTCCACGATAATGTTCTGTTTCTGTTTCACGGTAATGTTCCGTTTCTGGTCCACGATAATGTTGTGTTTCGGTTTCACGGTAATGTTCCGTTTCTGGTCCATGATAATGTTCTGTTTCACGGTAATGTTCCGTTTCTTGTCCACGGTAATGTTCTGTTTCTGTTTCACGGTAATGTTCCGTTTCTGGTCCACGATAATGTTGTGTTTCTTTTTCACGGTAATGTTCCGTTTCTGGTCCACGATAATGTTGTGTTTCTGTTTCACGGTAATGTTCCGTCTCTGGTCCACGATAATGTTCGGTTTCACGATAATGTTCCGTTTCTGTTCCATGATAATGTTCTGTTTAGGTTTCACGGTAATGTTCTGTCTCTGGTCCACGATAATGTTCCGTCTCTGGTCCACGATAATGTTCCGTCTCTGGTCCACGATAATGTTCTGTCTCTGGTCCACAATAATGTTCCGTTTCTGGTCCACGATAATGTTCTGTTTCGGTTTCACGGTAATGTTCTGTCTCTGGTCCACGGTAATGTTGTGTTTCTTTTTCACGGCAATGTTCCATTTCTGGTCCACGATAATGTTCTGTTTCCGTTTCACGGTAATGTTCTGTCTCTGGTCAACGGTAATGTTCTGTTTCTGTTTCACGGTAATGTTCCGTCTCTGGTCCACGATAATGTTCGGTTTCACGGTAATGTTCGGTTTCACGGTAATGTTCTGTCTCTGGTCCACGGTAATGTTCTGTCTCTGGTCCACGCTAATGTTCTGTTTCTGTTTCACGGTAATGTTCCGTTTCTGGTCCACGATAATTTTGTGTTTCTGTTTCACGGTAATGTTCCGTTTCTGGTCCACAATAATGTTCTGTTTCTGTTTCACGGTAATGTTCCGTTTCTTGTCCACGATAATGTTCTGTTTCTGTTTCACGGTAATGTTCTGTCTCTGGTCAACGCTAATGTTCTGTTTCTGTTTCACTGTAATGTTCCGTTTCTGGTCCATGATAATGTTCTGTCTCTGGTCCACGGTAATGTTCGATCTCTGGTCCACGATATTGTTCGGTTTCACGGTAATGTTCCGTCTCTGGTCCACGATAATGTTCTGTTTCTGTTTCACGGTAATGTTCCGTTTCTGGTCCACGATAATTTTGTGTTTCTGTTTCACGGTAATGTTCCGTTTCTGGTCCACGATAATGTTCTGTTTCTGTTTCACGGTAATGTTACGTTTCTGGTCCACGATAATGTTCTTTTTCGGTTTCACGGTAATGTTCCGTCTCTGGGCCACGGTAATGTTCCGTCTCTGGTCCACGATAATGTTCTGTTTCTGTTTCACGGTAATGTTCCGTTTCTGGTCCATGATAATTTTCTGTTTCACGGTAATGTTCTGTCTCTGGTCCACGCTAATGTTCTGTTTCTGTTTCACGGTAATGTTCCGTTTCTGGTCCACGATAATGTTCCGTCTCTGGTCCACGATAATGTTCTGTTACTGTTTCACGGTAATGTACCGTTTCTGGTCCATGATAATTTTTCTGTCTCTGGTCCACGCTAATGTTCTGTTTCTTTTTCAGGGTAATGTTCCGTTTCTGGTCCAAGATAATGTTCTGTTTCTCTTTCACGGCAATGTTCCGTTTCTGGTGCACGATAATGTTCTGTTTCTGTTTAACGGTAATGTTCCGTTTCTGGTCCATGATAATGTTCTGTTTCACGGTAATGTTCCGTTTCTGGTCCACGATAATTTTGTGTTTCTGTTTCACGGTAATGTTCCGTTTCTGGTCCACGATAATGTTCTGTTTCTGTTTCACGGTAATGTTACGTTTCTGGTCCACGATAATGTTCTTTTTCGGTTTCACGGTAATGTTCCGTCTCTGGGCCACGGTAATGTTCCGTCTCTGGTCCACGATAATGTTCTGTTTCTGTTTCACGGTAATGTTCCGTTTCTGGTCCATGATAATTTTCTGTTTCACGGTAATGTTCTGTCTCTGGTCCACGCTAATGTTCTGTTTCTGTTTCACGGTAATGTTCCGTTTCTGGTCCACGATAATGTTGTGTTTCGGTTTCACGGTAATGTTCCGTTTCTGGTCCACGATAATGTCCTTTTTTGGTTTCACGGTAATGTTCCGTCTCTGGTCCACGGTAATGTTCTGTCTCTGGTCCACAATAATGTTCTGTTACTGTTTCACGGTAATGTACCGTTTCTGGTCCATGATAATTTTTCTGTCTCTGGTCCACGCTAATGTTCTGTTTCTTTTTCAGGGTAATGTTCCGTTTCTGGTCCACGATAATGTTCTGTTTCTGTTTCACGGCAATGTTCCGTTTCTGGTCCACGATAATGTTCTGTTTCTGTTTAACGGTAATGTTCCGTTTCTGGTCCATGATAATGTTCTGTTTCACGGTAATGTTCCGTTTCTGGTCCACGATAAATTTGTGTTTTTGTTTCACGGTAATGTTCCGTTTCTGGTCCACGATAATGTTCTGTTTCTAATTCACGGTAATGTTCCGTTTCTGGTCCACGATAATGTTTTGTTTCGGTTTCACGGTAATGTTCCGTTTCTGGTCCACGATAATGTTCTGTTTCTGTTTAACGGTAATGTTCCGTTTCTGGTCCATGATAATGTTCTGTTTCACGGTAATGTTCCGTTTCTGGTCCACGATAAATTTGTGTTTTTGTTTCACGGTAATGTTCCGTTTCTGGTCCACGATAATGTTCTGTTTCTAATTCACGGTAATGTTCCGTTTCTGGTCCACGATAATGTTTTGTTTCGGTTTCACGGTAATGTTCCGTTTCTGGTCCACGATAATGTTCTTTTTCGGTTTAACGGTAATGTTCCGTCTCTGGTCCACGATAATGTTGTGTTTCTGTTTCACGGTAATGTTCCGTTTCTGGTCCATGATAATTTTCTGTTTCACGGTAATGTTCTGTCTCTGGTCCACGCTAATGTTCTGTTTCTGTTTCACGGTAATGTTCCGTTTCTGGTCCATGATAATTTTCTGTTTCACGGTAATGTTCTGTCTCTTGTCCACGCTAATGTTCTGTTTCACGGTAATGTTCCGTTTCTGGTCCACGATAATGTTGTGTTTCTGTTTCACGGTAATTTTCCGTTTCTGGTCCACGATAATGTTCTTTTTCTGTTTCACGGTAATGTTCCGTTTCTGGTCCACGATAATGTTCTGTTTCTGTTTCACGGTAATGTTCCGTTTCTGGTCCATGATAATGTTCTGTTTCACGGTAATGTTCCGTTTCTGGTCCACGATAATGTTGTGTTTCTGTTTCACGGTAATGTTCCGTTTCTGGTCCATGATAATGTTCTGTTTCACGGTAATGTTCCGTTTCTTGTCCACGGTAATGTTCTGTTTCTGTTTCACGGTAATGTTCCGTTTCTGGTCCACGATAATGTTGTGTTTCGGTTTCACGGTAATGTTCCGTTTCTGGTCCATGATAATGTTCTGTTTCACGGTAATGTTCCGTTTCTTGTCCACGGTAATGTTCTGTTTCTGTTTCACGGTAATGTTCCGTTTCTGGTCCACGATAATGTTGTGTTTCTTTTTCACGGTAATGTTCCGTTTCTGGTCCACGATAATGTTGTGTTTCTGTTTCACGGTAATGTTCCGTCTCTGGTCCACGATAATGTTCGGTTTCACGATAATGTTCCGTTTCTGTTCCATGATAATGTTCTGTTTAGGTTTCACGGTAATGTTCTGTCTCTGGTCCACGATAATGTTCCGTCTCTGGTCCACGATAATGTTCCGTCTCTGGTCCACGATAATGTTCTGTCTCTGGTCCACAATAATGTTCCGTTTCTGGTCCACGATAATGTTCTGTTTCGGTTTCACGGTAATGTTCTGTCTCTGGTCCACGGTAATGTTGTGTTTCTTTTTCACGGCAATGTTCCATTTCTGGTCCACGATAATGTTCTGTTTCCGTTTCACGGTAATGTTCTGTCTCTGGTCAACGGTAATGTTCTGTTTCTGTTTCACGGTAATGTTCCGTCTCTGGTCCACGATAATGTTCGGTTTCACGGTAATGTTCGGTTTCACGGTAATGTTCTGTCTCTGGTCCACGGTAATGTTCTGTCTCTGGTCCACGCTAATGTTCTGTTTCTGTTTCACGGTAATGTTCCGTTTCTGGTCCACGATAATTTTGTGTTTCTGTTTCACGGTAATGTTCCGTTTCTGGTCCACGATAATGTTCTGTTTCTGTTTCACGGTAATGTTCCGTTTCTTGTCCACGATAATGTTCTGTTTCTGTTTCACGGTAATGTTCTGTCTCTGGTCAACGCTAATGTTCTGTTTCTGTTTCACTGTAATGTTCCGTTTCTGGTCCATGATAATGTTCTGTCTCTGGTCCACGGTAATGTTCGATCTCTGGTCCACGATATTGTTCGGTTTCACGGTAATGTTCCGTCTCTGGTCCACGATAATGTTCTGTTTCTGTTTCACGGTAATGTTCCGTTTCTGGTCCACGATAATTTTGTGTTTCTGTTTCACGGTAATGTTCCGTTTCTGGTCCACGATAATGTTCTGTTTCTGTTTCACGGTAATGTTACGTTTCTGGTCCACGATAATGTTCTTTTTCGGTTTCACGGTAATGTTCCGTCTCTGGGCCACGGTAATGTTCCGTCTCTGGTCCACGATAATGTTCTGTTTCTGTTTCACGGTAATGTTCCGTTTCTGGTCCACGATAATGTTGTGTTTCTGTTTCACGGTAATTTTCCGTTTCTTGTCCACGATAATGTTCTTTTTCTGTTTCACGGTAATGTTCCGTTTCTGGTCCACGATAATGTTCTGTTTCTGTTTCACGGTAATGTTCCGTTTCTGGTCCATGATAATGTTCTGTTTCACGGTAATGTTCCGTTTCTGGTCCACGATAATGTTGTGTTTCTGTTTCACGGTAATGTTCCGTTTCTGGTCCACGATAATGTTCTGTTTCTGTTTCACGGTAATGTTCCGTTTCTGGTCCACGATAATGTTGTGTTTCGGTTTCACGGTAATGTTCCGTTTCTGGTCCATGATAATGTTCTGTTTCACGGTAATGTTCCGTTTCTTGTCCACGGTAATGTTCTGTTTCTGTTTCACGGTAATGTTCCGTTTCTGGTCCACGATAATGTTGTGTTTCTTTTTCACGGTAATGTTCCGTTTCTGGTCCACGATAATGTTGTGTTTCTGTTTCACGGTAATGTTCCGTCTCTGGTCCACGATAATGTTCGGTTTCACGATAATGTTCCGTTTCTGTTCCATGATAATGTTCTGTTTAGGTTTCACGGTAATGTTCTGTCTCTCGTCCACGATAATGTTCCGTCTCTGGTCCACGATAATGTTCCGTCTCTGGTCCACGATAATGTTCTGTCTCTGGTCCACAATAATGTTCCGTTTCTGGTCCACGATAATGTTCTGTTTCGGTTTCACGGTAATGTTCTGTCTCTGGTCCACGGTAATGTTGTGTTTCTTTTTCACGGCAATGTTCCATTTCTGGTCCACGATAATGTTCTGTTTCCGTTTCACGGTAATGTTCTGTCTCTGGTCAACGGTAATGTTCTGTTTCTGTTTCACGGTAATGTTCCGTCTCTGGTCCACGATAATGTTCGGTTTCACGGTAATGTTCGGTTTCACGGTAATGTTCTGTCTCTGGTCCACGGTAATGTTCTGTCTCTGGTCCACGCTAATGTTCTGTTTCTGTTTCACGGTAATGTTCCGTTTCTGGTCCACGATAATTTTGTGTTTCTGTTTCACGGTAATGTTCCGTTTCTGGTCCACGATAATGTTCTGTTTCTGTTTCACGGTAATGTTCCGTTTCTTGTCCACGATAATGTTCTGTTTCTGTTTCACGGTAATGTTCTGTCTCTGGTCAACGCTAATGTTCTGTTTCTGTTTCACTGTAATGTTCCGTTTCTGGTCCATGATAATGTTCTGTCTCTGGTCCACGGTAATGTTCGATCTCTGGTCCACGATATTGTTCGGTTTCACGGTAATGTTCCGTCTCTGGTCCACGATAATGTTCTGTTTCTGTTTCACGGTAATGTTCCGTTTCTGGTCCACGATAATTTTGTGTTTCTGTTTCACGGTAATGTTCCGTTTCTGGTCCACGATAATGTTCTGTTTCTGTTTCACGGTAATGTTACGTTTCTGGTCCACGATAATGTTCTTTTTCGGTTTCACGGTAATGTTCCGTCTCTGGGCCACGGTAATGTTCCGTCTCTGGTCCACGATAATGTTCTGTTTCTGTTTCACGGTAATGTTCCGTTTCTGGTCCATGATAATTTTCTGTTTCACGGTAATGTTCTGTCTCTGGTCCACGCTAATGTTCTGTTTCTGTTTCACGGTAATGTTCCGTTTCTGGTCCACGATAATGTTCCGTCTCTGGTCCACGATAATGTTCTGTTACTGTTTCACGGTAATGTACCGTTTCTGGTCCATGATAATTTTTCTGTCTCTGGTCCACGCTAATGTTCTGTTTCTTTTTCAGGGTAATGTTCCGTTTCTGGTCCAAGATAATGTTCTGTTTCTCTTTCACGGCAATGTTCCGTTTCTGGTGCACGATAATGTTCTGTTTCTGTTTAACGGTAATGTTCCGTTTCTGGTCCATGATAATGTTCTGTTTCACGGTAATGTTCCGTTTCTGGTCCACGATAATTTTGTGTTTCTGTTTCACGGTAATGTTCCGTTTCTGGTCCACGATAATGTTCTGTTTCTGTTTCACGGTAATGTTACGTTTCTGGTCCACGATAATGTTCTTTTTCGGTTTCACGGTAATGTTCCGTCTCTGGGCCACGGTAATGTTCCGTCTCTGGTCCACGATAATGTTCTGTTTCTGTTTCACGGTAATGTTCCGTTTCTGGTCCATGATAATTTTCTGTTTCACGGTAATGTTCTGTCTCTGGTCCACGCTAATGTTCTGTTTCTGTTTCACGGTAATGTTCCGTTTCTGGTCCACGATAATGTTGTGTTTCGGTTTCACGGTAATGTTCCGTTTCTGGTCCACGATAATGTCCTTTTTTGGTTTCACGGTAATGTTCCGTCTCTGGTCCACGGTAATGTTCTGTCTCTGGTCCACAATAATGTTCTGTTACTGTTTCACGGTAATGTACCGTTTCTGGTCCATGATAATTTTTCTGTCTCTGGTCCACGCTAATGTTCTGTTTCTTTTTCAGGGTAATGTTCCGTTTCTGGTCCACGATAATGTTCTGTTTCTGTTTCATGGCAATGTTCCGTTTCTGGTCCACGATAATGTTCTGTTTCTGTTTAACGGTAATGTTCCGTTTCTGGTCCATGATAATGTTCTGTTTCACGGTAATGTTCCGTTTCTGGTCCACGATAAATTTGTGTTTTTGTTTCACGGTAATGTTCCGTTTCTGGTCCACGATAATGTTCTGTTTCTAATTCACGGTAATGTTCCGTTTCTGGTCCACGATAATGTTTTGTTTCGGTTTCACGGTAATGTTCCGTTTCTGGTCCACGATAATGTTCTGTTTCTGTTTAACGGTAATGTTCCGTTTCTGGTCCATGATAATGTTCTGTTTCACGGTAATGTTCCGTTTCTGGTCCACGATAAATTTGTGTTTTTGTTTCACGGTAATGTTCCGTTTCTGGTCCACGATAATGTTCTGTTTCTAATTCACGGTAATGTTCCGTTTCTGGTCCACGATAATGTTTTGTTTCGGTTTCACGGTAATGTTCCGTTTCTGGTCCACGATAATGTTCTTTTTCGGTTTAACGGTAATGTTCCGTCTCTGGTCCACGATAATGTTGTGTTTCTGTTTCACGGTAATGTTCCGTTTCTGGTCCATGATAATTTTCTGTTTCACGGTAATGTTCTGTCTCTGGTCCACGCTAATGTTCTGTTTCTGTTTCACGGTAATGTTCCGTTTCTGGTCCATGATAATTTTCTGTTTCACGGTAATGTTCTGTCTCTTGTCCACGCTAATGTTCTGTTTCACGGTAATGTTCCGTTTCTGGTCCACGATAATGTTGTGTTTCTGTTTCACGGTAATTTTCCGTTTCTGGTCCACGATAATGTTCTTTTTCTGTTTCACGGTAATGTTCCGTTTCTGGTCCACGATAATGTTCTGTTTCTGTTTCACGGTAATGTTCCGTTTCTGGTCCATGATAATGTTCTGTTTCACGGTAATGTTCCGTTTCTGGTCCACGATAATGTTGTGTTTCTGTTTCACGGTAATGTTCCGTTTCTGGTCCACGATAATGTTCTGTTTCTGTTTCACGGTAATGTTCCGTTTCTGGTCCACGATAATGTTGTGTTTCGGTTTCACGGTAATGTTCCGTTTCTGGTCCATGATAATGTTCTGTTTCACGGTAATGTTCCGTTTCTTGTCCACGGTAATGTTCTGTTTCTGTTTCACGGTAATGTTCCGTTTCTGGTCCACGATAATGTTGTGTTTCTTTTTCACGGTAATGTTCCGTTTCTGGTCCACGATAATGTTGTGTTTCTGTTTCACGGTAATGTTCCGTCTCTGGTCCACGATAATGTTCGGTTTCACGATAATGTTCCGTTTCTGTTCCATGATAATGTTCTGTTTAGGTTTCACGGTAATGTTCTGTCTCTGGTCCACGATAATGTTCCGTCTCTGGTCCACGATAATGTTCCGTCTCTGGTCCACGATAATGTTCTGTCTCTGGTCCACAATAATGTTCCGTTTCTGGTCCACGATAATGTTCTGTTTCGGTTTCACGGTAATGTTCTGTCTCTGGTCCACGGTAATGTTGTGTTTCTTTTTCACGGCAATGTTCCATTTCTGGTCCACGATAATGTTCTGTTTCCGTTTCACGGTAATGTTCTGTCTCTGGTCAACGGTAATGTTCTGTTTCTGTTTCACGGTAATGTTCCGTCTCTGGTCCACGATAATGTTCGGTTTCACGGTAATGTTCGGTTTCACGGTAATGTTCTGTCTCTGGTCCACGGTAATGTTCTGTCTCTGGTCCACGCTAATGTTCTGTTTCTGTTTCACGGTAATGTTCCGTTTCTGGTCCACGATAATTTTGTGTTTCTGTTTCACGGTAATGTTCCGTTTCTGGTCCACGATAATGTTCTGTTTCTGTTTCACGGTAATGTTCCGTTTCTTGTCCACGATAATGTTCTGTTTCTGTTTCACGGTAATGTTCTGTCTCTGGTCAACGCTAATGTTCTGTTTCTGTTTCACTGTAATGTTCCGTTTCTGGTCCATGATAATGTTCTGTCTCTGGTCCACGGTAATGTTCGATCTCTGGTCCACGATATTGTTCGGTTTCACGGTAATGTTCCGTCTCTGGTCCACGATAATGTTCTGTTTCTGTTTCACGGTAATGTTCCGTTTCTGGTCCACGATAATTTTGTGTTTCTGTTTCACGGTAATGTTCCGTTTCTGGTCCACGATAATGTTCTGTTTCTGTTTCACGGTAATGTTACGTTTCTGGTCCACGATAATGTTCTTTTTCGGTTTCACGGTAATGTTCCGTCTCTGGGCCACGGTAATGTTCCGTCTCTGGTCCACGATAATGTTCTGTTTCTGTTTCACGGTAATGTTCCGTTTCTGGTCCATGATAATTTTCTGTTTCACGGTAATGTTCTGTCTCTGGTCCACGCTAATGTTCTTTTTCTGTTTCACGGTAATGTTCCGTTTCTGGTCCACGATAATGTTGTGTTTCGGTTTCACGGTAATGTTCCGTTTCTGGTCCACGATAATGTCCTTTTTTGGTTTCACGGTAATGTTCCGTCTCTGGTCCACGGTAATGTTCCGTCTCTGGTCCACGATAATGTTCTGTTACTGTTTCACGGTAATGTACCGTTTCTGGTCCATGATAATTTTTCTGTCTCTGGTCCACGCTAATGTTCTGTTTCTTTTTCAGGGTAATGTTCCGTTTCTGGTCCACGATAATGTTCTGTTTCTGTTTCACGGCAATGTTCCGTTTCTGGTGCACGATAATGTTCTGTTTCTGTTTAACGGTAATGTTCCGTTTCTGGTCCATGATAATGTTCTGTTTCACGGTAATGTTCCGTTTCTGGTCCACGATAATTTTGTGTTTCTGTTTCACGGTAATGTTCCGTTTCTGGTCCACGATAATGTTCTGTTTCTGTTTCACGGTAATGTTACGTTTCTGGTCCACGATAATGTTCTTTTTCGGTTTCACGGTAATGTTCCGTCTCTGGGCCACGGTAATGTTCCGTCTCTGGTCCACGATAATGTTCTGTTTCTGTTTCACGGTAATGTTCCGTTTCTGGTCCATGATAATTTTCTGTTTCACGGTAATGTTCTGTCTCTGGTCCACGCTAATGTTCTGTTTCTGTTTCACGGTAATGTTCCGTTTCTGGTCCACGATAATGTTGTGTTTCGGTTTCACGGTAATGTTCCGTTTCTGGTCCACGATAATGTCCTTTTTTGGTTTCACGGTAATGTTCCGTCTCTGGTCCACGGTAATGTTCTGTCTCTGGTCCACAATAATGTTCTGTTACTGTTTCACGGTAATGTACCGTTTCTGGTCCATGATAATTTTTCTGTCTCTGGTCCACGCTAATGTTCTGTTTCTTTTTCAGGGTAATGTTCCGTTTCTGGTCCACGATAATGTTCTGTTTCTGTTTCACGGCAATGTTCCGTTTCTGGTCCACGATAATGTTCTGTTTCTGTTTAACGGTAATGTTCCGTTTCTGGTCCATGATAATGTTCTGTTTCACGGTAATGTTCCGTTTCTGGTCCACGATAAATTTGTGTTTTTGTTTCACGGTAATGTTCCGTTTCTGGTCCACGATAATGTTCTGTTTCTAATTCACGGTAATGTTCCGTTTCTGGTCCACGATAATGTTTTGTTTCGGTTTCACGGTAATGTTCCGTTTCTGGTCCACGATAATGTTCTTTTTCGGTTTAACGGTAATGTTCCGTCTCTGGTCCACGATAATGTTGTGTTTCTGTTTCACGGTAATGTTCCGTTTCTGGTCCATGATAATTTTCTGTTTCACGGTAATGTTCTGTCTCTTGTCCACGCTAATGTTCTGTTTCACGGTAATGTTCCGTTTCTGGTCCACGATAATGTTGTGTTTCTGTTTCACGGTAATTTTCCGTTTCTGGTCCACGATAATGTTCTTTTTCTGTTTCACGGTAATGTTCCGTTTCTGGTCCACGATAATGTTCTGTTTCTGTTTCACGGTAATGTTCCGTTTCTGGTCCATGATAATGTTCTGTTTCACGGTAATGTTCCGTTTCTGGTCCACGATAATGTTGTGTTTCTGTTTCACGGTAATGTTCCGTTTCTGGTCCACGATAATGTTCTGTTTCTGTTTCACGGTAATGTTCCGTTTCTGGTCCACGATAATGTTGTGTTTCGGTTTCACGGTAATGTTCCGTTTCTGGTCCATGATAATGTTCTGTTTCACGGTAATGTTCCGTTTCTTGTCCACGGTAATGTTCTGTTTCTGTTTCACGGTAATGTTCCGTTTCTGGTCCACGATAATGTTGTGTTTCTTTTTCACGGTAATGTTCCGTTTCTGGTCCACGATAATGTTGTGTTTCTGTTTCACGGTAATGTTCCGTCTCTGGTCCACGATAATGTTCGGTTTCACGATAATGTTCCGTTTCTGTTCCATGATAATGTTCTGTTTAGGTTTCACGGTAATGTTCTGTCTCTCGTCCACGATAATGTTCCGTCTCTGGTCCACGATAATGTTCCGTCTCTGGTCCACGATAATGTTCTGTCTCTGGTCCACAATAATGTTCCGTTTCTGGTCCACGATAATGTTCTGTTTCGGTTTCACGGTAATGTTCTGTCTCTGGTCCACGGTAATGTTGTGTTTCTTTTTCACGGCAATGTTCCATTTCTGGTCCACGATAATGTTCTGTTTCCGTTTCACGGTAATGTTCTGTCTCTGGTCAACGGTAATGTTCTGTTTCTGTTTCACGGTAATGTTCCGTCTCTGGTCCACGATAATGTTCGGTTTCACGGTAATGTTCGGTTTCACGGTAATGTTCTGTCTCTGGTCCACGGTAATGTTCTGTCTCTGGTCCACGCTAATGTTCTGTTTCTGTTTCACGGTAATGTTCCGTTTCTGGTCCACGATAATTTTGTGTTTCTGTTTCACGGTAATGTTCCGTTTCTGGTACACGATAATGTTCTGTTTCTGTTTCACGGTAATGTTCCGTTTCTTGTCCACGATAATGTTCTGTTTCTGTTTCACGGTAATGTTCTGTCTCTGGTCAACGCTAATGTTCTGTTTCTGTTTCACTGTAATGTTCCGTTTCTGGTCCATGATAATGTTCTGTCTCTGGTCCACGGTAATGTTCGATCTCTGGTCCACGATATTGTTCGGTTTCACGGTAATGTTCCGTCTCTGGTCCACGATAATGTTCTGTTTCTGTTTCACGGTAATGTTCCGTTTCTGGTCCACGATAATTTTGTGTTTCTGTTTCACGGTAATGTTCCGTTTCTGGTCCACGATAATGTTCTGTTTCTGTTTCACGGTAATGTTACGTTTCTGGTCCACGATAATGTTCTTTTTCGGTTTCACGGTAATGTTCCGTCTCTGGGCCACGGTAATGTTCCGTCTCTGGTCCACGATAATGTTCTGTTTCTGTTTCACGGTAATGTTCCGTTTCTGGTCCATGATAATTTTCTGTTTCACGGTAATGTTCTGTCTCTGGTCCACGCTAATGTTCTGTTTCTGTTTCACGGTAATGTTCCGTTTCTGGTCCACGATAATGTTGTGTTTCGGTTTCACGGTAATGTTCCGTTTCTGGTCCACGATAATGTCCTTTTTTGGTTTCACGGTAATGTTCCGTCTCTGGTCCACGGTAATGTTCCGTCTCTGGTCCACGATAATGTTCTGTTACTGTTTCACGGTAATGTACCGTTTCTGGTCCATGATAATTTTTCTGTCTCTGGTCCACGCTAATGTTCTGTTTCTTTTTCAGGGTAATGTTCCGTTTCTGGTCCACGATAATGTTCTGTTTCTGTTTCACGGCAATGTTCCGTTTCTGGTGCACGATAATGTTCTGTTTCTGTTTAACGGTAATGTTCCGTTTCTGGTCCATGATAATGTTCTGTTTCACGGTAATGTTCCGTTTCTGGTCCACGATAATTTTGTGTTTCTGTTTCACGGTAATGTTCCATTTCTGGTCCACGATAATGTTCTGTTTCTGTTTCACGGTAATGTTACGTTTCTGGTCCACGATAATGTTCTTTTTCGGTTTCACGGTAATGTTCCGTCTCTGGGCCACGGTAATGTTCCGTCTCTGGTCCACGATAATGTTCTGTTTCTGTTTCACGGTAATGTTCCGTTTCTGGTCCATGATAATTTTCTGATTCACGGTAATGTTCTGTCTCTGGTCCACGCTAATGTTCTGTTTCTGTTTCACGGTAATGTTCCGTTTCTGGTCCACGATAATGTTGTGTTTCGGTTTCACGGTAATGTTCCGTTTCTGGTCCACGATAATGTCCTTTTTTGGTTTCACGGTAATGTTCCGTCTCTGGTCCACGGTAATGTTCTGTCTCTGGTCCACAATAATGTTCTGTTACTGTTTCACGGTAATGTACCGTTTCTGGTCCATGATAATTTTTCTGTCTCTGGTCCACGCTAATGTTCTGTTTCTTTTTCAGGGTAATGTTCCGTTTCTGGTCCACGATAATGTTCTGTTTCTGTTTCACGGCAATGTTCCGTTTCTGGTCCACGATAATGTTCTGTTTCTGTTTAACGGTAATGTTCCGTTTCTGGTCCATGATAATGTTCTGTTTCACGGTAATGTTCCGTTTCTGGTCCACGATAAATTTGTGTTTTTGTTTCACGGTAATGTTCCGTTTCTGGTCCACGATAATGTTCTGTTTCTAATTCACGGTAATGTTCCGTTTCTGGTCCACGATAATGTTTTGTTTCGGTTTCACGGTAATGTTCCGTTTCTGGTCCACGATAATGTTCTGTTTCTGTTTAACGGTAATGTTCCGTTTCTGGTCCATGATAATGTTCTGTTTCACGGTAATGTTCCGTTTCTGGTCCACGATAAATTTGTGTTTTTGTTTCACGGTAATGTTCCGTTTCTGGTCCACGATAATGTTCTGTTTCTAATTCACGGTAATGTTCCGTTTCTGGTCCACGATAATGTTTTGTTTCGGTTTCACGGTAATGTTCCGTTTCTGGTCCACGATAATGTTCTTTTTCGGTTTAACGGTAATGTTCCGTCTCTGGTCCACGATAATGTTCTGTTTCTGTTTCACGGTAATGTTCCGTTTCTGGTCCACGATAATGTTGTGTTTCTGTTTCACGGTAATTTTCCGTTTCTGGTCCACGATAATGTTCTTTTTCTGTTTCACGGTAATGTTCCGTTTCTGGTCCACGATAATGTTCTGTTTCTGTTTCACGGTAATGTTCCGTTTCTGGTCCATGATAATGTTCTGTTTCACGGTAATGTTCCGTTTCTGGTCCACGATAATGTTGTGTTTCTGTTTCACGGTAATGTTCCGTTTCTGGTCCACGATAATGTTCTGTTTCTGTTTCACGGTAATGTTCCGTTTCTGGTCCACGATAATGTTGTGTTTCGGTTTCACGGTAATGTTCCGTTTCTGGTCCATGATAATGTTCTGTTTCACGGTAATGTTCCGTTTCTTGTCCACGAGAATTTTGTGTTTTTGTTTCACGATAATGTTCCGTTTCTGGTTCACGATAATGTTCTGTTTCTGTTTCACGGTAATGTTCTGTCTCTGGTCAACGCTAATGTTCTGTTTCTGTTTCACTGTATTGTTCCGTTTCTGGTCCATGATAATGTTCTGTCTCTAGTCCACGGTAATGTTCGATCTCTGGTCCACGATAATGTTCGGTTTCACGGTAATGTTCCGTCTCTGGTCCACGATAATGTTGTGTTTCGGTTTCATGGTAATGTTCCGTTTCTTGTCCACGATAATGTTCTTTTTCGGTTTCACGGTAATGTTCCGTCTCTGGTCCACGGTAATGTTCCGTCTCTGGTCCACGATAATGTTCTGTTTCTGTTTCACGGTAATGTTCCGTTTCTGGTCCACGATAATTTTGTGTTTCTGTTTCACGGTAATGTTCCGTTTCTGGTCCATGATAATGTTCTGTTTCTTGGTAATGTTCCGTTTCTGGTCCACGATAATGTTGTGTTTCTGTTTCACGGTAATGTTCCGTTTCTGGTCCACGATAATGTTCTGTTTCTGTTTCACGGTAATGTTCCGTTTCTGGTCCACGATAATGTTCTGTTTCTGTTTCACGGTAATGTTCCGTTTCTGGTCCATGATAATGTTCTGTTTCTTGGTAATGTTCCGTTTCTGGTCCACGATAATGTTGTGTTTCTGTTTCACGGTAATGTTCCGTTTCTGGTCCATGATAATGTTCTGTTTCTTGGTAATGTTCCGTTTCTGGTCCACGATAATGTTGTGTTTCTGTTTCACGGTAATGTTCCGTTTCTGGTCCACGATAATGTTCTGTTTCTGTTTCACGGTAATGTTCCGTTTCTGGTCCACGATAATGTTCTGTTTCTGTTTCACGGTAATGTTCCGTTTCTGGTCCATGATAATGTTCTGTTTCTTGGTAATGTTCCGTTTCTGGTCCACGATAATGTTGTGTTTCTGTTTCACGGTAATGTTCCGTTTCTGGTCCACGATAATGTTCTGTTTCTGTTTCACGGTAATGTTCCGTTTCTGGTCCACGATAATGTTGTGTTTCGGTTTCACGGTAATGTTCCGTTTCTGGTCCATGATAATGTTCTGTTTCACGGTAATGTTCCGTTTCTTGTCCACGAGAATTTTGTGTTTTTGTTTCACGATAATGTTCCGTTTCTGGTTCACGATAATGTTCTGTTTCTGTTTCACGGTAATGTTCTGTCTCTGGTCAACGCTAATGTTCTGTTTCTGTTTCACTGTATTGTTCCGTTTCTGGTCCATGATAATGTTCTGTCTCTAGTCCACGGTAATGTTCGATCTCTGGTCCACGATAATGTTCGGTTTCACGGTAATGTTCCGTCTCTGGTCCACGATAATGTTCTGTTTCTGTTTCACGGTAATGTTCCGTTTCTGGTCCACGATAATGTTCTGTTTCTGTTTCACGGTAATGTTCCGTTTCTGGTCCATGATAATGTTCTGTTTCACGGTAATGTTCCGTTTCTGGTCCACGATAATTTTGTGTTTTTGTTTCACGGTAATGTTCCGTTTCTGGTCCACGATAATGTTCTGTTTTTGTTTCACGGTAATGTTCTGTCTCTGGTCAACGCTAATGTTCTGTTTCTGTTTCCCTGTATTGTTCCGTTTCTGGTCCATGATAATGTTCTGTCTCTGGTCCACGGTAATGTTCGATCTCTGGTCCACGATAATGCTCGGTTTCACGGTAATGTTCCGTATCTGGTCCACGATAATGCTGTGTTTCTGTTTCACGGCAATGTTCCATTTCTGGTCCACGATAATGTTCTTTTTCGGTTTCACGGTAATGTTCCGTCTCTGGTCCACGTTAATGTTCCGTCTCTGATCCACGATAATGTTCTGTTTCTGTTTCACGGTAATGTTCCGTTTCTGGTCCACGATAATGTTCTGTTTCTGTTTCACGGTAATGTTCCGTTTCTGGTCCATGATAATGTTCTGTTTCACGGTAATGTTCCGTTTCTGGTCCACAATAATTTTGTGTTTTTGTTTCACGGTAATGTTCCGTTTCTGGTCCACGATAATGTTCTGTTTCTGGTCCACGGTAATGTTCCGTCTCTGGTCCACGATAATGTTCTGTCTCTGGTCCATGATAATGTTCCGTTTCTGGTCCACGATAATGTTCTGTTTCGGTTTCACGTTAATGTTCTGTCTCTGGTCCACGGTAATTTTCCGTTTCTGGTCCACGATAATGTTCTTTTTCTGTTTCACGGTAATGTTCCGTTTCTGGTCCACGATAATGTTCTGTTTCTGTTTCACGGTAATGTTACGTTTCTGGTCCACGATAATGTTCTTTTTCGGTTTCACGGTAATGTTCCGTCTCTGGGCCACGGTAATGTTCCGTCTCTGGTCCACGATAATGTTCTGTTTCTGTTTCACGGTAATGTTCCGTTTCTGGTCCATGATAATTTTCTGTTTCACGGTAATGTTCTGTCTCTGGTCCACGCTAATGTTCTGTTTCTGTTTCACGGTAATGTTCCGTTTCTGGTCCACGATAATGTTGTGTTTCGGTTTCACGGTAATGTTCCGTTTCTGGTCCACGATAATGTCCTTTTTTGGTTTCACGGTAATGTTCCGTCTCTGGTCCACGGTAATGTTCTGTCTCTGGTCCACAATAATGTTCTGTTACTGTTTCACGGTAATGTACCGTTTCTGGTCCATGATAATTTTTCTGTCTCTGGTCCACGCTAATGTTCTGTTTCTTTTTCAGGGTAATGTTCCGTTTCTGGTCCACGATAATGTTCTGTTTCTGTTTCACGGCAATGTTCCGTTTCTGGTCCACGATAATGTTCTGTTTCTGTTTAACGGTAATGTTCCGTTTCTGGTCCATGATAATGTTCTGTTTCACGGTAATGTTCCGTTTCTGGTCCACGATAAATTTGTGTTTTTGTTTCACGGTAATGTTCCGTTTCTGGTCCACGATAATGTTCTGTTTCTAATTCACGGTAATGTTCCGTTTCTGGTCCACGATAATGTTTTGTTTCGGTTTCACGGTAATGTTCCGTTTCTGGTCCACGATAATGTTCTGTTTCTGTTTAACGGTAATGTTCCGTTTCTGGTCCATGATAATGTTCTGTTTCACGGTAATGTTCCGTTTCTGGTCCACGATAAATTTGTGTTTTTGTTTCACGGTAATGTTCCGTTTCTGGTCCACGATAATGTTCTGTTTCTAATTCACGGTAATGTTCCGTTTCTGGTCCACGATAATGTTTTGTTTCGGTTTCACGGTAATGTTCCGTTTCTGGTCCACGATAATGTTCTTTTTCGGTTTAACGGTAATGTTCCGTCTCTGGTCCACGATAATGTTGTGTTTCTGTTTCACGGTAATGTTCCGTTTCTGGTCCATGATAATTTTCTGTTTCACGGTAATGTTCTGTCTCTGGTCCACGCTAATGTTCTGTTTCTGTTTCACGGTAATGTTCCGTTTCTGGTCCATGATAATTTTCTGTTTCACGGTAATGTTCTGTCTCTTGTCCACGCTAATGTTCTGTTTCACGGTAATGTTCCGTTTCTGGTCCACGATAATGTTGTGTTTCTGTTTCACGGTAATTTTCCGTTTCTGGTCCACGATAATGTTCTTTTTCTGTTTCACGGTAATGTTCCGTTTCTGGTCCACGATAATGTTCTGTTTCTGTTTCACGGTAATGTTCCGTTTCTGGTCCATGATAATGTTCTGTTTCACGGTAATGTTCCGTTTCTGGTCCACGATAATGTTGTGTTTCTGTTTCACGGTAATGTTCCGTTTCTGGTCCACGATAATGTTCTGTTTCTGTTTCACGGTAATGTTCCGTTTCTGGTCCACGATAATGTTGTGTTTCGGTTTCACGGTAATGTTCCGTTTCTGGTCCATGATAATGTTCTGTTTCACGGTAATGTTCCGTTTCTTGTCCACGGTAATGTTCTGTTTCTGTTTCACGGTAATGTTCCGTTTCTGGTCCACGATAATGTTGTGTTTCTTTTTCACGGTAATGTTCCGTTTCTGGTCCACGATAATGTTGTGTTTCTGTTTCACGGTAATGTTCCGTCTCTGGTCCACGATAATGTTCGGTTTCACGATAATGTTCCGTTTCTGTTCCATGATAATGTTCTGTTTAGGTTTCACGGTAATGTTCTGTCTCTGGTCCACGATAATGTTCCGTCTCTGGTCCACGATAATGTTCCGTCTCTGGTCCACGATAATGTTCTGTCTCTGGTCCACAATAATGTTCCGTTTCTGGTCCACGATAATGTTCTGTTTCGGTTTCACGGTAATGTTCTGTCTCTGGTCCACGGTAATGTTGTGTTTCTTTTTCACGGCAATGTTCCATTTCTGGTCCACGATAATGTTCTGTTTCCGTTTCACGGTAATGTTCTGTCTCTGGTCAACGGTAATGTTCTGTTTCTGTTTCACGGTAATGTTCCGTCTCTGGTCCACGATAATGTTCGGTTTCACGGTAATGTTCGGTTTCACGGTAATGTTCTGTCTCTGGTCCACGGTAATGTTCTGTCTCTGGTCCACGCTAATGTTCTGTTTCTGTTTCACGGTAATGTTCCGTTTCTGGTCCACGATAATTTTGTGTTTCTGTTTCACGGTAATGTTCCGTTTCTGGTCCACGATAATGTTCTGTTTCTGTTTCACGGTAATGTTCCGTTTCTTGTCCACGATAATGTTCTGTTTCTGTTTCACGGTAATGTTCTGTCTCTGGTCAACGCTAATGTTCTGTTTCTGTTTCACTGTAATGTTCCGTTTCTGGTCCATGATAATGTTCTGTCTCTGGTCCACGGTAATGTTCGATCTCTGGTCCACGATATTGTTCGGTTTCACGGTAATGTTCCGTCTCTGGTCCACGATAATGTTCTGTTTCTGTTTCACGGTAATGTTCCGTTTCTGGTCCACGATAATTTTGTGTTTCTGTTTCACGGTAATGTTCCGTTTCTGGTCCACGATAATGTTCTGTTTCTGTTTCACGGTAATGTTACGTTTCTGGTCCACGATAATGTTCTTTTTCGGTTTCACGGTAATGTTCCGTCTCTGGGCCACGGTAATGTTCCGTCTCTGGTCCACGATAATGTTCTGTTTCTGTTTCACGGTAATGTTCCGTTTCTGGTCCATGATAATTTTCTGTTTCACGGTAATGTTCTGTCTCTGGTCCACGCTAATGTTCTTTTTCTGTTTCACGGTAATGTTCCGTTTCTGGTCCACGATAATGTTGTGTTTCGGTTTCACGGTAATGTTCCGTTTCTGGTCCACGATAATGTCCTTTTTTGGTTTCACGGTAATGTTCCGTCTCTGGTCCACGGTAATGTTCCGTCTCTGGTCCACGATAATGTTCTGTTACTGTTTCACGGTAATGTACCGTTTCTGGTCCATGATAATTTTTCTGTCTCTGGTCCACGCTAATGTTCTGTTTCTTTTTCAGGGTAATGTTCCGTTTCTGGTCCACGATAATGTTCTGTTTCTGTTTCACGGCAATGTTCCGTTTCTGGTGCACGATAATGTTCTGTTTCTGTTTAACGGTAATGTTCCGTTTCTGGTCCATGATAATGTTCTGTTTCACGGTAATGTTCCGTTTCTGGTCCACGATAATTTTGTGTTTCTGTTTCACGGTAATGTTCCGTTTCTGGTCCACGATAATGTTCTGTTTCTGTTTCACGGTAATGTTACGTTTCTGGTCCACGATAATGTTCTTTTTCGGTTTCACGGTAATGTTCCGTCTCTGGGCCACGGTAATGTTCCGTCTCTGGTCCACGATAATGTTCTGTTTCTGTTTCACGGTAATGTTCCGTTTCTGGTCCATGATAATTTTCTGTTTCACGGTAATGTTCTGTCTCTGGTCCACGCTAATGTTCTGTTTCTGTTTCACGGTAATGTTCCGTTTCTGGTCCACGATAATGTTGTGTTTCGGTTTCACGGTAATGTTCCGTTTCTGGTCCACGATAATGTCCTTTTTTGGTTTCACGGTAATGTTCCGTCTCTGGTCCACGGTAATGTTCTGTCTCTGGTCCACAATAATGTTCTGTTACTGTTTCACGGTAATGTACCGTTTCTGGTCCATGATAATTTTTCTGTCTCTGGTCCACGCTAATGTTCTGTTTCTTTTTCAGGGTAATGTTCCGTTTCTGGTCCACGATAATGTTCTGTTTCTGTTTCACGGCAATGTTCCGTTTCTGGTCCACGATAATGTTCTGTTTCTGTTTAACGGTAATGTTCCGTTTCTGGTCCATGATAATGTTCTGTTTCACGGTAATGTTCCGTTTCTGGTCCACGATAAATTTGTGTTTTTGTTTCACGGTAATGTTCCGTTTCTGGTCCACGATAATGTTCTGTTTCTAATTCACGGTAATGTTCCGTTTCTGGTCCACGATAATGTTTTGTTTCGGTTTCACGGTAATGTTCCGTTTCTGGTCCACGATAATGTTCTGTTTCTGTTTAACGGTAATGTTCCGTTTCTGGTCCATGATAATGTTCTGTTTCACGGTAATGTTCCGTTTCTGGTCCACGATAAATTTGTGTTTTTGTTTCACGGTAATGTTCCGTTTCTGGTCCACGATAATGTTCTGTTTCTAATTCACGGTAATGTTCCGTTTCTGGTCCACGATAATGTTTTGTTTCGGTTTCACGGTAATGTTCCGTTTCTGGTCCACGATAATGTTCTTTTTCGGTTTAACGGTAATGTTCCGTCTCTGGTCCACGATAATGTTGTGTTTCTGTTTCACGGTAATGTTCCGTTTCTGGTCCATGATAATTTTCTGTTTCACGGTAATGTTCTGTCTCTGGTCCACGCTAATGTTCTGTTTCTGTTTCACGGTAATGTTCCGTTTCTGGTCCATGATAATTTTCTGTTTCACGGTAATGTTCTGTCTCTTGTCCACGCTAATGTTCTGTTTCACGGTAATGTTCCGTTTCTGGTCCACGATAATGTTGTGTTTCTGTTTCACGGTAATTTTCCGTTTCTGGTCCACGATAATGTTCTTTTTCTGTTTCACGGTAATGTTCCGTTTCTGGTCCACGATAATGTTCTGTTTCTGTTTCACGGTAATGTTCCGTTTCTGGTCCATGATAATGTTCTGTTTCACGGTAATGTTCCGTTTCTGGTCCACGATAATGTTGTGTTTCTGTTTCACGGTAATGTTCCGTTTCTGGTCCACGATAATGTTCTGTTTCTGTTTCACGGTAATGTTCCGTTTCTGGTCCACGATAATGTTGTGTTTCGGTTTCACGGTAATGTTCCGTTTCTGGTCCATGATAATGTTCTGTTTCACGGTAATGTTCCGTTTCTTGTCCACGGTAATGTTCTGTTTCTGTTTCACGGTAATGTTCCGTTTCTGGTCCACGATAATGTTGTGTTTCTTTTTCACGGTAATGTTCCGTTTCTGGTCCACGATAATGTTGTGTTTCTGTTTCACGGTAATGTTCCGTCTCTGGTCCACGATAATGTTCGGTTTCACGATAATGTTCCGTTTCTGTTCCATGATAATGTTCTGTTTAGGTTTCACGGTAATGTTCTGTCTCTCGTCCACGATAATGTTCCGTCTCTGGTCCACGATAATGTTCCGTCTCTGGTCCACGATAATGTTCTGTCTCTGGTCCACAATAATGTTCCGTTTCTGGTCCACGATAATGTTCTGTTTCGGTTTCACGGTAATGTTCTGTCTCTGGTCCACGGTAATGTTGTGTTTCTTTTTCACGGCAATGTTCCATTTCTGGTCCACGATAATGTTCTGTTTCCGTTTCACGGTAATGTTCTGTCTCTGGTCAACGGTAATGTTCTGTTTCTGTTTCACGGTAATGTTCCGTCTCTGGTCCACGATAATGTTCGGTTTCACGGTAATGTTCGGTTTCACGGTAATGTTCTGTCTCTGGTCCACGGTAATGTTCTGTCTCTGGTCCACGCTAATGTTCTGTTTCTGTTTCACGGTAATGTTCCGTTTCTGGTCCACGATAATTTTGTGTTTCTGTTTCACGGTAATGTTCCGTTTCTGGTCCACGATAATGTTCTGTTTCTGTTTCACGGTAATGTTCCGTTTCTTGTCCACGATAATGTTCTGTTTCTGTTTCACGGTAATGTTCTGTCTCTGGTCAACGCTAATGTTCTGTTTCTGTTTCACTGTAATGTTCCGTTTCTGGTCCATGATAATGTTCTGTCTCTGGTCCACGGTAATGTTCGATCTCTGGTCCACGATATTGTTCGGTTTCACGGTAATGTTCCGTCTCTGGTCCACGATAATGTTCTGTTTCTGTTTCACGGTAATGTTCCGTTTCTGGTCCACGATAATTTTGTGTTTCTGTTTCACGGTAATGTTCCGTTTCTGGTCCACGATAATGTTCTGTTTCTGTTTCACGGTAATGTTACGTTTCTGGTCCACGATAATGTTCTTTTTCGGTTTCACGGTAATGTTCCGTCTCTGGGCCACGGTAATGTTCCGTCTCTGGTCCACGATAATGTTCTGTTTCTGTTTCACGGTAATGTTCCGTTTCTGGTCCATGATAATTTTCTGTTTCACGGTAATGTTCTGTCTCTGGTCCACGCTAATGTTCTGTTTCTGTTTCACGGTAATGTTCCGTTTCTGGTCCACGATAATGTTGTGTTTCGGTTTCACGGTAATGTTCCGTTTCTGGTCCACGATAATGTCCTTTTTTGGTTTCACGGTAATGTTCCGTCTCTGGTCCACGGTAATGTTCCGTCTCTGGTCCACGATAATGTTCTGTTACTGTTTCACGGTAATGTACCGTTTCTGGTCCATGATAATTTTTCTGTCTCTGGTCCACGCTAATGTTCTGTTTCTTTTTCAGGGTAATGTTCCGTTTCTGGTCCACGATAATGTTCTGTTTCTGTTTCACGGCAATGTTCCGTTTCTGGTGCACGATAATGTTCTGTTTCTGTTTAACGGTAATGTTCCGTTTCTGGTCCATGATAATGTTCTGTTTCACGGTAATGTTCCGTTTCTGGTCCACGATAATTTTGTGTTTCTGTTTCACGGTAATGTTCCATTTCTGGTCCAC
This sequence comes from Leuresthes tenuis, assembly GCF_036924035.1. Taxonomy (NCBI): domain Eukaryota; kingdom Metazoa; phylum Chordata; class Actinopteri; order Atheriniformes; family Atherinopsidae; genus Leuresthes; species Leuresthes tenuis. The sequence continues at coordinate 34,516,892 of NW_027325355.1, read as the reverse complement.
GATAATGTTCTGTTTCTGTTTCACGGTAATGTTACGTTTCTGGTCCACGATAATGTTCTTTTTCGGTTTCACGGTAATGTTCCGTCTCTGGGCCACGGTAATGTTCCGTCTCTGGTCCACGATAATGTTCTGTTTCTGTTTCACGGTAATGTTCCGTTTCTGGTCCATGATAATTTTCTGATTCACGGTAATGTTCTGTCTCTGGTCCACGCTAATGTTCTGTTTCTGTTTCACGGTAATGTTCCGTTTCTGGTCCACGATAATGTTGTGTTTCGGTTTCACGGTAATGTTCCGTTTCTGGTCCACGATAATGTCCTTTTTTGGTTTCACGGTAATGTTCCGTCTCTGGTCCACGGTAATGTTCTGTCTCTGGTCCACAATAATGTTCTGTTACTGTTTCACGGTAATGTACCGTTTCTGGTCCATGATAATTTTTCTGTCTCTGGTCCACGCTAATGTTCTGTTTCTTTTTCAGGGTAATGTTCCGTTTCTGGTCCACGATAATGTTCTGTTTCTGTTTCACGGCAATGTTCCGTTTCTGGTCCACGATAATGTTCTGTTTCTGTTTAACGGTAATGTTCCGTTTCTGGTCCATGATAATGTTCTGTTTCACGGTAATGTTCCGATTCTGGTCCACGATAAATTTGTGTTTTTGTTTCACGGTAATGTTCCGTTTCTGGTCCACGATAATGTTCTGTTTCTAATTCACGGTAATGTTCCGTTTCTGGTCCACGATAATGTTTTGTTTCGGTTTCACGGTAATGTTCCGTTTCTGGTCCACGATAATGTTCTGTTTCTGTTTAACGGTAATGTTCCGTTTCTGGTCCATGATAATGTTCTGTTTCACGGTAATGTTCCGTTTCTGGTCCACGATAAATTTGTGTTTTTGTTTCACGGTAATGTTCCGTTTCTGGTCCACGATAATGTTCTGTTTCTAATTCACGGTAATGTTCCGTTTCTGGTCCACGATAATGTTTTGTTTCGGTTTCACGGTAATGTTCCGTTTCTGGTCCACGATAATGTTCTTTTTCGGTTTAACGGTAATGTTCCGTCTCTGGTCCACGATAATGTTCTGTTTCTGTTTCACGGTAATGTTCCGTTTCTGGTCCACGATAATGTTGTGTTTCTGTTTCACGGTAATTTTCCGTTTCTGGTCCACGATAATGTTCTTTTTCTGTTTCACGGTAATGTTCCGTTTCTGGTCCACGATAATGTTCTGTTTCTGTTTCACGGTAATGTTCCGTTTCTGGTCCATGATAATGTTCTGTTTCACGGTAATGTTCCGTTTCTGGTCCACGATAATGTTGTGTTTCTGTTTCACGGTAATGTTCCGTTTCTGGTCCACGATAATGTTCTGTTTCTGTTTCACGGTAATGTTCCGTTTCTGGTCCACGATAATGTTGTGTTTCGGTTTCACGGTAATGTTCCGTTTCTGGTCCATGATAATGTTCTGTTTCACGGTAATGTTCCGTTTCTTGTCCACGAGAATTTTGTGTTTTTGTTTCACGATAATGTTCCGTTTCTGGTTCACGATAATGTTCTGTTTCTGTTTCACGGTAATGTTCTGTCTCTGGTCAACGCTAATGTTCTGTTTCTGTTTCACTGTATTGTTCCGTTTCTGGTCCATGATAATGTTCTGTCTCTAGTCCACGGTAATGTTCGATCTCTGGTCCACGATAATGTTCGGTTTCACGGTAATGTTCCGTCTCTGGTCCACGATAATGTTGTGTTTCGGTTTCATGGTAATGTTCCGTTTCTTGTCCACGATAATGTTCTTTTTCGGTTTCACGGTAATGTTCCGTCTCTGGTCCACGGTAATGTTCCGTCTCTGGTCCACGATAATGTTCTGTTTCTGTTTCACGGTAATGTTCCGTTTCTGGTCCACGATAATTTTGTGTTTCTGTTTCACGGTAATGTTCCGTTTCTGGTCCACGATAATGTTCTGTTTCTGTTTCACGGTAATGTTCCGTTTCTGGTCCACGATAATGTTCTGTTTCTGTTTCACGGTAATGTTCCGTTTCTGGTCCATGATAATGTTCTGTTTCTTGGTAATGTTCCGTTTCTGGTCCACGATAATGTTGTGTTTCTGTTTCACGGTAATGTTCCGTTTCTGGTCCACGATAATGTTCTGTTTCTGTTTCACGGTAATGTTCCGTTTCTGGTCCACGATAATGTTGTGTTTCGGTTTCACGGTAATGTTCCGTTTCTGGTCCATGATAATGTTCTGTTTCACGGTAATGTTCCGTTTCTTGTCCACGAGAATTTTGTGTTTTTGTTTCACGATAATGTTCCGTTTCTGGTTCACGATAATGTTCTGTTTCTGTTTCACGGTAATGTTCTGTCTCTGGTCAACGCTAATGTTCTGTTTCTGTTTCACTGTATTGTTCCGTTTCTGGTCCATGATAATGTTCTGTCTCTAGTCCACGGTAATGTTCGATCTCTGGTCCACGATAATGTTCGGTTTCACGGTAATGTTCCGTCTCTGGTCCACGATAATGTTCTGTTTCTGTTTCACGGTAATGTTCCGTTTCTGGTCCACGATAATGTTCTGTTTCTGTTTCACGGTAATGTTCCGTTTCTGGTCCATGATAATGTTCTGTTTCACGGTAATGTTCCGTTTCTGGTCCACGATAATTTTGTGTTTTTGTTTCACGGTAATGTTCCGTTTCTGGTCCACGATAATGTTCTGTTTTTGTTTCACGGTAATGTTCTGTCTCTGGTCAACGCTAATGTTCTGTTTCTGTTTCCCTGTATTGTTCCGTTTCTGGTCCATGATAATGTTCTGTCTCTGGTCCACGGTAATGTTCGATCTCTGGTCCACGATAATGCTCGGTTTCACGGTAATGTTCCGTATCTGGTCCACGATAATGCTGTGTTTCTGTTTCACGGCAATGTTCCATTTCTGGTCCACGATAATGTTCTTTTTCGGTTTCACGGTAATGTTCCGTCTCTGGTCCACGTTAATGTTCCGTCTCTGATCCACGATAATGTTCTGTTTCTGTTTCACGGTAATGTTCCGTTTCTGGTCCACGATAATGTTCTGTTTCTGTTTCACGGTAATGTTCCGTTTCTGGTCCATGATAATGTTCTGTTTCACGGTAATGTTCCGTTTCTGGTCCACAATAATTTTGTGTTTTTGTTTCACGGTAATGTTCCGTTTCTGGTCCACGATAATGTTCTGTTTCTGGTCCACGGTAATGTTCCGTCTCTGGTCCACGATAATGTTCTGTCTCTGGTCCATGATAATGTTCCGTTTCTGGTCCACGATAATGTTCTGTTTCGGTTTCACGTTAATGTTCTGTCTCTGGTCCACGGTAATGTTCTGTCTCTGGTCCACGGTAATGTTCTGTCTCTGGTCCACAGTAATGTTCCGTTTCTGGTCCACGATAATGTTGTGTTTCTTTTTCACGGCAATGTTCCATTTCTGGTCCACGATAATGTTCTGTTTCCGTTTCACGGTAATGTTCTGTCTCTGGTCAACGGTAATGTTCTGTTTCTGTTTCACGGTAATGTTCCGTCTCTGGTCCACGATAATGTTCGGTTTCACGGTAATGTTCGGTTTCACGGTAATGTTCTGTCTCTGGTCCACGGTAATGTTCTGTCTCTGGTCCACGGTAATGTTCGGTTTCACGATAATGTTCCGTTTCTGGTCCACGATAATGTTCTGTTTAGGTTTCACGGTAATGTTCTGTCTCTGGTCCACGATAATGTTCTGTCTTTGGTCCACGGTAATGTTCCGTTTTTGGTCCACGATAATGTTCTGTTTCGGCTTCATGGTAACGTTCCGTCTCTGGTCCACGGTAATGTTCCGTCTCTGTTTCACGGTAATGTTCCGTTTCTGGTCCATGATAATGTTCTGTTTCACGGTAATGTTCTGTCTCTGGTCCACGCTAATGTTGTGTTTCTGTTTCACGGTAATGTTCCGTTTCTGGTCCACGATAATGTTCTGTTTCGGTTTCACGGTAATGTTCTGTCTCTTGTCCACGATAATGTTCTGTCTCTGGTCCACGGTAATGTTCCGTTTCTGTTTCACGGTAATGTTCTGTTTCTGGTCCACGATAATGTTCTGTTTCGGTTTCACGGTAATGTTCTGTCTCTGGTCCACGATAATGTTCGGTTTCACGGTAATGTTCCGTCTCTGGTCCACGATAATTTTGTGTTTCTGTTTCACGTTAATGTTCCGTTTCTGGTCCACGATAATGTTCTGTTTCGGTTTCACGGTAATGTTCTGTGTCTGGTCCGAGGTAATGTTCTGTCTCTGGTCCACGATGATGTTCGGTTTCACGGTAATGTTCCGTCTCTGGTCCACGATAATGTTCCGTCTTTGGTCCGCGATAATGTTCTGTCTCTGGTACATGATAATGTTCCGTTTCTGGTCCACGATAATGTTCTTTTTCGGTTTCACGGTAATGTTCTGTCTCTGGTCCACGATAATGTTGTGTTTCTTTTTCACGGCAATGTTCCATTTCTGGTCCACGATAATGTTCTGTTTCCGTTTCACGGTAATGTTCTGTCTCTGGTCAACGGTAATGTTCTGTTTCTGTTTCACGGTAATGTTCCGTCTCTGGTCCACGATAATGTTCGGTTTCACGGTAATGTTCGGTTTCACGGTAATGTTCTGTCTCTGGTCCACGGTAATGTTCTGTCTCTTGTCCACGCTAATGTTCTGTTTCTGTTTCACGGTAATGTTCCGTTTCTGGTCCACGATAATTTTGTGTTTCTGTTTCACGGTAATGTTCCGTTTCTGGTCCACGATAATGTTCTGTTTCTGTTTCACGGTAATGTTCCGTTTCTTGTCCACGATAATGTTCTGTTTCTGTTTCACGGTAATGTTCTGTCTCTGGTCAACGCTAATGTTCTGTTTCTGTTTCACTGTAATGTTCCGTTTCTGGTCCATGATAATGTTCTGTCTCTGGTCCACGGTAATGTTCGATCTCTGGTCCACGATATTGTTCGGTTTCACGGTAATGTTCCGTCTCTGGTCCACGATAATGTTCTGTTTCTGTTTCACGGTAATGTTCCGTTTCTGGTCCACGATAATGTTGTGTTTCGGTTTCACGGTAATGTTCCGTTTCTGGTCCATGATAATGTTCTGTTTCACGGTAATGTTCCGTTTCTTGTCCACGAGAATTTTGTGTTTTTGTTTCACGATAATGTTCCGTTTCTGGTTCACGATAATGTTCTGTTTCTGTTTCACGGTAATGTTCTGTCTCTGGTCAACGCTAATGTTCTGTTTCTGTTTCACTGTATTGTTCCGTTTCTGGTCCATGATAATGTTGTGTCTCTAGTCCACGGTAATGTTCGATCTCTGGTCCACGATAATGTTCGGTTTCACGGTAATGTTCCGTCTCTGGTCCACGATAATGTTCTGTTTCTGTTTCACAGTAATGTTCCGTTTCTGGTCCACGATAATGTTCTGTTTCTGTTTCACGGTAATGTTCCGTTTCTGGTCCATGATAATGTTCTGTTTCACGGTAATGTTCCGTTTCTGGTCCACGATAATGTTCTGTTTTTGTTTCACGGTAATGTTCTGTCTCTGGTCAACGCTAATGTTCTGTTTCTGTTTCCCTGTATTGTTCCGTTTCTGGTCCATGATAATGTTCTGTCTCTGGTCCACGGTAATGTTCGATCTCTGGTCCACGATAATGCTCGGTTTCACGGTAATGTTCCGTATCTGGTCCACGATAATGCTGTGTTTCTGTTTCACGGCAATGTTCCATTTCTGGTCCACGATAATGTTCTTTTTCGGTTTCACGGTAATGTTCCGTCTCTGGTCCACGTTAATGTTCCGTCTCTGGTCCACGATAATGTTCTGTTTCTGTTTCACGGTAATGTTCCGTTTCTGGTCCACGATAATGTTCTGTTTCTGTTTCACGGTAATGTTCCGTTTCTGGTCCATGATAATGTTCTGTTTCACGGTAATGTTCCGTTTCTGGTCCACAATAATTTTGTGTTTTTGTTTCACGGTAATGTTCCGTTTCTGGTCCACGATAATGTTCTGTTTCTGGTCCACGGTAATGTTCCGTCTCTGGTCCACGATAATGTTCTGTCTCTGGTCCATGATAATGTTCCGTTTCTGGTCCACGATAATGTTCTGTTTCGGTTTCACGTTAATGTTCTGTCTCTGGTCCACGGTAATGTTCTGTCTCTGGTCCACGGTAATGTTCTGTCTCTGGTCCACAGTAATGTTCCGTTTCTGGTCCACGATAATGTTGTGTTTCTTTTTCACGGCAATGTTCCATTTCTGGTCCACGATAATGTTCTGTTTCCGTTTCACGGTAATGTTCTGTCTCTGGTCAACGGTAATGTTCTGTTTCTGTTTCACGGTAATGTTCCGTCTCTGGTCCACGATAATGTTCGGTTTCACGGTAATGTTCGGTTTCACGGTAATGTTCTGTCTCTGGTCCACGGTAATGTTCTGTCTCTGGTCCACGGTAATGTTCGGTTTCACGATAATGTTCCGTTTCTGGTCCACGATAATGTTCTGTTTAGGTTTCACGGTAATGTTCTGTCTCTGGTCCACGATAATGTTCTGTCTTTGGTCCACGGTAATGTTCCGTTTTTGGTCCACGATAATGTTCTGTTTCGGCTTCATGGTAACGTTCCGTCTCTGGTCCACGGTAATGTTCCGTCTCTGTTTCACGGTAATGTTCCGTTTCTGGTCCATGATAATGTTCTGTTTCACGGTAATGTTCTGTCTCTGGTCCACGCTAATGTTGTGTTTCTGTTTCACGGTAATGTTCCGTTTCTGGTCCACGATAATGTTCTGTTTCGGTTTCACGGTAATGTTCTGTCTCTTGTCCACGATAATGTTCTGTCTCTGGTCCACGGTAATGTTCCGTTTCTGTTTCACGGTAATGTTCTGTTTCTGGTCCACGATAATGTTCTGTTTCGGTTTCACGGTAATGTTCTGTCTCTGGTCCACGATAATGTTCGGTTTCACGGTAATGTTCCGTCTCTGGTCCACGATAATTTTGTGTTTCTGTTTCACGGTAATGTTCCGTTTCTGGTCCACGATAATGTTCTGTTTCGGTTTCACGGTAATGTTCTGTGTCTGGTCCGAGGTAATGTTCTGTCTCTGGTCCACGATGATGTTCGGTTTCACGGTAATGTTCCGTCTCTGGTCCACGATAATGTTCCGTCTTTGGTCCGCGATAATGTTCTGTCTCTGGTACATGATAATGTTCCGTTTCTGGTCCACGATAATGTTCTTTTTCGGTTTCACGGTAATGTTCTTTCTCTGGTCCACGGTAATGTTCTGTCTCTGGTCCACGGTAATGTTCTGTTTCTGTTTCACGGTAATGTTCCGTTTCTGGTCCACGATAATGTTGTGTTTCTTTTTCACGGTAATGTTCCGTTTCTGGTCCACGATAATGTTGTGTTTCTGTTTCACGGTAATGTTCCGTCTCTGGTCCACGATAATGTTCGGTTTCACGATAATGTTCCGTTTCTGTTCCATGATAATGTTCTGTTTAGGTTTCACGGTAATGTTCTGTCTCTGGTCCACGATAATGTTCCGTCTCTGGTCCACGATAATGTTCCGTCTCTGGTCCACGATAATGTTCTGTCTCTGGTCCACAATAATGTTCCGTTTCTGGTCCACGATAATGTTCTGTTTCGGTTTCACGGTAATGTTCTGTCTCTGGTCCACGGTAATGTTCTGTCTCTGGTCCACGATAATGTTGTGTTTCTTTTTCACGGCAATGTTCCATTTCTGGTCCACGATAATGTTCTGTTTCCGTTTCACGGTAATGTTCTGTCTCTGGTCAACGGTAATGTTCTGTTTCTGTTTCACGGTAATGTTCCGTCTCTGGTCCACGATAATGTTCGGTTTCACGGTAATGTTCGGTTTCACGGTAATGTTCTGTCTCTGGTCCACGGTAATGTTCTGTCTCTTGTCCACGCTAATGTTCTGTTTCTGTTTCACGGTAATGTTCCGTTTCTGGTCCACGATAATTTTGTGTTTCTGTTTCACGGTAATGTTCCGTTTCTGGTCCACGATAATGTTCTGTTTCTGTTTCACGGTAATGTTCCGTTTCTTGTCCACGATAATGTTCTGTTTCTGTTTCACGGTAATGTTCTGTCTCTGGTCAACGCTAATGTTCTGTTTCTGTTTCACTGTAATGTTCCGTTTCTGGTCCATGATAATGTTCTGTCTCTGGTCCACGGTAATGTTCGATCTCTGGTCCACGATATTGTTCGGTTTCACGGTAATGTTCCGTCTCTGGTCCACGATAATGTTCTGTTTCTGTTTCACGGTAATGTTCCGTTTCTGGTCCACGATAATTTTGTGTTTCTGTTTCACGGTAATGTTCCGTTTCTGGTCCACGATAATGTTCTTTTTCGGTTTCACGGTAATGTTCCGTCTCTGGGCCACGGTAATGTTCCGTCTCTGGTCCACGATAATGTTCTGTTTCTGTTTCACGGTAATGTTCCGTTTCTGGTCCATGATAATGTTCTGTTTCTGTTTCACGGTAATGTTCCGTTTCTGGTCCATGATAATTTTCTGTTTCACGGTAATGTTCTGTCTCTGGTCCACGCTAATGTTCTGTTTCTGTTTCACGGTAATGTTCCGTTTCTGGTCCACGATAATGTTGTGTTTCGGTTTCACGGTAATGTTCCGTTTCTGGTCCACGATAATGTCCTTTTTTGGTTTCACGGTAATGTTCCGTCTCTGGTCCACGGTAATGTTCCGTCTCTGGTCCACGATAATGTTCTGTTACTGTTTCACGGTAATGTACCGTTTCTGGTCCATGATAATTTTTCTGTCTCTGGTCCACGCTAATGTTCTGTTTCTTTTTCACGGTAATGTTCCGTTTCTGGTCCACGATAATGTTCTGTTTCTGTTTCACGGCAATGTTCCGTTTCTGGTCCACGATAATGTTCTGTTTCTGTTTAACGGTAATGTTCCGTTTCTGGTCCATGATAATGTTCTGTTTCACGGTAATGTTCCGTTTCTGGTCCACGATAATGTTCTGTTTCTGGTCCACGGTAATGTTCCGTCTCTGGTCCACGATAATGTTCTGTCTCTGGTCCATGATAATGTTCCGTTTCTGGTCCACGATAATGTTCTGTTTCGGTTTCACGTTAATGTTCTGTCTCTGGTCCACGGTAATGTTCTGTCTCTGGTCCACGGTAATGTTCTGTCTCTGGTCCACAGTAATGTTCCGTTTCTGGTCCACGATAATGTTGTGTTTCTTTTTCACGGCAATGTTCCATTTCTGGTCCACGATAATGTTCTGTTTCCGTTTCACGGTAATGTTCTGTCTCTGGTCAACGGTAATGTTCTGTTTCTGTTTCACGGTAATGTTCCGTCTCTGGTCCACGATAATGTTCGGTTTCACGGTAATGTTCGGTTTCACGGTAATGTTCTGTCTCTGGTCCACGGTAATGTTCTGTCTCTGGTCCACGGTAATGTTCGGTTTCACGATAATGTTCCGTTTCTGGTCCACGATAATGTTCTGTTTAGGTTTCACGGTAATGTTCTGTCTCTGGTCCACGATAATGTTCTGTCTTTGGTCCACGGTAATGTTCCGTTTTTGGTCCACGATAATGTTCTGTTTCGGCTTCATGGTAACGTTCCGTCTCTGGTCCACGGTAATGTTCCGTCTCTGTTTCACGGTAATGTTCCGTTTCTGGTCCATGATAATGTTCTGTTTCACGGTAATGTTCTGTCTCTGGTCCACGCTAATGTTGTGTTTCTGTTTCACGGTAATGTTCCGTTTCTGGTCCACGATAATGTTCTGTTTCGGTTTCACGGTAATGTTCTGTCTCTTGTCCACGATAATGTTCTGTCTCTGGTCCACGGTAATGTTCCGTTTCTGTTTCACGGTAATGTTCTGTTTCTGGTCCACGATAATGTTCTGTTTCGGTTTCACGGTAATGTTCTGTCTCTGGTCCACGATAATGTTCGGTTTCACGGTAATGTTCCGTCTCTGGTCCACGATAATTTTGTGTTTCTGTTTCACGGTAATGTTCCGTTTCTGGTCCACGATAATGTTCTGTTTCGGTTTCACGGTAATGTTCTGTGTCTCGTCCGAGGTAATGTTCTGTCTCTGGTCCACGATGATGTTCGGTTTCACGGTAATGTTCCGTCTCTGGTCCACGATAATGTTCCGTCTTTGGTCCGCGATAATGTTCTGTCTCTGGTACATGATAATGTTCCGTTTCTGGTCCACGATAATGTTCTTTTTCGGTTTCACGGTAATGTTCTTTCTCTGGTCCACGGTAATGTTCTGTCTCTGGTCCACGGTAATGTTCTGTTTCTGTTTCACGGTAATGTTCCGTTTCTGGTCCACGATAATGTTGTGTTTCTTTTTCACGGTAATGTTCCGTTTCTGGTCCACGATAATGTTGTGTTTCTGTTTCACGGTAATGTTCCGTCTCTGGTCCACGATAATGTTCGGTTTCACGATAATGTTCCGTTTCTGTTCCATGATAATGTTCTGTTTAGGTTTCACGGTAATGTTCTGTCTCTGGTCCACGATAATGTTCCGTCTCTGGTCCACGATAATGTTCCGTCTCTGGTCCACGATAATGTTCTGTCTCTGGTCCACAATAATGTTCCGTTTCTGGTCCACGATAATGTTCTGTTTCGGTTTCACGGTAATGTTCTGTCTCTGGTCCACGGTAATGTTCTGTCTCTGGTCCACGATAATGTTGTGTTTCTTTTTCACGGCAATGTTCCATTTCTGGTCCACGATAATGTTCTGTTTCCGTTTCACGGTAATGTTCTGTCTCTGGTCAACGGTAATGTTCTGTTTCTGTTTCACGGTAATGTTCCGTCTCTGGTCCACGATAATGTTCGGTTTCACGGTAATGTTCGGTTTCACGGTAATGTTCTGTCTCTGGTCCACGGTAATGTTCTGTCTCTTGTCCACGCTAATGTTCTGTTTCTGTTTCACGGTAATGTTCCGTTTCTGGTCCACGATAATTTTGTGTTTCTGTTTCACGGTAATGTTCCGTTTCTGGTCCACGATAATGTTCTGTTTCTGTTTCACGGTAATGTTCCGTTTCTTGTCCACGATAATGTTCTGTTTCTGTTTCACGGTAATGTTCTGTCTCTGGTCAACGCTAATGTTCTGTTTCTGTTTCACTGTAATGTTCCGTTTCTGGTCCATGATAATGTTCTGTCTCTGGTCCACGGTAATGTTCGATCTCTGGTCCACGATATTGTTCGGTTTCACGGTAATGTTCCGTCTCTGGTCCACGATAATGTTCTGTTTCTGTTTCACGGTAATGTTCCGTTTCTGGTCCACGATAATTTTGTGTTTCTGTTTCACGGTAATGTTCCGTTTCTGGTCCACGATAATGTTCTTTTTCGGTTTCACGGTAATGTTCCGTCTCTGGGCCACGGTAATGTTCCGTCTCTGGTCCACGATAATGTTCTGTTTCTGTTTCACGGTAATGTTCCGTTTCTGGTCCATGATAATGTTCTGTTTCTGTTTCACGGTAATGTTCCGTTTCTGGTCCATGATAATTTTCTGTTTCACGGTAATGTTCTGTCTCTGGTCCACGCTAATGTTCTGTTTCTGTTTCACGGTAATGTTCCGTTTCTGGTCCACGATAATGTTGTGTTTCGGTTTCACGGTAATGTTCCGTTTCTGGTCCACGATAATGTCCTTTTTTGGTTTCACGGTAATGTTCCGTCTCTGGTCCACGGTAATGTTCCGTCTCTGGTCCACGATAATGTTCTGTTACTGTTTCACGGTAATGTACCGTTTCTGGTCCATGATAATTTTTCTGTCTCTGGTCCACGCTAATGTTCTGTTTCTTTTTCAGGGTAATGTTCCGTTTCTGGTCCACGATAATGTTCTGTTTCTGTTTCACGGCAATGTTCCGTTTCTGGTCCACGATAATGTTCTGTTTCTGTTTAACGGTAATGTTCCGTTTCTGGTCCATGATAATGTTCTGTTTCACGGTAATGTTCCGTTTCTGGTCCACGATAATTTTGTGTTTCTGTTTCACGGTAATGTTCCGTTTCTGGTCCACGATAATGTTCTGTTTCTGTTTCACGGTAATGTTACGTTTCTGGTCCACGATAATGTTCTTTTTCGGTTTCACGGTAATGTTCCGTCTCTGGGCCACGGTAATGTTCTTTTTCTGTTTCACGGTAATGTTCCGTTTCTGGTCCATGATAATTTTCTGTTTCACGGTAATGTTCTGTCTCTGGTCCACGCTAATGTTCTGTTTCTGTTTCACGGTAATGTTCCGTTTCTGGTCCACGATAATGTTGTGTTTCGGTTTCACGGTAATGTTCCGTTTCTGGTCCACGATAATGTCCTTTTTTGGTTTCACGGTAATGTTCCGTCTCTGGTCCACGGTAATGTTCTGTCTCTGGTCCACAATAATGTTCTGTTACTGTTTCACGGTAATGTACCGTTTCTGGTCCATGATAATTTTTCTGTCTCTGGTCCACGCTAATGTTCTGTTTCTTTTTCAGGGTAATGTTCCGTTTCTGGTCCACGATAATGTTCTGTTTCTGTTTCACGGCAATGTTCTGTTTCTGGTCCACGATAATGTTCTGTTTCTGTTTAACGGTAATGTTCCGTTTCTGGTCCATGATAATGTTCTGTTTCACGGTAATGTTCCGTTTCTGGTCCACGATAAATTTGTGTTTTTGTTTCACGGTAATGTTCCGTTTCTGGTCCACGATAATGTTCTGTTTCTAATTCACGGTAATGTTCCGTTTCTGGTCCACGATAATGTTTTGTTTCGGTTTCACGGTAATGTTCCGTTTCTGGTCCACGATAATGTTCTTTTTCGGTTTCACGGTAATGTTCCGTCTCTGGTCCACGATAATGTTGTGTTTCTGTTTCACGGTAATGTTCCGTTTCTGGTCCATGATAATTTTCTGTTTCACGGTAATGTTCTGTCTCTGGTCCACGCTAATGTTCTGTTTCTGTTTCACGGTAATGTTCCGTTTCTGGTCCATGATAATTTTCTGTTTCACGGTAATGTTCTGTCTCTTGTCCACGCTAATGTTCTGTTTCTGTTTCACGGTAATGTTCCGTTTCTGGTCCACGATAATGTTGTGTTTCTGTTTCACGGTAATTTTCCGTTTCTGGTCCACGATAATGTTCTTTTTCTGTTTCACGGTAATGTTCCGTTTCTTGTCCACGATAATGTTCTGTTTCTGTTTCACGATAATGTTCCGTTTCTGGTCCATGATAATGTTCTGTTTCACGGTAATGTTCCGTTTCTGGTCCACGATAATGTTGTGTTTCGGTTTCACGGTAATGTTCCGTCTCTGGTCCACGGTAATGTTCCGTTTCTGGTCCACGATAATGTTGTGTTTCGGTTTCACGGTAATGTTCCGTTTCTGTTCCATTATAATGTTCTGTTTCACGGTAATGTTCCGTTTCTTGTCCACGAGAATTTTGTGTTTTTGTTTCACGATAATGTTCCGTTTCTGGTTCACGATAATGTTCTGTTTCTGTTTCACGGTAATGTTCTGTCTCTGGTCAACGCTAATGTTCTGTTTCTGTTTCACTGTATTGTTCCGTTTCTGGTCCATGATAATGTTCTGTCTCTAGTCCACGGTAATGTTCGATCTCTGGTCCACGATAATGTTCGGTTTCACGGTAATGTTCCGTCTCTGGTCCACGATAATGTTGTGTTTCGGTTTCATGGTAATGTTCCGTTTCTTGTCCACGATAATGTTCTTTTTCGGTTTCACGGTAATGTTCCGTCTCTGGTCCACGGTAATGTTCCGTCTCTGGTCCACGATAATGTTCTGTTTCTGTTTCACGGTAATGTTCCGTTTCTGGTCCACGATAATTTTGTGTTTCTGTTTCACGGTAATGTTCCGTTTCTGGTCCACGATAATGTTCTGTTTCTGTTTCACGGTAATTTTCCGTTTCTGGTCCACGATAATGTTCTTTTTCTGTTTCACGGTAATGTTCCGTTTCTGGTCCACGATAATGTTGTGTTTCGGTTTCATGGTAATGTTCCGTTTCTTGTCCACGATAATGTTCTTTTTCGGTTTCACGGTAATGTTCCGTCTCTGGTCCACGGTAATGTTCCGTCTCTGGTCCACGATAATGTTCTGTTTCTGTTTCACGGTAATGTTCCGTTTCTGGTCCACGATAATGTTCTGTTTCTGTTTCACGGTAATGTTCCGTTTCTGGTCCACGATAATGTTCTGTTTCTGTTTCACGGTAATGTTCTGTCTCTGGTCAACGCTAATGTTCTGTTTCTGTTTCCCTGTATTGTTCCGTTTCTGGTCCATGATAATGTTCTGTCTCTGGTCCACGGTAATGTTCGATCTCTGGTCCACGATAATGCTCGGTTTCACGGTAATGTTCCGTATCTGGTCCACGATAATGCTGTGTTTCTGTTTCACGGCAATGTTCCATTTCTGGTCCACGATAATGTTCTTTTTCGGTTTCACGGTAATGTTCCGTCTCTGGTCCACGTTAATGTTCCGTCTCTGGTCCACGATAATGTTCTGTTTCTGTTTCACGGTAATGTTCCGTTTCTGGTCCACGATAATGTTCTGTTTCTGTTTCACGGTAATGTTCCGTTTCTGGTCCATGATAATGTTCTGTTTCACGGTAATGTTCCGTTTCTGGTCCACGATAATTTTGTGTTTTTGTTTCACGGTAATGTTCCGTTTCTGGTACACGATAATGTTCTGTTTCTGGTCCACGGTAATGTTCCGTCTCTGGTCCACGATAATGTTCTGTCTCTGGTCCATGATAATGTTCCGTTTCTGGTCCACGATAATGTTCTGTTTATGTTTCACGTTAATGTTCTGTCTCTGGTCCACGGTAATGTTCTGTCTCTGGTCCACGGTAATGTTCTGTCTCTGGTCCACAGTAATGTTCCGTTTCTGGTCCACGATAATGTTGTGTTTCTTTTTCACGGCAATGTTCCATTTCTGGTCCACGATAATGTTCTGTTTCCGTTTCACGGTAATGTTCTGTCTCTGGTCAACGGTAATGTTCTGTCTCTGGTCCACGGTAATGTTCTGTCTCTGGTCCACGGTAATGTTCGGTTTCACGATAATGTTCCGTTTCTGGTCCACGATAATGTTCTGTTTAGGTTTCACGGTAATGTTCTGTCTCTGGTCCACGATAATGTTCTGTCTTTGGTCCACGGTAATGTTCCGTTTTTGGTCCACGATAATGTTCTGTTTCGGCTTCATGGTAACGTTCCGTCTCTGGTCCACGGTAATGTTCCATCTCTGTTTCACGGTAATGTTCCGTTTCTGGTCCATGATAATGTTCTGTTTCACGGTAATGTTCTGTCTCTGGTCCACGCTAATGTTGTGTTTCTGTTTCACGGTAATGTTCCGTTTCTGGTCCACGATAATGTTCTGTTTCGGTTTCACGGTAATGTTCTGTCTCTTGTCCACGATAATGTTCTGTCTCTGGTCCACGGTAATGTTCCGTTTCTGTTTCACGGTAATGTTCCGTTTCTGGTCCACGATAATGTTCTGTTTCGGTTTCACGTTAATGTTCTGTCTCTGGTCCACGGTAATGTTCTGTTTCGGTTTCACGGTAATGTTCTGTCTCTGGTCCACAGTAATGTTCCGTTTCTGGTCCACGATAATGTTGTGTTTCTTTTTCACGGCAATGTTCCATTTCTGGTCCACGATAATGTTCTGTTTCCGTTTCACGGTAATGTTCTGTCTCTGGTCAACGGTAATGTTCTGTTTCTGTTTCACGGTAATGTTCCGTCTCTGGTCCACGATAATGTTCGGTTTCACGGTAATGTTCGGTTTCACGGTAATGTTCTGTCTCTGGTCCACGGTAATGTTCTGTCTCTGGTCCACGGTAATGTTCGGTTTCACGATAATGTTCCGTTTCTGGTCCACGATAATGTTCTGTTTAGGTTTCACGGTAATGTTCTGTCTCTGGTCCACGATAATGTTCTGTCTTTGGTCCACGGTAATGTTCCGTTTTTGGTCCACGATAATGTTCTGTTTCGGCTTCATGGTAACGTTCCGTCTCTGGTCCACGGTAATGTTCCGTCTCTCTTTCACGGTAATATTCCGTTTCTGGTCCATGATAATGTTCTGTTTCACGGTAATGTTCTGTCTCTGGTCCACGCTAATGTTGTGTTTCTGTTTCAAGATAATGTTCCGTTTCTGGTCCACGATAATGTTCTGTTTCGGTTTCACGGTAATGTTCTGTCTCTTGTCCACGATAATGTTCTGTCTCTGGTCCACGGTAATGTTCCGTTTCTGTTTCACGGTAATGTTCCGTTTCTGGTCCACGATAATGTTGTGTTTCGGTTTCACGGTAATGTTCCGTTTCTGGTCCACGATAATGTCCTTTTTTGGTTTCACGGTAATGTTCCGTCTCTGGTCCACGGTAATGTTCCGTCTCTGGTCCACGATAATGTTCTGTTACTGTTTCACGGTAATGTACCGTTTCTGGTCCATGATAATTTTTCTGTCTCTGGTCCACGCTAATGTTCTGTTTCTTTTTCACGGTAATGTTCCGTTTCTGGTCCACGATAATGTTCTGTTTCTGTTTCACGGCAATGTTCCGTTTCTGGTCCACGATAATGTTCTGTTTCTGTTTAACGGTAATGTTCCGTTTCTGGTCCATGATAATGTTCTGTTTCACGGTAATGTTCCGTTTCTGGTCCACGATAATGTTCTGTTTCTGGTCCACGGTAATGTTCCGTCTCTGGTCCACGATAATGTTCTGTCTCTGGTCCATGATAATGTTCCGTTTCTGGTCCACGATAATGTTCTGTTTCGGTTTCACGTTAATGTTCTGTCTCTGGTCCACGGTAATGTTCTGTCTCTGGTCCACGGTAATGTTCTGTCTCTGGTCCACAGTAATGTTCCGTTTCTGGTCCACGATAATGTTGTGTTTCTTTTTCACGGCAATGTTCCATTTCTGGTCCACGATAATGTTCTGTTTCCGTTTCACGGTAATGTTCTGTCTCTGGTCAACGGTAATGTTCTGTTTCTGTTTCACGGTAATGTTCCGTCTCTGGTCCACGATAATGTTCGGTTTCACGGTAATGTTCGGTTTCACGGTAATGTTCTGTCTCTGGTCCACGGTAATGTTCTGTCTCTGGTCCACGGTAATGTTCGGTTTCACGATAATGTTCCGTTTCTGGTCCACGATAATGTTCTGTTTAGGTTTCACGGTAATGTTCTGTCTCTGGTCCACGATAATGTTCTGTCTTTGGTCCACGGTAATGTTCCGTTTTTGGTCCACGATAATGTTCTGTTTCGGCTTCATGGTAACGTTCCGTCTCTGGTCCACGGTAATGTTCCGTCTCTGTTTCACGGTAATGTTCCGTTTCTGGTCCATGATAATGTTCTGTTTCACGGTAATGTTCTGTCTCTGGTCCACGCTAATGTTGTGTTTCTGTTTCACGGTAATGTTCCGTTTCTGGTCCACGATAATGTTCTGTTTCGGTTTCACGGTAATGTTCTGTCTCTTGTCCACGATAATGTTCTGTCTCTGGTCCACGGTAATGTTCCGTTTCTGTTTCACGGTAATGTTCTGTTTCTGGTCCACGATAATGTTCTGTTTCGGTTTCACGGTAATGTTCTGTCTCTGGTCCACGATAATGTTCGGTTTCACGGTAATGTTCCGTCTCTGGTCCACGATAATTTTGTGTTTCTGTTTCACGGTAATGTTCCGTTTCTGGTCCACGATAATGTTCTGTTTCGGTTTCACGGTAATGTTCTGTGTCTCGTCCGAGGTAATGTTCTGTCTCTGGTCCACGATGATGTTCGGTTTCACGGTAATGTTCCGTCTCTGGTCCACGATAATGTTCCGTCTTTGGTCCGCGATAATGTTCTGTCTCTGGTACATGATAATGTTCCGTTTCTGGTCCACGATAATGTTCTTTTTCGGTTTCACGGTAATGTTCTTTCTCTGGTCCACGGTAATGTTCTGTCTCTGGTCCACGGTAATGTTCTGTTTCTGTTTCACGGTAATGTTCCGTTTCTGGTCCACGATAATGTTGTGTTTCTTTTTCACGGTAATGTTCCGTTTCTGGTCCACGATAATGTTGTGTTTCTGTTTCACGGTAATGTTCCGTCTCTGGTCCACGATAATGTTCGGTTTCACGATAATGTTCCGTTTCTGTTCCATGATAATGTTCTGTTTAGGTTTCACGGTAATGTTCTGTCTCTGGTCCACGATAATGTTCCGTCTCTGGTCCACGATAATGTTCCGTCTCTGGTCCACGATAATGTTCTGTCTCTGGTCCACAATAATGTTCCGTTTCTGGTCCACGATAATGTTCTGTTTCGGTTTCACGGTAATGTTCTGTCTCTGGTCCACGGTAATGTTCTGTCTCTGGTCCACGATAATGTTGTGTTTCTTTTTCACGGCAATGTTCCATTTCTGGTCCACGATAATGTTCTGTTTCCGTTTCACGGTAATGTTCTGTCTCTGGTCAACGGTAATGTTCTGTTTCTGTTTCACGGTAATGTTCCGTCTCTGGTCCACGATAATGTTCGGTTTCACGGTAATGTTCGGTTTCACGGTAATGTTCTGTCTCTGGTCCACGGTAATGTTCTGTCTCTTGTCCACGCTAATGTTCTGTTTCTGTTTCACGGTAATGTTCCGTTTCTGGTCCACGATAATTTTGTGTTTCTGTTTCACGGTAATGTTCCGTTTCTGGTCCACGATAATGTTCTGTTTCTGTTTCACGGTAATGTTCCGTTTCTTGTCCACGATAATGTTCTGTTTCTGTTTCACGGTAATGTTCTGTCTCTGGTCAACGCTAATGTTCTGTTTCTGTTTCACTGTAATGTTCCGTTTCTGGTCCATGATAATGTTCTGTCTCTGGTCCACGGTAATGTTCGATCTCTGGTCCACGATATTGTTCGGTTTCACGGTAATGTTCCGTCTCTGGTCCACGATAATGTTCTGTTTCTGTTTCACGGTAATGTTCCGTTTCTGGTCCACGATAATTTTGTGTTTCTGTTTCACGGTAATGTTCCGTTTCTGGTCCACGATAATGTTCTTTTTCGGTTTCACGGTAATGTTCCGTCTCTGGGCCACGGTAATGTTCCGTCTCTGGTCCACGATAATGTTCTGTTTCTGTTTCACGGTAATGTTCCGTTTCTGGTCCATGATAATGTTCTGTTTCTGTTTCACGGTAATGTTCCGTTTCTGGTCCATGATAATTTTCTGTTTCACGGTAATGTTCTGTCTCTGGTCCACGCTAATGTTCTGTTTCTGTTTCACGGTAATGTTCCGTTTCTGGTCCACGATAATGTTGTGTTTCGGTTTCACGGTAATGTTCCGTTTCTGGTCCACGATAATGTCCTTTTTTGGTTTCACGGTAATGTTCCGTCTCTGGTCCACGGTAATGTTCCGTCTCTGGTCCACGATAATGTTCTGTTACTGTTTCACGGTAATGTACCGTTTCTGGTCCATGATAATTTTTCTGTCTCTGGTCCACGCTAATGTTCTGTTTCTTTTTCAGGGTAATGTTCCGTTTCTGGTCCACGATAATGTTCTGTTTCTGTTTCACGGCAATGTTCCGTTTCTGGTCCACGATAATGTTCTGTTTCTGTTTAACGGTAATGTTCCGTTTCTGGTCCATGATAATGTTCTGTTTCACGGTAATGTTCCGTTTCTGGTCCACGATAATTTTGTGTTTCTGTTTCACGGTAATGTTCCGTTTCTGGTCCACGATAATGTTCTGTTTCTGTTTCACGGTAATGTTACGTTTCTGGTCCACGATAATGTTCTTTTTCGGTTTCACGGTAATGTTCCGTCTCTGGGCCACGGTAATGTTCTTTTTCTGTTTCACGGTAATGTTCCGTTTCTGGTCCATGATAATTTTCTGTTTCACGGTAATGTTCTGTCTCTGGTCCACGCTAATGTTCTGTTTCTGTTTCACGGTAATGTTCCGTTTCTGGTCCACGATAATGTTGTGTTTCGGTTTCACGGTAATGTTCCGTTTCTGGTCCACGATAATGTCCTTTTTTGGTTTCACGGTAATGTTCCGTCTCTGGTCCACGGTAATGTTCTGTCTCTGGTCCACAATAATGTTCTGTTACTGTTTCACGGTAATGTACCGTTTCTGGTCCATGATAATTTTTCTGTCTCTGGTCCACGCTAATGTTCTGTTTCTTTTTCAGGGTAATGTTCCGTTTCTGGTCCACGATAATGTTCTGTTTCTGTTTCACGGCAATGTTCTGTTTCTGGTCCACGATAATGTTCTGTTTCTGTTTAACGGTAATGTTCCGTTTCTGGTCCATGATAATGTTCTGTTTCACGGTAATGTTCCGTTTCTGGTCCACGATAAATTTGTGTTTTTGTTTCACGGTAATGTTCCGTTTCTGGTCCACGATAATGTTCTGTTTCTAATTCACGGTAATGTTCCGTTTCTGGTCCACGATAATGTTTTGTTTCGGTTTCACGGTAATGTTCCGTTTCTGGTCCACGATAATGTTCTTTTTCGGTTTCACGGTAATGTTCCGTCTCTGGTCCACGATAATGTTGTGTTTCTGTTTCACGGTAATGTTCCGTTTCTGGTCCATGATAATTTTCTGTTTCACGGTAATGTTCTGTCTCTGGTCCACGCTAATGTTCTGTTTCTGTTTCACGGTAATGTTCCGTTTCTGGTCCATGATAATTTTCTGTTTCACGGTAATGTTCTGTCTCTTGTCCACGCTAATGTTCTGTTTCTGTTTCACGGTAATGTTCCGTTTCTGGTCCACGATAATGTTGTGTTTCTGTTTCACGGTAATTTTCCGTTTCTGGTCCACGATAATGTTCTTTTTCTGTTTCACGGTAATGTTCCGTTTCTTGTCCACGATAATGTTCTGTTTCTGTTTCACGATAATGTTCCGTTTCTGGTCCATGATAATGTTCTGTTTCACGGTAATGTTCCGTTTCTGGTCCACGATAATGTTGTGTTTCGGTTTCACGGTAATGTTCCGTCTCTGGTCCACGGTAATGTTCCGTTTCTGGTCCACGATAATGTTGTGTTTCGGTTTCACGGTAATGTTCCGTTTCTGTTCCATTATAATGTTCTGTTTCACGGTAATGTTCCGTTTCTTGTCCACGAGAATTTTGTGTTTTTGTTTCACGATAATGTTCCGTTTCTGGTTCACGATAATGTTCTGTTTCTGTTTCACGGTAATGTTCTGTCTCTGGTCAACGCTAATGTTCTGTTTCTGTTTCACTGTATTGTTCCGTTTCTGGTCCATGATAATGTTCTGTCTCTAGTCCACGGTAATGTTCGATCTCTGGTCCACGATAATGTTCGGTTTCACGGTAATGTTCCGTCTCTGGTCCACGATAATGTTGTGTTTCGGTTTCATGGTAATGTTCCGTTTCTTGTCCACGATAATGTTCTTTTTCGGTTTCACGGTAATGTTCCGTCTCTGGTCCACGGTAATGTTCCGTCTCTGGTCCACGATAATGTTCTGTTTCTGTTTCACGGTAATGTTCCGTTTCTGGTCCACGATAATTTTGTGTTTCTGTTTCACGGTAATGTTCCGTTTCTGGTCCACGATAATGTTCTGTTTCTGTTTCACGGTAATTTTCCGTTTCTGGTCCACGATAATGTTCTTTTTCTGTTTCACGGTAATGTTCCGTTTCTGGTCCACGATAATGTTGTGTTTCGGTTTCATGGTAATGTTCCGTTTCTTGTCCACGATAATGTTCTTTTTCGGTTTCACGGTAATGTTCCGTCTCTGGTCCACGGTAATGTTCCGTCTCTGGTCCACGATAATGTTCTGTTTCTGTTTCACGGTAATGTTCCGTTTCTGGTCCACGATAATGTTCTGTTTCTGTTTCACGGTAATGTTCCGTTTCTGGTCCACGATAATGTTCTGTTTCTGTTTCACGGTAATGTTCTGTCTCTGGTCAACGCTAATGTTCTGTTTCTGTTTCCCTGTATTGTTCCGTTTCTGGTCCATGATAATGTTCTGTCTCTGGTCCACGGTAATGTTCGATCTCTGGTCCACGATAATGCTCGGTTTCACGGTAATGTTCCGTATCTGGTCCACGATAATGCTGTGTTTCTGTTTCACGGCAATGTTCCATTTCTGGTCCACGATAATGTTCTTTTTCGGTTTCACGGTAATGTTCCGTCTCTGGTCCACGTTAATGTTCCGTCTCTGGTCCACGATAATGTTCTGTTTCTGTTTCACGGTAATGTTCCGTTTCTGGTCCACGATAATGTTCTGTTTCTGTTTCACGGTAATGTTCCGTTTCTGGTCCATGATAATGTTCTGTTTCACGGTAATGTTCCGTTTCTGGTCCACGATAATTTTGTGTTTTTGTTTCACGGTAATGTTCCGTTTCTGGTACACGATAATGTTCTGTTTCTGGTCCACGGTAATGTTCCGTCTCTGGTCCACGATAATGTTCTGTCTCTGGTCCATGATAATGTTCCGTTTCTGGTCCACGATAATGTTCTGTTTATGTTTCACGTTAATGTTCTGTCTCTGGTCCACGGTAATGTTCTGTCTCTGGTCCACGGTAATGTTCTGTCTCTGGTCCACAGTAATGTTCCGTTTCTGGTCCACGATAATGTTGTGTTTCTTTTTCACGGCAATGTTCCATTTCTGGTCCACGATAATGTTCTGTTTCCGTTTCACGGTAATGTTCTGTCTCTGGTCAACGGTAATGTTCTGTCTCTGGTCCACGGTAATGTTCTGTCTCTGGTCCACGGTAATGTTCGGTTTCACGATAATGTTCCGTTTCTGGTCCACGATAATGTTCTGTTTAGGTTTCACGGTAATGTTCTGTCTCTGGTCCACGATAATGTTCTGTCTTTGGTCCACGGTAATGTTCCGTTTTTGGTCCACGATAATGTTCTGTTTCGGCTTCATGGTAACGTTCCGTCTCTGGTCCACGGTAATGTTCCATCTCTGTTTCACGGTAATGTTCCGTTTCTGGTCCATGATAATGTTCTGTTTCACGGTAATGTTCTGTCTCTGGTCCACGCTAATGTTGTGTTTCTGTTTCACGGTAATGTTCCGTTTCTGGTCCACGATAATGTTCTGTTTCGGTTTCACGGTAATGTTCTGTCTCTTGTCCACGATAATGTTCTGTCTCTGGTCCACGGTAATGTTCCGTTTCTGTTTCACGGTAATGTTCCGTTTCTGGTCCACGATAATGTTCTGTTTCGGTTTCACGTTAATGTTCTGTCTCTGGTCCACGGTAATGTTCTGTTTCGGTTTCACGGTAATGTTCTGTCTCTGGTCCACAGTAATGTTCCGTTTCTGGTCCACGATAATGTTGTGTTTCTTTTTCACGGCAATGTTCCATTTCTGGTCCACGATAATGTTCTGTTTCCGTTTCACGGTAATGTTCTGTCTCTGGTCAACGGTAATGTTCTGTTTCTGTTTCACGGTAATGTTCCGTCTCTGGTCCACGATAATGTTCGGTTTCACGGTAATGTTCGGTTTCACGGTAATGTTCTGTCTCTGGTCCACGGTAATGTTCTGTCTCTGGTCCACGGTAATGTTCGGTTTCACGATAATGTTCCGTTTCTGGTCCACGATAATGTTCTGTTTAGGTTTCACGGTAATGTTCTGTCTCTGGTCCACGATAATGTTCTGTCTTTGGTCCACGGTAATGTTCCGTTTTTGGTCCACGATAATGTTCTGTTTCGGCTTCATGGTAACGTTCCGTCTCTGGTCCACGGTAATGTTCCGTCTCTCTTTCACGGTAATATTCCGTTTCTGGTCCATGATAATGTTCTGTTTCACGGTAATGTTCTGTCTCTGGTCCACGCTAATGTTGTGTTTCTGTTTCAAGATAATGTTCCGTTTCTGGTCCACGATAATGTTCTGTTTCGGTTTCACGGTAATGTTCTGTCTCTTGTCCACGATAATGTTCTGTCTCTGGTCCACGGTAATGTTCCGTTTCTGTTTCACGGTAATGTTCCCTTTCTGGTCCACGATAATATTCTGTTTCGGTTTCACGGTAATGTTCTGTCTCTGGTCCACGATAATGTTCGGTTTCACGGTAATGTTCCGTCTCTGGTCCACGATAATTTTGTGTTTCTGTTTCACGGTAATGTTCCGTTTCTGGTCCACGATAATGTTCTGTTTCGGTTTCACGGTAATGTTCTGTGTCTGGTCCGAGGTAATGTTCTGTCTCTGGTCCACGATGATGTTCGGTTTCACGGTAATGTTCCGTCTCTGGTCCACGATAATGTTCCGTCTTTGGTCCGCGATAATGTTCTGTCTCTGGTCCATGATAATGTTCCGTTTCTGGTCCACGATAATGTTCTGTTTCGGTTTCACGGTAATGTTCTGTCTCTGGTCCACGGTAATGTTCTGTCTCTGGTCCACGGTAATGTTCTGTTTCTGTTTCACGGTAATGTTCCGTTTCTGGTCCACGATAATGTTGTGTTTCTTTTTCACGGTAATGTTCCGTTTCTGGTCCACGATAATGTTGTGTTTCTGTTTCACGGTAATGTTCCGTCTCTGGTCCACGATAATGTTCGGTTTCACGATAATGTTCCGTTTCTGTTCCATGATAATGTTCTGTTTAGGTTTCACGGTAATGTTCTGTCTCTGGTCCACGATAATGTTCCGTCTCTGGTCCACGATAATGTTCCGTGTCTGGTCCACGATAATGTTCTGTCTCTGGTCCACAATAATGTTCCGTTTCTGGTCCACGATAATGTTCTGTTTCGGTTTCACGGTAATGTTCTGTCTCTGGTCCACGGTAATGTTCTGTCGCTGGTCCACGATAATGTTGTATTTCTTTTTCACGGCAATGTTCCATTTCTGGTCCACGATAATGTTCTGTTTCCGTTTCACGGTAATGTTCTGTCTCTGGTCAACGGTAATGTTCTGTTTCTGTTTCACGGTAATGTTCCGTCTCTGGTCCACGATAATGTTCGGTTTCACGGTAATGTTCGGTTTCACGGTAATGTTCTGTCTCTGGTCCACGGTAATGTTCTGTCTCTGGTCCACGGTAATGTTCGGTTTCACGATAATGTTCCGTTTCTGGTCCACGATAATGTTCTGTTTAGGTTTCACGGTAATGTTCTGTCTCTGGTCCACGATAATGTTCTGTCTTTGGTCCACGGTAATGTTCCGTTTTTGGTCCACGATAATGTTCTGTTTCGGCTTCATGGTAACGTTCCGTCTCTGGTCCACGGTAATGTTCCGTCTCTGTTTCACGGTAATGTTCCGTTTCTGGTCCATGATAATGTTCTGTTTCACGGTAATGTTCTGTCTCTGGTCCACGCTAATGTTCTGTTTCGGTTTCACGGTAATGTTCTGTCTCTTGTCCACGATAATGTTCTGTCTCTGGTCCACGGTAATGTTCCGTTTCTGTTTCACGGTAATGTTCCGTTTCTGGTCCACGATAATATTCTGTTTCGGTTTCACGGTAATGTTCTGTCTCTGGTCCACGATAATGTTCGGTTTCACGGTAATGTTCCGTCTCTGGTCCACGATAATTTTGTGTTTCTGTTTCACGGTAATGTTCTGTTTCTGGTCCACGATAATTTTGTGTTTCTGTTTCACGGTAATGTTCCGTTTCTGGTCCACGATAATGTTCTGTTTCGGTTTCACGGTAATGTTCAGTTTCTGTTTCACGGTAATGTTCCGTTTCTGGTCCACGATAATATTCTGTTTCGGTTTCACGGTAATGTTCCGTCTCTGGTCCACGATAATGTTCGGTTTCACGATAATGTTCCGTTTCTGTTCCATGATAATGTTCTGTTTAGGTTTCATGGTAATGTTCTGTCTCTGGTCCACAATAATGTTCCGTCTCTGGTCCACGATAATGTTCCGTCTCTGGTCCACGATAATGTTCTTTCTCTGGTCCACAATAATGTTCCGTTTCTGGTCCACGATTATGTTCCTTTTCGGTTTCACGGTAATGTTCTGTCTCTGGTCCACGGTAATGTTCTGTCTCTGGTCCAAGATAATGTTCGGTTTCACGGTAATGTTCCGTTTCTGGTCCACGATAATGTTGTGTATCTGTTTCACGGTAATGTTCCGTTTCTGGTCCACGATAATGTTGTGTATCTGTTTCAGGGTAATGTTCCGTTTCTGGTCCATCATAATGTTCTGTTTCACGGTAATGTTCTGTCTCTGGTCCACGCTAATGTTCTGTTTCTGTTTCACGGTAATGTTCCGTTTCTGGTACACGATAATGTTGTGTTTCTGTTTCACGGTAATGTTCCGTTTCTGGTCCTGGATAATGTTCTGTTTCGGTTTCAAGGTAATGTTACGTTTCTGGTCCACGATAATGTTCTTTTTCGGTTTCACGGTAATGTTCCGTCTCTGGGCTACGGTAATGTTCCGTCTCTGGTCCACGATAATGTTCTGTTTCTGTTTCACGGTAATGTTCCGTTTCTGGTCCTGGATAATGTTCTGTTTCGGTTTCAAGGTAATGTTACGTTTCTGGTCCACGATAATGTTCTTTTTCGGTTTCACGGTAATGTTCCGTCTCTGGGCCACGGTAATGTTCCGTCTCTGGTCCACGATAATGTTCTGTTTCTGTTTCACGGTAATGTTCCGTTTCTGGTCCATGATAATTTTCTTTTTCAGGGTAATGTTCTGTCTCTGGTGCACGCTAATGTTCTGTTTCTTTTTCAGGGTAATGTTCCGTTTCTGGTCCACGATAATTTTGTGTTTCTGTTTCACGGTAATGTTCCGTTTCTGGTCCACGATAATGTTCTGTTTCTGTTTCACGGTAATGTTCCGTTTCTTGTCCACGATAATGTTCTGTTTCTGTTTCACGGTAATGTTCTGTCTCTGGTCAACGCTAATGTTCTGTTTCTGTTTCACTGTAATGTTCCGTTTCTGGTCCATGATAATGTTCTGTCTCTGGTCCACGGTAATGTTCGATCTCTGGTCCACGATATTGTTCGGTTTCACGGTAATGTTCCGTCTCTGGTCCACGATAATGTTCTGTTTCTGTTTCACGGTAATGTTCCGTTTCTGGTCCACGATAATTTTGTGTTTCTGTTTCACGGTAATGTTCCGTTTCTGGTCCACGATAATGTTCTGTTTCTGTTTCACGGTAATGTTACGTTTCTGGTCCACGATAATGTTCTTTTTCGGTTTCACGGTAATGTTCCGTCTCTGGGCCACGGTAATGTTCCGTCTCTGGTCCACGATAATGTTCTGTTTCTGTTTCACGGTAATGTTCCGTTTCTGGTCCATGATAATTTTCTGTTTCACGGTAATGTTCTGTCTCTGGTCCACGCTAATGTTCTGTTTCTGTTTCACGGTAATGTTCCGTTTCTGGTCCACGATAATGTTGTGTTTCGGTTTCACGGTAATGTTCCGTTTCTGGTCCACGATAATGTCCTTTTTTGGTTTCACGGTAATGTTCCGTCTCTGGTCCACGGTAATGTTCCGTCTCTGGTCCACGATAATGTTATGTTACTGTTTCACGGTAATGTACCGTTTCTGGTCCATGATAATTTTTCTGTCTCTGGTCCACGCTAATGTTCTGTTTCTTTTTCAGGGTAATGTTCCGTTTCTGGTCCACGATAATGTTCTGTTTCTGTTTCACGGCAATGTTCCGTTTCTGGTCCACGATAATGTTCTGTTTCTGTTTAACGGTAATGTTCCGTTTCTGGTCCATGATAATGTTCTGTTTCACGGTAATGTTCCATTTCTGGTCCACGATAATTTTGTGTATCTGTTTCACGGTAATGTTCCGTTTCTGGTCCACGATAATGTTCTGTTTCTGTTTCACGGTAATGTTACGTTTCTGGTCCACGATAATGTTCTTTTTCGGTTTCACGGTAATGTTCCGTCTCTGGGCCACGGTAATGTTCCGTCTCTGGTCCACGATAATGTTCTGTTTCTGTTTCACGGTAATGTTCCGTTTCTGGTCCATGATAATTTTCTGTTTCACGGTAATGTTCTGTCTCTGGTCCACGCTAATGTTCTGTTTCTGTTTCACGGTAATGTTCCGTTTCTGGTCCACGATAATGTTGTGTTTCGGTTTCACGGTAATGTTCTGTTTCTGGTCCACGATAATGTCCTTTTTTGGTTTCACGGTAATGTTCCGTCTCTGGTCCACGGTAATGTTCCGTCTCTGGTCCACGATAATGTTCTGTTACTGTTTCACGGTAATGTACCGTTTCTTGTCCATGATAATTTTTCTGTCTCTGGTCCACGCTAATGTTCTGTTTCTTTTTCAGGGTAATGTTCCGTTTCTGGTCCACGATAATGTTCTGTTTCTGTTTCACGGCAATGTTCCGTTTCTGGTCCACGATAATGTTCTGTTTCTGTTTAACGGTAATGTTCCGTTTCTGGTCCATGATAATGTTCTGTTTCACGGTAATGTTCCGTTTCTGGTCCACGATAAATTTGTGTTTTTGTTTCACGGTAATGTTCCGTTTCTGGTCCACGATAATGTTCTTTTTCGGTTTCACGGTAATGTTCCGTCTCTGGTCCATGATAATGTTGTGTTTCTGTTTCACGGTAATGTTCCGTTTCTGGTCCATGATAATTTTCTGTTTCACGGTAATGTTCTGTCTCTGGTCCACGCTAATGTTCTGTTTCTGTTTCACGGTAATGTTCCGTTTCTGGTCCATGATAATTTTCTGTTTCACGGTAATGTTCTGTCTCTGGTCCACGCTAATGTTCTGTTTCTGTTTCACGGTAATGTTCCGTTTCTGGTCCACGATAATGTTGTGTTTCTGTTTCACGGTAATTTTCCGTTTCTGGTCCACGATAATGTTCTTTTTCTGTTTCACGGTAATGTTCCGTTTCTGGTCCACGATAATGTTGTGTTTCGGTTTCATGGTAATGTTCCGTTTCTTGTCCACGATAATGTTCTTTTTCGGTTTCACGGTAATGTTCCGTCTCTGGTCCGCGGTAATGTTCTGTTTCTGTTTCACGGTAATGTTCCGTTTCTGGTCCACGATAATGTTCTGTTTCTGTTTCACGGTAATGTTCCGTTTCTGGTCCACGATAATGTTCTGTTTCTGTTTCACGGTAATGTTCCTTTCTGAACCATGATAATGTTCTGTTTCACGGTAATGTTCTGTTTCTGGTCCACGATAATGTTGTGTTTCTGTTTCACGGTAATGTTCCGTTTCTGGTCCACGATAATGTTGTGTTTCTTTTTCACGGTAATGTTCCGTTTCTGGTCCACGATAATGTTGTGTTTCTGTTTCACGGTAATGTTCCGTCTCTGGTCCACGATAATGTTCGGTTTCACGATAATGTTCCGTTTCTGTTCCATGATAATGTTCTGTTTAGGTTTCACGGTAATGTTCTGTCTCTGGTCCACGATAATGTTCCGTCTCTGGTCCACGATAATGTTCCGTGTCTGGTCCACGATAATGTTCTGTCTCTGGTCCACAATAATGTTCCGTTTCTGGTCCACGATAATGTTCTGTTTCGGTTTCACGGTAATGTTCTGTCTCTGGTCCACGGTAATGTTCTGTCTCTGGTCCACGATAATGTTGTGTTTCTTTTTCACGGCAATGTTCCATTTCTGGTCCACGATAATGTTCTGTTTCCGTTTCACGGTAATGTTCTGTCTCTGGTCAACGGTAATGTTCTGTTTCTGTTTCACGGTAATGTTCCGTCTCTGGTCCACGAGAATGTTCGGTTTCACGGTAATGTTCGGTTTCACGGTAATGTTCTGTCTCTGGTCCACGGTAATGTTCTGTCTCTGGTCCACGGTAATGTTCGGTTTCACGATAATGTTCCGTTTCTGGTCCACGATAATGTTCTGTTTAGGTTTCACGGTAATGTTCTGTCTCTGGTCCACGATAATGTTCTGTCTTTGGTCCACGGTAATGTTCCGTTTTTGGTCCACGATAATGTTCTGTTTCGGCTTCATGGTAACGTTCCGTCTCTGGTCCACGGTAATGTTCCGTCTCTGTTTCACGGTAATGTTCCGTTTCTGGTCCACGATAATGTTGTGTTTCGGTTTCACGGTAATGTTCCGTTTCTGGTCCATGATAATGTTCTGTTTCACGGTAATGTTCCGTTTCTTGTCCACGAGAATTTTGTGTTTTTGTTTCACGATAATGTTCCGTTTCTGGTTCACGATAATGTTCTGTTTCTGTTTCACGGTAATGTTCTGTCTCTGGTCAACGCTAATGTTCTGTTTCTGTTTCACTGTATTGTTCCGTTTCTGGTCCATGATAATGTTCTGTCTCTAGTCCACGGTAATGTTCGATCTCTGGTCCACGATAATGTTCGGTTTCACGGTAATGTTCCGTCTCTGGTCCACGATAATGTTGTGTTTCGGTTTCATGGTAATGTTCCGTTTCTTGTCCACGATAATGTTCTTTTTCGGTTTCACGGTAATGTTCCGTCTCTGGTCCACGGTAATGTTCCGTCTCTGGTCCACGATAATGTTCTGTTTCTGTTTCACGGTAATGTTCCGTTTCTGGTCCACGATAATTTTGTGTTTCTGTTTCACGGTAATGTTCCGTTTCTGGTCCACGATAATGTTCTGTTTCTGTTTCACGGTAATGTTCCGTTTCTGGTCCACGATAATGTTCTGTTTCTGTTTCACGGTAATGTTCCGTTTCTGGTCCATGATAATGTTCTGTTTCTTGGTAATGTTCCGTTTCTGGTCCACGATAATGTTGTGTTTCTGTTTCACGGTAATGTTCCGTTTCTGGTCCACGATAATGTTCTGTTTCTGTTTCACGGTAATGTTCCGTTTCTGGTCCACGATAATGTTGTGTTTCGGTTTCACGGTAATGTTCCGTTTCTGGTCCATGATAATGTTCTGTTTCACGGTAATGTTCCGTTTCTTGTCCACGAGAATTTTGTGTTTTTGTTTCACGATAATGTTCCGTTTCTGGTTCACGATAATGTTCTGTTTCTGTTTCACGGTAATGTTCTGTCTCTGGTCAACGCTAATGTTCTGTTTCTGTTTCACTGTATTGTTCCGTTTCTGGTCCATGATAATGTTCTGTCTCTAGTCCACGGTAATGTTCGATCTCTGGTCCACGATAATGTTCGGTTTCACGGTAATGTTCCGTCTCTGGTCCACGATAATGTTCTGTTTCTGTTTCACGGTAATGTTCCGTTTCTGGTCCACGATAATGTTCTGTTTCTGTTTCACGGTAATGTTCCGTTTCTGGTCCATGATAATGTTCTGTTTCACGGTAATGTTCCGTTTCTGGTCCACGATAATTTTGTGTTTTTGTTTCACGGTAATGTTCCGTTTCTGGTCCACGATAATGTTCTGTTTTTGTTTCACGGTAATGTTCTGTCTCTGGTCAACGCTAATGTTCTGTTTCTGTTTCCCTGTATTGTTCCGTTTCTGGTCCATGATAATGTTCTGTCTCTGGTCCACGGTAATGTTCGATCTCTGGTCCACGATAATGCTCGGTTTCACGGTAATGTTCCGTATCTGGTCCACGATAATGCTGTGTTTCTGTTTCACGGCAATGTTCCATTTCTGGTCCACGATAATGTTCTTTTTCGGTTTCACGGTAATGTTCCGTCTCTGGTCCACGTTAATGTTCCGTCTCTGGTCCACGATAATGTTCTGTTTCTGTTTCACGGTAATGTTCCGTTTCTGGTCCACGATAATGTTCTGTTTCTGTTTCACGGTAATGTTCCGTTTCTGGTCCATGATAATGTTCTGTTTCACGGTAATGTTCCGTTTCTGGTCCACAATAATTTTGTGTTTTTGTTTCACGGTAATGTTCCGTTTCTGGTCCACGATAATGTTCTGTTTCTGGTCCACGGTAATGTTCCGTCTCTGGTCCACGATAATGTTCTGTCTCTGGTCCATGATAATGTTCCGTTTCTGGTCCACGATAATGTTCTGTTTCGGTTTCACGTTAATGTTCTGTCTCTGGTCCACGGTAATGTTCTGTCTCTGGTCCACGGTAATGTTCTGTCTCTGGTCCACAGTAATGTTCGGTTTCACGGTAATGTTCCGTCTCTGGTCCACGATAATTTTGTGTTTCTGTTTCACGGTAATGTTCCGTTTCTGGTCCACGATAATGTTCTGTTTCGGTTTCACGGTAATGTTCAGTTTCTGTTTCACGGTAATGTTCCGTTTCTGGTCCACGATAATATTCTGTTTCGGTTTCACGGTAATGTTCCGTCTCTGGTCCACGATAATGTTCGGTTTCACGATAATGTTCCGTTTCTGTTCCATGATAATGTTCTGTTTAGGTTTCATGGTAATGTTCTGTCTCTGGTCCACAATAATGTTCCGTCTCTGGTCCACGATAATGTTCCGTCTCTGGTCCACGATAATGTTCTTTCTCTGGTCCACAATAATGTTCCGTTTCTGGTCCACGATTATGTTCCTTTTCGGTTTCACGGTAATGTTCTGTCTCTGGTCCACGGTAATGTTCTGTCTCTGGTCCAAGATAATGTTCGGTTTCACGGTAATGTTCCGTTTCTGGTCCACGATAATGTTGTGTATCTGTTTCACGGTAATGTTCCGTTTCTGGTCCACGATAATGTTGTGTATCTGTTTCAGGGTAATGTTCCGTTTCTGGTCCATCATAATGTTCTGTTTCACGGTAATGTTCTGTCTCTGGTCCACGCTAATGTTCTGTTTCTGTTTCACGGTAATGTTCCGTTTCTGGTACACGATAATGTTGTGTTTCTGTTTCACGGTAATGTTCCGTTTCTGGTCCTG
The DNA here is from genome assembly GCF_036924035.1 of Leuresthes tenuis. Lineage (NCBI taxonomy): Eukaryota > Metazoa > Chordata > Actinopteri > Atheriniformes > Atherinopsidae > Leuresthes > Leuresthes tenuis. Next base: position 34,484,370 of record NW_027325355.1, on the reverse strand, counting down.
GATAATGTTCTGTTTCGGTTTCAAGGTAATGTTACGTTTCTGGTCCACGATAATGTTCTTTTTCGGTTTCACGGTAATGTTCCGTCTCTGGGCTACGGTAATGTTCCGTCTCTGGTCCACGATAATGTTCTGTTTCTGTTTCACGGTAATGTTCCGTTTCTGGTCCTGGATAATGTTCTGTTTCGGTTTCAAGGTAATGTTACGTTTCTGGTCCACGATAATGTTCTTTTTCGGTTTCACGGTAATGTTCCGTCTCTGGGCCACGGTAATGTTCCGTCTCTGGTCCACGATAATGTTCTGTTTCTGTTTCACGGTAATGTTCCGTTTCTGGTCCATGATAATTTTTTTTTTCAGGGTAATGTTCTGTCTCTGGTGCACGCTAATGTTCTGTTTCTTTTTCAGGGTAATGTTCCGTTTCTGGTCCACGATAATTTTGTGTTTCTGTTTCACGGTAATGTTCCGTTTCTGGTCCACGATAATGTTCTGTTTCTGTTTCACGGTAATGTTCCGTTTCTTGTCCACGATAATGTTCTGTTTCTGTTTCACGGTAATGTTCTGTCTCTGGTCAACGCTAATGTTCTGTTTCTGTTTCACTGTAATGTTCCGTTTCTGGTCCATGATAATGTTCTGTCTCTGGTCCACGGTAATGTTCGATCTCTGGTCCACGATATTGTTCGGTTTCACGGTAATGTTCCGTCTCTGGTCCGAGATAATGTTCTGTTTCTGTTTCACGGTAATGTTCCGTTTCTGGTCCACGATAATTTTGTGTTTCTGTTTCACGGTAATGTTCCGTTTCTGGTCCACGATAATGTTCTGTTTCTGTTTCACGGTAATGTTACGTTTCTGGTCCACGATAATGTTCTTTTTCGGTTTCACGGTAATGTTCCGTCTCTGGGCCACGGTAATGTTCCGTCTCTGGTCCACGATAATGTTCTGTTTCTGTTTCACGGTAATGTTCCGTTTCTGGTCCATGATAATTTTCTGTTTCACGGTAATGTTCTGTCTCTGGTCCACGCTAATGTTCTGTTTCTGTTTCACGGTAATGTTCCGTTTCTGGTCCACGATAATGTTGTGTTTCGGTTTCACGGTAATGTTCCGTTTCTGGTCCACGATAATGTCCTTTTTTGGTTTCACGGTAATGTTCCGTCTCTGGTCCACGGTAATGTTCCGTCTCTGGTCCACGATAATGTTATGTTACTGTTTCACGGTAATGTACCGTTTCTGGTCCATGATAATTTTTCTGTCTCTGGTCCACGCTAATGTTCTGTTTCTTTTTCAGGGTAATGTTCCGTTTCTGGTCCACGATAATGTTCTGTTTCTGTTTCACGGCAATGTTCCGTTTCTGGTCCACGATAATGTTCTGTTTCTGTTTAACGGTAATGTTCCGTTTCTGGTCCATGATAATGTTCTGTTTCACGGTAATGTTCCATTTCTGGTCCACGATAATTTTGTGTATCTGTTTCACGGTAATGTTCCGTTTCTGGTCCACGATAATGTTCTGTTTCTGTTTCACGGTAATGTTACGTTTCTGGTCCACGATAATGTTCTTTTTCGGTTTCACGGTAATGTTCCGTCTCTGGGCCACGGTAATGTTCCGTCTCTGGTCCACGATAATGTTCTGTTTCTGTTTCACGGTAATGTTCCGTTTCTGGTCCATGATAATTTTCTGTTTCACGGTAATGTTCTGTCTCTGGTCCACGCTAATGTTCTGTTTTTGTTTCACGGTAATGTTCCGTTTCTGGTCCACGATAATGTTGTGTTTCGGTTTCACGGTAATGTTCTGTTTCTGGTCCACGATAATGTCCTTTTTTGGTTTCACGGTAATGTTCCGTCTCTGGTCCACGGTAATGTTCCGTCTCTGGTCCACGATAATGTTCTGTTACTGTTTCACGGTAATGTACCGTTTCTTGTCCATGATAATTTTTCTGTCTCTGGTCCACGCTAATGTTCTGTTTCTTTTTCAGGGTAATGTTCCGTTTCTGGTCCACGATAATGTTCTGTTTCTGTTTCACGGCAATGTTCCGTTTCTGGTCCACGATAATGTTCTGTTTCTGTTTAACGGTAATGTTCCGTTTCTGGTCCATGATAATGTTCTGTTTCACGGTAATGTTCCGTTTCTGGTCCACGATAAATTTGTGTTTTTGTTTCACGGTAATGTTCCGTTTCTGGTCCACGATAATGTTCTTTTTCGGTTTCACGGTAATGTTCCGTCTCTGGTCCATGATAATGTTGTGTTTCTGTTTCACGGTAATGTTCCGTTTCTGGTCCATGATAATTTTCTGTTTCACGGTAATGTTCTGTCTCTGGTCCACGCTAATGTTCTGTTTCTGTTTCACGGTAATGTTCCGTTTCTGGTCCATGATAATTTTCTGTTTCACGGTAATGTTCTGTCTCTGGTCCACGCTAATGTTCTGTTTCTGTTTCACGGTAATGTTCCGTTTCTGGTCCACGATAATGTTGTGTTTCTGTTTCACGGTAATTTTCCGTTTCTGGTCCACGATAATGTTCTTTTTCTGTTTCACGGTAATGTTCCGTTTCTGGTCCACGATAATGTTGTGTTTCGGTTTCATGGTAATGTTCCGTTTCTTGTCCACGATAATGTTCTTTTTCGGTTTCACGGTAATGTTCCGTCTCTGGTCCGCGGTAATGTTCTGTTTCTGTTTCACGGTAATGTTCCGTTTCTGGTCCACGATAATGTTCTGTTTCTGTTTCACGGTAATGTTCCGTTTCTGGTCCACGATAATGTTCTGTTTCTGTTTCACGGTAATGTTCCTTTCTGAACCATGATAATGTTCTGTTTCACGGTAATGTTCTGTTTCTGGTCCACGATAATGTTGTGTTTCTGTTTCACGGTAATGTTCCGTTTCTGGTCCACGATAATGTTGTGTTTCTTTTTCACGGTAATGTTCCGTTTCTGGTCCACGATAATGTTGTGTTTCTGTTTCACGGTAATGTTCCGTCTCTGGTCCACGATAATGTTCGGTTTCACGATAATGTTCCGTTTCTGTTCCATGATAATGTTCTGTTTAGGTTTCACGGTAATGTTCTGTCTCTGGTCCACGATAATGTTCCGTCTCTGGTCCACGATAATGTTCCGTGTCTGGTCCACGATAATGTTCTGTCTCTGGTCCACAATAATGTTCCGTTTCTGGTCCACGATAATGTTCTGTTTCGGTTTCACGGTAATGTTCTGTCTCTGGTCCACGGTAATGTTCTGTCTCTGGTCCACGATAATGTTGTGTTTCTTTTTCACGGCAATGTTCCATTTCTGGTCCACGATAATGTTCTGTTTCCGTTTCACGGTAATGTTCTGTCTCTGGTCAACGGTAATGTTCTGTTTCTGTTTCACGGTAATGTTCCGTCTCTGGTCCACGAGAATGTTCGGTTTCACGGTAATGTTCGGTTTCACGGTAATGTTCTGTCTCTGGTCCACGGTAATGTTCTGTCTCTGGTCCACGGTAATGTTCGGTTTCACGATAATGTTCCGTTTCTGGTCCACGATAATGTTCTGTTTAGGTTTCACGGTAATGTTCTGTCTCTGGTCCACGATAATGTTCTGTCTTTGGTCCACGGTAATGTTCCGTTTTTGGTCCACGATAATGTTCTGTTTCGGCTTCATGGTAACGTTCCGTCTCTGGTCCACGGTAATGTTCCGTCTCTGTTTCACGGTAATGTTCCGTTTCTGGTCCACGATAATGTTGTGTTTCGGTTTCACGGTAATGTTCCGTTTCTGGTCCATGATAATGTTCTGTTTCACGGTAATGTTCCGTTTCTTGTCCACGAGAATTTTGTGTTTTTGTTTCAGGATAATGTTCCGTTTCTGGTTCACGATAATGTTCTGTTTCTGTTTCACGGTAATGTTCTGTCTCTGGTCAACGCTAATGTTCTGTTTCTGTTTCACTGTATTGTTCCGTTTCTGGTCCATGATAATGTTCTGTCTCTAGTCCACGGTAATGTTCGATCTCTGGTCCACGATAATGTTCGGTTTCACGGTAATGTTCCGTCTCTGGTCCACGATAATGTTGTGTTTCGGTTTCATGGTAATGTTCCGTTTCTTGTCCACGATAATGTTCTTTTTCGGTTTCACGGTAATGTTCCGTCTCTGGTCCACGGTAATGTTCCGTCTCTGGTCCACGATAATGTTCTGTTTCTGTTTCACGGTAATGTTCCGTTTCTGGTCCACGATAATTTTGTGTTTCTGTTTCACGGTAATGTTCCGTTTCTGGTCCACGATAATGTTCTGTTTCTGTTTCACGGTAATGTTCCGTTTCTGGTCCACGATAATGTTCTGTTTCTGTTTCACGGTAATGTTCCGTTTCTGGTCCATGATAATGTTCTGTTTCTTGGTAATGTTCCGTTTCTGGTCCACGATAATGTTGTGTTTCTGTTTCACGGTAATGTTCCGTTTCTGGTCCACGATAATGTTCTGTTTCTGTTTCACGGTAATGTTCCGTTTCTGGTCCACGATAATGTTGTGTTTCGGTTTCACGGTAATGTTCCGTTTCTGGTCCATGATAATGTTCTGTTTCACGGTAATGTTCCGTTTCTTGTCCACGAGAATTTTGTGTTTTTGTTTCACGATAATGTTCCGTTTCTGGTTCACGATAATGTTCTGTTTCTGTTTCACGGTAATGTTCTGTCTCTGGTCAACGCTAATGTTCTGTTTCTGTTTCACTGTATTGTTCCGTTTCTGGTCCATGATAATGTTCTGTCTCTAGTCCACGGTAATGTTCGATCTCTGGTCCACGATAATGTTCGGTTTCACGGTAATGTTCCGTCTCTGGTCCACGATAATGTTCTGTTTCTGTTTCACGGTAATGTTCCGTTTCTGGTCCACGATAATGTTCTGTTTCTGTTTCACGGTAATGTTCCGTTTCTGGTCCATGATAATGTTCTGTTTCACGGTAATGTTCCGTTTCTGGTCCACGATAATTTTGTGTTTTTGTTTCACGGTAATGTTCCGTTTCTGGTCCACGATAATGTTCTGTTTTTGTTTCACGGTAATGTTCTGTCTCTGGTCAACGCTAATGTTCTGTTTCTGTTTCCCTGTATTGTTCCGTTTCTGGTCCATGATAATGTTCTGTCTCTGGTCCACGGTAATGTTCGATCTCTGGTCCACGATAATGCTCGGTTTCACGGTAATGTTCCGTATCTGGTCCACGATAATGCTGTGTTTCTGTTTCACGGCAATGTTCCATTTCTGGTCCACGATAATGTTCTTTTTCGGTTTCACGGTAATGTTCCGTCTCTGGTCCACGTTAATGTTCCGTCTCTGGTCCACGATAATGTTCTGTTTCTGTTTCACGGTAATGTTCCGTTTCTGGTCCACGATAATGTTCTGTTTCTGTTTCACGGTAATGTTCCGTTTCTGGTCCATGATAATGTTCTGTTTCACGGTAATGTTCCGTTTCTGGTCCACAATAATTTTGTGTTTTTGTTTCACGGTAATGTTCCGTTTCTGGTCCACGATAATGTTCTGTTTCTGGTCCACGGTAATGTTCCGTCTCTGGTCCACGATAATGTTCTGTCTCTGGTCCATGATAATGTTCCGTTTCTGGTCCACGATAATGTTCTGTTTCGGTTTCACGTTAATGTTCTGTCTCTGGTCCACGGTAATGTTCTGTCTCTGGTCCACGGTAATGTTCTGTCTCTGGTCCACAGTAATGTTCCGTTTCTGGTCCACGATAATGTTGTGTTTCTTTTTCACGGCAATGTTCCATTTCTGGTCCACGATAATGTTCTGTTTCCGTTTCACGGTAATGTTCTGTCTCTGGTCAACGGTAATGTTCTGTTTCTGTTTCACGGTAATGTTCCGTCTCTGGTCCACGATAATGTTCGATTTCACGGTAATGTTCGGTTTCACGGTAATGTTCTGTCTCTGGTCCACGGTAATGTTCTGTCTCTGGTCCACGGTAATGTTCGGTTTCACGATAATGTTCCGTTTCTGGTCCACGATAATGTTCTGTTTAGGTTTCACGGTAATGTTCTGTCTCTGGTCCACGATAATGTTCTGTCTTTGGTCCACGGTAATGTTCCGTTTTTGGTCCACGATAATGTTCTGTTTCGGCTTCATGGTAACGTTCCGTCTCTGGTCCACGGTAATGTTCCGTCTCTGTTTCACGGTAATGTTCCGTTTCTGGTCCATGATAATGTTCTGTTTCACGGTAATGTTCTGTCTCTGGTCCACGCTAATGTTGTGTTTCTGTTTCACGGTAATGTTCCGTTTCTGGTCCACGATAATGTTCTGTTTCGGTTTCACGGTAATGTTCTGTCTCTTGTCCACGATAATGTTCTGTCTCTGGTCCACGGTAATGTTCCGTTTCTGTTTCACGGTAATGTTCTGTTTCTGGTCCACGATAATGTTCTGTTTCGGTTTCACGGTAATGTTCTGTCTCTGGTCCACGATAATGTTCGGTTTCACGGTAATGTTCCGTCTCTGGTCCACGATAATTTTGTGTTTCTGTTTCACGGTAATGTTCCGTTTCTGGTCCACGATAATGTTCTGTTTCGGTTTCACGGTAATGTTCTGTGTCTGGTCCGAGGTAATGTTCTGTCTCTGGTCCACGATGATGTTCGGTTTCACGGTAATGTTCCGTCTCTGGTCCACGATAATGTTCCGTCTTTGGTCCGCGATAATGTTCTGTCTCTGGTACATGATAATGTTCCGTTTCTGGTCCACGATAATGTTCTTTTTCGGTTTCACGGTAATGTTCTTTCTCTGGTCCACGGTAATGTTCTGTCTCTGGTCCACGGTAATGTTCTGTTTCTGTTTCACGGTAATGTTCCGTTTCTGGTCCACGATAATGTTGTGTTTCTTTTTCACGGTAATGTTCCGTTTCTGGTCCACGATAATGTTGTGTTTCTGTTTCACGGTAATGTTCCGTCTCTGGTCCACGATAATGTTCGGTTTCACGATAATGTTCCGTTTCTGTTCCATGATAATGTTCTGTTTAGGTTTCACGGTAATGTTCTGTCTCTGGTCCACGATAATGTTCCGTCTCTGGTCCACGATAATGTTCCGTCTCTGGTCCACGATAATGTTCTGTCTCTGGTCCACAATAATGTTCCGTTTCTGGTCCACGATAATGTTCTGTTTCGGTTTCACGGTAATGTTCTGTCTCTGGTCCACGGTAATGTTCTGTCTCTGGTCCACGATAATGTTGTGTTTCTTTTTCACGGCAATGTTCCATTTCTGGTCCACGATAATGTTCTGTTTCCGTTTCACGGTAATGTTCTGTCTCTGGTCAACGGTAATGTTCTGTTTCTGTTTCACGGTAATGTTCCGTCTCTGGTCCACGATAATGTTCGGTTTCACGGTAATGTTCGGTTTCACGGTAATGTTCTGTCTCTGGTCCACGGTAATGTTCTGTCTCTTGTCCACGCTAATGTTCTGTTTCTGTTTCACGGTAATGTTCCGTTTCTGGTCCACGATAATTTTGTGTTTCTGTTTCACGGTAATGTTCCGTTTCTGGTCCACGATAATGTTCTGTTTCTGTTTCACGGTAATGTTCCGTTTCTTGTCCACGATAATGTTCTGTTTCTGTTTCACGGTAATGTTCTGTCTCTGGTCAACGCTAATGTTCTGTTTCTGTTTCACTGTAATGTTCCGTTTCTGGTCCATGATAATGTTCTGTCTCTGGTCCACGGTAATGTTCGATCTCTGGTCCACGATATTGTTCGGTTTCACGGTAATGTTCCGTCTCTGGTCCACGATAATGTTCTGTTTCTGTTTCACGGTAATGTTCCGTTTCTGGTCCACGATAATGTTGTGTTTCGGTTTCACGGTAATGTTCCGTTTCTGGTCCATGATAATGTTCTGTTTCACGGTAATGTTCCGTTTCTTGTCCACGAGAATTTTGTGTTTTTGTTTCACGATAATGTTCCGTTTCTGGTTCACGATAATGTTCTGTTTCTGTTTCACGGTAATGTTCTGTCTCTGGTCAACGCTAATGTTCTGTTTCTGTTTCACTGTATTGTTCCGTTTCTGGTCCATGATAATGTTCTGTCTCTAGTCCACGGTAATGTTCGATCTCTGGTCCACGATAATGTTCGGTTTCACGGTAATGTTCCGTCTCTGGTCCACGATAATGTTCTGTTTCTGTTTCACGGTAATGTTCCGTTTCTGGTCCACGATAATGTTCTGTTTCTGTTTCACGGTAATGTTCCGTTTCTGGTCCATGATAATGTTCTGTTTCACGGTAATGTTCCGTTTCTGGTCCACGATAATTTTGTGTTTTTGTTTCACGGTAATGTTCCGTTTCTGGTCCACGATAATGTTCTGTTTTTGTTTCACGGTAATGTTCTGTCTCTGGTCAACGCTAATGTTCTGTTTCTGTTTCCCTGTATTGTTCCGTTTCTGGTCCATGATAATGTTCTGTCTCTGGTCCACGGTAATGTTCGATCTCTGGTCCACGATAATGCTCGGTTTCACGGTAATGTTCCGTATCTGGTCCACGATAATGCTGTGTTTCTGTTTCACGGCAATGTTCCATTTCTGGTCCACGATAATGTTCTTTTTCGGTTTCACGGTAATGTTCCGTCTCTGGTCCACGTTAATGTTCCGTCTCTGGTCCACGATAATGTTCTGTTTCTGTTTCACGGTAATGTTCCGTTTCTGGTCCACGATAATGTTCTGTTTCTGTTTCACGGTAATGTTCCGTTTCTGGTCCATGATAATGTTCTGTTTCACGGTAATGTTCCGTTTCTGGTCCACAATAATTTTGTGTTTTTGTTTCACGGTAATGTTCCGTTTCTGGTCCACGATAATGTTCTGTTTCTGGTCCACGGTAATGTTCCGTCTCTGGTCCACGATAATGTTCTGTCTCTGGTCCATGATAATGTTCCGTTTCTGGTCCACGATAATGTTCTGTTTCGGTTTCACGTTAATGTTCTGTCTCTGGTCCACGGTAATGTTCTGTCTCTGGTCCACGGTAATGTTCTGTCTCTGGTCCACAGTAATGTTCCGTTTCTGGTCCACGATAATGTTGTGTTTCTTTTTCACGGCAATGTTCCATTTCTGGTCCACGATAATGTTCTGTTTCCGTTTCACGGTAATGTTCTGTCTCTGGTCAACGGTAATGTTCTGTTTCTGTTTCACGGTAATGTTCCGTCTCTGGTCCACGATAATGTTCGGTTTCACGGTAATGTTCGGTTTCACGGTAATGTTCTGTCTCTGGTCCACGGTAATGTTCTGTCTCTGGTCCACGGTAATGTTCGGTTTCACGATAATGTTCCGTTTCTGGTCCACGATAATGTTCTGTTTAGGTTTCACGGTAATGTTCTGTCTCTGGTCCACGATAATGTTCTGTCTTTGGTCCACGGTAATGTTCCGTTTTTGGTCCACGATAATGTTCTGTTTCGGCTTCATGGTAACGTTCCGTCTCTGGTCCACGGTAATGTTCCGTCTCTGTTTCACGGTAATGTTCCGTTTCTGGTCCATGATAATGTTCTGTTTCACGGTAATGTTCTGTCTCTGGTCCACGCTAATGTTGTGTTTCTGTTTCACGGTAATGTTCCGTTTCTGGTCCACGATAATGTTCTGTTTCGGTTTCACGGTAATGTTCTGTCTCTTGTCCACGATAATGTTCTGTCTCTGGTCCACGGTAATGTTCCGTTTCTGTTTCACGGTAATGTTCTGTTTCTGGTCCACGATAATGTTCTGTTTCGGTTTCACGGTAATGTTCTGTCTCTGGTCCACGATAATGTTCGGTTTCACGGTAATGTTCCGTCTCTGGTCCACGATAATTTTGTGTTTCTGTTTCACGTTAATGTTCCGTTTCTGGTCCACGATAATGTTCTGTTTCGGTTTCACGGTAATGTTCTGTGTCTGGTCCGAGGTAATGTTCTGTCTCTGGTCCACGATGATGTTCGGTTTCACGGTAATGTTCCGTCTCTGGTCCACGATAATGTTCCGTCTTTGGTCCGCGATAATGTTCTGTCTCTGGTACATGATAATGTTCCGTTTCTGGTCCACGATAATGTTCTTTTTCGGTTTCACGGTAATGTTCTGTCTCTGGTCCACGATAATGTTGTGTTTCTTTTTCACGGCAATGTTCCATTTCTGGTCCACGATAATGTTCTGTTTCCGTTTCACGGTAATGTTCTGTCTCTGGTCAACGGTAATGTTCTGTTTCTGTTTCACGGTAATGTTCCGTCTCTGGTCCACGATAATGTTCGGTTTCACAGTAATGTTCGGTTTCACGGTAATGTTCTGTCTCTGGTCCACGGTAATGTTCTGTCTCTTGTCCACGCTAATGTTCTGTTTCTGTTTCACGGTAATGTTCCGTTTCTGGTCCACGATAATTTTGTGTTTCTGTTTCACGGTAATGTTCCGTTTCTGGTCCACGATAATGTTCTGTTTCTGTTTCACGGTAATGTTCCGTTTCTTGTCCACGATAATGTTCTGTTTCTGTTTCACGGTAATGTTCTGTCTCTGGTCAACGCTAATGTTCTGTTTCTGTTTCACTGTAATGTTCCGTTTCTGGTCCATGATAATGTTCTGTCTCTGGTCCACGGTAATGTTCGATCTCTGGTCCACGATATTGTTCGGTTTCACGGTAATGTTCCGTCTCTGGTCCACGATAATGTTCTGTTTCTGTTTCACGGTAATGTTCCGTTTCTGGTCCACGATAATGTTGTGTTTCGGTTTCACGGTAATGTTCCGTTTCTGGTCCATGATAATGTTCTGTTTCACGGTAATGTTCCGTTTCTTGTCCACGAGAATTTTGTGTTTTTGTTTCACGATAATGTTCCGTTTCTGGTTCACGATAATGTTCTGTTTCTGTTTCACGGTAATGTTCTGTCTCTGGTCAACGCTAATGTTCTGTTTCTGTTTCACTGTATTGTTCCGTTTCTGGTCCATGATAATGTTCTGTCTCTAGTCCACGGTAATGTTCGATCTCTGGTCCACGATAATGTTCGGTTTCACGGTAATGTTCCGTCTCTGGTCCACGATAATGTTCTGTTTCTGTTTCACGGTAATGTTCCGTTTCTGGTCCACGATAATGTTCTGTTTCTGTTTCACGGTAATGTTCCGTTTCTGGTCCATGATAATGTTCTGTTTCACGGTAATGTTCCGTTTCTGGTCCACGATAATTTTGTGTTTTTGTTTCACGGTAATGTTCCGTTTCTGGTCCACGATAATGTTCTGTTTTTGTTTCACGGTAATGTTCTGTCTCTGGTCAACGCTAATGTTCTGTTTCTGTTTCCCTGTATTGTTCCGTTTCTGGTCCATGATAATGTTCTGTCTCTGGTCCACGGTAATGTTCGATCTCTGGTCCACGATAATGCTCGGTTTCACGGTAATGTTCCGTATCTGGTCCACGATAATGCTGTGTTTCTGTTTCACGGCAATGTTCCATTTCTGGTCCACGATAATGTTCTTTTTCGGTTTCACGGTAATGTTCCGTCTCTGGTCCACGTTAATGTTCCGTCTCTGGTCCACGATAATGTTCTGTTTCTGTTTCACGGTAATGTTCCGTTTCTGGTCCACGATAATGTTCTGTTTCTGTTTCACGGTAATGTTCCGTTTCTGGTCCATGATAATGTTCTGTTTCACGGTAATGTTCCGTTTCTGGTCCACAATAATTTTGTGTTTTTGTTTCACGGTAATGTTCCGTTTCTGGTCCACGATAATGTTCTGTTTCTGGTCCACGGTAATGTTCCGTCTCTGGTCCACGATAATGTTCTGTCTCTGGTCCATGATAATGTTCCGTTTCTGGTCCACGATAATGTTCTGTTTCGGTTTCACGTTAATGTTCTGTCTCTGGTCCACGGTAATGTTCTGTCTCTGGTCCACGGTAATGTTCTGTCTCTGGTCCACAGTAATGTTCCGTTTCTGGTCCACGATAATGTTGTGTTTCTTTTTCACGGCAATGTTCCATTTCTGGTCCACGATAATGTTCTGTTTCCGTTTCACGGTAATGTTCTGTCTCTGGTCAACGGTAATGTTCTGTTTCTGTTTCACGGTAATGTTCCGTCTCTGGTCCACGATAATGTTCGGTTTCACGGTAATGTTCGGTTTCACGGTAATGTTCTGTCTCTGGTCCACGGTAATGTTCTGTCTCTGGTCCACGGTAATGTTCGGTTTCACGATAATGTTCCGTTTCTGGTCCACGATAATGTTCTGTTTAGGTTTCACGGTAATGTTCTGTCTCTGGTCCACGATAATGTTCTGTCTTTGGTCCACGGTAATGTTCCGTTTTTGGTCCACGATAATGTTCTGTTTCGGCTTCATGGTAACGTTCCGTCTCTGGTCCACGGTAATGTTCCGTCTCTGTTTCACGGTAATGTTCCGTTTCTGGTCCATGATAATGTTCTGTTTCACGGTAATGTTCTGTCTCTGGTCCACGCTAATGTTGTGTTTCTGTTTCACGGTAATGTTCCGTTTCTGGTCCACGATAATGTTCTGTTTCGGTTTCACGGTAATGTTCTGTCTCTTGTCCACGATAATGTTCTGTCTCTGGTCCACGGTAATGTTCCGTTTCTGTTTCACGGTAATGTTCTGTTTCTGGTCCACGATAATGTTCTGTTTCGGTTTCACGGTAATGTTCTGTCTCTGGTCCACGATAATGTTCGGTTTCACGGTAATGTTCCGTCTCTGGTCCACGATAATTTTGTGTTTCTGTTTCACGGTAATGTTCCGTTTCTGGTCCACGATAATGTTCTGTTTCGGTTTCACGGTAATGTTCTGTGTCTGGTCCGAGGTAATGTTCTGTCTCTGGTCCACGATGATGTTCGGTTTCACGGTAATGTTCCGTCTCTGGTCCACGATAATGTTCCGTCTTTGGTCCGCGATAATGTTCTGTCTCTGGTACATGATAATGTTCCGTTTCTGGTCCACGATAATGTTCTTTTTCGGTTTCACGGTAATGTTCTTTCTCTGGTCCACGGTAATGTTCTGTCTCTGGTCCACGGTAATGTTCTGTTTCTGTTTCACGGTAATGTTCCGTTTCTGGTCCACGATAATGTTGTGTTTCTTTTTCACGGTAATGTTCCGTTTCTGGTCCACGATAATGTTGTGTTTCTGTTTCACGGTAATGTTCCGTCTCTGGTCCACGATAATGTTCGGTTTCACGATAATGTTCCGTTTCTGTTCCATGATAATGTTCTGTTTAGGTTTCACGGTAATGTTCTGTCTCTGGTCCACGATAATGTTCCGTCTCTGGTCCACGATAATGTTCCGTCTCTGGTCCACGATAATGTTCTGTCTCTGGTCCACAATAATGTTCCGTTTCTGGTCCACGATAATGTTCTGTTTCGGTTTCACGGTAATGTTCTGTCTCTGGTCCACGGTAATGTTCTGTCTCTGGTCCACGATAATGTTGTGTTTCTTTTTCACGGCAATGTTCCATTTCTGGTCCACGATAATGTTCTGTTTCCGTTTCACGGTAATGTTCTGTCTCTGGTCAACGGTAATGTTCTGTTTCTGTTTCACGGTAATGTTCCGTCTCTGGTCCACGATAATGTTCGGTTTCACGGTAATGTTCGGTTTCACGGTAATGTTCTGTCTCTGGTCCACGGTAATGTTCTGTCTCTTGTCCACGCTAATGTTCTGTTTCTGTTTCACGGTAATGTTCCGTTTCTGGTCCACGATAATTTTGTGTTTCTGTTTCACGGTAATGTTCCGTTTCTGGTCCACGATAATGTTCTGTTTCTGTTTCACGGTAATGTTCCGTTTCTTGTCCACGATAATGTTCTGTTTCTGTTTCACGGTAATGTTCTGTCTCTGGTCAACGCTAATGTTCTGTTTCTGTTTCACTGTAATGTTCCGTTTCTGGTCCATGATAATGTTCTGTCTCTGGTCCACGGTAATGTTCGATCTCTGGTCCACGATATTGTTCGGTTTCACGGTAATGTTCCGTCTCTGGTCCACGATAATGTTCTGTTTCTGTTTCACGGTAATGTTCCGTTTCTGGTCCACGATAATGTTGTGTTTCGGTTTCACGGTAATGTTCCGTTTCTGGTCCATGATAATGTTCTGTTTCACGGTAATGTTCCGTTTCTTGTCCACGAGAATTTTGTGTTTTTGTTTCACGATAATGTTCCGTTTCTGGTTCACGATAATGTTCTGTTTCTGTTTCACGGTAATGTTCTGTCTCTGGTCAACGCTAATGTTCTGTTTCTGTTTCACTGTATTGTTCCGTTTCTGGTCCATGATAATGTTCTGTCTCTAGTCCACGGTAATGTTCGATCTCTGGTCCACGATAATGTTCGGTTTCACGGTAATGTTCCGTCTCTGGTCCACGATAATGTTCTGTTTCTGTTTCACGGTAATGTTCCGTTTCTGGTCCACGATAATGTTCTGTTTCTGTTTCACGGTAATGTTCCGTTTCTGGTCCATGATAATGTTCTGTTTCACGGTAATGTTCCGTTTCTGGTCCACGATAATTTTGTGTTTTTGTTTCACGGTAATGTTCCGTTTCTGGTCCACGATAATGTTCTGTTTTTGTTTCACGGTAATGTTCTGTCTCTGGTCAACGCTAATGTTCTGTTTCTGTTTCCCTGTATTGTTCCGTTTCTGGTCCATGATAATGTTCTGTCTCTGGTCCACGGTAATGTTCGATCTCTGGTCCACGATAATGCTCGGTTTCACGGTAATGTTCCGTATCTGGTCCACGATAATGCTGTGTTTCTGTTTCACGGCAATGTTCCATTTCTGGTCCACGATAATGTTCTTTTTCGGTTTCACGGTAATGTTCCGTCTCTGGTCCACGTTAATGTTCCGTCTCTGGTCCACGATAATGTTCTGTTTCTGTTTCACGGTAATGTTCCGTTTCTGGTCCACGATAATGTTCTGTTTCTGTTTCACGGTAATGTTCCGTTTCTGGTCCATGATAATGTTCTGTTTCACGGTAATGTTCCGTTTCTGGTCCACAATAATTTTGTGTTTTTGTTTCACGGTAATGTTCCGTTTCTGGTCCACGATAATGTTCTGTTTCTGGTCCACGGTAATGTTCCGTCTCTGGTCCACGATAATGTTCTGTCTCTGGTCCATGATAATGTTCCGTTTCTGGTCCACGATAATGTTCTGTTTCGGTTTCACGTTAATGTTCTGTCTCTGGTCCACGGTAATGTTCTGTCTCTGGTCCACGGTAATGTTCTGTCTCTGGTCCACAGTAATGTTCCGTTTCTGGTCCACGATAATGTTGTGTTTCTTTTTCACGGCAATGTTCCATTTCTGGTCCACGATAATGTTCTGTTTCCGTTTCACGGTAATGTTCTGTCTCTGGTCAACGGTAATGTTCTGTTTCTGTTTCACGGTAATGTTCCGTCTCTGGTCCACGATAATGTTCGGTTTCACGGTAATGTTCGGTTTCACGGTAATGTTCTGTCTCTGGTCCACGGTAATGTTCTGTCTCTGGTCCACGGTAATGTTCTGTCTCTGGTCCACAGTAATGTTCCGTTTCTGGTCCACGATAATGTTGTGTTTCTTTTTCACGGCAATGTTCCATTTCTGGTCCACGATAATGTTCTGTTTCCGTTTCACGGTAATGTTCTGTCTCTGGTCAACGGTAATGTTCTGTTTCTGTTTCACGGTAATGTTCCGTCTCTGGTCCACGATAATGTTCGGTTTCACGGTAATGTTCGGTTTCACGGTAATGTTCTGTCTCTGGTCCACGGTAATGTTCTGTCTCTGGTCCACGGTAATGTTCGGTTTCACGATAATGTTCCGTTTCTGGTCCACGATAATGTTCTGTTTAGGTTTCACGGTAATGTTCTGTCTCTGGTCCACGATAATGTTCTGTCTTTGGTCCACGGTAATGTTCCGTTTTTGGTCCACGATAATGTTCTGTTTCGGCTTCATGGTAACGTTCCGTCTCTGGTCCACGGTAATGTTCCGTCTCTGTTTCACGGTAATGTTCCGTTTCTGGTCCATGATAATGTTCTGTTTCACGGTAATGTTCTGTCTCTGGTCCACGCTAATGTTGTGTTTCTGTTTCACGGTAATGTTCCGTTTCTGGTCCACGATAATGTTCTGTTTCGGTTTCACGGTAATGTTCTGTCTCTTGTCCACGATAATGTTCTGTCTCTGGTCCACGGTAATGTTCCGTTTCTGTTTCACGGTAATGTTCTGTTTCTGGTCCACGATAATGTTCTGTTTCGGTTTCACGGTAATGTTCTGTCTCTGGTCCACGATAATGTTCGGTTTCACGGTAATGTTCCGTCTCTGGTCCACGATAATTTTGTGTTTCTGTTTCACGTTAATGTTCCGTTTCTGGTCCACGATAATGTTCTGTTTCGGTTTCACGGTAATGTTCTGTGTCTGGTCCGAGGTAATGTTCTGTCTCTGGTCCACGATGATGTTCGGTTTCACGGTAATGTTCCGTCTCTGGTCCACGATAATGTTCCGTCTTTGGTCCGCGATAATGTTCTGTCTCTGGTACATGATAATGTTCCGTTTCTGGTCCACGATAATGTTCTTTTTCGGTTTCACGGTAATGTTCTGTCTCTGGTCCACGATAATGTTGTGTTTCTTTTTCACGGCAATGTTCCATTTCTGGTCCACGATAATGTTCTGTTTCCGTTTCACGGTAATGTTCTGTCTCTGGTCAACGGTAATGTTCTGTTTCTGTTTCACGGTAATGTTCCGTCTCTGGTCCACGATAATGTTCGGTTTCACGGTAATGTTCGGTTTCACGGTAATGTTCTGTCTCTGGTCCACGGTAATGTTCTGTCTCTTGTCCACGCTAATGTTCTGTTTCTGTTTCACGGTAATGTTCCGTTTCTGGTCCACGATAATTTTGTGTTTCTGTTTCACGGTAATGTTCCGTTTCTGGTCCACGATAATGTTCTGTTTCTGTTTCACGGTAATGTTCCGTTTCTTGTCCACGATAATGTTCTGTTTCTGTTTCACGGTAATGTTCTGTCTCTGGTCAACGCTAATGTTCTGTTTCTGTTTCACTGTAATGTTCCGTTTCTGGTCCATGATAATGTTCTGTCTCTGGTCCACGGTAATGTTCGATCTCTGGTCCACGATATTGTTCGGTTTCACGGTAATGTTCCGTCTCTGGTCCACGATAATGTTCTGTTTCTGTTTCACGGTAATGTTCCGTTTCTGGTCCACGATAATGTTGTGTTTCGGTTTCACGGTAATGTTCCGTTTCTGGTCCATGATAATGTTCTGTTTCACGGTAATGTTCCGTTTCTTGTCCACGAGAATTTTGTGTTTTTGTTTCACGATAATGTTCCGTTTCTGGTTCACGATAATGTTCTGTTTCTGTTTCACGGTAATGTTCTGTCTCTGGTCAACGCTAATGTTCTGTTTCTGTTTCACTGTATTGTTCCGTTTCTGGTCCATGATAATGTTCTGTCTCTAGTCCACGGTAATGTTCGATCTCTGGTCCACGATAATGTTCGGTTTCACGGTAATGTTCCGTCTCTGGTCCACGATAATGTTCTGTTTCTGTTTCACGGTAATGTTCCGTTTCTGGTCCACGATAATGTTCTGTTTCTGTTTCACGGTAATGTTCCGTTTCTGGTCCATGATAATGTTCTGTTTCACGGTAATGTTCCGTTTCTGGTCCACGATAATTTTGTGTTTTTGTTTCACGGTAATGTTCCGTTTCTGGTCCACGATAATGTTCTGTTTTTGTTTCACGGTAATGTTCTGTCTCTGGTCAACGCTAATGTTCTGTTTCTGTTTCCCTGTATTGTTCCGTTTCTGGTCCATGATAATGTTCTGTCTCTGGTCCACGGTAATGTTCGATCTCTGGTCCACGATAATGCTCGGTTTCACGGTAATGTTCCGTATCTGGTCCACGATAATGCTGTGTTTCTGTTTCACGGCAATGTTCCATTTCTGGTCCACGATAATGTTCTTTTTCGGTTTCACGGTAATGTTCCGTCTCTGGTCCACGTTAATGTTCCGTCTCTGGTCCACGATAATGTTCTGTTTCTGTTTCACGGTAATGTTCCGTTTCTGGTCCACGATAATGTTCTGTTTCTGTTTCACGGTAATGTTCCGTTTCTGGTCCATGATAATGTTCTGTTTCACGGTAATGTTCCGTTTCTGGTCCACAATAATTTTGTGTTTTTGTTTCACGGTAATGTTCCGTTTCTGGTCCACGATAATGTTCTGTTTCTGGTCCACGGTAATGTTCCGTCTCTGGTCCACGATAATGTTCTGTCTCTGGTCCATGATAATGTTCCGTTTCTGGTCCACGATAATGTTCTGTTTCGGTTTCACGTTAATGTTCTGTCTCTGGTCCACGGTAATGTTCTGTCTCTGGTCCACGGTAATGTTCTGTCTCTGGTCCACAGTAATGTTCCGTTTCTGGTCCACGATAATGTTGTGTTTCTTTTTCACGGCAATGTTCCATTTCTGGTCCACGATAATGTTCTGTTTCCGTTTCACGGTAATGTTCTGTCTCTGGTCAACGGTAATGTTCTGTTTCTGTTTCACGGTAATGTTCCGTCTCTGGTCCACGATAATGTTCGGTTTCACGGTAATGTTCGGTTTCACGGTAATGTTCTGTCTCTGGTCCACGGTAATGTTCTGTCTCTGGTCCACGGTAATGTTCGGTTTCACGATAATGTTCCGTTTCTGGTCCACGATAATGTTCTGTTTAGGTTTCACGGTAATGTTCTGTCTCTGGTCCACGATAATGTTCTGTCTTTGGTCCACGGTAATGTTCCGTTTTTGGTCCACGATAATGTTCTGTTTCGGCTTCATGGTAACGTTCCGTCTCTGGTCCACGGTAATGTTCCGTCTCTGTTTCACGGTAATGTTCCGTTTCTGGTCCATGATAATGTTCTGTTTCACGGTAATGTTCTGTCTCTGGTCCACGCTAATGTTGTGTTTCTGTTTCACGGTAATGTTCCGTTTCTGGTCCACGATAATGTTCTGTTTCGGTTTCACGGTAATGTTCTGTCTCTTGTCCACGATAATGTTCTGTCTCTGGTCCACGGTAATGTTCCGTTTCTGTTTCACGGTAATGTTCTGTTTCTGGTCCACGATAATGTTCTGTTTCGGTTTCACGGTAATGTTCTGTCTCTGGTCCACGATAATGTTCGGTTTCACGGTAATGTTCCGTCTCTGGTCCACGATAATTTTGTGTTTCTGTTTCACGGTAATGTTCCGTTTCTGGTCCACGATAATGTTCTGTTTCGGTTTCACGGTAATGTTCTGTGTCTGGTCCGAGGTAATGTTCTGTCTCTGGTCCACGATGATGTTCGGTTTCACGGTAATGTTCCGTCTCTGGTCCACGATAATGTTCCGTCTTTGGTCCGCGATAATGTTCTGTCTCTGGTACATGATAATGTTCCGTTTCTGGTCCACGATAATGTTCTTTTTCGGTTTCACGGTAATGTTCTTTCTCTGGTCCACGGTAATGTTCTGTCTCTGGTCCACGGTAATGTTCTGTTTCTGTTTCACGGTAATGTTCCGTTTCTGGTCCACGATAATGTTGTGTTTCTTTTTCACGGTAATGTTCCGTTTCTGGTCCACGATAATGTTGTGTTTCTGTTTCACGGTAATGTTCCGTCTCTGGTCCACGATAATGTTCGGTTTCACGATAATGTTCCGTTTCTGTTCCATGATAATGTTCTGTTTAGGTTTCACGGTAATGTTCTGTCTCTGGTCCACGATAATGTTCCGTCTCTGGTCCACGATAATGTTCCGTCTCTGGTCCACGATAATGTTCTGTCTCTGGTCCACAATAATGTTCCGTTTCTGGTCCACGATAATGTTCTGTTTCGGTTTCACGGTAATGTTCTGTCTCTGGTCCACGGTAATGTTCTGTCTCTGGTCCACGATAATGTTGTGTTTCTTTTTCACGGCAATGTTCCATTTCTGGTCCACGATAATGTTCTGTTTCCGTTTCACGGTAATGTTCTGTCTCTGGTCAACGGTAATGTTCTGTTTCTGTTTCACGGTAATGTTCCGTCTCTGGTCCACGATAATGTTCGGTTTCACGGTAATGTTCGGTTTCACGGTAATGTTCTGTCTCTGGTCCACGGTAATGTTCTGTCTCTTGTCCACGCTAATGTTCTGTTTCTGTTTCACGGTAATGTTCCGTTTCTGGTCCACGATAATTTTGTGTTTCTGTTTCACGGTAATGTTCCGTTTCTGGTCCACGATAATGTTCTGTTTCTGTTTCACGGTAATGTTCCGTTTCTTGTCCACGATAATGTTCTGTTTCTGTTTCACGGTAATGTTCTGTCTCTGGTCAACGCTAATGTTCTGTTTCTGTTTCACTGTAATGTTCCGTTTCTGGTCCATGATAATGTTCTGTCTCTGGTCCACGGTAATGTTCGATCTCTGGTCCACGATATTGTTCGGTTTCACGGTAATGTTCCGTCTCTGGTCCACGATAATGTTCTGTTTCTGTTTCACGGTAATGTTCCGTTTCTGGTCCACGATAATTTTGTGTTTCTGTTTCACGGTAATGTTCCGTTTCTGGTCCACGATAATGTTCTGTTTCTGTTTCACGGTAATGTTACGTTTCTGGTCCACGATAATGTTCTTTTTCGGTTTCACGGTAATGTTCCGTCTCTGGGCCACGGTAATGTTCCGTCTCTGGTCCACGATAATGTTCTGTTTCTGTTTCACGGTAATGTTCCGTTTCTGGTCCATGATAATTTTCTGTTTCACGGTAATGTTCTGTCTCTGGTCCACGCTAATGTTCTGTTTCTGTTTCACGGTAATGTTCCGTTTCTGGTCCACGATAATGTTGTGTTTCGGTTTCACGGTAATGTTCCGTTTCTGGTCCACGATAATGTCCTTTTTTGGTTTCACGGTAATGTTCCGTCTCTGGTCCACGGTAATGTTCCGTCTCTGGTCCACGATAATGTTCTGTTACTGTTTCACGGTAATGTACCGTTTCTGGTCCATGATAATTTTTCTGTCTCTGGTCCACGCTAATGTTCTGTTTCTTTTTCAGGGTAATGTTCCGTTTCTGGTCCACGATAATGTTCTGTTTCTGTTTCACGGCAATGTTCCGTTTCTGGTCCACGATAATGTTCTGTTTCTGTTTAACGGTAATGTTCCGTTTCTGGTCCATGATAATGTTCTGTTTCACGGTAATGTTCCGTTTCTGGTCCACGATAATTTTGTGTTTCTGTTTCACGGTAATGTTCCGTTTCTGGTCCACGATAATGTTCTGTTTCTGTTTCACGGTAATGTTACGTTTCTGGTCCACGATAATGTTCTTTTTCGGTTTCACGGTAATGTTCCGTCTCTGGGCCACGGTAATGTTCTTTTTCTGTTTCACGGTAATGTTCCGTTTCTGGTCCATGATAATTTTCTGTTTCACGGTAATGTTCTGTCTCTGGTCCACGCTAATGTTCTGTTTCTGTTTCACGGTAATGTTCCGTTTCTGGTCCACGATAATGTTGTGTTTCGGTTTCACGGTAATGTTCCGTTTCTGGTCCACGATAATGTCCTTTTTTGGTTTCACGGTAATGTTCCGTCTCTGGTCCACGGTAATGTTCTGTCTCTGGTCCACAATAATGTTCTGTTACTGTTTCACGGTAATGTACCGTTTCTGGTCCATGATAATTTTTCTGTCTCTGGTCCACGCTAATGTTCTGTTTCTTTTTCAGGGTAATGTTCCGTTTCTGGTCCACGATAATGTTCTGTTTCTGTTTCACGGCAATGTTCTGTTTCTGGTCCACGATAATGTTCTGTTTCTGTTTAACGGTAATGTTCCGTTTCTGGTCCATGATAATGTTCTGTTTCACGGTAATGTTCCGTTTCTGGTCCACGATAAATTTGTGTTTTTGTTTCACGGTAATGTTCCGTTTCTGGTCCACGATAATGTTCTGTTTCTAATTCACGGTAATGTTCCGTTTCTGGTCCACGATAATGTTTTGTTTCGGTTTCACGGTAATGTTCCGTTTCTGGTCCACGATAATGTTCTTTTTCGGTTTCACGGTAATGTTCCGTCTCTGGTCCACGATAATGTTGTGTTTCTGTTTCACGGTAATGTTCCGTTTCTGGTCCATGATAATTTTCTGTTTCACGGTAATGTTCTGTCTCTGGTCCACGCTAATGTTCTGTTTCTGTTTCACGGTAATGTTCCGTTTCTGGTCCATGATAATTTTCTGTTTCACGGTAATGTTCTGTCTCTTGTCCACGCTAATGTTCTGTTTCTGTTTCACGGTAATGTTCCGTTTCTGGTCCACGATAATGTTGTGTTTCTGTTTCACGGTAATTTTCCGTTTCTGGTCCACGATAATGTTCTTTTTCTGTTTCACGGTAATGTTCCGTTTCTGGTCCACGATAATGTTCTGTTTCTGTTTCACGATAATGTTCCGTTTCTGGTCCATGATAATGTTCTGTTTCACGGTAATGTTCCGTTTCTGGTCCACGATAATGTTGTGTTTCGGTTTCACGGTAATGTTCCGTCTCTGGTCCACGGTAATGTTCCGTTTCTGGTCCACGATAATGTTGTGTTTCGGTTTCACGGTAATGTTCCGTTTCTGTTCCATGATAATGTTCTGTTTCACGGTAATGTTCCGTTTCTGGTCCACGATAAATTTGTGTTTTTGTTTCACGGTAATGTTCCGTTTCTGGTCCACGATAATGTTCTGTTTCTAATTCACGGTAATGTTCCGTTTCTGGTCCACGATAATGTTTTGTTTCGGTTTCACGGTAATGTTCCGTTTCTGGTCCACGATAATGTTCTTTTTCGGTTTCACGGTAATGTTCCGTCTCTGGTCCACGATAATGTTGTGTTTCTGTTTCACGGTAATGTTCCGTTTCTGGTCCATGATAATTTTCTGTTTCACGGTAATGTTCTGTCTCTGGTCCACGCTAATGTTCTGTTTCTGTTTCACGGTAATGTTCCGTTTCTGGTCCATGATAATTTTCTGTTTCACGGTAATGTTCTGTCTCTTGTCCACGCTAATGTTCTGTTTCTGTTTCACGGTAATGTTCCGTTTCTGGTCCACGATAATGTTGTGTTTCTGTTTCACGGTAATTTTCCGTTTCTGGTCCACGATAATGTTCTTTTTCTGTTTCACGGTAATGTTCCGTTTCTGGTCCACGATAATGTTCTGTTTCTGTTTCACGATAATGTTCCGTTTCTGGTCCATGATAATGTTCTGTTTCACGGTAATGTTCCGTTTCTGGTCCACGATAATGTTGTGTTTCGGTTTCACGGTAATGTTCCGTTTCTGTTCCATGATAATGTTCTGTTTCACGGTAATGTTCCGTTTCTTGTCCACGAGAATTTTGTGTTTTTGTTTCACGATAATGTTCCGTTTCTGGTTCACGATAATGTTCTGTTTCTGTTTCACGGTAATGTTCTGTCTCTGGTCAACGCTAATGTTCTGTTTCTGTTTCACTGTATTGTTCCGTTTCTGGTCCATGATAATGTTCTGTCTCTAGTCCACGGTAATGTTCGATCTCTGGTCCACGATAATGTTCGGTTTCACGGTAATGTTCCGTCTCTGGTCCACGATAATGTTGTGTTTCGGTTTCATGGTAATGTTCCGTTTCTTGTCCACGATAATGTTCTTTTTCGGTTTCACGGTAATGTTCCGTCTCTGGTCCACGGTAATGTTCCGTCTCTGGTCCACGATAATGTTCTGTTTCTGTTTCACGGTAATGTTCCGTTTCTGGTCCACGATAATTTTGTGTTTCTGTTTCACGGTAATGTTCCGTTTCTGGTCCACGATAATGTTCTGTTTCTGTTTCACGGTAATTTTCCGTTTCTGGTCCACGATAATGTTCTTTTTCTGTTTCACGGTAATGTTCCGTTTCTGGTCCACGATAATGTTCTGTTTCTGTTTCACGGTAATGTTCTGTCTCTGGTCAACGCTAATGTTCTGTTTCTGTTTCCCTGTATTGTTCCGTTTCTGGTCCATGATAATGTTCTGTCTCTGGTCCACGGTAATGTTCGATCTCTGGTCCACGATAATGCTCGGTTTCACGGTAATGTTCCGTATCTGGTCCACGATAATGCTGTGTTTCTGTTTCACGGCAATGTTCCATTTCTGGTCCACGATAATGTTCTTTTTCGGTTTCACGGTAATGTTCCGTCTCTGGTCCACGTTAATGTTCCGTCTCTGGTCCACGATAATGTTCTGTTTCTGTTTCACGGTAATGTTCCGTTTCTGGTCCACGATAATGTTCTGTTTCTGTTTCACGGTAATGTTCCGTTTCTGGTCCATGATAATGTTCTGTTTCACGGTAATGTTCCGTTTCTGGTCCACGATAATTTTGTGTTTTTGTTTCACGGTAATGTTCCGTTTCTGGTACACGATAATGTTCTGTTTCTGGTCCACGGTAATGTTCCGTCTCTGGTCCACGATAATGTTCTGTCTCTGGTCCATGATAATGTTCCGTTTCTGGTCCACGATAATGTTCTGTTTCGGTTTCACGTTAATGTTCTGTCTCTGGTCCACGGTAATGTTCTGTCTCTGGTCCACGGTAATGTTCTGTCTCTGGTCCACAGTAATGTTCCGTTTCTGGTCCACGATAATGTTGTGTTTCTTTTTCACGGCAATGTTCCATTTCTGGTCCACGATAATGTTCTGTTTCCGTTTCACGGTAATGTTCTGTCTCTGGTCAACGGTAATGTTCTGTTTCTGTTTCACGGTAATGTTCCGTCTCTGGTCCACGATAATGTTCGGTTTCACGGTAATGTTCGGTTTCACGGTAATGTTCTGTCTCTGGTCCACGGTAATGTTCTGTCTCTGGTCCACGGTAATGTTCGGTTTCACGATAATGTTCCGTTTCTGGTCCACGATAATGTTCTGTTTAGGTTTCACGGTAATGTTCTGTCTCTGGTCCACGATAATGTTCTGTCTTTGGTCCACGGTAATGTTCCGTTTTTGGTCCACGATAATGTTCTGTTTCGGCTTCATGGTAACGTTCCGTCTCTGGTCCACGGTAATGTTCCATCTCTGTTTCACGGTAATGTTCCGTTTCTGGTCCATGATAATGTTCTGTTTCACGGTAATGTTCTGTCTCTGGTCCACGCTAATGTTGTGTTTCTGTTTCACGGTAATGTTCCGTTTCTGGTCCACGATAATGTTCTGTTTCGGTTTCACGGTAATGTTCTGTCTCTTGTCCACGATAATGTTCTGTCTCTGGTCCACGGTAATGTTCCGTTTCTGTTTCACGGTAATGTTCCGTTTCTGGTCCACGATAATGTTCTGTTTCGATTTCACGTTAATGTTCTGTCTCTGGTCCACGGTAATGTTCTGTTTCGGTTTCACGGTAATGTTCTGTCTCTGGTCCACAGTAATGTTCCGTTTCTGGTCCACGATAATGTTGTGTTTCTTTTTCACGGCAATGTTCCATTTCTGGTCCACGATAATGTTCTGTTTCCGTTTCACGGTAATGTTCTGTCTCTGGTCAACGGTAATGTTCTGTTTCTGTTTCACGGTAATGTTCCGTCTCTGGTCCACGATAATGTTCGGTTTCACGGTAATGTTCGGTTTCACGGTAATGTTCTGTCTCTGGTCCACGGTAATGTTCGGTTTCACGATAATGTTCCGTTTCTGGTCCACGATAATGTTCTGTTTAGGTTTCACGGTAATGTTCTGTCTCTGGTCCACGATAATGTTCTGTCTTTGGTCCACGGTAATGTTCCGTTTTTGGTCCACGATAATGTTCTGTTTCGGCTTCATGGTAACGTTCCGTCTCTGGTCCACGGTAATGTTCCGTCTCTCTTTCACGGTAATATTCCGTTTCTGGTCCATGATAATGTTCTGTTTCACGGTAATGTTCTGTCTCTGGTCCACGCTAATGTTGTGTTTCTGTTTCACGATAATGTTCCGTTTCTGGTCCACGATAATGTTCTGTTTCGGTTTCACGGTAATGTTCTGTCTCTTGTCCACGATAATGTTCTGTCTCTGGTCCACGGTAATGTTCCGTTTCTGTTTCACGGTAATGTTCCCTTTCTGGTCCACGATAATATTCTGTTTCGGTTTCACGGTAATGTTCTGTCTCTGGTCCACGATAATGTTCGGTTTCACGGTAATGTTCCGTCTCTGGTCCACGATAATTTTGTGTTTCTGTTTCACGGTAATGTTCCGTTTCTGGTCCACGATAATGTTCTGTTTCGGTTTCACGGTAATGTTCTGTGTCTGGTCCGAGGTAATGTTCTGTCTCTGGTCCACGATGATGTTCGGTTTCACGGTAATGTTCCGTCTCTGGTCCACGATAATGTTCCGTCTTTGGTCCGCGATAATGTTCTGTCTCTGGTCCATGATAATGTTCCGTTTCTGGTCCACGATAATGTTCTGTTTCGGTTTCACGGTAATGTTCTGTCTCTGGTCCACGGTAATGTTCTGTCTCTGGTCCACGGTAATGTTCTGTTTCTGTTTCACGGTAATGTTCCGTTTCTGGTCCACGATAATGTTGTGTTTCTTTTTCACGGTAATGTTCCGTTTCTGGTCCACGATAATGTTGTGTTTCTGTTTCACGGTAATGTTCCGTCTCTGGTCCACGATAATGTTCGGTTTCACGATAATGTTCCGTTTCTGTTCCATGATAATGTTCTGTTTAGGTTTCACGGTAATGTTCTGTCTCTGGTCCACGATAATGTTCCGTCTCTGGTCCACGATAATGTTCCGTGTCTGGTCCACGATAATGTTCTGTCTCTGGTCCACAATAATGTTCCGTTTCTGGTCCACGATAATGTTCTGTTTCGGTTTCACGGTAATGTTCTGTCTCTGGTCCACGGTAATGTTCTGTCGCTGGTCCACGATAATGTTGTATTTCTTTTTCACGGCAATGTTCCATTTCTGGTCCACGATAATGTTCTGTTTCCGTTTCACGGTAATGTTCTGTCTCTGGTCAACGGTAATGTTCTGTTTCTGTTTCACGGTAATGTTCCGTCTCTGGTCCACGATAATGTTCGGTTTCACGGTAATGTTCGGTTTCACGGTACTGTTCTGTCTCTGGTCCACGGTAATGTTCTGTCTCTGGTCCACGGTAATGTTCGGTTTCACGATAATGTTCCGTTTCTGGTCCACGATAATGTTCTGTTTAGGTTTCACGGTAATGTTCTGTCTCTGGTCCACGATAATGTTCTGTCTTTGGTCCACGGTAATGTTCCGTTTTTGGTCCACGATAATGTTCTGTTTCGGCTTCATGGTAACGTTCCGTCTCTGGTCCACGGTAATGTTCCGTCTCTGTTTCACGGTAATGTTCCGTTTCTGGTCCATGATAATGTTCTGTTTCACGGTAATGTTCTGTCTCTGGTCCACGCTAATGTTGTGTTTCTGTTTCACGGTAATGTTCCGTTTCTGGTCCACGATAATGTTCTGTTTCGGTTTCACGGTAATGTTCTGTCTCTTGTCCACGATAATGTTCTGTCTCTGGTCCACGGTAATGTTCCGTTTCTGTTTCACGGTAATGTTCCGTTTCTGGTCCACGATAATATTCTGTTTCGGTTTCACGGTAATGTTCTGTCTCTGGTCCACGATAATGTTCGGTTTCACGGTAATGTTCCGTCTCTGGTCCACGATAATTTTGTGTTTCTGTTTCACGGTAATGTTCCGTTTCTGGTCCACGATAATGTTCTGTTTCGGTTTCACGGTAATGTTCAGTTTCTGTTTCACGGTAATGTTCCGTTTCTGGTCCACGATAATATTCTGTTTCGGTTTCACGGTAATGTTCCGTCTCTGGTCCACGATAATGTTCGGTTTCACGATAATGTTCCGTTTCTGTTCCATGATAATGTTCTGTTTAGGTTTCATGGTAATGTTCTGTCTCTGGTCCACAATAATGTTCCGTCTCTGGTCCACGATAATGTTCCGTCTCTGGTCCACGATAATGTTCTTTCTCTGGTCCACAATAATGTTCCGTTTCTGGTCCACGATTATGTTCCTTTTCGGTTTCACGGTAATGTTCTGTCTCTGGTCCACGGTAATGTTCTGTCTCTGGTCCAAGATAATGTTCGGTTTCACGGTAATGTTCCGTTTCTGGTCCACGATAATGTTGTGTATCTGTTTCACGGTAATGTTCCGTTTCTGGTCCACGATAATGTTGTGTATCTGTTTCAGGGTAATGTTCCGTTTCTGGTCCATCATAATGTTCTGTTTCACGGTAATGTTCTGTCTCTGGTCCACGCTAATGTTCTGTTTCTGTTTCACGGTAATGTTCCGTTTCTGGTACACGATAATGTTGTGTTTCTGTTTCACGGTAATGTTCCGTTTCTGGTCCTGGATAATGTTCTGTTTCGGTTTCAAGGTAATGTTACGTTTCTGGTCCACGATAATGTTCTTTTTCGGTTTCACGGTAATGTTCCGTCTCTGGGCTACGGTAATGTTCCGTCTCTGGTCCACGATAATGTTCTGTTTCTGTTTCACGGTAATGTTCCGTTTCTGGTCCTGGATAATGTTCTGTTTCGGTTTCAAGGTAATGTTACGTTTCTGGTCCACGATAATGTTCTTTTTCGGTTTCACGGTAATGTTCCGTCTCTGGGCCACGGTAATGTTCCGTCTCTGGTCCACGATAATGTTCTGTTTCTGTTTCACGGTAATGTTCCGTTTCTGGTCCATGATAATTTTCTTTTTCAGGGTAATGTTCTGTCTCTGGTGCACGCTAATGTTCTGTTTCTTTTTCAGGGTAATGTTCCGTTTCTGGTCCACGATAATTTTGTGTTTCTGTTTCACGGTAATGTTCCGTTTCTGGTCCACGATAATGTTCTGTTTCTGTTTCACGGTAATGTTCCGTTTCTTGTCCACGATAATGTTCTGTTTCTGTTTCACGGTAATGTTCTGTCTCTGGTCAACGCTAATGTTCTGTTTCTGTTTCACTGTAATGTTCCGTTTCTGGTCCATGATAATGTTCTGTCTCTGGTCCACGGTAATGTTCGATCTCTGGTCCACGATATTGTTCGGTTTCACGGTAATGTTCCGTCTCTGGTCCACGATAATGTTCTGTTTCTGTTTCACGGTAATGTTCCGTTTCTGGTCCACGATAATTTTGTGTTTCTGTTTCACGGTAATGTTCCGTTTCTGGTCCACGATAATGTTCTGTTTCTGTTTCACGGTAATGTTACGTTTCTGGTCCACGATAATGTTCTTTTTCGGTTTCACGGTAATGTTCCGTCTCTGGGCCACGGTAATGTTCCGTCTCTGGTCCACGATAATGTTCTGTTTCTGTTTCACGGTAATGTTCCGTTTCTGGTCCATGATAATTTTCTGTTTCACGGTAATGTTCTGTCTCTGGTCCACGCTAATGTTCTGTTTCTGTTTCACGGTAATGTTCCGTTTCTGGTCCACGATAATGTTGTGTTTCGGTTTCACGGTAATGTTCCGTTTCTGGTCCACGATAATGTCCTTTTTTGGTTTCACGGTAATGTTCCGTCTCTGGTCCACGGTAATGTTCCGTCTCTGGTCCACGATAATGTTATGTTACTGTTTCACGGTAATGTACCGTTTCTGGTCCATGATAATTTTTCTGTCTCTGGTCCACGCTAATGTTCTGTTTCTTTTTCAGGGTAATGTTCCGTTTCTGGTCCACGATAATGTTCTGTTTCTGTTTCACGGCAATGTTCCGTTTCTGGTCCACGATAATGTTCTGTTTCTGTTTAACGGTAATGTTCCGTTTCTGGTCCATGATAATGTTCTGTTTCACGGTAATGTTCCATTTCTGGTCCACGATAATTTTGTGTATCTGTTTCACGGTAATGTTCCGTTTCTGGTCCACGATAATGTTCTGTTTCTGTTTCACGGTAATGTTACGTTTCTGGTCCACGATAATGTTCTTTTTCGGTTTCACGGTAATGTTCCGTCTCTGGGCCACGGTAATGTTCCGTCTCTGGTCCACGATAATGTTCTGTTTCTGTTTCACGGTAATGTTCCGTTTCTGGTCCATGATAATTTTCTGTTTCACGGTAATGTTCTGTCTCTGGTCCACGCTAATGTTCTGTTTCTGTTTCACGGTAATGTTCCGTTTCTGGTCCACGATAATGTTGTGTTTCGGTTTCACGGTAATGTTCTGTTTCTGGTCCACGATAATGTCCTTTTTTGGTTTCACGGTAATGTTCCGTCTCTGGTCCACGGTAATGTTCCGTCTCTGGTCCACGATAATGTTCTGTTACTGTTTCACGGTAATGTACCGTTTCTTGTCCATGATAATTTTTCTGTCTCTGGTCCACGCTAATGTTCTGTTTCTTTTTCAGGGTAATGTTCCGTTTCTGGTCCACGATAATGTTCTGTTTCTGTTTCACGGCAATGTTCCGTTTCTGGTCCACGATAATGTTCTGTTTCTGTTTAACGGTAATGTTCCGTTTCTGGTCCATGATAATGTTCTGTTTCACGGTAATGTTCCGTTTCTGGTCCACGATAAATTTGTGTTTTTGTTTCACGGTAATGTTCCGTTTCTGGTCCACGATAATGTTCTTTTTCGGTTTCACGGTAATGTTCCGTCTCTGGTCCATGATAATGTTGTGTTTCTGTTTCACGGTAATGTTCCGTTTCTGGTCCATGATAATTTTCTGTTTCACGGTAATGTTCTGTCTCTGGTCCACGCTAATGTTCTGTTTCTGTTTCACGGTAATGTTCCGTTTCTGGTCCATGATAATTTTCTGTTTCACGGTAATGTTCTGTCTCTGGTCCACGCTAATGTTCTGTTTCTGTTTCACGGTAATGTTCCGTTTCTGGTCCACGATAATGTTGTGTTTCTGTTTCACGGTAATTTTCCGTTTCTGGTCCACGATAATGTTCTTTTTCTGTTTCACGGTAATGTTCCGTTTCTGGTCCACGATAATGTTGTGTTTCGGTTTCATGGTAATGTTCCGTTTCTTGTCCACGATAATGTTCTTTTTCGGTTTCACGGTAATGTTCCGTCTCTGGTCCGCGGTAATGTTCTGTTTCTGTTTCACGGTAATGTTCCGTTTCTGGTCCACGATAATGTTCTGTTTCTGTTTCACGGTAATGTTCCGTTTCTGGTCCACGATAATGTTCTGTTTCTGTTTCACGGTAATGTTCCTTTCTGAACCATGATAATGTTCTGTTTCACGGTAATGTTCTGTTTCTGGTCCACGATAATGTTGTGTTTCTGTTTCACGGTAATGTTCCGTTTCTGGTCCACGATAATGTTGTGTTTCTTTTTCACGGTAATGTTCCGTTTCTGGTCCACGATAATGTTGTGTTTCTGTTTCACGGTAATGTTCCGTCTCTGGTCCACGATAATGTTCGGTTTCACGATAATGTTCCGTTTCTGTTCCATGATAATGTTCTGTTTAGGTTTCACGGTAATGTTCTGTCTCTGGTCCACGATAATGTTCCGTCTCTGGTCCACGATAATGTTCCGTGTCTGGTCCACGATAATGTTCTGTCTCTGGTCCACAATAATGTTCCGTTTCTGGTCCACGATAATGTTCTGTTTCGGTTTCACGGTAATGTTCTGTCTTTGGTCCACGGTAATGTTCCGTTTTTGGTCCACGATAATGTTCTGTTTCGGCTTCATGGTAACGTTCCGTCTCTGGTCCACGGTAATGTTCCGTCTCTGTTTCACGGTAATGTTCCGTTTCTGGTCCATGATAATGTTCTGTTTCACGGTAATGTTCTGTCTCTGGTCCACGCTAATGTTGTGTTTCTGTTTCACGGTAATGTTCCGTTTCTGGTCCACGATAATGTTCTGTTTCGGTTTCACGGTAATGTTCTGTCTCTTGTCCACGATAATGTTCTGTCTCTGGTCCACGGTAATGTTCCGTTTCTGTTTCACGGTAATGTTCCGTTTCTGGTCCACGATAATATTCTGTTTCGGTTTCACGGTAATGTTCTGTCTCTGGTCCACGATAATGTTCGGTTTCACGGTAATGTTCCGTCTCTGGTCCACGATAATTTTGTGTTTCTGTTTCACGGTAATGTTCCGTTTCTGGTCCACGATAATGTTCTGTTTCGGTTTCACGGTAATGTTCAGTTTCTGTTTCACGGTAATGTTCCGTTTCTGGTCCACGATAATATTCTGTTTCGGTTTCACGGTAATGTTCCGTCTCTGGTCCACGATAATGTTCGGTTTCACGATAATGTTCCGTTTCTGTTCCATGATAATGTTCTGTTTAGGTTTCATGGTAATGTTCTGTCTCTGGTCCACAATAATGTTCCGTCTCTGGTCCACGATAATGTTCCGTCTCTGGTCCACGATAATGTTCTTTCTCTGGTCCACAATAATGTTCCGTTTCTGGTCCACGATTATGTTCCTTTTCGGTTTCACGGTAATGTTCTGTCTCTGGTCCACGGTAATGTTCTGTCTCTGGTCCAAGATAATGTTCGGTTTCACGGTAATGTTCCGTTTCTGGTCCACGATAATGTTGTGTATCTGTTTCACGGTAATGTTCCGTTTCTGGTCCACGATAATGTTGTGTATCTGTTTCAGGGTAATGTTCCGTTTCTGGTCCATCATAATGTTCTGTTTCACGGTAATGTTCTGTCTCTGGTCCACGCTAATGTTCTGTTTCTGTTTCACGGTAATGTTCCGTTTCTGGTACACGATAATGTTGTGTTTCTGTTTCACGGTAATGTTCCGTTTCTGTTCCTGGATAATGTTCTGTTTCGGTTTCAAGGTAATGTTACGTTTCTGGTCCACGATAATGTTCTTTTTCGGTTTCACGGTAATGTTCCGTCTCTGGGCTACGGTAATGTTCCGTCTCTGGTCCACGATAATGTTCTGTTTCTGTTTCACGGTAATGTTCCGTTTCTGGTCCTGGATAATGTTCTGTTTCGGTTTCAAGGTAATGTTACGTTTCTGGTCCACGATAATGTTCTTTTTCGGTTTCACGGTAATGTTCCGTCTCTGGGCCACGGTAATGTTCCGTCTCTGGTCCACGATAATGTTCTGTTTCTGTTTCACGGTAATGTTCCGTTTCTGGTCCATGATAATTTTCTTTTTCAGGGTAATGTTCTGTCTCTGGTGCACGCTAATGTTCTGTTTCTTTTTCAGGGTAATGTTCCGTTTCTGGTCCACGATAATTTTGTGTTTCTGTTTCACGGTAATGTTCCGTTTCTGGTCCACGATAATGTTCTGTTTCTGTTTCACGGTAATGTTCCGTTTCTTGTCCACGATAATGTTCTGTTTCTGTTTCACGGTAATGTTCTGTCTCTGGTCAACGCTAATGTTCTGTTTCTGTTTCACTGTAATGTTCCGTTTCTGGTCCATGATAATGTTCTGTCTCTGGTCCACGGTAATGTTCGATCTCTGGTCCACGATATTGTTCGGTTTCACGGTAATGTTCCGTCTCTGGTCCACGATAATGTTCTGTTTCTGTTTCACGGTAATGTTCCGTTTCTGGTCCACGATAATTTTGTGTTTCTGTTTCACGGTAATGTTCCGTTTCTGGTCCACGATAATGTTCTGTTTCTGTTTCACGGTAATGTTACGTTTCTGGTCCACGATAATGTTCTTTTTCGGTTTCACGGTAATGTTCCGTCTCTGGGCCACGGTAATGTTCCGTCTCTGGTCCACGATAATGTTCTGTTTCTGTTTCACGGTAATGTTCCGTTTCTGGTCCATGATAATTTTCTGTTTCACGGTAATGTTCTGTCTCTGGTCCACGCTAATGTTCTGTTTCTGTTTCACGGTAATGTTCCGTTTCTGGTCCACGATAATGTTGTGTTTCGGTTTCACGGTAATGTTCCGTTTCTGGTCCACGATAATGTCCTTTTTTGGTTTCACGGTAATGTTCCGTCTCTGGTCCACGGTAATGTTCCGTCTCTGGTCCACGATAATGTTATGTTACTGTTTCACGGTAATGTACCGTTTCTGGTCCATGATAATTTTTCTGTCTCTGGTCCACGCTAATGTTCTGTTTCTTTTTCAGGGTAATGTTCCGTTTCTGGTCCACGATAATGTTCTGTTTCTGTTTCACGGCAATGTTCCGTTTCTGGTCCACGATAATGTTCTGTTTCTGTTTAACGGTAATGTTCCGTTTCTGGTCCATGATAATGTTCTGTTTCACGGTAATGTTCCATTTCTGGTCCACGATAATTTTGTGTATCTGTTTCACGGTAATGTTCCGTTTCTGGTCCACGATAATGTTCTGTTTCTGTTTCACGGTAATGTTACGTTTCTGGTCCACGATAATGTTCTTTTTCGGTTTCACGGTAATGTTCCGTCTCTGGGCCACGGTAATGTTCCGTCTCTGGTCCACGATAATGTTCTGTTTCTGTTTCACGGTAATGTTCCGTTTCTGGTCCATGATAATTTTCTGTTTCACGGTAATGTTCTGTCTCTGGTCCACGCTAATGTTCTGTTTCTGTTTCACGGTAATGTTCCGTTTCTGGTCCACGATAATGTTGTGTTTCGGTTTCACGGTAATGTTCTGTTTCTGGTCCACGATAATGTCCTTTTTTGGTTTCACGGTAATGTTCCGTCTCTGGTCCACGGTAATGTTCCGTCTCTGGTCCACGATAATGTTCTGTTACTGTTTCACGGTAATGTACCGTTTCTTGTCCATGATAATTTTTCTGTCTCTGGTCCACGCTAATGTTCTGTTTCTTTTTCAGGGTAATGTTCCGTTTCTGGTCCACGATAATGTTCTGTTTCTGTTTCACGGCAATGTTCCGTTTCTGGTCCACGATAATGTTCTGTTTCTGTTTAACGGTAATGTTCCGTTTCTGGTCCATGATAATGTTCTGTTTCACGGTAATGTTCCGTTTCTGGTCCACGATAAATTTGTGTTTTTGTTTCACGGTAATGTTCCGTTTCTGGTCCACGATAATGTTCTTTTTCGGTTTCACGGTAATGTTCCGTCTCTGGTCCATGATAATGTTGTGTTTCTGTTTCACGGTAATGTTCCGTTTCTGGTCCATGATAATTTTCTGTTTCACGGTAATGTTCTGTCTCTGGTCCACGCTAATGTTCTGTTTCTGTTTCACGGTAATGTTCCGTTTCTGGTCCATGATAATTTTCTGTTTCACGGTAATGTTCTGTCTCTGGTCCACGCTAATGTTCTGTTTCTGTTTCACGGTAATGTTCCGTTTCTGGTCCACGATAATGTTGTGTTTCTGTTTCACGGTAATTTTCCGTTTCTGGTCCACGATAATGTTCTTTTTCTGTTTCACGGTAATGTTCCGTTTCTGGTCCACGATAATGTTGTGTTTCGGTTTCATGGTAATGTTCCGTTTCTTGTCCACGATAATGTTCTTTTTCGGTTTCACGGTAATGTTCCGTCTCTGGTCCGCGGTAATGTTCTGTTTCTGTTTCACGGTAATGTTCCGTTTCTGGTCCACGATAATGTTCTGTTTCTGTTTCACGGTAATGTTCCGTTTCTGGTCCACGATAATGTTCTGTTTCTGTTTCACGGTAATGTTCCTTTCTGAACCATGATAATGTTCTGTTTCACGGTAATGTTCTGTTTCTGGTCCACGATAATGTTGTGTTTCTGTTTCACGGTAATGTTCCGTTTCTGGTCCACGATAATGTTGTGTTTCTTTTTCACGGTAATGTTCCGTTTCTGGTCCACGATAATGTTGTGTTTCTGTTTCACGGTAATGTTCCGTCTCTGGTCCACGATAATGTTCGGTTTCACGATAATGTTCCGTTTCTGTTCCATGATAATGTTCTGTTTAGGTTTCACGGTAATGTTCTGTCTCTGGTCCACGATAATGTTCCGTCTCTGGTCCACGATAATGTTCCGTGTCTGGTCCACGATAATGTTCTGTCTCTGGTCCACAATAATGTTCCGTTTCTGGTCCACGATAATGTTCTGTTTCGGTTTCACGGTAATGTTCTGTCTCTGGTCCACGGTAATGTTCTGTCTCTGGTCCACGATAATGTTGTGTTTCTTTTTCACGGCAATGTTCCATTTCTGGTCCACGATAATGTTCTGTTTCCGTTTCACGGTAATGTTCTGTCTCTGGTCAACGGTAATGTTCTGTTTCTGTTTCACGGTAATGTTCCGTCTCTGGTCCACGAGAATGTTCGGTTTCACGGTAATGTTCGGTTTCACGGTAATGTTCTGTCTCTGGTCCACGGTAATGTTCTGTCTCTGGTCCACGGTAATGTTCGGTTTCACGATAATGTTCCGTTTCTGGTCCACGATAATGTTCTGTTTAGGTTTCACGGTAATGTTCTGTCTCTGGTCCACGATAATGTTCTGTCTTTGGTCCACGGTAATGTTCCGTTTTTGGTCCACGATAATGTTCTGTTTCGGCTTCATGGTAACGTTCCGTCTCTGGTCCACGGTAATGTTCCGTCTCTGTTTCACGGTAATGTTCCGTTTCTGGTCCATGATAATGTTCTGTTTCACGGTAATGTTCTGTCTCTGGTCCACGCTAATGTTGTGTTTCTGTTTCACGGTAATGTTCCGTTTCTGGTCCACGATAATGTTCTGTTTCGGTTTCACGGTAATGTTCTGTCTCTTGTCCACGATAATGTTCTGTCTCTGGTCCACGGTAATGTTCCGTTTCTGTTTCACGGTAATGTTCCGTTTCTGGTCCACGATAATATTCTGTTTCGGTTTCACGGTAATGTTCTGTCTCTGGTCCACGATAATGTTCGGTTTCACGGTAATGTTCCGTCTCTGGTCCACGATAATTTTGTGTTTCTGTTTCACGGTAATGTTCCGTTTCTGGTCCACGATAATGTTCTTTTTCGGTTTCACGGTAATGTTCCGTTTCTGTTTCACGGTAATGTTCCGTTTCTGGTCCACGATAATATTCTGTTTCGGTTTCACGGTAATGTTCCGTCTCTGGTCCACGATAATGTTCGGTTTCACGATAATGTTCCGTTTCTGTTCCATGATAATGTTCTGTTTAGGTTTCATGGTAATGTTCTGTCTCTGGTCCACAATAATGTTCCGTCTCTGGTCCACGATAATGTTCCGTCTCTGGTCCACGATAATGTTCTTTCTCTGGTCCACAATAATGTTCCGTTTCTGGTCCACGATAATGTTCCTTTTCGGTTTCACGGTAATGTTCTGTCTCTGGTCCACGGTAATGTTCTGTCTCTGGTCCAAGATAATGTTCGGTTTCACGGTAATGTTCCGTTTCTGGTCCACGATAATGTTGTGTATCTGTTTCACGGTAATGTTCCGTTTCTGGTCCACGATAATGTTGTGTATCTGTTTCAGGGTAATGTTCCGTTTCTGGTCCATCATAATGTTCTGTTTCACGGTAATGTTCTGTCTCTGGTCCACGCTAATGTTCTGTTTCTGTTTCACGGTAATGTTCCGTTTCTGGTACACGATAATGTTGTGTTTCTGTTTCACGGTAATGTTCCGTTTCTGGTCCTGGATAATGTTCTGTTTCGGTTTCAAGGTAATGTTACGTTTCTGGTCCACGATAATGTTCTTTTTCGGTTTCACGGTAATGTTCCGTCTCTGGGCTACGGTAATGTTCCGTCTCTGGTCCACGATAATTTTCTGTTTCTGTTTCACGGTAATGTTCCGTTTCTGGTCCTGGATAATGTTCTGTTTCGGTTTCAAGGTAATGTTACGTTTCTGGTCCACGATAATGTTCTTTTTCGGTTTCACGGTAATGTTCCGTCTCTGGGCCACGGTAATGTTCCGTCTCTGGTCCACGATAATGTTCTGTTTCTGTTTCACGGTAATGTTCCGTTTCTGGTCCATGATAATTTTCTTTTTCAGGGTAATGTTCTGTCTCTGGTCCACGCTAATGTTCTGTTTCTTTTTCAGGGTAATGTTCCGTTTCTGGTCCACGATAATTTTGTGTTTCTGTTTCACGGTAATGTTCCGTTTCTGGTCCACGATAATGTTCTGTTTCTGTTTCACGGTAATGTTCCGTTTCTTGTCCACGATAATGTTCTGTTTCTGTTTCACGGTAATGTTCTGTCTCTGGTCAACGCTAATGTTCTGTTTCTGTTTCACTGTAATGTTCCGTTTCTGGTCCATGATAATGTTCTGTCTCTGGTCCACGGTAATGTTCGATCTCTGGTCCACGATATTGTTCGGTTTCACGGTAATGTTCCGTCTCTGGTCCACGATAATGTTCTGTTTCTGTTTCACGGTAATGTTCCGTTTCTGGTCCACGATAATTTTGTGTTTCTGTTTCACGGTAATGTTCCGTTTCTGGTCCACGATAATGTTCTGTTTCTGTTTCACGGTAATGTTACGTTTCTGGTCCACGATAATGTTCTTTTTCGGTTTCACGGTAATGTTCCGTCTCTGGGCCACGGTAATGTTCCGTCTCTGGTCCACGATAATGTTCTGTTTCTGTTTCACGGTAATGTTCCGTTTCTGGTCCATGATAATTTTCTGTTTCACGGTAATGTTCTGTCTCTGGTCCACGCTAATGTTCTGTTTCTGTTTCACGGTAATGTTCCGTTTCTGGTCCACGATAATGTTGTGTTTCGGTTTCACGGTAATGTTCCGTTTCTGGTCCACGATAATGTCCTTTTTTGGTTTCACGGTAATGTTCCGTCTCTGGTCCACGGTAATGTTCCGTCTCTGGTCCACGATAATGTTCTGTTACTGTTTCACGGTAATGTACCGTTTCTGGTCCATGATAATTTTTCTGTCTCTGGTCCACGCTAATGTTCTGTTTCTTTTTCAGGGTAATGTTCCGTTTCTGGTCCACGATAATGTTCTGTTTCTGTTTCACGGCAATGTTCCGTTTCTGGTCCACGATAATGTTCTGTTTCTGTTTAACGGTAATGTTCCGTTTCTGGTCCATGATAATGTTCTGTTTCACGGTAATGTTCCGTTTCTGGTCCTCGATAATTTTGTGTATCTGTTTCACGGTAATGTTCCGTTTCTGGTCCACGATAATGTTCTGTTTCTGTTTCACGGTAATGTTACGTTTCTGGTCCACGATAATGTTCTTTTTCGGTTTCACGGTAATGTTCCGTCTCTGGGCCACGGTAATGTTCCGTCTCTGGTCCACGATAATGTTCTGTTTCTGTTTCACGGTAATGTTCCGTTTCTGGTCCATGATAATTTTCTGTTTCACTGTAATGTTCTGTCTCTGGTCCACGCTAATGTTCTGTTTCTGTTTCACGGTAATGTTCCGTTTCTGGTCCACGATAATGTTGTGTTTCGGTTTCACGGTAATGTTCCGTTTCTGGTCCACGATAATGTCCTTTTTTGGTTTCACGGTAATGTTCCGTCTCTGGTCCACGGTAATGTTCCGTCTCTGGTCCACGATAATGTTCTGTTACTGTTTCACGGTAATGTACCGTTTCTTGTCCATGATAATTTTTCTGTCTCTGGTCCACGCTAATGTTCTGTTTCTTTTTCAGGGTAATGTTCCGTTTCTGGTCCACGATAATGTTCTGTTTCTGTTTCACGGCAATGTTCCGTTTCTGGTCCACGATAATGTTCTGTTTCTGTTTAACGGTAATGTTCCGTTTCTGGTCCATGATAATGTTCTGTTTCACGGTAATGTTCCGTTTCTGGTCCACGATAAATTTGTGTTTTTGTTTCACGGTAATGTTCCGTTTCTGGTCCACGATAATGTTCTGTTTCTAATTCACGGTAATGTTCCGTTTCTGGTCCACGATAATGTTTTGTTTCGGTTTCACGGTAATGTTCCGTTTCTGGTCCACGATAATGTTCTTTTTCGGTTTCACGGTAATGTTCCGTCTCTGGTCCATGATAATGTTGTGTTTCTGTTTCACGGTAATGTTCCGTTTCTGGTCCATGATCATTTTCTGTTTCACGGTAATGTTCTGTCTCTGGTCCACGCTAATGTTCTGTTTCTGTTTCACGGTAATGTTCCGTTTCTGGTCCATGATAATTTTCTGTTTCACGGTAATGTTCTGTCTCTGGTCCACGCTAATGTTCTGTTTCTGTTTCACGGTAATGTTCCGTTTCTGGTCCACGATAATGTTGTGTTTCTGTTTCACGGTAATTTTCCGTTTCTGGTCCACGATAATGTTCTTTTTCTGTTTCACGGTAATGTTCCGTTTCTGGTCCACGATAATGTTGTGTTTCGGTTTCATGGTAATGTTCCGTTTCTTGTCCACGATAATGTTCTTTTTCGGTTTCACGGTAATGTTCCGTCTCTGGTCCGCGGTAATGTTCTGTTTCTGTTTCACGGTAATGTTCCGTTTCTGGTCCACGATAATGTTCTGTTTCTGTTTCACGGTAATGTTCCGTTTCTGGTCCACGATAATGTTCTGTTTCTGTTTCACGGTAATGTTCCTTTCTGAACCATGATAATGTTCTGTTTCACGGTAATGTTCTGTTTCTGGTCCACGATAATGTTGTGTTTCTGTTTCACGGTAATGTTCCGTTTCTGGTCCACGATAATGTTCTGTTTCTGTTTCACGGTAATGTTCCGTTTCTGGTCCACGATAATGTTGTGTTTCGGTTTCACGGTAATGTTCCGTTTCTGGTCCATGATAATGTTCTGTTTCACGGTAATGTTCAGTTTCTTGTCCACGAGAATTTTGTGTTTTTGTTTCACGATAATGTTCCGTTTCTGGTTCACGATAATGTTCTGTTTCTGTTTCACGGTAATGTTCTGTCTCTGGTCAACGCTAATGTTCTGTTTCTGTTTCACTGTATTGTTCCGTTTCTGGTCCATGATAATGTTCTGTCTCTAGTCCACGGTAATGTTCGATCTCTGGTCCACGATAATGTTCGGTTTCACGGTAATGTTCCGTCTCTGGTCCACGATAATGTTGTGTTTCGGTTTCATGGTAATGTTCCGTTTCTTGTCCACGATAATGTTCTTTTTCGGTTTCACGGTAATGTTCCGTCTCTGGTCCACGGTAATGTTCCGTCTCTGGTCCACGATAATGTTCTGTTTCTGTTTCACGGTAATGTTCCGTTTCTGGTCCACGATAATGTTTTGTTTCGGTTTCACGGTAATGTTCCGTTTCTGGTCCACGATAATGTTCTTTTTCGGTTTCACGGTAATGTTCCGTCTCTGGTCCATGATAATGTTGTGTTTCTGTTTCACGGTAATGTTCCGTTTCTGGTCCATGATAATTTTCTGTTTCACGGTCATGTTCTGTCTCTGGTCCACGCTAATGTTCTGTTTCTGTTTCACGGTAATGTTCCGTTTCTGGTCCATGATAATTTTCTGTTTCACGGTAATGTTCTGTCTCTGGTCCACGCTAATGTTCTGTTTCTGTTTCACGGTAATGTTCCGTTTCTGGTCCACGATAATGTTGTGTTTCTGTTTCACGGTAATTTTCCGTTTCTGGTCCACGATAATGTTCTTTTTCTGTTTCACGGTAATGTTCCGTTTCTGGTCCACGATAATGTTGTGTTTCGGTTTCATGGTAATGTTCCGTTTCTTGTCCACGATAATGTTCTTTTTCGGTTTCACGGTAATGTTCCGTCTCTGGTCCGCGGTAATGTTCTGTTTCTGTTTCACGGTAATGTTCCGTTTCTGGTCCACGATAATGTTCTGTTTCTGTTTCACGGTAATGTTCCGTTTCTGGTCCACGATAATGTTCTGTTTCTGTTTCACGGTAATGTTCCTTTCTGAACCATGATAATGTTCTGTTTCACGGTAATGTTCTGTTTCTGGTCCACGATAATGTTGTGTTTCTGTTTCACGGTAATGTTCCGTTTCTGGTCCACGATAATGTTCTGTTTCTGTTTCACGGTAATGTTCCGTTTCTGGTCCACGATAATGTTGTGTTTCGGTTTCACGGTAATGTTCCGTTTCTGGTCCATGATAATGTTCTGTTTCACGGTAATGTTCCGTTTCTTGTCCACGAGAATTTTGTGTTTTTGTTTCACGATAATGTTCCGTTTCTGGTTCACGATAATGTTCTGTTTCTGTTTCACGGTAATGTTCTGTCTCTGGTCAACGCTAATGTTCTGTTTCTGTTTCACTGTATTGTTCCGTTTCTGGTCCATGATAATGTTCTGTCTCTAGTCCACGGTAATGTTCCATCTCTGGTCCACGATAATGTTCGGTTTCACGGTAATGTTCCGTCTCTGGTCCACGATAATGTTGTGTTTCGGTTTCATGGTAATGTTCCGTTTCTTGTCCACGATAATGTTCTTTTTCGGTTTCACGGTAATGTTCCGTCTCTGGTCCACGGTAATGTTCCGTCTCTGGTCCACGATAATGTTCTGTTTCTGTTTCACGGTAATGTTCCGTTTCTGGTCCACGATAATTTTGTGTTTCTGTTTCACGGTAATGTTCCGTTTCTGGTCCACGATAATGTTCTGTTTCTGTTTCACGGTAATTTTCCGTTTCTGGTCCACGATAATGTTCTTTTTCTGTTTCACGGTAATGTTCCGTTTCTGGTCCACGATAATGTTCTGTTTCTGTTTCACGGTAATGTTCCGTTTCTGGTCCATGATAATGTTCTGTTTCTTGGTAATGTTCCGTTTCTGGTCCACGATAATGTTGTGTTTCTGTTTCACGGTAATGTTCCGTTTCTGGTCCACGATAATGTTCTGTTTCTGTTTCACGGTAATGTTCCGTTTCTGGTACACGATAATGTTGTGTTTCGGTTTCACGGTAATGTTCCGTTTCTGGTCCATGATAATGTTCTGTTTCACGGTAATGTTCCGTTTCTTGTCCACGAGAATTTTGTGTTTTTGTTTCACGATAATGTTCCGTTTCTGGTTCACGATAATGTTCTGTTTCTGTTTCACGGTAATGTTCTGTCTCTGGTCAACGCTAATGTTCTGTTTCTGTTTCACTGTATTGTTCCGTTTCTGGTCCATGATAATGTTCTGTCTCTAGTCCACGGTAATGTTCGATCTCTGGTCCACGATAATGTTCGGTTTCACGGTAATGTTCCGTCTCTGGTCCACGATAATGTTCTGTTTCTGTTTCACGGTAATGTTCCGTTTCTGGTCCACGATAATGTTCTGTTTCTGTTTCACGGTAATGTTCCGTTTCTGGTCCATGATAATGTTCTGTTTCACGGTAATGTTCCGTTTCTGGTCCACGATAATTTTGTGTTTTTGTTTCACGGTAATGTTCCGTTTCTGGTCCACGATAATGTTCTGTTTCTGTTTCACGGTAATGTTCTGTCTCTGGTCAACGCTAATGTTCTGTTTCTGTTTCCCTGTATTGTTCCGTTTCTGGTCCATGATAATGTTCTGTCTCTGGTCCACGGTAATGTTCGATCTCTGGTCCACGATAATGCTCGGTTTCACGGTAATGTTCCGTATCTGGTCCACGATAATGCTGTGTTTCTGTTTCACGGTAATGTTCCGTCTCTGGTCCACGTTAATGTTCCGTCTCTGGTCCACGATAATGTTCTGTTTCTGTTTCACGGTAATGTTCCGTTTCTGGTCCACGATAATGTTCTGTTTCTGTTTCACGGTAATGTTCCGTTTCTGGTCCATGATAATGTTCTGTTTCACGGTAATGTTCCGTTTCTGGTCCACGATAATTTTGTGTTTTTGTTTCACAATAATGTTCCGTTTTTGGTCCACGATAATGTTCTGTTTCTGGTCCACGGTAATGTTCCGTCTCTGGTCCACGATAATGTTCTGTCTCTGGTCCATGATAATGTTCCGTTTCTGGTCCACGATAATGTTCTGTTTCGGTTTCACGTTAATGTTCTGTCTCTGGTCCACGGTAATGTTCTGTCTCTGGTCCACGGTAATGTTCTGTCTCTGGTCCACGGTAATGTTCTGTCTCTGGTCCACGATAATGTTGTGTTTCTTTTTCACGGCAATGTTCCATTTCTGGTCCACGATAATGTTCTGTTTCCGTTTCACGGTAATGTTCTGTCTCTGGTCAACGGTAATGTTCTGTTTCTGTTTCACGGTAATGTTCCGTCTCTGGTCCACGATAATGTTCGGTTTCACGGTAATGTTCGGTTTCACGGTAATGTTCTGTCTCTGGTCCACGGTAATGTTCTGTCTCTGGTCAACGGTAATGT
Source organism: Leuresthes tenuis (assembly GCF_036924035.1). Classification (NCBI taxonomy): domain Eukaryota; kingdom Metazoa; phylum Chordata; class Actinopteri; order Atheriniformes; family Atherinopsidae; genus Leuresthes; species Leuresthes tenuis. The sequence goes on along the minus strand of NW_027325355.1, from coordinate 34,440,689 downwards.
TCGGTTTCACGATAATGTTCCGTTTCTGGTCCACGATAATGTTCTGTTTCGGTTTCACGTTAATGTTCTGTCTCTGGTCCACGGTAATGTTCTGTCTCTGGTCCACGGTAATGTTCTGTCTCTGGTCCACGCTAATGTTCTGTTTCTGTTTCACGGTAATGTTCCGTTTCTGGTACACGATAATGTTGTGTTTCTGTTTCACGGTAATGTTCCGTTTCTGGTCCTGGATAATGTTCTGTTTCGGTTTCAAGGTAATGTTACGTTTCTGGTCCACGATAATGTTCTTTTTCGGTTTCACGGTAATGTTCCGTCTCTGGGCTACGGTAATGTTCCGTCTCTGGTCCACGATAATGTTCTGTTTCTGTTTCACGGTAATGTTCCGTTTCTGGTCCTGGATAATGTTCTGTTTCGGTTTCAAGGTAATGTTACGTTTCTGGTCCACGATAATGTTCTTTTTCGGTTTCACGGTAATGTTCCGTCTCTGGGCCACGGTAATGTTCCGTCTCTGGTCCACGATAATGTTCTGTTTCTGTTTCACGGTAATGTTCCGTTTCTGGTCCATGATAATTTTCTTTTTCAGGGTAATGTTCTGTCTCTGGTCCACGCTAATGTTCTGTTTCTTTTTCAGGGTAATGTTCCGTTTCTGGTCCACGATAATTTTGTGTTTCTGTTTCACGGTAATGTTCCGTTTCTGGTCCACGATAATGTTCTGTTTCTGTTTCACGGTAATGTTCCGTTTCTTGTCCACGATAATGTTCTGTTTCTGTTTCACGGTAATGTTCTGTCTCTGGTCAACGCTAATGTTCTGTTTCTGTTTCACTGTAATGTTCCGTTTCTGGTCCATGATAATGTTCTGTCTCTGGTCCACGGTAATGTTCGATCTCTGGTCCACGATATTGTTCGGTTTCACGGTAATGTTCCGTCTCTGGTCCACGATAATGTTCTGTTTCTGTTTCACGGTAATGTTCCGTTTCTGGTCCACGATAATTTTGTGTTTCTGTTTCACGGTAATGTTCCGTTTCTGGTCCACGATAATGTTCTGTTTCTGTTTCACGGTAATGTTACGTTTCTGGTCCACGATAATGTTCTTTTTCGGTTTCACGGTAATGTTCCGTCTCTGGGCCACGGTAATGTTCCGTCTCTGGTCCACGATAATGTTCTGTTTCTGTTTCACGGTAATGTTCCGTTTCTGGTCCATGATAATTTTCTGTTTCACGGTAATGTTCTGTCTCTGGTCCACGCTAATGTTCTGTTTCTGTTTCACGGTAATGTTCCGTTTCTGGTCCACGATAATGTTGTGTTTCGGTTTCACGGTAATGTTCCGTTTCTGGTCCACGATAATGTCCTTTTTTGGTTTCACGGTAATGTTCCGTCTCTGGTCCACGGTAATGTTCCGTCTCTGGTCCACGATAATGTTCTGTTACTGTTTCACGGTAATGTACCGTTTCTGGTCCATGATAATTTTTCTGTCTCTGGTCCACGCTAATGTTCTGTTTCTTTTTCAGGGTAATGTTCCGTTTCTGGTCCACGATAATGTTCTGTTTCTGTTTCACGGCAATGTTCCGTTTCTGGTCCACGATAATGTTCTGTTTCTGTTTAACGGTAATGTTCCGTTTCTGGTCCATGATAATGTTCTGTTTCACGGTAATGTTCCGTTTCTGGTCCACGATAATTTTGTGTATCTGTTTCACGGTAATGTTCCGTTTCTGGTCCACGATAATGTTCTGTCTCTGGTCCATGATAATGTTCCGTTTCTGGTCCACGATAATGTTCTGTTTCGGTTTCACGTTAATGTTCTTTCTCTGGTCCACGGTAATGTTCTGTCTCTGGTCCACGGTAATGTTCTGTCTCTGGTCCACGATAATGTTGTGTTTCTTTTTCACGGCAATGTTCCATTTCTGGTCCACGATAATGTTCTGTTTCCGTTTCACGGTAATGTTCTGTCTCTGGTCAACGGTAATGTTCTGTTTCTGTTTCACGGTAATGTTCCGTCTCTGGTCCACGATAATGTTCGGTTTCACGGTAATGTTCGGTTTCACGGTAATGTTCCGTTTCTGGTCCACGATAATGTTGTGTTTCGGTTTCACGGTAATGTTCCGTTTCTGGTCCATGATAATGTTCTGTTTCACGGTAATGTTCCGTTTCTTGTCCACGAGAATTTTGTGTTTTTGTTTCACGATAATGTTCCGTTTCTGGTTCACGATAATGTTCTGTTTCTGTTTCACGGTAATGTTCCGTATCTGGTCCATGATAATTTTCTGTTTCACGGTAATGTTCTGTCTCTGGTCAACGCTAATGTTCTGTTTCTGTTTCACGGTAATGTTCCGTTTCTGGTCCACGATAATTTTGTGTTTCTGTTTCACGGTAATGTTCCGTTTCTGGTCCACGATAATGTTCTGTTTCTGTTTCACGGTAATGTTCCGTTTCTGGTCCATGATAATTTTCTCTTTCACGGTAATGTTCTGTCTCTGGTCCACGCTAATGTTCTGTTTCTGTTTCACGGTAATGTTCCGTTTCTGGTCCACGATAATTTTGTGTTTCTGTTTCACGGTAATGTTCCGTTTCTTGTCCACGATAATGTTCCGTCTCTGATCCACGGTAATGTTCCGTCTCTGGTCCACGATAATGTTCTGTTTCTGTTTCACGGTAATGTTCCGTATCTGGTCCATGATAATTTTCTGTTTCACGGTAATGTTCTGTCTCTGGTCCACGCTAATGTTCTGTTTCTGTGTCACGGTAATGTTCCGTTTCTGGTCCAAATTAATTTTGTGTTTCTGTTTCACGGTAATGTTCCGTTTCTGGTCCACTATAATGTTCTGTTTCTGTTTCACGGTAATGTTCCGTTTCTGGTCCACGATAATGTTCTGTTTCTGTTTCATGGTAATGTTCCGTCTCTGGTCCACGATAATGTTGTGTTTCTGTTTCACGGTAATGTTCCGTTTCTGGTCCATGATAATTTTCTGTTTCACGGTAATGTTCTGTCTCTGGTCCACGCTAATGTTCTGTTTCTGTTTCACGGTAATGTTCCGTTTCTGGTCCACGATAATTTTGTGTTTCTGTTTCACGGTAATGTTCCGTTTCTGGTCCACGGTAATGTTCCGTCTCTGGTCCACGATAATGTTCTGTTTCTGTTTCACGGTAATGTTCCGTTTCTGGTTCACGATAATTTTGTGTTTCTGTTTCATGGTAATGTTCCGTTTCTGGTCCACGATAATGTTCTTTTTCTGTTTCACGGTAATGTTCTGTCTCTGGTCCACGCTAATGTTCTGTTTCTGTGTCACGGTAATGTTCCGTTTCTGGTCCAAATTAATTTTGTGTTTCTGTTTCACGGTAATGTTCCGTTTCTGGTCCACTATAATGTTCTGTTTCTGTTTCACGGTAATGTTCCGTTTCTGGTCCACGATAATGTTCTGTTTCTGTTTCATGGTAATGTTCCGTCTCTGGTCCACGATAATGTTGTGTTTCTGTTTCACGGTAATGTTCCGTTTCTGGTCCATGATAATTTTCTGTTTCACGGTAATGTTCTGTCTCTGGTCCACGCTAATGTTCTGTTTCTGTTTCACGGTAATGTTCCGTTTCTGGTCCACGATAATTTTGTGTTTCTGTTTCACGGTAATGTTCCGTTTCTGGTCCACGGTAATGTTCCGTCTCTGGTCCACGATAATGTTCTGTTTCTGTTTCACGGTAATGTTCCGTTTCTGGTTCACGATAATTTTGTGTTTCTGTTTCATGGTAATGTTCCGTTTCTGGTCCACGATAATGTTCTTTTTCTGTTTCACGGTAATGTTCCGTTTCTGGTCCACGATAATGTTCTGTTTCTGTTTCACAGTAATGTTCCGTTTCTGGTCCATGATAATGTTCTGTTTCACGGTAATGTTCCGTTTCTGGTCCACGATAATTTTGTGTTTCTGTTTCACGGTAATGTTCCGTTTCTGGTCCACGATAATGTTCTGTTTCTGTTTCACGGTAATGTTCCGTTTCTGGTCCACGATAATTTTGTGTTTGTGTTTCACGGTAATGTTCCGTTTCTGGTCCACGATAATGTTCTGTTTCTGTTTCATGGTAATGTTCCGTCTCTGGTCCACGATAATGTTGTGTTTCTGTTTCACGGTAATGTTCCGTTTCTGGTCCATGATAATTTTCTGTTTCACGGTAATGTTCTGTCTCTGGTCCACGCTAGTGTTCTGTTTCTGTTTCACGGTAATGTTCCGTTTCTGGTCCACGATAATTTTGTGTTTCTGTTTCACGGTAATGTTCCGTTTCTGGTCCACGATAATGTTCTGTTTCTGTTTCACGGTAATGTTCCGTTTCTGGTCCATGATAATTTTCTGTTTCACGGTAATGTTCTGTCTCTGGTCCACGCTAATGTTCTGTTTCTGTTTCAAGGTAATGTTCCGTTTCTGGTCCACGATAATTTTGTGTTTCTGTTTCACGGTAATGTTCCGTTTCTGGTACACGATAATGTTCCGTCTCTGGTTCACGGTAATGTTCTGTCTCTGGTCCACGATAATCTTCTGTTTCTGTTTCACGGTAATGTTCCGTATCTGGTCCATGATAATTTTCTGTTTCACGGTAATGTTCTGTCTCTGGTCCACGCTAATGTTCTGTTTCTGTTTCACGGTAATGTTCCGTTTCTGGTCCAAATTAATTTTGTGTTTCTGTTTCACGGTAATGTTCCGTTTCTGGTCCACGATAATGTTCTGTTTCTGTTTCACGGTAATGTTCCGTTTCTGGTCCACGATAATGTTGTGTTTCGGTTTCACGGTAATGTTCCGTTTCTGGTCCACGATAATGTTCTTTTTCGGTTTCACGGTAATGTTCCGTCTCTGGTCCACGCTAGTGTTCTGTTTCTGTTTCACGGTAATGTTCCGTTTCTGGTCCACGATAATTTTGTGTTTCTGTTTCACGGTAATGTTCCGTTTCTGGTCCACGATAATGTTCTGTTTCTGTTTCACGGTAATGTTCCGTTTCTGGTCCATGATAATTTTCTGTTTCACGGTAATGTTCTGTCTCTGGTCCACGCTAATGTTCTGTTTCTGTTTCAAGGTAATGTTCCGTTTCTGGTCCACGATAATTTTGTGTTTCTGTTTCACGGTAATGTTCCGTTTCTGGTACACGATAATGTTCCGTCTCTGGTTCACGGTAATGTTCTGTCTCTGGTCCACGATAATCTTCTGTTTCTGTTTCACGGTAATGTTCCGTATCTGGTCCATGATAATTTTCTGTTTCACGGTAATGTTCTGTCTCTGGTCCACGCTAATGTTCTGTTTCTGTTTCACGGTAATGTTCCGTTTCTGGTCCAAATTAATTTTGTGTTTCTGTTTCACGGTAATGTTCCGTTTCTGGTCCACGATAATGTTCTGTTTCTGTTTCACGGTAATGTTCCGTTTCTGGTCCACGATAATGTTGTGTTTCGGTTTCACGGTAATGTTCCGTTTCTGGTCCACGATAATGTTCTTTTTCGGTTTCACGGTAATGTTCCGTCTCTGGTCCACGGTAATGTTCCGTCTCTGGTCCACGATAATGTTCTGTTTCTGTTTCACGGTAATGTTCCGTATCTGGTCCATGATAATTTTCTGTTTCACGGTAATGTTCTGTCTCTGGTCCACGCTAATGTTCTGTTTCTGTTTCACGGTAATGTTCCGTTTCTGGTCCACGATAATTTTGTGTTTCTGTTTCACGGTAATGTTCCGTTTCTGGTCCACGATAATGTTCTGTTTCTGTTTCACGGTAATGTTCCGTTTCTGGTCCATGATAATTTTCTCTTTCACGGTAATGTTCTGTCTCTGGACCACGCTAATGTTCTGTTTCTGTTTCACGGTAATGTTCCGTTTCTGGTCCACGATAATTTTGTGTTTCTGTTTCACGGTAATGTTCCGTTTCTTGTCCACGATAATGTTCCGTCTCTGATCCACGGTAATGTTCCGTCTCTGGTCCACGATAATGTTCTGTTTCTGTTTCACGGTAATGTTCCGTATCTGGTCCATGATAATTTTCTGTTTCACGGTAATGTTCTGTCTCTGGTCCACGCTAATGTTCTGTTTCTGTTTCACGGTAATGTTCCGTTTCTGGTCCAAATTAATTTTGTGTTTCTGTTTCACGGTAATGTTCCTTTTCTGGTCCACGATAATGTTCTGTTTCTGTTTCACGGTAATGTTCCGTTTCTGGTCCACGATAATGTTCTGTTTCTGTTTCATGGTAATGTTCCGTCTCTGGTCCACGATAATGTTGTGTTTCTGTTTCACGGTAATGTTCCGTTTCTGGTCCATGATAATTTTCTGTTTCACGGTAATGTTCTGTCTCTGGTCCACGCTAATGTTCTGTTTCTGTTTCACGGTAATGTTCCGTTTCTGGTCCACGATAATTTTGTGTTTCTGTTTCACGGTAATGTTCCGTTTCTGGTCCACAAAATGTTGTGTTTCAGTTTCACGGTAATGTTCCGTTTCTGGTCCATGATAATGTTCTGTTTCACGGTAATGTTCTGTCTCTGGTCCACGCTAATGTTCTGTTTCTGTTTCACGGTAATGTTCCGTTTCTGGTCCACGATAATTTTGTGTTTCTGTTTCACGGTAATGTTCCGTTTCTGGTACACGATAATGTTCCGTCTCTGGTCCACGGTAATGTTCTGTCTCTGGTCCACGATAATCTTCTGTTTCTGTATCACGGTAATGTTCCGTATCTGGTCCATGATAATTTTCTGTTTCACGGTAATGTTCTGTCTCTGGTCCACGCTAATGTTCTGTTTCTGTTTCACGGTAATGTTCCGTTTCTGGTCCAAATTAATTTTGTGTTTCTGTTTCACGGTAATGTTCCGTTTCTGGTCCACGATAATGTTCTGTTTCTGTTTCACGGTAATGTTCCGTTTCTGGTCCACGATGATGTTGTGTTTCGGTTTCACGGTAATGTTCCGTTTCTGGTCCACGATAATGTTCTTTTTCGGTTTCACGGTAATGTTCCGTCTCTGGTCCACGGTAATGTTCCGTCTCTGGTCCACGATAATGTTCTGTTTCTGTTTCACGGTAATGTTCCGTATCTGGTCCATGATAATTTTCTGTTTCACGGTAATGTTCTGTTTCACGGTAATGTTCTGTCTCTGGTCAACGCTAATGTTCTGTTTCTGTTTCACTGTACTGTTCCGTTTCTGGTCCATGATAATGTTCTGTCTCTGGTCCACGGTAATGTTCGATCTCTGGTCCACGATAATGTTCGGTTTCACGGTAATGTTCCGTCTCTGGTCCACGATAATGTTCTGTTTCTGTTTCACGGTAATGTTCCGTTTCTGGTCCACGATAATTTTGTGTTTCTGTTTCACGGTAATGTTCCGTTTCTGGTCCACGATAATGTTCTGTTTCTGTTTCATGGTAATGTTCCGTCTCTGGTCCACGATAATGTTGTGTTTCTGTTTCACGGTAATGTTCCGTTTCTGGTCCATGATAATTTTCTGTTTCACGGTAATGTTCTGTCTCTGGTCCACGCTAATGTTCTGTTTCTGTTTCACGGTAATGTTCCGTTTCTGGTCCACGATAATTTTGTGTTTCTGTTTCACGGTAATTTTCCGTTTCTGGTCCACGATAATGTTCTGTTTCTGTTTCACGGTAATGTTCCGTTTCTGGTCCACGATAATGTTGTGTTTCGGTTTCACGGTAATGTTCCGTTTCTGGTCCACGATAATGTTCTTTTTCGGTTTCACGGTAATGTTCCGTCTCTGGTCCACGGTAATGTTCCGTCTCTGGTCCACGATAATGTTCTGTTTCTGTTTCACGGTAATGTTCCGTTTCTGGTTCACGATAATTTTGTGTTTCTGTTTCACGGTAATGTTCCGTTTCTGGTTCACGATAATTTTGTGTTTCTGTTTCATGGTAATGTTCCGTTTCTGGTCCACGATAATGTTCTTTTTCTGTTTCACGGTAATGTTCCGTTTCTGGTCCACGATAATGTTCTGTTTCTGTTTCACAGTAATGTTCCGTTTCTGGTCCATGATAATGTTCTGTTTCACGGTAATGTTCCGTTTCTGGTCCACGATAATTTTGTGTTTCTGTTTCACGGTAATGTTCCGTTTCTGGTCCACGATAATGTTCTGTTTCTGTTTCACGGTAATGTTCCGTTTCTGGTCCACGATAATTTTGTGTTTGTGTTTCACGGTAATGTTCCGTTTCTGGTCCACGATAATGTTCTGTTTCTGTTTCATGGTAATGTTCCGTCTCTGGTCCACGATAATGTTGTGTTTCTGTTTCACGGTAATGTTCCGTTTCTGGTCCATGATAATTTTCTGTTTCACGGTAATGTTCTGTCTCTGGTCCACGCTAGTGTTCTGTTTCTGTTTCACGGTAATGTTCCGTTTCTGGTCCACGATAATTTTGTGTTTCTGTTTCACGGTAATGTTCCGTTTCTGGTCCACGATAATGTTCTGTTTCTGTTTCACGGTAATGTTCCGTTTCTGGTCCATGATAATTTTCTGTTTCACGGTAATGTTCTGTCTCTGGTCCACGCTAATGTTCTGTTTCTGTTTCACGGTAATGTTCCGTTTCTGGTCCAAATTAATTTTGTGTTTCTGTTTCACGGTAATGTTCCGTTTCTGGTCCACGATAATGTTCTGTTTCTGTTTCACGGTAATGTTCCGTTTCTGTTTCAAGGTAATGTTCCGTTTCTGGTCCACGATAATTTTGTGTTTCTGTTTCACGGTAATGTTCCGTTTCTGGTCCACGATAATGTTCTGTTTCTGTTTCACGGTAATGTTCCGTTTCTGGTCCACGATAATTTTGTGTTTGTGTTTCACGGTAATGTTCCGTTTCTGGTCCACGATAATGTTCTGTTTCTGTTTCATGGTAATGTTCCGTCTCTGGTCCACGATAATGTTGTGTTTCTGTTTCACGGTAATGTTCCGTTTCTGGTCCATGATAATTTTCTGTTTCACGGTAATGTTCTGTCTCTGGTCCACGCTAGTGTTCTGTTTCTGTTTCACGGTAATGTTCCGTTTCTGGTCCACGATAATTTTGTGTTTCTGTTTCACGGTAATGTTCCGTTTCTGGTCCACGATAATGTTCTGTTTCTGTTTCACGGTAATGTTCCGTTTCTGGTCCATGATAATTTTCTGTTTCACGGTAATGTTCTGTCTCTGGTCCACGCTAATGTTCTGTTTCTGTTTCAAGGTAATGTTCCGTTTCTGGTCCACGATAATTTTGTGTTTCTGTTTCACGGTAATGTTCCGTTTCTGGTACACGATAATGTTCCGTCTCTGGTTCACGGTAATGTTCTGTCTCTGGTCCACGATAATCTTCTGTTTCTGTTTCACGGTAATGTTCCGTATCTGGTCCATGATAATTTTCTGTTTCACGGTAATGTTCTGTCTCTGGTCCACGCTAATGTTCTGTTTCTGTTTCACGGTAATGTTCCGTTTCTGGTCCAAATTAATTTTGTGTTTCTGTTTCACGGTAATGTTCCGTTTCTGGTCCACGATAATGTTCTGTTTCTGTTTCACGGTAATGTTCCGTTTCTGGTCCACGATAATGTTGTGTTTCGGTTTCACGGTAATGTTCCGTTTCTGGTCCACGATAATGTTCTTTTTCGGTTTCACGGTAATGTTCCGTCTCTGGTCCACGGTAATGTTCCGTCTCTGGTCCACGATAATGTTCTGTTTCTGTTTCACGGTAATGTTCCGTATCTGGTCCATGATAATTTTCTGTTTCACGGTAATGTTCTATCTCTGGTCCACGCTAATGTTCTGTTTCTGTTTCACGGTAATGTTCCGTTTCTGGTCCACGATAATTTTGTGTTTCTGTTTCACGGTAATGTTCCGTTTCTGGTCCACGATAATGTTCTGTTTCTGTTTCACGGTAATGTTCCGTTTCTGGTCCATGATAATTTTCTCTTTCACGGTAATGTTCTGTCTCTGGTCCACGCTAATGTTCTGTTTCTGTTTCACGGTAATGTTCCGTTTCTGGTCCACGATAATTTTGTGTTTCTGTTTCACGGTAATGTTCCGTTTCTTGTCCACGATAATGTTCCGTCTCTGATCCACGGTAATGTTCCGTCTCTGGTCCACGATAATGTTCTGTTTCTGTTTCACGGTAATGTTCCGTATCTGGTCCATGATAATTTTCTGTTTCACGGTAATGTTCTGTCTCTGGTCCACGCTAATGTTCTGTTTCTGTTTCACGGTAATGTTCCGTTTCTGGTCCAAATTAATTTTGTGTTTCTGTTTCACGGTAATGTTCCGTTTCTGGTCCACTATAATGTTCTGTTTCTGTTTCACGGTAATGTTCCGTTTCTGGTCCACGATAATGTTCTGTTTCTGTTTCATGGTAATGTTCCGTCTCTGGTCCACGATAATGTTGTGTTTCTGTTTCACGGTAATGTTCCGTTTCTGGTCCATGATAATTTTCTGTTTCACGGTAATGTTCTGTCTCTGGTCCACGCTAATGTTCTGTTTCTGTTTCACGGTAATGTTCCGTTTCTGGTCCACGATAATTTTGTGTTTCTGTTTCACGGTAATGTTCCGTTTCTGGTCCACAAAATGTTGTGTTTCAGTTTCACGGTAATGTTCCGTTTCTGGTCCATGATAATGTTCTGTTTCACGGTAATGTTCTGTCTCTGGTCCACGCTAATGTTCTGTTTCTGTTTCACGGTAATGTTCCGTTTCTGGTCCACGATAATTTTGTGTTTCTGTTTCACGGTAATGTTCCGTTTCTGGTACACGATAATGTTCCGTCTCTGGTCCACGGTAATGTTCTGTCTCTGGTCCACGATAATCTTCTGTTTCTGTATCACGGTAATGTTCCGTATCTGGTCCATGATAATTTTCTGTTTCACGGTAATGTTCTGTCTCTGGTCCACGCTAATGTTCTGTTTCTGTTTCACGGTAATGTTCCGTTTCTGGTCCAAATTAATTTTCTGTTTCTGTTTCACGGTAATGTTCCGTTTCTGGTCCACGATAATGTTCTGTTTCTGTTTCACGGTAATGTTCCGTTTCTGGTCCACGATAATGTTGTGTTTCGGTTTCACGGTAATGTTCCGTTTCTGGTCCACGATAATGTTCTTTTTCGGTTTCACGGTAATGTTCCGTCTCTGGTCCACGGTAATGTTCCGTCTCTGGTCCACGATAATGTTCTGTTTCTGTTTCACGGTAATGTTCCGTATCTGGTCCATGATAATTTTCTGTTTCACGGTAATGTTCTGTTTCACGGTAATGTTCTGTCTCTGGTCAACGCTAATGTTCTGTTTCTGTTTCACTGTAATGTTCCGTTTCTGGTCCATGATAATGTTCTGTCTCTGGTCCACGGTAATGTTCGATCTCTGGTCCACGATAATGTTCGGTTTCACGGTAATGTTCCGTCTCTGGTCCACGATAATGTTCTGTTTCTGTTTCACGGTAATGTTCCGTTTCTGGTTCACGATAATTTTGTGTTTCTGTTTCACGGTAATGTTCCCTTTCTGGTCCACGATAATGTTCTGTTTCTGTTTCATGGTAATGTTCCGTCTCTGGTCCACGATAATGTTGTGTTTCTGTTTCACGGTAATGTTCCGTTTCTGGTCCATGATAATTTTCTGTTTCACGGTAATGTTCTGTCTCTGGTCCACGCTAATGTTCTGTTTCTGTTTCACGGTAATGTTCCGTTTCTGGTCCACGATAATTTTGTGTTTCTGTTTCACGGTAATTTTCCGTTTCTGGTCCACGATAATGTTCTGTTTCGGTTTCACGGTAATGTTCCGTTTCTGGTCCACGATAATGTTCTTTTTCGGTTTCACGGTAATGTTCCGTCTCTGGTCCACGGTAATGTTCCGTCTCTGGTCCACGATAATGTTCTGTTTCTGTTTCACGGTAATGTTCCGTTTCTGGTTCACGATAATTTTGTGTTTCTGTTTCATGGTAATGTTCCGTTTCTGGTCCATGATAATTTTCTGTTTCACGGTAATGTTCTGTCTCTGGTCCACGCTAATGTTCTGTTTCTGTTTCACGGTAATGTTCCGTTTCTGGTCCACGATAATTTTGTGTTTCTGTTTCACGGTAATTTTCCGTTTCTGGTCCACGATAATGTTCTGTTTCTGTTTCACGGTAATGTTCCGTTTCTGGTCCACGATAATATTGTGTTTCGGTATCACGGTAATGTTCCGTTTCTGGTCCACGATAATGTTCTTTTTCGGTTTCACGGTAATGTTCCGTCTCTGGTCCACGATAATGTTCTGTTTCTGTTTCACGGTAATGTTCCGTTTCTGGTTCACGATAATTTTGTGTTTCTGTTTCATGGTAATGTTCCGTTTCTGGTCCACGATAATGTTCTTTTTCTGTTTCACGGTAATGTTCCGTTTCTGGTCCACGATAATGTTCTGTTTCTGTTTCACAGTAATGTTCCGTTTCTGGTCCATGATAATGTTCTGTTTCACGGTAATGTTCCGTTTCTGGTCCACGATAATTTTGTGTTTCTGTTTCACGGTAATGTTCCGTTTCTGGTCCACGATAATGTTCTGTTTCTGTTTCACGGTAATGTTCCGTTTCTGGTCCACGATAATTTTGTGTTTGTGTTTCACGGTAATGTTCCGTTTCTGGTCCACGATAATGTTCTGTTTCTGTTTCATGGTAATGTTCCGTCTCTGGTCCACGATAATGTTGTGTTTCTGTTTCACGGTAATGTTCCGTTTCTGGTCCACGATAATTTTGTGTTTCTGTTTCACGGTAATTTTCCGTTTCTGGTCCACGATAATGTTCTGTTTCGGTTTCACGGTAATGTTCCGTTTCTGGTCCACGATAATGTTCTTTTTCGGTTTCACGGTAATGTTCCGTCTCTGGTCCACGGTAATGTTCCGTCTCTGGTCCACGATAATGTTCTGTTTCTGTTTCACGGTAATGTTCCGTTTCTGGTTCACGATAATTTTGTGTTTCTGTTTCATGGTAATGTTCCGTTTCTGGTCCATGATAATTTTCTGTTTCACGGTAATGTTCTGTCTCTGGTCCACGCTAATGTTCTGTTTCTGTTTCACGGTAATGTTCCGTTTCTGGTCCACGATAATTTTGTGTTTCTGTTTCACGGTAATTTTCCGTTTCTGGTCCACGATAATGTTCTGTTTCTGTTTCACGGTAATGTTCCGTTTCTGGTCCACGATAATATTGTGTTTCGGTATCACGGTAATGTTCCGTTTCTGGTCCACGATAATGTTCTTTTTCGGTTTCACGGTAATGTTCCGTCTCTGGTCCACGATAATGTTCTGTTTCTGTTTCACGGTAATGTTCCGTTTCTGGTTCACGATAATTTTGTGTTTCTGTTTCATGGTAATGTTCCGTTTCTGGTCCACGATAATGTTCTTTTTCTGTTTCACGGTAATGTTCCGTTTCTGGTCCACGATAATGTTCTGTTTCTGTTTCACAGTAATGTTCCGTTTCTGGTCCATGATAATGTTCTGTTTCACGGTAATGTTCCGTTTCTGGTCCACGATAATTTTGTGTTTCTGTTTCACGGTAATGTTCCGTTTCTGGTCCACGATAATGTTCTGTTTCTGTTTCACGGTAATGTTCCGTTTCTGGTCCACGATAATTTTGTGTTTGTGTTTCACGGTAATGTTCCGTTTCTGGTCCACGATAATGTTCTGTTTCTGTTTCATGGTAATGTTCCGTCTCTGGTCCACGATAATGTTGTGTTTCTGTTTCACGGTAATGTTCCGTTTCTGGTCCATGATAATTTTCTGTTTCACGGTAATGTTCTGTCTCTGGTCCACGCTAGTGTTCTGTTTCTGTTTCACGGTAATGTTCCGTTTCTGGTCCACGATAATTTTGTGTTTCTGTTTCACGGTAATGTTCCGTTTCTGGTCCACGATAATGTTCTGTTTCTGTTTCACGGTAATGTTCCGTTTCTGGTCCATGATAATTTTCTGTTTCACGGTAATGTTCTGTCTCTGATCCACGCTAATGTTCTGTTTCTGTTTCACGGTAATGTTCCGTTTCTGGTCCACGATAATTTTGTGTTTCTGTTTCACGGTAATGTTCCGTTTCTGGTACACGATAATGTTCCGTCTCTGGTTCACGGTAATGTTCTGTCTCTGGTCCACGATAATCTTCTGTTTCTGTTTCACGGTAATGTTCCGTATCTGGTCCATGATAATTTTCTGTTTCACGGTAATGTTCTGTCTCTGGTCCACGCTAATATTCTGTTTCTGTTTCACGGTAATGTTCCGTTTCTGGTCCAAATTAATTTTGTGTTTCTGTTTCACGGTAATGTTCCGTTTCTGGTCCACGATAATGTTCTGTTTCTGTTTCACGGTAATGTTCCGTTTCTGGTCCACGATAATGTTGTGTTTCGGTTTCACGGTAATGTTCCGTTTCTGGTCCACGATAATGTTCTTTTTCGGTTTCACGGTAATGTTCCGTCTCTGGTCCACGGTAATGTTCCGTATCTGGTCCATGATAATTTTCTGTTTCACGGTAATGTTCTGTCTCTGGTCCACGCTAATGTTCTGTTTCTGTTTCACGGTAATGTTCCGTTTCTGGTCCACGATAATTTTGTGTTTCTGTTTCACGGTAATGTTCCGTTTCTGGTCCACGATAATGTTCTGTTTCTGTTTCACGGTAATGTTCCGTTTCTGGTCCATGATAATTTTCTCTTTCACGGTAATGTTCTGTCTCTGGTCCACGCTAATGTTCTGTTTCTGTTTCACGTTAATGTTCCGTTTCTGGTCCACGATAATTTTGTGTTTCTGTTTCACGGTAATGTTCCGTTTCTGGTACACGATAATGTTCCGTCTCTGGTTCACGGTAATGTTCTGTCTCTGGTCCACGATAATCTTCTGTTTCTGTTTCACGGTAATGTTCCGTATCTGGTCCATGATAATTTTCTGTTTCACGGTAATGTTCTGTCTCTGGTCCACGCTAATGTTCTGTTTCTGTTTCACGGTAATGTTCCGTTTCTGGTCCAAATTAATTTTGTGTTTCTGTTTCACGGTAATGTTCCGTTTCTGGTCCACGATAATGTTCTGTTTCTGTTTCACGGTAATGTTCCGTTTCTGGTCCACGATAATGTTCTTTTTCGGTTTCACGGTAATGTTCCGTCTCTGGTCCACGGTAATGTTCCGTCTCTGGTCCACGATAATGTTCTGTTTCTGTTTCACGGTAATGTTCCGTTTCTGGTTCACGATAATTTTGTGTTTCTGTTTCATGGTAATGTTCCGTTTCTGGTCCACGATAATGTTCTTTTTCTGTTTCACGGTAATGTTCCATTTCTGGTCCACGATAATGTTCTGTTTCTGTTTCACAGTAATGTTCCGTTTCTGGTCCATGATAATGTTCTGTGTCACGGTAATGTTCCGTTTCTGGTCCACGATAATTTTGTGTTTCTGTTTCACGGTAATAGTCCGTTTCTGGTCCACGATAATGTTCTGTTTCTGTTTCACGGTAATGTTCCGTTTCTGGTCCACGATAATTTTGTGTTTCTGTTTCACGGTAATGTTCCGTTTCTGGTCCACGATAATGTTCTGTTTCTGTTTCATGGTAATGTTCCGTCTCTGGTCCACGATAATGTTGTGTTTCTGTTTCACGGTAATGTTCCGTTTCTGGTCCATGATAATTTTCTGTTTCACGGTAATGTTCTGTCTCTGGTCCACGATAATGTTCTGTTTCTGTTTCACGGTAATGTTCCGTTTCTGGTCCACGATAATTTTGTGTTTGTGTTTCACGGTAATGTTCCGTTTCTGGTCCACCATAATGTTCTGTTTCTGTTTCATGGTAATGTTCCGTCTCTGGTCCACGATAATGTTGTGTTTCTGTTTCACGGTAATGTTCCGTTTCTGGTCCATGATAATTTTCTGTTTCACGGTAATGTTCTGTCTCTGGTCCACGCTAGTGTTCTGTTTCTGTTTCACGGTAATGTTCCGTTTCTGGTCCACGATAATTTTGTGTTTCTGTTTCACGGTAATGTTCCGTTTCTGGTCCACGATACTGTTCTGTTTCTGTTTCACGGTAATGTTCCGTTTCTGGTCCACGATAATTTTGTGTTTGTGTTTCACGGTAATGTTCCGTTTCTGGTCCACGATAATGTTCTGTTTCTGTTTCATGGTAATGTTCCGTCTCTGGTCCACGATAATGTTGTGTTTCTGTTTCACGGTAATGTTCCGTTTCTGGTCCATGATAATTTTCTGTTTCACGGTAATGTTCTGTCTCTGGTCCACGCTAGTGTTCTGTTTCTGTTTCACGGTAATGTTCCGTTTCTGGTCCACGATAATTTTGTGTTTCTGTTTCACGGTAATGTTCTGTTTCTGGTCCACGATAATGTTCTGTTTCTGTTTCACGGTAATGTTCCGTTTCTGGTCCATGATAATTTTCTGTTTCACGGTAATGTTCTGTCTCTGGTCCACGCTAATGTTCTGTTTCTGTTTCAAGGTAATGTTCCGTTTCTGGTCCACGATAATTTTGTGTTTCTGTTTCACGGTAATGTTCCGTTTCTGGTACACGATAATGTTCCGTCTCTGGTTCACGGTAATGTTCTGTCTCTGGTCCACGATAATCTTCTGTTTCTGTTTCACGGTAATGTTCCGTATCTGGTCCATGATAATTTTCTGTTTCACGGTAATGTTCTGTCTCTGGTCCACGCTAATGTTCTGTTTCTGTTTCACGGTAATGTTCCGTTTCTGGTCCAAATTAATTTTGTGTTTCTGTTTCACGGTAATGTTCCGTTTCTGGTCCACGATAATGTTCTGTTTCTGTTTCACGGTAATGTTCCGTTTCTGGTCCACGATAATGTTCTTTTTCGGTTTCACGGTAATGTTCCGTCTCTGGTCCACGGTAATGTTCCGTCTCTGGTCCACGATAATGTTCTGTTTCTGTTTCACGGTAATGTTCCGTATCTGGTCCATGATAATTTTCTGTTTCACGGTAATGTTCTGTCTCTGGTCCACGCTAATGTTCTGTTTCTGTTTCACGGTAATGTTCCGTTTCTGGTCCACGATAATTTTGTGTTTCTGTTTCACGGTAATGTTCCGTTTCTGGTCCACGATAATGTTCTGTTTCTGTTTCACGGTAATGTTCCGTTTCTGGTCCATGATAATTTTCTCTTTCACGGTAATGTTCTGTCTCTGGACCACGCTAATGTTCTGTTTCTGTTTCACGGTAATGTTCCGTTTCTGGTCCACGATAATTTTGTGTTTCTGTTTCACGGTAATGTTCCGTTTCTTGTCCACGATAATGTTCCGTCTCTGATCCACGGTAATGTTCCGTCTCTGGTCCACGATAATGTTCTGTTTCTGTTTCACGGTAATGTTCCGTATCTGGTCCATGATAATTTTCTGTTTCACGGTAATGTTCTGTCTCTGGTCCACGCTAATGTTCTGTTTCTGTTTCACGGTAATGTTCCGTTTCTGGTCCAAATTAATTTTGTGTTTCTGTTTCACGGTAATGTTCCGTTTCTGGTCCACGATAATGTTCTGTTTCTGTTTCACGGTAATGTTCCGTTTCTGGTCCACGATATTGTTCTGTTTCTGTTTCATGGTAATGTTCCGTCTCTGGTCCACGATAATGTTGTGTTTCTGTTTCACGGTAATGTTCCGTTTCTGGTCCATGATAATTTTCTGTTTCACGGTAATGTTCTGTCTCTGGTCCACGCTAATGTTCTGTTTCTGTTTCACGGTAATGTTCCGTTTCTGGTCCACGATAATTTTGTGTTTCTGTTTCACGGTAATGTTCCGTTTCTGGTCCACAAAATGTTGTGTTTCAGTTTCACGGTAATGTTCCGTTTCTGGTCCATGATAATGTTCTGTTTCACGGTAATGTTCTGTCTCTGGTCCACGCTAATGTTCTGTTTCTGTTTCACGGTAATGTTCCGTTTCTGGTCCACGATAATTTTGTGTTTCTGTTTCACGGTAATGTTCCGTTTCTGGTACACGATAATGTTCCGTCTCTGGTCCACGGTAATGTTCTGTCTCTGGTCCACGATAATCTTCTGTTTCTGTATCACGGTAATGTTCCGTATCTGGTCCATGATAATTTTCTGTTTCACGGTAATGTTCTGTCTCTGGTCCACGCTAATGTTCTGTTTCTGTTTCACGGTAATGTTCCGTTTCTGGTCCAAATTAATTTTGTGTTTCTGTTTCACGGTAATGTTCCGTTTCTGGTCCACGATAATGTTCTGTTTCTGTTTCACGGTAATGTTCCGTTTCTGGTCCACGATAATGTTGTGTTTCGGTTTCACGGTAATGTTCCGTTTCTGGTCCACGATAATGTTCTTTTTCGGTTTCACGGTAATGTTCCGTCTCTGGTCCACGGTAATGTTCCGTCTCTGGTCCACGATAATGTTCTGTTTCTGTTTCACGGTAATGTTCCGTATCTGGTCCATGATAATTTTCTGTTTCACGGTAATGTTCTGTTTCACGGTAATGTTCTGTCTCTGGTCAACGCTAATGTTCTGTTTCTGTTTCACTGTAATGTTCCGTTTCTGGTCCATGATAATGTTCTGTCTCTGGTCCACGGTAATGTTCGATCTCTGGTCCACGATAATGTTCGGTTTCACGGTAATGTTCCGTCTCTGGTCCACGATAATGTTCTGTTTCTGTTTCACGGTAATGTTCCGTTTCTGGTCCACGATAATTTTGTGTTTCTGTTTCACGGTAATGTTCCGTTTCTGGTCCACGATAATGTTCTGTTTCTGTTTCATGGTAATGTTCCGTCTCTGGTCCACGATAATGTTGTGTTTCTGTTTCACGGTAATGTTCCGTTTCTGGTCCATGATAATTTTCTGTTTCACGGTAATGTTCTGTCTCTGGTCCACGCTAATGTTCTGTTTCTGTTTCACGGTAATGTTCCGTTTCTGGTCCACGATAATTTTGTGTTTCTGTTTCACGGTAATTTTCCGTTTCTGGTCCACGATAATGTTCTGTTTCTGTTTCACGGTAATGTTCCGTTTCTGGTCCACGATAATGTTGTGTTTCGGTTTAACGGTAATGTTCCGTTTCTGGTCCACGATAATGTTCTTTTTCGGTTTCACGGTAATGTTCCGTCTCTGGTCCACGTTAATGTTCCGTCTCTGGTCCACGATAATGTTCTGTTTCACGGTAATGTTCTGTCTCTGGTCCACGCTAATGTTCTGTTTCTGTTTCACGGTAATGTTCCGTTTCTGGTCCACGATAATTTTGTGTTTCTGTTTCACGGTAATGTTCCGTTTCTGGTACACGATAATGTTCCGTCTCTGGTCCACGGTAATGTTCTGTCTCTGGTCCACGATAATCTTCTGTTTCTGTATCACGGTAATGTTCCGTATCTGGTCCATGATAATTTTCTGTTTCACGGTAATGTTCTGTCTCTGGTCCACGCTAATGTTCTGTTTCTGTTTCACGGTAATGTTCCGTTTCTGGTCCAAATTAATTTTGTGTTTCTGTTTCACGGTAATGTTCCGTTTCTGGTCCACGATAATGTTCTGTTTCTGTTTCACGGTAATGTTCCGTTTCTGGTCCACGATAATGTTGTGTTTCGGTTTCACGGTAATGTTCCGTTTCTGGTCCACGATAATGTTCTTTTTCGGTTTCACGGTAATGTTCCGTCTCTGGTCCACGGTAATGTTCCGTCTCTGGTCCACGATAATGTTCTGTTTCTGTTTCACGGTAATGTTCCGTATCTGGTCCATGATAATTTTCTGTTTCACGGTAATGTTCTGTTTCACGGTAATGTTCTGTCTCTGGTCAACGCTAATGTTCTGTTTCTGTTTCACTGTAATGTTCCGTTTCTGGTCCATGATAATGTTCTGTCTCTGGTCCACGGTAATGTTCGATCTCTGGTCCACGATAATGTTCGGTTTCACGGTAATGTTCCGTCTCTGGTCCACGATAATGTTCTGTTTCTGTTTCACGGTAATGTTCCGTTTCTGGTCCACGATAATTTTGTGTTTCTGTTTCACGGTAATGTTCCGTTTCTGGTCCACGATAATGTTCTGTTTCTGTTTCATGGTAATGTTCCGTCTCTGGTCCACGATAATGTTGTGTTTCTGTTTCACGGTAATGTTCCGTTTCTGGTCCATGATAATTTTCTGTTTCACGGTAATGTTCTGTCTCTGGTCCACGCTAATGTTCTGTTTCTGTTTCACGGTAATGTTCCGTTTCTGGTCCACGATAATTTTGTGTTTCTGTTTCACGGTAATGTTCCGTTTCTGGTCCACGATAATGTTCTGTTTCTGTTTCATGGTAATGTTCCGTCTCTGGTCCACGATAATGTTGTGTTTCTGTTTCACGGTAATGTTCCGTTTCTGG
Source organism: Leuresthes tenuis (assembly GCF_036924035.1). Taxonomy (NCBI): domain Eukaryota; kingdom Metazoa; phylum Chordata; class Actinopteri; order Atheriniformes; family Atherinopsidae; genus Leuresthes; species Leuresthes tenuis. Next base: position 34,420,478 of record NW_027325355.1, on the reverse strand, counting down.
TCCATGATAATTTTCTGTTTCACGGTAATGTTCTGTCTCTGGTCCACGCTAATGTTCTGTTTCTGTTTCACGGTAATGTTCCGTTTCTGGTCCACGATAATTTTGTGTTTCTGTTTCACGGTAATTTTCCGTTTCTGGTCCACGATAATGTTCTGTTTCTGTTTCACGGTAATGTTCCGTTTCTGGTCCACGATAATGTTGTGTTTCGGTTTCACGGTAATGTTCCGTTTCTGGTCCACGATAATGTTCTTTTTCGGTTTCACGGTAATGTTCCGTCTCTGGTCCACGGTAATGTTCCGTCTCTGGTCCACGATAATGTTCTGTTTCTGTTTCACGGTAATGTTCCGTTTCTGGTTCACGATAATTTTGTGTTTCTGTTTCACGGTAATGTTCCGTTTCTGGTTCACGATAATTTTGTGTTTCTGTTTCATGGTAATGTTCCGTTTCTGGTCCACGATAATGTTCTTTTTCTGTTTCACGGTAATGTTCCGTTTCTGGTCCACGATAATGTTCTGTTTCTGTTTCACAGTAATGTTCCGTTTCTGGTCCATGATAATGTTCTGTTTCACGGTAATGTTCCGTTTCTGGTCCACGATAATTTTGTGTTTCTGTTTCACGGTAATGTTCCGTTTCTGGTCCACGATAATGTTCTGTTTCTGTTTCACGGTAATGTTCCGTTTCTGGTCCACGATAATTTTGTGTTTGTGTTTCACGGTAATGTTCCGTTTCTGGTCCACGATAATGTTCTGTTTCTGTTTCATGGTAATGTTCCGTCTCTGGTCCACGATAATGTTGTGTTTCTGTTTCACGGTAATGTTCCGTTTCTGGTCCATGATAATTTTCTGTTTCACGGTAATGTTCTGTCTCTGGTCCACGCTAGTGTTCTGTTTCTGTTTCACGGTAATGTTCCGTTTCTGGTCCACGATAATTTTGTGTTTCTGTTTCACGGTAATGTTCCGTTTCTGGTCCACGATAATGTTCTGTTTCTGTTTCACGGTAATGTTCCGTTTCTGGTCCATGATAATTTTCTGTTTCACGGTAATGTTCTGTCTCTGGTCCACGCTAATGTTCTGTTTCTGTTTCAAGGTAATGTTCCGTTTCTGGTCCACGATAATTTTGTGTTTCTGTTTCACGGTAATGTTCCGTTTCTGGTACACGATAATGTTCCGTCTCTGGTTCACGGTAATGTTCTGTCTCTGGTCCACGATAATCTTCTGTTTCTGTTTCACGGTAATGTTCCGTATCTGGTCCATGATAATTTTCTGTTTCACGGTAATGTTCTGTCTCTGGTCCACGCTAATGTTCTGTTTCTGTTTCACGGTAATGTTCCGTTTCTGGTCCAAATTAATTTTGTGTTTCTGTTTCACGGTAATGTTCCGTTTCTGGTCCACGATAATGTTCTGTTTCTGTTTCACGGTAATGTTCCGTTTCTGGTCCACGATAATGTTGTGTTTCGGTTTCACGGTAATGTTCCGTTTCTGGTCCACGATAATGTTCTTTTTCGGTTTCACGGTAATGTTCCGTCTCTGGTCCACGGTAATGTTCCGTCTCTGGTCCACGATAATGTTCTGTTTCTGTTTCACGGTAATGTTCCGTATCTGGTCCATGATAATTTTCTGTTTCACGGTAATGTTCTGTCTCTGGTCCACGCTAATGTTCTGTTTCTGTTTCACGGTAATGTTCCGTTTCTGGTCCACGATAATTTTGTGTTTCTGTTTCACGGTAATGTTCCGTTTCTGGTCCACGATAATGTTCTGTTTCTGTTTCACGGTAATGTTCCGTTTCTGGTCCATGATAATTTTCTCTTTCACGGTAATGTTCTGTCTCTGGTCCACGCTAATGTTCTGTTTCTGTTTCACGGTAATGTTCCGTTTCTGGTCCACGATAATTTTGTGTTTCTGTTTCACGGTAATGTTCCGTTTCTTGTCCACGATAATGTTCCGTCTCTGATCCACGGTAATGTTCCGTCTCTGGTCCACGATAATGTTCTGTTTCTTTTTCACGGTAATGTTCAGTATCTGGTCCATGATAATTTTCTGTTTCACGGTAATGTTCTGTCTCTGGTCCACGCTAATGTTCTGTTTCTGTTTCACGGTAATGTTCCGTTTCTGGTCCAAATTAATTTTGTGTTTCTGTTTCACGGTAATGTTCCGTTTCTGGTCCACTATAATGTTCTGTTTCTGTTTCACGGTAATGTTCTGTTTCTGGTCCACGATAATGTTCTGTTTCTGTTTCATGGTAATGTTCCGTCTCTGGTCCACGATAATGTTGTGTTTCTGTTTCACGGTAATGTTCCGTTTCTGGTCCATGATAATTTTCTGTTTCACGGTAATGTTCTGTCTCTGGTCCACGCTAATGTTCTGTTTCTGTTTCACGGTAATGTTCCGTTTCTGGTCCACGATAATTTTGTGTTTCTGTTTCACGGTAATGTTCCGTTTCTGGTCCACAAAATGTTGTGTTTCAGTTTCACGGTAATGTTCCGTTTCTGGTCCATGATAATGTTCTGTTTCACGGTAATGTTCTGTCTCTGGTCCACGCTAATGTTCTGTTTCTGTTTCACGGTAATGTTCCGTTTCTGGTCCACGATAATTTTGTGTTTCTGTTTCACGGTAATGTTCCGTTTCTGGTACACGATAATGTTCCGTCTCTGGTCCACGGTAATGTTCTGTCTCTGGTCCACGATAATCTTCTGTTTCTGTATCACGGTAATGTTCCGTATCTGGTCCATGATAATTTTCTGTTTCACGGTAATGTTCTGTCTCTGGTCCACGCTAATGTTCTGTTTCTGTTTCACGGTAATGTTCCGTTTCTGGTCCAAATTAATTTTGTGTTTCTGTTTCACGGTAATGTTCCGTTTCTGGTCCACGATAATGTTCTGTTTCTGTTTCACGGTAATGTTCCGTTTCTGGTCCACGATAATGTTCTTTTTCGGTTTCACGGTAATGTTCCGTCTCTGGTCCACGGTAATGTTCCGTCTCTGGTCCACGATAATGTTCTGTTTCTGTTTCACGGTAATGTTCCGTTTCTGGTTCACGATAATTTTGTGTTTCTGTTTCATGGTAATGTTCCGTTTCTGGTCCACGATAATGTTCTTTTTCTGTTTCACGGTAATGTTCCATTTCTGGTCCACGATAATGTTCTGTTTCTGTTTCACAGTAATGTTCCGTTTCTGGTCCATGATAATGTTCTGTGTCACGGTAATGTTCCGTTTCTGGTCCACGATAATTTTGTGTTTCTGTTTCACGGTAATAGTCCGTTTCTGGTCCACGATAATGTTCTGTTTCTGTTTCACGGTAATGTTCCGTTTCTGGTCCACGATAATTTTGTGTTTCTGTTTCACGGTAATGTTCCGTTTCTGGTCCACGATAATGTTCTGTTTCTGTTTCATGGTAATGTTCCGTCTCTGGTCCACGATAATGTTGTGTTTCTGTTTCACGGTAATGTTCCGTTTCTGGTCCATGATAATTTTCTGTTTCACGGTAATGTTCTGTCTCTGGTCCACGCTAATGTTCTGTTTCTGTTTCACGGTAATGTTCCGTTTCTGGTCCACGATAATTTTGTGTTTGTGTTTCACGGTAATGTTCCGTTTCTGGTCCACGATAATGTTCTGTTTCTGTTTCATGGTAATGTTCCGTCTCTGGTCCACGATAATGTTGTGTTTCTGTTTCACGGTAATGTTCCGTTTCTGGTCCATGATAATTTTCTGTTTCACGGTAATGTTCTGTCTCTGGTCCACGCTAGTGTTCTGTTTCTGTTTCACGGTAATGTTCCGTTTCTGGTCCACGATAATTTTGTGTTTCTGTTTCACGGTAATGTTCCGTTTCTGGTCCACGATACTGTTCTGTTTCTGTTTCACGGTAATGTTCCGTTTCTGGTCCACGATAATTTTGTGTTTGTGTTTCACGGTAATGTTCCGTTTCTGGTCCACGATAATGTTCTGTTTCTGTTTCATGGTAATGTTCCGTCTCTGGTCCACGATAATGTTGTGTTTCTGTTTCACGGTAATGTTCCGTTTCTGGTCCATGATAATTTTCTGTTTCACGGTAATGTTCTGTCTCTGGTCCACGCTAGTGTTCTGTTTCTGTTTCACGGTAATGTTCCGTTTCTGGTCCACGATAATTTTGTGTTTCTGTTTCACGGTAATGTTCCGTTTCTGGTCCACGATAATGTTCTGTTTCTGTTTCACGGTAATGTTCCGTTTCTGGTCCATGATAATTTTCTGTTTCACGGTAATGTTCTGTCTCTGGTCCACGCTAATGTTCTGTTTCTGTTTCAAGGTAATGTTCCGTTTCTGGTCCAAGATAATTTTGTGTTTCTGTTTCACGGTAATGTTCCGTTTCTGGTACACGATAATGTTCCGTCTCTGGTTCACGGTAATGTTCTGTCTCTGGTCCACGATAATCTTCTGTTTCTGTTTCACGGTAATGTTCCGTATCTGGTCCATGATAATTTTCTGTTTCACGGTAATGTTCTGTCTCTGGTCCACGCTAATGTTCTGTTTCTGTTTCACGGTAATGTTCCGTTTCTGGTCCAAATTAATTTTGTGTTTCTGTTTCACGGTAATGTTCCGTTTCTGGTCCACGATAATGTTCTGTTTCTTTTTCACGGTAATGTTCCGTTTCTGGTCCACGATAATGTTGTGTTTCGGTTTCACGGTAATGTTCCGTTTCTGGTCCACGATAATGTTCTTTTTCGGTTTCACGGTAATGTTCCGTCTCTGGTCCACGGTAATGTTCCGTCTCTGGTCCACGATAATGTTCTGTTTCTGTTTCACGGTAATGTTCCGTATCTGGTCCATGATAATTTTCTGTTTCACGGTAATGTTCTGTCTCTGGTCCACGCTAATGTTCTGTTTCTGTTTCACGGTAATGTTCCGTTTCTGGTCCACGATAATTTTGTGTTTCTGTTTCACGGTAATGTTCCGTTTCTGGTCCACGATAATGTTCTGTTTCTGTTTCACGGTAATGTTCCGTTTCTGGTCCATGATAATTTTCTCTTTCACGGTAATGTTCTGTCTCTGGACCACGCTAATGTTCTGTTTCTGTTTCACGGTAATGTTCCGTTTCTGGTCCACGATAATTTTGTGTTTCTGTTTCACGGTAATGTTCCGTTTCTTGTCCACGATAATGTTCTGTCTCTGATCCACGGTAATGTTCCGTCTCTGGTCCACGATAATGTTCTGTTTCTGTTTCACGGTAATGTTCCGTATCTGGTCCATGATAATTTTCTGTTTCACGGTAATGTTCTGTCTCTGGTCCACGCTAATGTTCTGTTTCTGTTTCACGGTAATGTTCCGTTTCTGGTCCAAATTAATTTTGTGTTTCTGTTTCACGGTAATGTTCCGTTTCTGGTCCACGATAATGTTCTGTTTCTGTTTCACGGTAATGTTCCGTTTCTGGTCCACGATAATGTTCTGTTTCTGTTTCATGGTAATGTTCCGTCTCTGGTCCACGATAATGTTGTGTTTCTGTTTCACGGTAATGTTCCGTTTCTGGTCCATGATAATTTTCTGTTTCACGGTAATGTTCTGTCTCTGGTCCACGCTAATGTTCTGTTTCTGTTTCACGGTAATGTTCCGTTTCTGGTCCACGATAATTTTGTGTTTCTGTTTCACGGTAATGTTCCGTTTCTGGTACACGATAATGTTCCGTCTCTGGTCCACGGTAATGTTCTGTCTCTGGTCCACGATAATCTTCTGTTTCTGTATCACGGTAATGTTCCGTATCTGGTCCATGATAATTTTCTGTTTCACGGTAATGTTCTGTCTCTGGTCCACGCTAATGTTCTGTTTCTGTTTCACGGTAATGTTCCGTTTCTGGTCCAAATTAATTTTGTGTTTCTGTTTCACGGTAATGTTCCGTTTCTGGTCCACGATAATGTTCTGTTTCTGTTTCACGGTAATGTTCCGTTTCTGGTCCATGATAATGTTGTGTTTCGGTTTCACGGTAATGTTCCGTTTCTGGTCCACGATAATGTTCTTTTTCGGTTTCACGGTAATGTTCCGTCTCTGGTCCACGGTAATGTTCCGTCTCTGGTCCACGATAATGTTCTGTTTCTGTTTCACGGTAATGTTCCGTATCTGGTCCATGATAATTTTCTGTTTCACGGTAATGTTCTGTTTCACGGTAATGTTCTGTCTCTGGTCAACGCTAATGTTCTGTTTCTGTTTCACTGTAATGTTCCGTTTCTGGTCCATGATAATGTTCTGTCTCTGGTCCACGGTAATGTTCGATCTCTGGTCCACGATAATGTTCGGTTTCACGGTAATGTTCCGTCTCTGGTCCACGATAATGTTCTGTTTCTGTTTCACGGTAATGTTCCGTTTCTGGTCCACGATAATTTTGTGTTTCTGTTTCACGGTAATGTTCCGTTTCTGGTCCACGATAATGTTCTGTTTCTGTTTCATGGTAATGTTCCGTCTCTGGTCCACGATAATGTTGTGTTTCTGTTTCACGGTAATGTTCAGTATCTGGTCCATGATAATTTTCTGTTTCACGGTAATGTTCTGTCTCTGGTCCACGCTAATGTTCTGTTTCTGTTTCACGGTAATGTTCCGTTTCTGGTCCAAATTAATTTTGTGTTTCTGTTTCACGGTAATGTTCCGTTTCTGGTCCACTATAATGTTCTGTTTCTGTTTCACGGTAATGTTCCGTTTCTGGTCCACGATAATGTTCTGTTTCTGTTTCATGGTAATGTTCCGTCTCTGGTCCACGATAATGTTGTGTTTCTGTTTCACGGTAATGTTCCGTTTCTGGTCCATGATAATTTTCTGTTTCACGGTAATGTTCTGTCTCTGGTCCACGCTAATGTTCTGTTTCTGTTTCACGGTAATGTTCCGTTTCTGGTCCACGATAATTTTGTGTTTCTGTTTCACGGTAATGTTCCGTTTCTGGTCCACAAAATGTTGTGTTTCAGTTTCACGGTAATGTTCCGTTTCTGGTCCATGATAAGGTTCTGTTTCACGGTAATGTTCTGTCTCTGGTCCACGCTAATGTTCTGTTTCTGTTTCACGGTAATGTTCCGTTTCTGGTCCACGATAATTTTGTGTTTCTGTTTCACGGTAATGTTCCGTTTCTGGTACACGATAATGTTCCGTCTCTGGTCCACGGTAATGTTCCGTTTCTGGTCCACGATAATTTTGTGTTTCTGTTTCACGGTAATTTTCCGTTTCTGGTCCACGATAATGTTCTGTTTCTGTTTCACGGTAATGTTCCGTTTCTGGTCCACGATAATGTTGTGTTTCGGTTTCACGGTAATGTTCCGTTTCTGGTCCACGATAATGTTCTTTTTCGGTTTCACGGTAATGTTCCGTCTCTGGTCCACGTTAATGTTCCGTCTCTGGTCCACGATAATGTTCTGTTTCACGGTATTGTTCTGTCTCTGGTCCACGCTAATGTTCTGTTTCTGTTTCACGGTAATGTTCCGTTTCTGGTCCACGATAATTTTGTGTTTCTGTTTCACGGTAATGTTCCGTTTCTGGTACACGATAATGTTCCGTCTCTGGTCCACGGTAATGTTCTGTCTCTGGTCCACGATAATCTTCTGTTTCTGTATCACGGTAATGTTCCGTATCTGGTCCATGATAATTTTCTGTTTCACGGTAATGTTCTGTCTCTGGTCCACGCTAATGTTCTGTTTCTGTTTCACGGTAATGTTCCGTTTCTGGTCCAAATTAATTTTGTGTTTCTGTTTCACGGTAATGTTCCGTTTCTGGTCCACGATAATGTTCTGTTTCTGTTTCACGGTAATGTTCCGTTTCTGGTCCACGATAATGTTGTGTTTCGGTTTCACGGTAATGTTCCGTTTCTGGTCCACGATAATGTTCTTTTTCGGTTTCACGGTAATGTTCCGTCTCTGGTCCACGGTAATGTTCCGTCTCTGGTCCACGATAATGTTCTGTTTCTGTTTCACGGTAATGTTCCGTCTCTGGTCCACGATAATGTTGTGTTTCTGTTTCACGGTAATGTTCCGTTTCTGGTCCATGATAATTTTCTGTTTCACGGTAATGTTCTGTCTCTGGTCCACGCTAATGTTCTGTTTCTGTTTCACGGTAATGTTCCGTTTCTGGTCCACGATAATGTTCTGTTTCTGTTTCATGGTAATGTTCCGTCTCTGGTCCACGATAATGTTGTGTTTCTGTTTCACGGTAATGTTCCGTTTCTGGTCCATGATAATTTTCTGTTTCACGGTAATGTTCTGTCTCTGGTCCACGCTAGTGTTCTGTTTCTGTTTCACGGTAATGTTCCGTTTCTGGTCCACGATAATTTTGTGTTTCTGTTTCACGGTAATGTTCCGTTTCTGGTCCACGATAATGTTCTGTTTCTGTTTCACGGTAATGTTCCGTTTCTGGTCCATGATAATTTTCTGTTTCACGGTAATGTTCTGTCTCTGGTCCACGCTAATGTTCTGTTTCTGTTTCAAGGTAATGTTCCGTTTCTGGTCCACGATAATTTTGTGTTTCTGTTTCACGGTAATGTTCCGTTTCTGGTACACGATAATGTTCCGTCTCTGGTTCACGGTAATGTTCTGTCTCTGGTCCACGATAATCTTCTGTTTCTGTTTCACGGTAATGTTCCGTATCTGGTCCATGATAATTTTCTGTTTCACGGTAATGTTCTGTCTCTGGTCCACGCTAATGTTCTGTTTCTGTTTCACGGTAATGTTCCGTTTCTGGTCCAAATTAATTTTGTGTTTCTGTTTCACGGTAATGTTCCGTTTCTGGTCCACGATAATGTTCTGTTTCTGTTTCACGGTAATGTTCCGTTTCTGGTCCACGATAATGTTGTGTTTCGGTTTCACGGTAATGTTCCGTTTCTGGTCCACGATAATGTTCTTTTTCGGTTTCACGGTAATGTTCCGTCTCTGGTCCACGGTAATGTTCCGTCTCTGGTCCACGATAATGTTCTGTTTCTGTTTCACGGTAATGTTCCGTATCTGGTCCATGATAATTTTCTGTTTCACGGTAATGTTCTGTCTCTGGTCCACGCTAATGTTCTGTTTCTGTTTCACGGTAATGTTCCGTTTCTGGTCCACGATAATTTTGTGTTTCTGTTTCACGGTAATGTTCCGTTTCTGGTCCACGATAATGTTCTGTTTCTGTTTCACGGTAATGTTCCGTTTCTGGTCCATGATAATTTTCTCTTTCACGGTAATGTTCTGTCTCTGGTCCACGCTAATGTTCTGTTTCTGTTTCACGGTAATGTTCCGTTTCTGGTCCACGATAATTTTGTGTTTCTGTTTCACGGTAATGTTCCGTTTCTTGTCCACGATAATGTTCCGTCTCTGATCCACGGTAATGTTCCGTCTCTGGTCCACGATAATGTTCTGTTTCTTTTTCACGGTAATGTTCAGTATCTGGTCCATGATAATTTTCTGTTTCACGGTAATGTTCTGTCTCTGGTCCACGCTAATGTTCTGTTTCTGTTTCACGGTAATGTTCCGTTTCTGGTCCAAATTAATTTTGTGTTTCTGTTTCACGGTAATGTTCCGTTTCTGGTCCACTATAATGTTCTGTTTCTGTTTCACGGTAATGTTCCGTTTCTGGTCCACGATAATGTTCTGTTTCTGTTTCATGGTAATGTTCCGTCTCTGGTCCACGATAATGTTGTGTTTCTGTTTCACGGTAATGTTCCGTTTCTGGTCCATGATAATTTTCTGTTTCACGGTAATGTTCTGTCTCTGGTCCACGCTAATGTTCTGTTTCTGTTTCACGGTAATGTTCCGTTTCTGGTCCACGATAATTTTGTGTTTCTGTTTCACAGTAATGTTCCGTTTCTGGTCCACAAAATGTTGTGTTTCAGTTTCACGGTAATGTTCCGTTTCTGGTCCATGATAATGTTCTGTTTCACGGTAATGTTCTGTCTCTGGTCCACGCTAATGTTCTGTTTCTGTTTCACGGTAATGTTCCGTTTCTGGTCCACGATAATTTTGTGTTTCTGTTTCACGGTAATGTTCCGTTTCTGGTACACGATAATGTTCCGTCTCTGGTCCACGGTAATGTTCTGTCTCTGGTCCACGATAATCTTCTGTTTCTGTATCACGGTAATGTTCCGTATCTGGTCCATGATAATTTTCTGTTTCACGGTAATGTTCTGTCTCTGGTCCACGCTAATGTTCTGTTTCTGTTTCACGGTAATGTTCCGTTTCTGGTCCAAATTAATTTTGTGTTTCTGTTTCACGGTAATGTTCCGTTTCTGGTCCACGATAATGTTCTGTTTCTGTTTCACGGTAATGTTCCGTTTCTGGTCCACGATAATGTTCTTTTTCGGTTTCACGGTAATGTTCCGTCTCTGGTCCACGGTAATGTTCCGTCTCTGGTCCACGATAATGTTCTGTTTCTGTTTCACGGTAATGTTCCGTTTCTGGTTCACGATAATTTTGTGTTTCTGTTTCATGGTAATGTTCCGTTTCTGGTCCACGATAATGTTCTTTTTCTGTTTCACGGTAATGTTCCATTTCTGGTCCACGATAATGTTCTGTTTCTGTTTCACAGTAATGTTCCGTTTCTGGTCCATGATAATGTTCTGTGTCACGGTAATGTTCCGTTTCTGGTCCACGATAATTTTGTGTTTCTGTTTCACGGTAATAGTCCGTTTCTGGTCCACGATAATGTTCTGTTTCTGTTTCACGGTAATGTTCCGTTTCTGGTCCACGATAATTTTGTGTTTCTGTTTCACGGTAATGTTCCGTTTCTGGTCCACGATAATGTTCTGTTTCTGTTTCATGGTAATGTTCCGTCTCTGGTCCACGATAATGTTGTGTTTCTGTTTCACGGTAATGTTCCGTTTCTGGTCCATGATAATTTTCTGTTTCACGGTAATGTTCTGTCTCTGGTCCACGCTAATGTTCTGTTTCTGTTTCACGGTAATGTTCCGTTTCTGGTCCACGATAATTTTGTGTTTGTCTTTCACGGTAATGTTCCGTTTCTGGTCCACGATAATGTTCTGTTTCTGTTTCATGGTAATGTTCCGTCTCTGGTCCACGATAATGTTGTGTTTCTGTTTCACGGTAATGTTCCGTTTCTGGTCCATGATAATTTTCTGTTTCACGGTAATGTTCTGTCTCTGGTCCACGCTAGTGTTCTGTTTCTGTTTCACGGTAATGTTCCGTTTCTGGTCCACGATAATTTTGTGTTTCTGTTTCACGGTAATGTTCCGTTTCTGGTCCACGATACTGTTCTGTTTCTGTTTCACGGTAATGTTCCGTTTCTGGTCCACGATAATTTTGTGTTTGTGTTTCACGGTAATGTTCCGTTTCTGGTCCACGATAATGTTCTGTTTCTGTTTCATGGTAATGTTCCGTCTCTGGTCCACGATAATGTTGTGTTTCTGTTTCACGGTAATGTTCCGTTTCTGGTCCATGATAATTTTCTGTTTCACGGTAATGTTCTGTCTCTGGTCCACGCTAGTGTTCTGTTTCTGTTTCACGGTAATGTTCCGTTTCTGGTCCACGATAATTTTGTGTTTCTGTTTCACGGTAATGTTCCGTTTCTGGTCCACGATAATGTTCTGTTTCTGTTTCACGGTAATGTTCCGTTTCTGGTCCATGATAATTTTCTGTTTCACGGTAATGTTCTGTCTCTGGTCCACGCTAATGTTCTGTTTCTGTTTCAAGGTAATGTTCCGTTTCTGGTCCACGATAATTTTGTGTTTCTGTTTCACGGTAATGTTCCGTTTCTGGTACACGATAATGTTCCGTCTCTGGTTCACGGTAATGTTCTGTCTCTGGTCCACGATAATCTTCTGTTTCTGTTTCACGGTAATGTTCCGTATCTGGTCCATGATAATTTTCTGTTTCACGGTAATGTTCTGTCTCTGGTCCACGCTAATGTTCTGTTTCTGTTTCACGGTAATGTTCCGTTTCTGGTCCAAATTAATTTTGTGTTTCTGTTTCACGGTAATGTTCCGTTTCTGGTCCACGATAATGTTCTGTTTCTTTTTCACGGTAATGTTCCGTTTCTGGTCCACGATAATGTTGTGTTTCGGTTTCACGGTAATGTTCCGTTTCTGGTCCACGATAATGTTCTTTTTCGGTTTCACGGTAATGTTCCGTCTCTGGTCCACGGTAATGTTCCGTCTCTGGTCCACGATAATGTTCTGTTTCTGTTTCACGGTAATGTTCCGTATCTGGTCCATGATAATTTTCTGTTTCACGGTAATGTTCTGTCTCTGGTCCACGCTAATGTTCTGTTTCTGTTTCACGGTAATGTTCCGTTTCTGGTCCACGATAATTTTGTGTTTCTGTTTCACGGTAATGTTCCGTTTCTGGTCCACGATAATGTTCTGTTTCTGTTTCACGGTAATGTTCCGTTTCTGGTCCATGATAATTTTCTCTTTCACGGTAATGTTCTGTCTCTGGACCACGCTAATGTTCTGTTTCTGTTTCACGGTAATGTTCCGTTTCTGGTCCACGATAATTTTGTGTTTCTGTTTCACGGTAATGTTCCGTTTCTTGTCCACGATAATGTTCCGTCTCTGATCCACGGTAATGTTCCGTCTCTGGTCCACGATAATGTTCTGTTTCTGTTTCACGGTAATGTTCCGTATCTGGTCCATGATAATTTTCTGTTTCACGGTAATGTTCTGTCTCTGGTCCACGCTAATGTTCTGTTTCTGTTTCACGGTAATGTTCCGTTTCTGGTCCAAATTAATTTTGTGTTTCTGTTTCACGGTAATGTTCCGTTTCTGGTCCACGATAATGTTCTGTTTCTGTTTCACGGTAATGTTCCGTTTCTGGTCCACGATAATGTTCTGTTTCTGTTTCATGGTAATGTTCCGTCTCTGGTCCACGATAATGTTGTGTTTCTGTTTCACGGTAATGTTCCGTTTCTGGTCCATGATAATTTTCTGTTTCACGGTAATGTTCTGTCTCTGGTCCACGCTAATGTTCTGTTTCTGTTTCACGGTAATGTTCCGTTTCTGGTCCACGATAATTTTGTGTTTCTGTTTCACGGTAATGTTCCGTTTCTGGTCCACAAAATGTTGTGTTTCAGTTTCACGGTAATGTTCCGTTTCTGGTCCATGATAATGTTCTGTTTCACGGTAATGTTCTGTCTCTGGTCCACGCTAATGTTCTGTTTCTGTTTCACGGTAATGTTCCGTTTCTGGTCCACGATAATTTTGTGTTTCTGTTTCACGGTAATGTTCCGTTTCTGGTACACGATAATGTTCCGTCTCTGGTCCACGGTAATGTTCTGTCTCTGGTCCACGATAATCTTCTGTTTCTGTATCACGGTAATGTTCCGTATCTGGTCCATGATAATTTTCTGTTTCACGGTAATGTTCTGTCTCTGGTCCACGCTAATGTTCTGTTTCTGTTTCACGGTAATGTTCCGTTTCTGGTCCAAATTAATTTTGTGTTTCTGTTTCACGGTAATGTTCCGTTTCTGGTCCACGATAATGTTCTGTTTCTGTTTCACGGTAATGTTCCGTTTCTGGTCCATGATAATGTTGTGTTTCGGTTTCACGGTAATGTTCCGTTTCTGGTCCACGATAATGTTCTTTTTCGGTTTCACGGTAATGTTCCGTCTCTGGTCCACGGTAATGTTCCGTCTCTGGTCCACGATAATGTTCTGTTTCTGTTTCACGGTAATGTTCCGTATCTGGTCCATGATAATTTTCTGTTTCACGGTAATGTTCTGTTTCACGGTAATGTTCTGTCTCTGGTCAACGCTAATGTTCTGTTTCTGTTTCACTGTAATGTTCCGTTTCTGGTCCATGATAATGTTCTGTCTCTGGTCCACGGTAATGTTCGATCTCTGGTCCACGATAATGTTCGGTTTCACGGTAATGTTCCGTCTCTGGTCCACGATAATGTTCTGTTTCTGTTTCACGGTAATGTTCCGTTTCTGGTCCACGATAATTTTGTGTTTCTGTTTCACGGTAATGTTCCGTTTCTGGTCCACGATAATGTTCTGTTTCTGTTTCATGGTAATGTTCCGTCTCTGGTCCACGATAATGTTGTGTTTCTGTTTCACGGTAATGTTCAGTATCTGGTCCATGATAATTTTCTGTTTCACGGTAATGTTCTGTCTCTGGTCCACGCTAATGTTCTGTTTCTGTTTCACGGTAATGTTCCGTTTCTGGTCCAAATTAATTTTGTGTTTCTGTTTCACGGTAATGTTCCGTTTCTGGTCCACTATAATGTTCTGTTTCTGTTTCACGGTAATGTTCCGTTTCTGGTCCACGATAATGTTCTGTTTCTGTTTCATGGTAATGTTCCGTCTCTGGTCCACGATAATGTTGTGTTTCTGTTTCACGGTAATGTTCCGTTTCTGGTCCATGATAATTTTCTGTTTCACGGTAATGTTCTGTCTCTGGTCCACGCTAATGTTCTGTTTCTGTTTCACGGTAATGTTCCGTTTCTGGTCCACGATAATTTTGTGTTTCTGTTTCACGGTAATGTTCCGTTTCTGGTACACGATAATGTTCCGTCTCTGGTCCACGGTAATGTTCTGTCTCTGGTCCACGATAATCTTCTGTTTCTGTATCACGGTAATGTTCCGTATCTGGTCCATGATAATTTTCTGTTTCACGGTAATGTTCTGTCTCTGGTCCACGCTAATGTTCTGTTTCTGTTTCACGGTAATGTTCCGTTTCTGGTCCAAATTAATTTTGTGTTTCTGTTTCACGGTAATGTTCCGTTTCTGGTCCACGATAATGTTCTGTTTCTGTTTCACGGTAATGTTCCGTTTCTGGTCCACGATAATGTTGTGTTTCGGTTTCACGGTAATGTTCCGTTTCTGGTCCACGATAATGTTCTTTTTCGGTTTCACGGTAATGTTCCGTCTCTGGTCCACGGTAATGTTCCGTCTCTGGTCCACGATAATGTTCTGTTTCTGTTTCACGGTAATGTTCCGTATCTGGTCCATGATAATTTTCTGTTTCACGGTAATGTTCTGTTTCACGGTAATGTTCTGTCTCTGGTCAACGCTAATGTTCTGTTTCTGTTTCACTGTAATGTTCCGTTTCTGGTCCATGATAATGTTCTGTCTCTGGTCCACGGTAATGTTCGATCTCTGGTCCACGATAATGTTCGGTTTCACGGTAATGTTCCGTCTCTGGTCCACGATAATGTTCTGTTTCTGTTTCACGGTAATGTTCCGTTTCTGGTCCACGATAATTTTGTGTTTCTGTTTCACGGTAATGTTCCGTTTCTGGTACACGATAATGTTCTGTTTCTGTTTCATGGTAATGTTCCGTCTCTGGTCCACGATAATGTTGTGTTTCTGTTTCACGGTAATGTTCCGTTTCTGGTCCATGATAATTTTCTGTTTCACGGTAATGTTCTGTCTCTGGTCCACGCTAATGTTCTGTTTCTGTTTCACGGTAATGTTCCGTTTCTGGTCCACGATAATTTTGTGTTTCTGTTTCACGGTAATTTTCCGTTTCTGGTCCACGATAATGTTCTGTTTCTGTTTCACGGTAATGTTCCGTTTCTGGTCCACGATAATGTTGTGTTTCGGTTTCACGGTAATGTTCCGTTTCTGGTCCACGATAATGTTCTTTTTCGGTTTCACGGTAATGTTCCGTCTCTGGTCCACGGTAATGTTCCGTCTCTGGTCCACGATAATGTTCTGTTTCTGTTTCACGGTAATGTTCCGTTTCTGGTTCACGATAATTTTGTGTTTCTGTTTCACGGTAATGTTCCGTTTCTGGTTCACGATAATTTTGTGTTTCTGTTTCATGGTAATGTTCCGTTTCTGGTCCACGATAATGTTCTTTTTCTGTTTCACGGTAATGTTCCGTTTCTGGTCCACGATAATGTTCTGTTTCTGTTTCACAGTAATGTTCCGTTTCTGGTCCATGATAATGTTCTGTTTCACGGTAATGTTCCGTTTCTGGTCCACGATAATTTTGTGTTTCTGTTTCACGGTAATGTTCCGTTTCTGGTCCAAGATAATGTTCTGTTTCTGTTTCACGGTAATGTTCCGTTTCTGGTCCACGATAATTTTGTGTTTGTGTTTCACGGTAATGTTCCGTTTCTGGTCCACGATAATGTTCTGTTTCTGTTTCATGGTAATGTTCCGTCTCTGGTCCACGATAATGTTGTGTTTCTGTTTCACGGTAATGTTCCGTTTCTGGTCCATGATAATTTTCTGTTTCACGGTAATGTTCTGTCTCTGGTCCACGCTAGTGTTCTGTTTCTGTTTCACGGTAATGTTCCGTTTCTGGTCCACGATAATTTTGTGTTTCTGTTTCACGGTAATGTTCCGTTTCTGGTCCACGATAATGTTCTGTTTCTGTTTCACGGTAATGTTCCGTTTCTGGTCCATGATAATTTTCTGTTTCACGGTAATGTTCTGTCTCTGGTCCACGCTAATGTTCTGTTTCTGTTTCAAGGTAATGTTCCGTTTCTGGTCCACGATAATTTTGTGTTTCTGTTTCACGGTAATGTTCCGTTTCTGGTACACGATAATGTTCCGTCTCTGGTTCACGGTAATGTTCTGTCTCTGGTCCACGATAATCTTCTGTTTCTGTTTCACGGTAATGTTCCGTATCTGGTCCATGATAATTTTCTGTTTCACGGTAATGTTCTGTCTCTGGTCCACGCTAATGTTCTGTTTCTGTTTCACGGTAATGTTCCGTTTCTGGTCCAAATTAATTTTGTGTTTCTGTTTCACGGTAATGTTCCGTTTCTGGTCCACGATAATGTTCTGTTTCTGTTTCACGGTAATGTTCCGTTTCTGGTCCACGATAATGTTGTGTTTCGGTTTCACGGTAATGTTCCGTTTCTGGTCCACGATAATGTTCTTTTTCGGTTTCACGGTAATGTTCCGTCTCTGGTCCACGGTAATGTTCCGTCTCTGGTCCACGATAATGTTCTGTTTCTGTTTCACGGTAATGTTCCGTATCTGGTCCATGATAATTTTCTGTTTCACGGTAATGTTCTGTCTCTGGTCCACGCTAATGTTCTGTTTCTGTTTCACGGTAATGTTCCGTTTCTGGTCCACGATAATTTTGTGTTTCTGTTTCACGGTAATGTTCCGTTTCTGGTCCACGATAATGTTCTGTTTCTGTTTCACGGTAATGTTCCGTTTCTGGTCCATGATAATTTTCTCTTTCACGGTAATGTTCTGTCTCTGGTCCACGCTAATGTTCTGTTTCTGTTTCACGGTAATGTTCCGTTTCTGGTCCACGATAATTTTGTGTTTCTGTTTCACGGTAATGTTCCGTTTCTTGTCCACGATAATGTTCCGTCTCTGATCCACGGTAATGTTCCGTCTCTGGTCCACGATAATGTTCTGTTTCTTTTTCACGGTAATGTTCAGTATCTGGTCCATGATAATTTTCTGTTTCACGGTAATGTTCTGTCTCTGGTCCACGCTAATGTTCTGTTTCTGTTTCACGGTAATGTTCCGTTTCTGGTCCAAATTAATTTTGTGTTTCTGTTTCACGGTAATGTTCCGTTTCTGGTCCACTATAATGTTCTGTTTCTGTTTCACGGTAATGTTCCGTTTCTGGTCCACGATAATGTTCTGTTTCTGTTTCATGGTAATGTTCCGTCTCTGGTCCACGATAATGTTGTGTTTCTGTTTCACGGTAATGTTCCGTTTCTGGTCCATGATAATTTTCTGTTTCACGGTAATGTTCTGTCTCTGGTCCACGCTAATGTTCTGTTTCTGTTTCACGGTAATGTTCCGTTTCTGGTCCACGATAATTTTGTGTTTCTGTTTCACGGTAATGTTCCGTTTCTGGTCCACAAAATGTTGTGTTTCAGTTTCACGGTAATGTTCCGTTTCTGGTCCATGATAATGTTCTGTTTCACGGTAATGTTCTGTCTCTGGTCCACGCTAATGTTCTGTTTCTGTTTCACGGTAATGTTCCGTTTCTGGTCCACGATAATTTTGTGTTTCTGTTTCACGGTAATGTTCCGTTTCTGGTACACGATAATGTTCCGTCTCTGGTCCACGGTAATGTTCTGTCTCTGGTCCACGATAATCTTCTGTTTCTGTATCACGGTAATGTTCCGTATCTGGTCCATGATAATTTTCTGTTTCACGGTAATGTTCTGTCTCTGGTCCACGCTAATGTTCTGTTTCTGTTTCACGGTAATGTTCCGTTTCTGGTCCAAATTAATTTTGTGTTTCTGTTTCACGGTAATGTTCCGTTTCTGGTCCACGATAATGTTCTGTTTCTGTTTCACGGTAATGTTCCGTTTCTGGTCCACGATAATGTTCTTTTTCGGTTTCAAGGTAATGTTCCGTCTCTGGTCCACGGTAATGTTCCGTCTCTGGTCCACGATAATGTTCTGTTTCTGTTTCACGGTAATGTTCCGTTTCTGGTTCACGATAATTTTGTGTTTCTGTTTCATGGTAATGTTCCGTTTCTGGTCCACGATAATGTTCTTTTTCTGTTTCACGGTAATGTTCCATTTCTGGTCCACGATAATGTTCTGTTTCTGTTTCACAGTAATGTTCCGTTTCTGGTCCATGATAATGTTCTGTGTCACGGTAATGTTCCGTTTCTGGTCCACGATAATTTTGTGTTTCTGTTTCACGGTAATAGTCCGTTTCTGGTCCACGATAATGTTCTGTTTCTGTTTCACGGTAATGTTCCGTTTCTGGTCCACGATAATTTTGTGTTTCTGTTTCACGGTAATGTTCCGTTTCTGGTCCACGATAATGTTCTGTTTCTGTTTCATGGTAATGTTCCGTCTCTGGTCCACGATAATGTTGTGTTTCTGTTTCACGGTAATGTTCCGTTTCTGGTCCATGATAATTTTCTGTTTCACGGTAATGTTCTGTCTCTGGTCCACGCTAATGTTCTGTTTCTGTTTCACGGTAATGTTCCGTTTCTGGTCCACGATAATTTTGTGTTTGTGTTTCACGGTAATGTTCCGTTTCTGGTCCACGATAATGTTCTGTTTCTGTTTCATGGTAATGTTCCGTCTCTGGTCCACGATAATGTTGTGTTTCTGTTTCACGGTAATGTTCCGTTTCTGGTCCATGATAATTTTCTGTTTCACGGTAATGTTCTGTCTCTGGTCCACGCTAGTGTTCTGTTTCTGTTTCACGGTAATGTTCCGTTTCTGGTCCACGATAATTTTGTGTTTCTGTTTCACGGTAATGTTCCGTTTCTGGTCCACGATACTGTTCTGTTTCTGTTTCACGGTAATGTTCCGTTTCTGGTCCACGATAATTTTGTGTTTGTGTTTCACGGTAATGTTCCGTTTCTGGTCCACGATAATGTTCTGTTTCTGTTTCATGGTAATGTTCCGTCTCTGGTCCACGATAATGTTGTGTTTCTGTTTCACGGTAATGTTCCGTTTCTGGTCCATGATAATTTTCTGTTTCACGGTAATGTTCTGTCTCTGGTCCACGCTAGTGTTCTGTTTCTGTTTCACGGTAATGTTCCGTTTCTGGTCCACGATAATTTTGTGTTTCTGTTTCACGGTAATGTTCCGTTTCTGGTCCACGATAATGTTCTGTTTCTGTTTCACGGTAATGTTCCGTTTCTGGTCCATGATAATTTTCTGTTTCACGGTAATGTTCTGTCTCTGGTCCACGCTAATGTTCTGTTTCTGTTTCAAGGTAATGTTCCGTTTCTGGTCCACGATAATTTTGTGTTTCTGTTTCACGGTAATGTTCCGTTTCTGGTACACGATAATGTTCCGTCTCTGGTTCACGGTAATGTTCTGTCTCTGGTCCACGATAATCTTCTGTTTCTGTTTCACGGTAATGTTCCGTATCTGGTCCATGATAATTTTCTGTTTCACGGTAATGTTCTGTCTCTGGTCCACGCTAATGTTCTGTTTCTGTTTCACGGTAATGTTCCGTTTCTGGTCCAAATTAATTTTGTGTTTCTGTTTCACGGTAATGTTCCGTTTCTGGTCCACGATAATGTTCTGTTTCTTTTTCACGGTAATGTTCCGTTTCTGGTCCACGATAATGTTGTGTTTCGGTTTCACGGTAATGTTCCGTTTCTGGTCCACGATAATGTTCTTTTTCGGTTTCACGGTAATGTTCCGTCTCTGGTCCACGGTAATGTTCCGTCTCTGGTCCACGATAATGTTCTGTTTCTGTTTCACGGTAATGTTCCGTATCTGGTCCATGATAATTTTCTGTTTCACGGTAATGTTCTGTCTCTGGTCCACGCTAATGTTCTGTTTCTGTTTCACGGTAATGTTCCGTTTCTGGTCCACGATAATTTTGTGTTTCTGTTTCACGGTAATGTTCCGTTTCTGGTCCACGATAATGTTCTGTTTCTGTTTCACGGTAATGTTCCGTTTCTGGTCCATGATAATTTTCTCTTTCACGGTAATGTTCTGTCTCTGGACCACGCTAATGTTCTGTTTCTGTTTCACGGTAATGTTCCGTTTCTGGTCCACGATAATTTTGTGTTTCTGTTTCACGGTAATGTTCCGTTTCTTGTCCACGATAATGTTCCGTCTCTGATCCACGGTAATGTTCCGTCTCTGGTCCACGATAATGTTCTGTTTCTGTTTCACGGTAATGTTCCGTATCTGGTCCATGATAATTTTCTGTTTCACGGTAATGTTCTGTCTCTGGTCCACGCTAATGTTCTGTTTCTGTTTCATGGTAATGTTCCGTTTCTGGTCCAAATTAATTTTGTGTTTCTGTTTCACGGTAATGTTCCGTTTCTGGTCCACGATAATGTTCTGTTTCTGTTTCACGGTAATGTTCCGTTTCTGGTCCACGATAATGTTCTGTTTCTGTTTCATGGTAATGTTCCGTCTCTGGTCCACGATAATGTTGTGTTTCTGTTTCACGGTAATGTTCCGTTTCTGGTCCATGATAATTTTCTGTTTCACGGTAATGTTCTGTCTCTGGTCCACGCTAATGTTCTGTTTCTGTTTCACGGTAATGTTCCGTTTCTGGTCCAC
Organism: Leuresthes tenuis; assembly: GCF_036924035.1. Lineage (NCBI taxonomy): Eukaryota > Metazoa > Chordata > Actinopteri > Atheriniformes > Atherinopsidae > Leuresthes > Leuresthes tenuis. The sequence continues at coordinate 34,399,634 of NW_027325355.1, read as the reverse complement.
GATAATTTTGTGTTTCTGTTTCACGGTAATGTTCCGTTTCTGGTCCACAAAATGTTGTGTTTCAGTTTCACGGTAATGTTCCGTTTCTGGTCCATGATAATGTTCTGTTTCACGGTAATGTTCTGTCTCTGGTCCACGCTAATGTTCTGTTTCTGTTTCACGGTAATGTTCCGTTTCTGGTCCACGATAATTTTGTGTTTCTGTTTCACGGTAATGTTCCGTTTCTGGTACACGATAATGTTCCGTCTCTGGTCCACGGTAATGTTCTGTCTCTGGTCCACGATAATCTTCTGTTTCTGTATCACGGTAATGTTCCGTATCTGGTCCATGATAATTTTCTGTTTCACGGTAATGTTCTGTCTCTGGTCCACGCTAATGTTCTGTTTCTGTTTCACGGTAATGTTCCGTTTCTGGTCCAAATTAATTTTGTGTTTCTGTTTCACGGTAATGTTCCGTTTCTGGTCCACGATAATGTTCTGTTTCTGTTTCACGGTAATGTTCCGTTTCTGGTCCATGATAATGTTGTGTTTCGGTTTCACGGTAATGTTCCGTTTCTGGTCCACGATAATGTTCTTTTTCGGTTTCACGGTAATGTTCCGTCTCTGGTCCACGGTAATGTTCCGTCTCTGGTCCACGATAATGTTCTGTTTCTGTTTCACGGTAATGTTCCGTATCTGGTCCATGATAATTTTCTGTTTCACGGTAATGTTCTGTTTCACGGTAATGTTCTGTCTCTGGTCAACGCTAATGTTCTGTTTCTGTTTCACTGTAATGTTCCGTTTCTGGTCCATGATAATGTTCTGTCTCTGGTCCACGGTAATGTTCGATCTCTGGTCCACGATAATGTTCGGTTTCACGGTAATGTTCCGTCTCTGGTCCACGATAATGTTCTGTTTCTGTTTCACGGTAATGTTCCGTTTCTGGTCCACGATAATTTTGTGTTTCTGTTTCACGGTAATGTTCCGTTTCTGGTCCACGATAATGTTCTGTTTCTGTTTCATGGTAATGTTCCGTCTCTGGTCCACGATAATGTTGTGTTTCTGTTTCACGGTAATGTTCAGTATCTGGTCCATGATAATTTTCTGTTTCACGGTAATGTTCTGTCTCTGGTCCACGCTAATGTTCTGTTTCTGTTTCACGGTAATGTTCCGTTTCTGGTCCAAATTAATTTTGTGTTTCTGTTTCACGGTAATGTTCCGTTTCTGGTCCACTATAATGTTCTGTTTCTGTTTCACGGTAATGTTCCGTTTCTGGTCCACGATAATGTTCTGTTTCTGTTTCATGGTAATGTTCCGTCTCTGGTCCACGATAATGTTGTGTTTCTGTTTCACGGTAATGTTCCGTTTCTGGTCCATGATAATTTTCTGTTTCACGGTAATGTTCTGTCTCTGGTCCACGCTAATGTTCTGTTTCTGTTTCACGGTAATGTTCCGTTTCTGGTCCACGATAATTTTGTGTTTCTGTTTCACGGTAATGTTCCGTTTCTGGTCCACAAAATGTTGTGTTTCAGTTTCACGGTAATGTTCCGTTTCTGGTCCATGATAATGTTCTGTTTCACGGTAATGTTCTGTCTCTGGTCCACGCTAATGTTCTGTTTCTGTTTCACGGTAATGTTCCGTTTCTGGTCCACGATAATTTTGTGTTTCTGTTTCACGGTAATGTTCCGTTTCTGGTCCACGATAATGTTCCGTCTCTGGTCCACGGTAATGTTCTGTCTCTGGTCCACGATAATCTTCTGTTTCTGTATCACGGTAATGTTCCGTATCTGGTCCATGATAATTTTCTGTTTCACGGTAATGTTCTGTCTCTGGTCCACGCTAATGTTCTGTTTCTGTTTCACGGTAATGTTCCGTTTCTGGTCCAAATTAATTTTGTGTTTCTGTTTCACGGTAATGTTCCGTTTCTGGTCCACGATAATGTTCTGTTTCTGTTTCACGGTAATGTTCCGTTTCTGGTCCACGATAATGTTGTGTTTCGGTTTCACGGTAATGTTCCGTTTCTGGTCCACGATAATGTTCTTTTTCGGTTTCACGGTAATGTTCCGTCTCTGGTCCACGGTAATGTTCCGTCTCTGGTCCACGATAATGTTCTGTTTCTGTTTCACGGTAATGTTCCGTATCTGGTCCATGATAATTTTCTGTTTCACGGTAATGTTCTGTTTCACGGTAATGTTCTGTCTCTGGTCAACGCTAATGTTCTGTTTCTGTTTCACTGTAATGTTCCGTTTCTGGTCCATGATAATGTTCTGTCTCTGGTCCACGGTAATGTTCGATCTCTGGTCCACGATAATGTTCGGTTTCACGGTAATGTTCCGTCTCTGGTCCACGATAATGTTCTGTTTCTGTTTCACGGTAATGTTCCGTTTCTGGTCCACGATAATTTTGTGTTTCTGTTTCACGGTAATGTTCCGTTTCTGGTCCACGATAATGTTCTGTTTCTGTTTCATGGTAATGTTCCGTCTCTGGTCCACGATAATGTTGTGTTTCTGTTTCACGGTAATGTTCCGTTTCTGGTCCACGATAATGTTCTTTTTCTGTTTCACGGTAATGTTCCGTTTCTGGTCCACGATAATGTTCTGTTTCTGTTTCACAGTAATGTTCCGTTTCTGGTCCATGATAATGTTCTGTTTCACGGTAATGTTCCGTTTCTGGTCCACGATAATTTTGTGTTTCTGTTTCACGGTAATGTTCCGTTTCTGGTCCACGATAATGTTCTGTTTCTGTTTCACGGTAATGTTCCGTTTCTGGTCCACGATAATTTTGTGTTTGTGTTTCACGGTAATGTTCCGTTTCTGGTCCACGATAATGTTCTGTTTCTGTTTCATGGTAATGTTCCGTCTCTGGTCCACGATAATGTTGTGTTTCTGTTTCACGGTAATGTTCCGTTTCTGGTCCATGATAATTTTCTGTTTCACGGTAATGTTCTGTCTCTGGTCCACGCTAGTGTTCTGTTTCTGTTTCACGGTAATGTTCCGTTTCTGGTCCACGATAATTTTGTGTTTCTGTTTCACGGTAATGTTCCGTTTCTGGTCCACGATAATGTTCTGTTTCTGTTTCACGGTAATGTTCCGTTTCTGGTCCATGATAATTTTCTGTTTCACGGTAATGTTCTGTCTCTGGTCCACGCTAATGTTCTGTTTCTGTTTCAAGGTAATGTTCCGTTTCTGGTCCACGATAATTTTGTGTTTCTGTTTCACGGTAATGTTCCGTTTCTGGTACACGATAATGTTCCGTCTCTGGTTCACGGTAATGTTCTGTCTCTGGTCCACGATAATCTTCTGTTTCTGTTTCACGGTAATGTTCCGTATCTGGTCCATGATAATTTTCTGTTTCACGGTAATGTTCTGTCTCTGGTCCACGCTAATGTTCTGTTTCTGTTTCACGGTAATGTTCCGTTTCTGGTCCAAATTAATTTTGTGTTTCTGTTTCACGGTAATGTTCCGTTTCTGGTCCACGATAATGTTCTGTTTCTGTTTCACGGTAATGTTCCGTTTCTGGTCCACGATAATGTTGTGTTTCGGTTTCACGGTAATGTTCCGTTTCTGGTCCACGATAATGTTCTTTTTCGGTTTCACGGTAATGTTCCGTCTCTGGTCCACGGTAATGTTCCGTCTCTGGTCCACGATAATGTTCTGTTTCTGTTTCACGGTAATGTTCCGTATCTGGTCCATGATAATTTTCTGTTTCACGGTAATGTTCTGTCTCTGGTCCACGCTAATGTTCTGTTTCTGTTTCACGGTAATGTTCCGTTTCTGGTCCACGATAATTTTGTGTTTCTGTTTCACGGTAATGTTCCGTTTCTGGTCCACGATAATGTTCTGTTTCTGTTTCACGGTAATGTTCCGTTTCTGGTCCATGATAATTTTCTCTTTCACGGTAATGTTCTGTCTCTGGTCCACGCTAATGTTCTGTTTCTGTTTCACGGTAATGTTCCGTTTCTGGTCCACGATAATTTTGTGTTTCTGTTTCACGGTAATGTTCCGTTTCTTGTCCACGATAATGTTCCGTCTCTGATCCACGGTAATGTTCCGTCTCTGGTCCACGATAATGTTCTGTTTCTTTTTCACGGTAATGTTCAGTATCTGGTCCATGATAATTTTCTGTTTCACGGTAATGTTCTGTCTCTGGTCCACGCTAATGTTCTGTTTCTGTTTCACGGTAATGTTCCGTTTCTGGTCCAAATTAATTTTGTGTTTCTGTTTCACGGTAATGTTCCGTTTCTGGTCCACTATAATGTTCTGTTTCTGTTTCACGGTAATGTTCCGTTTCTGGTCCACGATAATGTTCTGTTTCTGTTTCATGGTAATGTTCCGTCTCTGGTCCACGATAATGTTGTGTTTCTGTTTCACGGTAATGTTCCGTTTCTGGTCCATGATAATTTTGTGTTTCACGGTAATGTTCTGTCTCTGGTCCACGCTAATGTTCTGTTTCTGTTTCACGGTAATGTTCCGTTTCTGGTCCACGATAATTTTGTGTTTCTGTTTCACGGTAATGTTCCGTTTCTGGTACACGATAATGTTCCGTCTCTGGTCCACGGTAATGTTCTGTCTCTGGTCCACGATAATCTTCTGTTTCTGTATCACGGTAATGTTCCGTATCTGGTCCATGATAATTTTCTGTTTCACGGTAATGTTCTGTCTCTGGTCCACGCTAATGTTCTGTTTCTGTTTCACGGTAATGTTCCGTTTCTGGTCCAAATTAATTTTGTGTTTCTGTTTCACGGTAATGTTCCGTTTCTGGTCCACGATAATGTTCTGTTTCTGTTTCACGGTAATGTTCCGTTTCTGGTCCACGATAATGTTCTTTTTCGGTTTCACGGTAATGTTCCGTCTCTGGTCCACGGTAATGTTCCGTCTCTGGTCCACGATAATGTTCTGTTTCTGTTTCACGGTAATGTTCCGTTTCTGGTTCACGATAATTTTGTGTTTCTGTTTCATGGTAATGTTCCGTTTCTGGTCCACGATAATGTTCTTTTTCTGTTTCACGGTAATGTTCCATTTCTGGTCCACGATAATGTTCTGTTTCTGTTTCACAGTAATGTTCCGTTTCTGGTCCATGATAATGTTCTGTGTCACGGTAATGTTCCGTTTCTGGTCCACGATAATTTTGTGTTTCTGTTTCACGGTAATAGTCCGTTTCTGGTCCACGATAATGTTCTGTTTCTGTTTCACGGTAATGTTCCGTTTCTGGTCCACGATAATTTTGTGTTTCTGTTTCACGGTAATGTTCCGTTTCTGGTCCACGATAATGTTCTGTTTCTGTTTCATGGTAATGTTCCGTCTCTGGTCCACGATAATGTTGTGTTTCTGTTTCACGGTAATGTTCCGTTTCTGGTCCATGATAATTTTCTGTTTCACGGTAATGTTCTGTCTCTGGTCCACGCTAATGTTCTGTTTCTGTTTCACGGTAATGTTCCGTTTCTGGTCCACGATAATTTTGTGTTTGTGTTTCACGGTAATGTTCCGTTTCTGGTCCACGATAATGTTCTGTTTCTGTTTCATGGTAATGTTCCGTCTCTGGTCCACGATAATGTTGTGTTTCTGTTTCACGGTAATGTTCCGTTTCTGGTCCACGATAATTTTGTGTTTCTGTTTCACGGTAATGTTCCGTTTCTTGTCCACGATAATGTTCCGTCTCTGATCCACGGTAATGTTCCGTCTCTGGTCCACGATAATGTTCTGTTTCTGTTTCACGGTAATGTTCCGTATCTGGTCCATGATAATTTTCTGTTTCACGGTAATGTTCTGTCTCTGGTCCACGCTAATGTTCTGTTTCTGTTTCACGGTAATGTTCCGTTTCTGGTCCAAATTAATTTTGTGTTTCTGTTTCACGGTAATGTTCCGTTTCTGGTCCACGATAATGTTCTGTTTCTGTTTCACGGTAATGTTCCGTTTCTGGTCCACGATAATGTTCTGTTTCTGTTTCATGGTAATGTTCCGTCTCTGGTCCACGATAATGTTGTGTTTCTGTTTCACGGTAATGTTCCGTTTCTGGTCCATGATAATTTTCTGTTTCACGGTAATGTTCTGTCTCTGGTCCACGCTAATGTTCTGTTTCTGTTTCACGGTAATGTTCCGTTTCTGGTCCACGATAATTTTGTGTTTCTGTTTCACGGTAATGTTCCGTTTCTGGTCCACAAAATGTTGTGTTTCAGTTTCACGGTAATGTTCCGTTTCTGGTCCATGATAATGTTCTGTTTCACGGTAATGTTCTGTCTCTGGTCCACGCTAATGTTCTGTTTCTGTTTCACGGTAATGTTCCGTTTCTGGTCCACGATAATTTTGTGTTTCTGTTTCACGGTAATGTTCCGTTTCTGGTACACGATAATGTTCCGTCTCTGGTCCACGGTAATGTTCTGTCTCTGGTCCACGATAATCTTCTGTTTCTGTATCACGGTAATGTTCCGTATCTGGTCCATGATAATTTTCTGTTTCACGGTAATGTTCTGTCTCTGGTCCACGCTAATGTTCTGTTTCTGTTTCACGGTAATGTTCCGTTTCTGGTCCAAATTAATTTTGTGTTTCTGTTTCACGGTAATGTTCCGTTTCTGGTCCACGATAATGTTCTGTTTCTGTTTCACGGTAATGTTCCGTTTCTGGTCCATGATAATGTTGTGTTTCGGTTTCACGGTAATGTTCCGTTTCTGGTCCACGATAATGTTCTTTTTCGGTTTCACGGTAATGTTCCGTCTCTGGTCCACGGTAATGTTCCGTCTCTGGTCCACGATAATGTTCTGTTTCTGTTTCACGGTAATGTTCCGTATCTGGTCCATGATAATTTTCTGTTTCACGGTAATGTTCTGTTTCACGGTAATGTTCTGTCTCTGGTCAACGCTAATGTTCTGTTTCTGTTTCACTGTAATGTTCCGTTTCTGGTCCACGGTAATGTTCGATCTCTGGTCCACGATAATGTTCGGTTTCACGGTAATGTTCCGTCTCTGGTCCACGATAATGTTCTGTTTCTGTTTCACGGTAATGTTCCGTTTCTGGTCCACGATAATTTTGTGTTTCTGTTTCACGGTAATGTTCCGTTTCTGGTCCACGATAATGTTCTGTTTCTGTTTCATGGTAATGTTCCGTCTCTGGTCCACGATAATGTTGTGTTTCTGTTTCACGGTAATGTTCAGTATCTGGTCCATGATAATTTTCTGTTTCACGGTAATGTTCTGTCTCTGGTCCACGCTAATGTTCTGTTTCTGTTTCACGGTAATGTTCCGTTTCTGGTCCAAATTAATTTTGTGTTTCTGTTTCACGGTAATGTTCCGTTTCTGGTCCACTATAATGTTCTGTTTCTGTTTCACGGTAATGTTCCGTTTCTGGTCCACGATAATGTTCTGTTTCTGTTTCATGGTAATGTTCCGTCTCTGGTCCACGATAATGTTGTGTTTCTGTTTCACGGTAATGTTCCGTTTCTGGTCCATGATAATTTTCTGTTTCACGGTAATGTTCTGTCTCTGGTCCACGCTAATGTTCTGTTTCTGTTTCACGGTAATGTTCCGTTTCTGGTCCACGATAATTTTGTGTTTCTGTTTCACGGTAATGTTCCGTTTCTGGTCCACAAAATGTTGTGTTTCAGTTTCACGGTAATGTTCCGTTTCTGGTCCATGATAATGTTCTGTTTCACGGTAATGTTCTGTCTCTGGTCCACGCTAATGTTCTGTTTCTGTTTCACGGTAATGTTCCGTTTCTGGTCCACGATAATTTTGTGTTTCTGTTTCACGGTAATGTTCCGTTTCTGGTCCACGATAATGTTCCGTCTCTGGTCCACGGTAATGTTCTGTCTCTGGTCCACGATAATCTTCTGTTTCTGTATCACGGTAATGTTCCGTATCTGGTCCATGATAATTTTCTGTTTCACGGTAATGTTCTGTCTCTGGTCCACGCTAATGTTCTGTTTCTGTTTCACGGTAATGTTCCGTTTCTGGTCCAAATTAATTTTGTGTTTCTGTTTCACGGTAATGTTCCGTTTCTGGTCCACGATAATGTTCTGTTTCTGTTTCACGGTAATGTTCCGTTTCTGGTCCACGATAATGTTGTGTTTCGGTTTCACGGTAATGTTCCGTTTCTGGTCCACGATAATGTTCTTTTTCGGTTTCACGGTAATGTTCCGTCTCTGGTCCACGGTAATGTTCCGTCTCTGGTCCACGATAATGTTCTGTTTCTGTTTCACGGTAATGTTCCGTATCTGGTCCATGATAATTTTCTGTTTCACGGTAATGTTCTGTTTCACGGTAATGTTCTGTCTCTGGTCAACGCTAATGTTCTGTTTCTGTTTCACTGTAATGTTCCGTTTCTGGTCCATGATAATGTTCTGTCTCTGGTCCACGGTAATGTTCGATCTCTGGTCCACGATAATGTTCGGTTTCACGGTAATGTTCCGTCTCTGGTCCACGATAATGTTCTGTTTCTGTTTCACGGTAATGTTCCGTTTCTGGTCCACGATAATTTTGTGTTTCTGTTTCACGGTAATGTTCCGTTTCTGGTCCACGATAATGTTCTGTTTCTGTTTCATGGTAATGTTCCGTCTCTGGTCCACGATAATGTTGTGTTTCTGTTTCACGGTAATGTTCCGTTTCTGGTCCATGATAATTTTCTGTTTCACGGTAATGTTCTGTCTCTGGTCCACGCTAATGTTCTGTTTCTGTTTCACGGTAATGTTCCGTTTCTGGTCCACGATAATTTTGTGTTTCTGTTTCACGGTAATTTTCCGTTTCTGGTCCACGATAATGTTCTGTTTCTGTTTCACGGTAATGTTCCGTTTCTGGTCCACGATAATGTTGTGTTTCGGTTTCACGGTAATGTTCCGTTTCTGGTCCACGATAATGTTCTTTTTCGGTTTCACGGTAATGTTCCGTCTCTGGTCCACGTTAATGTTCCGTCTCTGGTCCACGATAATGTTCTGTTTCACGGTAATGTTCTGTCTCTGGTCCACGCTAATGTTCTGTTTCTGTTTCACGGTAATGTTCCGTTTCTGGTCCACGATAATTTTGTGTTTCTGTTTCACGGTAATGTTCCGTTTCTGGTACACGATAATGTTCCGTCTCTGGTCCACGGTAATGTTCTGTCTCTGGTCCACGATAATCTTCTGTTTCTGTATCACGGTAATGTTCCGTATCTGGTCCATGATAATTTTCTGTTTCACGGTAATGTTCTGTCTCTGGTCCACGCTAATGTTCTGTTTCTGTTTCACGGTAATGTTCCGTTTCTGGTCCAAATTAATTTTGTGTTTCTGTTTCACGGTAATGTTCCGTTTCTGGTCCACGATAATGTTCTGTTTCTGTTTCACGGTAATGTTCCGTTTCTGGTCCACGATAATGTTGTGTTTCGGTTTCACGGTAATGTTCCGTTTCTGGTCCACGATAATGTTCTTTTTCGGTTTCACGGTAATGTTCCGTCTCTGGTCCACGGTAATGTTCCGTCTCTGGTCCACGATAATGTTCTGTTTCTGTTTCACGGTAATGTTCCGTATCTGGTCCATGATAATTTTCTGTTTCACGGTAATGTTCTGTTTCACGGTAATGTTCTGTCTCTGGTCAACGCTAATGTTCTGTTTCTGTTTCACTGTAATGTTCCGTTTCTGGTCCATGATAATGTTCTGTCTCTGGTCCACGGTAATGTTCGATCTCTGGTCCACGATAATGTTCGGTTTCACGGTAATGTTCCGTCTCTGGTCCACGATAATGTTCTGTTTCTGTTTCACGGTAATGTTCCGTTTCTGGTCCACGATAATTTTGTGTTTCTGTTTCACGGTAATGTTCCGTTTCTGGTCCACGATAATGTTCTGTTTCTGTTTCATGGTAATGTTCCGTCTCTGGTCCACGATAATGTTGTGTTTCTGTTTCACGGTAATGTTCCGTTTCTGGTCCATGATAATTTTCTGTTTCACGGTAATGTTCTGTCTCTGGTCCACGCTAATGTTCTGTTTCTGTTTCACGGTAATGTTCCGTTTCTGGTCCACGATAATTTTGTGTTTCTGTTTCACGGTAATTTTCCGTTTCTGGTCCACGATAATGTTCTGTTTCTGTTTCACGGTAATGTTCCGTTTCTGGTCCACGATAATGTTGTGTTTCGGTTTCACGGTAATGTTCCGTTTCTGGTCCACGATAATGTTCTTTTTCGGTTTCACGGTAATGTTCCGTCTCTGGTCCACGGTAATGTTCCGTCTCTGGTCCACGATAATGTTCTGTTTCTGTTTCACGGTAATGTTCCGTTTCTGGTTCACGATAATTTTGTGTTTCTGTTTCACGGTAATGTTCCGTTTCTGGTTCACGATAATTTTGTGTTTCTGTTTCATGGTAATGTTCCGTTTCTGGTCCACGATAATGTTCTTTTTCTGTTTCACGGTAATGTTCCGTTTCTGGTCCACGATAATGTTCTGTTTCTGTTTCACAGTAATGTTCCGTTTCTGGTCCATGATAATGTTCTGTTTCACGGTAATGTTCCGTTTCTGGTCCACGATAATTTTGTGTTTCTGTTTCACGGTAATGTTCCGTTTCTGGTCCACGATAATGTTCTGTTTCTGTTTCACGGTAATGTTCCGTTTCTGGTCCACGATAATTTTGTGTTTTTGTTTCACGGTAATGTTCCGTTTCTGGTCCACGATAATGTTCTGTTTCTGTTTCATGGTAATGTTCCGTCTCTGGTCCACGATAATGTTGTGTTTCTGTTTCACGGTAATGTTCCGTTTCTGGTCCATGATAATTTTCTGTTTCACGGTAATGTTCTGTCTCTGGTCCACGCTAGTGTTCTGTTTCTGTTTCACGGTAATGTTCCGTTTCTGGTCCACGATAATTTTGTGTTTCTGTTTCACGGTAATGTTCCGTTTCTGGTCCACGATAATGTTCTGTTTCTGTTTCACGGTAATGTTCCGTTTCTGGTCCATGATAATTTTCTGTTTCACGGTAATGTTCTGTCTCTGGTCCACGCTAATGTTCTGTTTCTGTTTCAAGGTAATGTTCCGTTTCTGGTCCACGATAATTTTGTGTTTCTGTTTCACGGTAATGTTCCGTTTCTGGTACACGATAATGTTCCGTCTCTGGTTCACGGTAATGTTCTGTCTCTGGTCCACGATAATCTTCTGTTTCTGTTTCACGGTAATGTTCCGTATCTGGTCCATGATAATTTTCTGTTTCACGGTAATGTTCTGTCTCTGGTCCACGCTAATGTTCTGTTTCTGTTTCACGGTAATGTTCCGTTTCTGGTCCAAATTAATTTTGTGTTTCTGTTTCACGGTAATGTTCCGTTTCTGGTCCACGATAATGTTCTGTTTCTGTTTCACGGTAATGTTCCGTTTCTGGTCCACGATAATGTTGTGTTTCGGTTTCACGGTAATGTTCCGTTTCTGGTCCACGATAATGTTCTTTTTCGGTTTCACGGTAATGTTCCGTCTCTGGTCCACGGTAATGTTCCGTCTCTGGTCCACGATAATGTTCTGTTTCTGTTTCACGGTAATGTTCCGTATCTGGTCCATGATAATTTTCTGTTTCACGGTAATGTTCTGTCTCTGGTCCACGCTAATGTTCTGTTTCTGTTTCACGGTAATGTTCCGTTTCTGGTCCACGATAATTTTGTGTTTCTGTTTCACGGTAATGTTCCGTTTCTGGTCCACGATAATGTTCTGTTTCTGTTTCACGGTAATGTTCCGTTTCTGGTCCATGATAATTTTCTCTTTCACGGTAATGTTCTGTCTCTGGTCCACGCTAATGTTCTGTTTCTGTTTCACGGTAATGTTCCGTTTCTGGTCCACGATAATTTTGTGTTTCTGTTTCACGGTAATGTTCCGTTTCTTGTCCACGATAATGTTCCGTCTCTGATCCACGGTAATGTTCCGTCTCTGGTCCACGATAATGTTCTGTTTCTTTTTCACGGTAATGTTCAGTATCTGGTCCATGATAATTTTCTGTTTCACGGTAATGTTCTGTCTCTGGTCCACGCTAATGTTCTGTTTCTGTTTCACGGTAATGTTCCGTTTCTGGTCCAAATTAATTTTGTGTTTCTGTTTCACGGTAATGTTCCGTTTCTGGTCCACTATAATGTTCTGTTTCTGTTTCATGGTAATGTTCCGTTTCTGGTCCACGATAATGTTCTGTTTCTGTTTCATGGTAATGTTCCGTCTCTGGTCCACGATAATGTTGTGTTTCTGTTTCACGGTAATGTTCCGTTTCTGGTCCATGATAATTTTCTGTTTCACGGTAATGTTCTGTCTCTGGTCCACGCTAATGTTCTGTTTCTGTTTCACGGTAATGTTCCGTTTCTGGTCCACGATAATTTTGTGTTTCTGTTTCACGGTAATGTTCCGTTTCTGGTCCACAAAATGTTGTGTTTCAGTTTCACGGTAATGTTCCGTTTCTGGTCCATGATAATGTTCTGTTTCACGGTAATGTTCTGTCTCTGGTCCACGCTAATGTTCTGTTTCTGTTTCACGGTAATGTTCCGTTTCTGGTCCACGATAATTTTGTGTTTCTGTTTCACGGTAATGTTCCGTTTCTGGTACACGATAATGTTCCGTCTCTGGTCCACGGTAATGTTCTGTCTCTGGTCCACGATAATCTTCTGTTTCTGTATCACGGTAATGTTCCGTATCTGGTCCATGATAATTTTCTGTTTCACGGTAATGTTCTGTCTCTGGTCCACGCTAATGTTCTGTTTCTGTTTCACGGTAATGTTCCGTTTCTGGTCCAAATTAATTTTGTGTTTCTGTTTCACGGTAATGTTCCGTTTCTGGTCCACGATAATGTTCTGTTTCTGTTTCACGGTAATGTTCCGTTTCTGGTCCACGATAATGTTCTTTTTCGGTTTCACGGTAATGTTCCGTCTCTGGTCCACGGTAATGTTCCGTCTCTGGTCCACGATAATGTTCTGTTTCTGTTTCACGGTAATGTTCCGTTTCTGGTTCACGATAATTTTGTGTTTCTGTTTCATGGTAATGTTCCGTTTCTGGTCCACGATAATGTTCTTTTTCTGTTTCACGGTAATGTTCCATTTCTGGTCCACGATAATGTTCTGTTTCTGTTTCACAGTAATGTTCCGTTTCTGGTCCATGATAATGTTCTGTGTCACGGTAATGTTCCGTTTCTGGTCCACGATAATTTTGTGTTTCTGTTTCACGGTAATGTTCCGTTTCTGGTCCACGATAATGTTCTGTTTCTGTTTCATGGTAATGTTCCGTCTCTGGTCCACGATAATGTTGTGTTTCTGTTTCACGGTAATGTTCCGTTTCTGGTCCATGATAATTTTCTGTTTCACGGTAATGTTCTGTCTCTGGTTCACGCTAATGTTCTGTTTCTGTTTCACGGTAATGTTCCGTTTCTGGTCCACGATAATTTTGTGTTTGTGTTTCACGGTAATGTTCCGTTTCTGGTCCACGATAATGTTCTGTTTCTGTTTCATGGTAATGTTCCGTCTCTGGTCCACGATAATGTTGTGTTTCTGTTTCACGGTAATGTTCCGTTTCTGGTCCATGATAATTTTCTGTTTCACGGTAATGTTCTGTCTCTGGTCCACGCTAGTGTTCTGTTTCTGTTTCACGGTAATGTTCCGTTTCTGGTCCACGATAATTTTGTGTTTCTGTTTCACGGTAATGTTCCGTTTCTGGTCCACGATACTGTTCTGTTTCTGTTTCACGGTAATGTTCCGTTTCTGGTCCACGATAATTTTGTGTTTGTGTTTCACGGTAATGTTCTGTTTCTGTTTCATGGTAATGTTCCGTCTCTGGTCCACGATAATGTTGTGTTTCTGTTTCACGGTAATGTTCCGTTTCTGGTCCATGATAATTTTCTGTTTCACGGTAATGTTCTGTCTCTGGTCCACGCTAGTGTTCTGTTTCTGTTTCACGGTAATGTTCCGTTTCTGGTCCACGATAATTTTGTGTTTCTGTTTCACGGTAATGTTCCGTTTCTGGTCCACGATAATGTTCTGTTTCTGTTTCACGGTAATGTTCCGTTTCTGGTCCATGATAATTTTCTGTTTCACGGTAATGTTCTGTCTCTGGTCCACGCTAATGTTCTGTTTCTGTTTCAAGGTAATGTTCCGTTTCTGGTCCACGATAATTTTGTGTTTCTGTTTCACGGTAATGTTCCGTTTCTGGTACACGATAATGTTCCGTCTCTGGTTCACGGTAATGTTCTGTCTCTGGTCCACGATAATCTTCTGTTTCTGTTTCACGGTAATGTTCCGTATCTGGTCCATGATAATTTTCTGTTTCACGGTAATGTTCTGTCTCTGGTCCACGCTAATGTTCTGTTTCTGTTTCACGGTAATGTTCCGTTTCTGGTCCAAATTAATTTTGTGTTTCTGTTTCACGGTAATGTTCCGTTTCTGGTCCACGATAATGTTCTGTTTCTTTTTCACGGTAATGTTCCGTTTCTGGTCCACGATAATGTTGTGTTTCGGTTTCACGGTAATGTTCCGTTTCTGGTCCACGATAATGTTCTTTTTCGGTTTCACGGTAATGTTCCGTCTCTGGTCCACGGTAATGTTCCGTCTCTGGTCCACGATAATGTTCTGTTTCTGTTTCACGGTAATGTTCCGTATCTGGTCCATGATAATTTTCTGTTTCACGGTAATGTTCTGTCTCTGGTCCACGCTAATGTTCTGTTTCTGTTTCACGGTAATGTTCCGTTTCTGGTCCACGATAATTTTGTGTTTCTGTTTCACGGTAATGTTCCGTTTCTGGTCCACGATAATGTTCTGTTTCTGTTTCACGGTAATGTTCCGTTTCTGGTCCATGATAATTTTCTCTTTCACGGTAATGTTCTGTCTCTGGACCACGCTAATGTTCTGTTTCTGTTTCACGGTAATGTTCCGTTTCTGGTCCACGATAATTTTGTGTTTCTGTTTCACGGTAATGTTCCGTTTCTTGTCCACGATAATGTTCCGTCTCTGATCCACGGTAATGTTCCGTCTCTGGTCCACGATAATGTTCTGTTTCTGTTTCACGGTAATGTTCCGTATCTGGTCCATGATAATTTTCTGTTTCACGGTAATGTTCTGTCTCTGGTCCACGCTAATGTTCTGTTTCTGTTTCACGGTAATGTTCCGTTTCTGGTCCAAATTAATTTTGTGTTTCTGTTTCACGGTAATGTTCCGTTTCTGGTCCACGATAATGTTCTGTTTCTGTTTAACGGTAATGTTCCGTTTCTGGTCCACGATAATGTTCTGTTTCTGTTTCATGGTAATGTTCCGTCTCTGGTCCACGATAATGTTGTGTTTCTGTTTCACGGTAATGTTCCGTTTCTGGTCCATGATAATTTTCTGTTTCACGGTAATGTTCTGTCTCTGGTCCACGCTAATGTTCTGTTTCTGTTTCACGGTAATGTTCCGTTTCTGGTCCACGATAATTTTGTGTTTCTGTTTCACGGTAATGTTCCGTTTCTGGTCCACAAAATGTTGTGTTTCAGTTTCACGGTAATGTTCCGTTTCTGGTCCATGATAATGTTCTGTTTCACGGTAATGTTCTGTCTCTGGTCCACGCTAATGTTCTGTTTCTGTTTCACGGTAATGTTCCGTTTCTGGTCCACGATAATTTTGTGTTTCTGTTTCACGGTAATGTTCCGTTTCTGGTACACGATAATGTTCCGTCTCTGGTCCACGGTAATGTTCTGTCTCTGGTCCACGATAATCTTCTGTTTCTGTATCACGGTAATGTTCCGTATCTGGTCCATGATAATTTTCTGTTTCACGGTAATGTTCTGTCTCTGGTCCACGCTAATGTTCTGTTTCTGTTTCACGGTAATGTTCCGTTTCTGGTCCAAATTAATTTTGTGTTTCTGTTTCACGGTAATGTTCCGTTTCTGGTCCACGATAATGTTCTGTTTCTGTTTCACGGTAATGTTCCGTTTCTGGTCCACGATAATGTTGTGTTTCGGTTTCACGGTAATGTTCCGTTTCTGGTCCACGATAATGTTCTTTTTCGGTTTCACGGTAATGTTCCGTCTCTGGTCCACGGTAATGTTCCGTCTCTGGTCCACGATAATGTTCTGTTTCTGTTTCACGGTAATGTTCCGTTTCTGGTCCACGATAATTTTGTGTTTCTGTTTCACGGTAATGTTCCGTTTCTGGTACACGATAATGTTCCGTCTCTGGTCCACGGTAATGTTCTGTCTCTGGTCCACGATAATCTTCTGTTTCTGTATCACGGTAATGTTCCGTATCTGGTCCATGATAATTTTCTGTTTCACGGTAATGTTCTGTCTCTGGTCCACGCTAATGTTCTGTTTCTGTTTCACGGTAATGTTCCGTTTCTGGTCCAAATTAATTTTGTGTTTCTGTTTCACGGTAATGTTCCGTTTCTGGTCCACGATAATGTTCTGTTTCTGTTTCACGGTAATGTTCCGTTTCTGGTCCACGATAATGTTGTGTTTCGGTTTCACGGTAATGTTCCGTTTCTGGTCCACGATAATGTTCTTTTTCGGTTTCACGGTAATGTTCCGTCTCTGGTCCACGGTAATGTTCCGTCTCTGGTCCACGATAATGTTCTGTTTCTGTTTCACGGTAATGTTCCGTATCTGGTCCATGATAATTTTCTGTTTCACGGTAATGTTCTGTTTCACGGTAATGTTCTGTCTCTGGTCAACGCTAATGTTCTGTTTCTGTTTCACTGTAATGTTCCGTTTCTGGTCCATGATAATGTTCTGTCTCTGGTCCACGGTAATGTTCGATCTCTGGTCCACGATAATGTTCGGTTTCACGGTAATGTTCCGTCTCTGGTCCACGATAATGTTCTGTTTCTGTTTCACGGTAATGTTCCGTTTCTGGTCCACGATAATTTTGTGTTTCTGTTTCACGGTAATGTTCCGTTTCTGGTCCACGATAATGTTCTGTTTCTGTTTCATGGTAATGTTCCGTCTCTGGTCCACGATAATGTTGTGTTTCTGTTTCACGGTAATGTTCAGTATCTGGTCCATGATAATTTTCTGTTTCACGGTAATGTTCTGTCTCTGGTCCACGCTAATGTTCTGTTTCTGTTTCACGGTAATGTTCCGTTTCTGGTCCAAATTAATTTTGTGTTTCTGTTTTACGGTAATGTTCCGTTTCTGGTCCACTATAATGTTCTGTTTCTGTTTCACGGTAATGTTCCGTTTCTGGTCCACGATAATGTTCTGTTTCTGTTTCATGGTAATGTTCCGTCTCTGGTCCACGATAATGTTGTGTTTCTGTTTCACGGTAATGTTCCGTTTCTGGTCCATGATAATTTTCTGTTTCACGGTAATGTTCTGTCTCTGGTCCACGCTAATGTTCTGTTTCTGTTTCACGGTAATGTTCCGTTTCTGGTCCACGATAATTTTGTGTTTCTGTTTCACGGTAATGTTCCGTTTCTGGTCCACAAAATGTTGTGTTTCAGTTTCACGGTAATGTTCCGTTTCTGGTCCATGATAATGTTCTGTTTCACGGTAATGTTCTGTCTCTGGTCCACGCTAATGTTCTGTTTCTGTTTCACGGTAATGTTCCGTTTCTGGTCCACGATAATTTTGTGTTTCTGTTTCACGGTAATGTTCCGTTTCTGGTACACGATAATGTTCCGTCTCTGGTCCACGGTAATGTTCTGTCTCTGGTCCACGATAATCTTCTGTTTCTGTATCACGGTAATGTTCCGTATCTGGTCCATGATAATTTTCTGTTTCACGGTAATGTTCTGTCTCTGGTCCACGCTAATGTTCTGTTTCTGTTTCACGGTAATGTTCCGTTTCTGGTCCAAATTAATTTTGTGTTTCTGTTTCACGGTAATGTTCCGTTTCTGGTCCACGATAATGTTCTGTTTCTGTTTCACGGTAATGTTCCGTTTCTGGTCCACGATAATGTTCTTTTTCGGTTTCACGGTAATGTTCCGTCTCTGGTCCACGGTAATGTTCCGTCTCTGGTCCACGATAATGTTCTGTTTCTGTTTCACGGTAATGTTCCGTTTCTGGTTCACGATAATTTTGTGTTTCTGTTTCACGGTAATGTTCCGTTTCTGGTCCACGATAATGTTCTTTTTCTGTTTCACGGTAATGTTCCATTTCTGGTCCACGATAATGTTCTGTTTCTGTTTCACAGTAATGTTCCGTTTCTGGTCCATGATAATGTTCTGTGTCACGGTAATGTTCCGTTTCTGGTCCACGATAATTTTGTGTTTCTGTTTCACGGTAATAGTCCGTTTCTGGTCCACGATAATGTTCTGTTTCTGTTTCACGGTAATGTTCCGTTTCTGGTCCACGATAATTTTGTGTTTCTGTTTCACGGTAATGTTCCGTTTCTGGTCCACGCTAGTGTTCTGTTTCTGTTTCACGGTAATGTTCCGTTTCTGGTCCACGATAATGTTGTGTTTCTGTTTCACGGTAATGTTCCGTTTCTGGTCCATGATAATTTTCTGTTTCACGGTAATGTTCTGTCTCTGGTCCACGCTAGTGTTCTGTTTCTGTTTCACGGTAATGTTCCGTTTCTGGTCCACGATAATGTTGTGTTTCTGTTTCACGGTAATGTTCCGTTTCTGGTCCATGATAATTTTCTGTTTCACGGTAATGTTCTGTCTCTGGTCCACGCTAGTGTTCTGTTTCTGTTTCACGGTAATGTTCCGTTTCTGGTCCACGATAATTTTGTGTTTCTGTTTCACGGTAATGTTCCGTTTCTGGTCCACGATAATGTTCTGTTTCTGTTTCACGGTAATGTTCCGTTTCTGGTCCATGATAATTTTCTGTTTCACGGTAATTATCTGTCTCTGGTCCACGCTAATGTTCTGTTTCTGTTTCAAGGTAATGTTCCGTTTCTGGTCCACGATAATTTTGTGTTTCTGTTTCACGGTAATGTTCCGTTTCTGGTACACGATAATGTTCCGTCTCTGGTTCACGGTAATGTTCTGTCTCTGGTCCACGATAATCTTCTGTTTCTGTTTCACGGTAATGTTCCGTATCTGGTCCATGATAATTTTCTGTTTCACGGTAATGTTCTGTCTCTGGTCCACGCTAATGTTCTGTTTCTGTTTCACGGTAATGTTCCGTTTCTGGTCCAAATTAATTTTGTGTTTCTGTTTCACGGTAATGTTCCGTTTCTGGTCCACGATAATGTTCTGTTTCTTTTTCACGGTAATGTTCCGTTTCTGGTCCACGATAATGTTGTGTTTCGGTTTCACGGTAATGTTCCGTTTCTGGTCCACGATAATGTTCTTTTTCGGTTTCACGGTAATGTTCCGTCTCTGGTCCACGGTAATGTTCCGTCTCTGGTCCACGATAATGTTCTGTTTCTGTTTCACGGTAATGTTCCGTATCTGGTCCATGATAATTTTCTGTTTCACGGTAATGTTCTGTCTCTGGTCCACGCTAATGTTCTGTTTCTGTTTCACGGTAATGTTCCGTTTCTGGTCCACGATAATTTTGTGTTTCTGTTTCACGGTAATGTTCCGTTTCTGGTCCACGATAATGTTCTGTTTCTGTTTCACGGTAATGTTCCGTTTCTGGTCCATGATAATTTTCTCTTTCACGGTAATGTTCTGTCTCTGGACCACGCTAATGTTCTGTTTCTGTTTCACGGTAATGTTCCGTTTCTGGTCCACGATAATTTTGTGTTTCTGTTTCACGGTAATGTTCCGTTTCTTGTCCACGATAATGTTCCGTCTCTGATCCACGGTAATGTTCCGTCTCTGGTCCACGATAATGTTCTGTTTCTGTTTCACGGTAATGTTCCGTATCTGGTCCATGATAATTTTCTGTTTCACGGTAATGTTCTGTCTCTGGTCCACGCTAATGTTCTGTTTCTGTTTCACGGTAATGTTCCGTTTCTGGTCCACGATAATGTTCTGTTTCTGTTTCACGGTAATGTTCCGTTTCTGGTCCACGATAATGTTCTGTTTCTGTTTCATGGTAATGTTCCGTCTCTGGTCCACGATAATGTTGTGTTTCTGTTTCACGGTAATGTTCCGTTTCTGGTCCATGATAATTTTCTGTTTCACGGTAATGTTCTGTCTCTGGTCCACGCTAATGTTCTGTTTCTGTTTCACGGTAATGTTCCGTTTCTGGTCCACGATAATTTTGTGTTTCTGTTTCACGGTAATGTTCCGTTTCTGGTCCACAAAATGTTGTGTTTCAGTTTCACGGTAATGTTCCGTTTCTGGTCCATGATAATGTTCTGTTTCACGGTAATGTTCTGTCTCTGGTCCACGCTAATGTTCTGTTTCTGTTTCACGGTAATGTTCCGTTTCTGGTCCACGATAATTTTGTGTGACTGTTTCACGGTAATGTTCCGTTTCTGGTACACGATAATGTTCCGTCTCTGGTCCACGGTAATGTTCTGTCTCTGGTCCACGATAATCTTCTGTTTCTGTATCACGGTAATGTTCCGTATCTGGTCCATGATAATTTTCTGTTTCACGGTAATGTTCTGTCTCTGGTCCACGCTAATGTTCTGTTTCTGTTTCACGGTAATGTTCCGTTTCTGGTCCAAATTAATTTTGTGTTTCTGTTTCACGGTAATGTTCCGTTTCTGGTCCACGATAATGTTCTGTTTCTGTTTCACGGTAATGTTCCGTTTCTGGTCCACGATAATGTTGTGTTTCGGTTTCACGGTAATGTTCCGTTTCTGGTCCACGATAATGTTCTTTTTCGGTTTCACGGTAATGTTCCGTCTCTGGTCCACGGTAATGTTCCGTCTCTGGTCCACGATAATGTTCTGTTTCTGTTTCACGGTAATGTTCCGTCTCTGGTCCACGATAATGTTGTGTTTCTGTTTCACGGTAATGTTCCGTTTCTGGTCCATGATAATTTTCTGTTTCACGGTAATGTTCTGTCTCTGGTCCACGCTAATGTTCTGTTTCTGTTTCACGGTAATGTTCCGTTTCTGGTCCACGATAATTTTGTGTTTGTGTTTCACGGTAATGTTCCGTTTCTGGTCCACGATAATGTTCTGTTTCTGTTTCATGGTAATGTTCCGTCTCTGGTCCACGATAATGTTGTGTTTCTGTTTCACGGTAATGTTCCGTTTCTGGTCCATGATAATTTTCTGTTTCACGGTAATGTTCTGTCTCTGGTCCACGCTAGTGTTCTGTTTCTGTTTCACGGTAATGTTCCGTTTCTGGTCCACGATAATTTTGTGTTTCTGTTTCACGGTAATGTTCCGTTTCTGGTCCACGATACTGTTCTGTTTCTGTTTCACGGTAATGTTCCGTTTCTGGTCCACGATAATTTTGTGTTTGTGTTTCACGGTAATGTTCCGTTTCTGGTCCACGATAATGTTCTGTTTCTGTTTCATGGTAATGTTCCGTCTCTGGTCCACGATAATGTTGTGTTTCTGTTTCACGGTAATGTTCCGTTTCTGGTCCATGATAATTTTCTGTTTCACGGTAATGTTCTGTCTCTGGTCCACGCTAGTGTTCTGTTTCTGTTTCACGGTAATGTTCCGTTTCTGGTCCACGATAATTTTGTGTTTCTGTTTCACGGTAATGTTCCGTTTCTGGTCCACGATAATGTTCTGTTTCTGTTTCACGGTAATGTTCCGTTTCTGGTCCATGATAATTTTCTGTTTCACGGTAATGTTCTGTCTCTGGTCCACGCTAATGTTCTGTTTCTGTTTCAAGGTAATGTTCCGTTTCTGGTCCACGATAATTTTGTGTTTCTGTTTCACGGTAATGTTCCGTTTCTGGTACACGATAATGTTCCGTCTCTGGTTCACGGTAATGTTCTGTCTCTGGTCCACGATAATCTTCTGTTTCTGTTTCACGGTAATGTTCCGTATCTGGTCCATGATAATTTTCTGTTTCACGGTAATGTTCTGTCTCTGGTCCACGCTAATGTTCTGTTTCTGTTTCACGGTAATGTTCCGTTTCTGGTCCAAATTAATTTTGTGTTTCTGTTTCACGGTAATGTTCCGTTTCTGGTCCACGATAATGTTCTGTTTCTTTTTCACGGTAATGTTCCGTGTCTGGTCCACGATAATGTTGTGTTTCGGTTTCACGGTAATGTTCCGTTTCTGGTCCACGATAATGTTCTTTTTCGGTTTCACGGTAATGTTCCGTCTCTGGTCCACGGTAATGTTCCGTCTCTGGTCCACGATAATGTTCTGTTTCTGTTTCACGGTAATGTTCCGTATCTGGTCCATGATAATTTTCTGTTTCACGGTAATGTTCTGTCTCTGGTCCACGCTAATGTTCTGTTTCTGTTTCACGGTAATGTTCCGTTTCTGGTCCACGATAATTTTGTGTTTCTGTTTCACGGTAATGTTCCGTTTCTGGTCCACGATAATGTTCTGTTTCTGTTTCACGGTAATGTTCCGTTTCTGGTCCATGATAATTTTCTCTTTCACGGTAATGTTCTGTCTCTGGACCACGCTAATGTTCTGTTTCTGTTTCACGGTAATGTTCCGTTTCTGGTCCACGATAATTTTGTGTTTCTGTTTCACGGTAATGTTCCGTTTCTTGTCCACGATAATGTTCCGTCTCTGATCCACGGTAATGTTCCGTCTCTGGTCCACGATAATGTTCTGTTTCTGTTTCACGGTAATGTTCCGTATCTGGTCCATGATAATTTTCTGTTTCACGGTAATGTTCTGTCTCTGGTCCACGCTAATGTTCTGTTTCTGTTTCACGGTAATGTTCCGTTTCTGGTCCAAATTAATTTTGTGTTTCTGTTTCACGGTAATGTTCCGTTTCTGGTCCACGATAATGTTCTGTTTCTGTTTCACGGTAATGTTCCGTTTCTGGTCCACGATAATGTTCTGTTTCTGTTTCATGGTAATGTTCCGTCTCTGGTCCACGATAATGTTGTGTTTCTGTTTCACGGTAATGTTCCGTTTCTGGTCCATGATAATTTTCTGTTTCACGGTAATGTTCTGTCTCTGGTCCACGCTAATGTTCTGTTTCTGTTTCACGGTAATGTTCCGTTTCTGGTCCACGATAATTTTGTGTTTCTGTTTCACGGTAATGTTCCGTTTCTGGTCCACAAAATGTTGTGTTTCAGTTTCACGGTAATGTTCCGTTTCTGGTCCATGATAATGTTCTGTTTCACGGTAATGTTCTGTCTCTGGTCCACGCTAATGTTCTGTTTCTGTTTCACGGTAATGTTCCGTTTCTGGTCCACGATAATTTTGTGTTTCTGTTTCACGGTAATGTTCCGTTTCTGGTACACGATAATGTTCCGTCTCTGGTCCACGGTAATGTTCTGTCTCTGGTCCACGATAATCTTCTGTTTCTGTATCACGGTAATGTTCCGTATCTGGTCCATGATAATTTTCTGTTTCACGGTAATGTTCTGTCTCTGGTCCACGCTAATGTTCTGTTTCTGTTTCACGGTAATGTTCCGTTTCTGGTCCAAATTAATTTTGTGTTTCTGTTTCACGGTAATGTTCCGTTTCTGGTCCACGATAATGTTCTGTTTCTGTTTCACGGTAATGTTCCGTTTCTGGTCCACGATAATGTTGTGTTTCGGTTTCACGGTAATGTTCCGTTTCTGGTCCACGATAATGTTCTTTTTCGGTTTCACGGTAATGTTCCGTCTCTGGTCCACGGTAATGTTCCGTCTCTGGTCCACGATAATGTTCTGTTTCTGTTTCACGGTAATGTTCCGTATCTGGTCCATGATAATTTTCTGTTTCACGGTAATGTTCTGTTTCACGGTAATGTTCTGTCTCTGGTCAACGCTAATGTTCTGTTTCTGTTTCACTGTAATGTTCCGTTTCTGGTCCATGATAATGTTCTGTCTCTGGTCCACGGTAATGTTCGATCTCTGGTCCACGATAATGTTCGGTTTCACGGTAATGTTCCGTCTCTGGTCCACGATAATGTTCTGTTTCTGTTTCACGGTAATGTTCCGTTTCTGGTCCACGATAATTTTGTGTTTCTGTTTCACGGTAATGTTCCGTTTCTGGTCCACGATAATGTTCTGTTTCTGTTTCATGGTAATGTTCCGTCTCTGGTCCACGATAATGTTGTGTTTCTGTTTCACGGTAATGTTCAGTATCTGGTCCATGATAATTTTCTGTTTCACGGTAATGTTCTGTCTCTGGTCCACGCTAATGTTCTGTTTCTGTTTCACGGTAATGTTCCGTTTCTGGTCCAAATTAATTTTGTGTTTCTGTTTCACGGTAATGTTCCGTTTCTGGTCCACTATAATGTTCTGTTTCTGTTTCACGGTAATGTTCCGTTTCTGGTCCACGATAATGTTCTGTTTCTGTTTCATGGTAATGTTCCGTCTCTGGTCCACGATAATGTTGTGTTTCTGTTTCACGGTAATGTTCCGTTTCTGGTCCATGATAATTTTCTGTTTCACGGTAATGTTCTGTCTCTGGTCCACGCTAATGTTCTGTTTCTGTTTCACGGTAATGTTCCGTTTCTGGTCCACGATAATTTTGTGTTTCTGTTTCACGGTAATGTTCCGTTTCTGGTCCACAAAATGTTGTGTTTCAGTTTCACGGTAATGTTCCGTTTCTGGTCCATGATAATGTTCTGTTTCACGGTAATGTTCTGTCTCTGGTCCACGCTAATGTTCTGTTTCTGTTTCACGGTAATGTTCCGTTTCTGGTCCACGATAATTTTGTGTTTCTGTTTCACGGTAATGTTCCGTTTCTGGTACACGATAATGTTCCGTCTCTGGTCCACGGTAATGTTCTGTCTCTGGTCCACGATAATCTTCTGTTTCTGTATCACGGTAATGTTCCGTATCTGGTCCATGATAATTTTCTGTTTCACGGTAATGTTCTGTCTCTGGTCCACGCTAATGTTCTGTTTCTGTTTCACGGTAATGTTCCGTTTCTGGTCCAAATTAATTTTGTGTTTCTGTTTCACGGTAATGTTCCGTTTCTGGTCCACGATAATGTTCTGTTTCTGTTTCACGGTAATGTTCCGTTTCTGGTCCACGATAATGTTCTTTTTCGGTTTCACGGTAATGTTCCGTCTCTGGTCCACGGTAATGTTCCGTCTCTGGTCCACGATAATGTTCTGTTTCTGTTTCACGGTAATGTTCCGTTTCTGGTTCACGATAATTTTGTGTTTCTGTTTCATGGTAATGTTCCGTTTCTGGTCCACGATAATGTTCTTTTTCTGTTTCACGGTAATGTTCCATTTCTGGTCCACGATAATGTTCTGTTTCTGTTTCACAGTAATGTTCCGTTTCTGGTCCATGATAATGTTCTGTGTCACGGTAATGTTCCGTTTCTGGTCCACGATAATTTTGTGTTTCTGTTTCACGGTAATAGTCCGTTTCTGGTCCACGATAATGTTCTGTTTCTGTTTCACGGTAATGTTCCGTTTCTGGTCCACGATAATTTTGTGTTTCTGTTTCACGGTAATGTTCCGTTTCTGGTCCACGATAATGTTCTGTTTCTGTTTCATGGTAATGTTCCGTCTCTGGTCCACGATAATGTTGTGTTTCTGTTTCACGGTAATGTTCCGTTTCTGGTCCATGATAATTTTCTGTTTCACGGTAATGTTCTGTCTCTGGTCCACGCTAATGTTCTGTTTCTGTTTCACGGTAATGTTCCGTTTCTGGTCCACGATAATTTTGTGTTTGTGTTTCACGGTAATGTTCCGTTTCTGGTCCACGATAATGTTCTGTTTCTGTTTCATGGTAATGTTCCGTCTCTGGTCCACGATAATGTTGTGTTTCTGTTTCACGGTAATGTTCCGTTTCTGGTCCATGATAATTTTCTGTTTCACGGTAATGTTCTGTCTCTGGTCCACGCTAGTGTTCTGTTTCTGTTTCACGGTAATGTTCCGTTTCTGGTCCACGATAATTTTGTGTTTCTGTTTCACGGTAATGTTCCGTTTCTGGTCCACGATACTGTTCTGTTTCTGTTTCACGGTAATGTTCCGTTTCTGGTCCACGATAATTTTGTGTTTGTGTTTCACGGTAATGTTCCGTTTCTGGTCCACGATAATGTTCTGTTTCTGTTTCATGGTAATGTTCCGTCTCTGGTCCACGATAATGTTGTGTTTCTGTTTCACGGTAATGTTCCGTTTCTGGTCCATGATAATTTTCTGTTTCACGGTAATGTTCTGTCTCTGGTCCACGCTAGTGTTCTGTTTCTGTTTCACGGTAATGTTCCGTTTCTGGTCCACGATAATTTTGTGTTTCTGTTTCACGGTAATGTTCCGTTTCTGGTCCACGATAATGTTCTGTTTCTGTTTCACGGTAATGTTCCGTTTCTGGTCCATGATAATTTTCTGTTTCACGGTAATGTTCTGTCTCTGGTCCACGCTAATGTTCTGTTTCTGTTTCAAGGTAATGTTCCGTTTCTGGTCCACGATAATTTTGTGTTTCTGTTTCACGGTAATGTTCCGTTTCTGGTACACGATAATGTTCCGTCTCTGGTTCACGGTAATGTTCTGTCTCTGGTCCACGATAATCTTCTGTTTCTGTTTCACGGTAATGTTCCGTATCTGGTCCATGATAATTTTCTGTTTCACGGTAATGTTCTGTCTCTGGTCCACGCTAATGTTCTGTTTCTGTTTCACGGTAATGTTCCGTTTCTGGTCCAAATTAATTTTGTGTTTCTGTTTCACGGTAATGTTCCGTTTCTGGTCCACGATAATGTTCTGTTTCTTTTTCACGGTAATGTTCCGTTTCTGGTCCACGATAATGTTGTGTTTCGGTTTCACGGTAATGTTCCGTTTCTGGTCCACGATAATGTTCTTTTTCGGTTTCACGGTAATGTTCCGTCTCTGGTCCACGGTAATGTTCCGTCTCTGGTCCACGATAATGTTCTGTTTCTGTTTCACGGTAATGTTCCGTATCTGGTCCATGATAATTTTCTGTTTCACGGTAATGTTCTGTCTCTGGTCCACGCTAATGTTCTGTTTCTGTTTCACGGTAATGTTCCGTTTCTGGTCCACGATAATTTTGTGTTTCTGTTTCACGGTAATGTTCCGTTTCTGGTCCACGATAATGTTCTGTTTCTGTTTCACGGTAATGTTCCGTTTCTGGTCCATGATAATTTTCTCTTTCACGGTAATGTTCTGTCTCTGGACCACGCTAATGTTCTGTTTCTGTTTCACGGTAATGTTCCGTTTCTGGTCCACGATAATTTTGTGTTTCTGTTTCACGGTAATGTTCCGTTTCTTGTCCACGATAATGTTCCGTCTCTGATCCACGGTAATGTTCCGTCTCTGGTCCACGATAATGTTCTGTTTCTGTTTCACGGTAATGTTCCGTATCTGGTCCATGATAATTTTCTGTTTCACGGTAATGTTCTGTCTCTGGTCCACGCTAATGTTCTGTTTCTGTTTCACGGTAATGTTCCGTTTCTGGTCCAAATTAATTTTGTGTTTCTGTTTCACGGTAATGTTCCGTTTCTGGTCCACGATAATGTTCTGTTTCTGTTTCACGGTAATGTTCCGTTTCTGGTTCACGATAATGTTCTGTTTCTGTTTCATGGTAATGTTCCGTCTCTGGTCCACGATAATGTTGTGTTTCTGTTTCACGGTAATGTTCCGTTTCTGGTCCATGATAATTTTCTGTTTCACGGTAATGTTCTGTCTCTGGTCCACGCTAATGTTCTGTTTCTGTTTCACGGTAATGTTCCGTTTCTGGTCCACGATAATTTTGTGTTTCTGTTTCACGGTAATGTTCCGTTTCTGGTCCACAAAATGTTGTGTTTCAGTTTCACGGTAATGTTCCGTTTCTGGTCCATGATAATGTTCTGTTTCACGGTAATGTTCTGTCTCTGGTCCACGCTAATGTTCTGTTTCTGTTTCACGGTAATGTTCCGTTTCTGGTCCACGATAATTTTGTGTTTCTGTTTCACGGTAATGTTCCGTTTCTGGTACACGATAATGTTCCGTCTCTGGTCCACGGTAATGTTCTGTCTCTGGTCCACGATAATCTTCTGTTTCTGTATCACGGTAATGTTCCGTATCTGGTCCATGATAATTTTCTGTTTCACGGTAATGTTCTGTCTCTGGTCCACGCTAATGTTCTGTTTCTGTTTCACGGTAATGTTCCGTTTCTGGTCCAAATTAATTTTGTGTTTCTGTTTCACGGTAATGTTCCGTTTCTGGTCCACGATAATGTTCTGTTTCTGTTTCACGGTAATGTTCCGTTTCTGGTCCACGATAATGTTGTGTTTCGGTTTCACGGTAATGTTCCGTTTCTGGTCCACGATAATGTTCTTTTTCGGTTTCACGGTAATGTTCCGTCTCTGGTCCACGGTAATGTTCCGTCTCTGGTCCACGATAATGTTCTGTTTCTGTTTCACGGTAATGTTCCGTATCTGGTCCATGATAATTTTCTGTTTCACGGTAATGTTCTGTTTCACGGTAATGTTCTGTCTCTGGTCAACGCTAATGTTCTGTTTCTGTTTCACTGTAATGTTCCGTTTCTGGTCCATGATAATGTTCTGTCTCTGGTCCACGGTAATGTTCGATCTCTGGTCCACGATAATGTTCGGTTTCACGGTAATGTTCCGTCTCTGGTCCACGATAATGTTCTGTTTCTGTTTCACGGTAATGTTCCGTTTCTGGTCCACGATAATTTTGTGTTTCTGTTTCACGGTAATGTTCCGTTTCTGGTCCACGATAATGTTCTGTTTCTGTTTCATGGTAATGTTCCGTCTCTGGTCCACGATAATGTTGTGTTTCTGTTTCACGGTAATGTTCCGTTTCTGGTCCATGATAATTTTCTGTTTCACGGTAATGTTCTGTCTCTGGTCCACGCTAATGTTCTGTTTCTGTTTCACGGTAATGTTCCGTTTCTGGTCCACGATAATTTTGTGTTTCTGTTTCACGGTAATTTTCCGTTTCTGGTCCACGATAATGTTCTGTTTCTGTTTCACGGTAATGTTCCGTTTCTGGTCCACGATAATGTTGTGTTTCGGTTTCACGGTAATGTTCCGTTTCTGGTCCACGATAATGTTCTTTTTCGGTTTCACGGTAATGTTCCGTCTCTGGTCCACGGTAATGTTCCGTCTCTGGTCCACGATAATGTTCTGTTTCTGTTTCACGGTAATGTTCCGTTTCTGGTTCACGATAATTTTGTGTTTCTGTTTCACGGTAATGTTCCGTTTCTGGTTCACGATAATTTTGTGTTTCTGTTTCATGGTAATGTTCCGTTTCTGGTCCACGATAATGTTCTTTTTCTGTTTCACGGTAATGTTCCGTTTCTGGTCCACGATAATGTTCTGTTTCTGTTTCACAGTAATGTTCCGTTTCTGGTCCATGATAATGTTCTGTTTCACGGTAATGTTCCGTTTCTGGTCCACGATAATTTTGTGTTTCTGTTTCACGGTAATGTTCCGTTTCTGGTCCACGATAATGTTCTGTTTCTGTTTCACGGTAATGTTCCGTTTCTGGTCCACGCTAGTGTTCTGTTTCTGTTTCACGGTAATGTTCCGTTTCTGGTCCACGATAATTTTGTGTTTCTGTTTCACGGTAATGTTCCGTTTCTGGTCCACGATAATGTTCTGTTTCTGTTTCACGGTAATGTTCCGTTTCTGGTCCATGATAATTTTCTGTTTCACGGTAATGTTCTGTCTCTGGTCCACGCTAATGTTCTGTTTCTGTTTCAAGGTAATGTTCCGTTTCTGGTCCACGATAATTTTGTGTTTCTGTTTCACGGTAATGTTCCGTTTCTGGTACACGATAATGTTCCGTCTCTGGTTCACGGTAATGTTCTGTCTCTGGTCCACGATAATCTTCTGTTTCTGTTTCACGGTAATGTTCCGTATCTGGTCCATGATAATTTTCTGTTTCACGGTAATGTTCTGTCTCTGGTCCACGCTAATGTTCTGTTTCTGTTTCACGGTAATGTTCCGTTTCTGGTCCAAATTAATTTTGTGTTTCTGTTTCACGGTAATGTTCCGTTTCTGGTCCACGATAATGTTCTGTTTCTGTTTCACGGTAATGTTCCGTTTCTGGTCCACGATAATGTTGTGTTTCGGTTTCACGGTAATGTTCCGTTTCTGGTCCACGATAATGTTCTTTTTCGGTTTCACGGTAATGTTCCGTCTCTGGTCCACGGTAATGTTCCGTCTCTGGTCCACGATAATGTTCTGTTTCTGTTTCACGGTAATGTTCCGTATCTGGTCCATGATAATTTTCTGTTTCACGGTAATGTTCTGTCTCTGGTCCACGCTAGTGTTCTGTTTCTGTTTCACGGTAATGTTCCGTTTCTGGTCCACGATAATTTTGTGTTTCTGTTTCACGGTAATGTTCCGTTTCTGGTCCACGATAATGTTCTGTTTCTGTTTCACGGTAATGTTCCGTTTCTGGTCCATGATAATTTTCTCTTTCACGGTAATGTTCTGTCTCTGGTCCACGCTAATGTTCTGTTTCTGTTTCACGGTAATGTTCCGTTTCTGGTCCACGATAATTTTGTGTTTCTGTTTCACGGTAATGTTCCGTTTCTTGTCCACGATAATGTTCCGTCTCTGATCCACGGTAATGTTCCGTCTCTGGTCCACGATAATGTTCTGTTTCTGTTTCACGGTAATGTTCCGTATCTGGTCCATGATAATTTTCTGTTTCACGGTAATGTTCTGTCTCTGGTCCACGCTAATGTTCTGTTTCTGTTTCACGGTAATGTTCCGTTTCTGGTCCAAATTAATTTTGTGTTTCTGTTTCACGGTAATGTTCCGTTTCTGGTCCACTATAATGTTCTGTTTCTGTTTCACGGTAATGTTCCGTTTCTGGTCCACGATAATGTTCTGTTTCTGTTTCATGGTAATGTTCCGTCTCTGGTCCACGATAATGTTGTGTTTCTGTTTCACGGTAATGTTCCGTTTCTGGTCCATGATAATTTTCTGTTTCACGGTAATGTTCTGTCTCTGGTCCACGCTAATGTTCTGTTTCTGTTTCACGGTAATGTTCCGTTTCTGGTCCACGATAATTTTGTGTTTCTGTTTCACGGTAATGTTCCGTTTCTGGTACACGATAATGTTCCGTCTCTGGTCCACGGTAATGTTCTGTCTCTGGTCCACGATAATCTTCTGTTTCTGTATCACGGTAATGTTCCGTATCTGGTCCATGATAATTTTCTGTTTCACGGTAATGTTCTGTCTCTGGTCCACGCTAATGTTCTGTTTCTGTTTCACGGTAATGTTCCGTTTCTGGTCCAAATTAATTTTGTGTTTCTGTTTCACGGTAATGTTCCGTTTCTGGTCCACGATAATGTTCTGTTTCTGTTTCACGGTAATGTTCCGTTTCTGGTCCACGATAATGTTCTTTTTCGGTTTCACGGTAATGTTCCGTCTCTGGTCCACGGTAATGTTCCGTCTCTGGTCCACGATAATGTTCTGTTTCTGTTTCACGGTAATGTTCCGTTTCTGGTTCACGATAATTTTGTGTTTCTGTTTCACGGTAATGTTCCGTTTCTGGTCCACGATAATGTACTTTTTCTGTTTCACGGTAATGTTCCATTTCTGGTCCACGATAATGTTCTGTTTCTGTTTCACAGTAATGTTCCGTTTCTGGTCCATGATAATGTTCTGTGTCACGGTAATGTTCCGTTTCTGGTCCACGATAATTTTGTGTTTCTGTTTCACGGTAATAGTCCGTTTCTGGTCCACGATAATGTTCTGTTTCTGTTTCACGGTAATGTTCCGTTTCTGGTCCACGATAATTTTGTGTTTCTGTTTCACGGTAATGTTCCGTTTCTGGTCCACGCTAGTGTTCTGTTTCTGTTTCACGGTAATGTTCCGTTTCTGGTCCACGATAATGTTGTGTTTCTGTTTCACGGTAATGTTCCGTTTCTGGTCCATGATAATTTTCTGTTTCACGGTAATGTTCTGTCTCTGGTCCACGCTAGTGTTCTGTTTCTGTTTCACGGTAATGTTCCGTTTCTGGTCCACGATAATGTTGTGTTTCTGTTTCACGGTAATGTTCCGTTTCTGGTCCATGATAATTTTCTGTTTCACGGTAATGTTCTGTCTCTGGTCCACGCTAGTGTTCTGTTTCTGTTTCACGGTAATGTTCCGTTTCTGGTCCACGATAATTTTGTGTTTCTGTTTCACGGTAATGTTCCGTTTCTGGTCCACGATAATGTTCTGTTTCTGTTTCACGGTAATGTTCCGTTTCTGGTCCATGATAATTTTCTGTTTCACGGTAATGTTCTGTCTCTGGTCCACGCTAATGTTCTGTTTCTGTTTCAAGGTAATGTTCCGTTTCTGGTCCACGATAATTTTGTGTTTCTGTTTCACGGTAATGTTCCGTTTCTGGTACACGATAATGTTCCGTCTCTGGTTCACGGTAATGTTCTGTCTCTGGTCCACGATAATCTTCTGTTTCTGTTTCACGGTAATGTTCCGTATCTGGTCCATGATAATTTTCTGTTTCACGGTAATGTTCTGTCTCTGGTCCACGCTAATGTTCTGTTTCTGTTTCACGGTAATGTTCCGTTTCTGGTCCAAATTAATTTTGTGTTTCTGTTTCACGGTAATGTTCCGTTTCTGGTCCACGATAATGTTCTGTTTCTTTTTCACGGTAATGTTCCGTTTCTGGTCCACGATAATGTTGTGTTTCGGTTTCACGGTAATGTTCCGTTTCTGGTCCACGATAATGTTCTTTTTCGGTTTCACGGTAATGTTCCGTCTCTGGTCCACGGTAATGTTCCGTCTCTGGTCCACGATAATGTTCTGTTTCTGTTTCACGGTAATGTTCCGTATCTGGTCCATGATAATTTTCTGTTTCACGGTAATGTTCTGTCTCTGGTCCACGCTAATGTTCTGTTTCTGTTTCACGGTAATGTTCCGTTTCTGGTCCATGATAATTTTCTGTTTCACGGTAATGTTCTGTCTCTGGTCCACGCTAGTGTTCTGTTTCTGTTTCACGGTAATGTTCCGTTTCTGGTCCACGATAATGTTGTGTTTCTGTTTCACGGTAATGTTCCGTTTCTGGTCCATGATAATTTTCTGTTTCACGGTAATGTTCTGTCTCTGGTCCACGCTAGTGTTCTGTTTCTGTTTCACGGTAATGTTCCGTTTCTGGTCCACGATAATTTTGTGTTTCTGTTTCACGGTAATGTTCCGTTTCTGGTCCACGATAATGTTCTGTTTCTGTTTCACGGTAATGTTCCGTTTCTGGTCCATGATAATTTTCTGTTTCACGGTAATGTTCTGTCTCTGGTCCACGCTAATGTTCTGTTTCTGTTTCAAGGTAATGTTCCGTTTCTGGTCCACGATAATTTTGTGTTTCTGTTTCACGGTAATGTTCCGTTTCTGGTACACGATAATGTTCCGTCTCTGGTTCACGGTAATGTTCTGTCTCTGGTCCACGATAATCTTCTGTTTCTGTTTCACGGTAATGTTCCGTATCTGGTCCATGATAATTTTCTGTTTCACGGTAATGTTCTGTCTCTGGTCCACGCTAATGTTCTGTTTCTGTTTCACGGTAATGTTCCGTTTCTGGTCCAAATTAATTTTGTGTTTCTGTTTCACGGTAATGTTCCGTTTCTGGTCCACGATAATGTTCTGTTTCTTTTTCACGGTAATGTTCCGTTTCTGGTCCACGATAATGTTGTGTTTCGGTTTCACGGTAATGTTCCGTTTCTGGTCCACGATAATGTTCTTTTTCGGTTTCACGGTAATGTTCCGTCTCTGGTCCACGGTAATGTTCCGTCTCTGGTCCACGATAATGTTCTGTTTCTGTTTCACGGTAATGTTCCGTATCTGGTCCATGATAATTTTCTGTTTCACGGTAATGTTCTGTCTCTGGTCCACGCTAATGTTCTGTTTCTGTTTCACGGTAATGTTCCGTTTCTGGTCCACGATAATTTTGTGTTTCTGTTTCACGGTAATGTTCCGTTTCTGGTCCACGATAATGTTCTGTTTCTGTTTCACGGTAATGTTCCGTTTCTGGTCCATGATAATTTTCTCTTTCACGGTAATGTTCTGTCTCTGGACCACGCTAATGTTCTGTTTCTGTTTCACGGTAATGTTCCGTTTCTGGTCCACGATAATTTTGTGTTTCTGTTTCACGGTAATGTTCCGTTTCTTGTCCACGATAATGTTCCGTCTCTGATCCACGGTAATGTTCCGTCTCTGGTCCACGATAATGTTCTGTTTCTGTTTCACGGTAATGTTCCGTATCTGGTCCATGATAATTTTCTGTTTCACGGTAATGTTCTGTCTCTGGTCCACGCTAATGTTCTGTTTCTGTTTCACGGTAATGTTCCGTTTCTGGTCCACGATAATGTTCTGTTTCTGTTTCACGGTAATGTTCCGTTTCTGGTCCACGATAATGTTCTGTTTCTGTTTCATGGTAATGTTCCGTCTCTGGTCCACGATAATGTTGTGTTTCTGTTTCACGGTAATGTTCCGTTTCTGGTCCATGATAATTTTCTGTTTCACGGTAATGTTCTGTCTCTGGTCCACGCTAATGTTCTGTTTCTGTTTCACGGTAATGTTCCGTTTCTGGTCCACGATAATTTTGTGTTTCTGTTTCACGGTAATGTTCCGTTTCTGGTCCACAAAATGTTGTGTTTCAGTTTCACGGTAATGTTCCGTTTCTGGTCCATGATAATGTTCTGTTTCACGGTAATGTTCTGTCTCTGGTCCACGCTAATGTTCTGTTTCTGTTTCACGGTAATGTTCCGTTTCTGGTCCACGATAATTTTGTGTTTCTGTTTCACGGTAATGTTCCGTTTCTGGTACACGATAATGTTCCGTCTCTGGTCCACGGTAATGTTCTGTCTCTGGTCCACGATAATCTTCTGTTTCTGTATCACGGTAATGTTCCGTATCTGGTCCATGATAATTTTCTGTTTCACGGTAATGTTCTGTCTCTGGTCCACGCTAATGTTCTGTTTCTGTTTCACGGTAATGTTCCGTTTCTGGTCCAAATTAATTTTGTGTTTCTGTTTCACGGTAATGTTCCGTTTCTGGTCCACGATAATGTTCTGTTTCTGTTTCACGGTAATGTTCCGTTTCTGGTCCACGATAATGTTGTGTTTCGGTTTCACGGTAATGTTCCGTTTCTGGTCCACGATAATGTTCTTTTTCGGTTTCACGGTAATGTTCCGTCTCTGGTCCACGGTAATGTTCCGTCTCTGGTCCACGATAATGTTCTGTTTCTGTTTCACGGTAATGTTCCGTCTCTGGTCCACGATAATGTTGTGTTTCTGTTTCACGGTAATGTTCCGTTTCTGGTCCATGATAATTTTCTGTTTCACGGTAATGTTCTGTCTCTGGTCCACGCTAATGTTCTGTTTCTGTTTCACGGTAATGTTCCGTTTCTGGTCCACGATAATTTTGTGTTTGTGTTTCACGGTAATGTTCCGTTTCTGGTCCACGATAATGTTCTGTTTCTGTTTCATGGTAATGTTCCGTCTCTGGTCCACGATAATGTTGTGTTTCTGTTTCACGGTAATGTTCCGTTTCTGGTCCATGATAATTTTCTGTTTCACGGTAATGTTCTGTCTCTGGTCCACGCTAGTGTTCTGTTTCTGTTTCACGGTAATGTTCCGTTTCTGGTCCACGATAATTTTGTGTTTCTGTTTCACGGTAATGTTCCGTTTCTGGTCCACGATACTGTTCTGTTTCTGTTTCACGGTAATGTTCCGTTTCTGGTCCACGATAATTTTGTGTTTGTGTTTCACGGTAATGTTCCGTTTCTGGTCCACGATAATGTTCTGTTTCTGTTTCATGGTAATGTTCCGTCTCTGGTCCACGATAATGTTCTGTTTCTGTTTCACGGTAATGTTCCGTTTCTGGTCCATGATAATTTTCTGTTTCACGGTAATGTTCTGTCTCTGGTCCACGCTAATGTTCTGTTTCTGTTTCAAGGTAATGTTCCGTTTCTGGTCCACGATAATTTTGTGTTTCTGTTTCACGGTAATGTTCCGTTTCTGGTACACGATAATGTTCCGTCTCTGGTTCACGGTAATGTTCTGTCTCTGGTCCACGATAATCTTCTGTTTCTGTTTCACGGTAATGTTCCGTATCTGGTCCATGATAATTTTCTGTTTCACGGTAATGTTCTGTCTCTGGTCCACGCTAATGTTCTGTTTCTGTTTCACGGTAATGTTCCGTTTCTGGTCCAAATTAATTTTGTGTTTCTGTTTCACGGTAATGTTCCGTTTCTGGTCCACGATAATGTTCTGTTTCTTTTTCACGGTAATGTTCCGTTTCTGGTCCACGATAATGTTGTGTTTCGGTTTCACGGTAATGTTCCGTTTCTGGTCCACGATAATGTTCTTTTTCGGTTTCACGGTAATGTTCCGTCTCTGGTCCACGGTAATGTTCCGTCTCTGGTCCACGATAATGTTCTGTTTCTGTTTCACGGTAATGTTCCGTATCTGGTCCATGATAATTTTCTGTTTCACGGTAATGTTCTGTCTCTGGTCCACGCTAATGTTCTGTTTCTGTTTCACGGTAATGTTCCGTTTCTGGTCCACGATAATTTTGTGTTTCTGTTTCACGGTAATGTTCCGTTTCTGGTCCACGATAATGTTCTGTTTCTGTTTCACGGTAATGTTCCGTTTCTGGTCCATGATAATTTTCTCTTTCACGGTAATGTTCTGTCTCTGGACCACGCTAATGTTCTGTTTCTGTTTCACGGTAATGTTCTGTTTCTGGTCCACGATAATTTTGTGTTTCTGTTTCACGGTAATGTTCCGTTTCTTGTCCACGATAATGTTCCGTCTCTGATCCACGGTAATGTTCCGTCTCTGGTCCACGATAATGTTCTGTTTCTGTTTCACGGTAATGTTCCGTATCTGGTCCATGATAATTTTCTGTTTCACGGTAATGTTCTGTCTCTGGTCCACGCTAATGTTCTGTTTCTGTTTCACGGTAATGTTCCGTTTCTGGTCCAAATTAATTTTGTGTTTCTGTTTCACGGTAATGTTCCGTTTCTGGTCCACGATAATGTTCTGTTTCTGTTTCACGGTAATGTTCCGTTTCTGGTCCACGATAATGTTCTGTTTCTGTTTCATGGTAATGTTCCGTCTCTGGTCCACGATAATGTTGTGTTTCTGTTTCACGGTAATGTTCCGTTTCTGGTCCATGATAATTTTCTGTTTCACGGTAATGTTCTGTCTCTGGTCCACGCTAATGTTCTGTTTCTGTTTCACGGTAATGTTCCGTTTCTGGTCCACGATAATTTTGTGTTTCTGTTTCACGGTAATGTTCCGTTTCTGGTCCACAAAATGTTGTGTTTCAGTTTCACGGTAATGTTCCGTTTCTGGTCCATGATAATGTTCTGTTTCACGGTAATGTTCTGTCTCTGGTCCACGCTAATGTTCTGTTTCTGTTTCACGGTAATGTTCCGTTTCTGGTCCACGATA
This sequence comes from Leuresthes tenuis, assembly GCF_036924035.1. Classification (NCBI taxonomy): domain Eukaryota; kingdom Metazoa; phylum Chordata; class Actinopteri; order Atheriniformes; family Atherinopsidae; genus Leuresthes; species Leuresthes tenuis. The sequence goes on along the minus strand of NW_027325355.1, from coordinate 34,362,467 downwards.
ATTTTGTGTTTCTGTTTCACGGTAATGTTCCGTTTCTGGTACACGATAATGTTCCGTCTCTGGTCCACGGTAATGTTCTGTCTCTGGTCCACGATAATCTTCTGTTTCTGTATCACGGTAATGTTCCGTATCTGGTCCATGATAATTTTCTGTTTCACGGTAATGTTCTGTCTCTGGTCCACGCTAATGTTCTGTTTCTGTTTCACGGTAATGTTCCGTTTCTGGTCCAAATTAATTTTGTGTTTCTGTTTCACGGTAATGTTCCGTTTCTGGTCCACGATAATGTTCTGTTTCTGTTTCACGGTAATGTTCCGTTTCTGGTCCACGATAATGTTGTGTTTCGGTTTCACGGTAATGTTCCGTTTCTGGTCCACGATAATGTTCTTTTTCGGTTTCACGGTAATGTTCCGTCTCTGGTCCACGGTAATGTTCCGTCTCTGGTCCACGATAATGTTCTGTTTCTGTTTCACGGTAATGTTCCGTATCTGGTCCATGATAATTTTCTGTTTCACGGTAATGTTCTCTTTCACGGTAATGTTCTGTCTCTGGTCAACGCTAATGTTCTGTTTCTGTTTCACTGTAATGTTCCGTTTCTGGTCCATGATAATGTTCTGTCTCTGGTCCACGGTAATGTTCGATCTCTGGTCCACGATAATGTTCGGTTTCACGGTAATGTTCCGTCTCTGGTCCACGATAATGTTCTGTTTCTGTTTCACGGTAATGTTCCGTTTCTGGTCCACGATAATTTTGTGTTTCTGTTTCACGGTAATGTTCCGTTTCTGGTCCACGATAATGTTCTGTTTCTGTTTCATGGTAATGTTCCGTCTCTGGTCCACGATAATGTTGTGTTTCTGTTTCACGGTAATGTTCAGTATCTGGTCCATGATAATTTTCTGTTTCACGGTAATGTTCTGTCTCTGGTCCACGCTAATGTTCTGTTTCTGTTTCACGGTAATGTTCCGTTTCTGGTCCAAATTAATTTTGTGTTTCTGTTTCACGGTAATGTTCCGTTTCTGGTCCACTATAATGTTCTGTTTCTGTTTCACGGTAATGTTCCGTTTCTGGTCCACGATAATGTTCTGTTTCTGTTTCATGGTAATGTTCCGTCTCTGGTCCACGATAATGTTGTGTTTCTGTTTCACGGTAATGTTCCGTTTCTGGTCCATGATAATTTTCTGTTTCACGGTAATGTTCTGTCTCTGGTCCACGCTAATGTTCTGTTTCTGTTTCACGGTAATGTTCCGTTTCTGGTCCACGATAATTTTGTGTTTCTGTTTCACGGTAATGTTCCGTTTCTGGTCCACAAAATGTTGTGTTTCAGTTTCACGGTAATGTTCCGTTTCTGGTCCATGATAATGTTCTGTTTCACGGTAATGTTCTGTCTCTGGTCCACGCTAATGTTCTGTTTCTGTTTCACGGTAATGTTCCGTTTCTGGTCCACGATAATTTTGTGTTTCTGTTTCACGGTAATGTTCCGTTTCTGGTACACGATAATGTTCCGTCTCTGGTCCACGGTAATGTTCTGTCTCTGGTCCACGATAATCTTCTGTTTCTGTATCACGGTAATGTTCCGTATCTGGTCCATGATAATTTTCTGTTTCACGGTAATGTTCTGTCTCTGGTCCACGCTAATGTTCTGTTTCTGTTTCACGGTAATGTTCCGTTTCTGGTCCAAATTAATTTTGTGTTTCTGTTTCACGGTAATGTTCCGTTTCTGGTCCACGATAATGTTCTGTTTCTGTTTCACGGTAATGTTCCGTTTCTGGTCCACGATAATGTTCTTTTTCGGTTTCACGGTAATGTTCCGTCTCTGGTCCACGGTAATGTTCCGTCTCTGGTCCACGATAATGTTCTGTTTCTGTTTCACGGTAATGTTCCGTTTCTGGTTCACGATAATTTTGTGTTTCTGTTTCATGGTAATGTTCCGTTTCTGGTCCACGATAATGTTCTTTTTCTGTTTCACGGTAATGTTCCATTTCTGGTCCACGATAATGTTCTGTTTCTGTTTCACAGTAATGTTCCGTTTCTGGTCCATGATAATGTTCTGTGTCACGGTAATGTTCCGTTTCTGGTCCACGATAATTTTGTGTTTCTGTTTCACGGTAATAGTCCGTTTCTGGTCCACGATAATGTTCTGTTTCTGTTTCACGGTAATGTTCCGTTTCTGGTCCACGATAATTTTGTGTTTCTGTTTCACGGTAATGTTCCGTTTCTGGTCCACGATAATGTTCTGTTTCTGTTTCATGGTAATGTTCCGTCTCTGGTCCACGATAATGTTGTGTTTCTGTTTCACGGTAATGTTCCGTTTCTGGTCCATGATAATTTTCTGTTTCACGGTAATGTTCTGTCTCTGGTCCACGCTAATGTTCTGTTTCTGTTTCACGGTAATGTTCCGTTTCTGGTCCACGATAATTTTGTGTTTGTGTTTCACGGTAATGTTCCGTTTCTGGTCCACGATAATGTTCTGTTTCTGTTTCATGGTAATGTTCCGTCTCTGGTCCACGATAATGTTGTGTTTCTGTTTCACGGTAATGTTCCGTTTCTGGTCCACGATAATTTTGTGTTTCTGTTTCACGGTAATGTTCCGTTTCTGGTACACGATAATGTTCCGTCTCTGGTTCACGGTAATGTTCTGTCTCTGGTCCACGATAATCTTCTGTTTCTGTTTCACGGTAATGTTCCGTATCTGGTCCATGATAATTTTCTGTTTCACGGTAATGTTCTGTCTCTGGTCCACGCTAATGTTCTGTTTCTGTTTCACGGTAATGTTCCGTTTCTGGTCCAAATTAATTTTGTGTTTCTGTTTCACGGTAATGTTCCGTTTCTGGTCCACGATAATGTTCTGTTTCTGTTTCACGGTAATGTTCCGTTTCTGGTCCACGATAATGTTGTGTTTCGGTTTCACGGTAATGTTCCGTTTCTGGTCCACGATAATGTTCTTTTTCGGTTTCACGGTAATGTTCCGTCTCTGGTCCACGGTAATGTTCCGTCTCTGGTCCACGATAATGTTCTGTTTCTGTTTCACGGTAATGTTCCGTATCTGGTCCATGATAATTTTCTGTTTCACGGTAATGTTCTGTCTCTGGTCCACGCTAGTGTTCTGTTTCTGTTTCACGGTAATGTTCCGTTTCTGGTCCACGATAATTTTGTGTTTCTGTTTCACGGTAATGTTCCGTTTCTGGTCCACGATAATGTTCTGTTTCTGTTTCACGGTAATGTTCCGTTTCTGGTCCATGATAATTTTCTCTTTCACGGTAATGTTCTGTCTCTGGTCCACGCTAATGTTCTGTTTCTGTTTCACGGTAATGTTCCGTTTCTGGTCCACGATAATTTTGTGTTTCTGTTTCACGGTAATGTTCCGTTTCTTGTCCACGATAATGTTCCGTCTCTGATCCACGGTAATGTTCCGTCTCTGGTCCACGATAATGTTCTGTTTCTGTTTCACGGTAATGTTCCGTATCTGGTCCATGATAATTTTCTGTTTCACGGTAATGTTCTGTCTCTGGTCCACGCTAATGTTCTGTTTCTGTTTCACGGTAATGTTCCGTTTCTGGTCCAAATTAATTTTGTGTTTCTGTTTCACGGTAATGTTCCGTTTCTGGTCCACTATAATGTTCTGTTTCTGTTTCACGGTAATGTTCCGTTTCTGGTCCACGATAATGTTCTGTTTCTGTTTCATGGTAATGTTCCGTCTCTGGTCCACGATAATGTTCTGTTTCTGTTTCACGGTAATGTTCCGTATCTGGTCCATGATAATTTTCTGTTTCACGGTAATGTTCTGTCTCTGGTCCACGCTAGTGTTCTGTTTCTGTTTCACGGTAATGTTCCGTTTCTGGTCCACGATAATTTTGTGTTTCTGTTTCACGGTAATGTTCCGTTTCTGGTCCACGATAATGTTCTGTTTCTGTTTCACGGTAATGTTCCGTTTCTGGTCCATGATAATTTTCTCTTTCACGGTAATGTTCTGTCTCTGGTCCACGCTAATGTTCTGTTTCTGTTTCACGGTAATGTTCCGTTTCTGGTCCACGATAATTTTGTGTTTCTGTTTCACGGTAATGTTCCGTTTCTTGTCCACGATAATGTTCCGTCTCTGATCCACGGTAATGTTCCGTCTCTGGTCCACGATAATGTTCTGTTTCTGTTTCACGGTAATGTTCCGTATCTGGTCCATGATAATTTTCTGTTTCACGGTAATGTTCTGTCTCTGGTCCACGCTAATGTTCTGTTTCTGTTTCACGGTAATGTTCCGTTTCTGGTCCAAATTAATTTTGTGTTTCTGTTTCACGGTAATGTTCCGTTTCTGGTCCACTATAATGTTCTGTTTCTGTTTCACGGTAATGTTCCGTTTCTGGTCCACGATAATGTTCTGTTTCTGTTTCATGGTAATGTTCCGTCTCTGGTCCACGATAATGTTGTGTTTCTGTTTCACGGTAATGTTCCGTTTCTGGTCCATGATAATTTTCTGTTTCACGGTAATGTTCTGTCTCTGGTCCACGCTAATGTTCTGTTTCTGTTTCACGGTAATGTTCCGTTTCTGGTCCACGATAATTTTGTGTTTCTGTTTCACGGTAATGTTCCGTTTCTGGTCCACAAAATGTTGTGTTTCAGTTTCACGGTAATGTTCCGTTTCTGGTCCATGATAATGTTCTGTTTCACGGTAATGTTCTGTCTCTGGTCCACGCTAATGTTCTGTTTCTGTTTCACGGTAATGTTCCGTTTCTGGTCCACGATAATTTTGTGTTTCTGTTTCACGGTAATGTTCCGTTTCTGGTACACGATAATGTTCCGTCTCTGGTCCACGGTAATGTTCTGTCTCTGGTCCACGATAATCTTCTGTTTCTGTATCACGGTAATGTTCCGTTTCTGGTCCACGATAATGTTCTGTTTCTTTTTCACGGTAATGTTCCGTTTCTGGTCCACGATAATGTTGTGTTTCGGTTTCACGGTAATGTTCCGTTTCTGGTCCACGATAATGTTCTTTTTCGGTTTCACGGTAATGTTCCGTCTCTGGTCCACGGTAATGTTCCGTCTCTGGTCCACGATAATGTTCTGTTTCTGTTTCACGGTAATGTTCCGTATCTGGTCCATGATAATTTTCTGTTTCACGGTAATGTTCTGTCTCTGGTCCACGCTAATGTTCTGTTTCTGTTTCACGGTAATGTTCCGTTTCTGGTCCACGATAATTTTGTGTTTCTGTTTCACGGTAATGTTCCGTTTCTGGTCCACGATAATGTTCTGTTTCTGTTTCACGGTAATGTTCCGTTTCTGGTCCATGATAATTTTCTCTTTCACGGTAATGTTCTGTCTCTGGACCACGCTAATGTTCTGTTTCTGTTTCACGGTAATGTTCCGTTTCTGGTCCACGATAATTTTGTGTTTCTGTTTCACGGTAATGTTCCGTTTCTTGTCCACGATAATGTTCCGTCTCTGATCCACGGTAATGTTCCGTCTCTGGTCCACGATAATGTTCTGTTTCTGTTTCACGGTAATGTTCCGTATCTGGTCCATGATAATTTTCTGTTTCACGGTAATGTTCTGTCTCTGGTCCACGCTAATGTTCTGTTTCTGTTTCACGGTAATGTTCCGTTTCTGGTCCACGATAATGTTCTGTTTCTGTTTCACGGTAATGTTCCGTTTCTGGTCCACGATAATGTTCTGTTTCTGTTTCATGGTAATGTTCCGTCTCTGGTCCACGATAATGTTGTGTTTCTGTTTCACGGTAATGTTCCGTTTCTGGTCCATGATAATTTTCTGTTTCACGGTAATGTTCTGTCTCTGGTCCACGCTAATGTTCTGTTTCTGTTTCACGGTAATGTTCCGTTTCTGGTCCACGATAATTTTGTGTTTCTGTTTCACGGTAATGTTCCGTTTCTGGTCCACAAAATGTTGTGTTTCAGTTTCACGGTAATGTTCCGTTTCTGGTCCATGATAATGTTCTGTTTCACGGTAATGTTCTGTCTCTGGTCCACGCTAATGTTCTGTTTCTGTTTCACGGTAATGTTCCGTTTCTGGTCCACGATAATTTTGTGTTTCTGTTTCACGGTAATGTTCCGTTTCTGGTACACGATAATGTTCCGTCTCTGGTCCACGGTAATGTTCTGTCTCTGGTCCACGATAATCTTCTGTTTCTGTATCACGGTAATGTTCCGTATCTGGTCCATGATAATTTTCTGTTTCACGGTAATGTTCTGTCTCTGGTCCACGCTAATGTTCTGTTTCTGTTTCACGGTAATGTTCCGTTTCTGGTCCAAATTAATTTTGTGTTTCTGTTTCACGGTAATGTTCCGTTTCTGGTCCACGATAATGTTCTGTTTCTGTTTCACGGTAATGTTCCGTTTCTGGTCCACGATAATGTTGTGTTTCGGTTTCACGGTAATGTTCCGTTTCTGGTCCACGATAATGTTCTTTTTCGGTTTCACGGTAATGTTCCGTCTCTGGTCCACGGTAATGTTCCGTCTCTGGTCCACGATAATGTTCTGTTTCTGTTTCACGGTAATGTTCCGTCTCTGGTCCACGATAATGTTGTGTTTCTGTTTCACGGTAATGTTCCGTTTCTGGTCCATGATAATTTTCTGTTTCACGGTAATGTTCTGTCTCTGGTCCACGCTAATGTTCTGTTTCTGTTTCACGGTAATGTTCCGTTTCTGGTCCACGATAATTTTGTGTTTGTGTTTCACGGTAATGTTCCGTTTCTGGTCCACGATAATGTTCTGTTTCTGTTTCATGGTAATGTTCCGTCTCTGGTCCACGATAATGTTGTGTTTCTGTTTCACGGTAATGTTCCGTTTCTGGTCCATGATAATTTTCTGTTTCACGGTAATGTTCTGTCTCTGGTCCACGCTAGTGTTCTGTTTCTGTTTCACGGTAATGTTCCGTTTCTGGTCCACGATAATTTTGTGTTTCTGTTTCACGGTAATGTTCCGTTTCTGGTCCACGATACTGTTCTGTTTCTGTTTCACGGTAATGTTCCGTTTCTGGTCCACGATAATTTTGTGTTAGTGTTTCACGGTAATGTTCCGTTTCTGGTCCACGATAATGTTCTGTTTCTGTTTCATGGTAATGTTCCGTCTCTGGTCCACGATAATGTTGTGTTTCTGTTTCACGGTAATGTTCCGTTTCTGGTCCATGATAATTTTCTGTTTCACGGTAATGTTCTGTCTCTGGTCCACGCTAGTGTTCTGTTTCTGTTTCACGGTAATGTTCCGTTTCTGGTCCACGATAATTTTGTGTTTCTGTTTCACGGTAATGTTCCGTTTCTGGTCCACGATAATGTTCTGTTTCTGTTTCACGGTAATGTTCCGTTTCTGGTCCATGATAATTTTCTGTTTCACGGTAATGTTCTGTCTCTGGTCCACGCTAATGTTCTGTTTCTGTTTCAAGGTAATGTTCCGTTTCTGGTCCACGATAATTTTGTGTTTCTGTTTCACGGTAATGTTCCGTTTCTGGTACACGATAATGTTCCGTCTCTGGTTCACGGTAATGTTCTGTCTCTGGTCCACGATAATCTTCTGTTTCTGTTTCACGGTAATGTTCCGTATCTGGTCCATGATAATTTTCTGTTTCACGGTAATGTTCTGTCTCTGGTCCACGCTAATGTTCTGTTTCTGTTTCACGGTAATGTTCCGTTTCTGGTCCAAATTAATTTTGTGTTTCTGTTTCACGGTAATGTTCCGTTTCTGGTCCACGATAATGTTCTGTTTCTTTTTGACGGTAATGTTCCGTTTCTGGTCCACGATAATGTTGTGTTTCGGTTTCACGGTAATGTTCCGTTTCTGGTCCACGATAATGTTCTTTTTCGGTTTCACGGTAATGTTCCGTCTCTGGTCCACGGTAATGTTCCGTCTCTGGTCCACGATAATGTTCTGTTTCTGTTTCACGGTAATGTTCCGTATCTGGTCCATGATAATTTTCTGTTTCACGGTAATGTTCTGTCTCTGGTCCACGCTAATGTTCTGTTTCTGTTTCACGGTAATGTTCCGTTTCTGGTCCACGATAATTTTGTGTTTCTGTTTCACGGTAATGTTCCGTTTCTGGTCCACGATAATGTTCTGTTTCTGTTTCACGGTAATGTTCCGTTTCTGGTCCATGATAATTTTCTCTTTCACGGTAATGTTCTGTCTCTGGACCACGCTAATGTTCTGTTTCTGTTTCACGGTAATGTTCCGTTTCTGGTCCACGATAATTTTGTGTTTCTGTTTCACGGTAATGTTCCGTTTCTTGTCCACGATAATGTTCCGTCTCTGATCCACGGTAATGTTCCGTCTCTGGTCCACGATAATGTTCTGTTTCTGTTTCACGGTAATGTTCCGTATCTGGTCCATGATAATTTTCTGTTTCACGGTAATGTTCTGTCTCTGGTCCACGCTAATGTTCTGTTTCTGTTTCACGGTAATGTTCCGTTTCTGGTCCAAATTAATTTTGTGTTTCTGTTTCACGGTAATGTTCCGTTTCTGGTCCACGATAATGTTCTGTTTCTGTTTCACGGTAATGTTCCGTTTCTGGTCCACGATAATGTTCTGTTTCTGTTTCATGGTAATGTTCCGTCTCTGGTCCACGATAATGTTGTGTTTCTGTTTCACGGTAATGTTCCGTTTCTGGTCCATGATAATTTTCTGTTTCACGGTAATGTTCTGTCTCTGGTCCACGCTAATGTTCTGTTTCTGTTTCACGGTAATGTTCCGTTTCTGGTCCACGATAATTTTGTGTTTCTGTTTCACGGTAATGTTCCGTTTCTGGTCCACAAAATGTTGTGTTTCAGTTTCACGGTAATGTTCCGTTTCTGGTCCATGATAATGTTCTGTTTCACGGTAATGTTCTGTCTCTGGTCCACGCTAATGTTCTGTTTCTGTTTCACGGTAATGTTCCGTTTCTGGTCCACGATAATTTTGTGTTTCTGTTTCACGGTAATGTTCCGTTTCTGGTACACGATAATGTTCCGTCTCTGGTCCACGGTAATGTTCTGTCTCTGGTCCACGATAATCTTCTGTTTCTGTATCACGGTAATGTTCCGTATCTGGTCCATGATAATTTTCTGTTTCACGGTAATGTTCTGTCTCTGGTCCACGCTAATGTTCTGTTTCTGTTTCACGGTAATGTTCCGTTTCTGGTCCAAATTAATTTTGTGTTTCTGTTTCACGGTAATGTTCCGTTTCTGGTCCACGATAATGTTCTGTTTCTGTTTCACGGTAATGTTCCGTTTCTGGTCCACGATAATGTTGTGTTTCGGTTTCACGGTAATGTTCCGTTTCTGGTCCACGATAATGTTCTTTTTCGGTTTCACGGTAATGTTCCGTCTCTGGTCCACGGTAATGTTCCGTCTCTGGTCCACGATAATGTTCTGTTTCTGTTTCACGGTAATGTTCCGTATCTGGTCCATGATAATTTTCTGTTTCACGGTAATGTTCTGTTTCACGGTAATGTTCTGTCTCTGGTCAACGCTAATGTTCTGTTTCTGTTTCACTGTAATGTTCCGTTTCTGGTCCATGATAATGTTCTGTCTCTGGTCCACGGTAATGTTCGATCTCTGGTCCACGATAATGTTCGGTTTCACGGTAATGTTCCGTCTCTGGTCCACGATAATGTTCTGTTTCTGTTTCACGGTAATGTTCCGTTTCTGGTCCACGATAATTTTGTGTTTCTGTTTCACGGTAATGTTCCGTTTCTGGTCCACGATAATGTTCTGTTTCTGTTTCATGGTAATGTTCCGTCTCTGGTCCACGATAATGTTGTGTTTCTGTTTCACGGTAATGTTCAGTATCTGGTCCATGATAATTTTCTGTTTCACGGTAATGTTCTGTCTCTGGTCCACGCTAATGTTCTGTTTCTGTTTCACGGTAATGTTCCGTTTCTGGTCCAAATTAATTTTGTGTTTCTGTTTCACGGTAATGTTCCGTTTCTGGTCCACTATAATGTTCTGTTTCTGTTTCACGGTAATGTTCCGTTTCTGGTCCACGATAATGTTCTGTTTCTGTTTCATGGTAATGTTCCGTCTCTGGTCCACGATAATGTTGTGTTTCTGTTTCACGGTAATGTTCCGTTTCTGGTCCATGATAATTTTCTGTTTCACGGTAATGTTCTGTCTCTGGTCCACGCTAATGTTCTGTTTCTGTTTCACGGTAATGTTCCGTTTCTGGTCCACGATAATTTTGTGTTTCTGTTTCACGGTAATGTTCCGTTTCTGGTCCACAAAATGTTGTGTTTCAGTTTCACGGTAATGTTCCGTTTCTGGTCCATGATAATGTTCTGTTTCACGGTAATGTTCTGTCTCTGGTCCACGCTAATGTTCTGTTTCTGTTTCACGGTAATGTTCCGTTTCTGGTCCACGATAATTTTGTGTTTCTGTTTCACGGTAATGTTCCGTTTCTGGTACACGATAATGTTCCGTCTCTGGTCCACGGTAATGTTCTGTCTCTGGTCCACGATAATCTTCTGTTTCTGTATCACGGTAATGTTCCGTATCTGGTCCATGATAATTTTCTGTTTCACGGTAATGTTCTGTCTCTGGTCCACGCTAATGTTCTGTTTCTGTTTCACGGTAATGTTCCGTTTCTGGTCCAAATTAATTTTGTGTTTCTGTTTCACGGTAATGTTCCGTTTCTGGTCCACGATAATGTTCTGTTTCTGTTTCACGGTAATGTTCCGTTTCTGGTCCACGATAATGTTCTTTTTCGGTTTCACGGTAATGTTCCATCTCTGGTCCACGGTAATGTTCCGTCTCTGGTCCACGATAATGTTCTGTTTCTGTTTCACGGTAATGTTCCGTTTCTGGTTCACGATAATTTTGTGTTTCTGTTTCATGGTAATGTTCCGTTTCTGGTCCACGATAATGTTCTTTTTCTGTTTCACGGTAATGTTCCATTTCTGGTCCACGATAATGTTCTGTTTCTGTTTCACAGTAATGTTCCGTTTCTGGTCCATGATAATGTTCTGTGTCACGGTAATGTTCCGTTTCTGGTCCACGATAATTTTGTGTTTCTGTTTCACGGTAATAGTCCGTTTCTGGTCCACGATAATGTTCTGTTTCTGTTTCACGGTAATGTTCCGTTTCTGGTCCACGATAATTTTGTGTTTCTGTTTCACGGTAATGTTCCGTTTCTGGTCCACGATAATGTTCTGTTTCTGTTTCATGGTAATGTTCCGTCTCTGGTCCACGATAATGTTGTGTTTCTGTTTCACGGTAATGTTCCGTTTCTGGTCCATGATAATTTTCTGTTTCACGGTAATGTTCTGTCTCTGGTCCACGCTAGTGTTCTGTTTCTGTTTCACGGTAATGTTCCGTTTCTGGTCCACGATAATTTTGTGTTTCTGTTTCACGGTAATGTTCCGTTTCTGGTCCACGATAATGTTCTGTTTCTGTTTCACGGTAATGTTCCGTTTCTGGTCCATGATAATTTTCTGTTTCACGGTAATGTTCTGTCTCTGGTCCACGCTAATGTTCTGTTTCTGTTTCAAGGTAATGTTCCGTTTCTGGTCCACGATAATTTTGTGTTTCTGTTTCACGGTAATGTTCCGTTTCTGGTACACGATAATGTTCCGTCTCTGGTTCACGGTAATGTTCTGTCTCTGGTCCACGATAATCTTCTGTTTCTGTTTCACGGTAATGTTCCGTATCTGGTCCATGATAATTTTCTGTTTCACGGTAATGTTCTGTCTCTGGTCCACGCTAATGTTCTGTTTCTGTTTCACGGTAATGTTCCGTTTCTGGTCCAAATTAATTTTGTGTTTCTGTTTCACGGTAATGTTCCGTTTCTGGTCCACGATAATGTTCTGTTTCTTTTTCACGGTAATGTTCCGTTTCTGGTCCACGATAATGTTGTGTTTCGGTTTCACGGTAATGTTCCGTTTCTGGTCCACGATAATGTTCTTTTTCGGTTTCACGGTAATGTTCCGTCTCTGGTCCACGGTAATGTTCCGTCTCTGGTCCACGATAATGTTCTGTTTCTGTTTCACGGTAATGTTCCGTATCTGGTCCATGATAATTTTCTGTTTCACGGTAATGTTCTGTCTCTGGTCCACGCTAATGTTCTGTTTCTGTTTCACGGTAATGTTCCGTTTCTGGTCCACGATAATTTTGTGTTTCTGTTTCACGGTAATGTTCCGTTTCTGGTCCACGATAATGTTCTGTTTCTGTTTCACGGTAATGTTCCGTTTCTGGTCCATGATAATTTTCTCTTTCACGGTAATGTTCTGTCTCTGGACCACGCTAATGTTCTGTTTCTGTTTCACGGTAATGTTCCGTTTCTGGTCCACGATAATTTTGTGTTTCTGTTTCACGGTAATGTTCCGTTTCTTGTCCACGATAATGTTCCGTCTCTGATCCACGGTAATGTTCCGTCTCTGGTCCACGATAATGTTCTGTTTCTGTTTCACGGTAATGTTCCGTATCTGGTCCATGATAATTTTCTGTTTCACGGTAATGTTCTGTCTCTGGTCCACGCTAATGTTCTGTTTCTGTTTCACGGTAATGTTCCGTTTCTGGTCCAAATTAATTTTGTGTTTCTGTTTCACGGTAATGTTCCGTTTCTGGTCCACGATAATGTTCTGTTTCTGTTTCACGGTAATGTTCCGTTTCTGGTCCACGATAATGTTCTGTTTCTGTTTCATGGTAATGTTCCGTCTCTGGTCCACGATAATGTTGTGTTTCTGTTTCACGGTAATGTTCCGTTTCTGGTCCATGATAATTTTCTGTTTCACGGTAATGTTCTGTCTCTGGTCCACGCTAATGTTCTGTTTCTGTTTCACGGTAATGTTCCGTTTCTGGTCCACGATAATTTTGTGTTTCTGTTTCACGGTAATGTTCCGTTTCTGGTCCACAAAATGTTGTGTTTCAGTTTCACGGTAATGTTCCGTTTCTGGTCCATGATAATGTTCTGTTTCACGGTAATGTTCTGTCTCTGGTCCACGCTAATGTTCTGTTTCTGTTTCACGGTAATGTTCCGTTTCTGGTCCACGATAATTTTGTGTTTCTGTTTCACGGTAATGTTCCGTTTCTGGTACACGATAATGTTCCGTCTCTGGTCCACGGTAATGTTCTGTCTCTGGTCCACGATAATCTTCTGTTTCTGTATCACGGTAATGTTCCGTATCTGGTCCATGATAATTTTCTGTTTCACGGTAATGTTCTGTCTCTGGTCCACGCTAATGTTCTGTTTCTGTTTCACGGTAATGTTCCGTTTCTGGTCCAAATTAATTTTGTGTTTCTGTTTCACGGTAATGTTCCGTTTCTGGTCCACGATAATGTTCTGTTTCTGTTTCACGGTAATGTTCCGTTTCTGGTCCACGATAATGTTGTGTTTCGGTTTCACGGTAATGTTCCGTTTCTGGTCCACGATAATGTTCTTTTTCGGTTTCACGGTAATGTTCCGTCTCTGGTCCACGGTAATGTTCCGTCTCTGGTCCACGATAATGTTCTGTTTCTGTTTCACGGTAATGTTCCGTATCTGGTCCATGATAATTTTCTGTTTCACGGTAATGTTCTGTTTCACGGTAATGTTCTGTCTCTGGTCAACGCTAATGTTCTGTTTCTGTTTCACTGTAATGTTCCGTTTCTGGTCCATGATAATGTTCTGTCTCTGGTCCACGGTAATGTTCGATCTCTGGTCCACGATAATGTTCGGTTTCACGGTAATGTTCCGTCTCTGGTCCACGATAATGTTCTGTTTCTGTTTCACGGTAATGTTCCGTTTCTGGTCCACGATAATTTTGTGTTTCTGTTTCACGGTAATGTTCCGTTTCTGGTCCACGATAATGTTCTGTTTCTGTTTCATGGTAATGTTCCGTCTCTGGTCCACGATAATGTTGTGTTTCTGTTTCACGGTAATGTTCCGTTTCTGGTCCATGATAATTTTCTGTTTCACGGTAATGTTCTGTCTCTGGTCCACGCTAATGTTCTGTTTCTGTTTCACGGTAATGTTCTGTCTCTGGTCCACGCTAATGTTCTGTTTCTGTTTCACGGTAATGTTCCGTTTCTGGTCCACGATAATTTTGTGTTTCTGTTTCACGGTAATTTTCCGTTTCTGGTCCACGATAATGTTCTGTTTCTGTTTCACGGTAATGTTCCGTTTCTGGTCCACGATAATGTTCTGTTTCTGTTTCACGGTAATGTTCCGTTTCTGGTTCACGATAATTTTGTGTTTCTGTTTCACGGTAATGTTCCGTTTCTGGTTCACGATAATTTTGTGTTTCTGTTTCATGGTAATGTTCCGTTTCTGGTCCACGATAATGTTCTTTTTCTGTTTCACGGTAATGTTCCGTTTCTGGTCCACGATAATGTTCTGTTTCTGTTTCACAGTAATGTTCCGTTTCTGGTCCATGATAATGTTCTGTTTCACGGTAATGTTCCGTTTCTGGTCCACGATAATTTTGTGTTTCTGTTTCACGGTAATGTTCCGTTTCTGGTCCACGATAATGTTCTGTTTCTGTTTCACGGTAATGTTCCGTTTCTGGTCCACGCTAGTGTTCTGTTTCTGTTTCACGGTAATGTTCCGTTTCTGGTCCACGATAATTTTGTGTTTCTGTTTCACGGTAATGTTCCGTTTCTGGTCCACGATAATGTTCTGTTTCTGTTTCACGGTAATGTTCCGTTTCTGGTCCATGATAATTTTCTGTTTCACGGTAATGTTCTGTCTCTGGTCCACGCTAATGTTCTGTTTCTGTTTCAAGGTAATGTTCCGTTTCTGGTCCACGATAATTTTGTGTTTCTGTTTCACGGTAATGTTCCGTTTCTGGTACACGATAATGTTCCGTCTCTGGTTCACGGTAATGTTCTGTCTCTGGTCCACGATAATCTTCTGTTTCTGTTTCACGGTAATGTTCCGTATCTGGTCCATGATAATTTTCTGTTTCACGGTAATGTTCTGTCTCTGGTCCACGCTAATGTTCTGTTTCTGTTTCACGGTAATGTTCCGTTTCTGGTCCAAATTAATTTTGTGTTTCTGTTTCACGGTAATGTTCCGTTTCTGGTCCACGATAATGTTCTGTTTCTGTTTCACGGTAATGTTCCGTTTCTGGTCCACGATAATGTTGTGTTTCGGTTTCACGGTAATGTTCCGTTTCTGGTCCACGATAATGTTCTTTTTCGGTTTCACGGTAATGTTCCGTCTCTGGTCCACGGTAATGTTCCGTCTCTGGTCCACGATAATGTTCTGTTTCTGTTTCACGGTAATGTTCCGTATCTGGTCCATGATAATTTTCTGTTTCACGGTAATGTTCTGTCTCTGGTCCACGCTAGTGTTCTGTTTCTGTTTCACGGTAATGTTCCGTTTCTGGTCCACGATAATTTTGTGTTTCTGTTTCACGGTAATGTTCCGTTTCTGGTCCACGATAATGTTCTGTTTCTGTTTCACGGTAATGTTCCGTTTCTGGTCCATGATAATTTTCTCTTTCACGGTAATGTTCTGTCTCTGGTCCACGCTAATGTTCTGTTTCTGTTTCACGGTAATGTTCCGTTTCTGGTCCACGATAATTTTGTGTTTCTGTTTCACGGTAATGTTCCGTTTCTTGTCCACGATAATGTTCCGTCTCTGATCCACGGTAATGTTCCGTCTCTGGTCCACGATAATGTTCTGTTTCTGTTTCACGGTAATGTTCCGTATCTGGTCCATGATAATTTTCTGTTTCACGGTAATGTTCTGTCTCTGGTCCACGCTAATGTTCTGTTTCTGTTTCACGGTAATGTTCCGTTTCTGGTCCAAATTAATTTTGTGTTTCTGTTTCACGGTAATGTTCCGTTTCTGGTCCACTATAATGTTCTGTTTCTGTTTCACGGTAATGTTCCGTTTCTGGTCCACGATAATGTTCTGTTTCTGTTTCATGGTAATGTTCCGTCTCTGGTCCACGATAATGTTGTGTTTCTGTTTCACGGTAATGTTCCGTTTCTGGTCCATGATAATTTTCTGTTTCACGGTAATGTTCTGTCTCTGGTCCACGCTAATGTTCTGTTTCTGTTTCACGGTAATGTTCCGTTTCTGGTCCACGATAATTTTGTGTTTCTGTTTCACGGTAATGTTCCGTTTCTGGTCCACAAAATGTTGTGTTTCAGTTTCACGGTAATGTTCCGTTTCTGGTCCATGATAATGTTCTGTTTCACGGTAATGTTCTGTCTCTGGTCCACGCTAATGTTCTGTTTCTGTTTCACGGTAATGTTCCGTTTCTGGTCCACGATAATTTTGTGTTTCTGTTTCACGGTAATGTTCCGTTTCTGGTACACGATAATGTTCCGTCTCTGGTCCACGGTAATGTTCTGTCTCTGGTCCACGATAATCTTCTGTTTCTGTATCACGGTAATGTTCCGTATCTGGTCCATGATAATTTTCTGTTTCACGGTAATGTTCTGTCTCTGGTCCACGCTAATGTTCTGTTTCTGTTTCACGGTAATGTTCCGTTTCTGGTCCAAATTAATTTTGTGTTTCTGTTTCACGGTAATGTTCCGTTTCTGGTCCACGATAATGTTCTGTTTCTGTTTCACGGTAATGTTCCGTTTCTGGTCCACGATAATGTTGTGTTTCGGTTTCACGGTAATGTTCCGTTTCTGGTCCACGATAATGTTCTTTTTCGGTTTCACGGTAATGTTCCGTCTCTGGTCCACGGTAATGTTCCGTCTCTGGTCCACGATAATGTTCTGTTTCTGTTTCACGGTAATGTTCCGTATCTGGTCCATGATAATTTTCTGTTTCACGGTAATGTTCTGTCTCTGGTCCACGCTAATGTTCTGTTTCTGTTTCACGGTAATGTTCCGTTTCTGGTCCACGATAATTTTGTGTTTCTGTTTCACGGTAATGTTCCGTTTCTGGTCCACGATAATGTTCTGTTTCTGTTTCACGGTAATGTTCCGTTTCTGGTCCATGATAATTTTCTGTTTCACGGTAATGTTCTGTCTCTGGTCCACGCTAATGTTCTGTTTCTGTTTCACGTTAATGTTCCGTTTCTGGTCCACGATAATTTTGTGTTTCTGTTTCACGGTAATGTTCCGTTTCTGGTACACGATAATGTTCCGTCTCTGGTTCACGGTAATGTTCTGTCTCTGGTCCACGATAATCTTCTGTTTCTGTTTCACGGTAATGTTCCGTATCTGGTCCATGATAATTTTCTGTTTCACGGTAATGTTCTGTCTCTGGTCCACGCTAATGTTCTGTTTCTGTTTCACGGTAATGTTCCGTTTCTGGTCCAAATTAATTTTGTGTTTCTGTTTCACGGTAATGTTCCGTTTCTGGTCCACGATAATGTTCTGTTTCTGTTTCACGGTAATGTTCCGTTTCTGGTCCACGATAATGTTCTTTTTCGGTTTCACGGTAATGTTCCGTCTCTGGTCCACGGTAATGTTCCGTCTCTGGTCCACGATAATGTTCTGTTTCTGTTTCACGGTAATGTTCCGTTTCTGGTTCACGATAATTTTGTGTTTCTGTTTCATGGTAATGTTCCGTTTCTGGTCCACGATAATGTTCTTTTTCTGTTTCACGGTAATGTTCCATTTCTGGTCCACGATAATGTTCTGTTTCTGTTTCACAGTAATGTTCCGTTTCTGGTCCATGATAATGTTCTGTGTCACGGTAATGTTCCGTTTCTGGTCCACGATAATTTTGTGTTTCTGTTTCACGGTAATGTTCCGTTTCTGGTCCACGATAATTTTGTGTTTCTGTTTCACGGTAATGTTCCGTTTCTGGTCCACAAAATGTTGTGTTTCAGTTTCACGGTAATGTTCCGTTTCTGGTCCATGATAATGTTCTGTTTCACGGTAATGTTCTGTCTCTGGTCCACGCTAATGTTCTGTTTCTGTTTCACGGTAATGTTCCGTTTCTGGTCCACGATAATTTTGTGTTTCTGTTTCACGGTAATGTTCCGTTTCTGGTACACGATAATGTTCCGTCTCTGGTCCACGGTAATGTTCTGTCTCTGGTCCACGATAATCTTCTGTTTCTGTATCACGGTAATGTTCCGTATCTGGTCCATGATAATTTTCTGTTTCACGGTAATGTTCTGTCTCTGGTCCACGCTAATGTTCTGTTTCTGTTTCACGGTAATGTTCCGTTTCTGGTCCAAATTAATTTTGTGTTTCTGTTTCACGGTAATGTTCCGTTTCTGGTCCACGATAATGTTCTGTTTCTGTTTCACGGTAATGTTCCGTTTCTGGTCCACGATAATGTTCTTTTTCGGTTTCACGGTAATGTTCCGTCTCTGGTCCACGGTAATGTTCCGTCTCTGGTCCACGATAATGTTCTGTTTCTGTTTCACGGTAATGTTCCGTTTCTGGTTCACGATAATTTTGTGTTTCTGTTTCATGGTAATGTTCCGTTTCTGGTCCACGATAATGTTCTTTTTCTGTTTCACGGTAATGTTCCATTTCTGGTCCACGATAATGTTCTGTTTCTGTTTCACAGTAATGTTCCGTTTCTGGTCCATGATAATGTTCTGTGTCACGGTAATGTTCCGTTTCTGGTCCACGATAATTTTGTGTTTCTGTTTCACGGTAATAGTCCGTTTCTGGTCCACGATAATGTTCTGTTTCTGTTTCACGGTAATGTTCCGTTTCTGGTCCACGATAATTTTGTGTTTCTGTTTCACGGTAATGTTCCGTTTCTGGTCCACGATAATGTTCTGTTTCTGTTTCATGGTAATGTTCCGTCTCTGGTCCACGATAATGTTGTGTTTCTGTTTCACGGTAATGTTCCGTTTCTGGTCCATGATAATTTTCTGTTTCACGGTAATGTTCTGTCTCTGGTCCACGCTAATGTTCTGTTTCTGTTTCACGGTAATGTTCCGTTTCTGGTCCACGATAATTTTGTGTTTGTGTTTCACGGTAATGTTCCGTTTCTGGTCCACGATAATGTTCTGTTTCTGTTTCATGGTAATGTTCCGTCTCTGGTCCACGATAATGTTGTGTTTCTGTTTCACGGTAATGTTCCGTTTCTGGTCCATGATAATTTTCTGTTTCACGGTAATGTTCTGTCTCTGGTCCACGCTAGTGTTCTGTTTCTGTTTCACGGTAATGTTCCGTTTCTGGTCCACGATAATTTTGTGTTTCTGTTTCACGGTAATGTTCCGTTTCTGGTCCACGATACTGTTCTGTTTCTGTTTCACGGTAATGTTCCGTTTCTGGTCCACGATAATTTTGTGTTTGTGTTTCACGGTAATGTTCCGTTTCTGGTCCACGATAATGTTCTGTTTCTGTTTCATGGTAATGTTCCGTCTCTGGTCCACGATAATGTTGTGTTTCTGTTTCACGGTAATGTTCCGTTTCTGGTCCATGATAATTTTCTGTTTCACGGTAATGTTCTGTCTCTGGTCCACGCTAGTGTTCTGTTTCTGTTTCACGGTAATGTTCCGTTTCTGGTCCACGATAATTTTGTGTTTCTGTTTCACGGTAATGTTCCGTTTCTGGTCCACGATAATGTTCTGTTTCTGTTTCACGGTAATGTTCCGTTTCTGGTCCATGATAATTTTCTGTTTCACGGTAATGTTCTGTCTCTGGTCCACGCTAATGTTCTGTTTCTGTTTCAAGGTAATGTTCCGTTTCTGGTCCACGATAATTTTGTGTTTCTGTTTCACGGTAATGTTCCGTTTCTGGTACACGATAATGTTCCGTCTCTGGTTCACGGTAATGTTCTGTCTCTGGTTCACGGTAATCTTCTGTTTCTGTTTCACGGTAATGTTCCGTATCTGGTCCATGATAATTTTCTGTTTCACGGTAATGTTCTGTCTCTGGTCCACGCTAATGTTCTGTTTCTGTTTCACGGTAATGTTCCGTTTCTGGTCCAAATTAATATTGTGTTTCTGTTTCACGGTAATGTTCCGTTTCTGGTCCACGATAATGTTCTGTTTCTTTTTCACGGTAATGTTCCGTTTCTGGTCCACGATAATGTTGTGTTTCTGTTTCACGGTAATGTTCCGTTTCTGGTCCACGATAATGTTCTTTTTCGGTTTCACGGTAATGTTCCGTCTCTGGTCCACGGTAATGTTCCGTCTCTGGTCCACGATAATGTTCTGTTTCTGTTTCACGGTAATGTTCCGTATCTGGTCCATGATAATTTTCTGTTTCACGGTAATGTTCTGTCTCTGGTCCACGCTAATGTTCTGTTTCTGTTTCACGGTAATGTTCCGTTTCTGGTCCACGATAATTTTGTGTTTCTGTTTCACGGTAATGTTCCGTTTCTGGTCCACGATAATGTTCTTTTTCTGTTTCACGGTAATGTTCCGTTTCTGGTCCATGATAATTTTCTCTTTCACGGTAATGTTCTGTCTCTGGACCACGCTAATGTTCTGTTTCTGTTTCACGGTAATGTTCCGTTTCTGGTCCACGATAATTTTGTGTTTCTGTTTCACGGTAATGTTCCGTTTCTTGTCCACGATAATGTTCCGTCTCTGATCCACGGTAATGTTCCGTCTCTGGTCCACGATAATGTTCTGTTTCTGTTTCACGGTAATGTTCCGTATCTGGTCCATGATAATTTTCTGTTTCACGGTAATGTTCTGTCTCTGGTCCACGCTAATGTTCTGTTTCTGTTTCACGGTAATGTTCCGTTTCTGGTCCAAATTAATTTTGTGTTTCTGTTTCACGGTAATGTTCCGTTTCTGGTCCACGATAATGTTCTGTTTCTGTTTCACGGTAATGTTCCGTTTCTGGTCCACGATAATGTTCTGTTTCTGTTTCATGGTAATGTTCCGTCTCTGGTCCACGATAATGTTGTGTTTCTGTTTCACGGTAATGTTCCGTTTCTGGTCCATGATAATTTTCTGTTTCACGGTAATGTTCTGTCTCTGGTCCACGCTAATGTTCTGTTTCTGTTTCACGGTAATGTTCCGTTTCTGCTCCACGATAATTTTGTGTTTCTGTTTCACGGTAATGTTCCGTTTCTGGTCCACAAAATGTTGTGTTTCAGTTTCTAGGTAATGTTCCGTTTCTGGTCCATGATAATGTTCTGTTTCACGGTAATGTTCTGTCTCTGGTCCACGCTAATGTTCTGTTTCGGTTTCACGGTAATGTTCCGTTTCTGGTCCACGATAATTTTGTGTTTCTGTTTCACGGTAATGTTCCGTTTCTGGTACACGATAATGTTCCGTCTCTGGTCCACGGTAATGTTCTGTCTCTGGTCCACGATAATCTTCTGTTTCTGTATCACGGTAATGTTCCGTATCTGGTCCATGATAATTTTCTGTTTCACGGTAATGTTCTGTCTCTGGTCCACGCTAATGTTCTGTTTCTGTTTCACGGTAATGTTCCGTTTCTGGTCCAAATTAATTTTGTGTTTCTGTTTCACGGTAATGTTCCGTTTCTGGTCCACGATAATGTTCTGTTTCTGTTTCACGGTAATGTTCCGTTTCTGGTCCACGATAATGTTGTGTTTCGGTTTCACGGTAATGTTCCGTTTCTGGTCCACGATAATGTTCTTTTTCGGTTTCACGGTAATGTTCCGTCTCTGGTCCACGGTAATGTTCCGTCTCTGGTCCACGATAATGTTCTGTTTCTGTTTCACGGTAATGTTCCGTATCTGGTCCATGATAATTTTCTGTTTCACGGTAATGTTCTGTTTCACGGTAATGTTCTGTCTCTGGTCAACGCTAATGTTCTGTTTCTGTTTCAGTGTAATGTTCCGTTTCTGGTCCATGATAATGTTCTGTCTCTGGTCCACGGTAATGTTCGATCTCTGGTCCACGATAATGTTCGGTTTCACGGTAATGTTCCGTCTCTGGTCCACGATAATGTTCGATCTCTGGTCCACGATAATGTTCGGTTTCACGGTAATGTTCCGTCTCTGGTCCACGATAATGTTCTGTTTCTGTTTCACGGTAATGTTCCGTTTCTGGTCCACGATAATTTTGTGTTTCTGTTTCACGGTAATGTTCCGTTTCTGGTCCACGATAATGTTCTGTTTCTGTTTCATGGTAATGTTCCGTCTCTGGTCCACGATAATGTTGTGTTTCTGTTTCACGGTAATGTTCCGTTTCTGGTCCGTGATAATTTTCTGTTTCACGGTAATGTTCTGTCTCTGGTCCACGCTAATGTTCTGTTTCTGTTTCACGGTAATGTTCCGTTTCTGGTCCACGATAATTTTGTGTTTCTGTTTCACGGTAATTTTCCGTTTCTGGTCCACGATAATGTTCTGTTTCTGTTTCACGGTAATGTTCCGTTTCTGGTCCACGATAATGTTGTGTTTCGGTTTCACGGTAATGTTCCGTTTCTGGTCCACGATAATGTTCTTTTTCGGTTTCACGGTAATGTTCCGTCTCTGGTCCACGGTAATGTTCCGTCTCTGGTCCACGATAATGTTCTGTTTCTGTTTCACGGTAATGTTCCGTTTCTGGTTCACGATAATTTTGTGTTTCTGTTTCACGGTAATGTTCCGTTTCTGGTTCACGATAATTTTGTGTTTCTGTTTCATGGTAATGTTCCGTTTCTGGTCCACGATAATGTTCTTTTTCTGTTTCACGGTAATGTTCCGTTTCTGGTCCACGATAATGTTCTGTTTCTGTTTCACAGTAATGTTCCGTTTCTGGTCCATGATAATGTTCTGTTTCACGGTAATGTTCCGTTTCTGGTCCACGATAATTTTGTGTTTCTGTTTCACGGTAATGTTCCGTTTCTGGTCCACGATAATGTTCTGTTTCTGTTTCACGGTAATGTTCCGTTTCTGGTCCACGCTAGTGTTCTGTTTCTGTTTCACGGTAATGTTCCGTTTCTGGTCCACGATAATTTTGTGTTTCTGTTTCACGGTAATGTTCCGTTTCTGGTCCACGATAATGTTCTGTTTCTGTTTCACGGTAATGTTCCGTTTCTGGTCCATGATAATTTTCTGTTTCACGGTAATGTTCTGTCTCTGGTCCACGCTAATGTTCTGTTTCTGTTTCAAGGTAATGTTCCGTTTCTGGTCCACGATAATTTTGTGTTTCTGTTTCACGGTAATGTTCCGTTTCTGGTACACGATAATGTTCCGTCTCTGGTTCACGGTAATGTTCTGTCTCTGGTCCACGATAATATTCTGTTTCTGTTTCACGGTAATGTTCCGTATCTGGTCCATGATAATTTTCTGTTTCACGGTAATGTTCTGTCTCTGGTCCACGCTAATGTTCTGTTTCTGTTTCACGGTAATGTTCCGTTTCTGGTCCAAATTAATTTTGTGTTTCTGTTTCACGGTAATGTTCCGTTTCTGGTCCACGATAATGTTCTGTTTCTGTTTCACGGTAATGTTCCGTTTCTGGTCCACGATAATGTTGTGTTTCGGTTTCACGGTAATGTTCCGTTTCTGGTCCACGATAATGTTCTTTTTCGGTTTCACGGTAATGTTCCGTCTCTGGTCCACGGTAATGTTCCGTCTCTGGTCCACGATAATGTTCTGTTTCTGTTTCACGGTAATGTTCCGTATCTGGTCCATGATAATTTTCTGTTTCACGGTAATGTTCTGTCTCTGGTCCACGCTAGTGTTCTGTTTCTGTTTCACGGTAATGTTCCGTTTCTGGTCCACGATAATTTTGTGTTTCTGTTTCACGGTAATGTTCCGTTTCTGGTCCACGATAATGTTCTGTTTCTGTTTCACGGTAATGTTCCGTTTCTGGTCCATGATAATTTTCTCTTTCACGGTAATGTTCTGTCTCTGGTCCACGCTAATGTTCTGTTTCTGTTTCACGGTAATGTTCCGTTTCTGGTCCACGATAATTTTGTGTTTCTGTTTCACGGTAATGTTCCGTTTCTTGTCCACGATAATGTTCCGTCTCTGATCCACGGTAATGTTCCGTCTCTGGTCCACGATAATGTTCTGTTTCTGTTTCACGGTAATGTTCCGTATCTGGTCCATGATAATTTTCTGTTTCACGGTAATGTTCTGTCTCTGGTCCACGCTAATGTTCTGTTTCTGTTTCACGGTAATGTTCCGTTTCTGGTCCAAATTAATTTTGTGTTTCTGTTTCACGGTAATGTTCCGTTTCTGGTCCACTATAATGTTCTGTTTCTGTTTCACGGTAATGTTCCGTTTCTGGTCCACGATAATGTTCTGTTTCTGTTTCATGGTAATGTTCCGTCTCTGGTCCACGATAATGTTGTGTTTCTGTTTCACGGTAATGTTCCGTTTCTGGTCCATGATAATTTTCTGTTTCACGGTAATGTTCTGTCTCTGGTCCACGCTAATGTTCTGTTTCTGTTTCACGGTAATGTTCCGTTTCTGGTCCACGATAATTTTGTGTTTCTGTTTCACGGTAATGTTCCGTTTCTGGTCCACAAAATGTTGTGTTTCAGTTTCACGGTAATGTTCCGTTTCTGGTCCATGATAATGTTCTGTTTCACGGTAATGTTCTGTCTCTGGTCCACGCTAATGTTCTGTTTCTGTTTCACGGTAATGTTCCGTTTCTGGTCCACGATAATTTTGTGTTTCTGTTTCACGGTAATGTTCCGTTTCTGGTACACGATAATGTTCCGTCTCTGGTCCACGGTAATGTTCTGTCTCTGGTCCACGATAATCTTCTGTTTCTGTATCACGGTAATGTTCCGTATCTGGTCCATGATAATTTTCTGTTTCACGGTAATGTTCTGTCTCTGGTCCACGCTAATGTTCTGTTTCTGTTTCACGGTAATGTTCAGTTTCTGGTCCAAATTAATTTTGTGTTTCTGTTTCACGGTAATGTTCCGTTTCTGGTCCACGATAATGTTCTGTTTCTGTTTCACGGTAATGTTCCGTTTCTGGTCCACGATAATGTTGTGTTTCGGTTTCACGGTAATGTTCCGTTTCTGGTCCACGATAATGTTCTTTTTCGGTTTCACGGTAATGTTCCGTCTCTGGTCCACGGTAATGTTCCGTCTCTGGTCCACGATAATGTTCTGTTTCTGTTTCACGGTAATGTTCCGTATCTGGTCCATGATAATTTTCTGTTTCACGGTAATGTTCTGTCTCTGGTCCACGCTAATGTTCTGTTTCTGTTTCACGGTAATGTTCCGTTTCTGGTCCACGATAATTTTGTGTTTCTGTTTCACGGTAATGTTCCGTTTCTGGTCCACGATAATGTTCTGTTTCTGTTTCACGGTAATGTTCCGTTTCTGGTCCATGATAATTTTCTGTTTCACGGTAATGTTCTGTCTCTGGTCCACGCTAATGTTCTGTTTCTGTTTCACGTTAATGTTCCGTTTCTGGTCCACGATAATTTTGTGTTTCTGTTTCACGGTAATGTTCCGTTTCTGGTACACGATAATGTTCCGTCTCTGGTTCACGATAATTTTGTGTTTCTGTTTCATGGTAATGTTCCGTTTCTGGTCCACGATAATGTTCTTTTTCTGTTTCACGGTAATGTTCCATTTCTGGTCCACGATAATGTTCTGTTTCTGTTTCACAGTAATGTTCCGTTTCTGGTCCATGATAATGTTCTGTGTCACGGTAATGTTCCGTTTCTGGTCCACGATAATTTTGTGTTTCTGTTTCACGGTAATAGTCCGTTTCTGGTCCACGATAATGTTCTGTTTCTGTTTCACGGTAATGTTCCGTTTCTGGTCCACGATAATTTTGTGTTTCTGTTTCACGGTAATGTTCCGTTTCTGGTCCACGATAATGTTCTGTTTCTGTTTCATGGTAATGTTCCGTCTCTGGTCCACGATAATGTTGTGTTTCTGTTTCACGGTAATGTTCCGTTTCTGGTCCATGATAATTTTCTGTTTCACGGTAATGTTCTGTCTCTGGTCCACGCTAATGTTCTGTTTCTGTTTCACGGTAATGTTCCGTTTCTGGTCCACGATAATTTTGTGTTTGTGTTTCACGGTAATGTTCCGTTTCTGGTCCACGATAATGTTCTGTTTCTGTTTCATGGTAATGTTCCGTCTCTGGTCCACGATAATGTTGTGTTTCTGTTTCACGGTAATGTTCCGTTTCTGGTCCATGATAATTTTCTGTTTCACGGTAATGTTCTGTCTCTGGTCCACGCTAATGTTCTGTTTCTGTTTCACGGTAATGTTCCGTTTCTGGTCCACGATAATTTTGTGTTTGTGTTTCACGGTAATGTTCCGTTTCTGGTCCACGATAATGTTCTGTTTCTGTTTCATGGTAATGTTCCGTCTCTGGTCCACGATAATGTTGTGTTTCTGTTTCACGGTAATGTTCCGTTTCTGGTCCATGATAATTTTCTGTTTCACGGTAATGTTCTGTCTCTGGTCCACGCTAGTGTTCTGTTTCTGTTTCACGGTAATGTTCCGTTTCTGGTCCACGATAATTTTGTGTTTCTGTTTCACGGTAATGTTCCGTTTCTGGTCCACGATACTGTTCTGTTTCTGTTTCACGGTAATGTTCCGTTTCTGGTCCATGATAATTTTCTGTTTCACGGTAATGTTCTGTCTCTGGTCCACGCTAATGTTCTGTTTCTGTTTCACGGTAATGTTCTGTCTCTGGTCCACGCTAATGTTCTGTTTCTGTTTCACGGTAATGTTCCGTTTCTGGTCCAAATTAATTTTGTGTTTCTGTTTCACGGTAATGTTCCGTTTCTGGTCCACGATAAAGTTCTGTTTCTGTTTCACGGTAATGTTCCGTTTCTGGTCCACGATAATGTTCTTTTTCGGTTTCACGGTAATGTTCCGTCTCTGGTCCACGGTAATGTTCCGTCTCTGGTCCACGATAATGTTCTGTTTCTGTTTCACGGTAATGTTCCGTTTCTGGTTCACGATAATTTTGTGTTTCTGTTTCATGGTAATGTTCCGTTTCTGGTCCACGATAATGTTCTTTTTCTGTTTCACGGTAATGTTCCATTTCTGGTCCACGATAATGTTCTGTTTCTGTTTCACAGTAATGTTCCGTTTCTGGTCCATGATAATGTTCTGTGTCACGGTAATATTCCGTTTCTGGTCCACGATAATTTTGTGTTTCTGTTTCACGGTAATAGTCCGTTTCTGGTCCACGATAATGTTCTGTTTCTGTTTCACGGTAATGTTCCGTTTCTGGTCCACGATAATTTTGTGTTTCTGTTTCACGGTAATGTTCCGTTTCTGGTCCACGATAATGTTCTGTTTCTGTTTCATGGTAATGTTCCGTCTCTGGTCCACGATAATGTTGTGTTTCTGTTTCACGGTAATGTTCCGTTTCTGGTCCATGATAATTTTCTGTTTCACGGTAATGTTCTGTCTCTGGTCCACGCTAATGTTCTGTTTCTGTTTCACGGTAATGTTCCGTTTCTGGTCCACGATAATTTTGTGTTTGTGTTTCACGGTAATGTTCCGTTTCTGGTCCACGATAATGTTCTGTTTCTGTTTCATGGTAATGTTCCGTCTCTGGTCCACGATAATGTTGTGTTTCTGTTTCACGGTAATGTTCCGTTTCTGGTCCATGATAATTTTCTGTTTCACGGTAATGTTCTGTCTCTGGTCCACGCTAATGTTCTGTTTCTGTTTCACGGTAATGTTCCGTTTCTGGTCCACGATAATTTTGTGTTTGTGTTTCACGGTAATGTTCCGTTTCTGGTCCACGATAATGTTCTGTTTCTGTTTCATGGTAATGTTCCGTCTCTGGTCCACGATAATGTTGTGTTTCTGTTTCACGGTAATGTTCCGTTTCTGGTCCATGATAATTTTCTGTTTCACGGTAATGTTCTGTCTCTGGTCCACGCTAGTGTTCTGTTTCTGTTTCACGGTAATGTTCCGTTTCTGGTCCACGATAATTTTGTGTTTCTGTTTCACGGTAATGTTCCGTTTCTGGTCCACGATACTGTTCTGTTTCTGTTTCACGGTAATGTTCCGTTTCTGGTCCATGATAATTTTCTGTTTCACGGTAATGTTCTGTCTCTGGTCCACGCTAATGTTCTGTTTCTGTTTCACGGTAATGTTCTGTCTCTGGTCCACGCTAATGTTCTGTTTCTGTTTCACGGTAATGTTCCGTTTCTGGTCCAAATTAATTTTGTGTTTCTGTTTCACGGTAATGTTCCGTTTCTGGTCCACGATAAAGTTCTGTTTCTGTTTCACGGTAATGTTCCGTTTCTGGTCCACGATAATGTTGTGTTTCGGTTTCACGGTAATGTTCCGTTTCTGGTCCACGATAATGTTCTTTTTCGGTTTTACGGTAATGTTCCGTCTCTGGTCCACGGTAATGTTCCGTCTCTGGTCCACGATAATGTTCTGTTTCTGTTTCACGGTAATGTTCCGTTTCTGGTCCACGATAATTTTGTGTTTGTGTTTCACGGTAATGTTCCGTTTCTGGTCCACGATAATGTTCTGTTTCTGTTTCATGGTAATGTTCCGTCTCTGGTCCACGATAATGTTGTGTTTCTGTTTCACGGTAATGTTCCGTTTCTGGTCCATGATAATTTTCTGTTTCACGGTAATGTTCTGTCTCTGGTCCACGCTAGTGTTCTGTTTCTGTTTCACGGTAATGTTCCGTTTCTGGTCCACGATAATTTTGTGTTTCTGTTTCACGGTAATGTTCCGTTTCTGGTCCACGATAATGTTCTGTTTCTGTTTCACGGTAATGTTCCGTTTCTGGTCCATGATGATTTTCTGTTTCACGGTAATGTTCTGTCTCTGGTCCACGCTAATGTTCTGTTTCTGTTTCACGGTAATGTTCCGTTTCTGGTCCACGATAATTTTGTGTTTCTGTTTCACGGTAATGTTCCGTTTCTGGTACACGATAATGTTCCGTCTCTGGTCCACGGTAATGTTCTGTCTCTGGTCCACGATAATCTTCTGTTTCTGTTTCACGGTAATGTTCCGTTTCTGGTCCACGATAATTTTGTGTTTCTGTTTCACGGTAATGTTCCGTTTCTGGTACACGATAATGTTCCGTCTCTGGTTCACGGTAATGTTCTGTCTCTGGTCCACGATAATCTTCTGTTTCTGTTTCACGGTAATGTTCCGTATCTGGTCCATGATAATTTTCTGTTTCACGGTAATGTTCTGTCTCTGGTCCACGCTAATGTTCTGTTTCTGTTTCACGGTAATGTTCCGTTTCTGGTCCAAATTAATTTTGTGTTTCTGTTTCACGGTAATGTTCCGTTTCTGGTCCACGATAATGTTCTGTTTCTGTTTCACGGTAATGTTCCGTTTCTGGTCCACGATAATGTTCTTTTTCGGTTTCACGGTAATGTTCCGTCTCTGGTCCACGGTAATGTTCCGTCTCTGGTCCACGATAATGTTCTGTTTCTGTTTCACGGTAATGTTCCGTTTCTGGTTCACGATAATTTTGTGTTTCTGTTTCATGGTAATGTTCCGTTTCTGGTCCACGATAATGTTCTTTTTCTGTTTCACGGTAATGTTCCATTTCTGGTCCACGATAATGTTCTGTTTCTGTTTCACAGTAATGTTCCGTTTCTGGTCCATGATAATGTTCTATGTCACGGTAATGTTCCGTTTCTGGTCCACGATAATTTTGTGTTTCTGTTTCACGGTAATAGTCCGTTTCTGGTCCACGATAATGTTCTGTTTCTGTTTCACGGTAATGTTCCGTTTCTGGTCCACGATAATTTTGTGTTTCTGTTTCACGGTAATGTTCCGTTTCTGGTCCACGATAATGTTCTGTTTCTGTTTCATGGTAATGTTCCGTCTCTGGTCCACGATAATGTTGTGTTTCTGTTTCACGGTAATGTTCCGTTTCTGGTCCATGATAATTTTCTGTTTCACGGTAATGTTCTGTCTCTGGTCCACGCTAATGTTCTGTTTCTGTTTCACGGTAATGTTCCGTTTCTGGTCCACGATAATTTTGTGTTTGTGTTTCACGGTAATGTTCCGTTTCTGGTCCACGATAATGTTCTGTTTCTGTTTCATGGTAATGTTCCGTCTCTGGTCCACGATAATGTTGTGTTTCTGTTTCACGGTAATGTTCCGTTTCTGGTCCATGATAATTTTCTGTTTCACGGTAATGTTCTGTCTCTGGTCCACGCTAGTGTTCTGTTTCTGTTTCACGGTAATGTTCCGTTTCTGGTCCACGATAATTTTGTGTTTCTGTTTCACGGTAATGTTCCGTTTCTGGTCCACGATACTGTTCTGTTTCTGTTTCACGGTAATGTTCCGTTTCTGGTCCATGATAATTTTCTGTTTCACGGTAATGTTCTGTCTCTGGTCCACGCTAATGTTCTGTTTCTGTTTCACGGTAATGTTCTGTCTCTGGTCCACGCTAATGTTCTGTTTCTGTTTCACGGTAATGTTCCGTTTCTGGTCCAAATTAATTTTGTGTTTCTGTTTCACGGTAATGTTCCGTTTCTGGTCCACGATAAAGTTCTGTTTCTGTTTCACGGTAATGTTCCGTTTCTGGTCCACGATAATGTTCTTTTTCGGTTTCACGGTAATGTTCCGTCTCTGGTCCACGGTAATGTTCCGTCTCTGGTCCACGATAATGTTCTGTTTCTGTTTCACGGTAATGTTCCGTTTCTGGTTCACGATAATTTTGTGTTTCTGTTTCATGGTAATGTTCCGTTTCTGGTCCACGATAATGTTCTTTTTCTGTTTCACGGTAATGTTCCATTTCTGGTCCACGATAATGTTCTGTCTCTGTTTCACAGTAATGTTCCGTTTCTGGTCCATGATAATGTTCTGTGTCACGGTAATGTTCCGTTTCTGGTCCACGATAATTTTGTGTTTCTGTTTCACGGTAATAGTCCGTTTCTGGTCCACGATAATGTTCTGTTTCTGTTTCACGGTAATGTTCCGTTTCTGGTCCACGATAATTTTGTGTTTCTGTTTCACGGTAATGTTCCGTTTCTGGTCCACGATAATGTTCTGTTTCTGTTTCATGGTAATGTTCCGTCTCTGGTCCACGATAATGTTGTGTTTCTGTTTCACGGTAATGTTCCGTTTCTGGTCCATAATAATTTTCTGTTTCACGGTAATGTTCTGTTTCTGGTCCACGCTAATGTTCTGTTTCTGTTTCACGGTAATGTTCCGTTTCTGGTCCACGATAATTTTGTGTTTGTGTTTCACGGTAATGTTCCGTTTCTGGTCCACGATAATGTTCTGTTTCTGTTTCATGGTAATGTTCCGTCTCTGGTCCACGATAATGTTGTGTTTCTGTTTCACGGTAATGTTCCGTTTCTGGTCCATGATAATTTTCTGTTTCACGGTAATGTTCTGTCTCTGGTCCACGCTAGTGTTCTGTTTCTGTTTCACGGTAATGTTCCGTTTCTGGTCCACGATAATTTTGTATTTCTGTTTCACGGTAATGTTCCGTTTCTGGTCCACGATACTGTTCTGTTTCTGTTTCACGGTAATGTTCCGTTTCTGGTCCATGATAATTTTCTGTTTCACGGTAATGTTCTGTCTCTGGTCCACGCTAATGTTCTGTTTCTGTTTCACGGTAATGTTCTGTCTCTGGTCCACGCTAATGTTCTGTTTCTGTTTCACGGTAATGTTCCGTTTCTGGTCCAAATTAATTTTGTGTTTCTGTTTCACGGTAATGTTCCGTTTCTGGTCCACGATAATGTTCTGTTTCTGTTTCACGGTAATGTTCCGTTTCTGGTCCACGATAATGTTGTGTTTCGGTTTCACGGTAATGTTCCGTTTCTGGTCCACGATAATGTTCTTTTTCGGTTTTACGGTAATGTTCCGTCTCTGGTCCACGGTAATGTTCCGTCTCTGGTCCACGATAATGTTCTGTTTCTGTTTCACGGTAATGTTCCGTTTCTGGTCCACGATAATTTTGTGTTTGTGTTTCACGGTAATGTTCCGTTTCTGCTCCACGATAATGTTCTGTTTCTGTTTCATGGTAATGTTCCGTCTCTGGTCCACGATAATGTTGTGTTTCTGTTTCACGGTAATGTTCCGTTTCTGGTCCATGATAATTTTCTGTTTCACGGTAATGTTCTGTCTCTGGTCCACGCTAGTGTTCTGTTTCTGTTTCACGGTAATGTTCCGTTTCTGGTCCACGATAATTTTGTGTTTCTGTTTCACGGTAATGTTCCGTTTCTGGTCCACGATAATGTTCTGTTTCTGTTTCACGGTAATGTTCCGTTTCTGGTCCATGATGATTTTCTGTTTCACGGTAATGTTCTGTCTCTGGTCCACGCTAATGTTCTGTTTCTGTTTCACGGTAATGTTCCGTTTCTGGTCCACGATAATTTTGTGTTTCTGTTTCACGGTAATGTTCCGTTTCTGGTACACGATAATGTTCCGTCTCTGGTCCACGGTAATGTTCTGTCTCTGGTCCACGATAATCTTCTGTTTCTGTTTCACGGTAATGTTCCGTATCTGGTCCATGATAATTTTCTGTTTCACGGTAATGTTCTGTCTCTGGTCCATGCTAATGTTCTGTTTCTGTTTCACGGTAATGATCCGTTTCTGGTCCAAATTAATTTTGTGTTTCTGTTTCACGGTAATGTTCCGTTTCTGGTCCACGATAATGTTCTGTTTCTGTTTCACGGTAATGTTCCGTTTCTGGTCCACGATAATGTTGTGTTTCGGTTTCACGGTAATGTTCCGTTTCTGGTCCACGATAATGTTCTTTTTCGGTTTTACGGTAATGTTCCGTCTCTGGTCCACGGTAATGTTCCGTCTCTGGTCCACGATAATGTTCTGTTTCTGTTTCACGGTAATGTTCCGTTTCTGGTCCACGATAATTTTGTGTTTGTGTTTCACGGTAATGTTCCGTTTCTGGTCCACGATAATGTTATGTTTCTGTTTCATGGTAATGTTCCGTCTCTGGTCCACGATAATGTTGTGTTTCTGTTTCACGGTAATGTTCCGTTTCTGGTCCATGATAATTTTCTGTTTCACGGTAATGTTCTGTCTCTGGTCCACGCTAGTGTTCTGTTTCTGTTTCACGGTAATGTTCCGTTTCTGGTCCACGATAATTTTGTGTTTCTGTTTCACGGTAATGTTCCGTTTCTGGTCCACGATAATGTTCTGTTTCTGTTTCACGGTAATGTTCCGTTTCTGGTCCACGATAATGTTGTGTTTCGGTTTCACGGTAATGTTCCGTTTCTGGTCCACGATAATGTTCTTTTTCGGTTTTACGGTAATGTTCCGTCTCTGGTCCACGGTAATGTTCCGTCTCTGGTCCACGATAATGTTCTGTTTCTGTTTCACGGTAATGTTCCGTTTCTGGTCCACGATAATTTTGTGTTTGTGTTTCACGGTAATGTTCCGTTTCTGGTCCACGATAATGTTCTGTTTCTGTTTCATGGTAATGTTCCGTCTCTGGTCCACGATAATGTTGTGTTTCTGTTTCACGGTAATGTTCCGTTTCTGGTCCATGATAATTTTCTGTTTCACGGTAATGTTCTGTCTCTGGTCCACGCTAGTGTTCTGTTTCTGTTTCACGGTAATGTTCCGTTTCTGGTCCACGATAATTTTGTGTTTCTGTTTCACGGTAATGTTCCGTTTCTGGTCCACGATAATGTTCTGTTTCTGTTTCACGGTAATGTTCCGTTTCTGGTCCATGATGATTTTCTGTTTCACGGTAATGTTCTGTCTCTGGTCCACGCTAATGTTCTGTTTCTGTTTCACGGTAATGTTCCGTTTCTGGTCCACGATAATTTTGTGTTTCTGTTTCACGGTAATGTTCCGTTTCTGGTACACGATAATGTTCCGTCTCTGGTCCACGGTAATGTTCTGTCTCTGGTCCACGATAATCTTCTGTTTCTGTTTCACGGTAATGTTCCGTTTCTGGTCCACGATAATTTTGTGTTTCTGTTTCACGGTAATGTTCCGTTTCTGGTACACGATAATGTTCCGTCTCTGGTTCACGGTAATGTTCTGTCTCTGGTCCACGATAATCTTCTGTTTCTGTTTCACGGTAATGTTCCGTATCTGGTCCATGATAATTTTCTGTTTCACGGTAATGTTCTGTCTCTGGTCCACGCTAATGTTCTGTTTCTGTTTCACGGTAATGTTCCGTTTCTGGTCCAAATTAATTTTGTGTTTCTGTTTCACGGTAATGTTCCGTTTCTGGTCCACGATAATGTTCTGTTTCTGTTTCACGGTAATGTTCCGTTTCTGGTCCACGATAATGTTCTTTTTCGGTTTCACGGTAATGTTCCGTCTCTGGTCCACGGTAATGTTCCGTCTCTGGTCCACGATAATGTTCTGTTTCTGTTTCACGGTAATGTTCCGTTTCTGGTTCACGATAATTTTGTGTTTCTGTTTCATGGTAATGTTCCGTTTCTGGTCCACGATAATGTTCTTTTTCTGTTTCACGGTAATGTTCCATTTCTGGTCCACGATAATGTTCTGTTTCTGTTTCACAGTAATGTTCCGTTTCTGGTCCATGATAATGTTCTGTGTCACGGTAATGTTCCGTTTCTGGTCCACGATAATTTTGTGTTTCTGTTTCACGGTAATAGTCCGTTTCTGGTCCACGATAATGTTCTGTTTCTGTTTCACGGTAATGTTCCGTTTCTGGTCCACGATAATTTTGTGTTTCTGTTTCACGGTAATGTTCCGTTTCTGGTCCACGATAATGTTCTGTTTCTGTTTCATGGTAATGTTCCGTCTCTGGTCCACGATAATGTTGTGTTTCTGTTTCACGGTAATGTTCCGTTTCTGGTCCATGATAATTTTCTGTTTCACGGTAATGTTCTGTCTCTGGTCCACGCTAATGTTCTGTTTCTGTTTCACGGTAATGTTCCGTTTCTGGTCCACGATAATTTTGTGTTTGTGTTTCACGGTAATGTTCCGTTTCTGGTCCACGATAATGTTCTGTTTCTGTTTCATGGTAATGTTCCGTCTCTGGTCCACGATAATGTTGTGTTTCTGTTTCACGGTAATGTTCCGTTTCTGGTCCATGATAATTTTCTGTTTCACGGTAATGTTCTGTCTCTGGTCCACGCTAGTGTTCTGTTTCTGTTTCACGGTAATGTTCCGTTTCTGGTCCACGATAATTTTGTGTTTCTGTTTCACGGTAATGTTCCGTTTCTGGTCCACGATACTGTTCTGTTTCTGTTTCACGGTAATGTTCCGTTTCTGGTCCATGATAATTTTCTGTTTCACGGTAATGTTCTGTCTCTGGTCCACGCTAATGTTCTGTTTCTGTTTCACGGTAATGTTCTGTCTCTGGTCCACGCTAATGTTCTGTTTCTGTTTCACGGTAATGTTCCGTTTCTGGTCCAAATTAATTTTGTGTTTCTGTTTCACGGTAATGTTCCGTTTCTGGTCCACGATAAAGTTCTGTTTCTGTTTCACGGTAATGTTCCGTTTCTGGTCCACGATAATGTTCTTTTTCGGTTTCACGGTAATGTTCCGTCTCTGGTCCACGGTAATGTTCCGTCTCTGGTCCACGATAATGTTCTGTTTCTGTTTCACGGTAATGTTCCGTTTCTGGTTCACGATAATTTTGTGTTTCTGTTTCATGGTAATGTTCCGTTTCTGGTCCACGATAATGTTCTTTTTCTGTTTCACGGTAATGTTCCATTTCTGGTCCACGATAATGTTCTGTCTCTGTTTCACAGTAATGTTCCGTTTCTGGTCCATGATAATGTTCTGTGTCACGGTAATGTTCCGTTTCTGGTCCACGATAATTTTGTGTTTCTGTTTCACGGTAATAGTCCGTTTCTGGTCCACGATAATGTTCTGTTTCTGTTTCACGGTAATGTTCCGTTTCTGGTCCACGATAATTTTGTGTTTCTGTTTCACGGTAATGTTCCGTTTCTGGTCCACGATAATGTTCTGTTTCTGTTTCATGGTAATGTTCCGTCTCTGGTCCACGATAATGTTGTGTTTCTGTTTCACGGTAATGTTCCGTTTCTGGTCCATGATAATTTTCTGTTTCACGGTAATGTTCTGTTTCTGGTCCACGCTAATGTTCTGTTTCTGTTTCACGGTAATGTTCCGTTTCTGGTCCACGATAATTTTGTGTTTGTGTTTCACGGTAATGTTCCGTTTCTGGTCCACGATAATGTTCTGTTTCTGTTTCATGGTAATGTTCCGTCTCTGGTCCACGATAATGTTGTGTTTCTGTTTCACGGTAATGTTCCGTTTCTGGTCCATGATAATTTTCTGTTTCACGGTAATGTTCTGTCTCTGGTCCACGCTAGTGTTCTGTTTCTGTTTCACGGTAATGTTCCGTTTCTGGTCCACGATAATTTTGTGTTTGTGTTTCACGGTAATGTTCCGTTTCTGGTCCACGATACTGTTCTGTTTCTGTTTCACGGTAATGTTCCGTTTCTGGTCCATGATAATTTTCTGTTTCACGGTAATGTTCTGTCTCTGGTCCACGCTAATGTTCTGTTTCTGTTTCACGGTAATGTTCTGTCTCTGGTCCACGCTAATGTTCTGTTTCTGTTTCACGGTAATGTTCCGTTTCTGGTCCAAATTAATTTTGTGTTTCTGTTTCACGGTAATGTTCCGTTTCTGGTCCACGATAATGTTCTGTTTCTGTTTCACGGTAATGTTCCGTTTCTGGTCCACGATAATGTTGTGTTTCGGTTTCACGGTAATGTTCCGTTTCTGGTCCACGATAATGTTCTTTTTCGGTTTTACGGTAATGTTCCGTCTCTGGTCCACGGTAATGTTCCGTCTCTGGTCCACGATAATGTTCTGTTTCTGTTTCACGGTAATGTTCCGTTTCTGGTCCACGATAATTTTGTGTTTGTGTTTCACGGTAATGTTCCGTTTCTGCTCCACGATAATGTTCTGTTTCTGTTTCATGGTAATGTTCCGTCTCTGGTCCACGATAATGTTGTGTTTCTGTTTCACGGTAATGTTCCGTTTCTGGTCCATGATAATTTTCTGTTTCACGGTAATGTTCTGTCTCTGGTCCACGCTAGTGTTCTGTTTCTGTTTCACGGTAATGTTCCGTTTCTGGTCCACGATAATTTTGTGTTTCTGTTTCACGGTAATGTTCCGTTTCTGGTCCACGATAATGTTCTGTTTCTGTTTCACGGTAATGTTCCGTTTCTGGTCCATGATGATTTTCTGTTTCACGGTAATGTTCTTTCTCTGGTCCACGCTAATGTTCTGTTTCTGTTTCACGGTAATGTTCCGTTTCTGGTCCACGATAATTTTGTGTTTCTGTTTCACGGTAATGTTCCGTTTCTGGTACACGATAATGTTCCGTCTCTGGTCCACGGTAATGTTCTGTCTCTGGTCCACGATAATCTTCTGTTTCTGTTTCACGGTAATGTTCCGTATCTGGTCCATGATAATTTTCTGTTTCACGGTAATGTTCTGTCTCTGGTCCACGCTAATGTTCTGTTTCTGTTTCACGGTAATGTTCCGTTTCTGGTCCAAATTAATTTTGTGTTTCTGTTTCACGGTAATGTTCCGTTTCTGGTCCACGATAATGTTCTGTTTCTGTTTCACGGTAATGTTCCGTTTCTGGTCCACGATAATGTTGTGTTTCGGTTTCACGGTAATGTTCCGTTTCTGGTCCACGATAATGTTCTTTTTCGGTTTTACGGTAATGTTCCGTCTCTGGTCCACGGTAATGTTCCGTCTCTGGTCCACGATAATGTTCTGTTTCTGTTTCACGGTAATGTTCCGTTTCTGGTCCACGATAATTTTGTGTTTGTGTTTCACGGTAATGTTCCGTTTCTGGTCCACGATAATGTTATGTTTCTGTTTCATGGTAATGTTCCGTCTCTGGTCCACGATAATGTTGTTTCTGTTTCACGGTAATGTTCCGTTTCTGGTCCATGATAATTTTCTGTTTCACGGTAATGTTCTGTCTCTGGTCCACGCTAGTGTTCTGTTTCTGTTTCACGGTAATGTTCCGTTTCTGGTCCACGATAATTTTGTGTTTCTGTTTCACGGTAATGTTCCGTTTCTGGTCCACGATAATGTTCTGTTTCTGTTTCACGGTAATGTTCCGTTTCTGGTCCACGATAATGTTGTGTTTCGGTTTCACGGTAATGTTCCGTTTCTGGTCCACGATAATGTTCTTTTTCGGTTTCACGGTAATGTTCCGTCTCTGGTCCACGGTAATGTTCCGTCTCTGGTCCACGATAATGTTCTGTTTCTGTTTCACGGTAATGTTCCGTTTCTGGTCCACGATAATTTTGTGTTTGTGTTTCACGGTAATGTTCCGTTTCTGGTCCACGATAATGTTCTGTTTCTGTTTCATGGTAATGTTCCGTCTCTGGTCCACGATAATGTTGTGTTTCTGTTTCACGGTAATGTTCCGTTTCTGGTCCATGATAATTTTCTGTTTCACGGTAATGTTCTGTCTCTGGTCCACGCTAGTGTTCTGTTTCTGTTTCACGGTAATGTTCCGTTTCTGGTCCACGATAATTTTGTGTTTCTGTTTCACGGTAATGTTCCGTTTCTGGTCCACGATAATGTTCTGTTTCTGTTTCACGGTAATGTTCCGTTTCTGGTCCATGATGATTTTCTGTTTCACGGTAATGTTCTGTCCCTGGTCCACGCTAATGTTCTGTTTCTGTTTCACGGTAATGTTCCGTTTCTGGTCCACGATAATTTTGTGTTTCTGTTTCACGGTAATGTTCCGTTTCTGGTACACGATAATGTTCCGTCTCTGGTCCACGGTAATGTTCTGTCTCTGGTCCACGATAATCTTCTGTTTCTGTTTCACGGTAATGTTCCGTATCTGGTCCATGATAATTTTCTGTTTCACGGTAATGTTCTGTCTCTGGTCCACGCTAATGTTCTGTTTCTGTTTCACGGTAATGTTCCGTTTCTGGTCCAAATTAATTTTGTGTTTCTGTTTCACGGTAATGTTCCGTTTCTGGTCCACGATAATGTTCTGTTTCTGTTTCACGGTAATGTTCCGTTTCTGGTCCACGATAATGTTGTGTTTCGGTTTCACGGTAATGTTCCGTTTCTGGTCCACGATAATGTTCTTTTTCGGTTTTACGGTAATGTTCCGTCTCTGGTCCACGGTAATGTTCCGTCTCTGGTCCACGATAATGTTCTGTTTCTGTTTCACGGTAATGTTCCGTTTCTGGTCCACGATAATTTTGTGTTTGTGTTTCACGGTAATGTTCCGTTTCTGGTCCACGATAATGTTATGTTTCTGTTTCATGGTAATGTTCCGTCTCTGGTCCACGATAATGTTGTGTTTCTGTTTCACGGTAATGTTCCGTTTCTGGTCCATGATAATTTTCTGTTTCACGGTAATGTTCTGTCTCTGGTCCACGCTAGTGTTCTGTTTCTGTTTCACGGTAATGTTCCGTTTCTGGTCCACGATAATTTTGTGTTTCTGTTTCACGGTAATGTTCCGTTTCTGGTCCACGATAATGTTCTGTTTCTGTTTCACGGTAATGTTCCGTTTCTGGTCCATGATAATTTTCTGTTTCACGGTAATGTTCTGTCTCTGGTCCACGCTAATGTTCTGTTTCTGTTTCACGGTAATGTTCCGTTTCTGGTACACGATAATTTTGTGTTTCTGTTTCACGGTAATGTTCTGTCTCTGGTCCACGCTAATGTTCTGTTTCTGTTTCACGGTAATGTTCCGTTTCTGGTCCAAATTAATTTTGTGTTTCTGTTTCACGGTAATGTTCCGTTTCTGGTCCACGATAATGTTCTGTTTCTGTTTCACGGTAATGTTCCGTTTCTGGTCCACGATAATGTTGTGTTTCGGTTTCACGGTAATGTTCCGTTTCTGGTACACGATAATTTTGTGTTTCTGTTTCACGGTAATGTTCCGTTTCTGGTACACGATAATGTTCCGTCTCTGGTCCACGGTAATGTTCTGTCTCTGGTCCACGATAATCTTCTGTTTCTGTTTCACGGTAATGTTCCGTATCTGGTCCATGATAATTTTCTGTTTCACGGTAATGTTCTGTCTCTGGTCCACGCTAATGTTCTGTTTCTGTTTCACGGTAATGTTCCGTTTCTGGTCCAAATTAATTTTGTGTTTCTGTTTCACGGTAATGTTCCGTTTCTGGTCCACGATAATGTTCTGTTTCTGTTTCACGGTAATGTTCCGTTTCTGGTCCACGATAATGTTCTTTTTCGGTTTCACGGTAATGTTCCGTCTCTGGTCCACGATAATGTTCTGTTTCTGTTTCACGGTAATGTTCCGTTTCTGGTTCACGATAATTTTGTTTTTCTGTTTCATGGTAATGTTCCGTTTCTGGTCCACGATAATGTTCTTTTTCTGTTTCACGGTAATGTTCCATTTCTGGTCCACGATAATGTTCTGTTTCTGTTTCACAGTAATGTTCCGTTTCTGGTCCATGATAATGTTCTGTGTCACGGTAATGTTCCGTTTCTGGTCCACGATAATTTTGTGTTTCTGTTTCACGGTAATAGTCCGTTTCTGGTCCACGATAATGTTCTGTTTCTTTTTCACGGTAATGTTCCGTTTCTGGTCCACGATAATTTTGTGTTTCTCTTTTCACGGTAATGTTCCGTTTCTGGTCCACGATAATGTTCTGTTTCTGTTTCATGGTAATGTTCCGTCTCTGGTCCACGATAATGTTGTGTTTCTGTTTCACGGTAATGTTCCGTTTCTGGTCCATGATAATTTTCTGTTTCACGGTAATGTTCTGTCTCTGGTCCACGCTAATGTTCTGTTTCTGTTTCACGGTAATGTTCCGTTTCTGGTCCAAATTAATTTTGTGTTTCTGTTTCACGGTAATGTTCCGTTTCTGGTCCACGATAATGTTCTGTTTCTGTTTCACGGTAATGTTCCGTCTCTGGTACACGATAATGTTCTGTTTCTGTTTCACGGTAATGTTCCGTTTCTGGTCCACGATAATTTTGTGTTTGTGTTTCACGGTAATGTTCCGTTTCTGGTCCACGATAATGTTATGTTTCTGTTTCATGGTAATGTTCCGTCTCTGGTCCACGATAATGTTGTGTTTCTGTTTCACGGTAATGTTCCGTTTCTGGTCCATGATAATTTTCTGTTTCACGGTAATGTTCTGTCTCTGGTCCACGCTAGTGTTCTGTTTCTGTTTCACGGTAATGTTCCGTTTCTGGTCCACGATAATTTTGTGTTTCTGTTTCACGGTAATGTTCCGTTTCTGGTCCACGATAATGTTCTGTTTCTGTTTCACGGTAATGTTCCGTTTCTGGTCCATGATAATTTTCTGTTTCACGGTAATGTTCTGTCTCTGGTCCACGCTAATGTTCTGTTTCTGTTTCACGGTAATGTTCCGTTTCTGGTACACGATAATTTTGTGTTTCTGTTTCACGGTAATGTTCCGTTTCTGGTACACGATAATGTTCCGTCTCTGGTTCACGGTAATGTTCTGTCTCTGGTCCACGATAATCTTCTGTTTCTGTTTCACGGTAATGTTCCATATCTGGTCCATGATAATTTTCTGTTTCACGGTAATGTTCTGTCTCTGGTCCACGCTAATGTTCTGTTTCTGTTTCACGGTAATGTTCCGTTTCTGGTCCAAATTAATTTTGTGTTTCTGTTTCACGGTAATGTTCCGTTTCTGGTCCACGATAATGTTCTGTTTCTGTTTCACGGTAATGTTCCGTTTCTGGTCCACGATAATGTTCTTTTTCGGTTTCACGGTAATGTTCCGTCTCTGGTCCACGGTAATGTTCCGTCTCTGGTCCACGATAATGTTCTGTTTCTGTTTCACGGTAATGTTCCGTTTCTGGTTCACGATAATTTTGTGTTTCTGTTTCATGGTAATGTTCCGTTTCTGGTCCACGATAATGTTCTTTTTCTGTTTCACGGTAATGTTCCATTTCTGGTCCACGATAATGTTCTGTTTCTGTTTCACAGTAATGTTCCGTTTCTGGTCCATGATAATGTTCTGTGTCACGGTAATGTTCCGTTTCTGGTCCACGATAATTTTGTGTTTCTGTTTCACGGTAATAGTCCGTTTCTGGTCCACGATAATGTTCTGTTTCTGTTTCACGGTAATGTTCCGTTTCTGGTCCACGATAATTTTGTGTTTCTGTTTCACGGTAATGTTCCGTTTCTGGTCCACGATAATGTTCTGTTTCTGTTTCATGGTAATGTTCCGTTTCTGGTCCACGATAATGTTCTGTTTCTGTTTCACGGTAATGTTCCGTTTCTGGTCCACGATAATGTTCTTTTTCGGTTTCACGGTAATGTTCCGTCTCTGGTCCACGGTAATGTTCCGTCTCTGGTCCACGATAATGTTCTGTTTCTGTTTCACGGTAATGTTCCGTTTCTGGTTCACGATAATTTTGTGTTTCTGTTTCATGGTAATGTTCCGTTTCTGGTCCACGATAATGTTCTTTTTCTGTTTCACGGTAATGTTCCATTTCTGGTCCACGATAATGTTCTGTTTCTGTTTCACAGTAATGTTCCGTTTCTGGTCCATGATAATGTTCTGTGTCACGGTAATGTTCCGTTTCTGGTCCACGATAATTTTGTGTTTCTGTTTCACGGTAATAGTCCGTTTCTGGTCCACGATAATGTTCTGTTTCTGTTTCACGGTAATGTTCCGTTTCTGGTCCACGATAATTTTGTGTTTCTGTTTCACGGTAATGTTCCGTTTCTGGTCCACGATAATGTTCTGTTTCTGTTTCATGGTAATGTTCCGTCTCTGGTCCACGATAATGTTGTGTTTCTGTTTCACGGTAATGTTCCGTTTCTGGTCCATGATAATTTTCTGTTTCACGGTAATGTTCTGTCTCTGGTCCACGCTAATGTTCTGTTTCTGTTTCACGGTAATGTTCCGTTTCTGGTCCACGATAATTTTGTGTTTGTGTTTCACGGTAATGTTCCGTTTCTGGTCCACGATAATGTTCTGTTTCTGTTTCATGGTAATGTTCCGTCTCTGGTCCACGATAATGTTGTGTTTCTGTTTCACGGTAATGTTCCGTTTCTGGTCCATGATAATTTTCTGTTTCACGGTAATGTTCTGTCTCTGGTCCACGCTAGTGTTCTGTTTCTGTTTCACGGTAATGTTCCGTTTCTGGTCCACGATAATTTTGTGTTTCTGTTTCACGGTAATGTTCCGTTTCTGGTCCACGATACTGTTCTGTTTCTGTTTCACGGTAATGTTCCGTTTCTGGTCCATGATAATTTTCTGTTTCACGGTAATGTTCTGTCTCTGGTCCACGCTAATGTTCTGTTTCTGTTTCACGGTAATGTTCTGTCTCTGGTCCACGCTAATGTTCTGTTTCTGTTTCACGGTAATGTTCCGTTTCTGGTCCAAATTAATTTTGTGTTTCTGTTTCACGGTAATGTTCCGTTTCTGGTCCACGATAAAGTTCTGTTTCTGTTTCACGGTAATGTTCCGTTTCTGGTCCACGATAATGTTCTTTTTCGGTTTCACGGTAATGTTCCGTCTCTGGTCCACGGTAATGTTCCGTCTCTGGTCCACGATAATGTTCTGTTTCTGTTTCACGGTAATGTTCCGTTTCTGGTTCACGATAATTTTGTGTTTCTGTTTCATGGTAATGTTCCGTTTCTGGTCCACGATAATGTTCTTTTTCTGTTTCACGGTAATGTTCCATTTCTGGTCCACGATAATGTTCTGTCTCTGTTTCACAGTAATGTTCCGTTTCTGGTCCATGATAATGTTCTGTGTCACGGTAATGTTCCGTTTCTGGTCCACGATAATTTTGTGTTTCTGTTTCACGGTAATAG
The DNA here is from genome assembly GCF_036924035.1 of Leuresthes tenuis. Taxonomy (NCBI): domain Eukaryota; kingdom Metazoa; phylum Chordata; class Actinopteri; order Atheriniformes; family Atherinopsidae; genus Leuresthes; species Leuresthes tenuis. The sequence continues at coordinate 34,319,112 of NW_027325355.1, read as the reverse complement.
TCCGTTTCTGGTCCACGATAATGTTCTGTTTCTGTTTCACGGTAATGTTCCGTTTCTGGTCCACGATAATTTTGTGTTTCTGTTTCACGGTAATGTTCCGTTTCTGGTCCACGATAATGTTCTGTTTCTGTTTCATGGTAATGTTCCGTCTCTGGTCCACGATAATGTTGTGTTTCTGTTTCACGGTAATGTTCCGTTTCTGGTCCATGATAATTTTCTGTTTCACGGTAATGTTCTGTTTCTGGTCCACGCTAATGTTCTGTTTCTGTTTCACGGTAATGTTCCGTTTCTGGTCCACGATAATTTTGTGTTTGTGTTTCACGGTAATGTTCCGTTTCTGGTCCACGATAATGTTCTGTTTCTGTTTCATGGTAATGTTCCGTCTCTGGTCCACGATAATGTTGTGTTTCTGTTTCACGGTAATGTTCCGTTTCTGGTCCATGATAATTTTCTGTTTCACGGTAATGTTCTGTCTCTGGTCCACGCTAGTGTTCTGTTTCTGTTTCACGGTAATGTTCCGTTTCTGGTCCACGATAATTTTGTGTTTGTGTTTCACGGTAATGTTCCGTTTCTGGTCCACGATACTGTTCTGTTTCTGTTTCACGGTAATGTTCCGTTTCTGGTCCATGATAATTTTCTGTTTCACGGTAATGTTCTGTCTCTGGTCCACGCTAATGTTCTGTTTCTGTTTCACGGTAATGTTCTGTCTCTGGTCCACGCTAATGTTCTGTTTCTGTTTCACGGTAATGTTCCGTTTCTGGTCCAAATTAATTTTGTGTTTCTGTTTCACGGTAATGTTCCGTTTCTGGTCCACGATAATGTTCTGTTTCTGTTTCACGGTAATGTTCCGTTTCTGGTCCACGATAATGTTGTGTTTCGGTTTCACGGTAATGTTCCGTTTCTGGTCCACGATAATGTTCTTTTTCGGTTTTACGGTAATGTTCCGTCTCTGGTCCACGGTAATGTTCCGTCTCTGGTCCACGATAATGTTCTGTTTCTGTTTCACGGTAATGTTCCGTTTCTGGTCCACGATAATTTTGTGTTTGTGTTTCACGGTAATGTTCCGTTTCTGCTCCACGATAATGTTCTGTTTCTGTTTCATGGTAATGTTCCGTCTCTGGTCCACGATAATGTTGTGTTTCTGTTTCACGGTAATGTTCCGTTTCTGGTCCATGATAATTTTCTGTTTCACGGTAATGTTCTGTCTCTGGTCCACGCTAGTGTTCTGTTTCTGTTTCACGGTAATGTTCCGTTTCTGGTCCACGATAATTTTGTGTTTCTGTTTCACGGTAATGTTCCGTTTCTGGTCCACGATAATGTTCTGTTTCTGTTTCACGGTAATGTTCCGTTTCTGGTCCATGATGATTTTCTGTTTCACGGTAATGTTCTGTCTCTGGTCCACGCTAATGTTCTGTTTCTGTTTCACGGTAATGTTCCGTTTCTGGTCCACGATAATTTTGTGTTTCTGTTTCACGGTAATGTTCCGTTTCTGGTACACGATAATGTTCCGTCTCTGGTCCACGGTAATGTTCTGTCTCTGGTCCACGATAATCTTCTGTTTCTGTTTCACGGTAATGTTCCGTATCTGGTCCATGATAATTTTCTGTTTCACGGTAATGTTCTGTCTCTGGTCCACGCTAATGTTCTGTTTCTGTTTCACGGTAATGTTCCGTTTCTGGTCCAAATTAATTTTGTGTTTCTGTTTCACGGTAATGTTCCGTTTCTGGTCCACGATAATGTTCTGTTTCTGTTTCACGGTAATGTTCCGTTTCTGGTCCACGATAATGTTGTGTTTCGGTTTCACGGTAATGTTCCGTTTCTGGTCCACGATAATGTTCTTTTTCGGTTTTACGGTAATGTTCCGTCTCTGGTCCACGGTAATGTTCCGTCTCTGGTCCACGATAATGTTCTGTTTCTGTTTCACGGTAATGTTCCGTTTCTGGTCCACGATAATTTTGTGTTTGTGTTTCACGGTAATGTTCCGTTTCTGGTCCACGATAATGTTATGTTTCTGTTTCATGGTAATGTTCCGTCTCTGGTCCACGATAATGTTGTTTCTGTTTCACGGTAATGTTCCGTTTCTGGTCCATGATAATTTTCTGTTTCACGGTAATGTTCTGTCTCTGGTCCACGCTAGTGTTCTGTTTCTGTTTCACGGTAATGTTCCGTTTCTGGTCCACGATAATTTTGTGTTTCTGTTTCACGGTAATGTTCCGTTTCTGGTCCACGATAATGTTCTGTTTCTGTTTCACGGTAATGTTCCGTTTCTGGTCCACGATAATGTTGTGTTTCGGTTTCACGGTAATGTTCCGTTTCTGGTCCACGATAATGTTCTTTTTCGGTTTCACGGTAATGTTCCGTCTCTGGTCCACGGTAATGTTCCGTCTCTGGTCCACGATAATGTTCTGTTTCTGTTTCACGGTAATGTTCCGTTTCTGGTCCACGATAATTTTGTGTTTGTGTTTCACGGTAATGTTCCGTTTCTGGTCCACGATAATGTTCTGTTTCTGTTTCATGGTAATGTTCCGTCTCTGGTCCACGATAATGTTGTGTTTCTGTTTCACGGTAATGTTCCGTTTCTGGTCCATGATAATTTTCTGTTTCACGGTAATGTTCTGTCTCTGGTCCACGCTAGTGTTCTGTTTCTGTTTCACGGTAATGTTCCGTTTCTGGTCCACGATAATTTTGTGTTTCTGTTTCACGGTAATGTTCCGTTTCTGGTCCACGATAATGTTCTGTTTCTGTTTCACGGTAATGTTCCGTTTCTGGTCCATGATGATTTTCTGTTTCACGGTAATGTTCTGTCCCTGGTCCACGCTAATGTTCTGTTTCTGTTTCACGGTAATGTTCCGTTTCTGGTCCACGATAATTTTGTGTTTCTGTTTCACGGTAATGTTCCGTTTCTGGTACACGATAATGTTCCGTCTCTGGTCCACGGTAATGTTCTGTCTCTGGTCCACGATAATCTTCTGTTTCTGTTTCACGGTAATGTTCCGTATCTGGTCCATGATAATTTTCTGTTTCACGGTAATGTTCTGTCTCTGGTCCACGCTAATGTTCTGTTTCTGTTTCACGGTAATGTTCCGTTTCTGGTCCAAATTAATTTTGTGTTTCTGTTTCACGGTAATGTTCCGTTTCTGGTCCACGATAATGTTCTGTTTCTGTTTCACGGTAATGTTCCGTTTCTGGTCCACGATAATGTTGTGTTTCGGTTTCACGGTAATGTTCCGTTTCTGGTCCACGATAATGTTCTTTTTCGGTTTTACGGTAATGTTCCGTCTCTGGTCCACGGTAATGTTCCGTCTCTGGTCCACGATAATGTTCTGTTTCTGTTTCACGGTAATGTTCCGTTTCTGGTCCACGATAATTTTGTGTTTGTGTTTCACGGTAATGTTCCGTTTCTGGTCCACGATAATGTTATGTTTCTGTTTCATGGTAATGTTCCGTCTCTGGTCCACGATAATGTTGTGTTTCTGTTTCACGGTAATGTTCCGTTTCTGGTCCATGATAATTTTCTGTTTCACGGTAATGTTCTGTCTCTGGTCCACGCTAGTGTTCTGTTTCTGTTTCACGGTAATGTTCCGTTTCTGGTCCACGATAATTTTGTGTTTCTGTTTCACGGTAATGTTCCGTTTCTGGTCCACGATAATGTTCTGTTTCTGTTTCACGGTAATGTTCCGTTTCTGGTCCATGATAATTTTCTGTTTCACGGTAATGTTCTGTCTCTGGTCCACGCTAATGTTCTGTTTCTGTTTCACGGTAATGTTCCGTTTCTGGTACACGATAATTTTGTGTTTCTGTTTCACGGTAATGTTCTGTCTCTGGTCCACGCTAATGTTCTGTTTCTGTTTCACGGTAATGTTCCGTTTCTGGTCCAAATTAATTTTGTGTTTCTGTTTCACGGTAATGTTCCGTTTCTGGTCCACGATAATGTTCTGTTTCTGTTTCACGGTAATGTTCCGTTTCTGGTCCACGATAATGTTGTGTTTCGGTTTCACGGTAATGTTCCGTTTCTGGTACACGATAATTTTGTGTTTCTGTTTCACGGTAATGTTCCGTTTCTGGTACACGATAATGTTCCGTCTCTGGTCCACGGTAATGTTCTGTCTCTGGTCCACGATAATCTTCTGTTTCTGTTTCACGGTAATGTTCCGTATCTGGTCCATGATAATTTTCTGTTTCACGGTAATGTTCTGTCTCTGGTCCACGCTAATGTTCTGTTTCTGTTTCACGGTAATGTTCCGTTTCTGGTCCAAATTAATTTTGTGTTTCTGTTTCACGGTAATGTTCCGTTTCTGGTCCACGATAATGTTCTGTTTCTGTTTCACGGTAATGTTCCGTTTCTGGTCCACGATAATGTTCTTTTTCGGTTTCACGGTAATGTTCCGTCTCTGGTCCACGATAATGTTCTGTTTCTGTTTCACGGTAATGTTCCGTTTCTGGTTCACGATAATTTTGTTTTTCTGTTTCATGGTAATGTTCCGTTTCTGGTCCACGATAATGTTCTTTTTCTGTTTCACGGTAATGTTCCATTTCTGGTCCACGATAATGTTCTGTTTCTGTTTCACAGTAATGTTCCGTTTCTGGTCCATGATAATGTTCTGTGTCACGGTAATGTTCCGTTTCTGGTCCACGATAATTTTGTGTTTCTGTTTCACGGTAATAGTCCGTTTCTGGTCCACGATAATGTTCTGTTTCTTTTTCACGGTAATGTTCCGTTTCTGGTCCACGATAATTTTGTGTTTCTCTTTTCACGGTAATGTTCCGTTTCTGGTCCACGATAATGTTCTGTTTCTGTTTCATGGTAATGTTCCGTCTCTGGTCCACGATAATGTTGTGTTTCTGTTTCACGGTAATGTTCCGTTTCTGGTCCATGATAATTTTCTGTTTCACGGTAATGTTCTGTCTCTGGTCCACGCTAATGTTCTGTTTCTGTTTCACGGTAATGTTCCGTTTCTGGTCCAAATTAATTTTGTGTTTCTGTTTCACGGTAATGTTCCGTTTCTGGTCCACGATAATGTTCTGTTTCTGTTTCACGGTAATGTTCCGTCTCTGGTACACGATAATGTTCTGTTTCTGTTTCACGGTAATGTTCCGTTTCTGGTCCACGATAATTTTGTGTTTGTGTTTCACGGTAATGTTCCGTTTCTGGTCCACGATAATGTTATGTTTCTGTTTCATGGTAATGTTCCGTCTCTGGTCCACGATAATGTTGTGTTTCTGTTTCACGGTAATGTTCCGTTTCTGGTCCATGATAATTTTCTGTTTCACGGTAATGTTCTGTCTCTGGTCCACGCTAGTGTTCTGTTTCTGTTTCACGGTAATGTTCCGTTTCTGGTCCACGATAATTTTGTGTTTCTGTTTCACGGTAATGTTCCGTTTCTGGTCCACGATAATGTTCTGTTTCTGTTTCACGGTAATGTTCCGTTTCTGGTCCATGATAATTTTCTGTTTCACGGTAATGTTCTGTCTCTGGTCCACGCTAATGTTCTGTTTCTGTTTCACGGTAATGTTCCGTTTCTGGTACACGATAATTTTGTGTTTCTGTTTCACGGTAATGTTCCGTTTCTGGTACACGATAATGTTCCGTCTCTGGTTCACGGTAATGTTCTGTCTCTGGTCCACGATAATCTTCTGTTTCTGTTTCACGGTAATGTTCCATATCTGGTCCATGATAATTTTCTGTTTCACGGTAATGTTCTGTCTCTGGTCCACGCTAATGTTCTGTTTCTGTTTCACGGTAATGTTCCGTTTCTGGTCCAAATTAATTTTGTGTTTCTGTTTCACGGTAATGTTCCGTTTCTGGTCCACGATAATGTTCTGTTTCTGTTTCACGGTAATGTTCCGTTTCTGGTCCACGATAATGTTCTTTTTCGGTTTCACGGTAATGTTCCGTCTCTGGTCCACGGTAATGTTCCGTCTCTGGTCCACGATAATGTTCTGTTTCTGTTTCACGGTAATGTTCCGTTTCTGGTTCACGATAATTTTGTGTTTCTGTTTCATGGTAATGTTCCGTTTCTGGTCCACGATAATGTTCTTTTTCTGTTTCACGGTAATGTTCCATTTCTGGTCCACGATAATGTTCTGTTTCTGTTTCACAGTAATGTTCCGTTTCTGGTCCATGATAATGTTCTGTGTCACGGTAATGTTCCGTTTCTGGTCCACGATAATTTTGTGTTTCTGTTTCACGGTAATAGTCCGTTTCTGGTCCACGATAATGTTCTGTTTCTGTTTCACGGTAATGTTCCGTTTCTGGTCCACGATAATTTTGTGTTTCTGTTTCACGGTAATGTTCCGTTTCTGGTCCACGATAATGTTCTGTTTCTGTTTCATGGTAATGTTCCGTCTCTGGTCCACGATAATGTTGTGTTTCTGTTTCACGGTAATGTTCCGTTTCTGGTCCATGATAATTTTCTGTTTCACGGTAATGTTCTGTCTCTGGTCCAAGCTAATGTTCTGTTTCTGTTTCACGGTAATGTTCCGTTTCTGGTCCACGATAATTTTGTGTTTGTGTTTCACGGTAATGTTCCGTTTCTGGTCCACGATAATGTTCTGTTTCTGTTTCATGGTAATGTTCCGTCTCTGGTCCACGATAATGTTGTGTTTCTGTTTCACGGTAATGTTCCGTTTCTGGTCCATGATAATTTTCTGTTTCACGGTAATGTTCTGTCTCTGGTCCACGCTAGTGTTCTGTTTCTGTTTCACGGTAATGTTCCGTTTCTGGTCCACGATAATTTTGTGTTTCTGTTTCACGGTAATGTTCCGTTTCTGGTCCACGATACTGTTCTGTTTCTGTTTCACGGTAATGTTCCGTTTCTGGTCCATGATAATTTTCTTTTTCTGTTTCACGGTAATGTTCCGTTTCTGGTCCACGATAATGTTGTGTTTCGGTTTCACGGTAATGTTCCGTTTCTGGTCCACGATAATGTTCTTTTTCGGTTTTACGGTAATGTTCCGTCTCTGGTCCACGGTAATGTTCCGTCTCTGGTCCACGATAATGTTCTGTTTCTGTTTCACGGTAATGTTCCGTTTCTGGTCCACGATAATTTTGTGTTTCTGTTTCACGGTAATGTTCCGTTTCTGGTCCACGATAATGTTCTGTTTCTGTTTCACGGTAATGTTCCGTTTCTGGTCCATGATGATTTTCTGTTTCACGGTAATGTTCTGTCTCTGGTCCACGCTAATGTTCTGTTTCTGTTTCACGGTAATGTTCCGTTTCTGGTCCACGATAATTTTGTGTTTCTGTTTCACGGTAATGTTCCGTTTCTGGTACACGATAATGTTCCGTCTCTGGTCCACGGTAATGTTCTGTCTCTGGTCCAGGATAATCTTCTGTTTCTGTTTCACGGTAATGTTCCGTATCTGGTCCATGATAATTTTCTGTTTCACGGTAATGTTCTGTCTCTGGTCCACGCTAATGTTCTGTTTCTGTTTCACGGTAATGTTCCGTTTCTGGTCCAAATTAATTTTGTGTTTCTGTTTCACGGTAATGTTCCGTTTCTGGTCCACGATAATGTTCTGTTTCTGTTTCACGGTAATGTTCCGTTTCTGGTCCACGATAATGTTGTGTTTCGGTTTCACAGTAATGTTCCGTTTCTGGTCCACGATAATGTTCTTTTTCGGTTTTACGGTAATGTTCCGTCTCTGGTCCACGGTAATGTTCCGTCTCTGGTCCACGATAATGTTCTGTTTCTGTTTCACGGTAATGTTCCGTTTCTGGTCCACGATAATTTTGTGTTTGTGTTTCACGGTAATGTTCCGTTTCTGGTCCACGATAATGTTATGTTTCTGTTTCATGGTAATGTTCCGTCTCTGGTCCACGATAATGTTGTTTCTGTTTCACGGTAATGTTCCGTTTCTGGTCCATGATAATTTTCTGTTTCACGGTAATGTTCTGTCTCTGGTCCACGCTAGTGTTCTGTTTCTGTTTCACGGTAATGTTCCGTTTCTGGTCCACGATAATTTTGTGTTTCTGTTTCACGGTAATGTTCCGTTTCTGGTCCACGATAATGTTCTGTTTCTGTTTCACGGTAATGTTCCGTTTCTGGTCCACGATAATGTTGTGTTTCGGTTTCACGGTAATGTTCCGTTTCTGGTCCACGATAATGTTCTTTTTCGGTTTTACGGTAATGTTCCGTCTCTGGTCCACGGTAATGTTCCGTCTCTGGTCCACGATAATGTTCTGTTTCTGTTTCACGGTAATGTTCCGTTTCTGGTCCACGATAATTTTGTGTTTGTGTTTCACGGTAATGTTCCGTTTCTGGTCCACGATAATGTTCTGTTTCTGTTTCATGGTAATGTTCCGTCTCTGGTCCACGATAATGTTGTGTTTCTGTTTCACGGTAATGTTCCGTTTCTGGTCCATGATAATTTTGTGTTTCTGTTTCACGGTAATGTTCCGTTTCTGGTCCACGATAATGTTCTGTTTCTGTTTCACGGTAATGTTCCGTTTCTGGTCCATGATAATTTTCTGTTTCACGGTAATGTTCTGTCTCTGGTCCACGCTAATGTTCTGTTTCTGTTTCACGGTAATGTTCCGTTTCTGGTACACGATAATTTTGTGTTTCTGTTTCACGGTAATGTTCCGTTTCTGGTACACGATAATGTTCCGTCTCTGGTTCACGGTAATGTTCTGTCTCTGGTCCACGATAATCTTCTGTTTCTGTTTCACGGTAATGTTCCATATCTGGTCCATGATAATTTTCTGTTTCACGGTAATGTTCTGTCTCTGGTCCACGCTAATGTTCTGTTTCTGTTTCACGGTAATGTTCCGTTTCTGGTCCAAATTAATTTTGTGTTTCTGTTTCACGGTAATGTTCCGTTTCTGGTCCACGATAATGTTCTGTTTCTGTTTCACGGTAATGTTCCGTTTCTGGTCCACGATAATGTTCTTTTTCGGTTTCACGGTAATGTTCCGTCTCTGGTCCACGGTAATGTTCCGTCTCTGGTCCACGATAATGTTCTGTTTCTGTTTCACGGTAATGTTCCGTTTCTGGTTCACGATAATTTTGTGTTTCTGTTTCATGGTAATGTTCCGTTTCTGGTCCACGATAATGTTCTTTTTCTGTTTCACGGTAATGTTCCATTTCTGGTCCACGATAATGTTCTGTTTCTGTTTCACAGTAATGTTCCGTTTCTGGTCCATGATAATGTTCTGTGTCACGGTAATGTTCCGTTTCTGGTCCACGATAATTTTGTGTTTCTGTTTCACGGTAATGTTCCGTTTCTGGTCCACGATAATTTTGTGTTTCTGTTTCACGGTAATGTTCCGTTTCTGGTCCACGATAATGTTCTGTTTCTGTTTCATGGTAATGTTCCGTCTCTGGTCCACGATAATGTTGTGTTTCTGTTTCACGGTAATGTTCCGTTTCTGGTCCATGATAATTTTCTGTTTCACGGTAATGTTCTGTCTCTGGTCCAAGCTAATGTTCTGTTTCTGTTTCACGGTAATGTTCCGTTTCTGGTCCACGATAATTTTGTGTTTGTGTTTCACGGTAATGTTCCGTTTCTGGTCCACGATAATGTTCTGTTTCTGTTTCATGGTAATGTTCCGTCTCTGGTCCACGATAATGTTGTGTTTCTGTTTCACGGTAATGTTCCGTTTCTGGTCCATGATAATTTTCTGTTTCACGGTAATGTTCTGTCTCTGGTCCACGCTAGTGTTCTGTTTCTGTTTCACGGTAATGTTCCGTTTCTGGTCCACGATAATTTTGTGTTTCTGTTTCACGGTAATGTTCCGTTTCTGGTCCACGATACTGTTCTGTTTCTGTTTCACGGTAATGTTCCGTTTCTGGTCCATGATAATTTTCTTTTTCTGTTTCACGGTAATGTTCCGTTTCTGGTCCACGATAATGTTGTGTTTCGGTTTCACGGTAATGTTCCGTTTCTGGTCCACGATAATGTTCTTTTTCGGTTTTACGGTAATGTTCCGTCTCTGGTCCACGGTAATGTTCCGTCTCTGGTCCACGATAATGTTCTGTTTCTGTTTCACGGTAATGTTCCGTTTCTGGTCCACGATAATTTTGTGTTTCTGTTTCACGGTAATGTTCCGTTTCTGGTCCACGATAATGTTCTGTTTCTGTTTCACGGTAATGTTCCGTTTCTGGTCCATGATGATTTTCTGTTTCACGGTAATGTTCTGTCTCTGGTCCACGCTAATGTTCTGTTTCTGTTTCACGGTAATGTTCCGTTTCTGGTCCACGATAATTTTGTGTTTCTGTTTCACGGTAATGTTCCGTTTCTGGTACACGATAATGTTCCGTCTCTGGTCCACGGTAATGTTCTGTCTCTGGTCCACGATAATCTTCTGTTTCTGTTTCACGGTAATGTTCCGTATCTGGTCCATGATAATTTTCTGTTTCACGGTAATGTTCTGTCTCTGGTCCACGCTAATGTTCTGTTTCTGTTTCACGGTAATGTTCCGTTTCTGGTCCAAATTAATTTTGTGTTTCTGTTTCACGGTAATGTTCCGTTTCTGGTCCACGATAATGTTCTGTTTCTGTTTCACGGTAATGTTCCGTTTCTGGTCCACGATAATGTTGTGTTTCGGTTTCACGGTAATGTTCCGTTTCTGGTCCACGATAATGTTCTTTTTCGGTTTTACGGTAATGTTCCGTCTCTGGTCCACGGTAATGTTCCGTCTCTGGTCCACGATAATGTTCTGTTTCTGTTTCACGGTAATGTTCCGTTTCTGGTCCACGATAATTTTGTGTTTGTGTTTCACGGTAATGTTCCGTTTCTGGTCCACGATAATGTTATGTTTCTGTTTCATGGTAATGTTCCGTCTCTGGTCCACGATAATGTTGTTTCTGTTTCACGGTAATGTTCCGTTTCTGGTCCATGATAATTTTCTGTTTCACGGTAATGTTCTGTCTCTGGTCCACGCTAGTGTTCTGTTTCTGTTTCACGGTAATGTTCCGTTTCTGGTCCACGATAATTTTGTGTTTCTGTTTCACGGTAATGTTCCGTTTCTGGTCCACGATAATGTTCTGTTTCTGTTTCACGGTAATGTTCCGTTTCTGGTCCACGATAATGTTGTGTTTCGGTTTCACGGTAATGTTCCGTTTCTGGTCCACGATAATGTTCTTTTTCGGTTTTACGGTAATGTTCCGTCTCTGGTCCACGGTAATGTTCCGTCTCTGGTCCACGATAATGTTCTGTTTCTGTTTCACGGTAATGTTCCGTTTCTGGTCCACGATAATTTTGTGTTTGTGTTTCACGGTAATGTTCCGTTTCTGGTCCACGATAATGTTCTGTTTCTGTTTCATGGTAATGTTCCGTCTCTGGTCCACGATAATGTTGTGTTTCTGTTTCACGGTAATGTTCCGTTTCTGGTCCATGATAATTTTCTGTTTCACGGTAATGTTCTGTCTCTGGTCCACGCTAGTGTTCTGTTTCTGTTTCACGGTAATGTTCCGTTTCTGGTCCACGATAATTTTGTGTTTCTGTTTCACGGTAATGTTCCGTTTCTGGTCCACGATAATGTTCTGTTTCTGTTTCACGGTAATGTTCCGTTTCTGGTCCATGATGATTTTCTGTTTCACGGTAATGTTCTGTCCCTGGTCCACGCTAATGTTCTGTTTCTGTTTCACGGTAATGTTCCGTTTCTGGTCCACGATAATTTTGTGTTTCTGTTTCACGGTAATGTTCCGTTTCTGGTACACGATAATGTTCCGTCTCTGGTCCACGGTAATGTTCTGTCTCTGGTCCACGATAATCTTCTGTTTCTGTTTCACGGTAATGTTCCGTATCTGGTCCATGATAATTTTCTGTTTCACGGTAATGTTCTGTCTCTGGTCCACGCTAATGTTCTGTTTCTGTTTCACGGTAATGTTCCGTTTCTGGTCCAAATTAATTTTGTGTTTCTGTTTCACGGTAATGTTCCGTTTCTGGTCCACGATAATGTTCTGTTTCTGTTTCACGGTAATGTTCCGTTTCTGGTCCACGATAATGTTGTGTTTCGGTTTCACGGTAATGTTCCGTTTCTGGTCCACGATAATGTTCTTTTTCGGTTTTACGGTAATGTTCCGTCTCTGGTCCACGGTAATGTTCCGTCTCTGGTCCACGATAATGTTCTGTTTCTGTTTCACGGTAATGTTCCGTTTCTGGTCCACGATAATTTTGTGTTTGTGTTTCACGGTAATGTTCCGTTTCTGGTCCACGATAATGTTATGTTTCTGTTTCATGGTAATGTTCCGTCTCTGGTCCACGATAATGTTGTGTTTCTGTTTCACGGTAATGTTCCGTTTCTGGTCCATGATAATTTTCTGTTTCACGGTAATGTTCTGTCTCTGGTCCACGCTAGTGTTCTGTTTCTGTTTCACGGTAATGTTCCGTTTCTGGTCCACGATAATTTTGTGTTTCTGTTTCACGGTAATGTTCCGTTTCTGGTCCACGATAATGTTCTGTTTCTGTTTCACGGTAATGTTCCGTTTCTGGTCCATGATAATTTTCTGTTTCACGGTAATGTTCTGTCTCTGGTCCACGCTAATGTTCTGTTTCTGTTTCACGGTAATGTTCCGTTTCTGGTACACGATAATTTTGTGTTTCTGTTTCACGGTAATGTTCTGTCTCTGGTCCACGCTAATGTTCTGTTTCTGTTTCACGGTAATGTTCCGTTTCTGGTCCAAATTAATTTTGTGTTTCTGTTTCACGGTAATGTTCCGTTTCTGGTCCACGATAATGTTCTGTTTCTGTTTCACGGTAATGTTCCGTTTCTGGTCCACGATAATGTTGTGTTTCGGTTTCACGGTAATGTTCCGTTTCTGGTACACGATAATTTTGTGTTTCTGTTTCACGGTAATGTTCCGTTTCTGGTACACGATAATGTTCCGTCTCTGGTCCACGGTAATGTTCTGTCTCTGGTCCACGATAATCTTCTGTTTCTGTTTCACGGTAATGTTCCGTATCTGGTCCATGATAATTTTCTGTTTCACGGTAATGTTCTGTCTCTGGTCCACGCTAATGTTCTGTTTCTGTTTCACGGTAATGTTCCGTTTCTGGTCCAAATTAATTTTGTGTTTCTGTTTCACGGTAATGTTCCGTTTCTGGTCCACGATAATGTTCTGTTTCTGTTTCACGGTAATGTTCCGTTTCTGGTCCACGATAATGTTCTTTTTCGGTTTCACGGTAATGTTCCGTCTCTGGTCCACGGTAATGTTCCGTCTCTGGTCCACGATAATGTTCTGTTTCTGTTTCACGGTAATGTTCCGTTTCTGGTTCACGATAATTTTGTTTTTCTGTTTCATGGTAATGTTCCGTTTCTGGTCCACGATAATGTTCTTTTTCTGTTTCACGGTAATGTTCCATTTCTGGTCCACGATAATGTTCTGTTTCTGTTTCACAGTAATGTTCCGTTTCTGGTCCATGATAATGTTCTGTGTCACGGTAATGTTCCGTTTCTGGTCCACGATAATTTTGTGTTTCTGTTTCACGGTAATAGTCCGTTTCTGGTCCACGATAATGTTCTGTTTCTTTTTTACGGTAATGTTCCGTTTCTGGTCCACGATAATTTTGTGTTTCTCTTTTCACGGTAATGTTCCGTTTCTGGTCCACGATAATGTTCTGTTTCTGTTTCATGGTAATGTTCCGTCTCTGGTCCACGATAATGTTGTGTTTCTGTTTCACGGTAATGTTCCGTTTCTGGTCCATGATAATTTTCTGTTTCACGGTAATGTTCTGTCTCTGGTCCACGCTAATGTTCTGTTTCTGTTTCACGGTAATGTTCCGTTTCTGGTCCAAATTAATTTTGTGTTTCTGTTTCACGGTAATGTTCCGTTTCTGGTCCACGATAATGTTCTGTTTCTGTTTCACGGTAATGTTCCGTCTCTGGTCCACGATAATGTTGTGTTTCTGTTTCACGGTAATGTTCCGTTTCTGGTCCATGATAATTTTCTGTTTCACGGTAATGTTCTGTCTCTGGTCCACGCTAGTGTTCTGTTTCTGTTTCACGGTAATGTTCCGTTTCTGGTCCACGATAATTTTGTGTTTCTGTTTCACGGTAATGTTCCGTCTCTGGTCCACGGTAATGTTCCGTCTCTGGTACACGATAATGTTCTGTTTCTGTTTCACGGTAATGTTCCGTTTCTGGTCCACGATAATTTTGTGTTTGTGTTTCACGGTAATGTTCCGTTTCTGGTCCACGATAATGTTATGTTTCTGTTTCATGGTAATGTTCCGTCTCTGGTCCACGATAATTTTGTGTTTCTGTTTCACGGTAATGTTCCGTTTCTGGTACACGATAATGTTCCGTCTCTGGTCCACGGTAATGTTCTGTCTCTGGTCCACGATAATCTTCTGTTTCTGTTTCACGGTAATGTTCCGTTTCTGGTCCACGATAATGTTCTTTTTCGGTTTTACGGTAATGTTCCGTCTCTGGTCCACGGTAATGTTCCGTCTCTGGTCCACGATAATGTTCTGTTTCTGTTTCACGGTAATGTTCCGTTTCTGGTCCACGATAATTTTGTGTTTGTGTTTCACGGTAATGTTCCGTTTCTGGTCCACGATAATGTTATGTTTCTGTTTCATGGTAATGTTCCGTCTCTGGTCCACGATAATGTTGTGTTTCTGTTTCACGGTAATGTTCCGTTTCTGGTCCATGATAATTTTCTGTTTCACGGTAATGTTCTGTCTCTGGTCCACGCTAGTGTTCTGTTTCTGTTTCACGGTAATGTTCCGTTTCTGGTCCACGATAATTTTGTGTTTCTGTTTCACGGTAATGTTCCGTTTCTGGTCCACGATAATGTTCTGTTTCTGTTTCACGGTAATGTTCCGTTTCTGGTCCATGATAATTTTCTGTTTCACGGTAATGTTCTGTCTCTGGTCCACGCTAATGTTCTGTTTCTGTTTCACGGTAATGTTCCGTTTCTGGTACACGATAATTTTGTGTTTCTGTTTCACGGTAATGTTCTGTCTCTGGTCCACGCTAATGTTCTGTTTCTGTTTCACGGTAATGTTCCGTTTCTGGTCCAAATTAATTTTGTGTTTCTGTTTCACGGTAATGTTCCGTTTCTGGTCCACGATAATGTTCTGTTTCTGTTTCACGGTAATGTTCCGTTTCTGGTCCACGATAATGTTGTGTTTCGGTTTCACGGTAATGTTCCGTTTCTGGTACACGATAATTTTGTGTTTCTGTTTCACGGTAATGTTCCGTTTCTGGTACACGATAATGTTCCGTCTCTGGTTCACGGTAATGTTCTGTCTCTGGTCCACGATAATCTTCTGTTTCTGTTTCACGGTAATGTTCCGTATCTGGTCCATGATAATTTTCTGTTTCACGGTAATGTTCTGTCTCTGGTCCACGCTAATGTTCTGTTTCTGTTTCACGGTAATGTTCCGTTTCTGGTCCAAATTAATTTTGTGTTTCTGTTTCACGGTAATGTTCCGTTTCTGGTCCACGATAATGTTCTGTTTCTGTTTCACGGTAATGTTCCGTTTCTGGTCCACGATAATGTTCTTTTTCGGTTTCACGGTAATGTTCCGTCTCTGGTCCACGGTAATGTTCCGTCTCTGGTCCACGATAATGTTCTGTTTCTGTTTCACGGTAATGTTCCGTTTCTGGTTCACGATAATTTTGTGTTTCTGTTTCATGGTAATGTTCCGTTTCTGGTCCACGATAATGTTCTTTTTCTGTTTCACGGTAATGTTCCATTTCTGGTCCACGATAATGTTCTGTTTCTGTTTCACAGTAATGTTCCGTTTCTGGTCCATGATAATGTTCTGTGTCACGGTAATGTTCCGTTTCTGGTCCACGATAATTTTGTGTTTCTGTTTCACGGTAATAGTCCGTTTCTGGTCCACGATAATGTTCTGTTTCTGTTTCACGGTAATGTTCCGTTTCTGGTCCACGATAATTTTGTGTTTCTGTTTCACGGTAATGTTCCGTTTCTGGTCCACGATAATGTTCTGTTTCTGTTTCATGGTAATGTTCCGTCTCTGGTCCACGATAATGTTGTGTTTCTGTTTCACGGTAATGTTCCGTTTCTGGTCCATGATAATTTTCTGTTTCACGGTAATGTTCTGTCTCTGGTCCACGCTAATGTTCTGTTTCTGTTTCACGGTAATGTTCCGTTTCTGGTCCACGATAATTTTGTGTTTCTGTTTCACGGTAATGTTCCGTTTCTGGTCCACGATACTGTTCTGTTTCTGTTTCACGGTAATGTTCCGTTTCTGGTCCATGATAATTTTCTGTTTCACGGTAATGTTCTGTCTCTGGTCCACGCTAATGTTCTGTTTCTGTTTCACGGTAATGTTCTGTCTCTGGTCCACGCTAATGTTCTGTTTCTGTTTCACGGTAATGTTCCGTTTCTGGTCCAAATTAATTTTGTGTTTCTGTTTCACGGTAATGTTCCGTTTCTGGTCCACGATAAAGTTCTGTTTCTGTTTCACGGTAATGTTCCGTTTCTGGTCCACGATAATGTTCTTTTTCGGTTTCACGGTAATGTTCCGTCTCTGGTCCACGGTAATGTTCCGTCTCTGGTCCACGATAATGTTCTGTTTCTGTTTCACGGTAATGTTCCGTTTCTGGTTCACGATAATTTTGTGTTTCTGTTTCATGGTAATGTTCCGTTTCTGGTCCACGATAATGTTCTTTTTCTGTTTCACGGTAATGTTCCATTTCTGGTCCACGATAATGTTCTGTCTCTGTTTCACAGTAATGTTCCGTTTCTGGTCCATGATAATGTTCTGTGTCACGGTAATGTTCCGTTTCTGGTCCACGATAATTTTGTGTTTCTGTTTCACGGTAATAGTCCGTTTCTGGTCCACGATAATGTTCTGTTTCTGTTTCACGGTAATGTTCCGTTTCTGGTCCACGATAATTTTGTGTTTCTGTTTCACGGTAATGTTCCGTTTCTGGTCCACGATAATGTTCTGTTTCTGTTTCATGGTAATGTTCCGTCTCTGGTCCACGATAATGTTGTGTTTCTGTTTCACGGTAATGTTCCGTTTCTGGTCCATGATAATTTTCTGTTTCACGGTAATGTTCTGTTTCTGGTCCACGCTAATGTTCTGTTTCTGTTTCACGGTAATGTTCCGTTTCTGGTCCACGATAATTTTGTGTTTGTGTTTCACGGTAATGTTCCGTTTCTGGTCCACGATAATGTTCTGTTTCTGTTTCATGGTAATGTTCCGTCTCTGGTCCACGATAATGTTGTGTTTCTGTTTCACGGTAATGTTCCGTTTCTGGTCCATGATAATTTTCTGTTTCACGGTAATGTTCTGTCTCTGGTCCACGCTAGTGTTCTGTTTCTGTTTCACGGTAATGTTCCGTTTCTGGTCCACGATAATTTTGTGTTTCTGTTTCACGGTAATGTTCCGTTTCTGGTCCACGATACTGTTCTGTTTCTGTTTCACGGTAATGTTCCGTTTCTGGTCCATGATAATTTTCTGTTTCACGGTAATGTTCTGTCTCTGGTCCACGCTAATGTTCTGTTTCTGTTTCACGGTAATGTTCTGTCTCTGGTCCACGCTAATGTTCTGTTTCTGTTTCACGGTAATGTTCCGTTTCTGGTCCAAATTAATTTTGTGTTTCTGTTTCACGGTAATGTTCCGTTTCTGGTCCACGATAATGTTCTGTTTCTGTTTCACGGTAATGTTCCGTTTCTGGTCCACGATAATGTTGTGTTTCGGTTTCACGGTAATGTTCCGTTTCTGGTCCACGATAATGTTCTTTTTCGGTTTTACGGTAATGTTCCGTCTCTGGTCCACGGTAATGTTCCGTCTCTGGTCCACGATAATGTTCTGTTTCTGTTTCACGGTAATGTTCCGTTTCTGGTCCACGATAATTTTGTGTTTGTGTTTCACGGTAATGTTCCGTTTCTGCTCCACGATAATGTTCTGTTTCTGTTTCATGGTAATGTTCCGTCTCTGGTCCACGATAATGTTGTGTTTCTGTTTCACGGTAATGTTCCGTTTCTGGTCCATGATAATTTTCTGTTTCACGGTAATGTTCTGTCTCTGGTCCACGCTAGTGTTCTGTTTCTGTTTCACGGTAATGTTCCGTTTCTGGTCCACGATAATTTTGTGTTTCTGTTTCACGGTAATGTTCCGTTTCTGGTCCACGATAATGTTCTGTTTCTGTTTCACGGTAATGTTCCGTTTCTGGTCCATGATGATTTTCTGTTTCACGGTAATGTTCTGTCTCTGGTCCACGCTAATGTTCTGTTTCTGTTTCACGGTAATGTTCCGTTTCTGGTCCACGATAATTTTGTGTTTCTGTTTCACGGTAATGTTCCGTTTCTGGTACACGATAATGTTCCGTCTCTGGTCCACGGTAATGTTCTGTCTCTGGTCCACGATAATCTTCTGTTTCTGTTTCACGGTAATGTTCCGTATCTGGTCCATGATAATTTTCTGTTTCACGGTAATGTTCTGTCTCTGGTCCACGCTAATGTTCTGTTTCTGTTTCACGGTAATGTTCCGTTTCTGGTCCAAATTAATTTTGTGTTTCTGTTTCACGGTAATGTTCCGTTTCTGGTCCACGATAATGTTCTGTTTCTGTTTCACGGTAATGTTCCGTTTCTGGTCCACGATAATGTTGTGTTTCGGTTTCACGGTAATGTTCCGTTTCTGGTCCACCATAATGTTCTTTTTCGGTTTTACGGTAATGTTCCGTCTCTGGTCCACGGTAATGTTCCGTCTCTGGTCCACGATAATGTTCTGTTTCTGTTTCACGGTAATGTTCCGTTTCTGGTCCACGATAATTTTGTGTTTGTGTTTCACGGTAATGTTCCGTTTCTGGTCCACGATAATGTTATGTTTCTGTTTCATGGTAATGTTCCGTCTCTGGTCCACGATAATGTTGTGTTTCTGTTTCACGGTAATGTTCCGTTTCTGGTCCATGATAATTTTCTGTTTCACGGTAATGTTCTGTCTCTGGTCCACGCTAGTGTTCTGTTTCTGTTTCACGGTAATGTTCCGTTTCTGGTCCACGATAATTTTGTGTTTCTGTTTCACGGTAATGTTCCGTTTCTGGTCCACGATAATGTTCTGTTTCTGTTTCACGGTAATGTTCCGTTTCTGGTCCACGATAATGTTGTGTTTCGGTTTCACGGTAATGTTCCGTTTCTGGTCCACGATAATGTTCTTTTTCGGTTTTACGGTAATGTTCCGTCTCTGGTCCACGGTAATGTTCCGTCTCTGGTCCACGATAATGTTCTGTTTCTGTTTCACGGTAATGTTCCGTTTCTGGTCCACGATAATTTTGTGTTTGTGTTTCACGGTAATGTTCCGTTTCTGGTCCACGATAATGTTCTGTTTCTGTTTCATGGTAATGTTCCGTCTCTGGTCCACGATAATGTTGTGTTTCTGTTTCACGGTAATGTTCCGTTTCTGGTCCACGATAATGTTCTTTTTCTGTTTCACGGTAATGTTCCATTTCTGGTCCACGATAATGTTCTGTTTCTGTTTCACAGTAATGTTCCGTTTCTGGTCCATGATAATGTTCTGTGTCACGGTAATGTTCCGTTTCTGGTCCACGATAATTTTGTGTTTCTGTTTCACGGTAATAGTCCGTTTCTGGTCCACGATAATGTTCTGTTTCTGTTTCACGGTAATGTTCCGTTTCTGGTCCACGATAATTTTGTGTTTCTGTTTCACGGTAATGTTCCGTTTCTGGTCCACGATAATGTTCTGTTTCTGTTTCATGGTAATGTTCCGTTTCTGGTCCATGATAATTTTCTGTTTCACGGTAATGTTCTGTCTCTGGTCCAAGCTAATGTTCTGTTTCTGTTTCACGGTAATGTTCCGTTTCTGGTCCACGATAATTTTGTGTTTGTGTTTCACGGTAATGTTCCGTTTCTGGTCCACGATAATGTTCTGTTTCTGTTTCATGGTAATGTTCCGTCTCTGGTCCACGATAATGTTGTGTTTCTGTTTCACGGTAATGTTCCGTTTCTGGTCCATGATAATTTTCTGTTTCACGGTAATGTTCTGTCTCTGGTCCACGCTAGTGTTCTGTTTCTGTTTCACGGTAATGTTCCGTTTCTGGTCCACGATAATTTTGTGTTTCTGTTTCACGGTAATGTTCCGTTTCTGGTCCACGATACTGTTCTGTTTCTGTTTCACGGTAATGTTCCGTTTCTGGTCCATGATAATTTTCTTTTTCTGTTTCACGGTAATGTTCCGTTTCTGGTCCACGATAATGTTGTGTTTCGGTTTCACGGTAATGTTCCGTTTCTGGTCCACGATAATGTTCTTTTTCGGTTTTACGGTAATGTTCCGTCTCTGGTCCACGGTAATGTTCCGTCTCTGGTCCACGATAATGTTCTGTTTCTGTTTCACGGTAATGTTCCGTTTCTGGTCCACGATAATTTTGTGTTTCTGTTTCACGGTAATGTTCCGTTTCTGGTCCACGATAATGTTCTGTTTCTGTTTCACGGTAATGTTCCGTTTCTGGTCCATGATGATTTTCTGTTTCACGGTAATGTTCTGTCTCTGGTCCACGCTAATGTTCTGTTTCTGTTTCACGGTAATGTTCCGTTTCTGGTCCACGATAATTTTGTGTTTCTGTTTCACGGTAATGTTCCGTTTCTGGTACACGATAATGTTCCGTCTCTGGTCCACGGTAATGTTCTGTCTCTGGTCCACGATAATCTTCTGTTTCTGTTTCACGGTAATGTTCCGTATCTGGTCCATGATAATTTTCTGTTTCACGGTAATGTTCTGTCTCTGGTCCACGCTAATGTTCTGTTTCTGTTTCACGGTAATGTTCCGTTTCTGGTCCAAATTAATTTTGTGTTTCTGTTTCACGGTAATGTTCCGTTTCTGGTCCACGATAATGTTCTGTTTCTGTTTCACGGTAATGTTCCGTTTCTGGTCCACGATAATGTTGTGTTTCGGTTTCACGGTAATGTTCCGTTTCTGGTCCACGATAATGTTCTTTTTCGGTTTTACGGTAATGTTCCGTCTCTGGTCCACGGTAATGTTCCGTCTCTGGTCCACGATAATGTTCTGTTTCTGTTTCACGGTAATGTTCCGTTTCTGGTCCACGATAATTTTGTGTTTGTGTTTCACGGTAATGTTCCGTTTCTGGTCCACGATAATGTTATGTTTCTGTTTCATGGTAATGTTCCGTCTCTGGTCCACGATAATGTTGTTTCTGTTTCACGGTAATGTTCCGTTTCTGGTCCATGATAATTTTCTGTTTCACGGTAATGTTCTGTCTCTGGTCCACGCTAGTGTTCTGTTTCTGTTTCACGGTAATGTTCCGTTTCTGGTCCACGATAATTTTGTGTTTCTGTTTCACGGTAATGTTCCGTTTCTGGTCCACGATAATGTTCTGTTTCTGTTTCACGGTAATGTTCCGTTTCTGGTCCACGATAATGTTGTGTTTCGGTTTCACGGTAATGTTCCGTTTCTGGTCCACGATAATGTTCTTTTTCGGTTTTACGGTAATGTTCCGTCTCTGGTCCACGGTAATGTTCCGTCTCTGGTCCACGATAATGTTCTGTTTCTGTTTCACGGTAATGTTCCGTTTCTGGTCCACGATAATTTTGTGTTTGTGTTTCACGGTAATGTTCCGTTTCTGGTCCACGATAATGTTCTGTTTCTGTTTCATGGTAATGTTCTGTTTCTGTTTCACGGTAATGTTCCGTTTCTGGTCCACGATAATGTTGTGTTTCTGTTTCACGGTAATGTTCCGTTTCTGGTCCATGATAATTTTCTGTTTCACGGTAATGTTCTGTCTCTGGTCCACGCTAGTGTTCTGTTTCTGTTTCACGGTAATGTTCCGTTTCTGGTCCACGATAATTTTGTGTTTCTGTTTCACGGTAATGTTCCGTTTCTGGTCCACGATAATGTTCTGTTTCTGTTTCACGGTAATGTTCCGTTTCTGGTCCATGATGATTTTCTGTTTCACGGTAATGTTCTGTCCCTGGTCCACGCTAATGTTCTGTTTCTGTTTCACGGTAATGTTCCGTTTCTGGTCCACGATAATTTTGTGTTTCTGTTTCACGGTAATGTTCCGTTTCTGGTACACGATAATGTTCCGTCTCTGGTCCACGGTAATGTTCTGTCTCTGGTCCACGATAATCTTCTGTTTCTGTTTCACGGTAATGTTCCGTATCTGGTCCATGATAATTTTCTGTTTCACGGTAATGTTCTGTCTCTGGTCCACGCTAATGTTCTGTTTCTGTTTCACGGTAATGTTCCGTTTCTGGTCCAAATTAATTTTGTGTTTCTGTTTCACGGTAATGTTCCGTTTCTGGTCCACGATAATGTTCTGTTTCTGTTTCACGGTAATGTTCCGTTTCTGGTCCACGATAATGTTGTGTTTCGGTTTCACGGTAATGTTCCGTTTCTGGTCCACGATAATGTTCTTTTTCGGTTTTACGGTAATGTTCCGTCTCTGGTCCACGGTAATGTTCCGTCTCTGGTCCACGATAATGTTCTGTTTCTGTTTCACGGTAATGTTCCGTTTCTGGTCCACGATAATTTTGTGTTTGTGTTTCACGGTAATGTTCCGTTTCTGGTCCACGATAATGTTATGTTTCTGTTTCATGGTAATGTTCCGTCTCTGGTCCACGATAATGTTGTGTTTCTGTTTCACGGTAATGTTCCGTTTCTGGTCCATGATAATTTTCTGTTTCACGGTAATGTTCTGTCTCTGGTCCACGCTAGTGTTCTGTTTCTGTTTCACGGTAATGTTCCGTTTCTGGTCCACGATAATTTTGTGTTTCTGTTTCACGGTAATGTTCCGTTTCTGGTCCACGATAATGTTCTGTTTCTGTTTCACGGTAATGTTCCGTTTCTGGTCCATGATAATTTTCTGTTTCACGGTAATGTTCTGTCTCTGGTCCACGCTAATGTTCTGTTTCTGTTTCACGGTAATGTTCCGTTTCTGGTACACGATAATTTTGTGTTTCTGTTTCACGGTAATGTTCTGTCTCTGGTCCACGCTAATGTTCTGTTTCTGTTTCACGGTAATGTTCCGTTTCTGGTCCAAATTAATTTTGTGTTTCTGTTTCACGGTAATGTTCCGTTTCTGGTCCACGATAATGTTCTGTTTCTGTTTCACGGTAATGTTCCGTTTCTGGTCCACGATAATGTTGTGTTTCGGTTTCACGGTAATGTTCCGTTTCTGGTACACGATAATTTTGTGTTTCTGTTTCACGGTAATGTTCCGTTTCTGGTACACGATAATGTTCCGTCTCTGGTCCACGGTAATGTTCTGTCTCTGGTCCACGATAATCTTCTGTTTCTGTTTCACGGTAATGTTCCGTATCTGGTCCATGATAATTTTCTGTTTCACGGTAATGTTCTGTCTCTGGTCCACGCTAATGTTCTGTTTCTGTTTCACGGTAATGTTCCGTTTCTGGTCCAAATTAATTTTGTGTTTCTGTTTCACGGTAATGTTCCGTTTCTGGTCCACGATAATGTTCTGTTTCTGTTTCACGGTAATGTTCCGTTTCTGGTCCACGATAATGTTCTTTTTCGGTTTCACGGTAATGTTCCGTCTCTGGTCCACGGTAATGTTCCGTCTCTGGTCCACGATAATGTTCTGTTTCTGTTTCACGGTAATGTTCCGTTTCTGGTTCACAATAATTTTGTTTTTCTGTTTCATGGTAATGTTCCGTTTCTGGTCCACGATAATGTTCTTTTTCTGTTTCACGGTAATGTTCCATTTCTGGTCCACGATAATGTTCTGTTTCTGTTTCACAGTAATGTTCCGTTTCTGGTCCATGATAATGTTCTGTGTCACGGTAATGTTCCGTTTCTGGTCCACGATAATTTTGTGTTTCTGTTTCACGGTAATAGTCCGTTTCTGGTCCACGATAATGTTCTGTTTCTTTTTCACGGTAATGTTCCGTTTCTGGTCCACGATAATTTTGTGTTTCTCTTTTCACGGTAATGTTCCGTTTCTGGTCCACGATAATGTTCTGTTTCTGTTTCATGGTAATGTTCCGTCTCTGGTCCACGATAATGTTGTGTTTCTGTTTCACGGTAATGTTCCGTTTCTGGTCCATGATAATTTTCTGTTTCACGGTAATGTTCTGTCTCTGGTCCACGCTAATGTTCTGTTTCTGTTTCACGGTAATGTTCCGTTTCTGGTCCAAATTAATTTTGTGTTTCTGTTTCACGGTAATGTTCCGTTTCTGGTCCACGATAATGTTCTGTTTCTGTTTCACGGTAATGTTCCGTCTCTGGTCCACGATAATGTTGTGTTTCTGTTTCACGGTAATGTTCCGTTTCTGGTCCATGATAATTTTCTGTTTCACGGTAATGTTCTGTCTCTGGTCCACGCTAGTGTTCTGTTTCTGTTTCACGGTAATGTTCCGTTTCTGGTCCACGATAATTTTGTGTTTCTGTTTCACGGTAATGTTCCGTCTCTGGTCCACGGTAATGTTCCGTCTCTGGTACACGATAATGTTCTGTTTCTGTTTCACGGTAATGTTCCGTTTCTGGTCCACGATAATTTTGTGTTTGTGTTTCACGGTAATGTTCCGTTTCTGGTCCACGATAATGTTATGTTTCTGTTTCATGGTAATGTTCCGTCTCTGGTCCACGATAATGTTGTGTTTCTGTTTCACGGTAATGTTCCGTTTCTGGTCCATGATAATTTTCTGTTTCACGGTAATGTTCTGTCTCTGGTCCACGCTAGTGTTCTGTTTCTGTTTCACGGTAATGTTCCGTTTCTGGTCCACGATAATTTTGTGTTTCTGTTTCACGGTAATGTTCCGTTTCTGGTCCACGATAATGTTCTGTTTCTGTTTCACGGTAATGTTCCGTTTCTGGTCCATGATAATTTTCTGTTTCACGGTAATGTTCTGTCTCTGGTCCACGCTAATGTTCTGTTTCTGTTTCACGGTAATGTTCCGTTTCTGGTACACGATAATTTTGTGTTTTTGTTTCACGGTAATGTTCCGTTTCTGGTACACGATAATGTTCCGTCTCTGGTTCACGGTAATGTTCTGTCTCTGGTCCACGATAATCTTCTGTTTCTGTTTCACGGTAATGTTCCATATCTGGTCCATGATAATTTTCTGTTTCACGGTAATGTTCTGTCTCTGGTCCACGCTAATGTTCTGTTTCTGTTTCACGGTAATGTTCCGTTTCTGGTCCAAATTAATTTTGTGTTTCTGTTTCACGGTAATGTTCCGTTTCTGGTCCACGATAATGTTCTGTTTCTGTTTCACGGTAATGTTCCGTTTCTGGTCCACGATAATGTTCTTTTTCGGTTTCACGGTAATGTTCCGTCTCTGGTCCACGGTAATGTTCCGTCTCTGGTCCACGATAATGTTCTGTTTCTGTTTCACGGTAATGTTCCGTTTCTGGTTCACGATAATTTTGTGTTTCTGTTTCATGGTAATGTTCCGTTTCTGGTCCACGATAATGTTCTTTTTCTGTTTCACGGTAATGTTCCATTTCTGGTCCACGATAATGTTCTGTTTCTGTTTCACAGTAATGTTCCGTTTCTGGTCCATGATAATGTTCTGTGTCACGGTAATGTTCCGTTTCTGGTCCACGATAATTTTGTGTTTCTGTTTCACGGTAATAGTCCGTTTCTGGTCCACGATAATGTTCTGTTTCTGTTTCACGGTAATGTTCCGTTTCTGGTCCACGATAATTTTGTGTTTCTGTTTCACGGTAATGTTCCGTTTCTGGTCCACGATAATGTTCTGTTTCTAATTCATGGTAATGTTCCGTCTCTGGTCCACGATAATGTTGTGTTTCTGTTTCACGGTAATGTTCCGTTTCTGGTCCATGATAATTTTCTGTTTCACGGTAATGTTCTGTCTCTGGTCCAAGCTAATGTTCTGTTTCTGTTTCACGGTAATGTTCCGTTTCTGGTCCACGATAATTTTGTGTTTGTGTTTCACGGTAATGTTCCGTTTCTGGTCCACGATAATGTTCTGTTTCTGTTTCATGGTAATGTTCCGTCTCTGGTCCACGATAATGTTGTGTTTCTGTTTCACGGTAATGTTCCGTTTCTGGTCCATGATAATTTTCTGTTTCACGGTAATGTTCTGTCTCTGGTCCACGCTAGTGTTCTGTTTCTGTTTCACGGTAATGTTCCGTTTCTGGTCCACGATAATTTTGTGTTTCTGTTTCACAGTAATGTTCCGTTTCTGGTCCATGATAATGTTCTGTGTCACGGTAATGTTCCGTTTCTGGTCCACGATAATTTTGTGTTTCTGTTTCACGGTAATAGTCCGTTTCTGGTCCACGATAATGTTCTGTTTCTTTTTCACGGTAATGTTCCGTTTCTGGTCCACGATAATTTTGTGTTTCTCTTTTCACGGTAATGTTCCGTTTCTGGTCCACGATAATGTTCTGTTTCTGTTTCATGGTAATGTTCCGTCTCTGGTCCACGATAATGTTGTGTTTCTGTTTCACGGTAATGTTCCGTTTCTGGTCCATGATAATTTTCTGTTTCACGGTAATGTTCTGTCTCTGGTCCACGCTAATGTTCTGTTTCTGTTTCACGGTAATGTTCCGTTTCTGGTCCAAATTAATTTTGTGTTTCTGTTTCACGGTAATGTTCCGTTTCTGGTCCACGATAATGTTCTGTTTCTGTTTCACGGTAATGTTCCGTCTCTGGTCCACGATAATGTTGTGTTTCTGTTTCACGGTAATGTTCCGTTTCTGGTCCATGATAATTTTCTGTTTCACGGTAATGTTCTGTCTCTGGTCCACGCTAGTGTTCTGTTTCTGTTTCACGGTAATGTTCCGTTTCTGGTCCACGATAATTTTGTGTTTCTGTTTCACGGTAATGTTCCGTTTCTGGTCCACGATAATGTTCTGTTTCTGTTTCACGGTAATGTTCCGTTTCTGGTCCATGATAATTTTCTGTTTCACGGTAATGTTCTGTCTCTGGTCCACGCTAATGTTCTGTCTCTGTTTCACGGTAATGTTCCGTTTCTGGTACACGATAATTTTGTGTTTCTGTTTCACGGTAATGTTCCGTTTCTGGTACACGATAATGTTCCGTCTCTGTTTCACGGTAATGTTCCGTTTCTGGTCCACGATAATCTTCTGTTTCTGTTTCACGGTAATGTTCCGTATCTGGTCCATGATAATTTTCTGTTTCACGGTAATGTTCTGTCTCTGGTCCACGCTAATGTTCTGTTTCTGTTTCACGGTAATGTTCCGTTTCTGGTCCAAATTAATTTTGTGTTTCTGTTTCACGGTAATGTTCCGTTTCTGGTCCACGATAATGTTCTGTTTCTGTTTCACGGTAATGTTCCGTTTCTGGTCCACGATAATGTTCTTTTTCGGTTTCACGGTAATGTTCCGTCTCTGGTCCACGGTAATGTTCCGTCTCTGGTCCACGATAATGTTCTGTTTCTGTTTCACGGTAATGTTCCGTTTCTGGTTCACGATAATTTTTTGTTTCTGTTTCATGGTAATGTTCCGTTTCTGGTCCACGATAATGTTCTTTTTCTGTTTCACGGTAATGTTCCATTTCTGGTCCACGATAATGTTCTGTTTCTGTTTCACAGTAATGTTCCGTTTCTGGTCCATGATAATGTTCTGTGTCACGGTAATGTTCCGTTTCTGGTCCACGATAATTTTGTGTTTCTGTTTCACGGTAATAGTCCGTTTCTGGTCCACGATAATGTTCTGTTTCTGTTTCACGGTAATGTTTCGTTTCTGGTCCACGATAATTTTGTGTTTCTGTTTCATGGTAATGTTCCGTCTCTGGTCCACGATAATGTTGTGTTTCTGTTTCACGGTAATGTTCCGTTTCTGGTCCATGATAATTTTCTGTTTCACGGTAATGTTCTGTCTCTGGTCCACGCTAATGTTCTGTTTCTGTTTCACGGTAATGTTCCGTTTCTGGTCCACGATAATTTTGTGTTTGTGTTTCACGGTAATGTTCCGTTTCTGGTCCACGATAATGTTCTGTTTCTGTTTCATGGTAATGTTCCGTCTCTGGTCCACGATAATGTTGTGTTTCTGTTTCACGGTAATGTTCCGTTTCTGGTCCATGATAATTTTCTGTTTCACGGTAATGTTCTGTCTCTGGTCCACGCTAGTGTTCTGTTTCTGTTTCACGGTAATGTTCCGTTTCTGGTCCACGAGAATTTTGTGTTTCTGTTTCACGGTAATGTTCCGTTTCTGGTCCACGATACTGTTCTGTTTCTGTTTCACGGTAATGTTCCGTTTCTGGTCCATGATAATTTTCTTTTTCACGGTAATGTTCTGTCTCTGGTCCACGCTAATGTTCTGTTTCTGTTTCACGGTAATGTTCCGTTTCTGGTCCACGATAATTTTGTGTTTCTGTTTCACGGTAATGTTCTGTCTCTGGTCCACGATAATCTTCTGTTTCTGTTTCACGGTAATGTTCCGTATCTGGTCCATGATAATTTTCTGTTTCACGGTAATGTTCGGTCTCTGGTCCACGCTAATGTTCTGTTTCTGTTTCACGGTAATGTTCCGTTTCTGGTCCAAATTAATTTTGTGTTTCTGTTTCACGGTAATGTTCCGTTTCTGGTCCACGATAATGTTCTGTTTCTGTTTCACGGTAATGTTCCGTTTCTGGTCCACGATAATGTTGTGTTTCGGTTTCACGGTAATGTTCCGTTTCTGGTCCACGATAATGTTCTTTTTCGGTTTTACGGTAATGTTCCGTCTCTGGTCCACGGTAATGTTCCGTCTCTGGTCCACGATAATGTTCTGTTTCTGTTTCACGGTAATGTTCCGTATCTGGTCCATGATAATTTTCTGTTTCACGGTAATGTTCTGTCTGTGGTCCACGCTAATGTTCTGTTTCTGTTTCACGGTAATGTTCCGTTTCTGGTCCACGATAATTTTGTGTTTCTGTTTCACGGTAATGTTCCGTTTCTGGTCCACGATAATGTTCTGTTTCTGTTTCACGGTAATGTTCCGTTTCTGGTCCATGATAATTTTCTGTTTCACGGTAATGTTCTGTCTCTGGTCCACGCTAATGTTCTGTTTCTGTTTCACGGTAATGTTCCGTTTCTGGTCCACGATAATGTTCTGTTTCTGTTTCACGGTAATGTTCCGTTTCTGGTCCACGATAATGTTCCGTTTCTGTTTCATGGTAATGTTCCGTCTCTGGTCCACGATAATGTTGTGTTTCTGTTTCACGGTAATGTTCCGTTTCTGGTCCATGATAATTTTCTGTTTCACGGTAATGTTCTGTCTCTGGTCCACGCTAATGTTCTGTTTCTGTTTCACGGTAATGTTCCGTTTCTGGTCCACGATAATTTTGTGTTTCTGTTTCACGGTAATGTTCCGTTTCTGGTCCACGATAATGTTCTGTTTCTGTTTCACGGTAATGTTCCGTTTCTGGTCCATGATAATTTTCTGTTTCACGGTAATGTTCTGTCTCTGGTCCACGCTAATGTTCTGTTTCTGTTTCACGGTAATGTTCCGTTTCTGGTCCACGATAATTTTGTGTTTCTGTTTCACGGTAATGTTCCGTATCTGGTCCATGATAATTTTCTGTTTCACGGTAATGTTTTGTCTCTGGTCCACGCTAATGTTCTGTTTCTGTTTCACGGTAATGTTCCGTTTCTGGTCCAAATTAATTTTGTGTTTCTGTTTCACGGTAATGTTCCGTTTCTGGTCCACGATAATGTTCTGTTTCTGTTTCACGGTAATGTTCCGTTTCAGGTCCACGATAATGTTGTGTTTCGGTTTCACGGTAATGTTCCGTTTCTGGTCCACGATAATGTTCTTTTTCGGTTTCACGGTAATGTTCCGTCTCTGGTCCACGGTAATGTTCCGTCTCTGGTCCACGATAATGTTCTGTTTCTGTTTCACAGTAATGTTCCGAATCTGGTCCATGATAATTTTCGGTTTCACGGTAATGTTCTGTCTCTGGTCCACGGTAATGTTCTGTTTCTGTTTCACTGTAATGTTCCGTTTCTGGTCCATGATAATTTTCTGTTTCACGGTAATGTTCTGTTTCACGGTAATGTTCTGTCTCTGGTCAACGCTAATGTTCTGTTTCTGTTTCACGGTAATGTTCCGCCTCTGGTCCACGATAATGTTCTGTTTCTGTTTCACGGTAATGTTCCGTTTCTGGTCCACGATAATTTTGTGTTTCTGTTTCACGGTAATGTTCCGTTTCTGGTCCACGATAATGTTCTGTTTCTGTTTCATGGTAATGTTCCGTCTCTGGTCCACGATAATGTTGTGTTTCTGTTTCACGGTAATGTTCCGTTTCTCGTCCATGATAATTTTCTGTTTCACGGTAATGTTCTGTCTCTGGTCCACGCTAATGTTCTGTTTCTGTTTCACGGTAATGTTCCGTTTCTGGTCCACGATAACTTTGTGTTTCTGTTTCACGGTAATTTTCCGTTTCTGGTCCACGATAATGTTCTGTTTCTGTTTCACGGTAATGTTCCGTTTCTGGTCCACGATAATGTTGTGTTTCGGTTTCACGGTAATGTTCCGTTTCTGGTCCACGATAATGTTCTTTTTCGGTTTCACTGTAATGTTCCGTCTCTGGTCCACGGTAATGTTCCGTCTCTGGTCCACGATAATGTTCTGTTTCTGTTTCACGGTAATGTTCCGTTTCTGGTCCACGATAATGTTCTGTTTCTGTTTCACGGTAATGTTCCGTTTCTGGTCCACGATAATGTTCTGTTTCTGTTTCACGGTAATGTTCCGTTTCTGGTCCATGATAATTTTCTGTTTCACGGTAATGTTCTGTCTCTGGTCCACGGTAATGTTCGATCTCTGGTCCACGATAATGTTCGGTTTCACGGTAATGTTCCGCCTCTGGTCCACGATAATGTTCTGTTTCTGTTTCACGGTAATGTTCCGTTTCTGGTCCACGATAATTTTGTGTTTCTGTTTCACGGTAATGTTCCGTTTCTGGTCCACGATAATGTTCTGTTTCTGTTTCATGGTAATGTTCCGTCTCTGGTCCACGATAATGTTGTGTTTCTGTTTCACGGTAATGTTCCGTTTCTGGTCCATGATAATTTTCTGTTTCACGGTAATGTTCTGTCTCTGGTCCACGCTAATGTTCTGTTTCTGTTTCACGGTAATGTTCCGTTTCTGGTCCACGATAACTTTGTGTTTCTGTTTCACGGTAATATTCCGTTTCTGGTCCACGATAATGTTCTGTTTCTGTTTCACGGTAATGTTCCGTTTCTGGTCCACGATAATGTTGTGTTTCGGTTTCACGGTAATGTTCCGTTTCTGGTCCACGATAATGTTCTTTTTCGGTTTCACTGTAATGTTCCGTCTCTTGTCCACGGTAATGTTCCGTCTCTGGTCCACGATAATGTTCTGTTTCTGTTTCACGGTAATGTTCCGTTTCTGGTCCACGATAATTTTGTGTTTGTGTTTCACGGTAATGTTCCGTTTCTGGTCCACGATAATGTTATGTTTCTGTTTCATGGTAATGTTCCGTCTCTGGTCCACGATAATGTTGTGTTTCTGTTTCACGGTAATGTTCCGTTTCTGGTCCATGATAATTTTCTGTTTCACGGTAATGTTCTGTCTCTGGTCCACGCTAGTGTTCTGTTTCTGTTTCACGGTAATGTTCCGTTTCTGGTCCACGATAATTTTGTGTTTCTGTTTCACGGTAATGTTCCGTTTCTGGTCCACGATAATGTTCTGTTTCTGTTTCACGGTAATGTTCCGTTTCTGGTCCATGATAATTTTCTGTTTCACGGTAATGTTCTGTCTCTGGTCCACGCTAATGTTCTGTTTCTGTTTCACGGTAATGTTCCGTTTCTGGTACACGATAATTTTGTGTTTCTGTTTCACGGTAATGTTCCGTTTCTGGTACACGATAATGTTCCGTCTCTGGTTCACGGTAATGTTCTGTCTCTGGTCCACGATAATCTTCTGTTTCTGTTTCACGGTAATGTTCCGTATCTGGTCCATGATAATTTTCTGTTTCACGGTAATGTTCTGTCTCTGGTCCACGCTAATGTTCTGTTTCTGTTTCACGGTAATGTTCCGTTTCTGGTCCAAATTAATTTTGTGTTTCTGTTTCACGGTAATGTTCCGTTTCTGGTCCACGATAATGTTCTGTTTCTGTTTCACGGTAATGTTCCGTTTCTGGTCCACGATAATGTTCTTTTTCGGTTTCACGGTAATGTTCCGTCTCTGGTCCACGGTAATGTTCCGTCTCTGGTCCACGATAATGTTCTGTTTCTGTTTCACGGTAATGTTCCGTTTCTGGTTCACGATAATTTTGTGTTTCTGTTTCATGGTAATGTTCCGTTTCTGGTCCACGATAATGTTCTTTTTCTGTTTCACGGTAATGTTCCATTTCTGGTCCACGATAATGTTCTGTTTCTGTTTCACAGTAATGTTCCGTTTCTGGTCCATGATAATGTTCTGTGTCACGGTAATGTTCCGTTTCTGGTCCATGATAATTTTCTGTTTCACGGTAATGTTCTGTCTCTGGTCCACGCTAATGTTCTGTTTCTGTTTCACGGTAATGTTCCGTTTCTGGTCCACGATAATTTTGTGTTTCTGTTTCACGGTAATGTTCCGTTTCTGGTCCACGATAATGTTCTGTTTCTGTTTCACGGTAATGTTCCGTTTCTGGTCCATGATAATTTTCTGTTTCACGGTAATGTTCTGTCTCTGGTCCACGCTAATGTTCTGTTTCTGTTTCACGGTAATGTTCCGTTTCTGGTCCACGATAATGTTCTGTTTCTGTTTCACGGTAATGTTCCGTTTCTGGTCCACGATAATGTTCCGTTTCTGTTTCATGGTAATGTTCCGTCTCTGGTCCACGATAATGTTGTGTTTCTGTTTCACGGTAATGTTCCGTTTCTGGTCCATGATAATTTTCTGTTTCACGGTAATGTTCTGTCTCTGGTCCACGCTAATGTTCTGTTTCTGTTTCACGGTAATGTTCCGTTTCTGGTCCACGATAATTTTGTGTTTCTGTTTCACGGTAATGTTCCGTTTCTGGTCCACGATAATGTTCTGTTTCTGTTTCACGGTAATGTTCCGTTTCTGGTCCATGATAATTTTCTGTTTCACGGTAATGTTCTGTCTCTGGTCCACGCTAATGTTCTGTTTCTGTTTCACGGTAATGTTCCGTTTCTGGTCCACGATAATTTTGTGTTTCTGTTTCACGGTAATGTTCCGTATCTGGTCCATGATAATTTTCTGTTTCACGGTAATGTTTTGTCTCTGGTCCACGCTAATGTTCTGTTTCTGTTTCACGGTAATGTTCCGTTTCTGGTCCAAATTAATTTTGTGTTTCTGTTTCACGGTAATGTTCCGTTTCTGGTCCACGATAATGTTCTGTTTCTGTTTCACGGTAATGTTCCGTTTCTGGTCCACGATAATGTTGTGTTTCGGTTTCACGGTAATGTTCCGTTTCTGGTCCACGATAATGTTCTTTTTCGGTTTCACGGTAATGTTCCGTCTCTGGTCCACGGTAATGTTCCGTCTCTGGTCCACGATAATGTTCTGTTTCTGTTTCACAGTAATGTTCCGAATCTGGTCCATGATAATTTTCGGTTTCACGGTAATGTTCTGTCTCTGGTCCACGGTAATGTTCTGTTTCTGTTTCACTGTAATGTTCCGTTTCTGGTCCATGATAATTTTCTGTTTCACGGTAATGTTCTGTTTCACGGTAATGTTCTGTCTCTGGTCAACGCTAATGTTCTGTTTCTGTTTCACGGTAATGTTCCGCCTCTGGTCCACGATAATGTTCTGTTTCTGTTTCACGGTAATGTTCCGTTTCTGGTCCACGATAATTTTGTGTTTCTGTTTCACGGTAATGTTCCGTTTCTGGTCCACGATAATGTTCTGTTTCTGTTTCACGGTAATGTTCCGTTTCTGGTCCATGATAATTTTCTGTTTCACGGTAATGTTCTGTCTCTGGTCCACGCTAATGTTCTGTTTCTGTTTCACGGTAATGTTCCGTTTCTGGTACACGATAATTTTGTGTTTCTGTTTCACGGTAATGTTCCGTTTCTGGTACACGATAATGTTCCGTCTCTGGTTCACGGTAATGTTCTGTCTCTGGTCCACGATAATCTTCTGTTTCTGTTTCACGGTAATGTTCCGTATCTGGTCCATGATAATTTTCTGTTTCACGGTAATGTTCTGTCTCTGGTCC
Organism: Leuresthes tenuis; assembly: GCF_036924035.1. Classification (NCBI taxonomy): domain Eukaryota; kingdom Metazoa; phylum Chordata; class Actinopteri; order Atheriniformes; family Atherinopsidae; genus Leuresthes; species Leuresthes tenuis. The sequence continues at coordinate 34,285,094 of NW_027325355.1, read as the reverse complement.
ACGCTAATGTTCTGTTTCTGTTTCACGGTAATGTTCCGTTTCTGGTCCAAATTAATTTTGTGTTTCTGTTTCACGGTAATGTTCCGTTTCTGGTCCACGATAATGTTCTGTTTCTGTTTCACGGTAATGTTCCGTTTCTGGTCCACGATAATGTTCTTTTTCGGTTTCACGGTAATGTTCCGTCTCTGGTCCACGGTAATGTTCCGTCTCTGGTCCACGATAATGTTCTGTTTCTGTTTCACGGTAATGTTCCGTTTCTGGTTCACGATAATTTTGTGTTTCTGTTTCATGGTAATGTTCCGTTTCTGGTCCACGATAATGTTCTTTTTCTGTTTCACGGTAATGTTCCATTTCTGGTCCACGATAATGTTCTGTTTCTGTTTCACAGTAATGTTCCGTTTCTGGTCCATGATAATGTTCTGTGTCACGGTAATGTTCCGTTTCTGGTCCATGATAATTTTCTGTTTCACGGTAATGTTCTGTCTCTGGTCCACGCTAATGTTCTGTTTCTGTTTCACGGTAATGTTCCGTTTCTGGTCCACGATAATTTTGTGTTTCTGTTTCACGGTAATGTTCCGTTTCTGGTCCACGATAATGTTCTGTTTCTGTTTCACGGTAATGTTCCGTTTCTGGTCCATGATAATTTTCTGTTTCACGGTAATGTTCTGTCTCTGGTCCACGCTAATGTTCTGTTTCTGTTTCACGGTAATGTTCCGTTTCTGGTCCACGATAATGTTCTGTTTCTGTTTCACGGTAATGTTCCGTTTCTGGTCCACGATAATGTTCCGTTTCTGTTTCATGGTAATGTTCCGTCTCTGGTCCACGATAATGTTGTGTTTCTGTTTCACGGTAATGTTCCGTTTCTGGTCCATGATAATTTTCTGTTTCACGGTAATGTTCTGTCTCTGGTCCACGCTAATGTTCTGTTTCTGTTTCACGGTAATGTTCCGTTTCTGGTCCACGATAATTTTGTGTTTCTGTTTCACGGTAATGTTCCGTTTCTGGTCCACGATAATGTTCTGTTTCTGTTTCACGGTAATGTTCCGTTTCTGGTCCATGATAATTTTCTGTTTCACGGTAATGTTCTGTCTCTGGTCCACGCTAATGTTCTGTTTCTGTTTCACGGTAATGTTCCGTTTCTGGTCCACGATAATTTTGTGTTTCTGTTTCACGGTAATGTTCCGTATCTGGTCCATGATAATTTTCTGTTTCACGGTAATGTTTTGTCTCTGGTCCACGCTAATGTTCTGTTTCTGTTTCACGGTAATGTTCCGTTTCTGGTCCAAATTAATTTTGTGTTTCTGTTTCACGGTAATGTTCCGTTTCTGGTCCACGATAATGTTCTGTTTCTGTTTCACGGTAATGTTCCGTTTCTGGTCCACGATAATGTTGTGTTTCGGTTTCACGGTAATGTTCCGTTTCTGGTCCACGATAATGTTCTTTTTCGGTTTCACGGTAATGTTCCGTCTCTGGTCCACGGTAATGTTCCGTCTCTGGTCCACGATAATGTTCTGTTTCTGTTTCACAGTAATGTTCCGAATCTGGTCCATGATAATTTTCGGTTTCACGGTAATGTTCTGTCTCTGGTCCACGGTAATGTTCTGTTTCTGTTTCACTGTAATGTTCCGTTTCTGGTCCATGATAATTTTCTGTTTCACGGTAATGTTCTGTTTCACGGTAATGTTCTGTCTCTGGTCAACGCTAATGTTCTGTTTCTGTTTCACGGTAATGTTCCGCCTCTGGTCCACGATAATGTTCTGTTTCTGTTTCACGGTAATGTTCCGTTTCTGGTCCACGATAATTTTGTGTTTCTGTTTCACGGTAATGTTCCGTTTCTGGTCCACGATAATGTTCTGTTTCTGTTTCATGGTAATGTTCCGTCTGTGGTCCACGATAATGTTGTGTTTCTGTTTCACGGTAATGTTCCGTTTCTCGTCCATGATAATTTTCTGTTTCACGGTAATGTTCTGTCTCTGGTCCACGCTAATGTTCTGTTTCTGTTTCACGGTAATGTTCCGTTTCTGGTCCACGATAACTTTGTGTTTCTGTTTCACGGTAATTTTCCGTTTCTGGTCCACGATAATGTTCTGTTTCTGTTTCACGGTAATGTTCCGTTTCTGGTCCACGATAATGTTGTGTTTCGGTTTCACGGTAATGTTCCGTTTCTGGTCCACGATAATGTTCTTTTTCGGTTTCACTGTAATGTTCCGTCTCTGGTCCACGGTAATGTTCCGTCTCTGGTCCACGATAATGTTCTGTTTCTGTTTCACGGTAATGTTCCGTTTCTGGTCCACGATAATGTTCTGTTTCTGTTTCACGGTAATGTTCCGTTTCTGGTCCACGATAATGTTCTGTTTCTGTTTCACGGTAATGTTCCGTTTCTGGTCCATGATAATGTTCTGTGTCACGGTAATGTTCCGTTTCTGGTCCACGATAATTTTGTGTTTCTGTTTCACGGTAATAGTCCGTTTCTGGTCCACGATAATGTTCTGTTTCTGTTTCACGGTAATGTTCCGTTTCTGGTCCACGATAATTTTGTGTTTCTGTTTCACGGTAATGTTCCGTTTCTGGTCCACGATAATGTTCTGTTTCTGTTTCATGGTAATGTTCCGTCTCTGGTCCACGATAATGTTGTGTTTCTGTTTCACGGTAATGTTCCGTTTCTGGTCCATGATAATTTTCTGTTTCACGGTAATGTTCTGTCTCTGGTCCACGCTAATGTTCTGTTTCTGTTTCACGGTAATGTTCCGTTTCTGGTCCACGATAATTTTGTGTTTGTGTTTCACGGTAATGTTCCGTTTCTGGTCCACGATAATGTTCTGTTTCTGTTTCATGGTAATGTTCCGTCTCTGGTCCACGATAATTTTGTGTTTGTGTTTCACGGTAATGTTCCGTTTCTGGTCCACGATAATGTTCTGTTTCTGTTTCATGGTAATGTTCCGTCTCTGGTCCACGATAATGTTGTGTTTCTGTTTCACGGTAATGTTCCGTTTCTGGTCCATGATAATTTTCTGTTTCACGGTAATGTTCTGTCTCTGGTCCACGCTAGTGTTCTGTTTCTGTTTCACGGTAATGTTCCGTTTCTGGTCCACGATACTGTTCTGTTTCTGTTTCACGGTAATGTTCCGTTTCTGGTCCATGATAATTTTCTTTTTCACGGTAATGTTCTGTCTCTGGTCCACGCTAATGTTCTGTTTCTGTTTCACGGTAATGTTCCGTTTCTGGTCCACGATAATTTTGTGTTTCTGTTTCACGGTAATGTTCCGTTTCTGGTACACGATAATGTTCCGTCTCTGGTCCACGGTAATGTTCTGTCTCTGGTCCACGATAATCTTCTGTTTCTGTTTCACGGTAATGTTCCGTATCTGGTCCATGATAATTTTCTGTTTCACGGTAATGTTCGGTCTCTGGTCCACGCTAATGTTCTGTTTCTGTTTCACGGTAATGTTCCGTTTCTGGTCCAAATTAATTTTGTGTTTCTGTTTCACGGTAATGTTCCGTTTCTGGTCCACGATAATGTTCTGTTTCTGTTTCACGGTAATGTTCCGTTTCTGGTCCACGATAATGTTGTGTTTCGGTTTCACGGTAATGTTCCGTTTCTGGTCCACGATAATGTTCTTTTTCGGTTTTACGGTAATGTTCCGTCTCTGGTCCACGATAATGTTCTGTTTCTGTTTCACGGTAATGTTCCGTATCTGGTCCATGATAATTTTCTGTTTCACGGTAATGTTCTGTCTGTGGTCCACGCTAATGTTCTGTTTCTGTTTCACGGTAATGTTCCGTTTCTGGTCCAAAATAATTTTGTGTTTCTGTTTCACGGTAATGTTCCGTTTCTGGTCCACGATAATGTTCTGTTTCTGTTTCACGGTAATGTTCCGTTTCTGGTCCATGATAATTTTCTGTTTCACGGTAATGTTCTGTCTCTGGTCCACGCTAATGTTCTGTTTCTGTTTCACGGTAATGTTCCGTTTCTGGTCCACGATAATGTTCTGTTTCTGTTTCACGGTAATGTTCCGTTTCTGGTCCACGATAATGTTCCGTTTCTGTTTCATGGTAATGTTCCGTCTCTGGTCCACGATAATGTTGTGTTTCTGTTTCACGGTAATGTTCCGTTTCTGGTCCATGATAATTTTCTGTTTCACGGTAATGTTCTGTCTCTGGTCCACGCTAATGTTCTGTTTCTGTTTCACGGTAATGTTCCGTTTCTGGTCCACGATAATTTTGTGTTTCTGTTTCACGGTAATGTTCCGTTTCTGGTCCACGATAATGTTCTGTTTCTGTTTCACGGTCATGTTCCGTTTCTGGTCCATGATAATTTTCTGTTTCACGGTAATGTTCTGTCTCTGGTCCACGCTAATGTTCTGTTTCTGTTTCACGGTAATGTTCCGTTTCTGGTCCACGATAATTTTGTGTTTCTGTTTCACGGTAATGTTCCGTATCTGGTCCATGATAATTTTCTGTTTCACGGTAATTTTCTGTCTCTGGTCCACGCTAATGTTCTGTTTCTGTTTCACGGTAATGTTCCGTTTCTGGTCCAAATTAATTTTGTGTTTCTGTTTCACGGTAATGTTCCGTTTCTGGTCCACGATAATGTTCTGTTTCTGTTTCACGGTAATGTTCCGTTTCTGGTCCACGATAATGTTGTGTTTCGGTTTCACGGTAATGTTCCGTTTCTGGTCCACGATAATGTTCTTTTTCGGTTTCACGGTAATGTTCCGTCTCTAGTCCACGGTAATGTTCCGTCTCTGGTCCACGATAATGTTCTGTTTCTGTTTCACAGTAATGTTCCGAATCTGGTCCATGATAATTTTCGGTTTCACGGTAATGTTCTGTCTCTGGTCCACGGTAATGTTCTGTTTCTGTTTCACTGTAATGTTCCGTTTCTGGTCCATGATAATTTTCTATTTCACGGTAATGTTCTGTTTCACGGTAATGTTCTGTCTCTGGTCAACGCTAATGTTCTGTTTCTGTTTCACGGTAATAGTCCGTTTCTGGTCCACGATAATGTTCTGTTTCTTTTTCACGGTAATGTTCCGTTTCTGGTCCACGATAATTTTGTGTTTCTGTTTCACGGTAATGTTCCGTTTCTGGTCCACGATAATGTTCTGTTTCTGTTTCATGGTAATGTTCCGTCTCTGGTCCACGATAATGTTGTGTTTCTGTTTCACGGTAATGTTCCGTTTCTGGTCGATGATAATTTTCTGTTTCACGGTAATGTTCTGTCTCTGGTCCACGCTAATGTTCTGTTTCTGTTTCACGGTAATGTTCCGTTTCTGGTCCAAATTAATTTTGTGTTTCTGTTTCACGGTAATGTTCCGTTTCTGGTCCACGATAATGTTCTGTTTCTGTTTCACGGTAATGTTCCGTCTCTGGTCCACGATAATGTTGTGTTTCTGTTTCACGGTAATGTTCCGTTTCTGGTCCATGATAATTTTCTGTTTCACGGTAATGTTCTGTCTCTGGTCCACGCTAGTGTTCTGTTTCTGTTTCACGGTAATGTTCCGTTTCTGGTCCACGATAATTTTGTGTTTCTGTTTCACGGTAATGTTCCGTCTCTGGTCCACGGTAATGTTCCGTCTCTGGTCCACGATAATGTTCTGTTTCTGTTTCACGGTAATGTTCCGTTTCTGGTCCACGATAATTTTGTGTTTGTGTTTCACGGTAATGTTCCGTTTCTGGTCCACGATAATGTTATGTTTCTGTTTCATGGTAATGTTCCGTCTCTGGTCCACGATAATGTTGTGTTTCTGTTTCACGGTAATGTTCCGTTTCTGGTCCATGATAATTTTCTGTTTCACGGTAATGTTCTGTCTCTGGTCCACGCTAGTGTTCTGTTTCTGTTTCACGGTAATGTTCCGTTTCTGGTCCACGATAATTTTGTGTTTCTGTTTCACGGTAATGTTCCGTTTCTGGTCCACGATAATGTTCTGTTTCTGTTTCACGGTAATGTTCCGTTTCTGGTCCATGATAATTTTCTGTTTCACGGTAATGTTCTGTCTCTGGTCCACGCTAATGTTCTGTTTATTTTTCACGGTAATGTTCCGTTTCTGGTACACGATAATTTTGTGTTTCTGTTTCACGGTAATGTTCCGTTTCTGGTACACGATAATGTTCCGTCTCTGGTTCACGGTAATGTTCTGTCTCTGGTCCACGATAATCTTCTGTTTCTGTTTCACGGTAATGTTCCGTATCTGGTCCATGATAATTTTCTGTTTCACGGTAATGTTCTGTCTCTGGTCCACGCTAATGTTCTGTTTCTGTTTCACGGTAATGTTCCGTTTCTGGTCCAAATTAATTTTGTGTTTCTGTTTCACGGTAATGTTCCGTTTCTGGTCCACGATAATGTTCTGTTTCTGTTTCACGGTAATGTTCCGTTTCTGGTCCACGATAATGTTCTTTTTCGGTTTCACGGTAATGTTCCGTCTCTGGTCCACGGTAATGTTCCGTCTCTGGTCCACGATAATGTTCTGTTTCTGTTTCACGGTAATGTTCCGTTTCTGGTTCACGATAATTTTGTGTTTCTGTTTCATGGTAATGTTCCGTTTCTGGTCCACGATAATGTTCTTTTTCTGTTTCACGGTAATGTTCCATTTCTGGTCCACGATAATGTTCTGTTTCTGTTTCACAGTAATGTTCCGTTTCTGGTCCATGATAATGTTCTGTGTCACGGTAATGTTCCGTTTCTGGTCCACGATAATTTTGTGTTTCTGTTTCACGGTAATAGTCCGTTTCTGGTCCACGATAATGTTCTGTTTCTGTTTCACGGTAATGTTCCGTTTCTGGTCCACGATAATTTTGTGTTTCTGTTTCACGGTAATGTTCCGTTTCTGGTCCACGATAATGTTCTGTTTCTGTTTCATGGTAATGTTCCGTCTCTGGTCCACGATAATGTTGTGTTTCTGTTTCACGGTAATGTTCCGTTTCTGGTCCATGATAATTTTCTGTTTCACGGTAATGTTCTGTGTCTGGTCCACGCTAATGTTCTGTTTCTGTTTCACGGTAATGTTCCGTTTCTGGTCCACGATAATTTTGTGTTTGTGTTTCACGGTAATGTTCCGTTTCTGGTCCACGATAATGTTCTGTTTCTGTTTCATGGTAATGTTCCGTCTCTGGTCCACGATAATTTTGTGTTTGTGTTTCACGGTAATGTTCCGTTTCTGGTCCACGATAATGTTCTGTTTCTGTTTCATGGTAATGTTCCGTCTCTGGTCCACGATAATGTTGTGTTTCTGTTTCACGGTAATGTTCCGTTTCTGGTCCATCATAATTTTCTGTTTCACGGTAATGTTCTGTCTCTGGTCCACGCTAGTGTTCTGTTTCTGTTTCACGGTAATGTTCCGTTTCTGGTCCACGATAATTTTGTGTTTCTGTTTCACGGTAATGTTCCGTTTCTGGTCCACGATACTGTTCTGTTTCTGTTTCACGGTAATGTTCCGTTTCTGGTCCATGATAATTTTCTTTTTCACGGTAATGTTCTGTCTCTGGTCCACGCTAATGTTCTGTTTCTGTTTCACGGTAATGTTCCGTTTCTGGTCCACGATAATTTTGTGTTTCTGTTTCACGGTAATGTTCCGTTTCTGGTACACGATAATGTTCCGTCTCTGGTCCACGGTAATGTTCTGTCTCTGGTCCACGATAATCTTCTGTTTCTGTTTCACGGTAATGTTCCGTATCTGGTCCATGATAATTTTCTGTTTCACGGTAATGTTCGGTCTCTGGTCCACGCTAATGTTCTGTTTCTGTTTCACGGTAATGTTCCGTTTCTGGTCCAAATTAATTTTGTGTTTCTGTTTCACGGTAATGTTCCGTTTCTGGTCCACGATAATGTTCTGTTTCTGTTTCACGGTAATGTTCCGTTTCTGGTCCACGATAATGTTGTGTTTCGGTTTCACGGTAATGTTCCGTTTCTGGTCCACGATAATGTTCTTTTTCGGTTTTACGGTAATGTTCCGTCTCTGGTCCACGGTAATGTTCCGTCTCTGGTCCACGATAATGTTCTGTTTCTGTTTCACGGTAATGTTCCGTATCTGGTCCATGATAATTTTCTGTTTCACGGTAATGTTCTGTCTGTGGTCCACGCTAATGTTCTGTTTCTGTTTCACGGTAATGTTCCGTTTCTGGTCCACGATAATTTTGTGTTTCTGTTTCACGGTAATGTTCCGTTTCTGGTCCACGATAATGTTCTGTTTCTGTTTCACGGTAATGTTCCGTTTCTGGTCCATGATAATTTTCTGTTTCACGGTAATGTTCTGTCTCTGGTCCACGCTAATGTTCTGTTTCTGTTTCACGGTAATGTTCCGTTTCTGGTCCACGATAATGTTCTGTTTCTGTTTCACGGTAATGTTCCGTTTCTGGTCCACGATAATGTTCCGTTTCTGTTTCATGGTAATGTTCCGTTTCTGGTCCACGATAACTTTGTGTTTCTGTTTCACGGTAATTTTCCGTTTCTGGTCCACGATAATGTTCTGTTTCTGTTTCACGGTAATGTTCCGTTTCTGGTCCACGATAATGTTGTGTTTCGGTTTCACGGTAATGTTCCGTTTCTGGTCCACGATAATGTTCTTTTTCGGTTTCACTGTAATGTTCCGTCTCTGGTCCACGGTAATGTTCCGTCTCTGGTCCACGATAATGTTCTGTTTCTGTTTCACGGTAATGTTCCGTTTCTGGTCCACGATAATTTTGTGTTTGTGTTTCACGGTAATGTTCCGTTTCTGGTCCACGATAATGTTATGTTTCTGTTTCATGGTAATGTTCCGTCTCTGGTCCACGATAATGTTGTGTTTCTGTTTCACGGTAATGTTCCGTTTCTGGTCCATGATAATTTTCTGTTTCACGGTAATGTTCTGTCTCTGGTCCACGCTAGTGTTCTGTTTCTGTTTCACGGTAATGTTCCGTTTCTGGTCCACGATAATTTTGTGTTTCTGTTTCACGGTAATGTTCCGTTTCTGGTCCACGATAATGTTCTGTTTCTGTTTCACGGTAATGTTCCGTTTCTGGTCCATGATAATTTTCTGTTTCACGGTAATGTTCTGTCTCTGGTCCACGCTAATGTTCTGTTTCTGTTTCACGGTAATGTTCCGTTTCTGGTACACGATAATTTTGTGTTTCTGTTTCACGGTAATGTTCCGTTTCTGGTACACGATAATGTTCCGTCTCTGGTTCACGGTAATGTTCTGTCTCTGGTCCACGATAATCTTCTGTTTCTGTTTCACGGTAATGTTCCGTATCTGGTCCATGATAATTTTCTGTTTCACGGTAATGTTCTGTCTCTGGTCCACGCTAATGTTCTGTTTCTGTTTCACGGTAATGTTCCGTTTCTGGTCCAAATTAATTTTGTGTTTCTGTTTCACGGTAATGTTCCGTTTCTGGTCCACGATAATGTTCTGTTTCTGTTTCACGGTAATGTTCCGTTTCTGGTCCACGATAATGTTCTTTTTCGGTTTCACGGTAATGTTCCGTCTCTGGTCCACGGTAATGTTCCGTCTCTGGTCCACGATAATGTTCTGTTTCTGTTTCACGGTAATGTTCCGTTTCTGGTTCACGATAATTTTGTGTTTCTGTTTCATGGTAATGTTCCGTTTCTGGTCCACGATAATGTTCTTTTTCTGTTTCACGGTAATGTTCCATTTCTGGTCCACGATAATGTTCTGTTTCTGTTTCACAGTAATGTTCCGTTTCTGGTCCATGATAATGTTCTGTGTCACGGTAATGTTCCGTTTCTGGTCCACGATAATTTTGTGTTTCTGTTTCACGGTAATAGTCCGTTTCTGGTCCACGATAATGTTCTGTTTCTTTTTCACGGTAATGTTCCGTTTCTGGTCCACGATAATTTTGTGTTTCTGTTTCACGGTAATGTTCCGTTTCTGGTCCACGATAATGTTCTGTTTCTGTTTCATGGTAATGTTCCGTCTCTGGTCCACGATAATGTTGTGTTTCTGTTTCACGGTAATGTTCCGTTTCTGGTCCATGATAATTTTCTGTTTCACGGTAATGTTCTGTCTCTGGTCCACGCTAATGTTCTGTTTCTGTTTCACGGTAATGTTCCGTTTCTGGTCCAAATTAATTTTGTGTTTCTGTTTCACGGTAATGTTCCGTTTCTGGTCCACGATAATGTTCTGTTTCTGTTTCACGGTAATGTTCCGTCTCTGGTCCACGATAATGTTGTGTTTCTGTTTCACGGTAATGTTCCGTTTCTGGTCCATGATAATTTTCTGTTTCACGGTAATGTTCTGTCTCTGGTCCACGCTAGTGTTCTGTTTCTGTTTCACGGTAATGTTCCGTTTCTGGTCCACGATAATTTTGTGTTTCTGTTTCACGGTAATGTTCCGTCTCTGGTCCACGGTAATGTTCCGTCTCTGGTCCACGATAATGTTCTGTTTCTGTTTCACGGTAATGTTCCGTTTCTGGTCCACGATATTTTTGTGTTTGTGTTTCACGGTAATGTTCCGTTTCTGGTCCACGATAATGTTATGTTTCTGTTTCATGGTAATGTTCCGTCTCTGGTCCACGATAATGTTGTGTTTCTGTTTCACGGTAATGTTCCGTTTCTGGTCCATGATAATTTTCTGTTTCACGGTAATGTTCTGTCTCTGGTCCACGCTAGTGTTCTGTTTCTGTTTCACGGTAATGTTCCGTTTCTGGTCCACGATAATTTTGTGTTTCTGTTTCACGGTAATGTTCCGTTTCTGGTCCACGATAATGTTCTGTTTCTGTTTCACGGTAATGTTCCGTTTCTGGTCCATGATAATTTTCTGTTTCACGGTAATGTTCTGTCTCTGGTCCACGCTAATGTTCTGTTTCTGTTTCACGGTAATGTTCCGTTTCTGGTACACGATAATTTTGTGTTTCTGTTTCACGGTAATGTTCCGTTTCTGGTACACGATAATGTTCCGTCTCTGGTTCACGGTAATGTTCTATCTCTGGTCCACGATAATCTTCTGTTTCTGTTTCACGGTAATGTTCTGTTTCACGGTAATGTTCTGTCTCTGGTCAACGCTAATGTTCTGTTTCTGTTTCACGGTAATGTTCCGCCTCTGGTCCACGATAATGTTCTGTTTCTGTTTCACGGTAATGTTCCGTTTCTGGTCCACGATAATTTTGTGTTTCTGTTTCACGGTAATGTTCCGTTTCTGGTCCACGATAATGTTCTGTTTCTGTTTCATGGTAATGTTCCGTCTCTGGTCCACGATAATGTTGTGTTTCTGTTTCACGGTAATGTTCCGTTTCTGGTCCATGATAATTTTCTGTTTCACGGTAATGTTCTGTCTCTGGTCCACGCTAATGTTCTGTTTCTGTTTCACGGTAATGTTCCGTTTCTGGTCCACGATAACTTTGTGTTTCTGTTTCACGGTAATTTTCCGTTTCTGGTCCACGATAATGTTCTGTTTCTGTTTCACGGTAATGTTCCGTTTCTGGTCCACGATAATGTTGTGTTTCGGTTTCACGGTAATGTTCCGTTTCTGGTCCACGATAATGTTCTTTTTCGGTTTCACGCTAATGTTCTGTTTCTGTTTCACGGTAATGTTCCGTTTCTGGTCCAAATTAATTTTGTGTTTCTGTTTCACGGTAATGTTCCGTTTCTGGTCCACGATAATGTTCTGTTTCTGTTTCACGGTAATGTTCCGTCTCTGGTCCACGATAATGTTGTGTTTCTGTTTCACGGTAATGTTCCGTTTCTGGTCCATGATAATTTTCTGTTTCACGGTAATGTTCTGTCTCTGGTCCACGCTAGTGTTCTGTTTCTGTTTCACGGTAATGTTCCGTTTCTGGTCCACGATAATTTTGTGTTTCTGTTTCACGGTAATGTTCCGTCTCTGGTCCACGGTAATGTTCCGTCTCTGGTCCACGATAATGTTCTGTTTCTGTTTCACGGTAATGTTCCGTTTCTGGTCCACGATAATTTTGTGTTTGTGTTTCACGGTAATGTTCCGTTTCTGGTCCACGATAATGTTATGTTTCTGTTTCATGGTAATGTTCCGTCTCTGGTCCACGATAATGTTGTGTTTCTGTTTCACGGTAATGTTCCGTTTCTGGTCCATGATAATTTTCTGTTTCACGGTAATGTTCTGTCTCTGGTCCACGCTAGTGTTCTGTTTCTGTTTCACGGTAATGTTCCGTTTCTGGTCCACGATAATTTTGTGTTTCTGTTTCACGGTAATGTTCCGTTTCTGGTCCACGATAATGTTCTGTTTCTGTTTCACGGTAATGTTCCGTTTCTGGTCCATGATAATTTTCTGTTTCACGGTAATGTTCTGTCTCTGGTCCACGCTAATGTTCTGTTTCTGTTTCACGGTAATGTTCCGTTTCTGGTACACGATAATTTTGTGTTTCTGTTTCACGGTAATGTTCCGTTTCTGGTCCACGATAATGTTCCGTCTCTGTTTCACTGTAATGTTCCGTTTCTGGTCCATGATAATTTTCTGTTTCACGGTAATGTTCCGTATCTGGTCCATGATAATTTTCTGTTTCACGGTAATGTTCTGTCTCTGGTCCACGCTAATGTTCTGTTTCTGTTTCACGGTAATGTTCCGTTTCTGGTCCAAATTAATTTTGTGTTTCTGTTTCACGGTAATGTTCCGTTTCTGGTCCACGATAATGTTCTGTTTCTGTTTCACGGTAATGTTCCGTCTCTGGTCCACGATAATGTTGTGTTTCTGTTTCACGGTAATGTTCCGTTTCTGGTCCATGATAATTTTCTGTTTCACGGTAATGTTCTGTCTCTGGTCCACGCTAGTGTTCTGTTTCTGTTTCACGGTAATGTTCCGTTTCTGGTCCACGATAATTTTGTGTTTCTGTTTCACGGTAATGTTCCGTCTCTGGTCCACGGTAATGTTCCGTCTCTGGTCCACGATAATGTTCTGTTTCTGTTTCACGGTAATGTTCCGTTTCTGGTCCACGATAATTTTGTGTTTGTGTTTCACGGTAATGTTCCGTTTCTGGTCCACGATAATGTTATGTTTCTGTTTCATGGTAATGTTCCGTCTCTGGTCCACGATAATGTTGTGTTTCTGTTTCACGGTAATGTTCCGTTTCTGGTCCATGATAATTTTCTGTTTCACGGTAATGTTCTGTCTCTGGTCCACGCTAGTGTTCTGTTTCTGTTTCACGGTAATGTTCCGTTTCTGGTCCACGATAATTTTGTGTTTCTGTTTCACGGTAATGTTCCGTTTCTGGTCCACGATAATGTTCTGTTTCTGTTTCACGGTAATGTTCCGTTTCTGGTCCATGATAATTTTCTGTTTCACGGTAATGTTCTGTCTCTGGTCCACGCTAATGTTCTGTTTATTTTTCACGGTAATGTTCCGTTTCTGGTACACGATAATTTTGTGTTTCTGTTTCACGGTAATGTTCCGTTTCTGGTACACGATAATGTTCCGTCTCTGGTTCACGGTAATGTTCTGTCTCTGGTCCACGATAATCTTCTGTTTCTGTTTCACGGTAATGTTCCGTATCTGGTCCATGATAATTTTCTGTTTCACGGTAATGTTCTGTCTCTGGTCCACGCTAATGTTCTGTTTCTGTTTCACGGTAATGTTCCGTTTCTGGTCCAAATTAATTTTGTGTTTCTGTTTCACGGTAATGTTCCGTTTCTGGTCCACGATAATGTTCTGTTTCTGTTTCACGGTAATGTTCCGTTTCTGGTCCACGATAATGTTCTTTTTCGGTTTCACGGTAATGTTCCGTCTCTGGTCCACGGTAATGTTCCGTCTCTGGTCCACGATAATGTTCTGTTTCTGTTTCACGGTAATGTTCCGTTTCTGGTTCACGATAATTTTGTGTTTCTGTTTCATGGTAATGTTCCGTTTCTGGTCCACGATAATGTTCTTTTTCTGTTTCACGGTAATGTTCCATTTCTGGTCCACGATAATGTTCTGTTTCTGTTTCACAGTAATGTTCCGTTTCTGGTCCATGATAATGTTCTGTGTCACGGTAATGTTCCGTTTCTGGTCCACGATAATTTTGTGTTTCTGTTTCACGGTAATAGTCCGTTTCTGGTCCACGATAATGTTCTGTTTCTGTTTCACGGTAATGTTCCGTTTCTGGTCCACGATAATTTTGTGTTTCTGTTTCACGGTAATGTTCCGTTTCTGGTCCACGATAATGTTCTGTTTCTGTTTCATGGTAATGTTCCGTCTCTGGTCCACGATAATGTTGTGTTTCTGTTTCACGGTAATGTTCCGTTTCTGGTCCATGATAATTTTCTGTTTCACGGTAATGTTCTGTGTCTGGTCCACGCTAATGTTCTGTTTCTGTTTCACGGTAATGTTCCGTTTCTGGTCCACGATAATTTTGTGTTTGTGTTTCACGGTAATGTTCCGTTTCTGGTCCACGATAATGTTCTGTTTCTGTTTCATGGTAATGTTCCGTCTCTGGTCCACGATAATTTTGTGTTTGTGTTTCACGGTAATGTTCCGTTTCTGGTCCACGATAATGTTCTGTTTCTGTTTCATGGTAATGTTCCGTCTCTGGTCCACGATAATGTTGTGTTTCTGTTTCACGGTAATGTTCCGTTTCTGGTCCATCATAATTTTCTGTTTCACGGTAATGTTCTGTCTCTGGTCCACGCTAGTGTTCTGTTTCTGTTTCACGGTAATGTTCCGTTTCTGGTCCACGATAATTTTGTGTTTCTGTTTCACGGTAATGTTCCGTTTCTGGTCCACGATACTGTTCTGTTTCTGTTTCACGGTAATGTTCCGTTTCTGGTCCATGATAATTTTCTTTTTCACGGTAATGTTCTGTCTCTGGTCCACGCTAATGTTCTGTTTCTGTTTCACGGTAATGTTCCGTTTCTGGTCCACGATAATTTTGTGTTTCTGTTTCACGGTAATGTTCCGTTTCTGGTACACGATAATGTTCCGTCTCTGGTCCACGGTAATGTTCTGTCTCTGGTCCACGATAATCTTCTGTTTCTGTTTCACGGTAATGTTCCGTATCTGGTCCATGATAATTTTCTGTTTCACGGTAATGTTCGGTCTCTGGTCCACGCTAATGTTCTGTTTCTGTTTCACGGTAATGTTCCGTTTCTGGTCCAAATTAATTTTGTGTTTCTGTTTCACGGTAATGTTCCGTTTCTGGTCCACGATAATGTTCTGTTTCTGTTTCACGGTAATGTTCCGTTTCTGGTCCACGATAATGTTGTGTTTCGGTTTCACGGTAATGTTCCGTTTCTGGTCCACGATAATGTTCTTTTTCGGTTTTACGGTAATGTTCCGTCTCTGGTCCACGGTAATGTTCCGTCTCTGGTCCACGATAATGTTCTGTTTCTGTTTCACGGTAATGTTCCGTATCTGGTCCATGATAATTTTCTGTTTCACGGTAATGTTCTGTCTGTGGTCCACGCTAATGTTCTGTTTCTGTTTCACGGTAATGTTCCGTTTCTGGTCCACGATAATTTTGTGTTTCTGTTTCACGGTAATGTTCCGTTTCTGGTCCACGATAATGTTCTGTTTCTGTTTCACGGTAATGTTCCGTTTCTGGTCCATGATAATTTTCTGTTTCACGGTAATGTTCTGTCTCTGGTCCACGCTAATGTTCTGTTTCTGTTTCACGGTAATGTTCCGTTTCTGGTCCACGATAATGTTCTGTTTCTGTTTCACGGTAATGTTCCGTTTCTGGTCCACGATAATGTTCCGTTTCTGTTTCATGGTAATGTTCCGTTTCTGGTCCACGATAACTTTGTGTTTCTGTTTCACGGTAATTTTCCGTTTCTGGTCCACGATAATGTTCTGTTTCTGTTTCACGGTAATGTTCCGTTTCTGGTCCACGATAATGTTGTGTTTCGGTTTCACGGTAATGTTCCGTTTCTGGTCCACGATAATGTTCTTTTTCGGTTTCACTGTAATGTTCCGTCTCTGGTCCACGGTAATGTTCCGTCTCTGGTCCACGATAATGTTCTGTTTCTGTTTCACGGTAATGTTCCGTTTCTGGTCCACGATAATTTTGTGTTTGTGTTTCACGGTAATGTTCCGTTTCTGGTCCACGATAATGTTATGTTTCTGTTTCATGGTAATGTTCCGTCTCTGGTCCACGATAATGTTGTGTTTCTGTTTCACGGTAATGTTCCGTTTCTGGTCCATGATAATTTTCTGTTTCACGGTAATGTTCTGTCTCTGGTCCACGCTAGTGTTCTGTTTCTGTTTCACGGTAATGTTCCGTTTCTGGTCCACGATAATTTTGTGTTTCTGTTTCACGGTAATGTTCCGTTTCTGGTCCACGATAATGTTCTGTTTCTGTTTCACGGTAATGTTCCGTTTCTGGTCCATGATAATTTTCTGTTTCACGGTAATGTTCTGTCTCTGGTCCACGCTAATGTTCTGTTTCTGTTTCACGGTAATGTTCCGTTTCTGGTACACGATAATTTTGTGTTTCTGTTTCACGGTAATGTTCCGTTTCTGGTACACGATAATGTTCCGTCTCTGGTTCACGGTAATGTTCTGTCTCTGGTCCACGATAATCTTCTGTTTCTGTTTCACGGTAATGTTCCGTATCTGGTCCATGATAATTTTCTGTTTCACGGTAATGTTCTGTCTCTGGTCCACGCTAATGTTCTGTTTCTGTTTCACGGTAATGTTCCGTTTCTGGTCCAAATTAATTTTGTGTTTCTGTTTCACGGTAATGTTCCGTTTCTGGTCCACGATAATGTTCTGTTTCTGTTTCACGGTAATGTTCCGTTTCTGGTCCACGATAATGTTCTTTTTCGGTTTCACGGTAATGTTCCGTCTCTGGTCCACGGTAATGTTCCGTCTCTGGTCCACGATAATGTTCTGTTTCTGTTTCACGGTAATGTTCCGTTTCTGGTTCACGATAATTTTGTGTTTCTGTTTCATGGTAATGTTCCGTTTCTGGTCCACGATAATGTTCTTTTTCTGTTTCACGGTAATGTTCCATTTCTGGTCCACGATAATGTTCTGTTTCTGTTTCACAGTAATGTTCCGTTTCTGGTCCATGATAATGTTCTGTGTCACGGTAATGTTCCGTTTCTGGTCCACGATAATTTTGTGTTTCTGTTTCACGGTAATAGTCCGTTTCTGGTCCACGATAATGTTCTGTTTCTTTTTCACGGTAATGTTCCGTTTCTGGTCCACGATAATTTTGTGTTTCTGTTTCACGGTAATGTTCCGTTTCTGGTCCACGATAATGTTCTGTTTCTGTTTCATGGTAATGTTCCGTCTCTGGTCCACGATAATGTTGTGTTTCTGTTTCACGGTAATGTTCCGTTTCTGGTCCATGATAATTTTCTGTTTCACGGTAATGTTCTGTCTCTGGTCCACGCTAATGTTCTGTTTCTGTTTCACGGTAATGTTCCGTTTCTGGTCCAAATTAATTTTGTGTTTCTGTTTCACGGTAATGTTCCGTTTCTGGTCCACGATAATGTTCTGTTTCTGTTTCACGGTAATGTTCCGTCTCTGGTCCACGATAATGTTGTGTTTCTGTTTCACGGTAATGTTCCGTTTCTGGTCCATGATAATTTTCTGTTTCACGGTAATGTTCTGTCTCTGGTCCACGCTAGTGTTCTGTTTCTGTTTCACGGTAATGTTCCGTTTCTGGTCCACGATAATTTTGTGTTTCTGTTTCACGGTAATGTTCCGTCTCTGGTCCACGGTAATGTTCCGTCTCTGGTCCACGATAATGTTCTGTTTCTGTTTCACGGTAATGTTCCGTTTCTGGTCCACGATATTTTTGTGTTTGTGTTTCACGGTAATGTTCCGTTTCTGGTCCACGATAATGTTATGTTTCTGTTTCATGGTAATGTTCCGTCTCTGGTCCACGATAATGTTGTGTTTCTGTTTCACGGTAATGTTCCGTTTCTGGTCCATGATAATTTTCTGTTTCACGGTAATGTTCTGTCTCTGGTCCACGCTAGTGTTCTGTTTCTGTTTCACGGTAATGTTCCGTTTCTGGTCCACGATAATTTTGTGTTTCTGTTTCACGGTAATGTTCCGTTTCTGGTCCACGATAATGTTCTGTTTCTGTTTCACGGTAATGTTCCGTTTCTGGTCCATGATAATTTTCTGTTTCACGGTAATGTTCTGTCTCTGGTCCACGCTAATGTTCTGTTTCTGTTTCACGGTAATGTTCCGTTTCTGGTACACGATAATTTTGTGTTTCTGTTTCACGGTAATGTTCCGTTTCTGGTACACGATAATGTTCCGTCTCTGGTTCACGGTAATGTTCTATCTCTGGTCCACGATAATCTTCTGTTTCTGTTTCACGGTAATGTTCTGTTTCACGGTAATGTTCTGTCTCTGGTCAACGCTAATGTTCTGTTTCTGTTTCACGGTAATGTTCCGCCTCTGGTCCACGATAATGTTCTGTTTCTGTTTCACGGTAATGTTCCGTTTCTGGTCCACGATAATTTTGTGTTTCTGTTTCACGGTAATGTTCCGTTTCTGGTCCACGATAATGTTCTGTTTCTGTTTCATGGTAATGTTCCGTCTCTGGTCCACGATAATGTTGTGTTTCTGTTTCACGGTAATGTTCCGTTTCTGGTCCATGATAATTTTCTGTTTCACGGTAATGTTCTGTCTCTGGTCCACGCTAATGTTCTGTTTCTGTTTCACGGTAATGTTCCGTTTCTGGTCCACGATAACTTTGTGTTTCTGTTTCACGGTAATTTTCCGTTTCTGGTCCACGATAATGTTCTGTTTCTGTTTCACGGTAATGTTCCGTTTCTGGTCCACGATAATGTTGTGTTTCGGTTTCACGGTAATGTTCCGTTTCTGGTCCACGATAATGTTCTTTTTCGGTTTCACGCTAATGTTCTGTTTCTGTTTCACGGTAATGTTCCGTTTCTGGTCCAAATTAATTTTGTGTTTCTGTTTCACGGTAATGTTCCGTTTCTGGTCCACGATAATGTTCTGTTTCTGTTTCACGGTAATGTTCCGTCTCTGGTCCACGATAATGTTGTGTTTCTGTTTCACGGTAATGTTCCGTTTCTGGTCCATGATAATTTTCTGTTTCACGGTAATGTTCTGTCTCTGGTCCACGCTAGTGTTCTGTTTCTGTTTCACGGTAATGTTCCGTTTCTGGTCCACGATAATTTTGTGTTTCTGTTTCACGGTAATGTTCCGTCTCTGGTCCACGGTAATGTTCCGTCTCTGGTCCACGATAATGTTCTGTTTCTGTTTCACGGTAATGTTCCGTTTCTGGTCCACGATAATTTTGTGTTTGTGTTTCACGGTAATGTTCCGTTTCTGGTCCACGATAATGTTATGTTTCTGTTTCATGGTAATGTTCCGTCTCTGGTCCACGATAATGTTGTGTTTCTGTTTCACGGTAATGTTCCGTTTCTGGTCCATGATAATTTTCTGTTTCACGGTAATGTTCTGTCTCTGGTCCACGCTAGTGTTCTGTTTCTGTTTCACGGTAATGTTCCGTTTCTGGTCCACGATAATTTTGTGTTTCTGTTTCACGGTAATGTTCCGTTTCTGGTCCACGATAATGTTCTGTTTCTGTTTCACGGTAATGTTCCGTTTCTGGTCCATGATAATTTTCTGTTTCACGGTAATGTTCTGTCTCTGGTCCACGCTAATGTTCTGTTTCTGTTTCACGGTAATGTTCCGTTTCTGGTACACGATAATTTTGTGTTTCTGTTTCACGGTAATGTTCCGTTTCTGGTCCACGATAATGTTCCGTCTCTGTTTCACTGTAATGTTCCGTTTCTGGTCCATGATAATTTTCTGTTTCACGGTAATGTTCCGTATCTGGTCCATGATAATTTTCTGTTTCACGGTAATGTTCTGTCTCTGGTCCACGCTAATGTTCTGTTTCTGTTTCACGGTAATGTTCCGTTTCTGGTCCAAATTAATTTTGTGTTTCTGTTTCACGGTAATGTTCCGTTTCTGGTCCACGATAATGTTCTGTTTCTGTTTCACGGTAATGTTCCGTTTCTGGTCCACGATAATGTTCTTTTTCGGTTTCACGGTAATGTTCCGTCTCTGGTCCACGGTAATGTTCCGTCTCTGGTCCACGATAATGTTCTGTTTCTGTTTCACGGTAATGTTCCGTTTCTGGTTCACGATAATTTTGTGTTTCTGTTTCATGGTAATGTTCCGTTTCTGGTCCACGATAATGTTCTTTTTCTGTTTCACGGCAATGTTCCATTTCTGGTCCACGATAATGTTCTGTTTCTGTTTCACAGTAATGTTCCGTTTCTGGTCCATGATAATGTTCTGTGTCACGGTAATGTTCCGTTTCTGGTCCACGATAATTTTGTGTTTCTGTTTCACGGTAATAGTCCGTTTCTGGTCCACGATAATGTTCTGTTTCTGTTTCACGGTAATGTTCCGTTTCTGGTCCACGATAATTTTGTGTTTCTGTTTCACGGTAATGTTCCGTTTCTGGTCCACGATAATGTTCTGTTTCTGTTTCATGGTAATGTTCCGTCTCTGGTCCACGATAATGTTGTGTTTCTGTTTCACGGTAATGTTCCGTTTCTGGTCCATGATAATTTTCTGTTTCACGGTAATGTTCTGTCTCTGGTCCACGCTAATGTTCTGTTTCTGTTTCACGGTAATGTTCCGTTTCTGGTCCACGATAATTTTGTGTTTGTGTTTCACGGTAATGTTCCGTTTCTGGTCCACGATAATGTTCTGTTTCTGTTTCATGGTAATGTTCCGTCTCTGGTCCACGATAATTTTGTGTTTGTGTTTCACGGTAATGTTCCGTTTCTGGTCCACGATAATGTTCTGTTTCTGTTTCATGGTAATGTTCCGTCTCTGGTCCACGATAATGTTGTGTTTCTGTTTCACGGTAATGTTCCGTTTCTGGTCCATGATAATTTTCTGTTTCACGGTAATGTTCTGTCTCTGGTCCACGCTAGTGTTCTGTTTCTGTTTCACGGTAATGTTCCGTTTCTGGTCCACGATAATTTTGTGTTTCTGTTTCACGGTAATGTTCCGTTTCTGGTCCACGATACTGTTCTGTTTCTGTTTCACGGTAATGTTCCGTTTCTGGTCCATGATAATTTTCTTTTTCACGGTAATGTTCTGTCTCTGGTCCACGCTAATGTTCTGTTTCTGTTTCACGGTAATGTTCCGTTTCTGGTCCACGATAATTTTGTGTTTCTGTTTCACGGTAATGTTCCGTTTCTGGTACACGATAATGTTCCGTCTCTGGTCCACGGTAATGTTCTGTCTCTGGTCCACGATAATCTTCTGTTTCTGTTTCACGGTAATGTTCGGTATCTGGTCCATGATAATTTTCTGTTTCACGGTAATGTTCGGTCTCTGGTCCACGCTAATGTTCTGTTTCTGTTTCACGGTAATGTTCCGTTTCTGGTCCAAATTAATTTTGTGTTTCTGTTTCACGGTAATGTTCCGTTTCTGGTCCACGATAATGTTCTGTTTCTGTTTCACGGTAATGTTCCGTTTCTGGTCCACGATAATGTTGTGTTTCGGTTTCACGGTAATGTTCCGTTTCTGGTCCACGATAATGTTCTTTTTCGGTTTTACGGTAATGTTCCGTCTCTGGTCCACGGTAATGTTCCGTCTCTGGTCCACGATAATGTTCTGTTTCTGTTTCACGGTAATGTTCCGTATCTGGTCCATGATAATTTTCTGTTTCACGGTAATGTTCTGTCTGTGGTCCACGCTAATGTTCTGTTTCTGTTTCACGGTAATGTTCCGTTTCTGGTCCAAGATAATTTTGTGTTTCTGTTTCACGGTAATGTTCCGTTTCTGGTCCACGATAATGTTCTGTTTCTGTTTCACGGTAATGTTCCGTTTCTGGTCCATGATAATTTTCTGTTTCACGGTAATGTTCTGTCTCTGGTCCACGCTAATGTTCTGTTTCTGTTTCACGGTAATGTTCCGTTTCTGGTCCACGATAATGTTCTGTTTCTGTTTCACGGTAATGTTCCGTTTCTGGTCCACGATAATGTTCCGTTTCTGTTTCATGGTAATGTTCCGTCTCTGGTCCACGATAATGTTGTGTTTCTGTTTCACGGTAATGTTCCGTTTCTGGTCCATGATAATTTTCTGTTTCACGGTAATGTTCTGTCTCTGGTCCACGCTAATGTTCTGTTTCTGTTTCACGGTAATGTTCCGTTTCTGGTCCACGATAATTTTGTGTTTCTGTTTCACGGTAATGTTCCGTTTCTGGTCCACGATAATGTTCTGTTTCTGTTTCACGGTCATGTTCCGTTTCTGGTCCATGATAATTTTCTGTTTCACGGTAATGTTCTGTCTCTGGTCCACGCTAATGTTCTGTTTCTGTTTCACGGTAATGTTCCGTTTCTGGTCCACGATAATTTTGTGTTTCTGTTTCACGGTAATGTTCCGTATCTGGTCCATGATAATTTTCTGTTTCACGGTAATTTTCTGTCTCTGGTCCACGCTAATGTTCTGTTTCTGTTTCACGGTAATGTTCCGTTTCTGGTCCAAATTAATTTTGTGTTTCTGTTTCACGGTAATGTTCCGTTTCTGGTCCACGATAATGTTCTGTTTCTGTTTCACGGTAATGTTCCGTTTCTGGTCCACGATAATGTTGTGTTTCGGTTTCACGGTAATGTTCCGTTTCTGGTCCACGATAATGTTCTTTTTCGGTTTCACGGTAATGTTCCGTCTCTGGTCCACGGTAATGTTCCGTCTCTGGTCCACGATAATGTTCTGTTTCTGTTTCACAGTAATGTTCCGAATCTGGTCCATGATAATTTTCGGTTTCACGGTAATGTTCTGTCTCTGGTCCACGGTAATGTTCTGTTTCTGTTTCACTGTAATGTTCCGTTTCTGGTCCATGATAATTTTCTATTTCACGGTAATGTTCTGTTTCACGGTAATGTTCTGTCTCTGGTCAACGCTAATGTTCTGTTTCTGTTTCACGGTAATAGTCCGTTTCTGGTCCACGATAATGTTCTGTTTCTTTTTCACGGTAATGTTCCGTTTCTGGTCCACGATAATTTTGTGTTTCTGTTTCACGGTAATGTTCCGTTTCTGGTCCACGATAATGTTCTGTTTCTGTTTCATGGTAATGTTCCGTCTCTGGTCCACGATAATGTTGTGTTTCTGTTTCACGGTAATGTTCCGTTTCTGGTCCATGATAATTTTCTGTTTCACGGTAATGTTCTGTCTCTGGTCCACGCTAATGTTCTGTTTCTGTTTCACGGTAATGTTCCGTTTCTGGTCCAAATTAATTTTGTGTTTCTGTTTCACGGTAATGTTCCGTTTCTGGTCCACGATAATGTTCTGTTTCTGTTTCACGGTAATGTTCCGTCTCTGGTCCACGATAATGTTGTGTTTCTGTTTCACGGTAATGTTCCGTTTCTGGTCCATGATAATTTTCTGTTTCACGGTAATGTTCTGTCTCTGGTCCACGCTAGTGTTCTGTTTCTGTTTCACGGTAATGTTCCGTTTCTGGTCCACGATAATTTTGTGTTTCTGTTTCACGGTAATGTTCCGTCTCTGGTCCACGGTAATGTTCCGTCTCTGGTCCACGATAATGTTCTGTTTCTGTTTCACGGTAATGTTCCGTTTCTGGTCCACGATAATTTTGTGTTTGTGTTTCACGGTAATGTTCCGTTTCTGGTCCACGATAATGTTATGTTTCTGTTTCATGGTAATGTTCCGTCTCTGGTCCACGATAATGTTGTGTTTCTGTTTCACGGTAATGTTCCGTTTCTGGTCCATGATAATTTTCTGTTTCACGGTAATGTTCTGTCTCTGGTCCACGCTAGTGTTCTGTTTCTGTTTCACGGTAATGTTCCGTTTCTGGTCCACGATAATTTTGTGTTTGTGTTTCACGGTAATGTTCCGTTTCTGGTCCACGATAATGTTATGTTTCTGTTTCATGGTAATGTTCCGTCTCTGGTCCACGATAATGTTGTGTTTCTGTTTCACGGTAATGTTCCGTTTCTGGTCCATGATAATTTTCTGTTTCACGGTAATGTTCTGTCTCTGGTCCACGCTAGTGTTCTGTTTCTGTTTCACGGTAATGTTCCGTTTCTGGTCCACGATAATTTTGTGTTTCTGTTTCACGGTAATGTTCCGTTTCTGGTCCACGATAATGTTCTGTTTCTGTTTCACGGTAATGTTCCGTTTCTGGTCCATGATAATTTTCTGTTTCACGGTAATGTTCTGTCTCTGGTCCACGCTAATGTTCTGTTTATTTTTCACGGTAATGTTCCGTTTCTGGTACACGATAATTTTGTGTTTCTGTTTCACGGTAATGTTCCGTTTCTGGTACACGATAATGTTCCGTCTCTGGTTCACGGTAATGTTCTGTCTCTGGTCCACGATAATCTTCTGTTTCTGTTTCACGGTAATGTTCCGTATCTGGTCCATGATAATTTTCTGTTTCACGGTAATGTTCTGTCTCTGGTCCACGCTAATGTTCTGTTTCTGTTTCACGGTAATGTTCCGTTTCTGGTCCAAATTAATTTTGTGTTTCTGTTTCACGGTAATGTTCCGTTTCTGGTCCACGATAATGTTCTGTTTCTGTTTCACGGTAATGTTCCGTTTCTGGTCCACGATAATGTTCTTTTTCGGTTTCACGGTAATGTTCCGTCTCTGGTCCACGGTAATGTTCCGTCTCTGGTCCACGATAATGTTCTGTTTCTGTTTCACGGTAATGTTCCGTTTCTGGTTCACGATAATTTTGTGTTTCTGTTTCATGGTAATGTTCCGTTTCTGGTCCACGATAATGTTCTTTTTCTGTTTCACGGTAATGTTCCATTTCTGGTCCACGATAATGTTCTGTTTCTGTTTCACAGTAATGTTCCGTTTCTGGTCCATGATAATGTTCTGTGTCACGGTAATGTTCCGTTTCTGGTCCACGATAATTTTGTGTTTCTGTTTCACGGTAATAGTCCGTTTCTGGTCCACGATAATGTTCTGTTTCTGTTTCACGGTAATGTTCCGTTTCTGGTCCACGATAATTTTGTGTTTCTGTTTCACGGTAATGTTCCGTTTCTGGTCCACGATAATGTTCTGTTTCTGTTTCATGGTAATGTTCCGTCTCTGGTCCACGATAATGTTGTGTTTCTGTTTCACGGTAATGTTCCGTTTCTGGTCCATGATAATTTTCTGTTTCACGGTAATGTTCTGTGTCTGGTCCACGCTAATGTTCTGTTTCTGTTTCACGGTAATGTTCCGTTTCTGGTCCACGATAATTTTGTGTTTGTGTTTCACGGTAATGTTCCGTTTCTGGTCCACGATAATGTTCTGTTTCTGTTTCATGGTAATGTTCCGTCTCTGGTCCACGATAATTTTGTGTTTGTGTTTCACGGTAATGTTCCGTTTCTGGTCCACGATAATGTTCTGTTTCTGTTTCATGGTAATGTTCCGTCTCTGGTCCACGATAATGTTGTGTTTCTGTTTCACGGTAATGTTCCGTTTCTGGTCCATCATTATTTTCTGTTTCACGGTAATGTTCTGTCTCTGGTCCACGCTAGTGTTCTGTTTCTGTTTCACGGTAATGTTCCGTTTCTGGTCCACGATAATTTTGTGTTTCTGTTTCACGGTAATGTTCCGTTTCTGGTCCACGATACTGTTCTGTTTCTGTTTCACGGTAATGTTCCGTTTCTGGTCCATGATAATTTTCTTTTTCACGGTAATGTTCTGTCTCTGGTCCACGCTAATGTTCTGTTTCTGTTTCACGGTAATGTTCCGTTTCTGGTCCACGATAATTTTGTGTTTCTGTTTCACGGTAATGTTCCGTTTCTGGTACACGATAATGTTCCGTCTCTGGTCCACGGTAATGTTCTGTCTCTGGTCCACGATAATCTTCTGTTTCTGTTTCACGGTAATGTTCCGTATCTGGTCCATGATAATTTTCTGTTTCACGGTAATGTTCGGTCTCTGGTCCACGCTAATGTTCTGTTTCTGTTTCACGGTAATGTTCCGTTTCTGGTCCAAATTAATTTTGTGTTTCTGTTTCACGGTAATGTTCCGTTTCTGGTCCACGATAATGTTCTGTTTCTGTTTCACGGTAATGTTCCGTTTCTGGTCCACGATAATGTTGTGTTTCGGTTTCACGGTAATGTTCCGTTTCTGGTCCACGATAATGTTCTTTTTCGGTTTTACGGTAATGTTCCGTCTCTGGTCCACGGTAATGTTCCGTCTCTGGTCCACGATAATGTTCTGTTTCTGTTTCACGGTAATGTTCCGTATCTGGTCCATGATAATTTTCTGTTTCACGGTAATGTTCTGTCTGTGGTCCACGCTAATGTTCTGTTTCTGTTTCACGGTAATGTTCCGTTTCTGGTCCACGATAATTTTGTGTTTCTGTTTCACGGTAATGTTCCGTTTCTGGTCCACGATAATGTTCTGTTTCTGTTTCACGGTAATGTTCCGTTTCTGGTCCATGATAATTTTCTGTTTCACGGTAATGTTCCGTTTCTGGTCCAAATTAATTTTGTGTTTCTGTTTCACGGTAATGTTCCGTTTCTGGTCCACGATAATGTTCTGTTTCTGTTTCACGGTAATGTTCCGTTTCTGGTCCACGATAATGTTGTGTTTCGGTTTCACGGTAATGTTCCGTTTCTGGTCCACGATAATGTTATGTTTCTGTTTCACGGTAATGTTCCGTTTCTGGTCCACGATAATGTTCCGTTTCTGTTTCATGGTAATGTTCCGTTTCTGGTCCACGATAACTTTGTGTTTCTGTTTCACGGTAATTTTCCGTTTCTGGTCCACGATAATGTTCTGTTTCTGTTTCACGGTAATGTTCCGTTTCTGGTCCACGATAATGTTGTGTTTCGGTTTCACGGTAATGTTCCGTTTCTGGTCCACGATAATGTTCTTTTTCGGTTTCACTGTAATGTTCCGTCTCTGGTCCACGGTAATGTTCCGTCTCTGGTCCACGATAATGTTCTGTTTCTGTTTCACGGTAATGTTCCGTTTCTGGTCCACGATAATTTTGTGTTTGTGTTTCACGGTAATGTTCCGTTTCTGGTCCACGATAATGTTATGTTTCTGTTTCATGGTAATGTTCCGTCTCTGGTCCACGATAATGTTGTGTTTCTGTTTCACGGTAATGTTCCGTTTCTGGTCCATGATAATTTTCTGTTTCACGGTAATGTTCTGTCTCTGGTCCACGCTAGTGTTCTGTTTCTGTTTCACGGTAATGTTCCGTTTCTGGTCCACGATAATTTTGTGTTTCTGTTTCACGGTAATGTTCCGTTTCTGGTCCACGATAATGTTCTGTTTCTGTTTCACGGTAATGTTCCGTTTCTGGTCCATGATAATTTTCTGTTTCACGGTAATGTTCTGTCTCTGGTCCACGCTAATGTTCTGTTTCTGTTTCACGGTAATGTTCCGTTTCTGGTACACGATAATTTTGTGTTTCTGTTTCACGGTAATGTTCCGTTTCTGGTACACGATAATGTTCCGTCTCTGGTTCACGGTAATGTTCTGTCTCTGGTCCACGATAATCTTCTGTTTCTGTTTCACGGTAATGTTCCGTATCTGGTCCATGATAATTTTCTGTTTCACGGTAATGTTCTGTCTCTGGTCCACGCTAATGTTCTGTTTCTGTTTCACGGTAATGTTCCGTTTCTGGTCCAAATTAATTTTGTGTTTCTGTTTCACGGTAATGTTCCGTTTCTGGTCCACGATAATGTTCTGTTTCTGTTTCACGGTAATGTTCCGTTTCTGGTCCACGATAATGTTCTTTTTCGGTTTCACGGTAATGTTCCGTCTCTGGTCCACGGTAATGTTCCGTCTCTGGTCCACGATAATGTTCTGTTTCTGTTTCACGGTAATGTTCCGTTTCTGGTTCACGATAATTTTGTGTTTCTGTTTCATGGTAATGTTCCGTTTCTGGTCCACGATAATGTTCTTTTTCTGTTTCACGGTAATGTTCCATTTCTGGTCCACGATAATGTTCTGTTTCTGTTTCACAGTAATGTTCCGTTTCTGGTCCATGATAATGTTCTGTGTCACGGTAATGTTCCGTTTCTGGTCCACGATAATTTTGTGTTTCTGTTTCACGGTAATAGTCCGTTTCTGGTCCACGATAATGTTCTGTTTCTTTTTCACGGTAATGTTCCGTTTCTGGTCCACGATAATTTTGTGTTTCTGTTTCACGGTAATGTTCCGTTTCTGGTCCACGATAATGTTCTGTTTCTGTTTCATGGTAATGTTCCGTCTCTGGTCCACGATAATGTTGTGTTTCTGTTTCACGGTAATGTTCCGTTTCTGGTCCATGATAATTTTCTGTTTCACGGTAATGTTCTGTCTCTGGTCCACGCTAATGTTCTGTTTCTGTTTCACGGTAATGTTCCGTTTCTGGTCCAAATTAATTTTGTGTTTCTGTTTCACGGTAATGTTCCGTTTCTGGTCCACGATAATGTTCTGTTTCTGTTTCACGGTAATGTTCCGTCTCTGGTCCACGATAATGTTGTGTTTCTGTTTCACGGTAATGTTCCGTTTCTGGTCCATGATAATTTTCTGTTTCACGGTAATGTTCTGTCTCTGGTCCACGCTAGTGTTCTGTTTCTGTTTCACGGTAATGTTCCGTTTCTGGTCCACGATAATTTTGTGTTTCTGTTTCACGGTAATGTTCCGTCTCTGGTCCACGGTAATGTTCCGTCTCTGGTCCACGATAATGTTCTGTTTCTGTTTCACGGTAATGTTCCGTTTCTGGTCCACGATAATTTTGTGTTTGTGTTTCACGGTAATGTTCCGTTTCTGGTCCACGATAATGTTATGTTTCTGTTTCATGGTAATGTTCCGTCTCTGGTCCACGATAATGTTGTGTTTCTGTTTCACGGTAATGTTCCGTTTCTGGTCCATGATAATTTTCTGTTTCACGGTAATGTTCTGTCTCTGGTCCACGCTAGTGTTCTGTTTCTGTTTCACGGTAATGTTCCGTTTCTGGTCCACGATAATTTTGTGTTTCTGTTTCACGGTAATGTTCCGTTTCTGGTCCACGATAATGTTCTGTTTCTGTTTCACGGTAATGTTCCGTTTCTGGTCCATGATAATTTTCTGTTTCACGGTAATGTTCTGTCTCTGGTCCACGCTAATGTTCTGTTTCTGTTTCACGGTAATGTTCCGTTTCTGGTACACGATAATTTTGTGTTTCTGTTTCACGGTAATGTTCCGTTTCTGGTACACGATAATGTTCCGTCTCTGGTTCACGGTAATGTTCTGTCTCTGGTCCACGATAATCTTCTGTTTCTGTTTCACGGTAATGTTCCGTATCTGGTCCATGATAATTTTCTGTTTCACGGTAATGTTCTGTCTCTGGTCCACGCTAATGTTCTGTTTCTGTTTCACGGTAATGTTCCGTTTCTGGTCCAAATTAATTTTGTGTTTCTGTTTCACGGTAATGTTCCGTTTCTGGTCCACGATAATGTTCTGTTTCTGTTTCACGGTAATGTTCCGTTTCTGGTCCACGATAATGTTCTTTTTCGGTTTCACGGTAATGTTCCGTCTCTGGTCCACGGTAATGTTCCGTCTCTGGTCCACGATAATGTTCTGTTTCTGTTTCACGGTAATGTTCCGTTTCTGGTTCACGATAATTTTGTGTTTCTGTTTCATGGTAATGTTCCGTTTCTGGTCCACGATAATGTTCTTTTTCTGTTTCACGGTAATGTTCCATTTCTGGTCCACGATAATGTTCTGTTTCTGTTTCACAGTAATGTTCCGTTTCTGGTCCATGATAATGTTCTGTGTCACGGTAATGTTCCGTTTCTGGTCCATGATAATTTTCTGTTTCACGGTAATGTTCTGTCTCTGGTCCACGCTAATGTTCTGTTTCTGTTTCACGGTAATGTTCCGTTTCTGGTCCACGATAATTTTGTGTTTCTGTTTCACGGTAATGTTCCGTTTCTGGTCCACGATAATGTTCTGTTTCTGTTTCACGGTAATGTTCCGTTTCTGGTCCATGATAATTTTCTGTTTCACGGTAATGTTCTGTCTCTGGTCCACGCTAATGTTCTGTTTCTGTTTCACGGTAATGTTCCGTTTCTGGTCCACGATAATTTTGTGTTTCTGTTTCACGGTAATGTTCCGTATCTGGTCCATGATAATTTTCTGTTTCACGGTAATTTTCTGTCTCTGGTCCACGCTAATGTTCTGTTTCTGTTTCACGGTAATGTTCCGTTTCTGGTCCAAATTAATTTTGTGTTTCTGTTTCACGGTAATGTTCCGTTTCTGGTCCACGATAATGTTCTGTTTCTGTTTCACGGTAATGTTCCGTTTCTGGTCCACGATAATGTTGTGTTTCGGTTTCACGGTAATGTTCCGTTTCTGGTCCACGATAATGTTCTTTTTCGGTTTCACGGTAATGTTCCGTCTCTGGTCCACGGTAATGTTCCGTCTCTGGTCCACGATAATGTTCTGTTTCTGTTTCACGGTAATGTTCCGTTTCTGGTCCACGATAATGTTCTGTTTCTGTTTCACTGTAATGTTCCGTTTCTGGTCCATGATAATTTTCTATTTCACGGTAATGTTCTGTTTCACGGTAATGTTCTGTCTCTGGTCAACGCTAATGTTCTGTTTCTGTTTCACTGTAATGTTCCGTTTCTGGTCCATGATAATGTTCTGTCTCTGGTCCACGGTAATGTTCGATCTCTGGTCCACGATAATGTTCTGTTTCTGTTTCACGGTAATGTTCCGTTTCTGGTCCATGATAATTTTCTGTTTCACGGTAATGTTCTGTCTCTGGTCCACGCTAATGTTCTGTTTCTGTTTCACGGTAATGTTCCGTTTCTGGTCCACGATAATTTTGTGTTTCTGTTTCACGGTAATGTTCCGTTTCTGGTACACGATAATGTTCCGTCTCTGGTCCACGGTAATGTTCTGTCTCTGGTCCACGATAATCTTCTGTTTCTGTTTAAAAGTAATGTTCCGTATCTGGTCCATGATAATTTTCTGTTTCACGGTAATGTTCTGTCTCTGGTCCACGCTAATGTTCTGTTTCTGTTTCACGGTAATGTTCCGTTTCTGGTCCAAATTAATTTTGTGTTTCTGTTTCACGGTAATGTTCCGTTTCTGGTCCACGATAATGTTCTGTTTCTGTTTCACGGTAATGTTCCGTTTCTGGTCCACGATAATGTTGTGTTTCGGTTTCACGGTAATGTTCCGTTTCTGGTCCACGATAATGTTCTTTTTCGGTTTTACGGTAATGTTCCGTCTCTGGTCCACGGTAATGTTCCGTCTCTGGTCCACGATAATGTTCTGTTTCTGTTTCACGGTAATGTTCCGTTTCTGGTCCACGATAATTTTGTGTTTGTGTTTCACGGTAATGTTCCGTTTCTGGTCCACGATAATGTTATGTTTCTGTTTCATGGTAATGTTCCGTCTCTGGTCCACGATAATGTTGTGTTTCTGTTTCACGGTAATGTTCCGTTTCTGGTCCATGATAATTTTCTGTTTCACGGTAATGTTCTGTCTCTGGTCCACGCTAGTGTTCTGTTTCTGTTTCACGGTAATGTTCCGTTTCTGGTCCACGATAATTTTGTGTTTCTGTTTCACGGTAATGTTCCGTTTCTGGTCCACGATAATGTTCTGTTTCTGTTTCACGGTAATGTTCCGTTTCTGGTCCATGATAATTTTCTGTTTCACGGTAATGTTCTGTCTCTGGTCCACGCTAATGTTCTGTTTCTGTTTCACGGTAATGTTCCGTTTCTGGTACACGATAATTTTGTGTTTCTGTTTCACGGTAATGTTCCGTTTCTGGTACACGATAATGTTCCGTCTCTGGTTCACGGTAATGTTCTGTCTCTGGTCCACGATAATCTTCTGTTTCTGTTTCACGGTAATGTTCCGTATCTGGTCCATGATAATTTTCTGTTTCACGGTAATGTTCTGTCTCTGGTCCACGCTAATGTTCTGTTTCTGTTTCACGGTAATGTTCCGTTTCTGGTCCAAATTAATTTTGTGTTTCTGTTTCACGGTAATGTTCCGTTTCTGGTCCACGATAATGTTCTGTTTCTGTTTCACGGTAATGTTCCGTTTCTGGTCCACGATAATGTTCTTTTTCGGTTTCACGGTAATGTTCCGTCTCTGGTCCACGGTAATGTTCCGTCTCTGGTCCACGATAATGTTCTGTTTCTGTTTCACGGTAATGTTCCGTTTCTGGTTCACGATAATTTTGTGTTTCTGTTTCATGGTAATGTTCCGTTTCTGGTCCACGATAATGTTCTTTTTCTGTTTCACGGTAATGTTCCATTTCTGGTCCACGATAATGTTCTGTTTCTGTTTCACAGTAATGTTCCGTTTCTGGTCCATGATAATGTTCTGTGTCACGGTAATGTTCCGTTTCTGGTCCATGATAATTTTCTGTTTCACGGTAATGTTCTGTCTCTGGTCCACGCTAATGTTCTGTTTCTGTTTCACGGTAATGTTCCGTTTCTGGTCCACGATAATTTTGTGTTTCTGTTTCACGGTAATGTTCCGTTTCTGGTCCACGATAATGTTCTGTTTCTGTTTCACGGTAATGTTCCGTTTCTGGTCCATGATAATTTTCTGTTTCACGGTAATGTTCTGTCTCTGGTCCACGCTAATGTTCTGTTTCTGTTTCACGGTAATGTTCCGTTTCTGGTCCACGATAATTTTGTGTTTCTGTTTCACGGTAATGTTCCGTATCTGGTCCATGATAATTTTCTGTTTCACGGTAATTTTCTGTCTCTGGTCCACGCTAATGTTCTGTTTCTGTTTCACGGTAATGTTCCGTTTCTGGTCCAAATTAATTTTGTGTTTCTGTTTCACGGTAATGTTCCGTTTCTGGTCCACGATAATGTTCTGTTTCTGTTTCACGGTAATGTTCCGTTTCTGGTCCACGATAATGTTGTGTTTCGGTTTCACGGTAATGTTCCGTTTCTGGTCCACGATAATGTTCTTTTTCGGTTTCACGGTAATGTTCCGTCTCTGGTCCACGGTAATGTTCCGTCTCTGGTCCACGATAATGTTCTGTTTCTGTTTCACGGTAATGTTCCGTTTCTGGTCCACGATAATGTTCTGTTTCTGTTTCACTGTAATGTTCCGTTTCTGGTCCATGATAATTTTCTATTTCACGGTAATGTTCTGTTTCACGGTAATGTTCTGTCTCTGGTCAACGCTAATGTTCTGTTTCTGTTTCACTGTAATGTTCCGTTTCTGGTCCATGATAATGTTCTGTCTCTGGTCCACGGTAATGTTCGATCTCTGGTCCACGATAATGTTCTGTTTCTGTTTCACGGTAATGTTCCGTTTCTGGTCCATGATAATTTTCTGTTTCACGGTAATGTTCTGTCTCTGGTCCACGCTAATGTTCTGTTTCTGTTTCACGGTAATGTTCCGTTTCTGGTCCACGATAATTTTGTGTTTCTGTTTCACGGTAATGTTCCGTTTCTGGTACACGATAATGTTCCGTCTCTGGTCCACGGTAATGTTCTGTCTCTGGTCCACGATAATCTTCTGTTTCTGTTTCACAGTAATGTTCCGTATCTGGTCCATGATAATTTTCTGTTTCACGGTAATGTTCTGTCTCTGGTCCACGCTAATGTTCTGTTTCTGTTTCACGGTAATGTTCCGTTTCTGGTCCAAATTAATTTTGTGTTTCTGTTTCACGGTAATGTTCCGTTTCTGGTCCACGATAATGTTCTGTTTCTGTTTCACGGTAATGTTCCGTTTCTGGTCCACGATAATGTTGTGTTTCAGTTTCACGGTAATGTTCCGTTTCTGGTCCACGATAATGTTGTGTTTCGGTTTCACGGTAATGTTCCGTTTCTGGTCCACGATAATGTTCTTTTTCGGTTTTACGGTAATGTTCCGTCTCTGGTCCACGGTAATGTTCCGTCTCTGGTCCACGATAATGTTCTGTTTCTGTTTCACGGTAATGTTCCGTTTCTGGTCCACGATAATTTTGTGTTTGTGTTTCACGGTAATGTTCCGTTTCTGGTCCACGATAATGTTATGTTTCTGTTTCATGGTAATGTTCCGTCTCTGGTCCACGATAATGTTGTGTTTCTGTTTCACGGTAATGTTCCGTTTCTGGTCCATGATAATTTTCTGTTTCACGGTAATGTTCTGTCTCTGGTCCACGCTAGTGTTCTGTTTCTGTTTCACGGTAATGTTCCGTTTCTGGTCCACGATAATTTTGTGTTTCTGTTTCACGGTAATGTTCCGTTTCTGGTCCACGATAATGTTCTGTTTCTGTTTCACGGTAATGTTCCGTTTCTGGTCCATGATAATTTTCTGTTTCACGGTAATGTTCTGTCTCTGGTCCACGCTAATGTTCTGTTTCTGTTTCACGGTAATGTTCCGTTTCTGGTACACGATAATTTTGTGTTTCTGTTTCACGGTAATGTTCCGTTTCTGGTACACGATAATGTTCCGTCTCTGGTCCACGGTAATGTTCTGTCTCTGGTCCACGATAATCTTCTGTTTCTGTTTAAAAGTAATGTTCCGTATCTGGTCCATGATAATTTTCTGTTTCACGGTAATGTTCTGTCTCTGGTCCACGCTAATGTTCTGTTTCTGTTTCACGGTAATGTTCCGTTTCTGGTCCAAATTAATTTTGTGTTTCTGTTTCACGGTAATGTTCCGTTTCTGGTCCACGATAATGTTCTGTTTCTGTTTCACGGTAATGTTCCGTTTCTGGTCCACGATAATGTTGTGTTTCGGTTTCACGGTAATGTTCCGTTTCTGGTCCACGATAATGTTCTTTTTCGGTTTTACGGTAATGTTCCGTCTCTGGTCCACGGTAATGTTCCGTCTCTGGTCCACGATAATGTTCTGTTTCTGTTTCACGGTAATGTTCCGTTTCTGGTCCACGATAATTTTGTGTTTGTGTTTCACGGTAATGTTCCGTTTCTGGTCCACGATAATGTTATGTTTCTGTTTCATGGTAATGTTCCGTCTCTGGTCCACGATAATGTTGTGTTTCTGTTTCACGGTAATGTTCCGTTTCTGGTCCATGATAATTTTCTGTTTCACGGTAATGTTCTGTCTCTGGTCCACGCTAGTGTTCTGTTTCTGTTTCACGGTAATGTTCCGTTTCTGGTCCACGATAATTTTGTGTTTCTGTTTCACGGTAATGTTCCGTTTCTGGTCCACGATAATGTTCTGTTTCTGTTTCACGGTAATGTTCCGTTTCTGGTCCATGATAATTTTCTGTTTCACGGTAATGTTCTGTCTCTGGTCCACGCTAATGTTCTGTTTCTGTTTCACGGTAATGTTCCGTTTCTGGTACACGATAATTTTGTGTTTCTGTTTCACGGTAATGTTCCGTTTCTGGTACACGATAATGTTCCGTCTCTGGTTCACGGTAATGTTCTGTCTCTGGTCCACGATAATCTTCTGTTTCTGTTTCACGGTAATGTTCCGTATCTGGTCCATGATAATTTTCTGTTTCACGGTAATGTTCTGTCTCTGGTCCACGCTAATGTTCTGTTTCTGTTTCACGGTAATGTTCCGTTTCTGGTCCAAATTAATTTTGTGTTTCTGTTTCACGGTAATGTTCCGTTTCTGGTCCACGATAATGTTCTGTTTCTGTTTCACGGTAATGTTCCGTTTCTGGTCCACGATAATGTTCTTTTTCGGTTTCACGGTAATGTTCCGTCTCTGGTCCACGGTAATGTTCCGTCTCTGGTCCACGATAATGTTCTGTTTCTGTTTCACGGTAATGTTCCGTTTCTGGTTCACGATAATTTTGTGTTTCTGTTTCATGGTAATGTTCCGTTTCTGGTCCACGATAATGTTCTTTTTCTGTTTCACGGTAATGTTCCATTTCTGGTCCACGATAATGTTCTGTTTCTGTTTCACAGTAATGTTCCGTTTCTGGTCCATGATAATGTTCTGTGTCACGGTAATGTTCCGTTTCTGGTCCATGATAATTTTCTGTTTCACGGTAATGTTCTGTCTCTGGTCCACGCTAATGTTCTGTTTCTGTTTCACGGTAATGTTCCGTTTCTGGTCCACGATAATTTTGTGTTTCTGTTTCACGGTAATGTTCCGTTTCTGGTCCACGATAATGTTCTGTTTCTGTTTCACGGTAATGTTCCGTTTCTGGTCCATGATAATTTTCTGTTTCACGGTAATGTTCTGTCTCTGGTCCACGCTAATGTTCTGTTTCTGTTTCACGGTAATGTTCCGTTTCTGGTCCACGATAATTTTGTGTTTCTGTTTCACGGTAATGTTCCGTATCTGGTCCATGATAATTTTCTGTTTCACGGTAATTTTCTGTCTCTGGTCCACGCTAATGTTCTGTTTCTGTTTCACGGTAATGTTCCGTTTCTGGTCCAAATTAATTTTGTGTTTCTGTTTCACGGTAATGTTCCGTTTCTGGTCCACGATAATGTTCTGTTTCTGTTTCACGGTAATGTTCCGTTTCTGGTCCACGATAATGTTGTGTTTCGGTTTCACGGTAATGTTCCGTTTCTGGTCCACGATAATGTTCTTTTTCGGTTTCACGGTAATGTTCCGTCTCTGGTCCACGGTAATGTTCCGTCTCTGGTCCACGATAATGTTCTGTTTCTGTTTCACGGTAATGTTCCGTTTCTGGTCCACGATAATGTTCTGTTTCTGTTTCACTGTAATGTTCCGTTTCTGGTCCATGATAATTTTCTATTTCACGGTAATGTTCTGTTTCACGGTAATGTTCTGTCTCTGGTCAACGCTAATGTTCTGTTTCTGTTTCACTGTAATGTTCCGTTTCTGGTCCATGATAATGTTCTGTCTCTGGTCCACGGTAATGTTCGATCTCTGGTCCACGATAATGTTCTGTTTCTGTTTCACGGTAATGTTCCGTTTCTGGTCCATGATAATTTTCTGTTTCACGGTAATGTTCTGTCTCTGGTCCACGCTAATGTTCTGTTTCTGTTTCACGGTAATGTTCCGTTTCTGGTCCACGATAATTTTGTGTTTCTGTTTCACGGTAATGTTCCGTTTCTGGTACACGATAATGTTCCGTCTCTGGTCCACGGTAATGTTCTGTCTCTGGTCCACGATAATCTTCTGTTTCTGTTTCACAGTAATGTTCCGTATCTGGTCCATGATAATTTTCTGTTTCACGGTAATGTTCTGTCTCTGGTCCACGCTAATGTTCTGTTTCTGTTTCACGGTAATGTTCCGTTTCTGGTCCAAATTAATTTTGTGTTTCTGTTTCACGGTAATGTTCCGTTTCTGGTCCACGATAATGTTCTGTTTCTGTTTCACGGTAATGTTCCGTTTCTGGTCCACGATAATGTTGTGTTTCAGTTTCACGGTAATGTTCCGTTTCTGGTCCACGATAATGTTGTGTTTCGGTTTCACGGTAATGTTCCGTTTCTGGTCCACGATAATGTTCTTTTTCGGTTTTACGGTAATGTTCCGTCTCTGGTCCACGGTAATGTTCCGTCTCTGGTCCACGATAATGTTCTGTTTCTGTTTCACGGTAATGTTCCGTTTCTGGTCCACGATAATTTTGTGTTTGTGTTTCACGGTAATGTTCCGTTTCTGGTCCACGATAATGTTATGTTTCTGTTTCATGGTAATGTTCCGTCTCTGGTCCACGATAATGTTGTGTTTCTGTTTCACGGTAATGTTCCGTTTCTGGTCCATGATAATTTTCTGTTTCACGGTAATGTTCTGTCTCTGGTCCACGCTAGTGTTCTGTTTCTGTTTCACGGTAATGTTCCGTTTCTGGTCCACGATAATTTTGTGTTTCTGTTTCACGGTAATGTTCCGTTTCTGGTCCACGATAATGTTCTGTTTCTGTTTCACGGTAATGTTCCGTTTCTGGTCCATGATAATTTTCTGTTTCACGGTAATGTTCTGTCTCTGGTCCACGCTAATGTTCTGTTTCTGTTTCACGGTAATGTTCCGTTTCTGGTACACGATAATTTTGTGTTTCTGTTTCACGGTAATGTTCCGTTTCTGGTACACGATAATGTTCCGTCTCTGGTTCACGGTAATGTTCTGTCTCTGGTCCACGATAATCTTCTGTTTCTGTTTCACGGTAATGTTCCGTATCTGGTCCATGATAATTTTCTGTTTCACGGTAATGTTCTGTCTCTGGTCCACGCTAATGTTCTGTTTCTGTTTCACGGTAATGTTCCGTTTCTGGTCCAAATTAATTTTGTGTTTCTGTTTCACGGTAATGTTCCGTTTCTGGTCCACGATAATGTTCTGTTTCTGTTTCACGGTAATGTTCCGTTTCTGGTCCACGATAATGTTCTTTTTCGGTTTCACGGTAATGTTCCGTCTCTGGTCCACGGTAATGTTCCGTCTCTGGTCCACGATAATGTTCTGTTTCTGTTTCACGGTAATGTTCCGTTTCTGGTTCACGATAATTTTGTGTTTCTGTTTCATGGTAATGTTCCGTTTCTGGTCCACGATAATGTTCTTTTTCTGTTTCACGGTAATGTTCCATTTCTGGTCCACGATAATGTTCTGTTTCTGTTTCACAGTAATGTTCCGTTTCTGGTCCATGATAATGTTCTGTGTCACGGTAATGTTCCGTTTCTGGTCCATGATAATTTTCTGTTTCACGGTAATGTTCTGTCTCTGGTCCACGCTAATGTTCTGTTTCTGTTTCACGGTAATGTTCCGTTTCTGGTCCACGATAATTTTGTGTTTCTGTTTCACGGTAATGTTCCGTTTCTGGTCCACGATAATGTTCTGTTTCTGTTTCACGGTAATGTTCCGTTTCTGGTCCATGATAATTTTCTGTTTCACGGTAATGTTCTGTCTCTGGTCCACGCTAATGTTCTGTTTCTGTTTCACGGTAATGTTCCGTTTCTGGTCCACGATAATTTTGTGTTTCTGTTTCACGGTAATGTTCCGTATCTGGTCCATGATAATTTTCTGTTTCACGGTAATTTTCTGTCTCTGGTCCACGCTAATGTTCTGTTTCTGTTTCACGGTAATGTTCCGTTTCTGGTCCAAATTAATTTTGTGTTTCTGTTTCACGGTAATGTTCCGTTTCTGGTCCACGATAATGTTCTGTTTCTGTTTCACGGTAATGTTCCGTTTCTGGTCCACGATAATGTTGTGTTTCGGTTTCACGGTAATGTTCCGTTTCTGGTCCACGATAATGTTCTTTTTCGGTTTCACGGTAATGTTCCGTCTCTGGTCCACGGTAATGTTCCGTCTCTGGTCCACGATAATGTTCTGTTTCTGTTTCACGGTAATG
Organism: Leuresthes tenuis; assembly: GCF_036924035.1. Lineage (NCBI taxonomy): Eukaryota > Metazoa > Chordata > Actinopteri > Atheriniformes > Atherinopsidae > Leuresthes > Leuresthes tenuis. The sequence continues at coordinate 34,246,055 of NW_027325355.1, read as the reverse complement.
TTCCGTTTCTGGTCCACGATAATGTTCTGTTTCTGTTTCACTGTAATGTTCCGTTTCTGGTCCATGATAATTTTCTATTTCACGGTAATGTTCTGTTTCACGGTAATGTTCTGTCTCTGGTCAACGCTAATGTTCTGTTTCTGTTTCACTGTAATGTTCCGTTTCTGGTCCATGATAATGTTCTGTCTCTGGTCCACGGTAATGTTCGATCTCTGGTCCACGATAATGTTCTGTTTCTGTTTCACGGTAATGTTCCGTTTCTGGTCCATGATAATTTTCTGTTTCACGGTAATGTTCTGTCTCTGGTCCACGCTAATGTTCTGTTTCTGTTTCACGGTAATGTTCCGTTTCTGGTCCACGATAATTTTGTGTTTCTGTTTCACGGTAATGTTCCGTTTCTGGTACACGATAATGTTCCGTCTCTGGTCCACGGTAATGTTCTGTCTCTGGTCCACGATAATCTTCTGTTTCTGTTTCACAGTAATGTTCCGTATCTGGTCCATGATAATTTTCTGTTTCACGGTAATGTTCTGTCTCTGGTCCACGCTAATGTTCTGTTTCTGTTTCACGGTAATGTTCCGTTTCTGGTCCAAATTAATTTTGTGTTTCTGTTTCACGGTAATGTTCCGTTTCTGGTCCACGATAATGTTCTGTTTCTGTTTCACGGTAATGTTCCGTTTCTGGTCCACGATAATGTTGTGTTTCAGTTTCACGGTAATGTTCCGTTTCTGGTCCACGATAATGTTGTGTTTCGGTTTCACGGTAATGTTCCGTTTCTGGTCCACGATAATGTTCTTTTTCGGTTTTACGGTAATGTTCCGTCTCTGGTCCACGGTAATGTTCCGTCTCTGGTCCACGATAATGTTCTGTTTCTGTTTCACGGTAATGTTCCGTTTCTGGTCCACGATAATTTTGTGTTTGTGTTTCACGGTAATGTTCCGTTTCTGGTCCACGATAATGTTATGTTTCTGTTTCATGGTAATGTTCCGTCTCTGGTCCACGATAATGTTGTGTTTCTGTTTCACGGTAATGTTCCGTTTCTGGTCCATGATAATTTTCTGTTTCACGGTAATGTTCTGTCTCTGGTCCACGCTAGTGTTCTGTTTCTGTTTCACGGTAATGTTCCGTTTCTGGTCCACGATAATTTTGTGTTTCTGTTTCACGGTAATGTTCCGTTTCTGGTCCACGATAATGTTCTGTTTCTGTTTCACGGTAATGTTCCGTTTCTGGTCCATGATAATTTTCTGTTTCACGGTAATGTTCTGTCTCTGGTCCACGCTAATGTTCTGTTTCTGTTTCACGGTAATGTTCCGTTTCTGGTACACGATAATTTTGTGTTTCTGTTTCACGGTAATGTTCCGTTTCTGGTACACGATAATGTTCCGTCTCTGGTTCACGGTAATGTTCTGTCTCTGGTCCACGATAATCTTCTGTTTCTGTTTCACGGTAATGTTCCGTATCTGGTCCATGATAATTTTCTGTTTCACGGTAATGTTCTGTCTCTGGTCCACGCTAATGTTCTGTTTCTGTTTCACGGTAATGTTCCGTTTCTGGTCCAAATTAATTTTGTGTTTCTGTTTCACGGTAATGTTCCGTTTCTGGTCCACGATAATGTTCTGTTTCTGTTTCACGGTAATGTTCCGTTTCTGGTCCACGATAATGTTCTTTTTCGGTTTCACGGTAATGTTCCGTCTCTGGTCCACGCTAATGTTCTGTTTCTGTTTCACGGTAATGTTCCGTTTCTGGTCCAAATTAATTTTGTGTTTCTGTTTCACGGTAATGTTCCGTTTCTGGTCCACGATAATGTTCTGTTTCTGTTTCACGGTAATGTTCCGTTTCTGGTCCACGATAATGTTCTTTTTCGGTTTCACGGTAATGTTCCGTCTCTGGTCCACGGTAATGTTCCGTCTCTGGTCCACGATAATGTTCTGTTTCTGTTTCACGGTAATGTTCCGTTTCTGGTTCACGATAATTTTGTGTTTCTGTTTCATGGTAATGTTCCGTTTCTGGTCCACGATAATGTTCTTTTTCTGTTTCACGGTAATGTTCCATTTCTGGTCCACGATAATGTTCTGTTTCTGTTTCACAGTAATGTTCCGTTTCTGGTCCATGATAATGTTCTGTGTCACGGTAATGTTCCGTTTCTGGTCCACGATAATTTTGTGTTTCTGTTTCACGGTAATGTTCCGTTTCTGGTCCACGATAATGTTCTGTTTCTGTTTCATGGTAATGTTCCGTCTCTGGTCCACGATAATGTTGTGTTTCTGTTTCACGGTAATGTTCCGTTTCTGGTCCATGATAATTTTCTGTTTCACGGTAATGTTCTGTGTCTGGTCCACGCTAATGTTCTGTTTCTGTTTCACGGTAATGTTCCGTTTCTGGTCCACGATAATTTTGTGTTTGTGTTTCACGGTAATGTTCCGTTTCTGGTCCACGATAATGTTCTGTTTCTGTTTCATGGTAATGTTCCGTCTCTGGTCCACGATAATTTTGTGTTTGTGTTTCACGGTAATGTTCCGTTTCTGGTCCACGATAATGTTCTGTTTCTGTTTCATGGTAATGTTCCGTCTCTGGTCCACGATAATGTTGTGTTTCTGTTTCACGGTAATGTTCCGTTTCTGGTCCATCATTATTTTCTGTTTCACGGTAATGTTCTGTCTCTGGTCCACGCTAGTGTTCTGTTTCTGTTTCACGGTAATGTTCCGTTTCTGGTCCACGATAATTTTGTGTTTCTGTTTCACGGTAATGTTCCGTTTCTGGTCCACGATACTGTTCTGTTTCTGTTTCACGGTAATGTTCCGTTTCTGGTCCATGATAATTTTCTTTTTCACGGTAATGTTCTGTCTCTGGTCCACGCTAATGTTCTGTTTCTGTTTCACGGTAATGTTCGGTCTCTGGTCCACGCTAATGTTCTGTTTCTGTTTCACGGTAATGTTCCGTTTCTGGTCCAAATTAATTTTGTGTTTCTGTTTCACGGTAATGTTCCGTTTCTGGTCCACGATAATGTTCTGTTTCTGTTTCACGGTAATGTTCCGTTTCTGGTCCACGATAATGTTGTGTTTCAGTTTCACGGTAATGTTCCGTTTCTGGTCCACGATAATGTTGTGTTTCGGTTTCACGGTAATGTTCCGTTTCTGGTCCACGATAATGTTCTTTTTCGGTTTTACGGTAATGTTCCGTCTCTGGTCCACGGTAATGTTCCGTCTCTGGTCCACGATAATGTTCTGTTTCTGTTTCACGGTAATGTTCCGTTTCTGGTCCACGATAATTTTGTGTTTGTGTTTCACGGTAATGTTCCGTTTCTGGTCCACGATAATGTTATGTTTCTGTTTCATGGTAATGTTCCGTCTCTGGTCCACGATAATGTTGTGTTTCTGTTTCACGGTAATGTTCCGTTTCTGGTCCATGATAATTTTCTGTTTCACGGTAATGTTCTGTCTCTGGTCCACGCTAGTGTTCTGTTTCTGTTTCACGGTAATGTTCCGTTTCTGGTCCACGATAATTTTGTGTTTCTGTTTCACGGTAATGTTCCGTTTCTGGTCCACGATAATGTTCTGTTTCTGTTTCACGGTAATGTTCCGTTTCTGGTCCATGATAATTTTCTGTTTCACGGTAATGTTCTGTCTCTGGTCCACGCTAATGTTCTGTTTCTGTTTCACGGTAATGTTCCGTTTCTGGTACACGATAATTTTGTGTTTCTGTTTCACGGTAATGTTCCGTTTCTGGTACACGATAATGTTCCGTCTCTGGTTCACGGTAATGTTCTGTCTCTGGTCCACGATAATCTTCTGTTTCTGTTTCACGGTAATGTTCCGTATCTGGTCCATGATAATTTTCTGTTTCACGGTAATGTTCTGTCTCTGGTCCACGCTAATGTTCTGTTTCTGTTTCACGGTAATGTTCCGTTTCTGGTCCAAATTAATTTTGTGTTTCTGTTTCACGGTAATGTTCCGTTTCTGGTCCACGATAATGTTCTGTTTCTGTTTCACGGTAATGTTCCGTTTCTGGTCCACGATAATGTTCTTTTTCGGTTTCACGGTAATGTTCCGTCTCTGGTCCACGGTAATGTTCCGTCTCTGGTCCACGATAATGTTCTGTTTCTGTTTCACGGTAATGTTCCGTTTCTGGTTCACGATAATTTTGTGTTTCTGTTTCATGGTAATGTTCCGTTTCTGGTCCACGATAATGTTCTTTTTCTGTTTCACGGTAATGTTCCATTTCTGGTCCACGATAATGTTCTGTTTCTGTTTCACAGTAATGTTCCGTTTCTGGTCCATGATAATGTTCTGTGTCACGGTAATGTTCCGTTTCTGGTCCATGATAATTTTCTGTTTCACGGTAATGTTCTGTCTCTGGTCCACGCTAATGTTCTGTTTCTGTTTCACGGTAATGTTCCGTTTCTGGTCCACGATAATTTTGTGTTTCTGTTTCACGGTAATGTTCCGTTTCTGGTCCACGATAATGTTCTGTTTCTGTTTCACGGTAATGTTCCGTTTCTGGTCCATGATAATTTTCTGTTTCACGGTAATGTTCTGTCTCTGGTCCACGCTAATGTTCTGTTTCTGTTTCACGGTAATGTTCCGTTTCTGGTCCACGATAATTTTGTGTTTCTGTTTCACGGTAATATTCCGTATCTGGTCCATGATAATTTTCTGTTTCACGGTAATTTTCTGTCTCTGGTCCACGCTAATGTTCTGTTTCTGTTTCACGGTAATGTTCCGTTTCTGGTCCAAATTAATTTTGTGTTTCTGTTTCACGGTAATGTTCCGTTTCTGGTCCACGATAATGTTCTGTTTCTGTTTCACGGTAATGTTCCGTTTCTGGTCCACGATAATGTTGTGTTTCGGTTTCACGGTAATGTTCCGTTTCTGGTCCACGATAATGTTCTTTTTCGGTTTCACGGTAATGTTCCGTCTCTGGTCCACGGTAATGTTCCGTCTCTGGTCCACGATAATGTTCTGTTTCTGTTTCACGGTAATGTTCCGTTTCTGGTCCACGATAATGTTCTGTTTCTGTTTCACTGTAATGTTCCGTTTCTGGTCCATGATAATTTTCTATTTCACGGTAATGTTCTGTTTCACGGTAATGTTCTGTCTCTGGTCAACGCTAATGTTCTGTTTCTGTTTCACTGTAATGTTCCGTTTCTGGTCCATGATAATGTTCTGTCTCTGGTCCACGGTAATGTTCGATCTCTGGTCCACGATAATGTTCTGTTTCTGTTTCACGGTAATGTTCCGTTTCTGGTCCATGATAATTTTCTGTTTCACGGTAATGTTCTGTCTCTGGTCCACGCTAATGTTCTGTTTCTGTTTCACGGTAATGTTCCGTTTCTGGTCCACGATAATTTTGTGTTTCTGTTTCACGGTAATGTTCCGTTTCTGGTACACGATAATGTTCCGTCTCTGGTCCACGGTAATGTTCTGTCTCTGGTCCACGATAATCTTCTGTTTCTGTTTCACAGTAATGTTCCGTATCTGGTCCATGATAATTTTCTGTTTCACGGTAATGTTCTGTCTCTGGTCCACGCTAATGTTCTGTTTCTGTTTCACGGTAATGTTCCGTTTCTGGTCCAAATTAATTTTGTGTTTCTGTTTCACGGTAATGTTCCGTTTCTGGTCCACGATAATGTTCTGTTTCTGTTTCACGGTAATGTTCCGTTTCTGGTCCACGATAATGTTGTGTTTCAGTTTCACGGTAATGTTCCGTTTCTGGTCCACGATAATGTTGTGTTTCGGTTTCACGGTAATGTTCCGTTTCTGGTCCACGATAATGTTCTTTTTCGGTTTTACGGTAATGTTCCGTCTCTGGTCCACGGTAATGTTCCGTCTCTGGTCCACGATAATGTTCTGTTTCTGTTTCACGGTAATGTTCCGTTTCTGGTCCACGATAATTTTGTGTTTGTGTTTCACGGTAATGTTCCGTTTCTGGTCCACGATAATGTTATGTTTCTGTTTCATGGTAATGTTCCGTCTCTGGTCCACGATAATGTTGTGTTTCTGTTTCACGGTAATGTTCCGTTTCTGGTCCATGATAATTTTCTGTTTCACGGTAATGTTCTGTCTCTGGTCCACGCTAGTGTTCTGTTTCTGTTTCACGGTAATGTTCCGTTTCTGGTCCACGATAATTTTGTGTTTCTGTTTCACGGTAATGTTCCGTTTCTGGTCCACGATAATGTTCTGTTTCTGTTTCACGGTAATGTTCCGTTTCTGGTCCATGATAATTTTCTGTTTCACGGTAATGTTCTGTCTCTGGTCCACGCTAATGTTCTGTTTCTGTTTCACGGTAATGTTCCGTTTCTGGTACACGATAATTTTGTGTTTCTGTTTCACGGTAATGTTCCGTTTCTGGTACACGATAATGTTCCGTCTCTGGTTCACGGTAATGTTCTGTCTCTGGTCCACGATAATCTTCTGTTTCTGTTTCACGGTAATGTTCCGTATCTGGTCCATGATAATTTTCTGTTTCACGGTAATGTTCTGTCTCTGGTCCACGCTAATGTTCTGTTTCTGTTTCACGGTAATGTTCCGTTTCTGGTCCAAATTAATTTTGTGTTTCTGTTTCACGGTAATGTTCCGTTTCTGGTCCACGATAATGTTCTGTTTCTGTTTCACGGTAATGTTCCGTTTCTGGTCCACGATAATGTTCTTTTTCGGTTTCACGGTAATGTTCCGTCTCTGGTCCACGGTAATGTTCCGTCTCTGGTCCACGATAATGTTCTGTTTCTGTTTCACGGTAATGTTCCGTTTCTGGTTCACGATAATTTTGTGTTTCTGTTTCATGGTAATGTTCCGTTTCTGGTCCACGATAATGTTCTTTTTCTGTTTCACGGTAATGTTCCATTTCTGGTCCACGATAATGTTCTGTTTCTGTTTCACAGTAATGTTCCGTTTCTGGTCCATGATAATGTTCTGTGTCACGGTAATGTTCCGTTTCTGGTCCATGATAATTTTCTGTTTCACGGTAATGTTCTGTCTCTGGTCCACGCTAATGTTCTGTTTCTGTTTCACGGTAATGTTCCGTTTCTGGTCCACGATAATTTTGTGTTTCTGTTTCACGGTAATGTTCCGTTTCTGGTCCACGATAATGTTCTGTTTCTGTTTCACGGTAATGTTCCGTTTCTGGTCCATGATAATTTTCTGTTTCACGGTAATGTTCTGTCTCTGGTCCACGCTAATGTTCTGTTTCTGTTTCACGGTAATGTTCCGTTTCTGGTCCACGATAATTTTGTGTTTCTGTTTCACGGTAATGTTCCGTATCTGGTCCATGATAATTTTCTGTTTCACGGTAATTTTGTGTCTCTGGTCCACGCTAATGTTCTGTTTCTGTTTCACGGTAATGTTCCGTTTCTGGTCCAAATTAATTTTGTGTTTCTGTTTCACGGTAATGTTCCGTTTCTGGTCCACGATAATGTTCTGTTTCTGTTTCACGGTAATGTTCCGTTTCTGGTCCACGATAATGTTGTGTTTCGGTTTCACGGTAATGTTCCGTTTCTGGTCCACGATAATGTTCTTTTTCGGTTTCACGGTAATGTTCCGTCTCTGGTCCACGGTAATGTTCCGTCTCTGGTCCACGATAATGTTCTGTTTCTGTTTCACGGTAATGTTCCGTTTCTGGTCCACGATAATGTTCTGTTTCTGTTTCACTGTAATGTTCCGTTTCTGGTCCATGATAATTTTCTATTTCACGGTAATGTTCTGTTTCACGGTAATGTTCTGTCTCTGGTCAACGCTAATGTTCTGTTTCTGTTTCACTGTAATGTTCCGTTTCTGGTCCATGATAATGTTCTGTCTCTGGTCCACGGTAATGTTCGATCTCTGGTCCACGATAATGTTCTGTTTCTGTTTCACGGTAATGTTCCGTTTCTGGTCCATGATAATTTTCTGTTTCACGGTAATGTTCTGTCTCTGGTCCACGCTAATGTTCTGTTTCTGTTTCACGGTAATGTTCCGTTTCTGGTCCACGATAATTTTGTGTTTCTGTTTCACGGTAATGTTCCGTTTCTGGTACACGATAATGTTCCGTCTCTGGTCCACGGTAATGTTCTGTCTCTGGTCCACGATAATCTTCTGTTTCTGTTTAAAAGTAATGTTCCGTATCTGGTCCATGATAATTTTCTGTTTCACGGTAATGTTCTGTCTCTGGTCCACGCTAATGTTCTGTTTCTGTTTCACGGTAATGTTCCGTTTCTGGTCCAAATTAATTTTGTGTTTCTGTTTCACGGTAATGTTCCGTTTCTGGTCCACGATAATGTTCTGTTTCTGTTTCACGGTAATGTTCCGTTTCTGGTCCACGATAATGTTGTGTTTCGGTTTCACGGTAATGTTCCGTTTCTGGTCCACGATAATGTTCTTTTTCGGTTTTACGGTAATGTTCCGTCTCTGGTCCACGGTAATGTTCCGTCTCTGGTCCACGATAATGTTCTGTTTCTGTTTCACGGTAATGTTCCGTTTCTGGTCCACGATAATTTTGTGTTTGTGTTTCACGGTAATGTTCCGTTTCTGGTCCACGATAATGTTATGTTTCTGTTTCATGGTAATGTTCCGTCTCTGGTCCACGATAATGTTGTGTTTCTGTTTCACGGTAATGTTCCGTTTCTGGTCCATGATAATTTTCTGTTTCACGGTAATGTTCTGTCTCTGGTCCACGCTAGTGTTCTGTTTCTGTTTCACGGTAATGTTCCGTTTCTGGTCCACGATAATTTTGTGTTTCTGTTTCACGGTAATGTTCCGTTTCTGGTCCACGATAATGTTCTGTTTCTGTTTCACGGTAATGTTCCGTTTCTGGTCCATGATAATTTTCTGTTTCACGGTAATGTTCTGTCTCTGGTCCACGCTAATGTTCTGTTTCTGTTTCACGGTAATGTTCCGTTTCTGGTACACGATAATTTTGTGTTTCTGTTTCACGGTAATGTTCCGTTTCTGGTACACGATAATGTTCCGTCTCTGGTTCACGGTAATGTTCTGTCTCTGGTCCACGATAATCTTCTGTTTCTGTTTCACGGTAATGTTCCGTATCTGGTCCATGATAATTTTCTGTTTCACGGTAATGTTCTGTCTCTGGTCCACGCTAATGTTCTGTTTCTGTTTCACGGTAATGTTCCGTTTCTGGTCCAAATTAATTTTGTGTTTCTTTTTCACGGTAATGTTCCGTTTCTGGTCCACGATAATGTTCTGTTTCTGTTTCACGGTAATGTTCCGTTTCTGGTCCACGATAATGTTCTTTTTCGGTTTCACGGTAATGTTCCGTCTCTGGTCCACGGTAATGTTCCGTCTCTGGTCCACGATAATGTTCTGTTTCTGTTTCACGGTAATGTTCCGTTTCTGGTTCACGATAATTTTGTGTTTCTGTTTCATGGTAATGTTCCGTTTCTGGTCCACGATAATGTTCTTTTTCTGTTTCACGGTAATGTTCCATTTCTGGTCCACGATAATGTTCTGTTTCTGTTTCACAGTAATGTTCCGTTTCTGGTCCATGATAATGTTCTGTGTCACGGTAATGTTCCGTTTCTGGTCCACGATAATTTTGTGTTTCTGTTTCACGGTAATAGTCCGTTTCTGGTCCACGATAATGTTCTGTTTCTGTTTCACGGTAATGTTCCGTTTCTGGTCCACGATAATTTTGTGTTTCTGTTTCACGGTAATGTTCCGTTTCTAGTCCACGATAATGTTCTGTTTCTGTTTCATGGTAATGTTCCGTCTCTGGTCCACGATAATGTTGTGTTTCTGTTTCACGGTAATGTTCCGTTTCTGGTCCATGATAATTTTCTGTTTCACGGTAATGTTCTGTCTCTGGTCCATGCTAATGTTCTGTTTCTGTTTCACGGTAATGTTCCGTTTCTGGTCCACGATAATTTTGTGTTTGTGTTTCACGGTAATGTTCCGTTTCTGGTCCACGATAATGTTCTGTTTCTGTTTCATGGTAATGTTCCGTCTCTGGTCCACGATAATGTTGTGTTTCTGTTTCACGGTAATGTTCCGTTTCTGGTCCATGATAATTTTCTGTTTCACGGTAATGTTCTGTCTCTGGTCCACGCTAGTGTTCTGTTTCTGTTTCACGGTAATGTTCCGTTTCTGGTCCACGATAATTTTGTGTTTCTGTTTCACGGTAATGTTCCGTTTCTGGTCCACGATACTGTTCTGTTTCTGTTTCACGGTAATGTTCCGTTTCTGGTCCATGATAATTTTCTGTTTCACGGTAATGTTCTGTCTCTGGTCCACGCTAATGTTCTGTTTCTGTTTCACGGTAATGTTCCGTTTCTGGTCCACGATAATTTTGTGTTTCTGTTTCACGGTAATGTTCCGTTTCTGGTACACGATAATGTTCCGTCTCTGGTCCACGGTAATGTTCTGTCTCTGGTCCACGATAATCTTCTGTTTCTGTTTCACGGTAATGTTCCGTATCTGGTCCATGATAATTTTCTGTTTCACGGTAATGTTCGGTCTCTGGTCCACGCTAATGTTCTGTTTCTGTTTCACGGTAATGTTCCGTTTCTGGTCCAAATTAATTTTGTGTTTCTGTTTCACGGTAATGTTCCGTTTCTGGTCCACGATAATGTTCTGTTTCTGTTTCACGGTAATGTTCCGTTTCTGGTCCACGATAATGTTGTGTTTCGGTTTCACGGTAATGTTCCGTTTCTGGTCCACGATAATGTTCTTTTTCGGTTTTACGGTAATGTTCCGTCTCTGGTCCACGGTAATGTTCCGTCTCTGGTCCACGATAATGTTCTGTTTCTGTTTCACGGTAATGTTCCGTATCTGGTCCATGATAATTTTCTGTTTCACGGTAATGTTCTGTCTCTGGTCCACGCTAATGTTCTGTTTCTGTTTCACGGTAATGTTCCGTTTCTGGTCCACGATAATTTTGTGTTTCTGTTTCACGGTAATGTTCCGTTTCTGGTCCACGATAATGTTCTGTTTCTGTTTCACGGTAATGTTCCATTTCTGGTCCATGATAATTTTCTGTTTCACGGTAATGTTCTGTCTCTGGTCCACGCTAATGTTCTGTTTCTGTTTCACGGTAATGTTCCGTTTCTGGTCCACGATAATGTTCTGTTTCTGTTTCACGGTAATGTTCCGTTTCTGGTCCACGATAATGTTCCATTTCTGTTTCATGGTAATGTTCCGTCTCTGGTCCACGATAATGTTGTGTTTCTGTTTCACGGTAATGTTCCGTTTCTGGTCCATGATAATTTTCTGTTTCACGGTAATGTTCTGTCTCTGGTCCACGCTAATGTTCTGTTTCTGTTTCACGGTAATGTTCCGTTTCTGGTCCACGATAATTTTGTGTTTCTGTTTCACGGTAATGTTCCGTTTCTGGTCCACGATAATGTTCTGTTTCTGTTTCACGGTAATGTTCCGTTTCTGGTCCATGATAATTTTCTGTTTCACGGTAATGTTCTGTCTCTGGTCCACGCTAATGTTCTGTTTCTGTTTCATTGTAATGTTCCGTTTCTGGTCCACGATAATTTTGTGTTTCTGTTTCACGGTAATGTTCCGTATCTGGTCCATGATAATTTTCTGTTTCACGGTAATGTTCTGTCTCTGGTCCACGCTAATGTTCTGTTTCTGTTTCACGGTAATGTTCCGTTTCTGGTCCAAATTAATTTTGTGTTTCTGTTTCACGGTAATGTTCCGTTTCTGGTCCACGATAATGTTCTGTTTCTGTTTCACGGTAATGTTCCGTTTCTGGTCCACGATAATGTTGTGTTTCGGTTTCACGGTAATGTTCCGTTTCTGGTCCACGATAATTTTCTTTTTCGGTTTTACGGTAATGTTCCGTCTCTGGTCCACGGTAATGTTCCGTCTCTGGTCCACGATAATGTTCTGTTTCTGTTTCACGGTAATGTTCCGTTTCTGGTCCACGATAATTTTGTGTTTGTGTTTCACGGTAATGTTCCGTTTCTGGTCCACGATAATGTTATGTTTCTGTTTCATGGTAATGTTCCGTCTCTGGTCCACGATAATGTTGTGTTTCTGTTTCACGGTAATGTTCCGTTTCTGGTCCATGATAATTTTCTGTTTCACGGTAATGTTCTGTCTCTGGTCCACGCTAGTGTTCTGTTTCTGTTTCACGGTAATGTTCCGTTTCTGGTCCACGATAATTTTGTGTTTCTGTTTCACGGTAATGTTCCGTTTCTGGTCCACGATAATGTTCTGTTTCTGTTTCACGGTAATGTTCCGTTTCTGGTCCATGATAATTTTCTGTTTCACGGTAATGTTCTGTCTCTGGTCCACGCTAATGTTCTGTTTCTGTTTCACGGTAATGTTCCGTTTCTGGTACACGATAATTTTGTGTTTCTGTTTCACGGTAATGTTCCGTTTCTGGTACACGATAATGTTCCGTCTCTGGTTCACGGTAATGTTCTGTCTCTGGTCCACGATAATCTTCTGTTTCTGTTTCACGGTAATGTTCCGTATCTGGTCCATGATAATTTTCTGTTTCACGGTAATGTTCTGTCTCTGGTCCACGCTAATGTTCTGTTTCTGTTTCACGGTAATGTTCCGTTTCTGGTCCAAATTAATTTTGTGTTTCTGTTTCACGGTAATGTTCCGTTTCTGGTCCACGATAATGTTCTGTTTCTGTTTCACGGTAATGTTCCGTTTCTGGTCCACGATAATGTTCTTTTTCGGTTTCACGGTAATGTTCCGTCTCTGGTCCACGGTAATGTTCCGTCTCTGGTCCACGATAATGTTCTGTTTCTGTTTCACGGTAATGTTCCGTTTCTGGTTCACGATAATTTTGTGTTTCTGTTTCATGGTAATGTTCCGTTTCTGGTCCACGATAATGTTCTTTTTCTGTTTCACGGTAATGTTCCATTTCTGGTCCACGATAATGTTCTGTTTCTGTTTCACAGTAATGTTCCGTTTCTGGTCCATGATAATGTTCTGTGTCACGGTAATGTTCCGTTTCTGGTCCACGATAATTTTGTGTTTCTGTTTCACGGTAATAGTCCGTTTCTGGTCCACGATAATGTTCTGTTTCTGTTTCACGGTAATGTTCCGTTTCTGGTCCACGATAATTTTGTGTTTCTGTTTCACGGTAATGTTCCGTTTCTGGTCCACGATAATGTTCTGTTTCTGTTTCATGGTAATGTTCCGTCTCTGGTCCACGATAATGTTGTGTTTCTGTTTCACGGTAATGTTCCGTTTCTGGTCCATGATAATTTTCTGTTTCACGGTAATGTTCTGTCTCTGGTCCATGCTAATGTTCTGTTTCTGTTTCACGGTAATGTTCCGTTTCTGGTCCACGATAATTTTGTGTTTGTGTTTCACGGTAATGTTCCGTTTCTGGTCCACGATAATGTTCTGTTTCTGTTTCATGGTAATGTTCCGTCTCTGGTCCACGATAATGTTGTGTTTCTGTTTCACGGTAATGTTCCGTTTCTGGTCCATGATAATTTTCTGTTTCACGGTAATGTTCTGTCTCTGGTCCACGCTAGTGTTCTGTTTCTGTTTCACGGTAATGTTCCGTTTCTGGTCCACGATAATTTTGTGTTTCTGTTTCACGGTAATGTTCCGTTTCTGGTCCACGATACTGTTCTGTTTCTGTTTCACGGTAATGTTCCGTTTCTGGTCCATGATAATTTTCTGTTTCACGGTAATGTTCTGTCTCTGGTCCACGCTAATGTTCTGTTTCTGTTTCACGGTAATGTTCCGTTTCTGGTCCACGATAATTTTGTGTTTCTGTTTCACGGTAATGTTCCGTTTCTGGTACACGATAATGTTCCGTCTCTGGTCCACGATAATGTTCCGTCTCTGGTCCACGGTAATGTTCTGTCTCTGGTCCACGATAATCTTCTGTTTCTGTTTCACGGTAATGTTCCGTATCTGGTCCATGATAATTTTCTGTTTCACGGTAATGTTCGGTCTCTGGTCCACGCTAATGTTCTGTTTCTGTTTCACGGTAATGTTCCGTTTCTGGTCCAAATTAATTTTGTGTTTCTGTTTCACGGTAATGTTCCGTTTCTGGTCCACGATAATGTTCTGTTTCTGTTTCACGGTAATGTTCCGTTTCTGGTCCACGATACTGTTCTGTTTCTGTTTCACGGTAATGTTCCGTTTCTGGTCCATGATAATTTTCTGTTTCACGGTAATGTTCTGTCTCTGGTCCACGCTAATGTTCTGTTTCTGTTTCACGGTAATGTTCCGTTTCTGGTCCACGATAATTTTGTGTTTCTGTTTCACGGTAATGTTCCGTTTCTGGTACACGATAATGTTCCGTCTCTGGTCCACGGTAATGTTCTGTCTCTGGTCCACGATAATCTTCTGTTTCTGTTTCACGGTAATGTTCCGTATCTGGTCCATGATAATTTTCTGTTTCACGGTAATGTTCGGTCTCTGGTCCACGCTAATGTTCTGTTTCTGTTTCACGGTAATGTTCCGTTTCTGGTCCAAATTAATTTTGTGTTTCTGTTTCACGGTAATGTTCCGTTTCTGGTCCACGATAATGTTCTGTTTCTGTTTCACGGTAATGTTCCGTTTCTGGTCCACGATAATGTTGTGTTTCGGTTTCACGGTAATGTTCCGTTTCTGGTCCACGATAATGTTCTTTTTCGGTTTTACGGTAATGTTCCGTCTCTGGTCCACGGTAATGTTCCGTCTCTGGTCCACGATAATGTTCTGTTTCTGTTTCACGGTAATGTTCCGTATCTGGTCCATGATAATTTTCTGTTTCACGGTAATGTTCTGTCTCTGGTCCACGCTAATGTTCTGTTTCTGTTTCACGGTAATGTTCCGTTTCTGGTCCACGATAATTTTGTGTTTCTGTTTCACGGTAATGTTCCGTTTCTGGTCCACGATAATGTTCTGTTTCTGTTTCACGGTAATGTTCCATTTCTGGTCCATGATAATTTTCTGTTTCACGGTAATGTTCTGTCTCTGGTCCACGCTAATGTTCTGTTTCTGTTTCACGGTAATGTTCCGTTTCTGGTCCACGATAATGTTCTGTTTCTGTTTCACGGTAATGTTCCGTTTCTGGTCCACGATAATGTTCCATTTCTGTTTCATGGTAATGTTCCGTCTCTGGTCCACGATAATGTTGTGTTTCTGTTTCACGGTAATGTTCCGTTTCTGGTCCATGATAATTTTCTGTTTCACGGTAATGTTCTGTCTCTGGTCCACGCTAATGTTCTGTTTCTGTTTCACGGTAATGTTCCGTTTCTGGTCCACGATAATTTTGTGTTTCTGTTTCACGGTAATGTTCCGTTTCTGGTCCACGATAATGTTCTGTTTCTGTTTCACGGTAATGTTCCGTTTCTGGTCCATGATAATTTTCTGTTTCACGGTAATGTTCTGTCTCTGGTCCACGCTAATGTTCTGTTTCTGTTTCACGGTAATGTTCCGTTTCTGGTCCACGATAATTTTGTGTTTCTGTTTCACGGTAATGTTCCGTATCTGGTCCATGATAATTTTCTGTTTCACGGTAATGTTCTGTCTCTGGTCCACGCTAATGTTCTGTTTCTGTTTCACGGTAATGTTCCGTTTCTGGTCCAAATTAATTTTGTGTTTCTGTTTCACGGTAATGTTCCGTTTCTGGTCCACGATAATGTTCTGTTTCTGTTTCACGGTAATGTTCCGTTTCTGGTCCACGATAATGTTGTGTTTCGGTTTCACGGTAATGTTCCGTTTCTGGTCCACGATAATTTTCTTTTTCGGTTTTACGGTAATGTTCCGTCTCTGGTCCACGGTAATGTTCCGTCTCTGGTCCACGATAATGTTCTGTTTCTGTTTCACGGTAATGTTCCGTTTCTGGTCCACGATAATTTTGTGTTTGTGTTTCACGGTAATGTTCCGTTTCTGGTCCACGATAATGTTATGTTTCTGTTTCATGGTAATGTTCCGTCTCTGGTCCACGATAATGTTGTGTTTCTGTTTCACGGTAATGTTCCGTTTCTGGTCCATGATAATTTTCTGTTTCACGGTAATGTTCTGTCTCTGGTCCACGCTAGTGTTCTGTTTCTGTTTCACGGTAATGTTCCGTTTCTGGTCCACGATAATTTTGTGTTTCTGTTTCACGGTAATGTTCCGTTTCTGGTCCACGATAATGTTCTGTTTCTGTTTCACGGTAATGTTCCGTTTCTGGTCCATGATAATTTTCTGTTTCACGGTAATGTTCTGTCTCTGGTCCACGCTAATGTTCTGTTTCTGTTTCACGGTAATGTTCCGTTTCTGGTACACGATAATTTTGTGTTTCTGTTTCACGGTAATGTTCCGTTTCTGGTACACGATAATGTTCCGTCTCTGGTTCACGGTAATGTTCTGTCTCTGGTCCACGATAATCTTCTGTTTCTGTTTCACGGTAATGTTCCGTATCTGGTCCATGATAATTTTCTGTTTCACGGTAATGTTCTGTCTCTGGTCCACGCTAATGTTCTGTTTCTGTTTCACGGTAATGTTCCGTTTCTGGTCCAAATTAATTTTGTGTTTCTGTTTCACGGTAATGTTCCGTTTCTGGTCCACGATAATGTTCTGTTTCTGTTTCACGGTAATGTTCCGTTTCTGGTCCACGATAATGTTCTTTTTCGGTTTCACGGTAATGTTCCGTCTCTGGTCCACGGTAATGTTCCGTCTCTGGTCCACGATAATGTTCTGTTTCTGTTTCACGGTAATGTTCCGTTTCTGGTTCACGATAATTTTGTGTTTCTGTTTCATGGTAATGTTCCGTTTCTGGTCCACGATAATGTTCTTTTTCTGTTTCACGGTAATGTTCCATTTCTGGTCCACGATAATGTTCTGTTTCTGTTTCACAGTAATGTTCCGTTTCTGGTCCATGATAATGTTCTGTGTCACGGTAATGTTCCGTTTCTGGTCCACGATAATTTTGTGTTTCTGTTTCACGGTAATAGTCCGTTTCTGGTCCACGATAATGTTCTGTTTCTGTTTCACGGTAATGTTCCGTTTCTGGTCCACGATAATTTTGTGTTTCTGTTTCACGGTAATGTTCCGTTTCTGGTCCACGATAATGTTCTGTTTCTGTTTCATGGTAATGTTCCGTCTCTGGTCCACGATAATGTTGTGTTTCTGTTTCACGGTAATGTTCCGTTTCTGGTCCATGATAATTTTCTGTTTCACGGTAATGTTCTGTCTCTGGTCCATGCTAATGTTCTGTTTCTGTTTCACGGTAATGTTCCGTTTCTGGTCCACGATAATTTTGTGTTTGTGTTTCACGGTAATGTTCCGTTTCTGGTCCACGATAATGTTCTGTTTCTGTTTCATGGTAATGTTCCGTCTCTGGTCCACGATAATGTTGTGTTTCTGTTTCACGGTAATGTTCCGTTTCTGGTCCATGATAATTTTCTGTTTCACGGTAATGTTCTGTCTCTGGTCCACGCTAGTGTTCTGTTTCTGTTTCACGGTAATGTTCCGTTTCTGGTCCACGATAATTTTGTGTTTCTGTTTCACGGTAATGTTCCGTTTCTGGTCCACGATACTGTTCTGTTTCTGTTTCACGGTAATGTTCCGTTTCTGGTCCATGATAATTTTCTGTTTCACGGTAATGTTCTGTCTCTGGTCCACGCTAATGTTCTGTTTCTGTTTCACGGTAATGTTCCGTTTCTGGTCCACGATAATTTTGTGTTTCTGTTTCACGGTAATGTTCCGTTTCTGGTACACGATAATGTTCCGTCTCTGGTCCACGATAATGTTCCGTCTCTGGTCCACGGTAATGTTCTGTCTCTGGTCCACGATAATCTTCTGTTTCTGTTTCACGGTAATGTTCCGTATCTGGTCCATGATAATTTTCTGTTTCACGGTAATGTTCGGTCTCTGGTCCACGCTAATGTTCTGTTTCTGTTTCACGGTAATGTTCCGTTTCTGGTCCAAATTAATTTTGTGTTTCTGTTTCACGGTAATGTTCCGTTTCTGGTCCACGATAATGTTCTGTTTCTGTTTCACGGTAATGTTCCGTTTCTGGTCCACGATAATGTTGTGTTTCGGTTTCACGGTAATGTTCCGTTTCTGGTCCACGATAATGTTCTTTTTCGGTTTTACGGTAATGTTCTGTTTCTGTTTCACGGTAATGTTCCGTTTCTGGTCCACGATAATTTTGTGTTTCTGTTTCACGGTAATGTTCCGTATCTGGTCCATGATAATTTTCTGTTTCACGGTAATGTTCTGTCTCTGGTCCACGCTAATGTTCTGTTTCTGTTTCACGGTAATGTTCCGTTTCTGGTCCACGATAATTTTGTGTTTCTGTTTCACGGTAATGTTCCGTTTCTGGTCCACGATAATGTTCTGTTTCTGTTTCACGGTAATGTTCTGTTTCTGGTCCATGATAATTTTCTGTTTCACGGTAATGTTCTGTCTCTGGTCCACGCTAATGTTCTGTTTCTGTTTCACGGTAATGTTCCGTTTCTGGTCCACGATAATGTTCTGTTTCTGTTTCACGGTAATGTTCCGTTTCTGGTCCACGATAATGTTCCATTTCTGTTTCATGGTAATGTTCCGTCTCTGGTCCACGATAATGTTGTGTTTCTGTTTCACGGTAATGTTCCGTTTCTGGTCCATGATAATTTTCTGTTTCACGGTAATGTTCTGTCTCTGGTCCACGCTAATGTTCTGTTTCTGTTTCACGGTAATGTTCCGTTTCTGGTCCACGATAATTTTGTGTTTCTGTTTCACGGTAATGTTCCGTTTCTGGTCCACGATAATGTTCTGTTTCTGTTTCACGGTAATGTTCCGTTTCTGGTCCATGATAATTTTCTGTTTCACGGTAATGTTCTGTCTCTGGTCCACGCTAATGTTCTGTTTCTGTTTCACGGTAATGTTCCGTTTCTGGTCCACGATAATTTTGTGTTTCTGTTTCACGGTAATGTTCCGTATCTGGTCCATGATAATTTTCTGTTTCACGGTAATGTTCTGTCTCTGGTCCACGCTAATGTTCTGTTTCTGTTTCACGGTAATGTTCCGTTTCTGGTCCAAATTAATTTTGTGTTTCTGTTTCACGGTAATGTTCCGTTTCTGGTCCACGATAATGTTCTGTTTCTGTTTCACGGTAATGTTCCGTTTCTGGTCCACGATAATGTTGTGTTTCGGTTTCACGGTAATGTTCCGTTTCTGGTCCACGATAATGTTCTTTTTCGGTTTCACGGTAATGTTCCGTCTCTGGTCCACGCTAATGTTCCGTCTCTGGTCCACGATAATGTTCTGTTTCTGTTTCACGGTAATGTTCCGAATCTGGTCCATGATAATTTTCGGTTTCACGGTAATGTTCTGTCTCTGGTCCACGGTAATGTTCTGTTTCTGTTTCACTGTAATGTTCCGTTTCTGGTCCATGATAATTTTCTGTTTCATGGTAATGTTCTGTTTCACGGTAATGTTCTGTCTCTGGTCAACGCTAATGTTCTGTTTCTGTTTCACTGTAATGTTCCGTTTCTGGTCCATGATAATGTTCTGTCTCTGGTCCACGGTAATGTTCGATCTCTGGTCCACGATAATGTTCGGTTTCACGGTAATGTTCCGTCTCTGGTCCACGATAATGTTCTGTTTCTGTTTCACGGTAATGTTCCGTTTCTGGTCCACGATAATTTTGTGTTTCTGTTTCACGGTAATGTTCCGTTTCTGGTCCACGATAATGTTCTGTTTCTGTTTCATGGTAATGTTCCGTCTCTGGTCCACGATAATGTTGTGTTTCTGTTTCACGGTAATGTTCCGTTTCTGGTCCATGATAATTTTCTGTTTCACGGTAATGTTCTGTCTCTGGTCCACGCTAATGTTCTGTTTCTGTTTCACGGTAATGTTCCGTTTCTGGTCCACGATAACTTTGTGTTTCTGTTTCACGGTAATTTTCCGTTTCTGGTCCACGATAATGTTCTGTTTCTGTTTCACGGTAATGTTCCGTTTCTGGTCCACGATAATGTTGTGTTTCGGTTTCACGGTAATGTTCCGTTTCTGGTCCACGATAATGTTCTTTTTCGGTTTCACGGTAATGTTCCGTCTCTGGTCCACGGTAATGTTCCGTCTCTGGTCCACGATAATGTTCTGTTTCTGTTTCACGGTAATGTTCCGTTTCTGGTCCACGATAATGTTCTTTTTCGGTTTCACGGTAATGATCCGTCTCTGGTCCACGGTAATGTTCTGTCTCTGGTCCACGCTAATGTTCTGTTTCTGTTTCACGGTAATGTTCCGTTTCTGGTCCACGATAATTTTGTGTTTCTGTTTCACGGTAATGTTCCGTTTCTGGTCCACGATAATGTTCTGTTTCTGTTTCACGGTAATGTTCCGTTTCTGGTCCATGATAATTTTCTCTTTCACGGTAATGTTCTGTCTCTGGTCCACGCTAATGTTCTGTTTCTGTTTCACGGTAATGTTCCGTTTCTGGTCCACGATAATTTTGTGTTTCTGTTTCACGGTAATGTTCCGTTTCTTGTCCACGATAATGTTCCGTCTCTGATCCACGGTAATGTTCCGTCTCTGGTCCACGATAATGTTCTGTTTCTGTTTCACGGTAATGTTCCGTTTCTGGTCCACGATAATGTTCTGTTTCTGTTTCACGGTAATGATCCGTTTCTGGTCCAAATTAATTTTGTGTTTCTGTTTCACGGTAATGTTCCGTTTCTGGTCCACGATAATGTTCTGTTTCTGTTTCACGGTAATGTTCCGTTTCTGGTCCACGATAATGTTCTGTTTCTGTTTCACGGTAATGATCCGTTTCTGGTCCAAATTAATTTTGTGTTTCTGTTTCACGGTAATGTTCCCTTTCTGGTCCACGATAATGTTCTGTTTCTGTTTCACGGTAATGTTCCGTTTCTGGTCCACGATAATGTTGTGTTTCGGTTTCACGGTAATGTTCCGTTTCTGGTCCACGATAATTTTGTGTTTCTGTTTCACGGTAATGTTCCCTTTCTGGTCCACGATAATGTTCTGTTTCTGTTTCATGGTAATGTTCCGTCTCTGGTCCACGATAATGTTGTGTTTCTGTTTCACGGTAATGTTCCGTTTCTGGTCCATGATAATTTTCTGTTTCACGGTAATGTTCTGTCTCTGGTCCACGCTAATGTTCTGTTTCTGTTTCACGGTAATGTTCCGTTTCTGGTCCACGATAATTTTGTGTTTCTGTTTCACGGTAATGTTCCGTTTCTGGTCCACAAAATGTTGTGTTTCAGTTTCACGGTAATGTTCCGTTTCTGGTCCATGATAATGTTCTGTTTCACGGTAATGTTCTGTCTCTGGTCCACGCTAATGTTCTGTTTCTGTTTCACGGTAATGTTCCGTTTCTGGTCCACGATAATTTTGTGTTTCTGTTTCACGGTAATGTTCCGTTTCTGGTACACGATAATGTTCAGTCTCTGGTCCACGGTAATGTTCTGTCTCTGGTCCACGATAATCTTCTGTTTCTGTATCACGGTAATGTTCCGTATCTGGTCCATGATAATTTTCTGTTTCACGGTAATGTTCTGTCTCTGGTCCACGCTAATGTTCTGTTTCTGTTTCACGGTAATGATCCGTTTCTGGTCCAAATTAATTTTGTGTTTCTGTTTCACGGTAATGTTCCGTTTCTGGTCCACGATAATGTTCTGTTTCTGTTTCACGGTAATGTTCCGTTTCTGGTCCACGATAATGTTGTGTTTCGGTTTCACGGTAATGTTCCGTTTCTGGTCCACGATAATGTTCTTTTTCGGTTTCACGGTAATGTTCCGTCTCTGGTCCACGGTAATGTTCCGTCTCTGGTCCACGATAATGTTCTGTTTCTGTTTCACGGTAATGTTCCGTATCTGGTCCATGATAATTTTCTGTTTCACGGTAATGTTCAGTTTCACGGTAATGTTCTGTCTCTGGTCAACGCTAATGTTCTGTTTCTGTTTCACTGTAATGTTCCGTTTCTGGTCCATGATAATGTTCTGTCTCTGGTCCACGGTAATGTTCGATCTCTGGTCCACGATAATGTTCGGTTTCACGGTAATGTTCCGTCTCTGGTCCACGATAATGTTCTGTTTCTGTTTCACGGTAATGTTCCGTTTCTGGTCCATGATAATGTTCTGTCTCTGGTCCACGGTAATGTTCGATCTCTGGTCCACGATAATGTTCGGTTTCACGGTAATGTTCCGTCTCTGGTCCACGATAATGTTCTGTTTCTGTTTCACGGTAATGTTCCGTTTCTGGTCCACGATAATTTTGTGTTTCTGTTTCACGGTAATGTTCCCTTTCTGGTCCACGATAATGTTCAGTTTCTGTTTCATGGTAATGTTCCGTCTCTGGTCCACGATAATGTTGTGTTTCTGTTTCACGGTAATGTTCCGTTTCTGGTCCATGATAATTTTCTGTTTCACGGTAATGTTCTGTCTCTGGTCCACGCTAGTGTTCTGTTTCTGTTTCACGGTAATGTTCCGTTTCTGGTCCACGATAATTTTGTGTTTCTGTTTCACGGTAATTTTCCGTTTCTGGTCCACGATAATGTTCTGTTTCGGTTTCACGGTAATGTTCCGTTTCTGGTCCACGATAATGTTCTTTTTTGGTTTCACGGTAATGTTCCGTCTCTGGTCCACGGTAATGTTCCCTTTCTGGTCCACGATAATGTTCTGTTTCTATTTCACGGTAATGTTCCGTTTCTGGTTCACGATAATTTTGTGTTTCTGTTTCATGGTAATGTTCCGTTTCTGGTCCATGATAATTTTCTGTTTCACGGTAATGTTCTGTCTCTGGTCCACGCTAATGTTCTGTTTCTGTTTCACGGTAATGTTCCGTTTCTGGTCCACGATAATTTTGTGTTTCTGTTTCACGGTAATTTTCCGTTTCTGGTCCACGATAATGTTCTGTTTCTGTTTCACGGTAATGTTCCGTTTCTGGTCCACGATAATGTTGTGTTTCGGTATCACGGTAATGTTCCGTTTCTGGTCCACGATAATGTTCTTTTTCGGTTTCACGGTAATGTTCCGTCTCTGGTCCACGGTAATGTTCCGTCTCTGGTCCACGATAATGTTCTGTTTCTGTTTCACGGTAATGTTCCGTTTCTGGTTCACGATAATTTTGTGTTTCTGTTTCATGGTAATGTTCCGTTTCTGGTCCACGATAATGTTCTTTTTCTGTTTCACGGTAATGTTCCGTTTCTGGTCCACGATAATGTTCTGTTTCTGTTTCACAGTAATGTTCCGTTTCTGGTCCATGATAATGTTCTGTTTCACGGTAATGTTCCGTTTCTGGTCCACGATAATTTTGTGTTTCTGTTTCACGGTAATGTTCCGTTTCTGGTCCACGATAATGTTCTGTTTCTGTTTCACGGTAATGTTCCGTTTCTGGTCCACGATAATTTTGTGTTTGTGTTTCACGGTAATGTTCCGTTTCTGGTCCACGATAATGTTCTGTTTCTGTTTCATGGTAATGTTCCGTCTCTGGTCCACGATAATGTTGTGTTTCTGTTTCACGGTAATGTTCCGTTTCTGGTCCATGATAATTTTCTGTTTCACGGTAATGTTCTGTCTCTGGTCCACGCTAGTGTTCTGTTTCTGTTTCACGGTAATGTTCCGTTTCTGGTCCACGATAATTTTGTGTTTCTGTTTCACGGTAATGTTCCGTTTCTGGTCCACGATAATGTTCTGTTTCTGTTTCACGGTAATGTTCCGTTTCTGGTCCATGATAATTTTCTGTTTCACGGTAATGTTCTGTCTCTGATCCACGCTAATGTTCTGTTTCTGTTTCACGGTAATGTTCCGTTTCTGGTCCACGATAATTTTGTGTTTCTGTTTCACGGTAATGTTCCGTTTCTGGTACACGATAATGTTCCGTCTCTGGTTCACGGTAATGTTCTGTCTCTGGTCCACGATAATCTTCTGTTTCTGTTTCACGGTAATGTTCCGTATCTGGTCCATGATAATTTTCTGTTTCAGGGTAATGTTCTGTCTCTGGTCCACGCTAATATTCTGTTTCTGTTTCACGGTAATGTTCCGTTTCTGGTCCAAATTAATTTTGTGTTTCTGTTTCACGGTAATGTTCCGTTTCTGGTCCACGATAATGTTCTGTTTCTGTTTCACGGTAATGTTCCGTTTCTGGTCCACGATAATGTTGTGTTTCGGTTTCACGGTAATGTTCCGTTTCTGGTCCACGATAATGTTCTTTTTCGGTTTCACGGTAATGTTCCGTCTCTGGTCCACGGTAATGTTCCGTCTCTGGTCCACGATAATGTTCTGTTTCTGTTTCACGGTAATGTTCCGTATCTGGTCCATGATAATTTTCTGTTTCACGGTAATGTTCTGTCTCTGGTCCACGCTAATGTTCTGTTTCTGTTTCACGGTAATGTTCCCTTTCTGGTCCACGATAATTTTGTGTTTCTGTTTCACGGTAATGTTCCGTTTCTGGTCCACGATAATGTTCTGTTTCTGTTTCACGGTAATGTTCCGTTTCTGGTCCATGATAATTTTCTCTTTCACAGTAATGTTCTGTCTCTGGTCCACGCTAATGTTCTGTTTCTGTTTCACGGTAATGTTCCGTTTCTGGTCCACGATAATTTTGTGTTTCTGTTTCACGGTAATGTTCCGTTTCTTGTCCACGATAATGTTCCGTCTCTGATCCACGGTAATGTTCCGTCTCTGGTCCACGATAATGTTCTGTTTCTGTTTCACGGTAATGTTCCGTATCTGGTCCATGATAATTTTCTGTTTCACGGTAATGTTCTGTCTCTGGTCCACGCTAATGTTCTGTTTCTGTTTCACGGTAATGTTCCGTTTCTGGTCCAAATTAATTTTGTGTTTCTGTTTCACGGTAATGTTCCGTTTCTGGTCCACGATAATGTTCTGTTTCTGTTTCACGGTAATGTTCCGTTTCTGGTCCACGATAATGTTCTGTTTCTGTTTCATGGTAATGTTCCGTCTCTGGTCCACGATAATGTTGTGTTTCTGTTTCACGGTAATGTTCCGTTTCTGGTCCATGATAAATTTCTGTTTCACGGTAATGTTCTGTCTCTGGTCCACGCTAATGTTCTGTTTCTGTTTCACGGTAATGTTCCGTTTCTGGTCCACGATAATTTTGTGTTTCTGTTTCACGGTAATGTTCCGTTTCTGGTCCACAAAATGTTCTGTTTCAGTTTCACGGTAATGTTCCGTTTCTGGTCCATGATAATTTTCTGTTTCACGGTAATGTTCTGTCTCTGGTCCACGCTAATGTTCTGTTTCTGTTTCACGGTAATGTTCCGTTTCTGGTCCACGATAATTTTGTGTTTCTGTTTCACGGTAATGTTCCGTTTCTGGTACACGATAATGTTCCGTCTCTGGTCCACGGTAATGTTCTGTCTCTGGTCCACGATAATCTTCTGTTTCTGTATCACGGTAATGTTCCGTATCTGGTCCATGATAATTTTCTGTTTCACGGTAATGTTCTGTCTCTGGTCCACGCTAATGTTCTGTTTCTGTTTCAC
Organism: Leuresthes tenuis; assembly: GCF_036924035.1. Classification (NCBI taxonomy): domain Eukaryota; kingdom Metazoa; phylum Chordata; class Actinopteri; order Atheriniformes; family Atherinopsidae; genus Leuresthes; species Leuresthes tenuis. The sequence goes on along the minus strand of NW_027325355.1, from coordinate 34,220,714 downwards.
GGTAATGTTCCGTTTCTGGTCCAAATTAATTTTGTGTTTCTGTTTCACGGTAATGTTCCGTTTCTGGTCCACGATAATGTTCTGTTTCTGTTTCACGGTAATGTTCCGTTTCTGGTCCACGATAATGTTGTGTTTCGGTTTCACGGTAATGTTCCGTTTCTGGTCCACGATAATGTTCTTTTTCGGTTTCACGGTAATGTTCCGTCTCTGGTCCACGGTAATGTTCCGTCTCTGGTCCACGATAATGTTCTGTTTCTGTTTCACGGTAATGTTCCGTATCTGGTCCATGATAATTTTCTGTTTCACGGTAATGTTCTGTCTCTGGTCCACGCTAATGTTCTGTTTCTGTTTCACGGTAATGTTCTGTCTCTGGTCCACGCTAATGTTCTGTTTCTGTTTCACGGTAATGTTCCGTTTCTGGTCCACGATAATTTTGTGTTTCTGTTTCACGGTAATGTTCCGTTTCTGGTCCAAGATAATGTTCCGTCTCTGGTCCACGATAATGTTCTGTTTCTGTTTCACGGTAATGTTCCGAATCTGGTCCATGATAATTTTCGGTTTCACGGTAATGTTCTGTCTCTGGTCCACGGTAATGTTCTGTTTCTGTTTCACTGTAATGTTCCGTTTCTGGTCCATGATAATTTTCTGTTTCATGGTAATGTTCTGTTTCACGGTAATGTTCTGTCTCTGGTCAACGCTAATGTTCTGTTTCTGTTTCACTGTAATGTTCCGTTTCTGGTCCATGATAATGTTCTGTCTCTGGTCCACGGTAATGTTCGATCTCTGGTCCACGATAATGTTGTGTTTCTGTTTCACGGTAATGTTCCGTTTCTGGTCCATGATAATTTTCTGTTTCACGGTAATGTTCTGTCTCTGGTCCACGCTAATGTTCTGTTTCTGTTTCACGGTAATGTTCCGTTTCTGGTCCACGATAACTTTGTGTTTCTGTTTCACGGTAATTTTCCGTTTCTGGTCCACGATAATGTTCTGTTTCTGTTTCACGGTAATGTTCCGTTTCTGGTCCACGATAATGTTGTGTTTCGGTTTCACGGTAATGTTCCGTTTCTGGTCCACGATAATGTTCTTTTTCGGTTTCACGGTAATGTTCCGTCTCTGGTCCACGGTAATGTTCCGTCTCTGGTCCACGATAATCTTCTGTTTCTGTTTCACGGTAATGTTCCGTATCTGGTCCATGATAATTTTCTGTTTCAGGGTAATGTTCTGTCTCTGGTCCACGCTAATATTCTGTTTCTGTTTCACGGTAATGTTCCGTTTCTGGTCCAAATTAATTTTGTGTTTCTGTTTCACGGTAATGTTCCGTTTCTGGTCCACGATAATGTTCTGTTTCTGTTTCACGGTAATGTTCCGTTTCTGGTCCACGATAATGTTGTGTTTCGGTTTCACGGTAATGTTCCGTTTCTGGTCCACGATAATGTTCTTTTTCGGTTTCACGGTAATGTTCCGTCTCTGGTCCACGGTAATGTTCCGTCTCTGGTCCACGATAATGTTCTGTTTCTGTTTCACGGTAATGTTCCGTATCTGGTCCATGATAATTTTCTGTTTCACGGTAATGTTCTGTCTCTGGTCCACGCTAATGTTCTGTTTCTGTTTCACGGTAATATTCCCTTTCTGGTCCACGATAATTTTGTGTTTCTGTTTCACGGTAATGTTCCGTTTCTGGTCCACGATAATGTTCTGTTTCTGTTTCACGGTAATGTTCCGTTTCTGGTCCATGATAATTTTCTCTTTCACAGTAATGTTCTGTCTCTGGTCCACGCTAATGTTCTGTTTCTGTTTCACGGTAATGTTCCGTTTCTGGTCCACGATAATTTTGTGTTTCTGTTTCACGGTAATGTTCCGTTTCTTGTCCACGATAATGTTCCGTCTCTGATCCACGGTAATGTTCCGTCTCTGGTCCACGATAATGTTCTGTTTCTGTTTCACGGTAATGTTCCGTATCTGGTCCATGATAATTTTCTGTTTCACGGTAATGTTCTGTCTCTGGTCCACGCTAATGTTCTGTTTCTGTTTCACGGTAATGTTCCGTTTCTGGTCCAAATTAATTTTGTGTTTCTGTTTCACGGTAATGTTCCGTTTCTGGTCCACGATAATGTTCTGTTTCTGTTTCACGGTAATGTTCCGTTTCTGGTCCACGATAATGTTCTGTTTCTGTTTCATGGTAATGTTCCGTCTCTGGTCCACGATAATGTTGTGTTTCTGTTTCACGGTAATGTTCCGTTTCTGGTCCATGATAAATTTCTGTTTCACGGTAATGTTCTGTCTCTGGTCCACGCTAATGTTCTGTTTCTGTTTCACGGTAATGTTCCGTTTCTGGTCCACGATAATTTTGTGTTTCTGTTTCACGGTAATGTTCCGTTTCTGGTCCACAAAATGTTCTGTTTCAGTTTCACGGTAATGTTCCGTTTCTGGTCCATGATAATTTTCTGTTTCACGGTAATGTTCTGTCTCTGGTCCACGCTAATGTTCTGTTTCTGTTTCACGGTAATGTTCCGTTTCTGGTCCACGATAATTTTGTGTTTCTGTTTCACGGTAATGTTCCGTTTCTGGTACACGATAATGTTCCGTCTCTGGTCCACGGTAATGTTCTGTCTCTGGTCCACGATAATCTTCTGTTTCTGTATCACGGTAATGTTCCGTATCTGGTCCATGATAATTTTCTGTTTCACGGTAATGTTCTGTCTCTGGTCCACGCTAATGTTCTGTTTCTGTTTCACGGTAATGTTCCGTTTCTGGTCCAAATTAATTTTGTGTTTCTGTTTCACGGTAATGTTCCGTTTCTGGTCCACGATAATGTTCTGTTTCTGTTTCACGGTAATGTTCCGTTTCTGGTCCACGATAATGTTGTGTTTCGGTTTCACGGTAATGTTCCGTTTCTGGTCCACGATAATGTTCTTTTTCGGTTTCACGGTAATGTTCCGTCTCTGGTCCACGGTAATGTTCCGTCTCTGGTCCACGATAATGTTCTGTTTCTGTTTCACGGTAATGTTCCGTATCTGGTCCATGATAATTTTCTGTTTCACGGTAATGTTCTGTCTCTGGTCCACGCTAATGTTCTGTTTCTGTTTCACGGTAATGTTCTGTCTCTGGTCCACGCTAATGTTCTGTTTCTGTTTCACGGTAATGTTCCGTTTCTGGTCCACGATAATTTTGTGTTTCTGTTTCACGGTAATGTTCCGTTTCTGGTCCAAGATAATGTTCCGTCTCTGGTCCACGATAATGTTCTGTTTCTGTTTCACGGTAATGTTCCGAATCTGGTCCATGATAATTTTCGGTTTCACGGTAATGTTCTGTCTCTGGTCCACGGTAATGTTCTGTTTCTGTTTCACTGTAATGTTCCGTTTCTGGTCCATGATAATTTTCTGTTTCATGGTAATGTTCTGTTTCACGGTAATGTTCTGTCTCTGGTCAACGCTAATGTTCTGTTTCTGTTTCACTGTAATGTTCCGTTTCTGGTCCATGATAATGTTCTGTCTCTGGTCCACGGTAATGTTCGATCTCTGGTCCACGATAATGTTGTGTTTCTGTTTCACGGTAATGTTCCGTTTCTGGTCCATGATAATTTTCTGTTTCACGGTAATGTTCTGTCTCTGGTCCACGCTAATGTTCTGTTTCTGTTTCACGGTAATGTTCCGTTTCTGGTCCACGATAACTTTGTGTTTCTGTTTCACGGTAATTTTCCGTTTCTGGTCCACGATAATGTTCTGTTTCTGTTTCACGGTAATGTTCCGTTTCTGGTCCACGATAATGTTGTGTTTCGGTTTCACGGTAATGTTCCGTTTCTGGTCCACGATAATGTTCTTTTTCGGTTTCACGGTAATGTTCCGTCTCTGGTCCACGGTAATGTTCCGTCTCTGGTCCACGATAATCTTCTGTTTCTGTTTCACGGTAATGTTCCGTATCTGGTCCATGATAATTTTCTGTTTCAGGGTAATGTTCTGTCTCTGGTCCACGCTAATATTCTGTTTCTGTTTCACGGTAATGTTCCGTTTCTGGTCCAAATTAATTTTGTGTTTCTGTTTCACGGTAATGTTCCGTTTCTGGTCCACGATAATGTTCTGTTTCTGTTTCACGGTAATGTTCCGTTTCTGGTCCACGATAATGTTGTGTTTCGGTTTCACGGTAATGTTCCGTTTCTGGTCCACGATAATGTTCTTTTTCGGTTTCACGGTAATGTTCCGTCTCTGGTCCACGGTAATGTTCCGTCTCTGGTCCACGATAATGTTCTGTTTCTGTTTCACGGTAATGTTCCGTATCTGGTCCATGATAATTTTCTGTTTCACGGTAATGTTCTGTCTCTGGTCCACGCTAATGTTCTGTTTCTGTTTCACGGTAATATTCCCTTTCTGGTCCACGATAATTTTGTGTTTCTGTTTCACGGTAATGTTCCGTTTCTGGTCCACGATAATGTTCTGTTTCTGTTTCACGGTAATGTTCCGTTTCTGGTCCATGATAATTTTCTCTTTCACAGTAATGTTCTGTCTCTGGTCCACGCTAATGTTCTGTTTCTGTTTCACGGTAATGTTCCGTTTCTGGTCCACGATAATTTTGTGTTTCTGTTTCACGGTAATGTTCCGTTTCTTGTCCACGATAATGTTCCGTCTCTGATCCACGGTAATGTTCCGTCTCTGGTCCACGATAATGTTCTGTTTCTGTTTCACGGTAATGTTCCGTATCTGGTCCATGATAATTTTCTGTTTCACGGTAATGTTCTGTCTCTGGTCCACGCTAATGTTCTGTTTCTGTTTCACGGTAATGTTCCGTTTCTGGTCCAAATTAATTTTGTGTTTCTGTTTCACGGTAATGTTCCGTTTCTGGTCCACGATAATGTTCTGTTTCTGTTTCACGGTAATGTTCCGTTTCTGGTCCACGATAATGTTCTGTTTCTGTTTCATGGTAATGTTCCGTCTCTGGTCCACGATAATGTTGTGTTTCTGTTTCACGGTAATGTTCCGTTTCTGGTCCATGATAAATTTCTGTTTCACGGTAATGTTCTGTCTCTGGTCCACGCTAATGTTCTGTTTCTGTTTCACGGTAATGTTCCGTTTCTGGTCCACGATAATTTTGTGTTTCTGTTTCACGGTAATGTTCCGTTTCTGGTCCACAAAATGTTCTGTTTCAGTTTCACGGTAATGTTCCGTTTCTGGTCCATGATAATTTTCTGTTTCACGGTAATGTTCTGTCTCTGGTCCACGCTAATGTTCTGTTTCTGTTTCACGGTAATGTTCTGTCTCTGGTCCACGCTAATGTTCTGTTTCTGTTTCACGGTAATGTTCCGTTTCTGGTCCACGATAATTTTGTGTTTCTGTTTCACGGTAATGTTCCGTTTCTGGTCCAAGATAATGTTCCGTCTCTGGTCCACGATAATGTTCTGTTTCTGTTTCACGGTAATGTTCCGAATCTGGTCCATGATAATTTTCGGTTTCACGGTAATGTTCTGTCTCTGGTCCACGGTAATGTTCTGTTTCTGTTTCACTGTAATGTTCCGTTTCTGGTCCATGATAATTTTCTGTTTCATGGTAATGTTCTGTTTCACGGTAATGTTCTGTCTCTGGTCAACGCTAATGTTCTGTTTCTGTTTCACTGTAATGTTCCGTTTCTGGTCCATGATAATGTTCTGTCTCTGGTCCACGGTAATGTTCGATCTCTGGTCCACGATAATGTTGTGTTTCTGTTTCACGGTAATGTTCCGTTTCTGGTCCATGATAATTTTCTGTTTCACGGTAATGTTCTGTCTCTGGTCCACGCTAATGTTCTGTTTCTGTTTCACGGTAATGTTCCGTTTCTGGTCCACGATAACTTTGTGTTTCTGTTTCACGGTAATTTTCCGTTTCTGGTCCACGATAATGTTCTGTTTCTGTTTCACGGTAATGTTCCGTTTCTGGTCCACGATAATGTTGTGTTTCGGTTTCACGGTAATGTTCCGTTTCTGGTCCACGATATTGTTCTTTTTCGGTTTCACGGTAATGTTCCGTCTCTGGTCCACGGTAATGTTCCGTCTCTGGTCCACGATAATGTTCTGTTTCTGTTTCACGGTAATGTTCCGTTTCTGGTCCACGATAATGTTCTTTTTCGGTTTCACGGTAATGATCCGTCTCTGGTCCACGGTAATGTTCTGTCTCTGGTCCACGCTAATGTTCTGTTTCTGTTTCACGGTAATGTTCCGTTTCTGGTCCACGATAATTTTGTGTTTCTGTTTCACGGTAATGTTCCGTTTCTGGTCCACGATAATGTTCTGTTTCTGTTTCACGGTAATGTTCCGTTTCTGGTCCATGATAATTTTCTCTTTCACGGTAATGTTCTGTCTCTGGTCCACGCTAATGTTCTGTTTCTGTTTCACGGTAATGTTCCGTTTCTGGTCCACGATAATTTTGTGTTTCTGTTTCACGGTAATGTTCCGTTTCTTGTCCACGATAATGTTCCGTCTCTGATCCACGGTAATGTTCCGTCTCTGGTCCACGATAATGTTCTGTTTCTGTTTCACGGTAATGTTCCGTTTCTGGTCCACGATAATGTTCTGTTTCTGTTTCACGGTAATGATCCGTTTCTGGTACAAAATTAATTTTGTGTTTCTGTTTCACGGTAATGTTCCGTTTCTGGTCCACGATAATGTTCTGTTTCTGTTTCACGGTAATGTTCCGTTTCTGGTCCACGATAATGTTCTGTTTCTGTTTCACGGTAATGATCCGTTTCTGGTCCAAATTAATTTTGTGTTTCTGTTTCACGGTAATGTTCCCTTTCTGGTCCACGATAATGTTCTGTTTCTGTTTCACGGTAATGTTCCGTTTCTGGTCCACGATAATGTTGTGTTTCGGTTTCACGGTAATGTTCCGTTTCTGGTCCACGATAATTTTGTGTTTCTGTTTCACGGTAATGTTCCCTTTCTGGTCCACGATAATGTTCTGTTTCTGTTTCATGGTAATGTTCCGTCTCTGGTCCACGATGATGTTGTGTTTCTGTTTCACGGTAATGTTCCGTTTCTGGTCCATGATAATTTTCTGTTTCACGGTAATGTTCTGTCTCTGGTCCACGCTAATGTTCTGTTTCTGTTTCACGGTAATGTTCCGTTTCTGGTCCACGATAATTTTGTGTTTCTGTTTCACGGTAATGTTCCGTTTCTGGTCCACAAAATGTTGTGTTTCAGTTTCACGGTAATGTTCCGTTTCTGGTCCATGATAATGTTCTGTTTCACGGTAATGTTCTGTCTCTGGTCCACGCTAATGTTCTGTTTCTGTTTCACGGTAATGTTCCGTTTCTGGTCCACGATAATTTTGTGTTTCTGTTTCACGGTAATGTTCCGTTTCTGGTACACGATAATGTTCCGTCTCTGGTCCACGGTAATGTTCTGTCTCTGGTCCACGATAATCTTCTGTTTCTGTATCACGGTAATGTTCCGTATCTGGTCCATGATAATTTTCTGTTTCACGGTAATGTTCTGTCTCTGGTCCACGCTAATGTTCTGTTTCTGTTTCACGGTAATGATCCGTTTCTGGTCCAAATTAATTTTGTGTTTCTGTTTCACGGTAATGTTCCGTTTCTGGTCCACGATAATGTTCTGTTTCTGTTTCACGGTAATGTTCCGTTTCTGGTCCACGATAATGTTGTGTTTCGGTTTCACGGTAATGTTCCGTTTCTGGTCCACGATAATGTTCTTTTTCGGTTTCACGGTAATGTTCCGTCTCTGGTCCACGGTAATGTTCCGTCTCTGGTCCACGATAATGTTCTGTTTCTGTTTCACGGTAATGTTCCGTATCTGGTCCATGATAATTTTCTGTTTCACGGTAATGTTCAGTTTCACGGTAATGTTCTGTCTCTGGTCAACGCTAATGTTCTGTTTCTGTTTCACTGTAATGTTCCGTTTCTGGTCCATGATAATGTTCTGTCTCTGGTCCACGGTAATGTTCGATCTCTGGTCCACGATAATGTTCGGTTTCACGGTAATGTTCCGTCTCTGGTCCACGATAATGTTCTGTTTCTGTTTCACGGTAATGTTCCGTTTCTGGTCCATGATAATGTTCTGTCTCTGGTCCACGGTAATGTTCGATCTCTGGTCCACGATAATGTTCGGTTTCACGGTAATGTTCCGTCTCTGGTCCACGATAATGTTCTGTTTCTGTTTCACGGTAATGTTCCGTTTCTGGTCCACGATAATTTTGTGTTTCTGTTTCACGGTAATGTTCCCTTTCTGGTCCACGATAATGTTCAGTTTCTGTTTCATGGTAATGTTCCGTCTCTGGTCCACGATAATGTTGTGTTTCTGTTTCACGGTAATGTTCCGTTTCTGGTCCATGATAATTTTCTGTTTCACGGTAATGTTCTGTCTCTGGTCCACGCTAGTGTTCTGTTTCTGTTTCACGGTAATGTTCCGTTTCTGGTCCACGATAATTTTGTGTTTCTGTTTCACGGTAATTTTCCGTTTCTGGTCCACGATAATGTTCTGTTTCGGTTTCACGGTAATGTTCCGTTTCTGGTCCACGATAATGTTCTTTTTCGGTTTCACGGTAATGTTCCGTCTCTGGTCCACGGTAATGTTCCCTTTCTGGTCCACGATAATGTTCTGTTTCTATTTCACGGTAATGTTCCGTTTCTGGTTCACGATAATTTTGTGTTTCTGTTTCATGGTAATGTTCCGTTTCTGGTCCATGATAATTTTCTGTTTCACGGTAATGTTCTGTCTCTGGTCCACGCTAATGTTCTGTTTCTGTTTCACGGTAATGTTCCGTTTCTGGTCCACGATAATTTTGTGTTTCTGTTTCACGGTAATTTTCCGTTTCTGGTCCACGATAATGTTCTGTTTCTGTTTCACGGTAATGTTCCGTTTCTGGTCCACGATAATGTTGTGTTTCGGTATCACGGTAATGTTCCGTTTCTGGTCCACGATAATGTTCTTTTTCGGTTTCACGGTAATGTTCCGTCTCTGGTCCACGGTAATGTTCCGTCTCTGGTCCACGATAATGTTCTGTTTCTGTTTCACGGTAATGTTCCGTTTCTGGTTCACGATAATTTTGTGTTTCTGTTTCATGGTAATGTTCCGTTTCTGGTCCACGATAATGTTCTTTTTCTGTTTCACGGTAATGTTCCGTTTCTGGTCCACGATAATGTTCTGTTTCTGTTTCACAGTAATGTTCCGTTTCTGGTCCATGATAATGTTCTGTTTCACGGTAATGTTCCGTTTCTGGTCCACGATAATTTTGTGTTTCTGTTTCACGGTAATGTTCCGTTTCTGGTCCACGATAATGTTCTGTTTCTGTTTCACGGTAATGTTCCGTTTCTGGTCCACGATAATTTTGTGTTTGTGTTTCACGGTAATGTTCCGTTTCTGGTCCACGATAATGTTCAGTTTCTGTTTCATGGTAATGTTCCGTCTCTGGTCCACGATAATGTTGTGTTTCTGTTTCACGGTAATGTTCCGTTTCTGGTCCATGATAATTTTCTGTTTCACGGTAATGTTCTGTCTCTGGTCCACGCTAGTGTTCTGTTTCTGTTTCACGGTAATGTTCCGTTTCTGGTCCACGATAATTTTGTGTTTCTGTTTCACGGTAATTTTCCGTTTCTGGTCCACGATAATGTTCTGTTTCGGTTTCACGGTAATGTTCCGTTTCTGGTCCACGATAATGTTCTTTTTCGGTTTCACGGTAATGTTCCGTCTCTGGTCCACGGTAATGTTCCCTTTCTGGTCCACGATAATGTTCTGTTTCTATTTCACGGTAATGTTCCGTTTCTGGTTCACGATAATTTTGTGTTTCTGTTTCATGGTAATGTTCCGTTTCTGGTCCATGATAATTTTCTGTTTCACGGTAATGTTCTGTCTCTGGTCCACGCTAATGTTCTGTTTCTGTTTCACGGTAATGTTCCGTTTCTGGTCCACGATAATTTTGTGTTTCTGTTTCACGGTAATTTTCCGTTTCTGGTCCACGATAATGTTCTGTTTCTGTTTCACGGTAATGTTCCGTTTCTGGTCCACGATAATGTTGTGTTTCGGTATCACGGTAATGTTCCGTTTCTGGTCCACGATAATGTTCTTTTTCGGTTTCACGGTAATGTTCCGTCTCTGGTCCACGGTAATGTTCCGTCTCTGGTCCACGATAATGTTCTGTTTCTGTTTCACGGTAATGTTCCGTTTCTGGTTCACGATAATTTTGTGTTTCTGTTTCATGGTAATGTTCCGTTTCTGGTCCACGATAATGTTCTTTTTCTGTTTCACGGTAATGTTCCGTTTCTGGTCCACGATAATGTTCTGTTTCTGTTTCACAGTAATGTTCCGTTTCTGGTCCATGATAATGTTCTGTTTCACGGTAATGTTCCGTTTCTGGTCCACGATAATTTTGTGTTTCTGTTTCACGGTAATGTTCCGTTTCTGGTCCACGATAATGTTCTGTTTCTGTTTCACGGTAATGTTCCGTTTCTGGTCCACGATAATTTTGTGTTTGTGTTTCACGGTAATGTTCCGTTTCTGGTCCACGATAATGTTCTGTTTCTGTTTCATGGTAATGTTCCGTCTCTGGTCCACGATAATGTTGTGTTTCTGTTTCACGGTAATGTTCCGTTTCTGGTCCATGATAATTTTCTGTTTCACGGTAATGTTCTGTCTCTGGTCCACGCTAGTGTTCTGTTTCTGTTTCACGGTAATGTTCCGTTTCTGGTCCACGATAATTTTGTGTTTCTGTTTCACGGTAATGTTCCGTTTCTGGTCCACGATAATGTTCTGTTTCTGTTTCACGGTAATGTTCCGTTTCTGGTCCATGATAATTTTCTGTTTCACGGTAATGTTCTGTCTCTGATCAACGCTAATGTTCTGTTTCTGTTTCACGGTAATGTTCCGTTTCTGGTCCACGATAATTTTGTGTTTCTGTTTCACGGTAATGTTCCGTTTCTGGTACACGATAATGTTCCGTCTCTGGTTCACGGTAATGTTCTGTCTCTGGTCCACGATAATCTTCTGTTTCTGTTTCACGGTAATGTTCCGTATCTGGTCCATGATAATTTTCTGTTTCAGGGTAATGTTCTGTCTCTGGTCCACGCTAATATTCTGTTTCTGTTTCACGGTAATGTTCCGTTTCTGGTCCAAATTAATTTTGTGTTTCTGTTTCACGGTAATGTTCCGTTTCTGGTCCACGATAATGTTCTGTTTCTGTTTCACGGTAATGTTCCGTTTCTGGTCCACGATAATGTTGTGTTTCGGTTTCACGGTAATGTTCCGTTTCTGGTCCACGATAATGTTCTTTTTCGGTTTCACGGTAATGTTCCGTCTCTGGTCCACGGTAATGTTCCGTCTCTGGTCCACGATAATGTTCTGTTTCTGTTTCACGGTAATGTTCCGTATCTGGTCCATGATAATTTTCTGTTTCACGGTAATGTTCTGTCTCTGGTCCACGCTAAGGTTCTGTTTCTGTTTCACGGTAATGTTCCCTTTCTGGTCCACGATAATTTTGTGTTTCTGTTTCACGGTAATGTTCCGTTTCTGGTCCACGATAATGTTCTGTTTCTGTTTCACGGTAATGTTCCGTTTCTGGTCCATGATAATTTTCTCTTTCACAGTAATGTTCTGTCTCTGGTCCACGCTAATGTTCTGTTTCTGTTTCACGGTAATGTTCCGTTTCTGGTCCACGATAATTTTGTGTTTCTGTTTCACGGTAATGTTCCGTTTCTTGTCCACGATAATGTTCCGTCTCTGATCCACGGTAATGTTCCGTCTCTGGTCCACGATAATGTTCTGTTTCTGTTTCACGGTAATGTTCCGTATCTGGTCCATGATAATTTTCTGTTTCACGGTAATGTTCTGTCTCTGGTCCACGCTAATGTTCTGTTTCTGTTTCACGGTAATGTTCCGTTTCTGGTCCAAATTAATTTTGTGTTTCTGTTTCACGGTAATGTTCCGTTTCTGGTCCACGATAATGTTCTGTTTCTGTTTCACGGTAATGTTCCGTTTCTGGTCCACGATAATGTTCTGTTTCTGTTTCATGGTAATGTTCCGTCTCTGGTCCACGATAATGTTGTGTTTCTGTTTCACGGTAATGTTCCGTTTCTGGTCCATGATAAATTTCTGTTTCACGGTAATGTTCTGTCTCTGGTCCACGCTAATGTTCTGTTTCTGTTTCACGGTAATGTTCCGTTTCTGGTCCACGATAATTTTGTGTTTCTGTTTCACGGTAATGTTCCGTTTCTGGTCCACAAAATGTTCTGTTTCAGTTTCACGGTAATGTTCCGTTTCTGGTCCATGATAATTTTCTGTTTCACGGTAATGTTCTGTCTCTGGTCCACGCTAATGTTCTGTTTCTGTTTCACGGTAATGTTCCGTTTCTGGTCCACGATAATTTTGTGTTTCTGTTTCACGGTAATGTTCCGTTTCTGGTACACGATAATGTTCCGTCTCTGGTCCACGGTAATGTTCTGTCTCTGGTCCACGATAATCTTCTGTTTCTGTATCACGGTAATGTTCCGTATCTGGTCCATGATAATTTTCTGTTTCACGGTAATGTTCTGTCTCTGGTCCACGCTAATGTTCTGTTTCTGTTTCACGGTAATGTTCCGTTTCTGGTCCAAATTAATTTTGTGTTTCTGTTTCACGGTAATGTTCCGTTTCTGGTCCACGATAATGTTCTGTTTCTGTTTCACGGTAATGTTCCGTTTCTGGTCCACGATAATGTTGTGTTTCGGTTTCACGGTAATGTTCCGTTTCTGGTCCACGATAATGTTCTTTTTCGGTTTCACGGTAATGTTCCGTCTCTGGTCCACGGTAATGTTCCGTCTCTGGTCCACGATAATGTTCTGTTTCTGTTTCACGGTAATGTTCCGTATCTGGTCCATGATAATTTTCTGTTTCACGGTAATGTTCTGTCTCTGGTCCACGCTAATGTTCTGTTTCTGTTTCACGGTAATGTTCTGTCTCTGGTCCACGCTAATGTTCTGTTTCTGTTTCACGGTAATGTTCCGTTTCTGGTCCACGATAATTTTGTGTTTCTGTTTCACGGTAATGTTCCGTTTCTGGTCCAAGATAATGTTCCGTCTCTGATCCACGGTAATGTTCCGTCTCTGGTCCACGATAATGTTCTGTTTCTGTTTCACGGTAATGTTCCGTATCTGGTCCATGATAATTTTCTGTTTCACGGTAATGTTCTGTCTCTGGTCCACGCTAATGTTCTGTTTCTGTTTCACGGTAATGTTCCGTTTCTGGTCCAAATTAATTTTGTGTTTCTGTTTCACGGTAATGTTCCGTTTCTGGTCCACGATAATGTTCTGTTTCTGTTTCACGGTAATGTTCCGTTTCTGGTCCACGATAATTTTGTGTTTCTGTTTCACGGTAATGTTCCGTTTCTGGTACACGATAATGTTGTGTTTCTGTTTCACGGTAATGTTCCGTTTCTGGTCCATGATAATTTTCTGTTTCACGGTAATGTTCTGTCTCTGGTCCACGCTAATGTTCTGTTTCTGTTTCACGGTAATGTTCCGTTTCTGGTCCAAATTAATTTTGTGTTTCTGTTTCACGGTAATGTTCCGTTTCTGGTCCACGATAATGTTCTGTTTCTGTTTCACGGTAATGTTCCGTCTCTGGTCCACGATAATGTTGTGTTTCTGTTTCACGGTAATGTTCCGTTTCTGGTCCATGATAATTTTCTGTTTCACGGTAATGTTCTGTCTCTGGTCCACGCTAGTGTTCTGTTTCTGTTTCACGGTAATGTTCCGTTTCTGGTCCACGATAATTTTGTGTTTCTGTTTCACGGTAATGTTCCGTCTCTGGTCCACGGTAATGTTCCGTCTCTGGTCCACGATAATGTTCTGTTTCTGTTTCACGGTAATGTTCCGTTTCTGGTCCACGATAATTTTGTGTTTGTGTTTCACGGTAATGTTCCGTTTCTGGTCCACGATAATGTTATGTTTCTGTTTCATGGTAATGTTCCGTCTCTGGTCCACGATAATGTTGTGTTTCTGTTTCACGGTAATGTTCCGTTTCTGGTCCATGATAATTTTCTGTTTCACGGTAATGTTCTGTCTCTGGTCCACGCTAGTGTTCTGTTTCTGTTTCACGGTAATGTTCCGTTTCTGGTCCACGATAATTTTGTGTTTCTGTTTCACGGTAATGTTCCGTTTCTGGTCCACGATAATGTTCTGTTTCTGTTTCACGGTAATGTTCCGTTTCTGGTCCATGATAATTTTCTGTTTCACGGTAATGTTCTGTCTCTGGTCCACGCTAATGTTCTGTTTCTGTTTCACGGTAATGTTCCGTTTCTGGTACACGATAATTTTGTGTTTCTGTTTCACGGTAATGTTCCGTTTCTGGTACACGATAATGTTCCGTCTCTGGTTCACGGTAATGTTCTGTCTCTGGTCCACGATAATCTTCTGTTTCTGTTTCACGGTAATGTTCCGTATCTGGTCCATGATAATTTTCTGTTTCACGGTAATGTTCTGTCTCTGGTCCACGCTAATGTTCTGTTTCTGTTTCACGGTAATGTTCCGTTTCTGGTCCAAATTAATTTTGTGTTTCTGTTTCACGGTAATGTTCCGTTTCTGGTCCACGATAATGTTCTGTTTCTGTTTCACGGTAATGTTCCGTTTCTGGTCCACGATAATGTTCTTTTTCGGTTTCACGGTAATGTTCCGTCTCTGGTCCACGGTAATGTTCCGTCTCTGGTCCACGATAATGTTCTGTTTCTGTTTCACGGTAATGTTCCGTTTCTGGTCCATGATAATTTTCTCTTTCACAGTAATGTTCTGTCTCTGGTCCACGCTAATGTTCTGTTTCTGTTTCACGGTAATGTTCCGTTTCTGGTCCACGATAATTTTGTGTTTCTGTTTCACGGTAATGTTCCGTTTCTTGTCCACGATAATGTTCCGTCTCTGATCCACGGTAATGTTCCGTCTCTGGTCCACGATAATGTTCTGTTTCTGTTTCACGGTAATGTTCCGTATCTGGTCCATGATAATTTTCTGTTTCACGGTAATGTTCTGTCTCTGGTCCACGCTAATGTTCTGTTTCTGTTTCACGGTAATGTTCCGTTTATGGTCCAAATTAATTTTGTGTTTCTGTTTCACGGTAATGTTCCGTTTCTGGTCCACGATAATGTTCTGTTTCTGTTTCACGGTAATGTTCCGTTTCTGGTCCACGATAATGTTCTGTTTCTGTTTCATGGTAATGTTCCGTCTCTGGTCCACGATAATGTTGTGTTTCTGTTTCACGGTAATGTTCCGTTTCTGGTCCATGATAATTTTCTGTTTCACGGTAATGTTCTGTCTCTGGTCCACGCTAATGTTCTGTTTCTGTTTCACGGTAATGTTCCGTTTCTGGTCCACGATAATTTTGTGTTTCTGTTTCACGGTAATGTTCCGTTTCTGGTCCACAAAATGTTCTGTTTCAGTTTCATGGTAATGTTCCGTTTCTGGTCCATGATAATTTTCTGTTTCACGGTAATGTTCTGTCTCTGGTCCACGCTAATGTTCTGTTTCTGTTTCACGGTAATGTTCCGTTTCTGGTCCACGATAATTTTGTGTTTCTGTTTCACGGTAATGTTCCGTTTCTGGTACACGATAATGTTCCGTCTCTGGTCCACGGTAATGTTCTGTCTCTGGTCCACGATAATCTTCTGTTTCTGTATCACGGTAATGTTCCGTATCTGGTCCATGATAATTTTCTGTTTCACGGTAATGTTCTGTCTCTGGTCCACGCTAATGTTCTGTTTCTGTTTCACGGTAATGTTCCGTTTCTGGTCCAAATTAATTTTGTGTTTCTGTTTCACGGTAATGTTCCGTTTCTGGTCCACGATAATGTTCTGTTTCTGTTTCACGGTAATGTTCCGTTTCTGGTCCACGATAATGTTGTGTTTCGGTTTCACGGTAATGTTCCGTTTCTGGTCCACGATAATGTTCTTTTTCGGTTTCACGGTAATGTTCCGTCTCTGGTCCACGGTAATGTTCCGTCTCTGGTCCACGATAATGTTCTGTTTCTGTTTCACGGTAATGTTCCGTATCTGGTCCATGATAATTTTCTGTTTCACGGTAATGTTCTGTCTCTGGTCCACGCTAATGTTCTGTTTCTGTTTCACGGTAATGTTCTGTCTCTGGTCCACGCTAATGTTCTGTTTCTGTTTCACGGTAATGTTCCGTTTCTGGTCCACGATAATTTTGTGTTTCTGTTTCACGGTAATGTTCCGTTTCTGGTCCAAGATAATGTTCCGTCTCTGATCCACGGTAATGTTCCGTCTCTGGTCCACGATAATGTTCTGTTTCTGTTTCACGGTAATGTTCCGTATCTGGTCCATGATAATTTTCTGTTTCACGGTAATGTTCTGTCTCTGGTCCACGCTAATGTTCTGTTTCTGTTTCACGGTAATGTTCCGTTTCTGGTCCAAATTAATTTTGTGTTTCTGTTTCACGGTAATGTTCCGTTTCTGGTCCACGATAATGTTCTGTTTCTGTTTCACGGTAATGTTCCGTTTCTTGTCCACGATAATTTTGTGTTTCTGTTTCACGGTAATGTTCCGTTTCTGGTACACGATAATGTTGTGTTTCTGTTTCACGGTAATGTTCCGTTTCTGGTCCATGATAATTTTCTGTTTCACGGTAATGTTCTGTCTCTGGTCCACGCTAATGTTCTGTTTCTGTTTCACGGTAATGTTCCGTTTCTGGTCCAAATTAATTTTGTGTTTCTGTTTCACGGTAATGTTCCGTTTCTGGTCCACGATAATGTTCTGTTTCTGTTTCACGGTAATGTTCCGTCTCTGGTCCACGATAATGTTGTGTTTCTGTTTCACGGTAATGTTCCGTTTCTGGTCCATGATAATTTTCTGTTTCACGGTAATGTTCTGTCTCTGGTCCACGCTAGTGTTCTGTTTCTGTTTCACGGTAATGTTCCGTTTCTGGTCCACGATAATTTTGTGTTTCTGTTTCACGGTAATGTTCCGTCTCTGGTCCACGGTAATGTTCCGTCTCTGGTCCACGATAATGTTCTGTTTCTGTTTCACGGTAATGTTCCGTTTCTGGTCCACGATAATTTTGTGTTTGTGTTTCACGGTAATGTTCCGTTTCTGGTCCACGATAATGTTATGTTTCTGTTTCATGGTAATGTTCCGTCTCTGGTCCACGATAATGTTGTGTTTCTGTTTCACGGTAATGTTCCGTTTCTGGTCCATGATAATTTTCTGTTTCACGGTAATGTTCTGTCTCTGGTCCACGCTAGTGTTCTGTTTCTGTTTCACGGTAATGTTCCGTTTCTGGTCCACGATAATTTTGTGTTTCTGTTTCACGGTAATGTTCCGTTTCTGGTCCACGATAATGTTCTGTTTCTGTTTCACGGTAATGTTCCGTTTCTGGTCCATGATAATTTTCTGTTTCACGGTAATGTTCTGTCTCTGGTCCACGCTAATGTTCTGTTTCTGTTTCACGGTAATGTTCCGTTTCTGGTACACGATAATTTTGTGTTTCTGTTTCACGGTAATGTTCCGTTTCTGGTACACGATAATGTTCCGTCTCTGGTTCACGGTAATGTTCTGTCTCTGGTCCACGATAATCTTCTGTTTCTGTTTCACGGTAATGTTCCGTATCTGGTCCATGATAATTTTCTGTTTCACGGTAATGTTCTGTCTCTGGTCCACGCTAATGTTCTGTTTCTGTTTCACGGTAATGTTCCGTTTCTGGTCCAAATTAATTTTGTGTTTCTGTTTCACGGTAATGTTCCGTTTCTGGTCCACGATAATGTTCTGTTTCTGTTTCACGGTAATGTTCCGTTTCTGGTCCACGATAATGTTCTTTTTCGGTTTCACGGTAATGTTCCGTCTCTGGTCCACGGTAATGTTCCGTCTCTGGTCCACGATAATGTTCTGTTTCTGTTTCACGGTAATGTTCCGTTTCTGGTTCACGATAATTTTGTGTTTCTGTTTCATGGTAATGTTCCGTTTCTGGTCCACGATAATGTTCTTTTTCTGTTTCACGGTAATGTTCCATTTCTGGTCCACGATAATGTTCTGTTTCTGTTTCACAGTAATGTTCCGTTTCTGGTCCATGATAATGTTCTGTGTCACGGTAATGTTCCGTTTCTGGTCCACGATAATTTTGTGTTTCTGTTTCACGGTAATAGTCCGTTTCTGGTCCACGATAATGTTCTGTTTCTGTTTCACGGTAATGTTCCGTTTCTGGTCCACGATAATTTTGTGTTTCTGTTTCACGGTAATGTTCCGTTTCTGGTCCACGATAATGTTCTGTTTCTGTTTCATGGTAATGTTCCGTCTCTGGTCCACGATAATGTTGTGTTTCTGTTTCACGGTAATGTTCCGTTTCTGGTCCATGATAATTTTCTGTTTCATGGTAATGTTCTGTCTCTGGTCCACGCTAATGTTCTGTTTCTGTTTCACGGTAATGTTCCGTTTCTGGTCCACGATAATTTTGTGTTTGTGTTTCACGGTAATGTTCCGTTTCTGGTCCACGATAATGTTCTGTTTCTGTTTCATGGTAATGTTCCGTCTCTGGTCCACGATAATTTTGTGTTTGTGTTTCACGGTAATGTTCCGTTTCTGGTCCACGATAATGTTCTGTTTCTGTTTCATGGTAATGTTCCGTCTCTGGTCCACGATAATGTTGTGTTTCTGTTTCACGGTAATGTTCCGTTTCTGGTCCATGATAATTTTCTGTTTCACGGTAATGTTCTGTCTCTGGTCCACGCTAGTGTTCTGTTTCTGTTTCACGGTAATGTTCCGTTTCTGGTCCACGATAATTTTGTGTTTCTGTTTCACGGTAATGTTCCGTTTCTGGTCCACGATACTGTTCTGTTTCTGTTTCACGGTAATGTTCCGTTTCTGGTCCATGATAATTTTCTTTTTCACAGTAATGTTCTGTCTCTGGTCCACGCTAATGTTCTGTTTCTGTTTCACGGTAATGTTCCGTTTCTGGTCCACGATAATTTTGTGTTTCTGTTTCACGGTAATGTTCCGTTTCTGGTACACGATAATGTTCCGTCTCTGGTCCACGGTAATGTTCTGTCTCTGGTCCACGATAATGTTCTGTTTCTGTTTCACGGTAATGTTCCGTATCTGGTCCATGATAATTTTCTGTTTCACGGTAATGTTCTGTCTCTGGTCCACGCTAATGTTCTGTTTCTGTTTCACGGTAATGTTCCGTTTCTGGTCCAAATTAATTTTGTGTTTCTGTTTCACGGTAATGTTCCGTTTCTGGTCCACGATAATGTTCTGTTTCTGTTTCACGGTAATGTTCCGTTTCTTGTCCACGATAATTTTGTGTTTCTGTTTCACGGTAATGTTCCGTTTCTGGTACACGATAATGTTGTGTTTCTGTTTCACGGTAATGTTCCGTTTCTGGTCCATGATAATTTTCTGTTTCACGGTAATGTTCTGTCTCTGGTCCACGCTAATGTTCTGTTTCTGTTTCACGGTAATGTTCCGTTTCTGGTCCAAATTAATTTTGTGTTTCTGTTTCACGGTAATGTTCCGTTTCTGGTCCACGATAATGTTCTGTTTCTGTTTCACGGTAATGTTCCGTCTCTGGTCCACGATAATGTTGTGTTTCTGTTTCACGGTAATGTTCCGTTTCTGGTCCATGATAATTTTCTGTTTCACGGTAATGTTCTGTCTCTGGTCCACGCTAGTGTTCTGTTTCTGTTTCACGGTAATGTTCCGTTTCTGGTCCACGATAATTTTGTGTTTCTGTTTCACGGTAATGTTCCGTCTCTGGTCCACGGTAATGTTCCGTCTCTGGTCCACGATAATGTTCTGTTTCTGTTTCACGGTAATGTTCCGTTTCTGGTCCACGATAATTTTGTGTTTGTGTTTCACGGTAATGTTCCGTTTCTGGTCCACGATAATGTTATGTTTCTGTTTCATGGTAATGTTCCGTCTCTGGTCCACGATAATGTTGTGTTTCTGTTTCACGGTAATGTTCCGTTTCTGGTCCATGATAATTTTCTGTTTCACGGTAATGTTCTGTCTCTGGTCCACGCTAGTGTTCTGTTTCTGTTTCACGGTAATGTTCCGTTTCTGGTCCACGATAATTTTGTGTTTCTGTTTCACGGTAATGTTCCGTTTCTGGTCCACGATAATGTTCTGTTTCTGTTTCACGGTAATGTTCCGTTTCTGGTCATGATAATTTTCTGTTTCACGGTAATGTTCTGTCTCTGGTCCACGCTAATGTTCTGTTTCTGTTTCACGGTAATGTTCCGTTTCTGGTACACGATAATTTTGTGTTTCTGTTTCACGGTAATGTTCCGTTTCTGGTACACGATAATGTTCCGTCTCTGGTTCACGGTAATGTTCTGTCTCTGGTCCACGATAATCTTCTGTTTCTGTTTCACGGTAATGTTCCGTATCTGGACCATGATAATTTTCTGTTTCACGGTAATGTTCTGTCTCTGGTCCACGCTAATGTTCTGTTTCTGTTTCACGGTAATGTTCCGTTTCTGGTCCAAATTAATTTTGTGTTTCTGTTTCACGGTAATGTTCCGTTTCTGGTCCACGATAATGTTCTGTTTCTGTTTCACGGTAATGTTCCGTTTCTGGTCCACGATAATGTTCTTTTTCGGTTTCACGGTAATGTTCCGTCTCTGGTCCACGGTAATGTTCCGTCTCTGGTCCACGATAATGTTCTGTTTCTGTTTCACGGTAATGTTCCGTTTCTGGTCCATGATAATTTTCTCTTTCACAGTAATGTTCTGTCTCTGGTCCACGCTAATGTTCTGTTTCTGTTTCACGGTAATGTTCCGTTTCTGGTCCACGATAATTTTGTGTTTCTGTTTCACGGTAATGTTCCGTTTCTTGTCCACGATAATGTTCCGTCTCTGATCCACGGTAATGTTCCGTCTCTGGTCCACGATAATGTTCTGTTTCTGTTTCACGGTAATGTTCCGTATCTGGTCCATGATAATTTTCTGTTTCACGGTAATGTTCTGTCTCTGGTCCACGCTAATGTTCTGTTTCTGTTTCACGGTAATGTTCCGTTTCTGGTCCAAATTAATTTTGTGTTTCTGTTTCACGGTAATGTTCCGTTTCTGGTCCACGATAATGTTCTGTTTCTGTTTCACGGTAATGTTCCGTTTCTGGTCCACGATAATGTTCTGTTTCTGTTTCATGGTAATGTTCCGTCTCTGGTCCACGATAATGTTGTGTTTCTGTTTCACGGTAATGTTCCGTTTCTGGTCCATGATAATTTTCTGTTTCACGGTAATGTTCTGTCTCTGGTCCACGCTAATGTTCTGTTTCTGTTTCACGGTAATGTTCCGTTTCTGGTCCACGATAATTTTGTGTTTCTGTTTCACGGTAATGTTCCGTTTCTGGTCCACAAAATGTTCTGTTTCAGTTTCATGGTAATGTTCCGTTTCTGGTCCATGATAATTTTCTGTTTCACGGTAATGTTCTGTCTCTGGTCCACGCTAATGTTCTGTTTCTGTTTCACGGTAATGTTCCGTTTCTGGTCCACGATAATTTTGTGTTTCTGTTTCACGGTAATGTTCCGTTTCTGGTACACGATAATGTTCCGTCTCTGGTCCACGGTAATGTTCTGTCTCTGGTCCACGATAATCTTCTGTTTCTGTATCACGGTAATGTTCCGTATCTGGTCCATGATAATTTTCTGTTTCACGGTAATGTTCTGTCTCTGGTCCACGCTAATGTTCTGTTTCTGTTTCACGGTAATGTTCCGTTTCTGGTCCAAATTAATTTTGTGTTTCTGTTTCACGGTAATGTTCCGTTTCTGGTCCACGATAATGTTCTGTTTCTGTTTCACGGTAATGTTCCGTTTCTGGTCCACGATAATGTTGTGTTTCGGTTTCACGGTAATGTTCCGTTTCTGGTCCACGATAATGTTCTTTTTCGGTTTCACGGTAATGTTCCGTCTCTGGTCCACGGTAATGTTCCGTCTCTGGTCCACGATAATGTTCTGTTTCTGTTTCACGGTAATGTTCCGTATCTGGTCCATGATAATTTTCTGTTTCACGGTAATGTTCTGTCTCTGGTCCACGCTAATGTTCTGTTTCTGTTTCACGGTAATGTTCTGTCTCTGGTCCACGCTAATGTTCTGTTTCTGTTTCACGGTAATGTTCCGTTTCTGGTCCACGATAATTTTGTGTTTCTGTTTCACGGTAATGTTCCGTTTCTGGTCCAAGATAATGTTCCGTCTCTGATCCACGGTAATGTTCCGTCTCTGGTCCACGATAATGTTCTGTTTCTGTTTCACGGTAATGTTCCGTATCTGGTCCATGATAATTTTCTGTTTCACGGTAATGTTCTGTCTCTGGTCCACGCTAATGTTCTGTTTCTGTTTCACGGTAATGTTCCGTTTCTGGTCCAAATTAATTTTGTGTTTCTGTTTCACGGTAATGTTCCGTTTCTGGTCCACGATAATGTTCTGTTTCTGTTTCACGGTAATGTTCCGTTTCTTGTCCACGATAATTTTGTGTTTCTGTTTCACGGTAATGTTCCGTTTCTGGTACACGATAATGTTGTGTTTCTGTTTCACGGTAATGTTCCGTTTCTGGTCCATGATAATTTTCTGTTTCACGGTAATGTTCTGTCTCTGGTCCACGCTAATGTTCTGTTTCTGTTTCACGGTAATGTTCCGTTTCTGGTCCAAATTAATTTTGTGTTTCTGTTTCACGGTAATGTTCCGTTTCTGGTCCACGATAATGTTCTGTTTCTGTTTCACGGTAATGTTCCGTCTCTGGTCCACGATAATGTTGTGTTTCTGTTTCACGGTAATGTTCCGTTTCTGGTCCATGATAATTTTCTGTTTCACGGTAATGTTCTGTCTCTGGTCCACGCTAGTGTTCTGTTTCTGTTTCACGGTAATGTTCCGTTTCTGGTCCACGATAATTTTGTGTTTCTGTTTCACGGTAATGTTCCGTCTCTGGTCCACGGTAATGTTCCGTCTCTGGTCCACGATAATGTTCTGTTTCTGTTTCACGGTAATGTTCCGTTTCTGGTCCACGATAATTTTGTGTTTGTGTTTCACGGTAATGTTCCGTTTCTGGTCCACGATAATGTTATGTTTCTGTTTCATGGTAATGTTCCGTCTCTGGTCCACGATAATGTTGTGTTTCTGTTTCACGGTAATGTTCCGTTTCTGGTCCATGATAATTTTCTGTTTCACGGTAATGTTCTGTCTCTGGTCCACGCTAGTGTTCTGTTTCTGTTTCACGGTAATGTTCCGTTTCTGGTCCACGATAATTTTGTGTTTCTGTTTCACGGTAATGTTCCGTTTCTGGTCCACGATAATGTTCTGTTTCTGTTTCACGGTAATGTTCCGTTTCTGGTCCATGATAATTTTCTGTTTCACGGTAATGTTCTGTCTCTGGTCCACGCTAATGTTCTGTTTCTGTTTCACGGTAATGTTCCGTTTCTGGTACACGATAATTTTGTGTTTCTGTTTCACGGTAATGTTCCGTTTCTGGTACACGATAATGTTCCGTCTCTGGTTCACGGTAATGTTCTGTCTCTGGTCCACGATAATCTTCTGTTTCTGTTTCACGGTAATGTTCCGTATCTGGTCCATGATAATTTTCTGTTTCACGGTAATGTTCTGTCTCTGGTCCACGCTAATGTTCTGTTTCTGTTTCACGGTAATGTTCCGTTTCTGGTCCAAATTAATTTTGTGTTTCTGTTTCACGGTAATGTTCCGTTTCTGGTCCACGATAATGTTCTGTTTCTGTTTCACGGTAATGTTCCGTTTCGGGTCCACGATAATGTTCTTTTTCGGTTTCACGGTAATGTTCCGTCTCTGGTCCACGGTAATGTTCCGTCTCTGGTCCACGATAATGTTCTGTTTCTGTTTCACGGTAATGTTCCGTTTCTGGTTCACGATAATTTTGTGTTTCTGTTTCATGGTAATGTTCCGTTTCTGGTCCACGATAATGTTCTTTTTCTGTTTCACGGTAATGTTCCATTTCTGGTCCACGATAATGTTCTGTTTCTGTTTCACAGTAATGTTCCGTTTCTGGTCCATGATAATGTTCTGTGTCACGGTAATGTTCCGTTTCTGGTCCACGATAATTTTGTGTTTCTGTTTCACGGTAATAGTCCGTTTCTGGTCCACGATAATGTTCTGTTTCTGTTTCACGGTAATGTTCCGTTTCTGGTCCACGATAATTTTGTGTTTCTGTTTCACGGTAATGTTCCGTTTCTGGTCCACGATAATGTTCTTTTTCTGTTTCATGGTAATGTTCCGTCTCTGGTCCACGATAATGTTGTGTTTCTGTTTCACGGTAATGTTCCGTTTCTGGTCCATGATAATTTTCTGTTTCACGGTAATGTTCTGTCTCTGGTCCACGCTAATGTTCTGTTTCTGTTTCACGGTAATGTTCCGTTTCTGGTCCACGATAATTTTGTGTTTGTGTTTCACGGTAATGTTCCGTTTCTGGTCCACGATAATGTTCTGTTTCTGTTTCATGGTAATGTTCCGTCTCTGGTCCACGATAATTTTGTGTTTGTGTTTCACGGTAATGTTCCGTTTCTGGTCCACGATAATGTTCTGTTTCTGTTTCATGGTAATGTTCCGTCTCTGGTCCACGATAATGTTGTGTTTCTGTTTCACGGTAATGTTCCGTTTCTGGTCCATGATAATTTTCTGTTTCACGGTAATGTTCTGTCTCTGGTCCACGCTAGTGTTCTGTTTCTGTTTCACGGTAATGTTCCGTTTCTGGTCCACGATAATTTTGTGTTTCTGTTTCACGGTAATGTTCCGTTTCTGGTACACGATAATGTTCCGTCTCTGGTCCACGGTAATGTTCTGTCTCTGGTCCACGATAATCTTCTGTTTCTGTTTCACGGTAATGTTCCGTATCTGGTCCATGATAATTTTCTGTTTCACGGTAATGTTCGGTCTCTGGTCCACGCTAATGTTCTGTTTCTGTTTCACGGTAATGTTCCGTTTCTGGTCCAAATTAATTTTGTGTTTCTGTTTCACGGTAATGTTCCGTCTCTGGTCCACGGTAATGTTCCGTCTCTGGTCCACGATAATGTTCTGTTTCTGTTTCACGGTAATGTTCCGTTTCTGGTCCACGATAATTTTGTGTTTGTGTTTCACGGTAATGTTCCGTTTCTGGTCCACGATAATGTTATGTTTCTGTTTCATGGTAATGTTCCGTCTCTGGTCCACGATAATGTTGTGTTTCTGTTTCACGGTAATGTTCCGTTTCTGGTCCATGATAATTTTCTGTTTCACGGTAATGTTCTGTCTCTGGTCCACGCTAGTGTTCTGTTTCTGTTTCACGGTAATGTTCCGTTTCTGGTCCACGATAATTTTGTGTTTCTGTTTCACGGTAATGTTCCGTTTCTGGTCCACGATAATGTTCTGTTTCTGTTTCACGGTAATGTTCCGTTTCTGGTCCATGATAATTTTCTGTTTCACGGTAATGTTCTGTCTCTGGTCCACGCTAATGTTCTGTTTCTGTTTCACGGTAATGTTCCGTTTCTGGTACACGATAATTTTGTGTTTCTGTTTCACGGTAATGTTCCGTTTCTGGTACACGATAATGTTCCGTCTCTGGTTCACGGTAATGTTCTGTCTCTGGTCCACGATAATCTTCTGTTTCTGTTTCACGGTAATGTTCCGTATCTGGTCCATGATAATTTTCTGTTTCACGGTAATGTTCTGTCTCTGGTCCACGCTAATGTTCTGTTTCTGTTTCACGGTAATGTTCCGTTTCTGGTCCAAATTAATTTTGTGTTTCTGTTTCACGGTAATGTTCCGTTTCTGGTCCACGATAATGTTCTGTTTCTGTTTCACGGTAATGTTCCGTTTCTGGTCCACGATAATGTTCTTTTTCGGTTTCACGGTAATGTTCCGTCTCTGGTCCACGGTAATGTTCCGTCTCTGGTCCACGATAATGTTCTGTTTCTGTTTCACGGTAATGTTCCGTTTCTGGTCCATGATAATTTTCTCTTTCACAGTAATGTTCTGTCTCTGGTCCACGCTAATGTTCTGTTTCTGTTTCACGGTAATGTTCCGTTTCTGGTCCACGATAATTTTGTGTTTCTGTTTCACGGTAATGTTCCGTTTCTTGTCCACGATAATGTTCCGTCTCTGATCCACGGTAATGTTCCGTCTCTGGTCCACGATAATGTTCTGTTTCTGTTTCACGGTAATGTTCCGTATCTGGTCCATGATAATTTTCTGTTTCACGGTAATGTTCTGTCTCTGGTCCACGCTAATGTTCTGTTTCTGTTTCACGGTAATGTTCCGTTTCTGGTCCAAATTAATTTTGTGTTTCTGTTTCACGGTAATGTTCCGTTTCTGGTCCACGATAATGTTCTGTTTCTGTTTCACGGTAATGTTCCGTTTCTGGTCCACGATAATGTTCTGTTTCTGTTTCATGGTAATGTTCCGTCTCTGGTCCACGATAATGTTGTGTTTCTGTTTCACGGTAATGTTCCGTTTCTGGTCCATGATAATTTTCTGTTTCACGGTAATGTTCTGTCTCTGGTCCACGCTAATGTTCTGTTTCTGTTTCACGGTAATGTTCCGTTTCTGGTCCACGATAATTTTGTGTTTCTGTTTCACGGTAATGTTCCGTTTCTGGTACACGATAATGTTCCGTCTCTGGTCCACGGTAATGTTCTGTCTCTGGTCCACGATAATCTTCTGTTTCTGTATCACGGTAATGTTCCGTATCTGGTCCATGATAATTTTCTGTTTCACGGTAATGTTCTGTCTCTGGTCCACGCTAATGTTCTGTTTCTGTTTCACGGTAATGTTCCGTTTCTGGTCCAAATTAATTTTGTGTTTCTGTTTCACGGTAATGTTCCGTTTCTGGTCCACGATAATGTTCTGTTTCTGTTTCACGGTAATGTTCCGTTTCTGGTCCACGATAATGTTGTGTTTCGGTTTCACGGTAATGTTCCGTTTCTGGTCCACGATAATGTTCTTTTTCGGTTTCACGGTAATGTTCCGTCTCTGGTCCACGGTAATGTTCCGTCTCTGGTCCACGATAATGTTCTGTTTCTGTTTCACGGTAATGTTCCGTATCTGGTCCATGATAATTTTCTGTTTCACGGTAATGTTCTGTCTCTGGTCCACGCTAATGTTCTGTTTCTGTTTCACGGTAATGTTCTGTCTGTGGTCCACGCTAATGTTCTGTTTCTGTTTCACGGTAATGTTCCGTTTCTGGTCCACGATAATTTTGTGTTTCTGTTTCACGGTAATGTTCCGTTTCTGGTCCACGATAATGTTCTGTTTCTGTTTCACGGTAATGTTCCGTTTCTGGTCCATGATAATTTTCTGTTTCACGGTAATGTTCTGTCTCTGGTCCACGCTAATGTTCTGTTTCTGTTTCACGGTAATGTTCCGTTTCTGGTCCACGATAATGTTCTGTTTCTGTTTCACGGTAATGTTCCGTTTCTGGTCCACGATAATGTTCCGTTTCTGTTTCATGGTAATGTTCCGTCTCTGGTCCACGATAATGTTGTGTTTCTGTTTCACGGTAATGTTCCGTTTCTGGTCCATGATAATTTTCTGTTTCACGGTAATGTTCTGTCTCTGGTCCACGCTAATGTTCTGTTTCTGTTTCACGGTAATGTTCCGTTTCTGGTCCACGATAATTTTGTGTTTCTGTTTCACGGTAATGTTCCGTTTCTGGTCCACGATAATGTTCTGTTTCTGTTTCACGGTAATGTTCCGTTTCTGGTCCATGATAATTTTCTGTTTCACGGTAATGTTCTGTCTCTGGTCCACGCTAATGTTCTGTTTCTGTTTCACGGTAATGTTCCGTTTCTGGTCCACGATAATTTTGTGTTTCTGTTTCACGGTAATGTTCCGTATCTGGTCCATGATAATTTTCTGTTTCACGGTAATTTTCTGTCTCTGGTCCACGCTAATGTTCTGTTTCTGTTTCACGGTAATGTTCCGTTTCTGGTCCAAATTAATTTTGTGTTTCTGTTTCACGGTAATGTTCCGTTTCTGGTCCACGATAATGTTCTGTTTCTGTTTCACGGTAATGTTCCGTTTCTGGTCCACGATAATGTTGTGTTTCGGTTTCACGGTAATGTTCCGTTTCTGGTCCACGATAATGTTCTTTTTCTGTTTCACGGTAATGTTCCGTCTCTGGTCCACGGTAATGTTCCGTCTCTGGTCCACGATAATGTTCTGTTTCTGTTTCACAGTAATGTTCCGAATCTGGTCCATGATAATTTTCGGTTTCACGGTAATGTTCTGTCTCTGGTCCACGGTAATGTTCTGTTTCTGTTTCACTGTAATGTTCCGTTTCTGGTCCATGATAATTTTCTATTTCACGGTAATGTTCTGTTTCACGGTAATGTTCTGTCTCTGGTCAACGCTAATGTTCTGTTTCTGTTTCACGGTAATAGTCCGTTTCTGGTCCACGATAATGTTCTGTTTCTTTTTCACGGTAATGTTCCGTTTCTGGTCCACGATAATTTTGTGTTTCTGTTTCACGGTAATGTTCCGTTTCTGGTCCACGATAATGTTCTGTTTCTGTTTCATGGTAATGTTCCGTCTCTGGTCCACGATAATGTTGTGTTTCTGTTTCACGGTAATGTTCCGTTTCTGGTCCATGATAATTTTCTGTTTCACGGTAATGTTCTGTCTCTGGTCCACGCTAATGTTCTGTTTCTGTTTCACGGTAATGTTCCGTTTCTGGTCCAAATTAATTTTGTGTTTCTGTTTCACGGTAATGTTCCGTTTCTGGTCCACGATAATGTTCTGTTTCTGTTTCACGGTAATGTTCCGTCTCTGGTCCACGATAATGTTGTGTTTCTGTTTCACGGTAATGTTCCGTTTCTGGTCCATGATAATTTTCTGTTTCACGGTAATGTTCTGTCTCTGGTCCACGCTAGTGTTCTGTTTCTGTTTCACGGTAATGTTCCGTTTCTGGTCCACGATAATTTTGTGTTTCTGTTTCACGGTAATGTTCCGTCTCTGGTCCACGGTAATGTTCCGTCTCTGGTCCACGATAATGTTCTGTTTCTGTTTCACGGTAATGTTCCGTTTCTGGTCCACGATAATTTTGTGTTTGTGTTTCACGGTAATGTTCCGTTTCTGGTCCACGATAATGTTATGTTTCTGTTTCATGGTAATGTTCCGTCTCTGGTCCACGATAATGTTGTGTTTCTGTTTCACGGTAATGTTCCGTTTCTGGTCCATGATAATTTTCTGTTTCACGGTAATGTTCTGTCTCTGGTCCACGCTAGTGTTCTGTTTCTGTTTCACGGTAATGTTCCGTTTCTGGTCCACGATAATTTTGTGTTTCTGTTTCACGGTAATGTTCCGTTTCTGGTCCACGATAATGTTCTGTTTCTGTTTCACGGTAATGTTCCGTTTCTGGTCCATGATAATTTTCTGTTTCACGGTAATGTTCTGTCTCTGGTCCACGCTAATGTTCTGTTTCTGTTTCACGGTAATGTTCCGTTTCTGGTACACGATAATTTTGTGTTTCTGTTTCACGGTAATGTTCCGTTTCTGGTACACGATAATGTTCCGTCTCTGGTTCACGGTAATGTTCTGTCTCTGGTCCACGATAATCTTCTGTTTCTGTTTCACGGTAATGTTCCGTATCTGGTCCATGATAATTTTCTGTTTCACGGTAATGTTCTGTCTCTGGTCCACGCTAATGTTCTGTTTCTGTTTCACGGTAATGTTCCGTTTCTGGTCCAAATTAATTTTGTGTTTCTGTTTCACGGTAATGTTCCGTTTCTGGTCCACGATAATGTTCTGTTTCTGTTTCACGGTAATGTTCCGTTTCTGGTCCACGATAATGTTCTTTTTCGGTTTCACGGTAATGTTCCGTCTCTGGTCCACGGTAATGTTCCGTCTCTGGTCCACGATAATGTTCTGTTTCTGTTTCACGGTAATGTTCCGTTTCTGGTTCACGATAATTTTGTGTTTCTGTTTCATGGTAATGTTCCGTTTCTGGTCCACGATAATGTTCTTTTTCTGTTTCACGGTAATGTTCCATTTCTGGTCCACGATAATGTTCTGTTTCTGTTTCACAGTAATGTTCCGTTTCTGGTCCATGATAATGTTCTGTGTCACGGTAATGTTCCGTTTCTGGTCCACGATAATTTTGTGTTTCTGTTTCACGGTAATAGTCCGTTTCTGGTCCACGATAATGTTCTGTTTCTGTTTCACGGTAATGTTCCGTTTCTGGTCCACGATAATTTTGTGTTTCTGTTTCACGGTAATGTTCCGTTTCTGGTCCACGATAATGTTCTTTTTCTGTTTCATGGTAATGTTCCGTCTCTGGTCCACGATAATGTTGTGTTTCTGTTTCACGGTAATGTTCCGTTTCTGGTCCATGATAATTTTCTGTTTCACGGTAATGTTCTGTCTCTGGTCCACGCTAATGTTCTGTTTCTGTTTCACGGTAATGTTCCGTTTCTGGTCCACGATAATTTTGTGTTTGTGTTTCACGGTAATGTTCCGTTTCTGGTCCACGATAATGTTCTGTTTCTGTTTCATGGTAATGTTCCGTCTCTGGTCCACGATAATTTTGTGTTTGTGTTTCACGGTAATGTTCCGTTTCTGGTCCACGATAATGTTCTGTTTCTGTTTCATGGTAATGTTCCGTCTCTGGTCCACGATAATGTTGTGTTTCTGTTTCACGGTAATGTTCCGTTTCTGGTCCATGATAATTTTCTGTTTCACGGTAATGTTCTGTCTCTGGTCCACGCTAGTGTTCTGTTTCTGTTTCACGGTAATGTTCCGTTTCTGGTCCACGATAATTTTGTGTTTCTGTTTCACGGTAATGTTCCGTTTCTGGTACACGATAATGTTCCGTCTCTGGTCCACGGTAATGTTCTGTCTCTGGTCCACGATAATCTTCTGTTTCTGTTTCACGGTAATGTTCCGTATCTGGTCCATGATAATTTTCTGTTTCACGGTAATGTTCGGTCTCTGGTCCACGCTAATGTTCTGTTTCTGTTTCACGGTAATGTTCCGTTTCTGGTCCAAATTAATTTTGTGTTTCTGTTTCACGGTAATGTTCCGTTTCTGGTCCATGATAATGTTCTGTTTCTGTTTCACGGTAATGTTCCGTTTCTGGTCCACGATAATGTTGTGTTTCGGTTTCACGGTAATGTTCCGTTTCTGGTCCTCGATAATGTTCTTTTTCGGTTTTACGGTAATGTTCCGTCTCTGGTCCACGGTAATGTTCTGTCTCTGGTCAACGCTAATGTTCTGTTTCTGTTTCACGGTAATGTTCCGTATCTGGTCCATGATAATTTTCTGTTTCACGGTAATGTTCTGTCTGTGGTCCACGCTAATGTTCTGTTTCTGTTTCACGGTAATGTTCCGTTTCTGGTCCACGATAATTTTGTGTTTCTGTTTCACGGTAATGTTCCGTTTCTGGTCCATGATAATGTTCTGTTTCTGTTTCACGGTAATGTTCCGTTTCTGGTCCATGATAATTTTCTGTTTCACGGTAATGTTCTGTCTCTGGTCCACGCTAATGTTCTGTTTCTGTTTCACGGTAATGTTCCGTTTCTGGTCCACGATAATGTTCTGTTTCTGTTTCACGGTAATGTTCCGTTTCTGGTCCACGATAATGTTCCGTTTCTGTTTCATGGTAATGTTCCGTCTCTGGTCCACGATAATGTTGTGTTTCTGTTTCACGGTAATGTTCCGTTTCTGGTCCATGATAATTTTCTGTTTCACGGTAATGTTCTGTCTCTGGTCCACGCTAATGTTCTGTTTCTGTTTCACGGTAATGTTCCGTTTCTGGTCCACGATAATTTTGTGTTTCTGTTTCACGGTAATGTTCCGTTTCTGGTCCACGATAATGTTCTGTTTCTTTTTCACGGTAATGTTCCGTTTCTGGTCCATGATAATTTTCTGTTTCACGGTAATGTTCTGTCTCTGGTCCACGCTAATGTTCTGTTTCTGTTTCACGGTAATGTTCCGTTTCTGGTCCACGATAATTTTGTGTTTCTGTTTCACGGTAATGTTCCGTATCTGGTCCATGATAATTTTCTGTTTCACGGTAATTTTCTGTCTCTGGTCCACGCTAATGTTCTGTTTCTGTTTCACGGTAATGTTCCGTTTCTGGTCCAAATTAATTTTGTGTTTCTGTTTCACGGTAATGTTCCGTTTCTGGTCCACGATAATGTTCTGTTTCTGTTTCACGGTAATGTTCCGTTTCTGGTCCACGATAATGTTGTGTTTCGGTTTCACGGTAATGTTCCGTTTCTGGTCCACGATAATGTTCTTTTTCTGTTTCACGGTAATGTTCCGTCTCTGGTCCACGGTAATGTTCCGTCTCTGGTCCACGATAATGTTCTGTTTCTGTTTCACAGTAATGTTCCGAATCTGGTCCATGATAATTTTCGGTTTCACGGTAATGTTCTGTCTCTGGTCCACGGTAATGTTCTGTTTCTGTTTCACTGTAATGTTCCGTTTCTGGTCCATGATAATTTTCTATTTCACGGTAATGTTCTGTTTCACGGTAATGTTCTGTCTCTGGTCAACGCTAATGTTCTGTTTCTGTTTCACGGTAATAGTCCGTTTCTGGTCCACGATAATGTTCTGTTTCTTTTTCACTGTAATGTTCCGTTTCTGGTCCACGATAATTTTGTGTTTCTGTTTCACGGTAATGTTCCGTTTCTGGTCCACGATAATGTTCTGTTTCTGTTTCATGGTAATGTTCCGTCTCTGGTCCACGATAATGTTGTGTTTCTGTTTCACGGTAATGTTCCGTTTCTGGTCCATGATAATTTTCTGTTTCACGGTAATGTTCTGTCTCTGGTCCACGCTAATGTTCTGTTTCTGTTTCACGGTAATGTTCCGTTTCTGGTCCAAATTAATTTTGTGTTTCTGTTTCACGGTAATGTTCCGTTTCTGGTCCACGATAATGTTCTGTTTCTGTTTCACGGTAATGTTCCGTCTCTGGTCCACGATAATGTTGTGTTTCTGTTTCACGGTAATGTTCCGTTTCTGGTCCATGATAATTTTCTGTTTCACGGTAATGTTCCGTCTCTGGTCCACGGTAATGTTCCGTCTCTGGTCCACGATAATGTTCTGTTTCTGTTTCACGGTAATGTTCCGTTTCTGGTCCACGATAATTTTGTGTTTGTGTTTCACGGTAATGTTCCGTTTCTGGTCCACGATAATGTTATGTTTCTGTTTCATGGTAATGTTCCGTCTCTGGTCCACGATAATGTTGTGTTTCTGTTTCACGGTAATGTTCCGTTTCTGGTCCATGATAATTTTCTGTTTCACGGTAATGTTCTGTCTCTGGTCCACGCTAGTGTTCTGTTTCTGTTTCACGGTAATGTTCCGTTTCTGGTCCACGATAATTTTGTGTTTCTGTTTCACGGTAATGTTCCGTTTCTGGTCCACGATAATGTTCTGTTTCTGTTTCACGGTAATGTTCCGTTTCTGGTCCATGATAATTTTCTGTTTCACGGTAATGTTTTGTCTCTGGTCCACGCTAATGTTCTGTTTCTGTTTCACGGTAATGTTCCGTTTCTGGTACACGATAATTTTGTGTTTCTGTTTCACGGTAATGTTCCGTTTCTGGTACACGATAATGTTCCGTCTCTGGTTCACGGTAATGTTCTGTCTCTGGTCCACGATAATCTTCTGTTTCTGTTTCACGGTAATGTTCCGTATCTGGTCCATGATAATTTTCTGTTTCACGGTAATGTTCTGTCTCTGGTCCACGCTAATGTTCTGTTTCTGTTTCACGGTAATGTTCCGTTTCTGGTCCAAATTAATTTTGTGTTTCTGTTTCACGGTAATGTTCCGTTTCTGGTCCACGATAATGTTCTGTTTCTGTTTCACGGTAATGTTCCGTTTCTGGTCCACGATAATGTTCTTTTTCGGTTTCACGGTAATGTTCCGTCTCTGGTCCACGGTAATGTTCTGTCTCTGGTCCACGCTAATGTTCTGTTTCTGTTTCACGGTAATGTTCCGTTTCTGGTCCACGATAATTTTGTGTTTCTGTTTCACGGTAATGTTCCGTATCTGGTCCATGATAATTTTCTGTTTCACGGTAATTTTCTGTCTCTGGTCCACGCTAATGTTCTGTTTCTGTTTCACGGTAATGTTCCGTTTCTGGTCCAAATTAATTTTGTGTTTCTGTTTCACGGTAATGTTCCGTTTCTGGTCCACGATAATGTTCTGTTTCTGTTTCACGGTAATGTTCCGTTTCTGGTCCACGATAATGTTGTGTTTCGGTTTCACGGTAATGTTCCGTTTCTGGTCCACGATAATGTTCTTTTTCTGTTTCACGGTAATGTTCCGTCTCTGGTCCACGGTAATGTTCCGTCTCTGGTCCACGATAATGTTCTGTTTCTGTTTCACAGTAATGTTCCGAATCTGGTCCATGATAATTTTCGGTTTCACGGTAATGTTCTGTCTCTGGTCCACGGTAATGTTCTGTTTCTGTTTCACTGTAATGTTCCGTTTCTGGTCCATGATAATTTTCTATTTCACGGTAATGTTCTGTTTCACGGTAATGTTCTGTCTCTGGTCAACGCTAATGTTCTGTTTCTGTTTCACGGTAATAGTCCGTTTCTGGTCCACGATAATGTTCTGTTTCTTTTTCACGGTAATGTTCCGTTTCTGGTCCACGATAATTTTGTGTTTCTGTTTCACGGTAATGTTCCGTTTCTGGTCCACGATAATGTTCTGTTTCTGTTTCATGGTAATGTTCCGTCTCTGGTCCACGATAATGTTGTGTTTCTGTTTCACGGTAATGTTCCGTTTCTGGTCCATGATAATTTTCTGTTTCACGGTAATGTTCTGTCTCTGGTCCACGCTAATGTTCTGTTTCTGTTTCACGGTAATGTTCCGTTTCTGGTCCAAATTAATTTTGTGTTTCTGTTTCACGGTAATGTTCCGTTTCTGGTCCACGATAATGTTCTGTTTCTGTTTCACGGTAATGTTCCGTCTCTGGTCCACGATAATGTTGTGTTTCTGTTTCACGGTAATGTTCCGTTTCTGGTCCATGATAATTTTCTGTTTCACGGTAATGTTCTGTCTCTGGTCCACGCTAGTGTTCTGTTTCTGTTTCACGGTAATGTTCCGTTTCTGGTCCACGATAATTTTGTGTTTCTGTTTCACGGTAATGTTCCGTCTCTGGTCCACGGTAATGTTCCGTCTCTGGTCCACGATAATGTTCTGTTTCTGTTTCACGGTAATGTTCCGTTTCTGGTCCACGATAATTTTGTGTTTGTGTTTCACGGTAATGTTCCGTTTCTGGTCCACGATAATGTTATGTTTCTGTTTCATGGTAATGTTCCGTCTCTGGTCCACGATAATGTTGTGTTTCTGTTTCACGGTAATGTTCCGTTTCTGGTCCATGATAATTTTCTGTTTCACGGTAATGTTCTGTCTCTGGTCCACGCTAGTGTTCTGTTTCTGTTTCACGGTAATGTTCCGTTTCTGGTCCACGATAATTTTGTGTTTCTGTTTCACGGTAATGTTCCGTCTCTGGTCCACGGTAATGTTCCGTCTCTGGTCCACGATAATGTTCTGTTTCTGTTTCACGGTAATGTTCCGTTTCTGGTCCACGATAATTTTGTGTTTGTGTTTCACGGTAATGTTCCGTTTCTGGTCCACGATAATGTTATGTTTCTGTTTCATGGTAATGTTCCGTCTCTGGTCCACGATAATGTTGTGTTTCTGTTTCACGGTAATGTTCCGTTTCTGGTCCATGATAATTTTCTGTTTCACGGTAATGTTCTGTCTCTGGTCCACGCTAGTGTTCTGTTTCTGTTTCACGGTAATGTTCCGTTTCTGGTCCACGATAATTTTGTGTTTCTGTTTCACGGTAATGTTCCGTTTCTGGTCCACGATAATGTTCTGTTTCTGTTTCACGGTAATGTTCCGTTTCTGGTCCATGATAATTTTCTGTTTCACGGTAATGTTCTGTCTCTGGTCCACGCTAATGTTCTGTTTCTGTTTCACGGTAATGTTCCGTTTCTGGTACACGATAATTTTGTGTTTCTGTTTCACGGTAATGTTCCGTTTCTGGTACACGATAATGTTCCGTCTCTGGTTCACGGTAATGTTCTGTCTCTGGTCCACGATAATCTTCTGTTTCTGTTTCACGGTAATGTTCCGTATCTGGTCCATGATAATTTTCTGTTTCACGGTAATGTTCTGTCTCTGGTCCACGCTAATGTTCTGTTTCTGTTTCACGGTAATGTTCCGTTTCTGGTCCAAATTAATTTTGTGTTTCTGTTTCACGGTAATGTTCCGTTTCTGGTCCACGATAATGTTCTGTTTCTGTTTCACGGTAATGTTCCGTTTCTGGTCCACGATAATGTTCTTTTTCGGTTTCACGGTAATGTTCCGTCTCTGGTCCACGGTAATGTTCCGTCTCTGGTCCACGATAATGTTCTGTTTCTGTTTCACGGTAATGTTCCGTTTCTGGTTCACGATAATTTTGTGTTTCTGTTTCATGGTAATGTTCCGTTTCTGGTCCACGATAATGTTCTTTTTCTGTTTCACGGTAATGTTCCATTTCTGGTCCACGATAATGTTCTGTTTCTGTTTCACAGTAATGTTCCGTTTCTGGTCCATGATAATGTTCTGTGTCACGGTAATGTTCCGTTTCTGGTCCACGATAATTTTGTGTTTCTGTTTCACGGTAATAGTCCGTTTCTGGTCCACGATAATGTTCTGTTTCTGTTTCACGGTAATGTTCCGTTTCTGGTCCACGATAATTTTGTGTTTCTGTTTCACGGTAATGTTCCGTTTCTGGTCCACGATAATGTTCTGTTTCTGTTTCATGGTAATGTTCCGTCTCTGGTCCACGATAATGTTGTGTTTCTGTTTCACGGTAATGTTCCGTTTCTGGTCCACGATAATGTTGTGTTTCTGTTTCACGGTAATGTTCCGTTTCTGGTCCATGATAATTTTCTGTTTCACGGTAATGTTCTGTCTCTGGTCCACGCTAATGTTCTGTTTCTGTTTCACGGTAATGTTCCGTTTCTGGTCCACGATAACTTTGTGTTTCTGTTTCACGGTAATTTTCCGTTTCTGGTCCACGATAATGTTCTGTTTCTGTTTCACGGTAATGTTCCGTTTCTGGTCCACGATAATGTTGTGTTTCGGTTTCACGGTAATGTTCCGTTTCTGGTCCACGATAATGTTCTTTTTCGGTTTTACGGTAATGTTCCGTCTCTGGTCCACGGTAATGTTCCGTCTCTGGTCCACGATAATGTTCTGTTTCTGTTTCACGGTAATGTTCCGTTTCTGGTCCACGATAATTTTGTGTTTGTGTTTCACGGTAATGTTCCGTTTCTGGTCCACGATAATGTTATGTTTCTGTTTCATGGTAATGTTCCGTCTCTGGTCCACGATAATGTTGTGTTTCTGTTTCACGGTAATGTTCCGTTTCTGGTCCATGATAATTTTCTGTTTCACGGTAATGTTCTGTCTCTGGTCCACGCTAGTGTTCTGTTTCTGTTTCACGGTAATGTTCCGTTTCTGGTCCACGATAATTTTGTGTTTCTGTTTCACGGTAATGTTCCGTTTCTGGTCCACGATAATGTTCTGTTTCTGTTTCACGGTAATGTTCCGTTTCTGGTCCATGATAATTTTCTGTTTCACGGTAATGTTCTGTCTCTGGTCCACGCTAATGTTCTGTTTCTGTTTCACGGTAATGTTCCGTTTCTGGTACACGATAATTTTGTGTTTCTGTTTCACGGTAATGTTCCGTTTCTGGTACACGATAATGTTCCGTCTCTGGTTCACGGTAATGTTCTGTCTCTGGTCCACGATAATCTTCTGTTTCTGTTTCACGGTAATGTTCCGTATCTGGTCCATGATAATTTTCTGTTTCACGGTAATGTTCTGTCTCTGGTCCACGCTAATGTTCTGTTTCTGTTTCACGGTAATGTTCCGTTTCTGGTCCAAATTAATTTTGTGTTTCTGTTTCACGGTAATGTTCCGTTTCTGGTCCACGATAATGTTCTGTTTCTGTTTCACGGTAATGTTCCGTTTCTGGTCCACGATAATGTTCTTTTTCGGTTTCACGGTAATGTTCCGTCTCTGGTCCACGGTAATGTTCCGTCTCTGGTCCACGATAATGTTCTGTTTCTGTTTCACGGTAATGTTCCGTTTCTGGTTCACGATAATTTTGTGTTTCTGTTTCATGGTAATGTTCCGTTTCTGGTCCACGATAATGTTCTTTTTCTGTTTCACGGTAATGTTCCATTTCTGGTCCACGATAATGTTCTGTTTCTGTTTCACAGTAATGTTCCGTTTCTGGTCCATGATAATGTTCTGTGTCACGGTAATGTTCCGTTTCTGGTCCACGATAATTTTGTGTTTCTGTTTCACGATAATAGTCCGTTTCTGGTCCACGATAATGTTCTGTTTCTGTTTCACGGTAATGTTCCGTTTCTGATCCACGATAATTTTGTGTTTCTGTTTCACGGTAATGTTCCGTTTCTGGTCCACGATAATGTTCTGTTTCTGTTTCATGGTAATGTTCCGTCTCTGGTCCACGATAATGTTGTGTTTCTGTTTCACGGTAATGTTCCGTTTCTGGTCCATGATAATTTTCTGTTTCACGGTAATGTTCTGTCTCTGGTCCACGCTAATGTTCTGTTTCTGTTTCACGGTAATGTTCCGTTTCTGGTCCACGATAATTTTGTGTTTGTGTTTCACGGTAATGTTCCGTTTCTGGTCCACGATAATGTTCTGTTTCTGTTTCATGGTAATGTTCCGTCTCTGGTCCACGATAATTTTGTGTTTGTGTTTCACGGTAATGTTCCGTTTCTGGTCCACGATAATGTTCTGTTTCTGTTTCATGGTAATGTTCCGTCTCTGGTCCACGATAATGTTGTGTTTCTGTTTCACGGTAATGTTCCGTTTCTGGTCCATGATAATTTTCTGTTTCACGGTAATGTTCTGTCTCTGGTCCACGCTAGTGTTCTGTTTCTGTTTCACGGTAATGTTCCGTTTCTGGTCCACGATAATTTTGTGTTTCTGTTTCACGGTAATGTTCCGTTTCTGGTCCACGATACTGTTCTGTTTCTGTTTCACGGTAATGTTCCGTTTCTGGTCCATGATAATTTTCTTTTTCACGGTAATGTTCTGTCTCTGGTCCACGCTAATGTTCTGTTTCTGTTTCACGGTAATGTTCCGTTTCTGGTCCACGATAATTTTGTGTTTCTGTTTCACGGTAATGTTCCGTTTCTGGTACACGATAATGTTCCGTCTCTGGTCCACGGTAATGTTCTGTCTCTGGTCCACGATAATCTTCTGTTTCTGTTTCACGGTAATGTTCCGTATCTGGTCCATGATAATTTTCTGTTTCACGGTAATGTTCGGTCTCTGGTCCACGCTAATGTTCTGTTTCTGTTTCACGGTAATGTTCCGTTTCTGGTCCAAATTAATTTTGTGTTTCTGTTTCACGGTAATGTTCCGTTTCTGGTCCACGATAATGTTCTGTTTCTGTTTCACGGTAATGTTCCGTTTCTGGTCCACGATAATGTTGTGTTTCGGTTTCACGGTAATGTTCCGTTTCTGGTCCACGATAATGTTCTTTTTCGGTTTTACGGTAATGTTCCGTCTCTGGTCCACGGTAATGTTCCGTCTCTGGTCCACGATAATGTTCTGTTTCTGTTTCACGGTAATGTTCCGTATCTGGTCCATGATAATTTTCTGTTTCACGGTAATGTTCTGTCTGTGGTCCACGCTAATGTTCTGTTTCTGTTTCACGGTAATGTTCCGTTTCTGGTCCACGATAATTTTGTGTTTCTGTTTCACGGTAATGTTCCGTTTCTGGTCCACGATAATGTTCTGTTTCTGTTTCACGGTAATGTTCCGTTTCTGGTCCATGATAATTTTCTGTTTCACGGTAATGTTCTGTCTCTGGTCCACGCTAATGTTCTTTTTCTGTTTCACGGTAATGTTCCGTTTCTGGTCCACGATAATGTTCTGTTTCTGTTTCACGGTAATGTTCCGTTTCTGGTCCACGATAATGTTCCGTTTCTGTTTCATGGTAATGTTCCGTCTCTGGTCCACGATAATGTTGTGTTTCTGTTTCACGGTAATGTTCCGTTTCTGGTCCATGATAATTTTCTGTTTCACGGTAATGTTCTGTCTCTGGTCCACGCTAATGTTCTGTTTCTGTTTCACGGTAATGTTCCGTTTCTGGTCCACGATAATTTTGTGTTTCTGTTTCACGGTAATGTTCCGTTTCTGGTCCACGATAATGTTCTGTTTCTGTTTCACGGTAATGTTCCGTTTCTGGTCCATGATAATTTTCTGTTTCACGGTAATGTTCTGTCTCTGGTCCACGCTAATGTTCTGTTTCTGTTTCACGGTAATGTTCCGTTTCTGGTCCACGATAATTTTGTGTTTCTGTTTCACGGTAATGTTCCGTTTCTGGTCCACGATAATGTTCTGTTTCTGTTTCACGGTAATGTTCCGTTTCTGGTCCACGATAATGTTGTGTTTCGGTTTCACGGTAATGTTCCGTTTCTGGTCCACGATAATGTTCTTTTTCGGTTTTACGGTAATGTTCCGTCTCTGGTCCACGGTAATGTTCCGTCTCTGGTCCACGATAATGTTCTGTTTCTGTTTCACGGTAATGTTCCGTATCTGGTCCATGATAATTTTCTGTTTCACGGTAATGTTCTGTCTCTGGTCCACGCTAATGTTCTGTTTCTGTTTCACGGTAATGTTCCGTTTCTGGTCCACGATAATTTTGTGTTTCTGTTTCACGGTAATGTTCCGTTTCTGGTCCACGATAATGTTCTGTTTCTGTTTCACGGTAATGTTCCGTTTCTGGTCCATGATAATTTTCTGTTTCACGGTAATGTTCTGTCTCTGGTCCACGCTAATGTTCTGTTTCTGTTTCACGGTAATGTTCCGTTTCTGGTCCACGATAATGTTCTGTTTCTGTTTCACGGTAATGTTCCGTTTCTGGTCCACGATAATGTTCCATTTCTGTTTCATGGTAATGTTCCGTCTCTGGTCCACGATAATGTTGTGTTTCTGTTTCACGGTAATGTTCCGTTTCTGGTCCATGATAATTTTCTGTTTCACGGTAATGTTCTGTCTCTGGTCCACGCTAATGTTCTGTTTCTGTTTCACGGTAATGTTCCGTTTCTGGTCCACGATAATTTTGTGTTTCTGTTTCACGGTAATGTTCCGTATCTGGTCCATGATAATTTTCTGTTTCACGGTAATGTTCTGTCTCTGGTCCACGCTAATGTTCTGTTTCTGTTTCACGGTAATGTTCCGTTTCTGGTCCAAATTAATTTTGTGTTTCTGTTTCACGGTAATGTTCCGTTTCTGGTCCACGATAATGTTCTGTTTCTGTTTCACGGTAATGTTCCGTTTCTGGTCCACGATAATGTTGTGTTTCGGTTTCACGGTAATGTTCCGTTTCTGGTCCACGATAATGTTCTTTTTCGGTTTCACGGTAATGTTCCGTCTCTGGTCCACGGTAATGTTCCGTCTCTGGTCCACGATAATGTTCTGTTTCTGTTTCACGGTAATGTTCCGAATCTGGTCCATGATAATTTTCGGTTTCACGGTAATGTTCTGTCTCTGGTCCACGGTAATGTTCTGTTTCTGTTTCACTGTAATGTTCCGTTTCTGGTCCATGATAATTTTCTATTTCACGGTAATGTTCTGTTTCACGGTAATGTTCTGTCTCTGGTCAACGCTAATGTTCTGTTTCTGTTTCACGGTAATAGTCCGTTTCTGGTCCACGATAATGTTCTGTTTCTTTTTCACGGTAATGTTCCGTTTCTGGTCCACGATAATTTTGTGTTTCTGTTTCACGGTAATGTTCCGTTTCTGGTCCACGATAATGTTCTGTTTCTGTTTCACGGTAATGTTCCGTCTCTGGTCCACGATAATGTTGTGTTTCTGTTTCACGGTAATGTTCCGTTTCTGGTCCATGATAATTTTCTGTTTCACGGTAATGTTCTGTCTCTGGTCCACGCTAATGTTCTGTTTCTGTTTCACGGTAATGTTCCGTTTCTGGTCCAAATTAATTTTGTGTTTCTGTTTCACGGTAATGTTCCGTTTCTGGTCCACGATAATGTTCTGTTTCTGTTTCACGGTAATGTTCCGTCTCTGGTCCACGATAATGTTGTGTTTCTGTTTCACGGTAATGTTCCGTTTCTGGTCCATGATAATTTTCTGTTTCACGGTAATGTTCTGTCTCTGGTCCACGCTAGTGTTCTGTTTCTGTTTCACGGTAATGTTCCGTTTCTGGTCCACGATAATTTTGTGTTTCTGTTTCACGGTAATGTTCCGTATCTGGTCCACGGTAATGTTCCGTCTCTGGTCCACGATAATGTTCTGTTTCTGTTTCACGGTAATGTTCCGTTTCTGGTCCACGATAATTT
This sequence comes from Leuresthes tenuis, assembly GCF_036924035.1. Classification (NCBI taxonomy): domain Eukaryota; kingdom Metazoa; phylum Chordata; class Actinopteri; order Atheriniformes; family Atherinopsidae; genus Leuresthes; species Leuresthes tenuis. The sequence continues at coordinate 34,178,430 of NW_027325355.1, read as the reverse complement.
TGTGTTTGTGTTTCACGGTAATGTTCCGTTTCTGGTCCACGATAATGTTATGTTTCTGTTTCATGGTAATGTTCCGTCTCTGGTCCACGATAATGTTGTGTTTCTGTTTCACGGTAATGTTCCGTTTCTGGTCCATGATAATTTTCTGTTTCACGGTAATGTTCTGTCTCTGGTCCACGCTAGTGTTCTGTTTCTGTTTCACGGTAATGTTCCGTTTCTGGTCCACGATAATTTTGTGTTTCTGTTTCACGGTAATGTTCCGTTTCTGGTCCACGATAATGTTCTGTTTCTGTTTCACGGTAATGTTCCGTTTCTGGTCCATGATAATTTTCTGTTTCACGGTAATGTTCTGTCTCTGGTCCACGCTAATGTTCTGTTTCTGTTTCACGGTAATGTTCCGTTTCTGGTACACGATAATTTTGTGTTTCTGTTTCACGGTAATGTTCCGTTTCTGGTACACGATAATGTTCCGTCTCTGGTTCACGGTAATGTTCTGTCTCTGGTCCACGATAATCTTCTGTTTCTGTTTCACGGTAATGTTCCGTATCTGGTCCATGATAATTTTCTGTTTCACGGTAATGTTCTGTCTCTGGTCCACGCTAATGTTCTGTTTCTGTTTCACGGTAATGTTCCGTTTCTGGTCCAAATTAATTTTGTGTTTCTGTTTCACGGTAATGTTCCGTTTCTGGTCCACGATAATGTTCTGTTTCTGTTTCACGGTAATGTTCCGTTTCTGGTCCACGATAATGTTCTTTTTCGGTTTCACGGTAATGTTCCGTCTCTGGTCCACGGTAATGTTCCGTCTCTGGTCCACGATAATGTTCTGTTTCTGTTTCACGGTAATGTTCCGTTTCTGGTTCACGATAATTTTGTGTTTCTGTTTCATGGTAATGTTCCGTTTCTGGTCCACGATAATGTTCTTTTTCTGTTTCACGGTAATGTTCCATTTCTGGTCCACGATAATGTTCTGTTTCTGTTTCACAGTAATGTTCCGTTTCTGGTCCATGATAATGTTCTGTGTCACGGTAATGTTCCGTTTCTGGTCCACGATAATTTTGTGTTTCTGTTTCACGGTAATAGTCCGTTTCTGGTCCACGATAATGTTCTGTTTCTGTTTCACGGTAATGTTCCGTTTCTGGTCCACGATAATTTTGTGTTTCTGTTTCACGGTAATGTTCCGTTTCTGGTCCACGATAATGTTCTGTTTCTGTTTCATGGTAATGTTCCGTCTCTGGTCCACGATAATGTTGTGTTTCTGTTTCACGGTAATGTTCCGTTTCTGGTCCATGATAATTTTCTGTTTCACGGTAATGTTCTGTCTCTGGTCCACGCTAATGTTCTGTTTCTGTTTCACGGTAATGTTCCGTTTCTGGTCCACGATAATGTTCTGTTTCTGTTTCATGGTAATGTTCCGTCTCTGGTCCACGATAATTTTGTGTTTGTGTTTCACGGTAATGTTCCGTTTCTGGTCCACGATAATGTTCTGTTTCTGTTTCATGGTAATGTTCCGTCTCTGGTCCACGATAATGTTGTGTTTCTGTTTCACGGTAATGTTCCGTTTCTGGTCTATGATAATTTTCTGTTTCACTGTAATGTTCTGTCTCTGGTCCACGCTAGTGTTCTGTTTCTGTTTCACGGTAATGTTCCGTTTCTGGTCCACGATAATTTTGTGTTTCTGTTTCACGGTAATGTTCCGTTTCTGGTCCACGATACTGTTCTGTTTCTGTTTCACGGTAATGTTCCGTTTCTGGTCCATGATAATTTTCTTTTTCACGGTAATGTTCTGTCTCTGGTCCACGCTAATGTTCTGTTTCTGTTTCACGGTAATGTTCCGTTTCTGGTCCACGATAATTTTGTGTTTCTGTTTCACGGTAATGTTCCGTTTCTGGTACACGATAATGTTCCGTCTCTGGTCCACGGTAATGTTCTGTCTCTGGTCCACGATAATCTTCTGTTTCTGTTTCACGGTAATGTTCCGTATCTGGTCCATGATAATTTTCTGTTTCACGGTAATGTTCGGTCTCTGGTCCACGCTAATGTTCTGTTTCTGTTTCACGGTAATGTTCCGTTTCTGGTCCAAATTAATTTTGTGTTTCTGTTTCACGGTAATGTTCCGTTTCTGGTCCACGATAATGTTCTGTTTCTGTTTCACGGTAATGTTCCGTTTCTGGTCCACGATAATGTTGTGTTTCGGTTTCACGGTAATGTTCCGTTTCTGGTCCACGATAATGTTCTTTTTCGGTTTTACGGTAATGTTCCGTCTCTGGTCCACGGTAATGTTCCGTCTCTGGTCCACGATAATGTTCTGTTTCTGTTTCACGGTAATGTTCCGTATCTGGTCCATGATAATTTTCTGTTTCACGGTAATGTTCTGTCTGTGGTCCACGCTAATGTTCTGTTTCTGTTTCACGGTAATGTTCCGTTTCTGGTCCACGATAATTTTGTGTTTCTGTTTCACGGTAATGTTCCGTTTCTGGTCCACGATAATGTTCTGTTTCTGTTTCACGGTAATGTTCCGTTTCTGGTCCATGATAATTTTCTGTTTCACGGTAATGTTCTGTCTCTGGTCCACGCTAATGTTCTTTTTCTGTTTCACGGTAATGTTCCGTTTCTGGTCCACGATAATGTTCTGTTTCTGTTTCACGGTAATGTTCCGTTTCTGGTCCACGATAATGTTCCGTTTCTGTTTCATGGTAATGTTCCGTCTCTGGTCCACGATAATGTTGTGTTTCTGTTTCACGGTAATGTTCCGTTTCTGGTCCATGATAATTTTCTGTTTCACGGTAATGTTCTGTCTCTGGTCCACGCTAATGTTCTGTTTCTGTTTCACGGTAATGTTCCGTTTCTGGTCCACGATAATTTTGTGTTTCTGTTTCACGGTAATGTTCCGTTTCTGGTCCACGATAATGTTCTGTTTCTGTTTCACGGTAATGTTCCGTTTCTGGTCCATGATAATTTTCTGTTTCACGGTAATGTTCTGTCTCTGGTCCACGCTAATGTTCTGTTTCTGTTTCACGGTAATGTTCCGTTTCTGGTCCACGATAATTTTGTGTTTCTGTTTCACGGTAATGTTCCGTATCTGGTCCATGATAATTTTCTGTTTCACGGTAATTTTCTGTCTCTGGTCCACGCTAATGTTCTGTTTCTGTTTCACGGTAATGTTCCGTTTCTGGTCCAAATTAATTTTGTGTTTCTGTTTCACGGTAATGTTCCGTTTCTGGTCCACGATAATGTTCTGTTTCTGTTTCACGGTAATGTTCCGTTTCTGGTCCACGATAATGTTGTGTTTCGGTTTCACGGTAATGTTCCGTTTCTGGTCCACGATAATGTTCTTTTTCGGTTTCACGGTAATGTTCCGTCTCTGGTCCACGGTAATGTTCCGTCTCTGGTCCACGATAATGTTCTGTTTCTGTTTCACAGTAATGTTCCGAATCTGGTCCATGATAATTTTCGGTTTCACGGTAATGTTCTGTCTCTGGTCCATGGTAATGTTCTGTTTCTGTTTCACTGTAATGTTCCGTTTCTGGTCCATGATAATTTTCTATTTCACGGTAATGTTCTGTTTCACGGTAATGTTCTGTCTCTGGTCAACGCTAATGTTCTGTTTCTGTTTCACTGTAATGTTCCGTTTCTGGTCCATGATAATGTTCTGTCTCTGGTCCACGGTAATGTTCGATCTCTGGTCCACGATAATGTTCGGTTTCACGGTAATGTTCCGCCTCTGGTCCACGATAATGTTCTGTTTCTGTTTCACGGTAATGTTCCGTTTCTGGTCCACGATAATGTTCTGTTTCTGTTTCATGGTAATGTTCCGTCTCTGGTCCACGATAATGTTGTGTTTCTGTTTCACGGTAATGTTCCGTTTCTGGTCCATGATAATTTTCTGTTTCACGGTAATGTTCTGTCTCTGGTCCACGCTAATGTTCTGTTTCTGTTTCACGGTAATGTTCCGTTTCTGGTCCACGATAACTTTGTGTTTCTGTTTCACGGTAATTTTCCGTTTCTGGTCCACGATATTGTTCTGTTTCTGTTTCACGGTAATGTTCCGTTTCTGGTCCACGATAATGTTGTGTTTCGGTTTCACGGTAATGTTCCGTTTCTGGTCCACGATAATGTTCTTTTTCGGTTTCACTGTAATGTTCCGTCTCTGGTCCACGGTAATGTTCCGTCTCTGGTCCACGATAATGTTCTGTTTCTGTTTCACGGTAATGTTCCGTTTCTGGTCCATGATAATTTTCTGTTTCACGGTAATGTTCTGTCTCTGGTCCACGCTAATGTTCTGTTTCTGTTTCACGGTAATGTTCCGTTTCTGGTCCACGATAATTTTGTGTTTCTGTTTCACGGTAATGTTCCGTTTCTGGTACACGATAATGTTCCGTCTCTGGTCCACGGTAATGTTCTGTCTCTGGTCCACGATAATCTTCTGTTTCTGTTTCACGGTAATGTTCCGTATCTGGTCCATGATAATTTTCTGTTTCACGGTAATGTTCTGTCTCTGGTCCACGCTAATGTTCTGTTTCTGTTTCACGGTAATGTTCCGTTTCTGGTCCAAATTAATTTTGTGTTTCTGTTTCACGGTAATGTTCCGTTTCTGGTCCACGATAATGTTCTGTTTCTGTTTCACGGTAATGTTCCGTTTCTGGTCCACGATAATGTTGTGTTTCGGTTTCACGGTAATGTTCCGTTTCTGGTCCACGATAATGTTCTTTTTCGGTTTTACGGTAATGTTCCGTCTCTGGTCCACGGTAATGTTCCGTCTCTGGTCCACGATAATGTTCTGTTTCTGTTTCACGGTAATGTTCCGTTTCTGGTCCACGATAATTTTGTGTTTGTGTTTCACGGTAATGTTCCGTTTCTGGTCCACGATAATGTTATGTTTCTGTTTCATGGTAATGTTCCGTCTCTGGTCCACGATAATGTTGTGTTTCTGTTTCACGGTAATGTTCCGTTTCTGGTCCATGATAATTTTCTGTTTCACGGTAATGTTCTGTCTCTGGTCCACGCTAGTGTTCTGTTTCTGTTTCACGGTAATGTTCCGTTTCTGGTCCACGATAATTTTGTGTTTCTGTTTCACGGTAATGTTCCGTTTCTGGTCCACGATAATGTTCTGTTTCTGTTTCACGGTAATGTTCCGTTTCTGGTCCATGATAATTTTCTGTTTCACGGTAATGTTCTGTCTCTGGTCCACGCTAATGTTCTGTTTCTGTTTCACGGTAATGTTCCGTTTCTGGTACACGATAATTTTGTGTTTCTGTTTCACGGTAATGTTCCGTTTCTGGTACACGATAATGTTCCGTCTCTGGTTCACGGTAATGTTCTGTCTCTGGTCCACGATAATCTTCTGTTTCATTTTCACGGTAATGTTCCGTATCTGGTCCATGATAATTTTCTGTTTCACGGTAATGTTCTGTCTCTGGTCCACGCTAATGTTCTGTTTCTGTTTCACGGTAATGTTCCGTTTCTGGTCCAAATTAATTTTGTGTTTCTGTTTCACGGTAATGTTCCGTTTCTGGTCCACGATAATGTTCTGTTTCTGTTTCACGGTAATGTTCCGTTTCTGGTCCACGATAATGTTCTTTTTCGGTTTCACGGTAATGTTCCGTCTCTGGTCCACGGTAATGTTCCGTCTCTGGTCCACGATAATGTTCTGTTTCTGTTTCACGGTAATGTTCCGTTTCTGGTTCACGATAATTTTGTGTTTCTGTTTCATGGTAATGTTCCGTTTCTGGTCCACGATAATGTTCTTTTTCTGTTTCACGGTAATGTTCCATTTCTGGTCCACGATAATGTTCTGTTTCTGTTTCACAGTAATGTTCCGTTTCTGGTCCATGATAATGTTCTGTGTCACGGTAATGTTCCGTTTCTGGTCCACGATAATTTTGTGTTTCTGTTTCACGGTAATAGTCCGTTTCTGGTCCACGATAATGTTCTGTTTCTGTTTCACGGTAATGTTCCGTTTCTGGTCCACGATAATTTTGTGTTTCTGTTTCACGGTAATGTTCCGTTTCTGGTCCACGATAATGTTCTGTTTCTGTTTCATGGTAATGTTCCGTCTCTGGTCCACGATAATGTTGTGTTTCTGTTTCACGGTAATGTTCCGTTTCTGGTCCATGATAATTTTCTGTTTCACGGTAATGTTCTGTCTCTGGTCCATGCTAATGTTCTGTTTCTGTTTCACGGTAATGTTCCGTTTCTGGTCCACGATAATTTTGTGTTTGTGTTTCACGGTAATGTTCCGTTTCTGGTCCACGATAATGTTCTGTTTCTGTTTCATGGTAATGTTCCGTCTCTGGTCCACGATAATGTTGTGTTTCTGTTTCACGGTAATGTTCCGTTTCTGGTCCATGATAATTTTCTGTTTCACGGTAATGTTCTGTCTCTGGTCCACGCTAGTGTTCTGTTTCTGTTTCACGGTAATGTTCCGTTTCTGGTCCACGATAATTTTGTGTTTCTGTTTCACGGTAATGTTCCGTTTCTGGTCCACGATAATGTTGTGTTTCGGTTTCACGGTAATGTTCCGTTTCTGGTCCACGATAATGTTCTGTTTCTGTTTCACGGTAATGTTCCGTTTCTGGTCCACGATAATGTTGTGTTTCGGTTTCACGGTAATATTCCGTTTCTGGTCCACGATAATGTTCTTTTTCGGTTTTACGGTAATGTTCCGTCTCTGGTCCACGGTAATGTTCCGTCTCTGGTCCACGATAATGTTCTGTTTCTGTTTCACGGTAATGTTCCGTATCTGGTCCATGATAATTTTCTGTTTCACGGTAATGTTCTGTCTGTGGTCCACGCTAATGTTCTCTTTCTGTTTCACGGTAATGTTCCGTTTCTGGTCCACGATAATTTTGTGTTTCTGTTTCACGGTAATGTTCCGTTTCTGGTCCACGATAATGTTCTGTTTCTGTTTCACGGTAATGTTCCGTTTCTGGTCCATGATAATTTTCTGTTTCACGGTAATGTTCTGTCTCTGGTCCACGCTAATGTTCTTTTTCTGTTTCACGGTAATGTTCCGTTTCTGGTCCACGATAATGTTCTGTTTCTGTTTCACGGTAATGTTCCGTTTCTGGTCCACGATAATGTTCCGTTTCTGTTTCATGGTAATGTTCCGTCTCTGGTCCACGATAATGTTGTGTTTCTGTTTCACGGTAATGTTCCGTTTCTGGTCCATGATAATTTTCTGTTTCACGGTAATGTTCTGTCTCTGGTCCACGCTAATGTTCTGTTTCTGTTTCACGGTAATGTTCCGTTTCTGGTCCACGATAATTTTGTGTTTCTGTTTCACGGTAATGTTCCGTTTCTGGTCCACGATAATGTTCTGTTTCTGTTTCACGGTAATGTTCCGTTTCTGGTCCATGATAATTTTCTGTTTCACGGTAATGTTCTGTCTCTGGTCCACGCTAATGTTCTGTTTCTGTTTCACGGTAATGTTCCGTTTCTGGTCCACGATAATTTTGTGTTTCTGTTTCACGGTAATGTTCCGTATCTGGTCCATGATAATTTTCTGTTTCACGGTAATTTTCTGTCTCTGGTCCACGCTAATGTTCTGTTTCTGTTTCACGGTAATGTTCCGTTTCTGGTCCACGATAATGTTCTGTTTCTGTTTCACGGTAATGTTCCGTTTCTGGTCCACGATAATGTTGTGTTTCGGTTTCACGGTAATGTTCCGTTTCTGGTCCACGATAATGTTCTTTTTCGGTTTCACGGTAATGTTCCGTCTCTGGTCCACGGTAATGTTCCGTCTCTGGTCCACGATAATGTTCTGTTTCTGTTTCACAGTAATGTTCCGAATCTGGTCCATGATAATTTTCGGTTTCACGGTAATGTTCTGTCTCTGGTCCACGGTAATGTTCTGTTTCTGTTTCACTGTAATGTTCCGTTTCTGGTCCATGATAATTTTCTATTTCACGGTAATGTTCTGTTTCACGGTAATGTTCTGTCTCTGGTCAACGCTAATGTTCTGTTTCTGTTTCACTGTAATGTTCCGTTTCTGGTCCATGATAATGTTCTGTCTCTGGTCCACGGTAATGTTCGATCTCTGGTCCACGATAATGTTCGGTTTCACGGTAATGTTCCGCCTCTGGTCCACGATAATGTTCTGTTTCTGTTTCACGGTAATGTTCCGTTTCTGGTCCACGATAATTTTGTGTTTCTGTTTCACGGTAATGTTCCGTTTCTGGTCCACGATAATTTTGTGTTTCTGTTTCACGGTAATGTTCCGTCTCTGGTCCACGATAATGTTGTGTTTCTGTTTCACGGTAATGTTCCGTTTCTGGTCCATGATAATTTTCTGTTTCACGGTAATGTTCTGTCTCTGGTCCACGCTAATGTTCTGTTTCTGTTTCACGGTAATGTTCCGTTTCTGGTCCACGATAACTTTGTGTTTCTGTTTCACGGTAATTTTCCGTTTCTGGTCCACGATATTGTTCTGTTTCTGTTTCACGGTAATGTTCCGTTTCTGGTCCACGATAATGTTGTGTTTCGGTTTCACGGTAATGTTCCGTTTCTGGTCCACGATAATGTTCTTTTTCGGTTTCACTGTAATGTTCCGTCTCTGGTCCACGGTAATGTTCCGTCTCTGGTCCACGATAATGTTCTGTTTCTGTTTCACGGTAATGTTCCGTTTCTGGTCCATGATAATTTTCTGTTTCACGGTAATGTTCTGTCTCTGGTCCACGCTAATGTTCTGTTTCTGTTTCACGGTAATGTTCCGTTTCTGGTCCACGATAATTTTGTGTTTCTGTTTCACGGTAATGTTCCGTTTCTGGTACACGATAATGTTCCGTCTCTGGTCCACGGTAATGTTCTGTCTCTGGTCCACGATAATCTTCTGTTTCTGTTTCACGGTAATGTTCCGTATCTGGTCCATGATAATTTTCTGTTTCACGGTAATGTTCTGTCTCTGGTCCACGCTAATGTTCTGTTTCTGTTTCACGGTAATGTTCCGTTTCTGGTCCAAATTAATTTTGTGTTTCTGTTTCACGGTAATGTTCCGTTTCTGGTCCACGATAATGTTCTGTTTCTGTTTCACGGTAATGTTCCGTTTCTGGTCCATGATAATTTTCTGTTTCACGGTAATGTTCTGTCTCTGGTCCACGCTAATGTTCTGTTTCTGTTTCACGGTAATGTTCCGTTTCTGGTCCACGATAATTTTGTGTTTCTGTTTCACGGTAATGTTCCGTTTCTGGTCCACGATAATGTTCTGTTTCTGTTTCACGGTAATGTTCCGTTTCTGGTCCACGATAATGTTGTGTTTCGGTTTCACGGTAATGTTCCGTTTCTGGTCCACGATAATGTTCTTTTTCGGTTTTACGGTAATGTTCCGTCTCTGGTCCACGGTAATGTTCCGTCTCTGGTCCACGATAATGTTCTGTTTCTGTTTCACGGTAATGTTCCGTTTCTGGTCCACGATAATTTTGTGTTTGTGTTTCACGGTAATGTTCCGTTTCTGGTCCACGATAATGTTATGTTTCTGTTTCATGGTAATGTTCCGTCTCTGGTCCACGATAATGTTGTGTTTCTGTTTCACGGTAATGTTCCGTTTCTGGTCCATGATAATTTTCTGTTTCACGGTAATGTTCTGTCTCTGGTCCACGCTAGTGTTCTGTTTCTGTTTCACGGTAATTTTCCGTTTCTGGTCCACGATAATTTTGTGTTTCTGTTTCACGGTAATGTTCCGTTTCTGGTCCACGATAATGTTCTGTTTCTGTTTCACGGTAATGTTCCGTTTCTGGTCCATGATAATTTTCTGTTTCACGGTAATGTTCTGTCTCTGGTCCACGCTAATGTTCTGTTTCTGTTTCACGGTAATGTTCCGTTTCTGGTACACGATAATTTTGTGTTTCTGTTTCACGGTAATGTTCCGTTTCTGGTACACGATAATGTTCCGTCTCTGGTTCACGGTAATGTTCTGTCTCTGGTCCACGATAATCTTCTGTTTCATTTTCACGGTAATGTTCCGTATCTGGTCCATGATAATTTTCTGTTTCACGGTAATGTTCTGTCTCTGGTCCACGCTAATGTTCTGTTTCTGTTTCACGGTAATGTTCCGTTTCTGGTCCAAATTAATTTTGTGTTTCTGTTTCACGGTAATGTTCCGTTTCTGGTCCACGATAATGTTCTGTTTCTGTTTCACGGTAATGTTCCGTTTCTGGTCCACGATAATGTTCTTTTTCGGTTTCACGGTAATGTTCCGTCTCTGGTCCACGGTAATGTTCCGTCTCTGGTCCACGATAATGTTCTGTTTCTGTTTCACGGTAATGTTCCGTTTCTGGTTCACGATAATTTTGTGTTTCTGTTTCATGGTAATGTTCCGTTTCTGGTCCACGATAATGTTCTTTTTCTGTTTCACGGTAATGTTCCATTTCTGGTCCACGATAATGTTCTGTTTCTGTTTCACAGTAATGTTCCGTTTCTGGTCCATGATAATGTTCTGTGTCACGGTAATGTTCCGTTTCTGGTCCACGATAATTTTGTGTTTCTGTTTCACGGTAATAGTCCGTTTCTGGTCCACGATAATGTTCTGTTTCTGTTTCACGGTAATGTTCCGTTTCTGGTCCACGATAATTTTGTGTTTCTGTTTCACGGTAATGTTCCGTTTCTGGTCCACGATAATGTTCTGTTTCTGTTTCATGGTAATGTTCCGTCTCTGGTCCACGATAATGTTGTGTTTCTGTTTCACGGTAATGTTCCGTTTCTGGTCCATGATAATTTTCTGTTTCACGGTAATGTTCTGTCTCTGGTCCATGCTAATGTTCTGTTTCTGTTTCACGGTAATGTTCCGTTTCTGGTCCACGATAATTTTGTGTTTGTGTTTCACGGTAATGTTCCGTTTCTGGTCCACGATAATGTTCTGTTTCTGTTTCATGGTAATGTTCCGTCTCTGGTCCACGATAATGTTGTGTTTCTGTTTCACGGTAATGTTCCGTTTCTGGTCCATGATAATTTTCTGTTTCACGGTAATGTTCTGTCTCTGGTCCACGCTAGTGTTCTGTTTCTGTTTCACGGTAATGTTCCGTTTCTGGTCCACGATAATTTTGTGTTTCTGTTTCACGGTAATGTTCCGTTTCTGGTCCACGATACTGTTCTGTTTCTGTTTCACGGTAATGTTCCGTTTCTGGTCCATGATAATTTTCTGTTTCACGGTAATGTTCTGTCTCTGGTCCACGCTAATGTTCTGTTTCTGTTTCACGGTAATGTTCCGTTTCTGGTCCACGATAATTTTGTGTTTCTGTTTCACGGTAATGTTCCGTTTCTGGTACACGATAATGTTCCGTCTCTGGTCCACGGTAATGTTCTGTCTCTGGTCCACGATAATCTTCTGTTTCTGTTTCACGGTAATGTTCCGTATCTGGTCCATGATAATTTTCTGTTTCACGGTAATGTTCGGTCTCTGGTCCACGATAATGTTCTGTTTCTGTTTCACGGTAATGTTCCGTTTCTGGTCCAAATTAATTTTGTGTTTCTGTTTCACGGTAATGTTCCGTTTCTGGTCCACGATAATGTTCTGTTTCTCTTTCACGGTAATGTTCCGTTTCTGGTCCACGATAATGTTGTGTTTCGGTTTCACGGTAATGTTCCGTTTCTGGTCCACGATAATTTTGTGTTTCTGTTTCACGGTAATGTTCCGTTTCTGGTCCACGATAATGTTCTGTTTCTGTTTCATGGTAATGTTCCGTCTCTGGTCCACGATAATGTTGTGTTTCTGTTTCACGGTAATGTTCCGTTTCTGGTCCATGATAATTTTCTGTTTCACGGTAATGTTCTGTCTCTGGTCCATGCTAATGTTCTGTTTCTGTTTCACGGTAATGTTCCGTTTCTGGTCCACGATAATTTTGTGTTTGTGTTTCACGGTAATGTTCCGTTTGTGGTCCACGATAATGTTCTGTTTCTGTTTCATGGTAATGTTCCGTCTCTGGTCCACGATAATGTTGTGTTTCTGTTTCACGGTAATGTTCCGTTTCTGGTCCATGATAATTTTCTGTTTCACGGTAATGTTCTGTCTCTGGTCCACGCTAGTGTTCTGTTTCTGTTTCACGGTAATGTTCCGTTTCTGGTCCACGATAATTTTGTGTTTCTGTTTCACGGTAATGTTCCGTTTCTGGTCCACGATACTGTTCTGTTTCTGTTTCACGGTAATGTTCCGTTTCTGGTCCATGATAATTTTCTGTTTCACGGTAATGTTCTGTCTCTGGTCCACGCTAATGTTCTGTTTCTGTTTCACGGTAATGTTCCGTTTCTGGTCCACGATAATTTTGTGTTTCTGTTTCACGGTAATGTTCCGTTTCTGGTACACGATAATGTTCCGTCTCTGGTCCACGGTAATGTTCTGTCTCTGGTCCACGATAATCTTCTGTTTCTGTTTCACGGTAATGTTCCGTATCTGGTCCATGATAATTTTCTGTTTCACGGTAATGTTCGGTCTCTGGTCCACGCTAATGTTCTGTTTCTGTTTCACGGTAATGTTCCGTTTCTGGTCCAAATTAATTTTGTGTTTCTGTTTCACGGTAATGTTCCGTTTCTGGTCCACGATAATGTTCTGTTTCTCTTTCACGGTAATGTTCCGTTTCTGGTCCACGATAATGTTGTGTTTCGGTTTCACGGTAATGTTCCGTCTCTGGTCCACGGTAATGTTCCGTCTCTGGTCCACGATAATGTTCTGTTTCTGTTTCACGGTAATGTTCCGTTTCTGGTTCACGATAATTTTGTGTTTCTGTTTCATGGTAATGTTCCGTTTCTGGTCCACGATAATGTTCTTTTTCTGTTTCACGGTAATGTTCCATTTCTGGTCCACGATAATGTTCTGTTTCTGTTTCACAGTAATGTTCCGTTTCTGGTCCATGATAATGTTCTGTGTCACGGTAATGTTCCGTTTCTGGTCCACGATAATTTTGTGTTTCTGTTTCACGGTAATAGTCCGTTTCTGGTCCACGATAATGTTCTGTTTCTGTTTCACGGTAATGTTCCGTTTCTGGTCCACGATAATTTTGTGTTTCTGTTTCACGGTAATGTTCCGTTTCTGGTCCACGATAATGTTCTGTTTCTGTTTCATGGTAATGTTCCGTCTCTGGTCCACGATAATGTTGTGTTTCTGTTTCACGGTAATGTTCCGTTTCTGGTCCATGATAATTTTCTGTTTCACGGTAATGTTCTGTCTCTGGTCCACGCTAATGTTCTGTTTCTGTTTCACGGTAATGTTCCGTTTCTGGTCCACGATAATGTTCTGTTTCTGTTTCATGGTAATGTTCCGTCTCTGGTCCACGATAATTTTGTGTTTGTGTTTCACGGTAATGTTCCGTTTCTGGTCCACGATAATGTTCTGTTTCTGTTTCATGGTAATGTTCCGTCTCTGGTCCACGATAATGTTGTGTTTCTGTTTCACGGTAATGTTCCGTTTCTGGTCTATGATAATTTTCTGTTTCACGGTAATGTTCTGTCTCTGGTCCACGCTAGTGTTCTGTTTCTGTTTCACGGTAATGTTCCGTTTCTGGTCCACGATAATTTTGTGTTTCTGTTTCACGGTAATGTTCCGTTTCTGGTCCACGATACTGTTCTGTTTCTGTTTCACGGTAATGTTCCGTTTCTGGTCCATGATAATTTTCTTTTTCACGGTAATGTTCTGTCTCTGGTCCACGCTAATGTTCTGTTTCTGTTTCACGGTAATGTTCCGTTTCTGGTCCACGATAATTTTGTGTTTCTGTTTCACGGTAATGTTCCGTTTCTGGTACACGATAATGTTCCGTCTCTGGTCCACGGTAATGTTCTGTCTCTGGTCCACGATAATCTTCTGTTTCTGTTTCACGGTAATGTTCCGTATCTGGTCCATGATAATTTTCTGTTTCACGGTAATATTCGGTCTCTGGTCCACGCTAATGTTCTGTTTCTGTTTCACGGTAATGTTCCGTTTCTGGTCCAAATTAATTTTGTGTTTCTGTTTCACGGTAATGTTCCGTTTCTGGTCCACGATAATGTTCTGTTTCTGTTTCACGGTAATGTTCCGTTTCTGGTCCACGATAATGTTGTGTTTCGGTTTCACGGTAATGTTCCGTTTCTGGTCCACGATAATGTTCTTTTTCGGTTTTACGGTAATGTTCCGTCTCTGGTCCACGGTAATGTTCCGTCTCTGGTCCACGATAATGTTCTGTTTCTGTTTCACGGTAATGTTCCGTATCTGGTCCATGATAATTTTCTGTTTCACGGTAATGTTCTGTCTGTGGTCCACGCTAATGTTCTGTTTCTGTTTCACGGTAATGTTCCGTTTCTGGTCCACGATAATTTTGTGTTTCTGTTTCACGGTAATGTTCCGTTTCTGGTCCACGATAATGTTCTGTTTCTGTTTCACGGTAATGTTCCGTTTCTGGTCCATGATAATTTTCTGTTTCACGGTAATGTTCTGTCTCTGGTCCACGCTAATGTTCTTTTTCTGTTTCACGGTAATGTTCCGTTTCTGGTCCACGATAATGTTCTGTTTCTGTTTCACGGTAATGTTCCGTTTCTGGTCCACGATAATGTTCCGTTTCTGTTTCATGGTAATGTTCCGTCTCTGGTCCACGATAATGTTGTGTTTCTGTTTCACGGTAATGTTCCGTTTCTGGTCCATGATAATTTTCTGTTTCACGGTAATGTTCTGTCTCTGGTCCACGCTAATGTTCTGTTTCTGTTTCACGGTAATGTTCCGTTTCTGGTCCACGATAATTTTGTGTTTCTGTTTCACGGTAATGTTCCGTTTCTGGTCCACGATAATGTTCTTTTTCTGTTTCACGGTAATGTTCCGTTTCTGGTCCATGATAATTTTCTGTTTCACGGTAATGTTCTGTCTCTGGTCCACGCTAATGTTCTGTTTCTGTTTCACGGTAATGTTCCGTTTCTGGTCCACGATAATTTTGTGTTTCTGTTTCACGGTAATGTTCCGTATCTGGTCCATGATAATTTTCTGTTTCACGGTAATTTTCTGTCTCTGGTCCACGCTAATGTTCTGTTTCTGTTTCACGGTAATGTTCCGTTTCTGGTCCAAATTAATTTTGTGTTTCTGTTTCACGGTAATGTTCCGTTTCTGGTCCACGATAATGTTCTGTTTCTGTTTCACGGTAATGTTCCGTTTCTGGTCCACGATAATGTTGTGTTTCGGTTTCACGGTAATGTTCCGTTTCTGGTCCACGATAATGTTCTTTTTCGGTTTCACGGTAATGTTCCGTCTCTGGTCCACGGTAATGTTCCGTCTCTGGTCCACGATAATGTTCTGTTTCTGTTTCACAGTAATGTTCCGAATCTGGTCCATGATAATTTTCGGTTTCACGGTAATGTTCTGTCTCTGGTCCATGGTAATGTTCTGTTTCTGTTTCACTGTAATGTTCCGTTTCTGGTCCATGATAATTTTCTATTTCACGGTAATGTTCTGTTTCACGGTAATGTTCTGTCTCTGGTCAACGCTAATGTTCTGTTTCTGTTTCACTGTAATGTTCCGTTTCTGGTCCATGATAATGTTCTGTCTCTGGTCCACGGTAATGTTCGATCTCTGGTCCACGATAATGTTCGGTTTCACGGTAATGTTCCGCCTCTGGTCCACGATAATGTTCTGTTTCTGTTTCACGGTAATGTTCCGTTTCTGGTCCACGATAATGTTCTGTTTCTGTTTCATGGTAATGTTCCGTCTCTGGTCCACGATAATGTTGTGTTTCTGTTTCACGGTAATGTTCCGTTTCTGGTCCATGATAATTTTCTGTTTCACGGTAATGTTCTGTCTCTGGTCCACGCTAATGTTCTGTTTCTGTTTCACGGTAATGTTCCGTTTCTGGTCCACGATAACTTTGTGTTTCTGTTTCACGGTAATTTTCCGTTTCTGGTCCACGATATTGTTCTGTTTCTGTTTCACGGTAATGTTCCGTTTCTGGTCCACGATAATGTTGTGTTTCGGTTTCACGGTAATGTTCCGTTTCTGGTCCACGATAATGTTCTTTTTCGGTTTCACTGTAATGTTCCGTCTCTGGTCCACGGTAATGTTCCGTCTCTGGTCCACGATAATGTTCTGTTTCTGTTTCACGGTAATGTTCCGTTTCTGGTCCATGATAATTTTCTGTTTCACGGTAATGTTCTGTCTCTGGTCCACGCTAATGTTCTGTTTCTGTTTCACGGTAATGTTCCGTTTCTGGTCCACGATAATTTTGTGTTTCTGTTTCACGGTAATGTTCCGTTTCTGGTACACGATAATGTTCCGTCTCTGGTCCACGGTAATGTTCTGTCTCTGGTCCACGATAATCTTCTGTTTCTGTTTCACGGTAATGTTCCGTATCTGGTCCATGATAATTTTCTGTTTCACGGTAATGTTCTGTCTCTGGTCCACGCTAATGTTCTGTTTCTGTTTCACGGTAATGTTCCGTTTCTGGTCCAAATTAATTTTGTGTTTCTGTTTCACGGTAATGTTCCGTTTCTGGTCCACGATAATGTTCTGTTTCTGTTTCACGGTAATGTTCCGTTTCTGGTCCACGATAATGTTGTGTTTCGGTTTCACGGTAATGTTCCGTTTCTGGTCCACGATAATGTTCTTTTTCGGTTTTACGGTAATGTTCCGTCTCTGGTCCACGGTAATGTTCCGTCTCTGGTCCACGATAATGTTCTGTTTCTGTTTCACGGTAATGTTCCGTTTCTGGTCCACGATAATTTTGTGTTTGTGTTTCACGGTAATGTTCCGTTTCTGGTCCACGATAATGTTATGTTTCTGTTTCATGGTAATGTTCCGTCTCTGGTCCACGATAATGTTGTGTTTCTGTTTCACGGTAATGTTCCGTTTCTGGTCCATGATAATTTTCTGTTTCACGGTAATGTTCTGTCTCTGGTCCACGCTAATGTTCTGTTTCTGTTTCACGGTAATTTTCTGTCTCTGGTCCACGCTAATGTTCTGTTTCTGTTTCACGGTAATGTTCCGTTTCTGGTCCAAATTAATTTTGTGTTTCTGTTTCACGGTAATGTTCCGTTTCTGGTCCACGATATTGTTCTGTTTCTGTTTCACGGTAATGTTCCGTTTCTGGTCCACGATAATTTTGTGTTTCTGTTTCACGGTAATGTTCCGTTTCTGGTCCACGATAATGTTCTGTTTCTGTTTCACGGTAATGTTCCGTTTCTGGTCCATGATAATTTTCTGTTTCACGGTAATGTTCTGTCTCTGGTCCACGCTAATGTTCTGTTTCTGTTTCACGGTAATGTTCCGTTTCTGGTACACGATAATTTTGTGTTTCTGTTTCACGGTAATGTTCCGTTTCTGGTACACGATAATGTTCCGTCTCTGGTTCACGGTAATGTTCTGTCTCTGGTCCACGATAATCTTCTGTTTCATTTTCACGGTAATGTTCCGTATCTGGTCCATGATAATTTTCTGTTTCACGGTAATGTTCTGTCTCTGGTCCACGCTAATGTTCTGTTTCTGTTTCACGGTAATGTTCCGTTTCTGGTCCAAATTAATTTTGTGTTTCTGTTTCACGGTAATGTTCCGTTTCTGGTCCACGATAATGTTCTGTTTCTGTTTCACGGTAATGTTCCGTTTCTGGTCCACGATAATGTTCTTTTTCGGTTTCACGGTAATGTTCCGTCTCTGGTCCACGGTAATGTTCCGTCTCTGGTCCACGATAATGTTCTGTTTCTGTTTCACGGTAATGTTCCGTTTCTGGTTCACGATAATTTTGTGTTTCTGTTTCATGGTAATGTTCCGTTTCTGGTCCACGATAATGTTCTTTTTCTGTTTCACGGTAATGTTCCATTTCTGGTCCACGATAATGTTCTGTTTCTGTTTCACAGTAATGTTCCGTTTCTGGTCCATGATAATGTTCTGTGTCACGGTAATGTTCCGTTTCTGGTCCACGATAATTTTGTGTTTCTGTTTCACGGTAATAGTCCGTTTCTGGTCCACGATAATGTTCTGTTTCTGTTTCACGGTAATGTTCCGTTTCTGGTCCACGATAATTTTGTGTTTCTGTTTCACGGTAATGTTCCGTTTCTGGTCCACGATAATGTTCTGTTTCTGTTTCATGGTAATGTTCCGTCTCTGGTCCACGATAATGTTGTGTTTCTGTTTCACGGTAATGTTCCGTTTCTGGTCCATGATAATTTTCTGTTTCACGGTAATGTTCTGTCTCTGGTCCATGCTAATGTTCTGTTTCTGTTTCACGGTAATGTTCCGTTTCTGGTCCACGATAATTTTGTGTTTGTGTTTCACGGTAATGTTCCGTTTCTGGTCCACGATAATGTTCTGTTTCTGTTTCATGGTAATGTTCCGTCTCTGGTCCACGATAATGTTGTGTTTCTGTTTCACGGTAATGTTCCGTTTCTGGTCCATGATAATTTTCTGTTTCACGGTAATGTTCTGTCTCTGGTCCACGCTAGTGTTCTGTTTCTGTTTCACGGTAATGTTCCGTTTCTGGTCCACGATAATTTTGTGTTTCTGTTTCACGGTAATGTTCCGTTTCTGGTCCACGATACTGTTCTGTTTCTGTTTCACGGTAATGTTCCGTTTCTGGTCCATGATAATTTTCTGTTTCACGGTAATGTTCTGTCTCTGGTCCACGCTAATGTTCTGTTTCTGTTTCACGGTAATGTTCCGTTTCTGGTCCACGATAATTTTGTGTTTCTGTTTCACGGTAATGTTCCGTTTCTGGTACACGATAATGTTCCGTCTCTGGTCCACGGTAATGTTCTGTCTCTGGTCCACGATAATCTTCTGTTTCTGTTTCACGGTAATGTTCCGTATCTGGTCCATGATAATTTTCTGTTTCACGGTAATGTTCAGTCTCTGGTCCACGCTAATGTTCTGTTTCTGTTTCACGGTAATGTTCCGTTTCTGGTCCAAATTAATTTTGTGTTTCTGTTTCACGGTAATGTTCCGTTTCTGGTCCACGATAATGTTCTGTTTCTGTTTCACGGTAATGTTCCGTTTCTGGTCCACGATAATGTTGTGTTTCGGTTTCACGGTAATGTTCCGTTTCTGGTCCACGATAATGTTCTTTTTCGGTTTTACGGTAATGTTCCGTCTCTGGTCCACGGTAATGTTCCGTCTCTGGTCCACGATAATGTTCTGTTTCTGTTTCACGGTAATGTTCCGTATCTGGTCCATGATAATTTTCTGTTTCACGGTAATGTTCTGTCTGTGGTCCACGCTAATGTTCTCTTTCTGTTTCACGGTAATGTTCCGTTTCTGGTCCACGATAATTTTGTGTTTCTGTTTCACGGTAATGTTCCGTTTCTGGTCCACGATAATGTTCTGTTTCTGTTTCACGGTAATGTTCCGTTTCTGGTCCATGATAATTTTCTGTTTCACGGTAATGTTCTGTCTCTGGTCCACGCTAATGTTCTTTTTCTGTTTCACGGTAATGTTCCGTTTCTGGTCCACGATAATGTTCTGTTTCTGTTTCACGGTAATGTTCCGTTTCTGGTCCACGATAATGTTCCGTTTCTGTTTCATGGTAATGTTCCGTCTCTGGTCCACGATAATGTTGTGTTTCTGTTTCACGGTAATGTTCCGTTTCTGGTCCATGATAATTTTCTGTTTCACGGTAATGTTCTGTCTCTGGTCCACGCTAATGTTCTGTTTCTGTTTCACGGTAATGTTCCGTTTCTGGTCCACGATAATTTTGTGTTTCTGTTTCACGGTAATGTTCCGTTTCTGGTCCACGATAATGTTCTGTTTCTGTTTCACGGTAATGTTCCGTTTCTGGTCCATGATAATTTTCTGTTTCACGGTAATGTTCTGTCTCTGGTCCACGCTAATGTTCTGTTTCTGTTTCACGGTAATGTTCCGTTTCTGGTCCACGATAATTTTGTGTTTCTGTTTCACGGTAATGTTCCGTATCTGGTCCATGATAATTTTCTGTTTCACGGTAATTTTCTGTCTCTGGTCCACGCTAATGTTCTGTTTCTGTTTCACGGTAATGTTCCGTTTCTGGTCCACGATAATGTTCTGTTTCTGTTTCACGGTAATGTTCCGTTTCTGGTCCACGATAATGTTGTGTTTCGGTTTCACGGTAATGTTCCGTTTCTGGTCCACGATAATGTTCTTTTTCGGTTTCACGGTAATGTTCCGTCTCTGGTCCACGGTAATGTTCCGTCTCTGGTCCACGATAATGTTCTGTTTCTGTTTCACAGTAATGTTCCGAATCTGGTCCATGATAATTTTCGGTTTCACGGTAATGTTCTGTCTCTGGTCCACGGTAATGTTCTGTTTCTGTTTCACTGTAATGTTCCGTTTCTGGTCCATGATAATTTTCTATTTCACGGTAATGTTCTGTTTCACGGTAATGTTCTGTCTCTGGTCAACGCTAATGTTCTGTTTCTGTTTCACTGTAATGTTCCGTTTCTGGTCCATGATAATGTTCTGTCTCTGGTCCACGGTAATGTTCGATCTCTGGTCCACGATAATGTTCGGTTTCACGGTAATGTTCCGCCTCTGGTCCACGATAATGTTCTGTTTCTGTTTCACGGTAATGTTCCGTTTCTGGTCCACGATAATTTTGTGTTTCTGTTTCACGGTAATGTTCCGTTTCTGGTCCACGATAATGTTCTGTTTCTGTTTCATGGTAATGTTCCGTCTCTGGTCCACGATAATGTTGTGTTTCTGTTTCACGGTAATGTTCCGTTTCTGGTCCATGATAATTTTCTGTTTCACGGTAATGTTCTGTCTCTGGTCCACGCTAATGTTCTGTTTCTGTTTCACGGTAATGTTCCGTTTCTGGTCCACGATAACTTTGTGTTTCTGTTTCACGGTAATTTTCCGTTTCTGGTCCACGATATTGTTCTGTTTCTGTTTCACGGTAATGTTCCGTTTCTGGTCCACGATAATGTTATGTTTCGGTTTCACGGTAATGTTCCGTTTCTGGTCCACGATAATGTTCTTTTTCGGTTTCACTGTAATGTTCCGTCTCTGGTCCACGGTAATGTTCCGTCTCTGGTCCACGATAATGTTCTGTTTCTGTTTCACGGTAATGTTCCGTTTCTGGTCCATGATAATTTTCTGTTTCACGGTAATGTTCTGTCTCTGGTCCACGCTAATGTTCTGTTTCTGTTTCACGGTAATGTTCCGTTTCTGGTCCAAATTAATTTTGTGTTTCTGTTTCACGGTAATGTTCCGTTTCTGGTCCACGATAATGTTCTGTTTCTGTTTCACGGTAATGTTCCGTTTCTGGTCCACGATAATGTTGTGTTTCGGTTTCACGGTAATGTTCCGTTTCTGGTCCACGATAATGTTCTTTTTCGGTTTTACGGTAATGTTCCGTCTCTGGTCCACGGTAATGTTCCGTCTCTGGTCCACGATAATGTTCTGTTTCTGTTTCACGGTAATGTTCCGTTTCTGGTCCACGATAATTTTGTGTTTGTGTTTCACGGTAATGTTCCGTTTCTGGTCCACGATAATGTTATGTTTCTGTTTCATGGTAATGTTCCGTCTCTGGTCCACGATAATGTTGTGTTTCTGTTTCACGGTAATGTTCCGTTTCTGGTCCATGATAATTTTCTGTTTCACGGTAATGTTCTGTCTCTGGTCCACGCTAGTGTTCTGTTTCTGTTTCACGGTAATGTTCCGTTTCTGGTCCACGATAATTTTGTGTTTCTGTTTCACGGTAATGTTCCGTTTCTGGTCCACGATAATGTTCTGTTTCTGTTCAATTCAATTCAATTCAATTCAATTCAATTTTATTTATATAGCGCCAGATTACAACAATTGTCATCTCAAGGCACTTAAGTAATATAGTCCAATTCAAGCCAATTGGAATTCAATTCATTGTAATCATAATCCAATTAATTCATATAGAGCTAATTCAAAAAATTAATATCCTAGCTAAGGAAACCAACAGATTGCACCGAAATGTGTCTTCAGTCCAATCTCCCGTCCTGAGCGTGCCTGTGGCAACTGTGGAAAGGAACGACTCCCTTTTAACAGGAAGAAACCTCTGGCAGAACCAGACTCAGGAAGGGTGGCCATCCGCCTCGACCAGCTGGGGTTTGAGAAGACAGAAAAGAGGGAAAAGAGGGGGGAAAAACACCATAACGCCATTCAAAGGATATCTGTTGGAACAGGGAAACATAGGTTAATAACCACAATAATGTCACATGTACATAAAATCAATTTTGAAATTAAACAGGGGGAAAAAGAGAGCAAAGTGAGGAAAGGTGTGACAGATGAGGTCCCCCAGCAGTCTAAGCCTATAGCAGCTTAACTATGGGATGTTTCAGGATTACCTGAGCCATCCCTAACTGTAAGCTTTATCGAAAAGAAAAGTTTTAAGCCTAATCTTAAAAGTGGAAAGGGTGTCTGCTTCCCGGACATTTACTGGCAGCTTATTCCACAAGAGAGGGGCCTGATAACTGAAGGCTCTACCTCCCATTCTACTTTTAGAAACTCTGGGAACAACAAGTAAACCTGCAGTTTGGGAGCGAAGTGCTCTGTTAGGAAAATATCTTACAATTAAATCTTTAAGATATGATGGAGCTCGGTCATTAAGAACTTTATATGTCAGAAGAAGAATCTTAAATTCTATTCTGAATTTAACAGGGAGCCAATGAAGAGAAGCTAAAACTGGAGAAACATGATCTCTCCTGTTAGTTCTCATCAGAACTCTGGCTGCAGCATTTTGGATCAGCTGGAGGCTTTTCAGAGAATATGTGGGACAGCCCAATAATAAGGAATTACAGTAGTCCAATCTTGAAGTAACAAATGCATGAACTAGTTTCTCTGCATCACCCTGAGACAGGATGTTCCTGATTTTAGCAATATTACGAAGGTGAAAGAAGGCAGTCCTAGAAACCAGTTTTATATGTGCGTCAAATGATAAATTCTGGTCAAAAATAACTCCAAGGTTCCTCACTGTAGAACTAGAAGCCAAGGAAATACCATCTAGAGTAACTATATAACTAGACAATTTCTCCCTGAAGCGCTCAGGTCCAAAGAGAACAACTTCAGTTTTGTCTGAATTTAAAAGCAGACAGTTCTGAGTCATCCAGGTCTTTATGTCTTTAAGACAGGCTTGTAGCCTGACCAACCTGTAGGTTTCATCTGGTTTCATAGATAAGTACAGCTGAGTATCATCAGCATAACAATGGAAATTTATGCCATGCTGTCTGATAATGTTACCTAATGGAAGCATGTATAAAGTAAAAAGAATCGGTCCAAGCACAGAACCCTGAGGAACTCCATGACTTACTCCAACGTGTGAGGAAGATTCCTCATTTACAAGAACAAACTGGAATCTATCAGATAAATATGACT
Source organism: Leuresthes tenuis (assembly GCF_036924035.1). Lineage (NCBI taxonomy): Eukaryota > Metazoa > Chordata > Actinopteri > Atheriniformes > Atherinopsidae > Leuresthes > Leuresthes tenuis. Next base: position 34,155,191 of record NW_027325355.1, on the reverse strand, counting down.
TAAACCAGCCTAATGCAGTTCCTTTAATCCCAATAACATGTTCAAGTCTCTGTAACAGAATGCTGTGATCGATCGTATCAAATGCAGCACTGAGATCCAACAGGACAAGCACAGAAACAAGTCCGCTATCAGAGGCTAACAGGAGATCATTGGTAACTTTCACCAGTGCTGTTTCTGTGCTATGATGCACTCTGAATCCTGACTGAAACTCTTCAAACAGATTATTTCTATGTAAATGATCACAAAGTTGAACTGCAACTATTTTTTCAAGAACTTTGGACAAAAAAGGGAGATTGGATATAGGTCGATAATTAGCCAACACTTCTGAATCAAGAGTAAGTTTTTTAAGTAAAGGTTTAATTACAGCAACCTTAAAAGTCTGAGGTACATATCCTGTCAACAAAGACCGATTGATCAAATCCAATATGGAAGTGTCAATTAAGGGGAAAACCTCCTTGAACAGTCTGGTTGGGATTGGGTCTAACATACAAGTTGATGGTTTAGAAGAGACTATTGCTGTTGTTAGCTCAGAAAGATCAACTGGACAGAAGCTGTCTAAATACAATTCAGGTTCGAAAGATACTTCTAAAGCTGCTCTACTTGATGATACATCAGTGATAATAATGGGAAGGATTCCATTAATCTTCTCTCTGATAGAAACAATTTTATTGATGAAGAATCTCATGAAATCATCACTGCTGAGAGTTAAAGGAATACATGGCTCAACAGAGCTCGGACTCTTTGTCAGCCTGGCAACAGTGCTGAAAAGAAACCTGGGATTATTCTTATTCTCTTCTATCAATAATGAATAATACGCAGTTCTAGCTTTACGAAGTGCTTTCTTATACGTTATTAAACTATCTTTCCAGACTAATTGAGACTCTTCTAAATTAGAGGAACGCCACTGTCTCTCCAGCTTTCTTGCAGTCTGCTTTAACGCACGCAGCTGTGAATTATACCAAGGAGCCAACCTCTTCTGACTGATTACCTTCCTTTTCAGAGGGGCAACATTGTCCAGTGTTGTACGCATTGAAGCTGTAGTGCTGTCAACAAGAGAGTCAAGTTCTACTGGAGTAAAATTTAGGTAGCCATCCTGTGTCATATCAGCACATGGCAGTGAAGAAAAGGATGATGAAATCAACTCTTTAAATCTGGTTACAGCATTCTCTGACAGACACCTTCTATATGTAGAATTCTTCTCAGAAACCGTGTAGTCAAGTAATGTAAATTCAAAAGTTATTAAAAAATGGTCAGACAAGACAGGGTTATGAGGGAACACTGTTAACTGTTCACTCTCAATGCCATAAGTCAGCACAAGGTCAAGGGTATGATTAAGGCAGTGAGTAGGTCTGTGAACACTTTGAGAAAATCCAATAGAGTCTAATATAGAATTAAAGTTAATATTTAGGCTGTCATTTTCAACATCTACATGAATATTAAAGTCACCCACTACAATGACTTTATCTGTACTCACCACTAACTGGGATAAAAACTCTGAGAATTCAGACAGAAACTCAGAATAAGGGCCAGGCGGACGATACACAACAACAAACACAAGAGGTTTTTGTGATTTCCACTTTGGGTGGGAAAAACTGAGAATCAGAGATTCAAAAGAGCTAAAACTAATCTTGGGTCTAGGACTGATTAGTAACCCTGATCTGAAGATAGCTGCCACTCCTCCTCCTCTGCCTGTGGTTCTAGGAACATGAACATTTAAATAGTCAGAGGGAGTTGATTCATTAATACTAACATGATCCTCCTGCTGCAGCCAGGTTTCTGTAAGACAAAATATATCAATATGATGATCACAAATCAAATCATTCACTAACAGAGACTTCAAAGGGAGAGATCTAATATTCAGCAAACCACATTTAATAGTTTGATGTTTTTGTTCAGTTAAAGTTTTTGTTTTAATTTTTTTTTTGCACAAGAGGATTTGCTCCTTTTGTGTTTTTTGATTGAGGGGGGGGCAGCATCAGGTGGGAAGCCGCAGAGAAGTGTGTAAGACTACAACTCTGCATCCTGGTCTCAACCCTGGGATGTCATGTTTTTGGATGACTAATAAATTCGTCCATATTTCTAGAAATGAGAGCCGCTCCTTCCAAAGTGGGATGGATGCCGTCTCTCCTCATCAGACCAGGTTTTCTCCAGAAAGATTGCCAATTATCTATGTAGCCCACGTTGTTTGCTGGACACCATCTAGACAACCAGCGATTGAATGAGGACATGCGGCTAAATATGTCATCACTGGTCAGATTTGGCAGGGGTCCAGAGAAAACTACGGAGTCCGACATTGTTTTGGCAAAATTACACACCGATGCAACATTAATTTTAGTGACCTCCGATTGGCGTAACCGGGTGTCATTACCGCCGACGTGAATAACTATTTTACCGTATTTACGCTTATCCTTAGCCAGCAGTTTTAAATAGGATTCTATGTCGCCCGCTCTGGCCCCTGGAATGCATTTGACTATGGTCGCTGGTGTCTCTAATGCCACGTTTCTGACTATAGAGCTGCCAATTACCAGGGTTTTGTCCTCAGCGGGTGTGTCGCTGAGTGGAGAAAATCTATTAGAAACGTGGACAGGTTGATGGTGAACCACGGGCTTGACTTTAGGACTATGACTCCTCTTCCTGACAGTCACCCAGCCACTCTTAAGTCCCGGCTGCTCGGGATCTGCTCGGGGACGACTAACAGAGCTAGCTACGCTAGGTGGCTCCGCACTGACTAAAGGGGCCTGGCTCGCTATCGGGTGGTTTTCAACAGTGCAGAGCCGAGCTTCCAATTCAGATAACCTTGCCTCCAAAACTACAAAAAGACTACATTTGTTACATGTACCATTACCACTAAAGGAGGCAGAGGAGTAACTAAACATCTGACACAAGGAGCAGGTGAAAGCAGGAGATAGAGGAAGAGAACTGGTAGCCATGCTAAGCTAGAGAACCAGACACAACGCTAAAAAGTGAAAAATAAAAACTAAAGATCTGTAAGAGTGAGCGTTAGAATATAACAAGTATGGGATAGAGTTAACTATGCAAGATGTGTAAATTATAGGGAGAAATAAGGTGATTATTAGTAGTTCAAGAAGAGCGAGAACTGTCACAGTGCACACACACAAAGCAACAGGAAGTGATGCAATACGTCTTACCGCAAAGCAAAGCCGTCAGACCGTCAGCATCCTGGCAAAGAATGGGGCTCTTACCTGTTTCACGGTAATGTTCCGTTTCTGGTCCATGATAATTTTCTGTTTCACGGTAATGTTCTGTCTCTGGTCCACGCTAATGTTCTGTTTCTGTTTCACGGTAATGTTCCGTTTCTGGTACACGATAATTTTGTGTTTCTGTTTCACGGTAATGTTCCGTTTCTGGTACACGATAATGTTCCGTCTCTGGTTCACGGTAATGTTCTGTCTCTGGTCCACGATAATCTTCTGTTTCATTTTCACGGTAATGTTCCGTATCTGGTCCATGATAATTTTCTGTTTCACGGTAATGTTCTGTCTCTGGTCCACGCTAATGTTCTGTTTCTGTTTCACGGTAATGTTCCGTTTCTGGTCCAAATTAATTTTGTGTTTCTGTTTCACGGTAATGTTCCGTTTCTGGTCCACGATAATGTTCTGTTTCTGTTTCACGGTAATGTTCCGTTTCTGGTCCACGATAATGTTCTTTTTCGGTTTCACGGTAATGTTCCGTCTCTGGTCCACGGTAATGTTCCGTCTCTGGTCCACGATAATGTTCTGTTTCTGTTTCACGGTAATGTTCCGTTTCTGGTTCACGATAATTTTGTGTTTCTGTTTCATGGTAATGTTCCGTTTCTGGTCCACGATAATGTTCTTTTTCTGTTTCACGGTAATGTTCCATTTCTGGTCCACGATAATGTTCTGTTTCTGTTTCACAGTAATGTTCCGTTTCTGGTCCATGATAATGTTCTGTGTCACGGTAATGTTCCGTTTCTGGTCCACGATAATTTTGTGTTTCTGTTTCACGGTAATAGTCCGTTTCTGGTCCACGATAATGTTCTGTTTCTGTTTCACGGTAATGTTCCGTTTCTGGTCCACGATAATTTTGTGTTTCTGTTTCACGGTAATGTTCCGTTTCTGGTCCACGATAATGTTCTGTTTCTGTTTCATGGTAATGTTCCGTCTCTGGTCCACGATAATGTTGTGTTTCTGTTTCACGGTAATGTTCCGTTTCTGGTCCATGATAATTTTCTGTTTCACGGTAATGTTCTGTCTCTGGTCCATGCTAATGTTCTGTTTCTGTTTCACGGTAATGTTCCGTTTCTGGTCCACGATAATTTTGTGTTTGTGTTTCACGGTAATGTTCCGTTTCTGGTCCACGATAATGTTCTGTTTCTGTTTCATGGTAATGTTCCGTCTCTGGTCCACGATAATGTTGTGTTTCTGTTTCACGGTAATGTTCCGTTTCTGGTCCATGATAATTTTCTGTTTCACGGTAATGTTCTGTCTCTGGTCCACGCTAGTGTTCTGTTTCTGTTTCACGGTAATGTTCCGTTTCTGGTCCACGATAATTTTGTGTTTCTGTTTCACGGTAATGTTCCGTTTCTGGTCCACGATACTGTTCTGTTTCTGTTTCACGGTAATGTTCCGTTTCTGGTCCATGATAATTTTCTGTTTCACGGTAATGTTCTGTCTCTGGTCCACGCTAATGTTCTGTTTCTGTTTCACGGTAATGTTCCGTTTCTGGTCCACGATAATTTTGTGTTTCTGTTTCACGGTAATGTTCCGTTTCTGGTACACGATAATGTTCCGTCTCTGGTCCACGGTAATGTTCTGTCTCTGGTCCACGATAATCTTCTGTTTCTGTTTCACGGTAATGTTCCGTATCTGGTCCATGATAATTTTCTGTTTCACGGTAATGTTCAGTCTCTGGTCCACGCTAATGTTCTGTTTCTGTTTCACGGTAATGTTCCGTTTCTGGTCCAAATTAATTTTGTGTTTCTGTTTCACGGTAATGTTCCGTTTCTGGTCCACGATAATGTTCTGTTTCTGTTTCACGGTAATGTTCCGTTTCTGGTCCACGATAATGTTGTGTTTCGGTTTCACGGTAATGTTCCGTTTCTGGTCCACGATAATGTTCTTTTTCGGTTTTACGGTAATGTTCCGTCTCTGGTCCACGGTAATGTTCCGTCTCTGGTCCACGATAATGTTCTGTTTCTGTTTCACGGTAATGTTCCGTATCTGGTCCATGATAATTTTCTGTTTCACGGTAATGTTCTGTCTGTGGTCCACGCTAATGTTCTCTTTCTGTTTCACGGTAATGTTCCGTTTCTGGTCCACGATAATTTTGTGTTTCTGTTTCACGGTAATGTTCCGTTTCTGGTCCACGATAATGTTCTGTTTCTGTTTCACGGTAATGTTCCGTTTCTGGTCCATGATAATTTTCTGTTTCACGGTAATGTTCTGTCTCTGGTCCACGCTAATGTTCTTTTTCTGTTTCACGGTAATGTTCCGTTTCTGGTCCACGATAATGTTCTGTTTCTGTTTCACGGTAATGTTCCGTTTCTGGTCCACGATAATGTTCCGTTTCTGTTTCATGGTAATGTTCCGTCTCTGGTCCACGATAATGTTGTGTTTCTGTTTCACGGTAATGTTCCGTTTCTGGTCCATGATAATTTTCTGTTTCACGGTAATGTTCTGTCTCTGGTCCACGCTAATGTTCTGTTTCTGTTTCACGGTAATGTTCCGTTTCTGGTCCACGATAATTTTGTGTTTCTGTTTCACGGTAATGTTCCGTTTCTGGTCCACGATAATGTTCTGTTTCTTTTTCACGGTAATGTTCCGTTTCTGGTCCATGATAATTTTCTGTTTCACGGTAATGTTCTGTCTCTGGTCCACGCTAATGTTCTGTTTCTGTTTCACGGTAATGTTCCGTTTCTGGTCCACGATAATTTTGTGTTTCTGTTTCACGGTAATGTTCCGTATCTGGTCCATGATAATTTTCTGTTTCACGGTAATTTTCTGTCTCTGGTCCACGCTAATGTTCTGTTTCTGTTTCACGGTAATGTTCCGTTTCTGGTCCACGATAATGTTCTGTTTCTGTTTCACGGTAATGTTCCGTTTCTGGTCCACGATAATGTTGTGTTTCGGTTTCACGGTAATGTTCCGTTTCTGGTCCACGATAATGTTCTTTTTCGGTTTCACGGTAATGTTCCGTCTCTGGTCCACGGTAATGTTCCGTCTCTGGTCCACGATAATGTTCTGTTTCTGTTTCACAGTAATGTTCCGAATCTGGTCCATGATAATTTTCGGTTTCACGGTAATGTTCTGTCTCTGGTCCACGGTAATGTTCTGTTTCTGTTTCACTGTAATGTTCCGTTTCTGGTCCATGATAATTTTCTATTTCACGGTAATGTTCTGTTTCACGGTAATGTTCTGTCTCTGGTCAACGCTAATGTTCTGTTTCTGTTTCACTGTAATGTTCCGTTTCTGGTCCATGATAATGTTCTGTCTCTGGTCCACGGTAATGTTCGATCTCTGGTCCACGATAATGTTCGGTTTCACGGTAATGTTCCGCCTCTGGTCCACGATAATGTTCTGTTTCTGTTTCACGGTAATGTTCCGTTTATGGTCCACGATAATTTTGTGTTTCTGTTTCACGGTAATGTTCCGTTTCTGGTCCACGATAATTTTGTGTTTCTGTTTCACGGTAATGTTCCGTCTCTGGTCCACGATAATGTTGTGTTTCTGTTTCACGGTAATGTTCCGTTTCTGGTCCATGATAATTTTCTGTTTCACGGTAATGTTCTGTCTCTGGTCCACGCTAATGTTCTGTTTCTGTTTCACGGTAATGTTCCGTTTCTGGTCCACGATAACTTTGTGTTTCTGTTTCACGGTAATTTTCCGTTTCTGGTCCACGATATTGTTCTGTTTCTGTTTCACGGTAATGTTCCGTTTCTGGTCCACGATAATGTTGTGTTTCGGTTTCACGGTAATGTTCCGTTTCTGGTCCACGATAATGTTCTTTTTCGGTTTCACTGTAATGTTCCGTCTCTGGTCCACGGTAATGTTCCGTCTCTGGTCCACGATAATGTTCTGTTTCTGTTTCACGGTAATGTTCCGTTTCTGGTCCATGATAATTTTCTGTTTCACGGTAATGTTCTGTCTCTGGTCCACGCTAATGTTCTGTTTCTGTTTCACGGTAATGTTCCGTTTCTGGTCCACGATAATTTTGTGTTTCTGTTTCACGGTAATGTTCCGTTTCTGGTACACGATAATGTTCCGTCTCTGGTCCACGGTAATGTTCTGTCTCTGGTCCACGATAATCTTCTGTTTCTGTTTCACGGTAATGTTCCGTATCTGGTCCATGATAATTTTCTGTTTCACGGTAATGTTCTGTCTCTGGTCCACGCTAATGTTCTGTTTCTGTTTCACGGTAATGTTCCGTTTCTGGTCCAAATTAATTTTGTGTTTCTGTTTCACGGTAATGTTCCGTTTCTGGTCCACGATAATGTTCTGTTTCTGTTTCACGGTAATGTTCCGTTTCTGGTCCATGATAATTTTCTGTTTCACGGTAATGTTCTGTCTCTGGTCCACGCTAATGTTCTGTTTCTGTTTCACGGTAATGTTCCGTTTCTGGTCCACGATAATTTTGTGTTTCTGTTTCACGGTAATGTTCCGTTTCTGGTCCACGATAATGTTCTGTTTCTGTTTCACGGTAATGTTCCGTTTCTGGTCCACGATAATGTTGTGTTTCGGTTTCACGGTAATGTTCCGTTTCTGGTCCACGATAATGTTCTTTTTCGGTTTTACGGTAATGTTCCGTCTCTGGTCCACGGTAATGTTCCGTCTCTGGTCCACGATAATGTTCTGTTTCTGTTTCACGGTAATGTTCCGTTTCTGGTCCACGATAATTTTGTGTTTGTGTTTCACGGTAATGTTCCGTTTCTGGTCCACGATAATGTTATGTTTCTGTTTCATGGTAATGTTCCGTCTCTGGTCCACGATAATGTTGTGTTTCTGTTTCACGGTAATGTTCCGTTTCTGGTCCATGATAATTTTCTGTTTCACGGTAATGTTCTGTCTCTGGTCCACGCTAGTGTTCTGTTTCTGTTTCACGGTAATTTTCCGTTTCTGGTCCACGATAATTTTGTGTTTCTGTTTCACGGTAATGTTCCGTTTCTGGTCCACGATAATGTTCTGTTTCTGTTTCACGGTAATGTTCCGTTTCTGGTCCATGATAATTTTCTGTTTCACGGTAATGTTCTGTCTCTGGTCCACGCTAATGTTCTGTTTCTGTTTCACGGTAATGTTCCGTTTCTGGTACACGATAATTTTGTGTTTCTGTTTCACGGTAATGTTCCGTTTCTGGTACACGATAATGTTCCGTCTCTGGTTCACGGTAATGTTCTGTCTCTGGTCCACGATAATCTTCTGTTTCATTTTCACGGTAATGTTCCGTATCTGGTCCATGATAATTTTCTGTTTCACGGTAATGTTCTGTCTCTGGTCCACGCTAATGTTCTGTTTCTGTTTCACGGTAATGTTCCGTTTCTGGTCCAAATTAATTTTGTGTTTCTGTTTCACGGTAATGTTCCGTTTCTGGTCCACGATAATGTTCTGTTTCTGTTTCACGGTAATGTTCCGTTTCTGGTCCACGATAATGTTCTTTTTCGGTTTCACGGTAATGTTCCGTCTCTGGTCCACGGTAATGTTCCGTCTCTGGTCCACGATAATGTTCTGTTTCTGTTTCACGGTAATGTTCCGTTTCTGGTTCACGATAATTTTGTGTTTCTGTTTCATGGTAATGTTCCGTTTCTGGTCCACGATAATGTTCTTTTTCTGTTTCACGGTAATGTTCCATTTCTGGTCCACGATAATGTTCTGTTTCTGTTTCACAGTAATGTTCCGTTTCTGGTCCATGATAATGTTCTGTGTCACGGTAATGTTCCGTTTCTGGTCCACGATAATGTTCTGTTTCTGTTTCACGGTAATGTTCCGTTTCTGGTCCACGATAATTTTGTGTTTCTGTTTCACGGTAATGTTCCGTTTCTGGTCCACGATAATGTTCTGTTTCTGTTTCATGGTAATGTTCCGTCTCTGGTCCACGATAATGTTGTGTTTCTGTTTCACGGTAATGTTCCGTTTCTGGTCCATGATAATTTTCTGTTTCACGGTAATGTTCTGTCTCTGGTCCATGCTAATGTTCTGTTTCTGTTTCACGGTAATGTTCCGTTTCTGGTCCACGATAATTTTGTGTTTGTGTTTCACGGTAATGTTCCGTTTCTGGTCCACGATAATGTTCTGTTTCTGTTTCATGGTAATGTTCCGTCTCTGGTCCACGATAATGTTGTGTTTCTGTTTCACGGTAATGTTCCGTTTCTGGTCCATGATAATTTTCTGTTTCACGGTAAAGTTCTGTCTCTGGTCCACGCTAGTGTTCTGTTTCTGTTTCACGGTAATGTTCCGTTTCTGGTCCACGATAATTTTGTGTTTCTGTTTCACGGTAATGTTCCGTTTCTGGTCCACGATACTGTTCTGTTTCTGTTTCACGGTAATGTTCCGTTTCTGGTCCATGATAATTTTCTGTTTCACGGTAATGTTCTGTCTCTGGTCCACGCTAATGTTCTGTTTCTGTTTCACGGTAATGTTCCGTTTCTGGTCCACGATAATTTTGTGTTTCTGTTTCACGGTAATGTTCCGTTTCTGGTACACGATAATGTTCCGTCTCTGGTCCACGGTAATGTTCTGTCTCTGGTCCACGATAATCTTCTGTTTCTGTTTCACGGTAATGTTCCGTATCTGGTCCATGATAATTTTCTGTTTCACGGTAATGTTCGGTCTCTGGTCCACGCTAATGTTCTGTTTCTGTTTCACGGTAATGTTCCGTTTCTGGTCCAAATTAATTTTGTGTTTCTGTTTCACGGTAATGTTCCGTTTCTGGTCCACGATAATGTTCTGTTTCTCTTTCACGGTAATGTTCCGTTTCTGGTCCACGATAATGTTGTGTTTCGGTTTCACGGTAATGTTCCGTCTCTGGTCCACGGTAATGTTCCGTCTCTGGTCCACGATAATGTTCTGTTTCTGTTTCACGGTAATGTTCCGTTTCTGGTTCACGATAATTTTGTGTTTCTGTTTCATGGTAATGTTCCGTTTCTGGTCCACGATAATGTTCTTTTTCTGTTTCACGGTAATGTTCCATTTCTGGTCCACGATAATGTTCTGTTTCTGTTTCACAGTAATGTTCCGTTTCTGGTCCATGATAATGTTCTGTGTCACGGTAATGTTCCGTTTCTGGTCCACGATAATTTTGTGTTTCTGTTTCACGGTAATAGTCCGTTTCTGGTCCACGATAATGTTCTGTTTCTGTTTCACGGTAATGTTCCGTTTCTGGTCCACGATAATTTTGTGTTTCTGTTTCACGGTAATGTTCCGTTTCTGGTCCACGATAATGTTCTGTTTCTGTTTCATGGTAATGTTCCGTCTCTGGTCCACGATAATGTTGTGTTTCTGTTTCACGGTAATGTTCCGTTTCTGGTCCATGATAATTTTCTGTTTCACGGTAATGTTCTGTCTCTGGTCCACGCTAATGTTCTGTTTCTGTTTCACGGTAATGTTCCGTTTCTGGTCCACGATAATGTTCTGTTTCTGTTTCATGGTAATGTTCCGTCTCTGGTCCACGATAATTTTGTGTTTGTGTTTCACGGTAATGTTCCGTTTCTGGTCCACGATAATGTTCTGTTTCTGTTTCATGGTAATGTTCCGTCTCTGGTCCACGATAATGTTGTGTTTCTGTTTCACGGTAATGTTCCGTTTCTGGTCTATGATAATTTTCTGTTTCACGGTAATGTTCTGTCTCTGGTCCACGCTAGTGTTCTGTTTCTGTTTCACGGTAATGTTCCGTTTCTGGTCCACGATAATTTTGTGTTTCTGTTTCACGGTAATGTTCCGTTTCTGGTCCACGATACTGTTCTGTTTCTGTTTCACGGTAATGTTCCGTTTCTGGTCCATGATAATTTTCTTTTTCACGGTAATGTTCTGTCTCTGGTCCACGCTAATGTTCTGTTTCTGTTTCACGGTAATGTTCCGTTTCTGGTCCACGATAATTTTGTGTTTCTGTTTCACGGTAATGTTCCGTTTCTGGTACACGATAATGTTCCGTCTCTGGTCCACGGTAATGTTCTGTCTCTGGTCCACGATAATCTTCTGTTTCTGTTTCACGGTAATGTTCCGTATCTGGTCCATGATAATTTTCTGTTTCACGGTAATGTTCGGTCTCTGGTCCACGCTAATGTTCTGTTTCTGTTTCACGGTAATGTTCCGTTTCTGGTCCAAATTAATTTTGTGTTTCTGTTTCACGGTAATGTTCCGTTTCTGGTCCACGATAATGTTCTGTTTCTGTTTCACGGTAATGTTCCGTTTCTGGTCCACGATAATGTTGTGTTTCGGTTTCACGGTAATGTTCCGTTTCTGGTCCACGATAATGTTCTTTTTCGGTTTTACGGTAATGTTCCGTCTCTGGTCCACGGTAATGTTCCGTCTCTGGTCCACGATAATGTTCTGTTTCTGTTTCACGGTAATGTTCCGTATCTGGTCCATGATAATTTTCTGTTTCACGGTAATGTTCTGTCTGTGGTCCACGCTAATGTTCTGTTTCTGTTTCACGGTAATGTTCCGTTTCTGGTCCACGATAATTTTGTGTTTCTGTTTCACGGTAATGTTCCGTTTCTGGTCCACGATAATGTTCTGTTTCTGTTTCACGGTAATGTTCCGTTTCTGGTCCATGATAATTTTCTGTTTCACGGTAATGTTCTGTCTCTGGTCCACGCTAATGTTCTTTTTCTGTTTCACGGTAATGTTCCGTTTCTGGTCCACGATAATGTTCTGTTTCTGTTTCACGGTAATGTTCCGTTTCTGGTCCACGATAATGTTCCGTTTCTGTTTCATGGTAATGTTCCGTCTCTGGTCCACGATAATGTTGTGTTTCTGTTTCACGGTAATGTTCCGTTTCTGGTCCATGATAATTTTCTGTTTCACGGTAATGTTCTGTCTCTGGTCCACGCTAATGTTCTGTTTCTGTTTCACGGTAATGTTCCGTTTCTGGTCCACGATAATTTTGTGTTTCTGTTTCACGGTAATGTTCCGTTTCTGGTCCACGATAATGTTCTGTTTCTGTTTCACGGTAATGTTCCGTTTCTGGTCCATGATAATTTTCTGTTTCACGGTAATGTTCTGTCTCTGGTCCACGCTAATGTTCTGTTTCTGTTTCACGGTAATGTTCCGTTTCTGGTCCACGATAATTTTGTGTTTCTGTTTCACGGTAATGTTCCGTATCTGGTCCATGATAATTTTCTGTTTCACGGTAATTTTCTGTCTCTGGTCCACGCTAATGTTCTGTTTCTGTTTCACGGTAATGTTCCGTTTCTGGTCCAAATTAATTTTGTGTTTCTGTTTCACGGTAATGTTCCGTTTCTGGTCCACGATAATGTTCTGTTTCTGTTTCACGGTAATGTTCCGTTTCTGGTCCACGATAATGTTGTGTTTCGGTTTCACGGTAATGTTCCGTTTCTGGTCCACGATAATGTTCTTTTTCGGTTTCACGGTAATGTTCCGTCTCTGGTCCACGGTAATGTTCCGTCTCTGGTCCACGATAATGTTCTGTTTCTGTTTCACAGTAATGTTCCGAATCTGGTCCATGATAATTTTCGGTTTCACGGTAATGTTCTGTCTCTGGTCCATGGTAATGTTCTGTTTCTGTTTCACTGTAATGTTCCGTTTCTGGTCCATGATAATTTTCTATTTCACGGTAATGTTCTGTTTCACGGTAATGTTCTGTCTCTGGTCAACGCTAATGTTCTGTTTCTGTTTCACTGTAATGTTCCGTTTCTGGTCCATGATAATGTTCTGTCTCTGGTCCACGGTAATGTTCGATCTCTGGTCCACGATAATGTTCGGTTTCACGGTAATGTTCCGCCTCTGGTCCACGATAATGTTCTGTTTCTGTTTCACGGTAATGTTCCGTTTCTGGTCCACGATAATGTTCTGTTTCTGTTTCATGGTAATGTTCCGTCTCTGGTCCACGATAATGTTGTGTTTCTGTTTCACGGTAATGTTCCGTTTCTGGTCCATGATAATTTTCTGTTTCACGGTAATGTTCTGTCTCTGGTCCACGCTAATGTTCTGTTTCTGTTTCACGGTAATGTTCCGTTTCTGGTCCACGATAACTTTGTGTTTCTGTTTCACGGTAATTTTCCGTTTCTGGTCCACGATATTGTTCTGTTTCTGTTTCACGGTAATGTTCCGTTTCTGGTCCACGATAATGTTGTGTTTCGGTTTCACGGTAATGTTCCGTTTCTGGTCCACGATAATGTTCTTTTTCGGTTTCACTGTAATGTTCCGTCTCTGGTCCACGGTAATGTTCCGTCTCTGGTCCACGATAATGTTCTGTTTCTGTTTCACGGTAATGTTCCGTTTCTGGTCCATGATAATTTTCTGTTTCACGGTAATGTTCTGTCTCTGGTCCACGCTAATGTTCTGTTTCTGTTTCACGGTAATGTTCCGTTTCTGGTCCACGATAATTTTGTGTTTCTGTTTCACGGTAATGTTCCGTTTCTGGTACACGATAATGTTCCGTCTCTGGTCCACGGTAATGTTCTGTCTCTGGTCCACGATAATCTTCTGTTTCTGTTTCACGGTAATGTTCCGTATCTGGTCCATGATAATTTTCTGTTTCACGGTAATGTTCTGTCTCTGGTCCACGCTAATGTTCTGTTTCTGTTTCACGGTAATGTTCCGTTTCTGGTCCAAATTAATTTTGTGTTTCTGTTTCACGGTAATGTTCCGTTTCTGGTCCACGATAATGTTCTGTTTCTGTTTCACGGTAATGTTCCGTTTCTGGTCCACGATAATGTTGTGTTTCGGTTTCACGGTAATGTTCCGTTTCTGGTCCACGATAATGTTCTTTTTCGGTTTTACGGTAATGTTCCGTCTCTGGTCCACGGTAATGTTCCGTCTCTGGTCCACGATAATGTTCTGTTTCTGTTTCACGGTAATGTTCCGTTTCTGGTCCACGATAATTTTGTGTTTGTGTTTCACGGTAATGTTCCGTTTCTGGTCCACGATAATGTTATGTTTCTGTTTCACGGTAATGTTCCGTTTCTGGTCCACGATAATGTTCTTTTTCGGTTTCACGGTAATGTTCCGTCTCTGGTCCACGGTAATGTTCCGTCTCTGGTCCACGATAATGTTCTGTTTCTGTTTCACGGTAATGTTCCGTTTCTGGTTCACGATAATTTTGTGTTTCTGTTTCATGGTAATGTTCCGTTTCTGGTCCACGATAATGTTCTTTTTCTGTTTCACGGTAATGTTCCATTTCTGGTCCACGATAATGTTCTGTTTCTGTTTCACAGTAATGTTCCGTTTCTGGTCCATGATAATGTTCTGTGTCACGGTAATGTTCCGTTTCTGGTCCACGATAATTTTGTGTTTCTGTTTCACGGTAATAGTCCGTTTCTGGTCCACGATAATGTTCTGTTTCTGTTTCACGGTAATGTTCCGTTTCTGGTCCACGATAATTTTGTGTTTCTGTTTCACGGTAATGTTCCGTTTCTGGTCCACGATAATGTTCTGTTTCTGTTTCATGGTAATGTTCCGTCTCTGGTCCACGATAATGTTGTGTTTCTGTTTCACGGTAATGTTCCGTTTCTGGTCCATGATAATTTTCTGTTTCACGGTAATGTTCTGTCTCTGGTCCATGCTAATGTTCTGTTTCTGTTTCACGGTAATGTTCCGTTTCTGGTCCACGATAATTTTGTGTTTGTGTTTCACGGTAATGTTCCGTTTCTGGTCCACGATAATGTTCTGTTTCTGTTTCATGGTAATGTTCCGTCTCTGGTCCACGATAATGTTGTGTTTCTGTTTCACGGTAATGTTCCGTTTCTGGTCCATGATAATTTTCTGTTTCACGGTAATGTTCTGTCTCTGGTCCACGCTAGTGTTCTGTTTCTGTTTCACGGTAATGTTCCGTTTCTGGTCCACGATAATTTTGTGTTTCTGTTTCACGGTAATGTTCCGTTTCTGGTCCACGATACTGTTCTGTTTCTGTTTCACGGTAATGTTCCGTTTCTGGTCCATGATAATTTTCTGTTTCACGGTAATGTTCTGTCTCTGGTCCACGCTAATGTTCTGTTTCTGTTTCACGGTAATGTTCCGTTTCTGGTCCACGATAATTTTGTGTTTCTGTTTCACGGTAATGTTCCGTTTCTGGTACACGATAATGTTCCGTCTCTGGTCCACGGTAATGTTCTGTCTCTGGTCCACGATAATCTTCTGTTTCTGTTTCACGGTAATGTTCCGTATCTGGTCCATGATAATTTTCTGTTTCACGGTAATGTTCGGTCTCTGGTCCACGCTAATGTTCTGTTTCTGTTTCACGGTAATGTTCCGTTTCTGGTCCAAATTAATTTTGTGTTTCTGTTTCACGGTAATGTTCCGTTTCTGGTCCACGATAATGTTCTGTTTCTCTTTCACGGTAATGTTCCGTTTCTGGTCCACGATAATGTTGTGTTTCGGTTTCACGGTAATGTTCCGTCTCTGGTCCACGGTAATGTTCCGTCTCTGGTCCACGATAATGTTCTGTTTCTGTTTCACGGTAATGTTCCGTTTCTGGTTCACGATAATTTTGTGTTTCTGTTTCATGGTAATGTTCCGTTTCTGGTCCACGATAATGTTCTTTTTCTGTTTCACGGTAATGTTCCATTTCTGGTCCACGATAATGTTCTGTTTCTGTTTCACAGTAATGTTCCGTTTCTGGTCCATGATAATGTTCTGTGTCACGGTAATGTTCCGTTTCTGGTCCACGATAATTTTGTGTTTCTGTTTCACGGTAATAGTCCGTTTCTGGTCCACGATAATGTTCTGTTTCTGTTTCACGGTAATGTTCCGTTTCTGGTCCACGATAATTTTGTGTTTCTGTTTCACGGTAATGTTCCGTTTCTGGTCCACGATAATGTTCTGTTTCTGTTTCATGGTAATGTTCCGTCTCTGGTCCACGATAATGTTGTGTTTCTGTTTCACGGTAATGTTCCGTTTCTGGTCCATGATAATTTTCTGTTTCACGGTAATGTTCTGTCTCTGGTCCACGCTAATGTTCTGTTTCTGTTTCACGGTAATGTTCCGTTTCTGGTCCACGATAATGTTCTGTTTCTGTTTCATGGTAATGTTCCGTCTCTGGTCCACGATAATTTTGTGTTTGTGTTTCACGGTAATGTTCCGTTTCTGGTCCACGATAATGTTCTGTTTCTGTTTCATGGTAATGTTCCGTCTCTGGTCCACGATAATGTTGTGTTTCTGTTTCACGGTAATGTTCCGTTTCTGGTCTATGATAATTTTCTGTTTCACGGTAATGTTCTGTCTCTGGTCCACGCTAGTGTTCTGTTTCTGTTTCACGGTAATGTTCCGTTTCTGGTCCACGATAATTTTGTGTTTCTGTTTCACGGTAATGTTCCGTTTCTGGTCCACGATACTGTTCTGTTTCTGTTTCACGGTAATGTTCCGTTTCTGGTCCATGATAATTTTCTTTTTCACGGTAATGTTCTGTCTCTGGTCCACGCTAATGTTCTGTTTCTGTTTCACGGTAATGTTCCGTTTCTGGTCCACGATAATTTTGTGTTTCTGTTTCACGGTAATGTTCCGTTTCTGGTACACGATAATGTTCCGTCTCTGGTCCACGGTAATGTTCTGTCTCTGGTCCACGATAATCTTCTGTTTCTGTTTCACGGTAATGTTCCGTATCTGGTCCATGATAATTTTCTGTTTCACGGTAATGTTCGGTCTCTGGTCCACGCTAATGTTCTGTTTCTGTTTCACGGTAATGTTCCGTTTCTGGTCCACGATAATGTTCTGTTTCTGTTTCACGGTAATGTTCCGTTTCTGGTCCACGATAATGTTCCGTTTCTGTTTCATGGTAATGTTCCGTCTCTGGTCCACGATAATGTTGTGTTTCTGTTTCACGGTAATGTTCCGTTTCTGGTCCATGATAATTTTCTGTTTCACGGTAATGTTCTGTCTCTGGTCCACGCTAATGTTCTGTTTCTGTTTCACGGTAATGTTCCGTTTCTGGTCCACGATAATTTTGTGTTTCTGTTTCACGGTAATGTTCCGTTTCTGGTCCACGATAATGTTCTGTTTCTGTTTCACGGTAATGTTCCGTTTCTGGTCCATGATAATTTTCTGTTTCACGGTAATGTTCTGTCTCTGGTCCACGCTAATGTTCTGTTTCTGTTTCACGGTAATGTTCCGTTTCTGGTCCACGATAATTTTGTGTTTCTGTTTCACGGTAATGTTCCGTATCTGGTCCATGATAATTTTCTGTTTCACGGTAATTTTCTGTCTCTGGTCCACGCTAATGTTCTGTTTCTGTTTCACGGTAATGTTCCGTTTCTGGTCCAAATTAATTTTGTGTTTCTGTTTCACGGTAATGTTCCGTTTCTGGTCCACGATAATGTTCTGTTTCTGTTTCACGGTAATGTTCCGTTTCTGGTCCACGATAATGTTGTGTTTCGGTTTCACGGTAATGTTCCGTTTCTGGTCCACGATAATGTTCTTTTTCGGTTTCACGGTAATGTTCCGTCTCTGGTCCACGGTAATGTTCCGTCTCTGGTCCACGATAATGTTCTGTTTCTGTTTCACAGTAATGTTCCGAATCTGGTCCATGATAATTTTCGGTTTCACGGTAATGTTCTGTCTCTGGTCCATGGTAATGTTCTGTTTCTGTTTCACTGTAATGTTCCGTTTCTGGTCCATGATAATTTTCTATTTCACGGTAATGTTCTGTTTCACGGTAATGTTCTGTCTCTGGTCAACGCTAATGTTCTGTTTCTGTTTCACTGTAATGTTCCGTTTCTGGTCCATGATAATGTTCTGTCTCTGGTCCACGGTAATGTTCGATCTCTGGTCCACGATAATGTTCGGTTTCACGGTAATGTTCCGCCTCTGGTCCACGATAATGTTCTGTTTCTGTTTCACGGTAATGTTCCGTTTCTGGTCCACGATAATGTTCTGTTTCTGTTTCATGGTAATGTTCCGTCTCTGGTCCACGATAATGTTGTGTTTCTGTTTCACGGTAATGTTCCGTTTCTGGTCCATGATAATTTTCTTTTTCACGGTAATGTTCTGTCTCTGGTCCACGCTAATGTTCTGTTTCTGTTTCACGGTAATGTTCCGTTTCTGGTCCACGATAACTTTGTGTTTCTGTTTCACGGTAATTTTCCGTTTCTGGTCCACGATATTGTTCTGTTTCTGTTTCACGGTAATGTTCCGTTTCTGGTCCACGATAATGTTGTGTTTCGGTTTCACGGTAATGTTCCGTTTCTGGTCCACGATAATGTTCTTTTTCGGTTTCACTGTAATGTTCCGTCTCTGGTCCACGGTAATGTTCCGTCTCTGGTCCACGATAATGTTCTGTTTCTGTTTCACGGTAATGTTCCGTTTCTGGTCCATGATAATTTTCTGTTTCACGGTAATGTTCTGTCTCTGGTCCACGCTAATGTTCTGTTTCTGTTTCACGGTAATGTTCCGTTTCTGGTCCACGATAATTTTGTGTTTCTGTTTCACGGTAATGTTCCGTTTCTGGTACACGATAATGTTCCGTCTCTGGTCCACGGTAATGTTCTGTCTCTGGTCCACGATAATCTTCTGTTTCTGTTTCACGGTAATGTTCCGTATCTGGTCCATGATAATTTTCTGTTTCACGGTAATGTTCTGTCTCTGGTCCACGCTAATGTTCTGTTTCTGTTTCACGGTAATGTTCCGTTTCTGGTCCAAATTAATTTTGTGTTTCTGTTTCACGGTAATGTTCCGTTTCTGGTCCACGATAATGTTCTGTTTCTGTTTCACGGTAATGTTCCGTTTCTGGTCCACGATAATGTTGTGTTTCGGTTTCACGGTAATGTTCCGTTTCTGGTCCACGATAATGTTCTTTTTCGGTTTTACGGTAATGTTCCGTCTCTGGTCCACGGTAATGTTCCGTCTCTGGTCCACGATAATGTTCTGTTTCTGTTTCACGGTAATGTTCCGTTTCTGGTCCACGATAATTTTGTGTTTGTGTTTCACGGTAATGTTCCGTTTCTGGTCCACGATAATGTTATGTTTCTGTTTCACGGTAATGTTCCGTTTCTGGTCCACGATAATGTTCTTTTTCGGTTTCACGGTAATGTTCCGTCTCTGGTCCACGGTAATGTTCCGTCTCTGGTCCACGATAATGTTCTGTTTCTGTTTCACGGTAATGTTCCGTTTCTGGTTCACGATAATTTTGTGTTTCTGTTTCATGGTAATGTTCCGTTTCTGGTCCACGATAATGTTCTTTTTCTGTTTCACGGTAATGTTCCATTTCTGGTCCACGATAATGTTCTGTTTCTGTTTCACAGTAATGTTCCGTTTCTGGTCCATGATAATGTTCTGTGTCACGGTAATGTTCCGTTTCTGGTCCACGATAATTTTGTGTTTCTGTTTCACGGTAATAGTCCGTTTCTGGTCCACGATAATGTTCTGTTTCTGTTTCACGGTAATGTTCCGTTTCTGGTCCACGATAATTTTGTGTTTCTGTTTCACGGTAATGTTCCGTTTCTGGTCCACGATAATGTTCTGTTTCTGTTTCATGGTAATGTTCCGTCTCTGGTCCACGATAATGTTGTGTTTCTGTTTCACGGTAATGTTCCGTTTCTGGTCCATGATAATTTTCTGTTTCACGGTAATGTTCTGTCTCTGGTCCATGCTAATGTTCTGTTTCTGTTTCACGGTAATGTTCCGTTTCTGGTCCACGATAATTTTGTGTTTGTGTTTCACGGTAATGTTCCGTTTCTGGTCCACGATAATGTTCTGTTTCTGTTTCATGGTAATGTTCCGTCTCTGGTCCACGATAATGTTGTGTTTCTGTTTCACGGTAATGTTCCGTTTCTGGTCCATGATAATTTTCTGTTTCACGGTAATGTTCTGTCTCTGGTCCACGCTAGTGTTCTGTTTCTGTTTCACGGTAATGTTCCGTTTCTGGTCCACGATAATTTTGTGTTTCTGTTTCACGGTAATGTTCCGTTTCTGGTCCACGATACTGTTCTGTTTCTGTTTCACGGTAATGTTCCGTTTCTGGTCCATGATAATTTTCTGTTTCACGGTAATGTTCTGTCTCTGGTCCACGCTAATGTTCTGTTTCTGTTTCACGGTAATGTTCCGTTTCTGGTCCACGATAATTTTGTGTTTCTGTTTCACGGTAATGTTCCGTTTCTGGTACACGATAATGTTCCGTCTCTGGTCCACGGTAATGTTCTGTCTCTGGTCCACGATAATCTTCTGTTTCTGTTTCACGGTAATGTTCCGTATCTGGTCCATGATAATTTTCTGTTTCACGGTAATGTTCGGTCTCTGGTCCACGCTAATGTTCTGTTTCTGTTTCACGGTAATGTTCCGTTTCTGGTCCAAATTAATTTTGTGTTTCTGTTTCACGGTAATGTTCCGTTTCTGGTCCACGATAATGTTCTGTTTCTCTTTCACGGTAATGTTCCGTTTCTGGTCCACGATAATGTTGTGTTTCGGTTTCACGGTAATGTTCCGTCTCTGGTCCACGGTAATGTTCCGTCTCTGGTCCACGATAATGTTCTGTTTCTGTTTCACGGTAATGTTCCGTTTCTGGTTCACGATAATTTTGTGTTTCTGTTTCATGGTAATGTTCCGTTTCTGGTCCACGATAATGTTCTTTTTCTGTTTCACGGTAATGTTCCATTTCTGGTCCACGATAATGTTCTGTTTCTGTTTCACAGTAATGTTCCGTTTCTGGTCCATGATAATGTTCTGTGTCACGGTAATGTTCCGTTTCTGGTCCACGATAATTTTGTGTTTCTGTTTCACGGTAATAGTCCGTTTCTGGTCCACGATAATGTTCTGTTTCTGTTTCACGGTAATGTTCCGTTTCTGGTCCACGATAATTTTGTGTTTCTGTTTCACGGTAATGTTCCGTTTCTGGTCCACGATAATGTTCTGTTTCTGTTTCATGGTAATGTTCCGTCTCTGGTCCACGATAATGTTGTGTTTCTGTTTCACGGTAATGTTCCGTTTCTGGTCCATGATAATTTTCTGTTTCACGGTAATGTTCTGTCTCTGGTCCACGCTAATGTTCTGTTTCTGTTTCACGGTAATGTTCCGTTTCTGGTCCACGATAATGTTCTGTTTCTGTTTCATGGTAATGTTCCGTCTCTGGTCCACGATAATTTTGTGTTTGTGTTTCACGGTAATGTTCCGTTTCTGGTCCACGATAATGTTCTGTTTCTGTTTCATGGTAATGTTCCGTCTCTGGTCCACGATAATGTTGTGTTTCTGTTTCACGGTAATGTTCCGTTTCTGGTCTATGATAATTTTCTGTTTCACGGTAATGTTCTGTCTCTGGTCCACGCTAGTGTTCTGTTTCTGTTTCACGGTAATGTTCCGTTTCTGGTCCACGATAATTTTGTGTTTCTGTTTCACGGTAATGTTCCGTTTCTGGTCCACGATACTGTTCTGTTTCTGTTTCACGGTAATGTTCCGTTTCTGGTCCATGATAATTTTCTTTTTCACGGTAATGTTCTGTCTCTGGTCCACGCTAATGTTCTGTTTCTGTTTCACGGTAATGTTCCGTTTCTGGTCCACGATAATTTTGTGTTTCTGTTTCACGGTAATGTTCCGTTTCTGGTACACGATAATGTTCCGTCTCTGGTCCACGGTAATGTTCTGTCTCTGGTCCACGATAATCTTCTGTTTCTGTTTCACGGTAATGTTCCGTATCTGGTCCATGATAATTTTCTGTTTCACGGTAATGTTCGGTCTCTGGTCCACGCTAATGTTCTGTTTCTGTTTCACGGTAATGTTCCGTTTCTGGTCCAAATTAATTTTGTGTTTCTGTTTCACGGTAATGTTCCGTTTCTGGTCCACGATAATGTTCTGTTTCTGTTTCACGGTAATGTTCCGTTTCTGGTCCACGATAATGTTGTGTTTCGGTTTCACGGTAATGTTCCGTTTCTGGTCCACGATAATGTTCTTTTTCGGTTTTACGGTAATGTTCCGTCTCTGGTCCACGGTAATGTTCCGTCTCTGGTCCACGATAATGTTCTGTTTCTGTTTCACGGTAATGTTCCGTATCTGGTCCATGATAATTTTCTGTTTCACGGTAATGTTCTGTCTGTGGTCCACGCTAATGTTCTGTTTCTGTTTCACGGTAATGTTCCGTTTCTGGTCCACGATAATTTTGTGTTTCTGTTTCACGGTAATGTTCCGTTTCTGGTCCACGATAATGTTCTGTTTCTGTTTCACGGTAATGTTCCGTTTCTGGTCCATGATAATTTTCTGTTTCACGGTAATGTTCTGTCTCTGGTCCACGCTAATGTTCTTTTTCTGTTTCACGGTAATGTTCCGTTTCTGGTCCACGATAATGTTCTGTTTCTGTTTCACGGTAATGTTCCGTTTCTGGTCCACGATAATGTTCCGTTTCTGTTTCATGGTAATGTTCCGTCTCTGGTCCACGATAATGTTGTGTTTCTGTTTCACGGTAATGTTCCGTTTCTGGTCCATGATAATTTTCTGTTTCACGGTAATGTTCTGTCTCTGGTCCACGCTAATGTTCTGTTTCTGTTTCACGGTAATGTTCCGTTTCTGGTCCACGATAATTTTGTGTTTCTGTTTCACGGTAATGTTCCGTTTCTGGTCCACGATAATGTTCTGTTTCTGTTTCACGGTAATGTTCCGTTTCTGGTCCATGATAATTTTCTGTTTCACGGTAATGTTCTGTCTCTGGTCCACGCTAATGTTCTGTTTCTGTTTCACGGTAATGTTCCGTTTCTGGTCCACGATAATTTTGTGTTTCTGTTTCACGGTAATGTTCCGTATCTGGTCCATGATAATTTTCTGTTTCACGGTAATTTTCTGTCTCTGGTCCACGCTAATGTTCTGTTTCTGTTTCACGGTAATGTTCCGTTTCTGGTCCAAATTAATTTTGTGTTTCTGTTTCACGGTAATGTTCCGTTTCTGGTCCACGATAATGTTCTGTTTCTGTTTCACGGTAATGTTCCGTTTCTGGTCCACGATAATGTTGTGTTTCGGTTTCACGGTAATGTTCCGTTTCTGGTCCACGATAATGTTCTTTTTCGGTTTCACGGTAATGTTCCGTCTCTGGTCCACGGTAATGTTCCGTCTCTGGTCCACGATAATGTTCTGTTTCTGTTTCACAGTAATGTTCCGAATCTGGTCCATGATAATTTTCGGTTTCACGGTAATGTTCTGTCTCTGGTCCATGGTAATGTTCTGTTTCTGTTTCACTGTAATGTTCCGTTTCTGGTCCATGATAATTTTCTATTTCACGGTAATGTTCTGTTTCACGGTAATGTTCTGTCTCTGGTCAACGCTAATGTTCTGTTTCTGTTTCACTGTAATGTTCCGTTTCTGGTCCATGATAATGTTCTGTCTCTGGTCCACGGTAATGTTCGATCTCTGGTCCACGATAATGTTCGGTTTCACGGTAATGTTCCGCCTCTGGTCCACGATAATGTTCTGTTTCTGTTTCACGGTAATGTTCCGTTTCTGGTCCACGATAATGTTCTGTTTCTGTTTCATGGTAATGTTCCGTCTCTGGTCCACGATAATGTTGTGTTTCTGTTTCACGGTAATGTTCCGTTTCTGGTCCATGATAATTTTCTGTTTCACGGTAATGTTCTGTCTCTGGTCCACGCTAATGTTCTGTTTCTGTTTCACGGTAATGTTCCGTTTCTGGTCCACGATAACTTTGTGTTTCTGTTTCACGGTAATTTTCCGTTTCTGGTCCACGATATTGTTCTGTTTCTGTTTCACGGTAATGTTCCGTTTCTGGTCCACGATAATGTTGTGTTTCGGTTTCACGGTAATGTTCCGTTTCTGGTCCACGATAATGTTCTTTTTCGGTTTCACTGTAATGTTCCGTCTCTGGTCCACGGTAATGTTCCGTCTCTGGTCCACGATAATGTTCTGTTTCTGTTTCACGGTAATGTTCCGTTTCTGGTCCATGATAATTTTCTGTTTCACGGTAATGTTCTGTCTCTGGTCCACGCTAATGTTCTGTTTCTGTTTCACGGTAATGTTCCGTTTCTGGTCCACGATAATTTTGTGTTTCTGTTTCACGGTAATGTTCCGTTTCTGGTACACGATAATGTTCCGTCTCTGGTCCACGGTAATGTTCTGTCTCTGGTCCACGATAATCTTCTGTTTCTGTTTCACGGTAATGTTCCGTATCTGGTCCATGATAATTTTCTGTTTCACGGTAATGTTCTGTCTCTGGTCCACGCTAATGTTCTGTTTCTGTTTCACGGTAATGTTCCGTTTCTGGTCCAAATTAATTTTGTGTTTCTGTTTCACGGTAATGTTCCGTTTCTGGTCCACGATAATGTTCTGTTTCTGTTTCACGGTAATGTTCCGTTTCTGGTCCACGATAATGTTGTGTTTCGGTTTCACGGTAATGTTCCGTTTCTGGTCCACGATAATGTTCTTTTTCGGTTTTACGGTAATGTTCCGTCTCTGGTCCACGGTAATGTTCCGTCTCTGGTCCACGATAATGTTCTGTTTCTGTTTCACGGTAATGTTCCGTTTCTGGTCCACGATAATTTTGTGTTTGTGTTTCACGGTAATGTTCCGTTTCTGGTCCACGATAATGTTATGTTTCTGTTTCATGGTAATGTTCCGTCTCTGGTCCACGATAATGTTGTGTTTCTGTTTCACGGTAATGTTCCGTTTCTGGTCCATGATAATTTTCTGTTTCACGGTAATGTTCTGTCTCTGGTCCACGCTAATGTTCTGTTTCTGTTTCACGGTAATTTTCTGTCTCTGGTCCACGCTAATGTTCTGTTTCTGTTTCACGGTAATGTTCCGTTTCTGGTCCAAATTAATTTTGTGTTTCTGTTTCACGGTAATGTTCCGTTTCTGGTCCACGATATTGTTCTGTTTCTGTTTCACGGTAATGTTCCGTTTCTGGTCCACGATAATTTTGTGTTTCTGTTTCACGGTAATGTTCCGTTTCTGGTCCACGATAATGTTCTGTTTCTGTTTCACGGTAATGTTCCGTTTCTGGTCCATGATAATTTTCTGTTTCACGGTAATGTTCTGTCTCTGGTCCACGCTAATGTTCTGTTTCTGTTTCACGGTAATGTTCCGTTTCTGGTACACGATAATTTTGTGTTTCTGTTTCACGGTAATGTTCCGTTTCTGGTACACGATAATGTTCCGTCTCTGGTTCACGGTAATGTTCTGTCTCTGGTCCACGATAATCTTCTGTTTCATTTTCACGGTAATGTTCCGTATCTGGTCCATGATAATTTTCTGTTTCACGGTAATGTTCTGTCTCTGGTCCACGCTAATGTTCTGTTTCTGTTTCACGGTAATGTTCCGTTTCTGGTCCAAATTAATTTTGTGTTTCTGTTTCACGGTAATGTTCCGTTTCTGGTCCACGATAATGTTCTGTTTCTGTTTCACGGTAATGTTCCGTTTCTGGTCCACGATAATGTTCTTTTTCGGTTTCACGGTAATGTTCCGTCTCTGGTCCACGGTAATGTTCCGTCTCTGGTCCACGATAATGTTCTGTTTCTGTTTCACGGTAATGTTCCGTTTCTGGTTCACGATAATTTTGTGTTTCTGTTTCATGGTAATGTTCCGTTTCTGGTCCACGATAATGTTCTTTTTCTGTTTCACGGTAATGTTCCATTTCTGGTCCACGATAATGTTCTGTTTCTGTTTCACAGTAATGTTCCGTTTCTGGTCCATGATAATGTTCTGTGTCACGGTAATGTTCCGTTTCTGGTCCACGATAATTTTGTGTTTCTGTTTCACGGTAATAGTCCGTTTCTGGTCCACGATAATGTTCTGTTTCTGTTTCACGGTAATGTTCCGTTTCTGGTCCACGATAATTTTGTGTTTCTGTTTCACGGTAATGTTCCGTTTCTGGTCCACGATAATGTTCTGTTTCTGTTTCATGGTAATGTTCCGTCTCTGGTCCACGATAATGTTGTGTTTCTGTTTCACGGTAATGTTCCGTTTCTGGTCCATGATAATTTTCTGTTTCACGGTAATGTTCTGTCTCTGGTCCATGCTAATGTTCTGTTTCTGTTTCACGGTAATGTTCCGTTTCTGGTCCACGATAATTTTGTGTTTGTGTTTCACGGTAATGTTCCGTTTCTGGTCCACGATAATGTTCTGTTTCTGTTTCATGGTAATGTTCCGTCTCTGGTCCACGATAATGTTGTGTTTCTGTTTCACGGTAATGTTCCGTTTCTGGTCCATGATAATTTTCTGTTTCACGGTAATGTTCTGTCTCTGGTCCACGCTAGTGTTCTGTTTCTGTTTCACGGTAATGTTCCGTTTCTGGTCCACGATAATTTTGTGTTTCTGTTTCACGGTAATGTTCCGTTTCTGGTCCACGATACTGTTCTGTTTCTGTTTCACGGTAATGTTCCGTTTCTGGTCCATGATAATTTTCTGTTTCACGGTAATGTTCTGTCTCTGGTCCACGCTAATGTTCTGTTTCTGTTTCACGGTAATGTTCCGTTTCTGGTCCACGATAATTTTGTGTTTCTGTTTCACGGTAATGTTCCGTTTCTGGTACACGATAATGTTCCGTCTCTGGTCCACGGTAATGTTCTGTCTCTGGTCCACGATAATCTTCTGTTTCTGTTTCACGGTAATGTTCCGTATCTGGTCCATGATAATTTTCTGTTTCACGGTAATGTTCAGTCTCTGGTCCACGCTAATGTTCTGTTTCTGTTTCACGGTAATGTTCCGTTTCTGGTCCACGATAATGTTCTGTTTCTGTTTCACGGTAATGTTCCGTTTCTGGTCCACGATAATGTTGTGTTTCGGTTTCACGGTAATGTTCCGTTTCTGGTCCACGATAATGTTCTTTTTCGGTTTTACGGTAATGTTCCGTCTCTGGTCCACGGTAATGTTCCGTCTCTGGTCCACGATAATGTTCTGTTTCTGTTTCACGGTAATGTTCCGTATCTGGTCCATGATAATTTTCTGTTTCACGGTAATGTTCTGTCTGTGGTCCACGCTAATGTTCTCTTTCTGTTTCACGGTAATGTTCCGTTTCTGGTCCACGATAATTTTGTGTTTCTGTTTCACGGTAATGTTCCGTTTCTGGTCCACGATAATGTTCTGTTTCTGTTTCACGGTAATGTTCCGTTTCTGGTCCATGATAATTTTCTGTTTCACGGTAATGTTCTGTCTCTGGTCCACGCTAATGTTCTTTTTCTGTTTCACGGTAATGTTCCGTTTCTGGTCCACGATAATGTTCTGTTTCTGTTTCACGGTAATGTTCCGTTTCTGGTCCACGATAATGTTCCGTTTCTGTTTCATGGTAATGTTCCGTCTCTGGTCCACGATAATGTTGTGTTTCTGTTTCACGGTAATGTTCCGTTTCTGGTCCATGATAATTTTCTGTTTCACGGTAATGTTCTGTCTCTGGTCCACGCTAATGTTCTGTTTCTGTTTCACGGTAATGTTCCGTTTCTGGTCCACGATAATTTTGTGTTTCTGTTTCACGGTAATGTTCCGTTTCTGGTCCACGATAATGTTCTGTTTCTGTTTCACGGTAATGTTCCGTTTCTGGTCCATGATAATTTTCTGTTTCACGGTAATGTTCTGTCTCTGGTCCACGCTAATGTTCTGTTTCTGTTTCACGGTAATGTTCCGTTTCTGGTCCACGATAATTTTGTGTTTCTGTTTCACGGTAATGTTCCGTATCTGGTCCATGATAATTTTCTGTTTCACGGTAATTTTCTGTCTCTGGTCCACGCTAATGTTCTGTTTCTGTTTCACGGTAATGTTCCGTTTCTGGTCCACGATAATGTTCTGTTTCTGTTTCACGGTAATGTTCCGTTTCTGGTCCACGATAATGTTGTGTTTCGGTTTCACGGTAATGTTCCGTTTCTGGTCCACGATAATGTTCTTTTTCGGTTTCACGGTAATGTTCCGTCTCTGGTCCACGGTAATGTTCCGTCTCTGGTCCACGATAATGTTCTGTTTCTGTTTCACAGTAATGTTCCGAATCTGGTCCATGATAATTTTCGGTTTCACGGTAATGTTCTGTCTCTGGTCCACGGTAATGTTCTGTTTCTGTTTCACTGTAATGTTCCGTTTCTGGTCCATGATAATTTTCTATTTCACGGTAATGTTCTGTTTCACGGTAATGTTCTGTCTCTGGTCAACGCTAATGTTCTGTTTCTGTTTCACTGTAATGTTCCGTTTCTGGTCCATGATAATGTTCTGTCTCTGGTCCACGGTAATGTTCGATCTCTGGTCCACGATAATGTTCGGTTTCACGGTAATGTTCCGCCTCTGGTCCACGATAATGTTCTGTTTCTGTTTCACGGTAATGTTCCGTTTCTGGTCCACGATAATTTTGTGTTTCTGTTTCACGGTAATGTTCCGTTTCTGGTCCACGATAATGTTCTGTTTCTGTTTCATGGTAATGTTCCGTCTCTGGTCCACGATAATGTTGTGTTTCTGTTTCACGGTAATGTTCCGTTTCTGGTCCATGATAATTTTCTGTTTCACGGTAATGTTCTGTCTCTGGTCCACGCTAATGTTCTGTTTCTGTTTCACGGTAATGTTCCGTTTCTGGTCCACGATAACTTTGTGTTTCTGTTTCACGGTAATTTTCCGTTTCTGGTCCACGATATTGTTCTGTTTCTGTTTCACGGTAATGTTCCGTTTCTGGTCCACGATAATGTTGTGTTTCGGTTTCACGGTAATGTTCCGTTTCTGGTCCACGATAATGTTCTTTTTCGGTTTCACTGTAATGTTCCGTCTCTGGTCCACGGTAATGTTCCGTCTCTGGTCCACGATAATGTTCTGTTTCTGTTTCACGGTAATGTTCCGTTTCTGGTCCATGATAATTTTCTGTTTCACGGTAATGTTCTGTCTCTGGTCCACGCTAATGTTCTGTTTCTGTTTCACGGTAATGTTCCGTTTCTGGTCCACGATAATTTTGTGTTTCTGTTTCACGGTAATGTTCCGTTTCTGGTACACGATAATGTTCCGTCTCTGGTCCACGGTAATGTTCTGTCTCTGGTCCACGATAATCTTCTGTTTCTGTTTCACGGTAATGTTCCGTATCTGGTCCATGATAATTTTCTGTTTCACGGTAATGTTCTGTCTCTGGTCCACGCTAATGTTCTGTTTCTGTTTCACGGTAATGTTCCGTTTCTGGTCCAAATTAATTTTGTGTTTCTGTTTCACGGTAATGTTCCGTTTCTGGTCCACGATAATGTTCTGTTTCTGTTTCACGGTAATGTTCCGTTTCTGGTCCATGATAATTTTCTGTTTCACGGTAATGTTCTGTCTCTGGTCCACGCTAATGTTCTGTTTCTGTTTCACTTTAATGTTCCGTTTCTGGTCCACGATAATTTTGTGTTTCTGTTTCACGGTAATGTTCCGTTTCTGGTCCACGATAATGTTCTGTTTCTGTTTCACGGTAATGTTCCGTTTCTGGTCCACGATAATGTTGTGTTTCGGTTTCACGGTAATGTTCCGTTTCTGGTCCACGATAATGTTCTTTTTCGGTTTTACGGTAATGTTCCGTCTCTGGTCCACGGTAATGTTCCGTCTCTGGTCCACGATAATGTTCTGTTTCTGTTTCACGGTAATGTTCCGTTTCTGGTCCACGATAATTTTGTGTTTGTGTTTCACGGTAATGTTCCGTTTCTGGTCCACGATAATGTTATGTTTCTGTTTCATGGTAATGTTCCGTCTCTGGTCCACGATAATGTTGTGTTTCTGTTTCACGGTAATGTTCCGTTTCTGGTCCATGATAATTTTCTGTTTCACGGTAATGTTCTGTCTCTGGTCCACGCTAGTGTTCTGTTTCTGTTTCACGGTAATTTTCCGTTTCTGGTCCACGATAATTTTGTGTTTCTGTTTCACGGTAATGTTCCGTTTCTGGTCCACGATAATGTTCTGTTTCTGTTTCACGGTAATGTTCCGTTTCTGGTCCATGATAATTTTCTGTTTCACGGTAATGTTCTGTCTCTGGTCCACGCTAATGTTCTGTTTCTGTTTCACGGTAATGTTCCGTTTCTGGTACACGATAATTTTGTGTTTCTGTTTCACGGTAATGTTCCGTTTCTGGTACACGATAATGTTCCGTCTCTGGTTCACGGTAATGTTCTGTCTCTGGTCCACGATAATCTTCTGTTTCATTTTCACGGTAATGTTCCGTATCTGGTCCATGATAATTTTCTGTTTCACGGTAATGTTCTGTCTCTGGTCCACGCTAATGTTCTGTTTCTGTTTCACGGTAATGTTCCGTTTCTGGTCCAAATTAATTTTGTGTTTCTGTTTCACGGTAATGTTCCGTTTCTGGTCCACGATAATGTTCTGTTTCTGTTTCACGGTAATGTTCCGTTTCTGGTCCACGATAATGTTCTTTTTCGGTTTCACGGTAATGTTCCGTCTCTGGTCCACGGTAATGTTCCGTCTCTGGTCCACGATAATGTTCTGTTTCTGTTTCACGGTAATGTTCCGTTTCTGGTTCACGATAATTTTGTGTTTCTGTTTCATGGTAATGTTCCGTTTCTGGTCCACGATAATGTTCTTTTTCTGTTTCACGGTAATGTTCCATTTCTGGTCCACGATAATGTTCTGTTTCTGTTTCACAGTAATGTTCCGTTTCTGGTCCATGATAATGTTCTGTGTCACGGTAATGTTCCGTTTCTGGTCCACGATAATTTTGTGTTTCTGTTTCACGGTAATAGTCCGTTTCTGGTCCACGATAATGTTCTGTTTCTGTTTCACGGTAATGTTCCGTTTCTGGTCCACGATAATTTTGTGTTTCTGTTTCACGGTAATGTTCCGTTTCTGGTCCACGATAATGTTCTGTTTCTGTTTCATGGTAATGTTCCGTCTCTGGTCCACGATAATGTTGTGTTTCTGTTTCACGGTAATGTTCCGTTTCTGGTCCATGATAATTTTCTGTTTCACGGTAATGTTCTGTCTCTGGTCCATGCTAATGTTCTGTTTCTGTTTCACGGTAATGTTCCGTTTCTGGTCCACGATAATTTTGTGTTTGTGTTTCACGGTAATGTTCCGTTTCTGGTCCACGATAATGTTCTGTTTCTGTTTCATGGTAATGTTCCGTCTCTGGTCCACGATAATGTTGTGTTTCTGTTTCACGGTAATGTTCCGTTTCTGGTCCATGATAATTTTCTGTTTCACGGTAATGTTCTGTCTCTGGTCCACGCTAGTGTTCTGTTTCTGTTTCACGGTAATGTTCCGTTTCTGGTCCACGATAATTTTGTGTTTCTGTTTCACGGTAATGTTCCGTTTCTGGTCCACGATACTGTTCTGTTTCTGTTTCACGGTAATGTTCCGTTTCTGGTCCATGATAATTTTCTGTTTCACGGTAATGTTCTGTCTCTGGTCCACGCTAATGTTCTGTTTCTGTTTCACGGTAATGTTCCGTTTCTGGTCCACGATAATTTTGTGTTTCTGTTTCACGGTAATGTTCCGTTTCTGGTACACGATAATGTTCCGTCTCTGGTCCACGGTAATGTTCTGTCTCTGGTCCACGATAATCTTCTGTTTCTGTTTCACGGTAATGTTCCGTATCTGGTCCATGATAATTTTCTGTTTCACGGTAATGTTCGGTCTCTGGTCCACGCTAATGTTCTGTTTCTGTTTCACGGTAATGTTCCGTTTCTGGTCCAAATTAATTTTGTGTTTCTGTTTCACGGTAATGTTCCGTTTCTGGTCCACGATAATGTTCTGTTTCTCTTTCACGGTAATGTTCCGTTTCTGGTCCACGATAATGTTGTGTTTCGGTTTCACGGTAATGTTCCGTTTCTGGTCCACGATAATGTTCTTTTTCGGTTTTACGGTAATGTTCCGTCTCTGGTCCACGGTAATGTTCCGTCTCTGGTCCACGATAATGTTCTGTTTCTGTTTCACGGTAATGTTCCGTATCTGGTCCATGATAATTTTCTGTTTCACGGTAATGTTCTGTCTCTGGTCCACGCTAATGTTCTGTTTCTGTTTCACGGTAATGTTCCGTTTCTGGTCCACGATAATTTTGTGTTTCTGTTTCACGGTAATGTTCCGTTTCTGGTCCACGATAATGTTCTGTTTCTGTTTCACGGTAATGTTCCGTTTCTGGTCCATGATAATTTTCTGTTTCACGGTAATGTTCTGTCTCTGGTCCACGCTAATGTTCTGTTTCTGTTTCACGGTAATGTTCCGTTTCTGGTCCACGATAATGTTCTGTTTCTGTTTCACGGTAATGTTCCGTTTCTGGTCCACGATAATGTTCCATTTCTGTTTCATGGTAATGTTCCGTCTCTGGTCCACGATAATGTTGTGTTTCTGTTTCACGGTAATGTTCCGTTTCTGGTCCATGATAATTTTCTGTTTCACGGTAATGTTCTGTCTCTGGTCCACGCTAATGTTCTGTTTCTGTTTCACGGTAATGTTCCGTTTCTGGTCCACGATAATGTTCTGTTTCTGTTTCACGGTAATGTTCCGTTTCTGGTCCATGATAATTTTCTGTTTCACGGTAATGTTCTGTCTCTGGTCCACGCTAATGTTCTGTTTCTGTTTCACGGTAATGTTCCGTTTCTGGTCCACGATAATTTTGTGTTTCTGTTTCACGGTAATGTTCCGTATCTGGTCCATGATAATTTTCTGTTTCACGGTAATGTTCTGTCTCTGGTCCACGCTAATGTTCTGTTTCTGTTTCACGGTAATGTTCCGTTTCTGGTCCAAATTAATTTTGTGTTTCTGTTTCACGGTAATGTTCCGTTTCTGGTCCACGATAATGTTCTGTTTCTGTTTCACGGTAATGTTCCGTTTCTGGTCCACGATAATGTTGTGTTTCGGTTTCACGGTAATGTTCCGTTTCTGGTCCACGATAATGTTCTTTTTCGGTTTCACGGTAATGTTCCGTCTCTGGTCCACGGTAATGTTCCGTCTCTGGTCCACGATAATGTTCTGTTTCTGTTTCACGGTAATGTTCCGAATCTGGTCCATGATAATTTTCGGTTTCACGGTAATGTTCTGTCTCTGGTCCACGGTAATGTTCTGTTTCTGTTTCACTGTAATGTTCCGTTTCTGGTCCATGATAATTTTCTGTTTCACGGTAATGTTCTGTTTCACGGTAATGTTCTGTCTCTGGTCAACGCTAATGTTCTGTTTCTGTTTCACTGTAATGTTCCGTTTCTGGTCCATGATAATGTTCTGTCTCTGGTCCACGGTAATGTTCGATCTCTGGTCCACGATAATGTTCGGTTTCACGGTAATGTTCCGTCTCTGGTCCACGATAATGTTCTGTTTCTGTTTCACGGTAATGTTCCGTTTCTGGTCCACGATAATTTTGTGTTTCTGTTTCACGGTAATGTTCCGTTTCTGGTCCACGATAATGTTCTGTTTCTGTTTCATGGTAATGTTCCGTCTCTGGTCCACGATAATGTTGTGTTTCTGTTTCACGGTAATGTTCCGTTTCTGGTCCATGATAATTTTCTGTTTCACGGTAATGTTCTGTCTCTGGTCCACGCTAGTGTTCTGTTTCTGTTTCACGGTAATGTTCCGTTTCTGGTCCACGATAATTTTGTGTTTCTGTTTCACGGTAATGTTCCGTTTCTGGTCCACGATACTGTTCTGTTTCTGTTTCACGGTAATGTTCCGTTTCTGGTCCATGATAATTTTCTGTTTCACGGTAATGTTCTGTCTCTGGTCCACGCTAATGTTCTGTTTCTGTTTCACGGTAATGTTCCGTTTCTGGTCCACGATAATTTTGTGTTTCTGTTTCACGGTAATGTTCCGTTTCTGGTACACGATAATGTTCCGTCTCTGGTCCACGGTAATGTTCTGTCTCTGGTCCACGATAATCTTCTGTTTCTGTTTCACGGTAATGTTCCGTATCTGGTCCATGATAATTTTCTGTTTCACGGTAATGTTCGGTCTCTGGTCCACGCTAATGTTCTGTTTCTGTTTCACGGTAATGTTCCGTTTCTGGTCCAAATTAATTTTGTGTTTCTGTTTCACGGTAATGTTCCGTTTCTGGTCCACGATAATGTTCTGTTTCTGTTTCACGGTAATGTTCCGTTTCTGGTCCACGATAATGTTGTGTTTCGGTTTCACGGTAATGTTCCGTTTCTGGTCCACGATAATGTTCTTTTTCGGTTTTACGGTAATGTTCCGTCTCTGGTCCACGGTAATGTTCCGTCTCTGGTCCACGATAATGTTCTGTTTCTGTTTCACGGTAATGTTCCGTATCTGGTCCATGATAATTTTCTGTTTCACGGTAATGTTCTGTCTGTGGTCCACGCTAATGTTCTGTTTCTGTTTCACGGTAATGTTCCGTTTCTGGTCCACGATAATTTTGTGTTTCTGTTTCACGGTAATGTTCCGTTTCTGGTCCACGATAATGTTCTGTTTCTGTTTCACGGTAATGTTCCGTTTCTGGTCCATGATAATTTTCTGTTTCACGGTAATGTTCTGTCTCTGGTCCACGCTAATGTTCTTTTTCTGTTTCACGGTAATGTTCCGTTTCTGGTCCACGATAATGTTCTGTTTCTGTTTCACGGTAATGTTCCGTTTCTGGTCCACGATAATGTTCCGTTTCTGTTTCATGGTAATGTTCCGTCTCTGGTCCACGATAATGTTGTGTTTCTGTTTCACGGTAATGTTCCGTTTCTGGTCCATGATAATTTTCTGTTTCACGGTAATGTTCTGTCTCTGGTCCACGCTAATGTTCTGTTTCTGTTTCACGGTAATGTTCCGTTTCTGGTCCACGATAATTTTGTGTTTCTGTTTCACGGTAATGTTCCGTTTCTGGTCCATGATAATGTTCTGTTTCTGTTTCACGGTAATGTTCCGTTTCTGGTCCATGATAATTTTCTGTTTCACGGTAATGTTCTGTCTCTGGTCCACGCTAATGTTCTGTTTCTGTTTCACGGTAATGTTCCGTTTCTGGTCCACGATAATTTTGTGTTTCTGTTTCACGGTAATGTTCCGTATCTGGTCCATGATAATTTTCTGTTTCACGGTAATTTTCTGTCTCTGGTCCACGCTAATGTTCTGTTTCTGTTTCACGGTAATGTTCCGTTTCTGGTCCAAATTAATTTTGTGTTTCTGTTTCACGGTAATGTTCCGTTTCTGGTCCACGATAATGTTCTGTTTCTGTTTCACGGTAATGTTCCGTTTCTGGTCCACGATAATGTTGTGTTTCGGTTTCACGGTAATGTTCCGTTTCTGGTCCACGATAATGTTCCGTCTCTGGTCCACGATAATGTTCTGTTTCTGTTTCACGGTAATGTTCCGTCTCTGGTCCACGGTAATGTTCCGTCTCTGGTCCACGATAATGTTCTGTTTCTGTTTCACAGTAATGTTCCGAATCTGGTCCATGATAATTTTCGGTTTCACGGTAATGTTCTGTCTCTGGTCCACGGTAATGTTCTGTTTCTGTTTCACTGTAATGTTCCGTTTCTGGTCCATGATAATTTTCTATTTCACGGTAATGTTCTGTTTCACGGTAATGTTCTGTCTCTGGTCAACGCTAATGTTCTGTTTCTGTTTCACTGTAATGTTCCGTTTCTGGTCCATGATAATGTTCTGTCTCTGGTCCACGGTAATGTTCGATCTCTGGTCCACGATAATGTTCGGTTTCACGGTAATGTTCCGCCTCTGGTCCACGATAATGTTCTGTTTCTGTTTCACGGTAATGTTCCGTTTCTGGTCCACGATAATTTTGTGTTTCTGTTTCACGGTAATGTTCCGTTTCTGGTCCACGATAATGTTCTGTTTCTGTTTCATGGTAATGTTCCGTCTCTGGTCCACGATAATGTTGTGTTTCTGTTTCACGGTAATGTTCCGTTTCTGGTCCATGATAATTTTCTGTTTCACGGTAATGTTCCGTCTCTGGTCCACGGTAATGTTCCGTCTCTGGTCCACGATAATGTTCTGTTTCTGTTTCACAGTAATGTTCCGAATCTGGTCCATGATAATTTTCGGTTTCACGGTAATGTTCTGTCTCTGGTCCACGGTAATGTTCTGTTTCTGTTTCACTGTAATGTTCCGTTTCTGGTCCATGATAATTTTCTATTTCACGGTAATGTTCTGTTTCACGGTAATGTTCTGTCTCTGGTCAACGCTAATGTTCTGTTTCTGTTTCACTGTAATGTTCCGTTTCTGGTCCATGATAATGTTCTGTCTCTGGTCCACGGTAATGTTCGATCTCTGGTCCACGATAATGTTCGGTTTCACGGTAATGTTCCGCCTCTGGTCCACGATAATGTTCTGTTTCTGTTTCACGGTAATGTTCCGTTTCTGGTCCATGATAATTTTCTGTTTCACGGTAATGTTCTGTCTCTGGTCCACGCTAATGTTCTGTTTCTGTTTCACGGTAATGTTCCGTTTCTGGTACACGATAATTTTGTGTTTCTGTTTCACGGTAATGTTCCGTTTCTGGTACACGATAATGTTCCGTCTCTGGTTCACGGTAATGTTCTGTCTCTGGTCCACGATAATCTTCTGTTTCATTTTCACGGTAATGTTCCGTATCTGGTCCATGATAATTTTCTGTTTCACGGTAATGTTCTGTCTCTGGTCCACGCTAATGTTCTGTTTCTGTTTCACGGTAATGTTCCGTTTCTGGTCCAAATTAATTTTGTGTTTCTGTTTCACGGTAATGTTCCGTTTCTGGTCCACGATAATGTTCTGTTTCTGTTTCACGGTAATGTTCCGTTTCTGGTCCACGATAATGTTCTTTTTCGGTTTCACGGTAATGTTCCGTCTCTGGTCCACGGTAATGTTCCGTCTCTGGTCCACGATAATGTTCTGTTTCTGTTTCACGGTAATGTTCCGTTTCTGGTTCACGATAATTTTGTGTTTCTGTTTCATGGTAATGTTCCGTTTCTGGTCCACGATAATGTTCTTTTTCTGTTTCACGGTAATGTTCCATTTCTGGTCCACGATAATGTTCTGTTTCTGTTTCACAGTAATGTTCCGTTTCTGGTCCATGATAATGTTCTGTGTCACGGTAATGTTCCGTTTCTGGTCCACGATAATTTTGTGTTTCTGTTTCACGGTAATAGTCCGTTTCTGGTCCACGATAATGTTCTGTTTCTGTTTCACGGTAATGTTCCGTTTCTGGTCCACGATAATTTTGTGTTTCTGTTTCACGGTAATGTTCCGTTTCTGGTCCACGATAATGTTCTGTTTCTGTTTCATGGTAATGTTCCGTCTCTGGTCCACGATAATGTTGTGTTTCTGTTTCACGGTAATGTTCCGTTTCTGGTCCATGATAATTTTCTGTTTCACGGTAATGTTCTGTCTCTGGTCCATGCTAATGTTCTGTTTCTGTTTCACGGTAATGTTCCGTTTCTGGTCCACGATAATTTTGTGTTTGTGTTTCACGGTAATGTTCCGTTTCTGGTCCACGATAATGTTCTGTTTCTGTTTCATGGTAATGTTCCGTCTCTGGTCCACGATAATGTTGTGTTTCTGTTTCACGGTAATGTTCCGTTTCTGGTCCATGATAATTTTCTGTTTCACGGTAATGTTCCGTCTCTGGTCCACGGTAATGTTCCGTCTCTGGTCCACGATAATGTTCTGTTTCTGTTTCACAGTAATGTTCCGAATCTGGTCCATGATAATTTTCGGTTTCACGGTAATGTTCTGTCTCTGGTCCACGGTAATGTTCTGTTTCTGTTTCACTGTAATGTTCCGTTTCTGGTCCATGATAATTTTCTATTTCACGGTAATGTTCTGTTTCACGGTAATGTTCTGTCTCTGGTCAACGCTAATGTTCTGTTTCTGTTTCACTGTAATGTTCCGTTTCTGGTCCATGATAATGTTCTGTCTCTGGTCCACGGTAATGTTCGATCTCTGGTCCACGATAATGTTCGGTTTCACGGTAATGTTCCGCCTCTGGTCCACGATAATGTTCTGTTTCTGTTTCACGGTAATGTTCCGTTTCTGGTCCACGATAATTTTGTGTTTCTGTTTCACGGTAATGTTCCGTTTCTGGTCCACGATAATGTTCTGTTTCTGTTTCATGGTAATGTTCCGTCTCTGGTCCACGATAATGTTGTGTTTCTGTTTCACGGTAATGTTCCGTTTCTGGTCCATGATAATTTTCTGTTTCACGGTAATGTTCTGTCTCTGGTCCACGCTAATGTTCTGTTTCTGTTTCACGGTAATGTTCCGTTTCTGGTCCACGATAACTTTGTGTTTCTGTTTCACGGTAATTTTCCGTTTCTGGTCCACGATATTGTTCTGTTTCTGTTTCACGGTAATGTTCCGTTTCTGGTCCACGATAATGTTGTGTTTCGGTTTCACGGTAATGTTCCGTTTCTGGTCCACGATAATGTTCTTTTTCGGTTTCACTGTAATGTTCCGTCTCTGGTCCACGGTAATGTTCCGTCTCTGGTCCACGATAATGTTCTGTTTCTGTTTCACGGTAATGTTCCATTTCTGGTCCATGATAATTTTCTGTTTCACGGTAATGTTCTGTCTCTGGTCCACGCTAATGTTCTGTTTCTGTTTCACGGTAATGTTCCGTTTCTGGTCCACGATAATTTTGTGTTTCTGTTTCACGGTAATGTTCCGTTTCTGGTACACGATAATGTTCCGTCTCTGGTCCACTGTAATGTTCTGTCTCTGGTCCACGATAATCTTCTGTTTCTGTTTCACGGTAATGTTCCGTATCTGGTCCATGATAATTTTCTGTTTCACGGTAATGTTCTGTCTCTGGTCCACGCTAATGTTCTGTTTCTGTTTCACGGTAATGTTCCGTTTCTGGTCCAAATTAATTTTGTGTTTCTGTTTCACGGTAATGTTCCGTTTCTGGTCCACGATAATGTTCTGTTTCTGTTTCACGGTAATGTTCCGTTTCTGGTCCATGATAATTTTCTGTTTCACGGTAATGTTCTGTCTCTGGTCCACGCTAATGTTCTGTTTCTGTTTCACGGTAATGTTCCGTTTCTGGTCCACGATAATTTTGTGTTTCTGTTTCACGGTAATGTTCCGTTTCTGGTCCACGATAATGTTCTGTTTCTGTTTCACGGTAATGTTCCGTTTCTGGTCCACGATAATGTTGTGTTTCGGTTTCACGGTAATGTTCCGTTTCTGGTCCACGATAATGTTCTTTTTCGGTTTTACGGTAATGTTCCGTCTCTGGTCCACGGTAATGTTCCGTCTCTGGTCCACGATAATGTTCTGTTTCTGTTTCACGGTAATGTTCCGTTTCTGGTCCACGATAATTTTGTGTTTGTGTTTCACGGTAATGTTCCGTTTCTGGTCCACGATAATGTTATGTTTCTGTTTCATGGTAATGTTCCGTCTCTGGTCCACGATAATGTTGTGTTTCTGTTTCACGGTAATGTTCCGTTTCTGGTCCATGATAATTTTCTGTTTCACGGTAATGTTCTGTCTCTGGTCCACGCTAGTGTTCTGTTTCTGTTTCACGGTAATGTTCCGTTTCTGGTCCACGATAATTTTGTGTTTCTGTTTCACGGTAATGTTCCGTTTCTGGTCCACGATAATGTTCTGTTTCTGTTTCACGGTAATGTTCCGTTTCTGGTCCATGATAATTTTCTGTTTCACGGTAATGTTCTGTCTCTGGTCCACGCTAATGTTCTGTTTCTGTTTCACGGTAATGTTCCGTTTCTGGTACACGATAATTTTGTGTTTCTGTTTCACGGTAATGTTCCGTTTCTGGTACACGATAATGTTCCGTCTCTGGTTCACGGTAATGTTCTGTCTCTGGTCCACGATAATCTTCTGTTTCATTTTCACGGTAATGTTCCGTATCTGGTCCATGATAATTTTCTGTTTCACGGTAATGTTCTGTCTCTGGTCCACGCTAATGTTCTGTTTCTGTTTCACGGTAATGTTCCGTTTCTGGTCCAAATTAATTTTGTGTTTCTGTTTCACGGTAATGTTCCGTTTCTGGTCCACGATAATGTTCTGTTTCTGTTTCACGGTAATGTTCCGTTTCTGGTCCACGATAATGTTCTTTTTCGGTTTCACGGTAATGTTCCGTCTCTGGTCCACGGTAATGTTCCGTCTCTGGTCCACGATAATGTTCTGTTTCTGTTTCACGGTAATGTTCCGTTTCTGGTTCACGATAATTTTGTGTTTCTGTTTCATGGTAATGTTCCGTTTCTGGTCCACGATAATGTTCTTTTTCTGTTTCACGGTAATGTTCCATTTCTGGTCCACGATAATGTTCTGTTTCTGTTTCACAGTAATGTTCCGTTTCTGGTCCATGATAATGTTCTGTGTCACGGTAATGTTCCGTTTCTGGTCCACGATAATTTTGTGTTTCTGTTTCACGGTAATAGTCCGTTTCTGGTCCACGATAATGTTCTGTTTCTGTTTCACGGTAATGTTCCGTTTCTGGTCCACGATAATTTTGTGTTTCTGTTTCACGGTAATGTTCCGTTTCTGGTCCACGATAATGTTCTGTTTCTGTTTCATGGTAATGTTCCGTCTCTGGTCCACGATAATGTTGTGTTTCTGTTTCACGGTAATGTTCCGTTTCTGGTCCATGATAATTTTCTGTTTCACGGTAATGTTCTGTCTCTGGTCCATGCTAATGTTCTGTTTCTGTTTCACGGTAATGTTCCGTTTCTGGTCCACGATAATTTTGTGTTTGTGTTTCACGGTAATGTTCCGTTTCTGGTCCACGATAATGTTCTGTTTCTGTTTCATGGTAATGTTCCGTCTCTGGTCCACGATAATGTTGTGTTTCTGTTTCACGGTAATGTTCCGTTTCTGGTCCATGATAATTTTCTGTTTCACGGTAATGTTCCGTCTCTGGTCCACGCTAGTGTTCTGTTTCTGTTTCACGGTAATGTTCCGTTTCTGGTCCACGATAATTTTGTGTTTCTGTTTCACGGTAATGTTCCGTTTCTGGTCCACGATACTGTTCTGTTTCTGTTTCA
This sequence comes from Leuresthes tenuis, assembly GCF_036924035.1. NCBI lineage: Eukaryota > Metazoa > Chordata > Actinopteri > Atheriniformes > Atherinopsidae > Leuresthes > Leuresthes tenuis. The sequence continues at coordinate 34,114,258 of NW_027325355.1, read as the reverse complement.
CGGTAATGTTCCGTTTCTGGTCCATGATAATTTTCTGTTTCACGGTAATGTTCTGTCTCTGGTCCACGCTAATGTTCTGTTTCTGTTTCACGGTAATGTTCCGTTTCTGGTCCACGATAATTTTGTGTTTCTGTTTCACGGTAATGTTCCGTTTCTGGTACACGATAATGTTCCGTCTCTGGTCCACGGTAATGTTCTGTCTCTGGTCCACGATAATCTTCTGTTTCTGTTTCACGGTAATGTTCCGTATCTGGTCCATGATAATTTTCTGTTTCACGGTAATGTTCGGTCTCTGGTCCACGCTAATGTTCTGTTTCTGTTTCACGGTAATGTTCCGTTTCTGGTCCAAATTAATTTTGTGTTTCTGTTTCACGGTAATGTTCCGTTTCTGGTCCACGATAATGTTCTGTTTCTCTTTCACGGTAATGTTCCGTTTCTGGTCCACGATAATGTTGTGTTTCGGTTTCACGGTAATGTTCCGTTTCTGGTCCACGATAATGTTCTTTTTCGGTTTTACGGTAATGTTCCGTCTCTGGTCCACGGTAATGTTCCGTCTCTGGTCCACGATAATGTTCTGTTTCTGTTTCACGGTAATGTTCCGTATCTGGTCCATGATAATTTTCTGTTTCACGGTAATGTTCTGTCTCTGGTCCACGCTAATGTTCTGTTTCTGTTTCACGGTAATGTTCCGTTTCTGGTCCACGATAATTTTGTGTTTCTGTTTCACGGTAATGTTCCGTTTCTGGTCCACGATAATGTTGTGTTTCTGTTTCACGGTAATGTTCCGTTTCTGGTCCATGATAATTTTCTGTTTCACGGTAATGTTCTGTCTCTGGTCCACGCTAATGTTCTGTTTCTGTTTCACGGTAATGTTCCGTTTCTGGTCCACGATAATGTTCTGTTTCTGTTTCACGGTAATGTTCCGTTTCTGGTCCATGATAATTTTCTGTTTCACGGTAATGTTCTGTCTCTGGTCCACGCTAATGTTCTGTTTCTGTTTCACGGTAATGTTCCGTTTCTGGTCCACGATAATTTTGTGTTTCTGTTTCACGGTAATGTTCCGTATCTGGTCCATGATAATTTTCTGTTTCACGGTAATGTTCTGTCTCTGGTCCACGCTAATGTTCTGTTTCTGTTTCACGGTAATGTTCCGTTTCTGGTCCAAATTAATTTTGTGTTTCTGTTTCACGGTAATGTTCCGTTTCTGGTCCACGATAATGTTCTGTTTCTGTTTCACGGTAATGTTCCGTTTCTGGTCCACGATAATGTTGTGTTTCGGTTTCACGGTAATGTTCCGTTTCTGGTCCACGATAATGTTCTTTTTCGGTTTCACGGTAATGTTCCGTCTCTGGTCCACGGTAATGTTCCGTCTCTGGTCCATGATAATGTTCTGTTTCTGTTTCACGGTAATGTTCCGAATCTGGTCCATGATAATTTTCGGTTTCACGGTAATGTTCTGTCTCTGGTCCACGGTAATGTTCTGTTTCTGTTTCACTGTAATGTTCCGTTTCTGGTCCATGATAATTTTCTGTTTCACGGTAATGTTCTGTTTCACGGTAATGTTCTGTCTCTGGTCAACGCTAATGTTCTGTTTCTGTTTCACTGTAATGTTCCGTTTCTGGTCCATGATAATGTTCTGTCTCTGGTCCACGGTAATGTTCGATCTCTGGTCCACGATAATGTTCGGTTTCACGGTAATGTTCCGTCTCTGGTCCACGATAATGTTCTGTTTCTGTTTCACGGTAATGTTCCGTTTCTGGTCCACGATAATTTTGTGTTTCTGTTTCACGGTAATGTTCCGTTTCTGGTCCACGATAATGTTCTGTTTCTGTTTCATGGTAATGTTCCGTCTCTGGTCCACGATAATGTTGTGTTTCTGTTTCACGGTAATGTTCCGTTTCTGGTCCATGATAATTTTCTGTTTCACGGTAATGTTCTGTCTCTGGTCCACGCTAATGTTCTGTTTCTGTTTCACGGTAATGTTCCGTTTCTGGTCCACGATAACTTTGTGTTTCTGTTTCACGGTAATTTTCCGTTTCTGGTCCACGATAATGTTCTGTTTCTGTTTCACGGTAATGTTCCGTTTCTGGTCCACGATAATGTTGTGTTTCGGTTTCACGGTAATGTTCCGTTTCTGGTCCACGATAATGTTCTTTTTCGGTTTCACGGTAATGTTCCGTCTCTGGTCCACGGTAATGTTCCGTCTCTGGTCCACGATAATGTTCTGTTTCTGTTTCACGGTAATGTTCCGTTTCTGGTTCACGATAATTTTGTGTTTCTGTTTCATGGTAATGTTCCGTTTCTGGTCCATGATAATTTTCTGTTTCACGGTAATGTTCTGTCTCTGGTCCACGCTAATGTTCTGTTTCTGTTTCACGGTAATGTTCCGTTTCTGGTCCACGATAATTTTGTGTTTCTGTTTCACGGTAATTTTCCGTTTCTGGTCCACGATAATGTTCTGTTTCTGTTTCACGGTAATGTTCCGTTTCTGGTCCACGATAATGTTGTGTTTCGGTATCACGGTAATGTTCCGTTTCTGGTCCACGATAATGTTCTTTTTCGGTTTCACGGTAATGTTCCGTCTCTGGTCCACGGTAATGTTCTGTCTCTGGTCCACGCTAATGTTCTGTTTCTGTTTCACGGTAATGTTCCGTTTCTGGTCCACGATAATTTTGTGTTTCTGTTTCACGGTAATGTTCCGTTTCTGGTCCACGATAATGTTCTGTTTCTGTTTCACGGTAATGTTCCGTTTCTGGTCCATGATAATTTTCTCTTTCACGGTAATGTTCTGTCTCTGGTCCACGCTAATGTTCTGTTTCTGTTTCACGGTAATGTTCCGTTTCTGGTCCACGATAATTTTGTGTTTCTGTTTCACGGTAATGTTCCGTTTCTTGTCCACGATAATGTTCCGTCTCTGATCCACGGTAATGTTCCGTCTCTGGTCCACGATAATGTTCTGTTTCTGTTTCACGGTAATGTTCCGTATCTGGTCCATGATAATTTTCTGTTTCACGGTAATGTTCTGTCTCTGGTCCACGCTAATGTTCTGTTTCTGTTTCACGGTAATATTCCGTTTCTGGTCCAAATTAATTTTGTGTTTCTGTTTCACGGTAATGTTCCGTTTCTGGTCCACGATAATGTTCTGTTTCTGTTTCACGGTAATGTTCCGTTTCTGGTCCACGATAATGTTCTGTTTCTGTTTCATGGTAATGTTCCGTCTCTGGTCCACGATAATGTTGTGTTTCTGTTTCACGGTAATGTTCCGTTTCTGGTCCATGATAATTTTCTGTTTCACGGTAATGTTCTGTCTCTGGTCCACGCTAATGTTCTGTTTCTGTTTCACGGTAATGTTCCGTTTCTGGTCCACGATAATTTTGTGTTTCTGTTTCACGGTAATGTTCCGTTTCTGGTCCACAAAATGTTGTGTTTCAGTTTCACGGTAATGTTCTGTCTCTGGTCCACGATAATCTTCTGTTTCTGTATCACGGTAATGTTCCGTATCTGGTCCATGATAATTTTCTGTTTCACGGTAATGTTCTGTCTCTGGTCCACGCTAATGTTCTGTTTCTGTTTCACGGTAATGATCCGTTTCTGGTCCAAATTAATTTTGTGTTTCTGTTTCACGGTAATGTTCCGTTTCTGGTCCACGATAATGTTCTGTTTATGTTTCACGGTAATGTTCCGTTTCTGGTCCACGATAATGTTGTGTTTCGGTTTCACGGTAATGTTCCGTTTCTGGTCCACGATAATTTTGTGTTTCTGTTTCACGGTAATGTTCCCTTTCTGGTCCACGATAATGTTCTGTTTCTGTTTCATGGTAATGTTCCGTCTCTGGTCCACGATAATGTTGTGTTTCTGTTTCACGGTAATGTTCCGTTTCTGGTCCATGATAATTTTCTGTTTCACGGTAATGTTCTGTCTCTGGTCCACGCTAATGTTCTGTTTCTGTTTCACGGTAATGTTCCGTTTCTGGTCCACGATAATTTTGTGTTTCTGTTTCACGGTAATGTTCCGTTTCTGGTCCACAAAATGTTGTGTTTCAGTTTCACGGTAATGTTCCGTTTCTGGTCCATGATAATGTTCTGTTTCACGGTAATGTTCTGTCTCTGGTCCACGCTAATGTTCTGTTTCTGTTTCACGGTAATGTTCCGTTTCTGGTCCACGATAATTTTGTGTTTCTGTTTCACGGTAATGTTCCGTTTCTGGTACACGATAATGTTCCGTCTCTGGTCCACGGTAATGTTCTGTCTCTGGTCCACGATAATCTTCTGTTTCTGTATCACGGTAATGTTCCGTATCTGGTCCATGATAATTTTCTGTTTCACGGTAATGTTCTGTCTCTGGTCCACGCTAATGTTCTGTTTCTGTTTCACGGTAATGATCCGTTTCTGGTCCAAATTAATTTTGTGTTTCTGTTTCACGGTAATGTTCCGTTTCTGGTCCACGATAATGTTCTGTTTCTGTTTCACGGTAATGTTCCGTTTCTGGTCCACGATAATGTTGTGTTTCGGTTTCACGGTAATGTTCCGTTTCTGGTCCACGATAATGTTCTTTTTCGGTTTCACGGTAATGTTCCGTCTCTGGTCCACGGTAATGTTCCGTCTCTGGTCCACGATAATGTTCTGTTTCTGTTTCACGGTAATGTTCCGTATCTGGTCCATGATAATTTTCTGTTTCACGGTAATGTTCAGTTTCACGGTAATGTTCTGTCTCTGGTCAACGCTAATGTTCTGTTTCTGTTTCACTGTAATGTTCCGTTTCTGGTCCATGATAATGTTCTGTCTCTGGTCCACGGTAATGTTCGATCTCTGGTCCACGATAATGTTCGGTTTCACGGTAATGTTCCGTCTCTGGTCCACGATAATGTTCTGTTTCTGTTTCACGGTAATGTTCCGTTTCTGGTCCACGATAATTTTGTGTTTCTGTTTCACGGTAATGTTCCCTTTCTGGTCCACGATAATGTTCTGTTTCTGTTTCATGGTAATGTTCCGTCTCTGGTCCACGATAATGTTGTGTTTCTGTTTCACGGTAATGTTCCGTTTCTGGTCCATGATAATTTTCTGTTTCACGGTAATGTTCTGTCTCTGGTCCATGCTAGTGTTCTGTTTCTGTTTCACGGTAATGTTCCGTTTCTGGTCCACGATAATTTTGTGTTTCTGTTTCACGGTAATTTTCCGTTTCTGGTCCACGATAATGTTCTGTTTCGGTTTCACGGTAATGTTCCGTTTCTGGTCCACGATAATGTTCTTTTTCGGTTTCACGGTAATGTTCCGTCTCTGGTCCACGGTAATGTTCCCTTTCTGGTCCACGATAATGTTCTGTTTCTATTTCACGGTAATGTTCCGTTTCTGGTTCACGATAATTTTGTGTTTCTGTTTCATGGTAATGTTCCGTTTCTGGTCCATGATAATTTTCTGTTTCACGGTAATGTTCTGTCTCTGGTCCACGCTAATGTTCTGTTTCTGTTTCACGGTAATGTTCCGTTTCTGGTCCACGATAATTTTGTGTTTCTGTTTCACGGTAATTTTCCGTTTCTGGTCCACGATAATGTTCTGTTTCTGTTTCACGGTAATGTTCCGTTTCTGGTCCACGATAATGTTGTGTTTCGGTATCACGGTAATGTTCCGTTTCTGGTCCACGATAATGTTCTTTTTCGGTTTCACGGTAATGTTCCGTCTCTGGTCCACGGTAATGTTCCGTCTCTGGTCCACGATAATGTTCTGTTTCTGTTTCACGGTAATGTTCCGTTTCTGGTTCACGATAATTTTGTGTTTCTGTTTCATGGTAATGTTCCGTTTCTGGTCCACGATAATGTTCTTTTTCTGTTTCACGGTAATGTTCCGTTTCTGGTCCACGATAATGTTCTGTTTCTGTTTCACAGTAATGTTCCGTTTCTGGTCCATGATAATATTCTGTTTTACGGTAATGTTCCGTTTCTGGTCCACGATAATTTTGTGTTTCTGTTTCACGGTAATGTTCCGTTTCTGGTCCACGATAATGTTCTGTTTCTGTTTCACGGTAATGTTCCGTTTCTGGTCCACGATAATTTTGTGTTTGTGTTTCACGGTAATGTTCCGTTTCTGGTCCACGATAATGTTCTGTTTCTGTTTCATGGTAATGTTCCGTCTCTGGTCCACGATAATGTTGTGTTTCTGTTTCACGGTAATGTTCCGTTTCTGGTCCATGATAATTTTCTGTTTCACGGTAATGTTCTGTCTCTGGTCCACGCTAGTGTTCTGTTTCTGTTTCACGGTAATGTTCCGTTTCTGGTCCACGATAATTTTGTGTTTCTGTTTCACGGTAATGTTCCGTTTCTGGTCCACGATAATGTTCTGTTTCTGTTTCACGGTAATGTTCCGTTTCTGGTCCATGATAATTTTCTGTTTCACGGTAATGTTCTGTCTCTGATCCACGCTAATGTTCTGTTTCTGTTTCACGGTAATGTTCCGTTTCTGGTCCACGATAATTTTGTGTTTCTGTTTCACGGTAATGTTCCGTTTCTGGTACACAATAATGTTCCGTCTCTGGTTCACGGTAATGTTCTGTCTCTGGTCCACGCTAATGTTCTGTTTCTGTTTCACGGTAATGTTCCGTTTCTGGTCCACGATAATGTTCTGTTTCTGTTTCACGGTAATGTTCCGTTTCTGGTCCATGATAATTTTCTGTTTCACGGTAATGTTCTGTCTCTGGTCCACGCTAATGTTCTGTTTCTGTTTCACGGTAATGTTCCGTTTCTGGTCCACGATAATTTTGTGTTTCTGTTTCACGGTAATGTTCCGTATCTGGTCCATGATAATTTTCTGTTTCACGGTAATGTTCTGTCTCTGGTCCACGCTAATGTTCTGTTTCTGTTTCACGGTAATGTTCCGTTTCTGGTCCAAATTAATTTTGTGTTTCTGTTTCACGGTAATGTTCCGTTTCTGGTCCACGATAATGTTCTGTTTCTGTTTCACGGTAATGTTCCGTTTCTGGTCCACGATAATGTTGTGTTTCGGTTTCACGGTAATGTTCCGTTTCTGGTCCACGATAATGTTCTTTTTCGGTTTCACGGTAATGTTCCGTCTCTGGTCCACGGTAATGTTCCGTCTCTGGTCCACGATAATGTTCTGTTTCTGTTTCACGGTAATGTTCCGAATCTGGTCCATGATAATTTTCGGTTTCACGGTAATGTTCTGTCTCTGGTCCACGGTAATGTTCTGTTTCTGTTTCACTGTAATGTTCCGTTTCTGGTCCATGATAATTTTCTGTTTCACGGTAATGTTCTGTTTCACGGTAATGTTCTGTCTCTGGTCAACGCTAATGTTCTGTTTCTGTTTCACTGTAATGTTCCGTTTCTGGTCCATGATAATGTTCTGTCTCTGGTCCACGGTAATGTTCGATCTCTGGTCCACGATAATGTTCGGTTTCACGGTAATGTTCCGTCTCTGGTCCACGATAATGTTCTGTTTCTGTTTCACGGTAATGTTCCGTTTCTGGTCCACGATAATTTTGTGTTTCTGTTTCACGGTAATGTTCCGTTTCTGGTCCACGATAATGTTCTGTTTCTGTTTCATGGTAATGTTCCGTCTCTGGTCCACGATAATGTTGTGTTTCTGTTTCACGGTAATGTTCCGTTTCTGGTCCATGATAATTTTCTGTTTCACGGTAATGTTCTGTCTCTGGTCCACGCTAATGTTCTGTTTCTGTTTCACGGTAATGTTCCGTTTCTGGTCCACGATAACTTTGTGTTTCTGTTTCACGGTAATTTTCCGTTTCTGGTCCACGATAATGTTCTGTTTCTGTTTCACGGTAATGTTCCGTTTCTGGTCCACGATAATGTTGTGTTTCGGTTTCACGGTAATGTTCCGTTTCTGGTCCACGATAATGTTCTTTTTCGGTTTCACGGTAATGTTCCGTCTCTGGTCCACGGTAATGTTCCGTCTCTGGTCCACGATAATGTTCTGTTTCTGTTTCACGGTAATGTTCCGTTTCTGGTTCACGATAATTTTGTGTTTCTGTTTCATGGTAATGTTCCGTTTCTGGTCCATGATAATTTTCTGTTTCACGGTAATGTTCTGTCTCTGGTCCACGCTAATGTTCTGTTTCTGTTTCACGGTAATGTTCCGTTTCTGGTCCACGATAATTTTGTGTTTCTGTTTCACGGTAATTTTCCGTTTCTGGTCCACGATAATGTTCTGTTTCTGTTTCACGGTAATGTTCCGTTTCTGGTCCACGATAATGTTGTGTTTCGGTATCACGGTAATGTTCCGTTTCTGGTCCACGATAATGTTCTTTTTCGGTTTCACGGTAATGTTCCGTCTCTGGTCCACGGTAATGTTCTGTCTCTGGTCCACGCTAATGTTCTGTTTCTGTTTCACGGTAATGTTCCGTTTCTGGTCCACGATAATTTTGTGTTTCTGTTTCACGGTAATGTTCCGTTTCTGGTCCACGATAATGTTCTGTTTCTGTTTCACGGTAATGTTCCGTTTCTGGTCCATGATAATTTTCTCTTTCACGGTAATGTTCTGTCTCTGGTCCACGCTAATGTTCTGTTTCTGTTTCACGGTAATGTTCCGTTTCTGGTCCACGATAATTTTGTGTTTCTGTTTCACGGTAATGTTCCGTTTCTTGTCCACGATAATGTTCCGTCTCTGATCCACGGTAATGTTCCGTCTCTGGTCCACGATAATGTTCTGTTTCTGTTTCACGGTAATGTTCCGTATCTGGTCCATGATAATTTTCTGTTTCACGGTAATGTTCTGTCTCTGGTCCACGCTAATGTTCTGTTTCTGTTTCACGGTAATATTCCGTTTCTGGTCCAAATTAATTTTGTGTTTCTGTTTCACGGTAATGTTCCGTTTCTGGTCCACGATAATGTTCTGTTTCTGTTTCACGGTAATGTTCCGTTTCTGGTCCACGATAATGTTCTGTTTCTGTTTCATGGTAATGTTCCGTCTCTGGTCCACGATAATGTTGTGTTTCTGTTTCACGGTAATGTTCCGTTTCTGGTCCATGATAATTTTCTGTTTCACGGTAATGTTCTGTCTCTGGTCCACGCTAATGTTCTGTTTCTGTTTCACGGTAATGTTCCGTTTCTGGTCCACGATAATTTTGTGTTTCTGTTTCACGGTAATGTTCCGTTTCTGGTCCACAAAATGTTGTGTTTCAGTTTCACGGTAATGTTCCGTTTCTGGTCCATGATAATGTTCTGTTTCACGGTAATGTTCTGTCTCTGGTCCACGCTAATGTTCTGTTTCTGTTTCACGGTAATGTTCCGTTTCTGGTCCACGATAATTTTGTGTTTCTGTTTCACGGTAATGTTCCGTTTCTGGTACACGATAATGTTCCGTCTCTGGTCCACGGTAATGTTCTGTCTCTGGTCCACGATAATCTTCTGTTTCTGTATCACGGTAATGTTCCGTATCTGGTCCATGATAATTTTCTGTTTCACGGTAATGTTCTGTCTCTGGTCCACGCTAATGTTCTGTTTCTGTTTCACGGTAATGATCCGTTTCTGGTCCAAATTAATTTTGTGTTTCTGTTTCACGGTAATGTTCCGTTTCTGGTCCACGATAATGTTCTGTTTATGTTTCACGGTAATGTTCCGTTTCTGGTCCACGATAATGTTGTGTTTCGGTTTCACGGTAATGTTCCGTTTCTGGTCCACGATAATTTTGTGTTTCTGTTTCACGGTAATGTTCCCTTTCTGGTCCACGATAATGTTCTGTTTCTGTTTCATGGTAATGTTCCGTCTCTGGTCCACGATAATGTTGTGTTTCTGTTTCACGGTAATGTTCCGTTTCTGGTCCATGATAATTTTCTGTTTCACGGTAATGTTCTGTCTCTGGTCCACGCTAATGTTCTGTTTCTGTTTCACGGTAATGTTCCGTTTCTGGTCCACGATAATTTTGTGTTTCTGTTTCACGGTAATGTTCCGTTTCTGGTCCACAAAATGTTGTGTTTCAGTTTCACGGTAATGTTCCGTTTCTGGTCCATGATAATGTTCTGTTTCACGGTAATGTTCTGTCTCTGGTCCACGCTAATGTTCTGTTTCTGTTTCACGGTAATGTTCCGTTTCTGGTCCACGATAATTTTGTGTTTCTGTTTCACGGTAATGTTCCGTTTCTGGTACACGATAATGTTCCGTCTCTGGTCCACGGTAATGTTCTGTCTCTGGTCCACGATAATCTTCTGTTTCTGTATCACGGTAATGTTCCGTATCTGGTCCATGATAATTTTCTGTTTCACGGTAATGTTCTGTCTCTGGTCCACGCTAATGTTCTGTTTCTGTTTCACGGTAATGATCCGTTTCTGGTCCAAATTAATTTTGTGTTTCTGTTTCACGGTAATGTTCCGTTTCTGGTCCACGATAATGTTCTGTTTCTGTTTCACGGTAATGTTCCGTTTCTGGTCCACGATAATGTTGTGTTTCGGTTTCACGGTAATGTTCCGTTTCTGGTCCACGATAATGTTCTTTTTCGGTTTCACGGTAATGTTCCGTCTCTGGTCCACGGTAATGTTCCGTCTCTGGTCCACGATAATGTTCTGTTTCTGTTTCACGGTAATGTTCCGTATCTGGTCCATGATAATTTTCTGTTTCACGGTAATGTTCAGTTTCACGGTAATGTTCTGTCTCTGGTCAACGCTAATGTTCTGTTTCTGTTTCACTGTAATGTTCCGTTTCTGGTCCATGATAATGTTCTGTCTCTGGTCCACGGTAATGTTCGATCTCTGGTCCACGATAATGTTCGGTTTCACGGTAATGTTCCGTCTCTGGTCCACGATAATGTTCTGTTTCTGTTTCACGGTAATGTTCCGTTTCTGGTCCACGATAATTTTGTGTTTCTGTTTCACGGTAATGTTCCCTTTCTGGTCCACGATAATGTTCTGTTTCTGTTTCATGGTAATGTTCCGTCTCTGGTCCACGATAATGTTGTGTTTCTGTTTCACGGTAATGTTCCGTTTCTGGTCCATGATAATTTTCTGTTTCACGGTAATGTTCTGTCTCTGGTCCACGCTAGTGTTCTGTTTCTGTTTCACGGTAATGTTCCGTTTCTGGTCCACGATAATTTTGTGTTTCTGTTTCACGGTAATTTTCCGTTTCTGGTCCACGATAATGTTCTGTTTCGGTTTCACGGTAATGTTCCGTTTCTGGTCCACGATAATGTTCTTTTTCGGTTTCACGGTAATGTTCCGTCTCTGGTCCACGGTAATGTTCCCTTTCTGGTCCACGATAATGTTCTGTTTCTATTTCACGGTAATGTTCCGTTTCTGGTTCACGATAATTTTGTGTTTCTGTTTCATGGTAATGTTCCGTTTCTGGTCCATGATAATTTTCTGTTTCACGGTAATGTTCTGTCTCTGGTCCACGCTAATGTTCTGTTTCTGTTTCACGGTAATGTTCCGTTTCTGGTCCACGATAATTTTGTGTTTCTGTTTCACGGTAATTTTCCGTTTCTGGTCCACGATAATGTTCTGTTTCTGTTTCACGGTAATGTTCCGTTTCTGGTCCACGATAATGTTGTGTTTCGGTATCACGGTAATGTTCCGTTTCTGGTCCACGATAATGTTCTTTTTCGGTTTAACGGTAATGTTCCGTCTCTGGTCCACGGTAATGTTCCGTCTCTGGTCCACGATAATGTTCTGTTTCTGTTTCACGGTAATGTTCCGTTTCTGGTTCACGATAATTTTGTGTTTCTGTTTCATGGTAATGTTCCGTTTCTGGTCCACGATAATGTTCTTTTTCTGTTTCACGGTAATGTTCCGTTTCTGGTCCACGATAATGTTCTGTTTCTGTTTCACAGTAATGTTCCGTTTCTGGTCCATGATAATGTTCTGTTTCACGGTAATGTTCCGTTTCTGGTCCACGATAATTTTGTGTTTCTGTTTCACGGTAATGTTCCGTTTCTGGTCCACGATAATGTTCTGTTTCTGTTTCACGGTAATGTTCCGTTTCTGGTCCACGATAATTTTGTGTTTGTGTTTCACGGTAATGTTCCGTTTCTGGTCCACGATAATGTTCTGTTTCTGTTTCATGGTAATGTTCCGTCTCTGGTCCACGATAATGTTGTGTTTCTGTTTCACGGTAATGTTCCGTTTCTGGTCCATGATAATTTTCTGTTTCACGGTAATGTTCTGTCTCTGGTCCACGCTAGTGTTCTGTTTCTGTTTCACGGTAATGTTCCGTTTCTGGTCCACGATAATTTTGTGTTTCTGTTTCACGGTAATGTTCCGTTTCTGGTCCACGATAATGTTCTGTTTCTGTTTCACGGTAATGTTCCGTTTCTGGTCCATGATAATTTTCTGTTTCACGGTAATGTTCTGTCTCTGATCCACGCTAATGTTCTGTTTCTGTTTCACGGTAATGTTCCGTTTCTGGTCCACGATAATTTTGTGTTTCTGTTTCACGGTAATGTTCCGTTTCTGGTACACGATAATGTTCCGTCTCTGGTTCACGGTAATGTTCTGTCTCTGGTCCACGATAATCTTCTGTTTCTGTTTCACGGTAATGTTCCGTATCTGGTCCATGATAATTTTCTGTTTCACGGTAATGTTCTGTCTCTGGTCCACGCTAATATTCTGTTTCTGTTTCACGGTAATGTTCCGTTTCTGGTCCAAATTAATTTTGTGTTTCTGTTTCACGGTAATGTTCCGTTTCTGGTCCACGATAATGTTCTGTTTCTGTTTCACGGTAATGTTCCGTTTCTGGTCCACGATAATGTTGTGTTTCGGTTTCACGGTAATGTTCCGTTTCTGGTCCACGATAATGTTCTTTTTCGGTTTCACGGTAATGTTCCGTCTCTGGTCCACGGTAATGTTCCGTCTCTGGTCCACGATAATGTTCTGTTTCTGTTTCACGGTAATGTTCCGTATCTGGTCCATGATAATTTTCTGTTTCACGGTAATGTTCTGTCTCTGGTCCACGCTAATGTTCTGTTTCTGTTTCACGGTAATGATCCGTTTCTGGTCCAAATTAATTTTGTGTTTCTGTTTCACGGTAATGTTCCGTTTCTGGTCCACGATAATGTTCTGTTTATGTTTCACGGTAATGTTCCGTTTCTGGTCCACGATAATGTTGTGTTTCGGTTTCACGGTAATGTTCCGTTTCTGGTCCACGATAATTTTGTGTTTCTGTTTCACGGTAATGTTCCCTTTCTGGTCCACGATAATGTTCTGTTTCTGTTTCATGGTAATGTTCCGTCTCTGGTCCACGATAATGTTGTGTTTCTGTTTCACGGTAATGTTCCGTTTCTGGTCCATGATAATTTTCTGTTTCACGGTAATGTTCTGTCTCTGGTCCACGCTAATGTTCTGTTTCTGTTTCACGGTAATGTTCCGTTTCTGGTCCACGATAATTTTGTGTTTCTGTTTCACGGTAATGTTCCGTTTCTGGTCCACAAAATGTTGTGTTTCAGTTTCACGGTAATGTTCCGTTTCTGGTCCATGATAATGTTCTGTTTCACGGTAATGTTCTGTCTCTGGTCCACGCTAATGTTCTGTTTCTGTTTCACGGTAATGTTCCGTTTCTGGTCCACGATAATTTTGTGTTTCTGTTTCACGGTAATGTTCCGTTTCTGGTACACGATAATGTTCCGTCTCTGGTCCACGGTAATGTTCTGTCTCTGGTCCACGATAATCTTCTGTTTCTGTATCACGGTAATGTTCCGTATCTGGTCCATGATAATTTTCTGTTTCACGGTAATGTTCTGTCTCTGGTCCACGCTAATGTTCTGTTTCTGTTTCACGGTAATGATCCGTTTCTGGTCCAAATTAATTTTGTGTTTCTGTTTCACGGTAATGTTCCGTTTCTGGTCCACGATAATGTTCTGTTTCTGTTTCACGGTAATGTTCCGTTTCTGGTCCACGATAATGTTGTGTTTCGGTTTCACGGTAATGTTCCGTTTCTGGTCCACGATAATGTTCTTTTTCGGTTTCACGGTAATGTTCCGTCTCTGGTCCACGGTAATGTTCCGTCTCTGGTCCACGATAATGTTCTGTTTCTGTTTCACGGTAATGTTCCGTATCTGGTCCATGATAATTTTCTGTTTCACGGTAATGTTCAGTTTCACGGTAATGTTCTGTCTCTGGTCAACGCTAATGTTCTGTTTCTGTTTCACTGTAATGTTCCGTTTCTGGTCCATGATAATGTTCTGTCTCTGGTCCACGGTAATGTTCGATCTCTGGTCCACGATAATGTTCGGTTTCACGGTAATGTTCCGTCTCTGGTCCACGATAATGTTCTGTTTCTGTTTCACGGTAATGTTCCGTTTCTGGTCCACGATAATTTTGTGTTTCTGTTTCACGGTAATGTTCCCTTTCTGGTCCACGATAATGTTCTGTTTCTGTTTCATGGTAATGTTCCGTCTCTGGTCCACGATAATGTTGTGTTTCTGTTTCACGGTAATGTTCCGTTTCTGGTCCATGATAATTTTCTGTTTCACGGTAATGTTCTGTCTCTGGTCCACGCTAATGTTCTGTTTCTGTTTCACGGTAATGTTCCGTTTCTGGTCCACGATAATTTTGTGTTTCTGTTTCACGGTAATTTTCCGTTTCTGGTCCACGATAATGTTCTGTTTCGGTTTCACGGTAATGTTCCGTTTCTGGTCCACGATAATGTTCTTTTTCGGTTTCACGGTAATGTTCCGTCTCTGGTCCACGGTAATGTTCCCTTTCTGGTCCACGATAATGTTCTGTTTCTATTTCACGGTAATGTTCCGTTTCTGGTTCACGATAATTTTGTGTTTCTGTTTCATGGTAATGTTCCGTTTCTGGTCCATGATAATTTTCTGTTTCACGGTAATGTTCTGTCTCTGGTCCACGCTAATGTTCTGTTTCTGTTTCACGGTAATGTTCCGTTTCTGGTCCACGATAATTTTGTGTTTCTGTTTCACGGTAATTTTCCGTTTCTGGTCCACGATAATGTTCTGTTTCTGTTTCACGGTAATGTTCCGTTTCTGGTCCACGATAATGTTGTGTTTCGGTATCACGGTAATGTTCCGTTTCTGGTCCACGATAATGTTCTTTTTCGGTTTCACGGTAATGTTCCGTCTCTGGTCCACGGTAATGTTCCGTCTCTGGTCCACGATAATGTTCTGTTTCTGTTTCACGGTAATGTTCCGTTTCTGGTTCACGATAATTTTGTGTTTCTGTTTCATGGTAATGTTCCGTTTCTGGTCCACGATAATGTTCTTTTTCTGTTTCACGGTAATGTTCCGTTTCTGGTCCACGATAATGTTCTGTTTCTGTTTCACAGTAATGTTCCGTTTCTGGTCCATGATAATGTTCTGTTTCACGGTAATGTTCCGTTTCTGGTCCACGATAATTTTGTGTTTCTGTTTCACGGTAATGTTCCGTTTCTGGTCCACGATAATGTTCTGTTTCTGTTTCACGGTAATGTTCCGTTTCTGGTCCACGATAATTTTGTGTTTGTGTCTCACGGTAATGTTCCGTTTCTGGTCCACGATAATGTTCTGTTTCTGTTTCATGGTAATGTTCCGTCTCTGGTCCACGATAATGTTGTGTTTCTGTTTCACGGTAATGTTCCGTTTCTGGTCCATGATAATTTTCTGTTTCACGGTAATGTTCTGTCTCTGGTCCACGCTAGTGTTCTGTTTCTGTTTCACGGTAATGTTCCGTTTCTGGTCCACGATAATTTTGTGTTTCTGTTTCACGGTAATGTTCCGTTTCTGGTCCACGATAATGTTCTGTTTCTGTTTCACGGTAATGTTCCGTTTCTGGTCCATGATAATTTTCTGTTTCACGGTAATGTTCTGTCTCTGATCCACGCTAATGTTCTGTTTCTGTTTCACGGTAATGTTCCGTTTCTGGTCCACGATAATTTTGTGTTTCTGTTTCACGGTAATGTTCCGTTTCTGGTACACGATAATGTTCCGTCTCTGGTTCACGGTAATGTTCTGTCTCTGGTCCACGATAATCTTCTGTTTCTGTTTCACGGTAATGTTCCGTATCTGGTCCATGATAATTTTCTGTTTCACGGTAATGTTCTGTCTCTGGTCCACGCTAATATTCTGTTTCTGTTTCACGGTAATGTTCCGTTTCTGGTCCAAATTAATTTTGTGTTTCTGTTTCACGGTAATGTTCCGTTTCTGGTCCACGATAATGTTCTGTTTCTGTTTCACGGTAATGTTCCGTTTCTGGTCCACGATAATGTTGTGTTTCGGTTTCACGGTAATGTTCCGTTTCTGGTCCACGATAATGTTCTTTTTCGGTTTCACGGTAATGTTCCGTCTCTGGTCCACGGTAATGTTCCGTCTCTGGTCCACGATAATGTTCTGTTTCTGTTTCACGGTAATGTTCCGTATCTGGTCCATGATAATTTTCTGTTTCACGGTAATGTTCTGTCTCTGGTCCACGCTAATGTTCTGTTTCTGTTTCACGGTAATGTTCCCTTTCTGGTCCACGATAATTTTGTGTTTCTGTTTCACGGTAATGTTCCGTTTCTGGTCCACGATAATGTTCTGTTTCTGTTTCACGGTAATGTTCCGTTTCTGGTCCATGATAATTTTCTCTTTCACAGTAATGTTCTGTCTCTGGTCCACGCTAATGTTCTGTTTCTGTTTCACGGTAATGTTCCGTTTCTGGTCCACGATAATTTTGTGTTTCTGTTTCACGGTAATGTTCCGTTTCTTGTCCACGATAATGTTCCGTCTCTGATCCACGGTAATGTTCCGTCTCTGGTCCACGATAATGTTCTGTTTCTGTTTCACGGTAATGTTCCGTATCTGGTCCATGATAATTTTCTGTTTCACGGTAATGTTCTGTCTCTGGTCCACGCTAATGTTCTGTTTCTGTTTCACGGTAATGTTCCGTTTCTGGTCCAAATTAATTTTGTGTTTCTGTTTCACGGTAATGTTCCGTTTCTGGTCCACGATAATGTTCTGTTTCTGTTTCACGGTAATGTTCCGTTTCTGGTCCATGATAATTTTCTGTTTCACGGTAATGTTCTGTCTCTGGTCCACGCTAATGTTCTGTTTCTGTTTCACGGTAATGTTCCGTTTCTGGTCCACGATAACTTTGTGTTTCTGTTTCACGGTAATTTTCCGTTTCTGGTCCACGATAATGTTCTGTTTCTGTTTCACGGTAATGTTCCGTTTCTGGTCCACGATAATGTTGTGTTTCGGTTTCACGGTAATGTTCCGTTTCTGGTCCACGATAATGTTCTTTTTCGGTTTCACGGTAATGTTCCGTCTCTGGTCCACGGTAATGTTCCGTCTCTGGTCCACGATAATGTTCTGTTTCTGTTTCACGGTAATGTTCCGTTTCTGGTTCACGATAATTTTGTGTTTCTGTTTCATGGTAATGTTCCGTTTCTGGTCCATGATAATTTTCTGTTTCACGGTAATGTTCTGTCTCTGGTCCACGCTAATGTTCTGTTTCTGTTTCACGGTAATGTTCCGTTTCTGGTCCACGATAATTTTGTGTTTCTGTTTCACGGTAATTTTCCGTTTCTGGTCCACGATAATGTTCTGTTTCTGTTTCACGGTAATGTTCCGTTTCTGGTCCACGATAATGTTGTGTTTCGGTATCACGGTAATGTTCCGTTTCTGGTCCACGATAATGTTCTTTTTCGGTTTCACGGTAATGTTCCGTCTCTGGTCCACGGTAATGTTCTGTCTCTGGTCCACGCTAATGTTCTGTTTCTGTTTCACGGTAATGTTCCGTTTCTGGTCCACGATAATTTTGTGTTTCTGTTTCACGGTAATGTTCCGTTTCTGGTCCACGATAATGTTCTGTTTCTGTTTCACGGTAATGTTCCGTTTCTGGTCCATGATAATTTTCTCTTTCACGGTAATGTTCTGTCTCTGGTCCACGCTAATGTTCTGTTTCTGTTTCACGGTAATGTTCCGTTTCTGGTCCACGATAATTTTGTGTTTCTGTTTCACGGTAATGTTCCGTTTCTTGTCCACGATAATGTTCCGTCTCTGATCCACGGTAATGTTCCGTCTCTGGTCCACGATAATGTTCTGTTTCTGTTTCACGGTAATGTTCCGTATCTGGTCCATGATAATTTTCTGTTTCACGGTAATGTTCTGTCTCTGGTCCACGCTAATGTTCTGTTTCTGTTTCACGGTAATATTCCGTTTCTGGTCCAAATTAATTTTGTGTTTCTGTTTCACGGTAATGTTCCGTTTCTGGTCCACGATAATGTTCTGTTTCTGTTTCACGGTAATGTTCCGTTTCTGGTCCACGATAATGTTCTGTTTCTGTTTCATGGTAATGTTCCGTCTCTGGTCCACGATAATGTTGTGTTTCTGTTTCACGGTAATGTTCCGTTTCTGGTCCATGATAATTTTCTGTTTCACGGTAATGTTCTGTCTCTGGTCCACGCTAATGTTCTGTTTCTGTTTCACGGTAATGTTCCGTTTCTGGTCCACGATAATTTTGTGTTTCTGTTTCACGGTAATGTTCCGTTTCTGGTCCACAAAATGTTGTGTTTCAGTTTCACGGTAATGTTCCGTTTCTGGTCCATGATAATGTTCTGTTTCACGGTAATGTTCTGTCTCTGGTCCACGCTAATGTTCTGTTTCTGTTTCACGGTAATGTTCCGTTTCTGGTCCACGATAATTTTGTGTTTCTGTTTCACGGTAATGTTCCGTTTCTGGTACACGATAATGTTCCGTCTCTGGTCCACGGTAATGTTCTGTCTCTGGTCCACGATAATCTTCTGTTTCTGTATCACGGTAATGTTCCGTATCTGGTCCATGATAATTTTCTGTTTCACGGTAATGTTCTGTCTCTGGTCCACGCTAATGTTCTGTTTCTGTTTCACGGTAATGATCCGTTTCTGGTCCAAATTAATTTTGTGTTTCTGTTTCACGGTAATGTTCCGTTTCTGGTCCACGATAATGTTCTGTTTATGTTTCACGGTAATGTTCCGTTTCTGGTCCACGATAATGTTGTGTTTCGGTTTCACGGTAATGTTCCGTTTCTGGTCCACGATAATTTTGTGTTTCTGTTTCACGGTAATGTTCCCTTTCTGGTCCACGATAATGTTCTGTTTCTGTTTCATGGTAATGTTCCGTCTCTGGTCCACGATAATGTTGTGTTTCTGTTTCACGGTAATGTTCCGTTTCTGGTCCATGATAATTTTCTGTTTCACGGTAATGTTCTGTCTCTGGTCCACGCTAATGTTCTGTTTCTGTTTCACGGTAATGTTCCGTTTCTGGTCCACGATAATTTTGTGTTTCTGTTTCACGGTAATGTTCCGTTTCTGGTCCACAAAATGTTGTGTTTCAGTTTCACGGTAATGTTCCGTTTCTGGTCCATGATAATGTTCTGTTTCACGGTAATGTTCTGTCTCTGGTCCACGCTAATGTTCTGTTTCTGTTTCACGGTAATGTTCCGTTTCTGGTCCACGATAATTTTGTGTTTCTGTTTCACGGTAATGTTCCGTTTCTGGTACACGATAATGTTCCGTCTCTGGTCCACGGTAATGTTCTGTCTCTGGTCCACGATAATCTTCTGTTTCTGTATCACGGTAATGTTCCGTATCTGGTCCATGATAATTTTCTGTTTCACGGTAATGTTCTGTCTCTGGTCCACGCTAATGTTCTGTTTCTGTTTCACGGTAATGATCCGTTTCTGGTCCAAATTAATTTTGTGTTTCTGTTTCACGGTAATGTTCCGTTTCTGGTCCACGATAATGTTCTGTTTCTGTTTCACGGTAATGTTCCGTTTCTGGTCCACGATAATGTTGTGTTTCGGTTTCACGGTAATGTTCCGTTTCTGGTCCACGATAATGTTCTTTTTCGGTTTCACGGTAATGTTCCGTCTCTGGTCCACGGTAATGTTCCGTCTCTGGTCCACGATAATGTTCTGTTTCTGTTTCACGGTAATGTTCCGTATCTGGTCCATGATAATTTTCTGTTTCACGGTAATGTTCAGTTTCACGGTAATGTTCTGTCTCTGGTCAACGCTAATGTTCTGTTTCTGTTTCACTGTAATGTTCCGTTTCTGGTCCATGATAATGTTCTGTCTCTGGTCCACGGTAATGTTCGATCTCTGGTCCACGATAATGTTCGGTTTCACGGTAATGTTCCGTCTCTGGTCCACGATAATGTTCTGTTTCTGTTTCACGGTAATGTTCCGTTTCTGGTCCACGATAATTTTGTGTTTCTGTTTCACGGTAATGTTCCCTTTCTGGTCCACGATAATGTTCTGTTTCTGTTTCATGGTAATGTTCCGTCTCTGGTCCACGATAATGTTGTGTTTCTGTTTCACGGTAATGTTCCGTTTCTGGTCCATGATAATTTTCTGTTTCACGGTAATGTTCTGTCTCTGGTCCACGCTAGTGTTCTGTTTCTGTTTCACGGTAATGTTCCGTTTCTGGTCCACGATAATTTTGTGTTTCTGTTTCACGGTAATTTTCCGTTTCTGGTCCACGATAATGTTCTGTTTCGGTTTCACGGTAATGTTCCGTTTCTGGTCCACGATAATGTTCTTTTTCGGTTTCACGGTAATGTTCCGTCTCTGGTCCACGGTAATGTTCCCTTTCTGGTCCACGATAATGTTCTGTTTCTATTTCACGGTAATGTTCCGTTTCTGGTTCACGATAATTTTGTGTTTCTGTTTCATGGTAATGTTCCGTTTCTGGTCCATGATAATTTTCTGTTTCACGGTAATGTTCTGTCTCTGGTCCACGCTAATGTTCTGTTTCTGTTTCACGGTAATGTTCCGTTTCTGGTCCACGATAATTTTGTGTTTCTGTTTCACGGTAATTTTCCGTTTCTGGTCCACGATAATGTTCTGTTTCTGTTTCACGGTAATGTTCCGTTTCTGGTCCACGATAATGTTGTGTTTCGGTATCACGGTAATGTTCCGTTTCTGGTCCACGATAATGTTCTTTTTCGGTTTCACGGTAATGTTCCGTCTCTGGTCCACGGTAATGTTCCGTCTCTGGTCCACGATAATGTTCTGTTTCTGTTTCACGGTAATGTTCCGTTTCTGGTTCACGATAATTTTGTGTTTCTGTTTCATGGTAATGTTCCGTTTCTGGTCCACGATAATGTTCTTTTTCTGTTTCACGGTAATGTTCCGTTTCTGGTCCACGATAATGTTCTGTTTCTGTTTCACAGTAATGTTCCGTTTCTGGTCCATGATAATGTTCTGTTTCACGGTAATGTTCCGTTTCTGGTCCACGATAATTTTGTGTTTCTGTTTCACGGTAATGTTCCGTTTCTGGTCCACGATAATGTTCTGTTTCTGTTTCACGGTAATGTTCCGTTTCTGGTCCACGATAATTTTGTGTTTGTGTTTCACGGTAATGTTCCGTTTCTGGTCCACGATAATGTTCTGTTTCTGTTTCATGGTAATGTTCCGTCTCTGGTCCACGATAATGTTGTGTTTCTGTTTCACGGTAATGTTCCGTTTCTGGTCCATGATAATTTTCTGTTTCACGGTAATGTTCTGTCTCTGGTCCACGCTAGTGTTCTGTTTCTGTTTCACGGTAATGTTCCGTTTCTGGTCCACGATAATTTTGTGTTTCTGTTTCACGGTAATGTTCCGTTTCTGGTCCACGATAATGTTCTGTTTCTGTTTCACGGTAATGTTCCGTTTCTGGTCCATGATAATTTTCTGTTTCACGGTAATGTTCTGTCTCTGATCCACGCTAATGTTCTGTTTCTGTTTCACGGTAATGTTCCGTTTCTGGTCCACGATAATTTTGTGTTTCTGTTTCACGGTAATGTTCCGTTTCTGGTACACGATAATGTTCCGTCTCTGGTTCACGGTAATGTTCTGTCTCTGGTCCACGATAATCTTCTGTTTCTGTTTCACGGTAATGTTCCGTATCTGGTCCATGATAATTTTCTGTTTCACGGTAATGTTCTGTCTCTGGTCCACGCTAATATTCTGTTTCTGTTTCACGGTAATGTTCCGTTTCTGGTCCAAATTAATTTTGTGTTTCTGTTTCACGGTAATGTTCCGTTTCTGGTCCACGATAATGTTCTGTTTCTGTTTCACGGTAATGTTCCGTTTCTGGTCCACGATAATGTTGTGTTTCGGTTTCACGGTAATGTTCCGTTTCTGGTCCACGATAATGTTCTTTTTCGGTTTCACGGTAATGTTCCGTCTCTGGTCCACGGTAATGTTCCGTCTCTGGTCCACGATAATGTTCTGTTTCTGTTTCACGGTAATGTTCCGTATCTGGTCCATGATAATTTTCTGTTTCACGGTAATGTTCTGTCTCTGGTCCACGCTAATGTTCTGTTTCTGTTTCACGGTAATGATCCGTTTCTGGTCCAAATTAATTTTGTGTTTCTGTTTCACGGTAATGTTCCGTTTCTGGTCCACGATAATGTTCTGTTTATGTTTCACGGTAATGTTCCGTTTCTGGTCCACGATAATGTTGTGTTTCGGTTTCACGGTAATGTTCCGTTTCTGGTCCACGATAATTTTGTGTTTCTGTTTCACGGTAATGTTCCCTTTCTGGTCCACGATAATGTTCTGTTTCTGTTTCATGGTAATGTTCCGTCTCTGGTCCACGATAATGTTGTGTTTCTGTTTCACGGTAATGTTCCGTTTCTGGTCCATGATAATTTTCTGTTTCACGGTAATGTTCTGTCTCTGGTCCACGCTAATGTTCTGTTTCTGTTTCACGGTAATGTTCCGTTTCTGGTCCACGATAATTTTGTGTTTCTGTTTCACGGTAATGTTCCGTTTCTGGTCCACAAAATGTTGTGTTTCAGTTTCACGGTAATGTTCCGTTTCTGGTCCATGATAATGTTCTGTTTCACGGTAATGTTCTGTCTCTGGTCCACGCTAATGTTCTGTTTCTGTTTCACGGTAATGTTCCGTTTCTGGTCCACGATAATTTTGTGTTTCTGTTTCACGGTAATGTTCCGTTTCTGGTACACGATAATGTTCCGTCTCTGGTCCACGGTAATGTTCTGTCTCTGGTCCACGATAATCTTCTGTTTCTGTATCACGGTAATGTTCCGTATCTGGTCCATGATAATTTTCTGTTTCACGGTAATGTTCTGTCTCTGGTCCACGCTAATGTTCTGTTTCTGTTTCACGGTAATGATCCGTTTCTGGTCCAAATTAATTTTGTGTTTCTGTTTCACGGTAATGTTCCGTTTCTGGTCCACGATAATGTTCTGTTTCTGTTTCACGGTAATGTTCCGTTTCTGGTCCACGATAATGTTGTGTTTCGGTTTCACGGTAATGTTCCGTTTCTGGTCCACGATAATGTTCTTTTTCGGTTTCACGGTAATGTTCCGTCTCTGGTCCACGGTAATGTTCCGTCTCTGGTCCACGATAATGTTCTGTTTCTGTTTCACGGTAATGTTCCGTATCTGGTCCATGATAATTTTCTGTTTCACGGTAATGTTCAGTTTCACGGTAATGTTCTGTCTCTGGTCAACGCTAATGTTCTGTTTCTGTTTCACTGTAATGTTCCGTTTCTGGTCCATGATAATGTTCTGTCTCTGGTCCACGGTAATGTTCGATCTCTGGTCCACGATAATGTTCGGTTTCACGGTAATGTTCCGTCTCTGGTCCACGATAATGTTCTGTTTCTGTTTCACGGTAATGTTCCGTTTCTGGTCCACGATAATTTTGTGTTTCTGTTTCACGGTAATGTTCCCTTTCTGGTCCACGATAATGTTCTGTTTCTGTTTCATGGTAATGTTCCGTCTCTGGTCCACGATAATGTTGTGTTTCTGTTTCACGGTAATGTTCCGTTTCTGGTCCATGATAATTTTCTGTTTCACGGTAATGTTCTGTCTCTGGTCCACGCTAATGTTCTGTTTCTGTTTCACGGTAATGTTCCGTTTCTGGTCCACGATAATTTTGTGTTTCTGTTTCACGGTAATTTTCCGTTTCTGGTCCACGATAATGTTCTGTTTCGGTTTCACGGTAATGTTCCGTTTCTGGTCCACGATAATGTTCTTTTTCGGTTTCACGGTAATGTTCCGTCTCTGGTCCACGGTAATGTTCCCTTTCTGGTCCACGATAATGTTCTGTTTCTATTTCACGGTAATGTTCCGTTTCTGGTTCACGATAATTTTGTGTTTCTGTTTCATGGTAATGTTCCGTTTCTGGTCCATGATAATTTTCTGTTTCACGGTAATGTTCTGTCTCTGGTCCACGCTAATGTTCTGTTTCTGTTTCACGGTAATGTTCCGTTTCTGGTCCACGATAATTTTGTGTTTCTGTTTCACGGTAATTTTCCGTTTCTGGTCCACGATAATGTTCTGTTTCTGTTTCACGGTAATGTTCCGTTTCTGGTCCACGATAATGTTGTGTTTCGGTATCACGGTAATGTTCCGTTTCTGGTCCACGATAATGTTCTTTTTCGGTTTCACGGTAATGTTCCGTCTCTGGTCCACGGTAATGTTCCGTCTCTGGTCCACGATAATGTTCTGTTTCTGTTTCACGGTAATGTTCCGTTTCTGGTTCACGATAATTTTGTGTTTCTGTTTCATGGTAATGTTCCGTTTCTGGTCCACGATAATGTTCTTTTTCTGTTTCACGGTAATGTTCCGTTTCTGGTCCACGATAATGTTCTGTTTCTGTTTCACAGTAATGTTCCGTTTCTGGTCCATGATAATGTTCTGTTTCACGGTAATGTTCCGTTTCTGGTCCACGATAATTTTGTGTTTCTGTTTCACGGTAATGTTCCGTTTCTGGTCCACGATAATGTTCTGTTTCTGTTTCACGGTAATGTTCCGTTTCTGGTCCACGATAATTTTGTGTTTGTGTCTCACGGTAATGTTCCGTTTCTGGTCCACGATAATGTTCTGTTTCTGTTTCATGGTAATGTTCCGTCTCTGGTCCACGATAATGTTGTGTTTCTGTTTCACGGTAATGTTCCGTTTCTGGTCCATGATAATTTTCTGTTTCACGGTAATGTTCTGTCTCTGGTCCACGCTAGTGTTCTGTTTCTGTTTCACGGTAATGTTCCGTTTCTGGTCCACGATAATTTTGTGTTTCTGTTTCACGGTAATGTTCCGTTTCTGGTCCACGATAATGTTCTGTTTCTGTTTCACGGTAATGTTCCGTTTCTGGTCCATGATAATTTTCTGTTTCACGGTAATGTTCTGTCTCTGATCCACGCTAATGTTCTGTTTCTGTTTCACGGTAATGTTCCGTTTCTGGTCCACGATAATTTTGTGTTTCTGTTTCACGGTAATGTTCCGTTTCTGGTACACGATAATGTTCCGTCTCTGGTTCACGGTAATGTTCTGTCTCTGGTCCACGATAATCTTCTGTTTCTGTTTCACGGTAATGTTCCGTATCTGGTCCATGATAATTTTCTGTTTCACGGTAATGTTCTGTCTCTGGTCCACGCTAATATTCTGTTTCTGTTTCACGGTAATGTTCCGTTTCTGGTCCAAATTAATTTTGTGTTTCTGTTTCACGGTAATGTTCCGTTTCTGGTCCACGATAATGTTCTGTTTCTGTTTCACGGTAATGTTCCGTTTCTGGTCCACGATAATGTTGTGTTTCGGTTTCACGGTAATGTTCCGTTTCTGGTCCACGATAATGTTCTTTTTCGGTTTCACGGTAATGTTCCGTCTCTGGTCCACGGTAATGTTCCGTCTCTGGTCCACGATAATGTTCTGTTTCTGTTTCACGGTAATGTTCCGTATCTGGTCCATGATAATTTTCTGTTTCACGGTAATGTTCTGTCTCTGGTCCACGCTAATGTTCTGTTTCTGTTTCACGGTAATGTTCCCTTTCTGGTCCACGATAATTTTGTGTTTCTGTTTCACGGTAATGTTCCGTTTCTGGTCCACGATAATGTTCTGTTTCTGTTTCACGGTAATGTTCCGTTTCTGGTCCATGATAATTTTCTCTTTCACAGTAATGTTCTGTCTCTGGTCCACGCTAATGTTCTGTTTCTGTTTCACGGTAATGTTCCGTTTCTGGTCCACGATAATTTTGTGTTTCTGTTTCACGGTAATGTTCCGTTTCTTGTCCACGATAATGTTCCGTCTCTGATCCACGGTAATGTTCCGTCTCTGGTCCACGATAATGTTCTGTTTCTGTTTCACGGTAATGTTCCGTATCTGGTCCATGATAATTTTCTGTTTCACGGTAATGTTCTGTCTCTGGTCCACGCTAATGTTCTGTTTCTGTTTCACGGTAATGTTCCGTTTCTGGTCCAAATTAATTTTGTGTTTCTGTTTCACGGTAATGTTCCGTTTCTGGTCCACGATAATGTTCTGTTTCTGTTTCACGGTAATGTTCCGTTTCTGGTCCACGATAATGTTCTGTTTCTGTTTCATGGTAATGTTCCGTCTCTGGTCCACGATAATGTTGTGTTTCTGTTTCACGGTAATGTTCCGTTTCTGGTCCATGATAATTTTCTGTTTCACGGTAATGTTCTGTCTCTGGTCCACGCTAATGTTCTGTTTCTGTTTCACGGTAATGTTCCGTTTCTGGTCCACGATAATTTTGTGTTTCTGTTTCACGGTAATGTTCCGTTTCTGGTCCACAAAATGTTCTGTTTCAGTTTCACGGTAATGTTCCGTTTCTGGTCCATGATAATTTTCTGTTTCACGGTAATGTTCTGTCTCTGGTCCACGCTAATGTTCTGTTTCTGTTTCACGGTAATGTTCCGTTTCTGGTCCACGATAATTTTGTGTTTCTGTTTCACGGTAATGTTCCGTTTCTGGTACACGATAATGTTCCGTCTCTGGTCCACGGTAATGTTCTGTCTCTGGTCCACGATAATCTTCTGTTTCTGTATCACGGTAATGTTCCGTATCTGGTCCATGATAATTTTCTGTTTCACGGTAATGTTCTGTCTCTGGTCCACGCTAATGTTCTGTTTCTGTTTCACGGTAATGTTCCGTTTCTGGTCCAAATTAATTTTGTGTTTCTGTTTCACGGTAATGTTCCGTTTCTGGTCCACGATAATGTTCTGTTTCTGTTTCACGGTAATGTTCCGTTTCTGGTCCACGATAATGTTGTGCTTCGGTTTCACGGTAATGTTCCGTTTCTGGTCCACGATAATGTTCTTTTTCGGTTTCACGGTAATGTTCCGTCTCTGGTCCACGATAATGTTCTGTTTCTGTTTCACGGTAATGTTCCGTATCTGGTCCATGATAATTTTCTGTTTCACGGTAATGTTCTGTCTCTGGTCCACGCTAATGTTCTGTTTCTGTTTCACGGTAATGTTCCGTTTCTGGTCCACGCTAATTTTGTGTTTCTGTTTCACGGTAATGTTCCGTTTCTGGTCCACGATAATGTTCTGTTTCTGTTTCACGGTAATGTTCCGTTTCTGGTCCATGATAATTTTCTGTTTCACGGTAATGTTCTGTCTCTGGTCCACGCTAATGTTCTGTTTCTGTTTCACGGTAATGTTCCGTTTCTGGTCCACGATAATTTTGTGTTTCTGTTTCACGGTAATGTTCCGTTTCTGGTCCATGATAATTTTCTGTTTCACGGTAATGTTCTGTCTCTGGTCCACGCTAGTGTTCTGTTTCTGTTTCACGGTAATGTTCCGTTTCTGGTCCACGATAATTTTGTGTTTCTGTTTCACGGTAATGTTCCGTTTCTGGTCCACGATAATGTTCTGTTTCTGTTTCACGGTAATGTTCCGTTTCTGGTCCATGATAATTTTCTGTTTCACGGTAATGTTCCCTTTCTGGTCCACGATAATTTTGTGTTTCTGTTTCACGGTAATGTTCCGTTTCTGGTCCACGATAATGTTCTTTTTCGGTTTCACGGTAATGTTCCGTCTCTGGTCCACGGTAATGTTCCGTCTCTGGTCCACGATAATGTTCTGTTTCTGTTTCACGGTAATGTTCCGTTTCTGGTTCACGATAATTTTGTGTTTCTGTTTCATGGTAATGTTCCGTTTCTGGTCCACGATAATGTTCTTTTTCTGTTTCACGGTAATGTTCCGTTTCTGGTCCACGATAATGTTCTGTTTCTGTTTCACAGTAATGTTCCGTTTCTGGTCCATGATAATGTTCTGTTTCACGGTAATGTTCCGTTTCTGGTCCACGATAATTTTGTGTTTCTGTTTCACGGTAATGTTCCGTTTCTGGTCCACGATAATGTTCTGTTTCTGTTTCACGGTAATGTTCCGTTTCTGGTCCACGATAATTTTGTGTTTGTGTTTCACGGTAATGTTCCGTTTCTGGTCCACGATAATGTTCTGTTTCTGTTTCATGGTAATGTTCCGTTTCTGGTCCACGATAATGTTGTGTTTCTGTTTCACGGTAATGTTCCGTTTCTGGTCCATGATAATTTTCTGTTTCACGGTAATGTTCTGTCTCTGGTCCACGCTAGTGTTCTGTTTCTGTTTCACGGTAATGTTCCGTTTCTGGTCCACGATAATTTTGTGTTTCTGTTTCACGGTAATGTTCCGTTTCTGGTCCACGATAATGTTCTGTTTCTGTTTCACGGTAATGTTCCGTTTCTGGTCCATGATAATTTTCTGTTTCACGGTAATGTTCTGTCTCTGATCCACGCTAATGTTCTGTTTCTGTTTCACGGTAATGTTCCGTTTCTGGTCCACGATAATTTTGTGTTTCTGTTTCACGGTAATGTTCCGTTTCTGGTACACGATAATGTTCCGTCTCTGGTTCACGGTAATGTTCTGTCTCTGGTCCACGATAATCTTCTGTTTCTGTTTCACGGTAATGTTCCGTATCTGGTCCATGATAATTTTCTGTTTCACGGTAATGTTCTGTCTCTGGTCCACGCTAATATTCTGTTTCTGTTTCACGGTAATGTTCCGTTTCTGGTCCAAATTAATTTTGTGTTTCTGTTTCACGGTAATGTTCCGTTTCTGGTCCACGATAATGTTCTGTTTCTGTTTCACGGTAATGTTCCGTTTCTGGTCCACGATAATGTTGTGTTTCGGTTTCACGGTAATGTTCCGTTTCTGGTCCACGATAATGTTCTTTTTCGGTTTCACGGTAATGTTCCGTCTCTGGTCCACGGTAATGTTCCGTCTCTGGTCCACGATAATGTTCTGTTTCTGTTTCACGGTAATGTTCCGTATCTGGTCCATGATAATTTTCTGTTTCACGGTAATGTTCTGTCTCTGGTCCACGCTAATGTTCTGTTTCTGTTTCACGGTAATGTTCCCTTTCTGGTCCACGATAATTTTGTGTTTCTGTTTCACGGTAATGTTCCGTTTCTGGTCCACGATAATGTTCTGTTTCTGTTTCACGGTAATGTTCCGTTTCTGGTCCATGATAATTTTCTCTTTCACAGTAATGTTCTGTCTCTGGTCCACGCTAATGTTCTGTTTCTGTTTCACGGTAATGTTCCGTTTCTGGTCCACGATAATTTTGTGTTTCTGTTTCACGGTAATGTTCCGTTTCTTGTCCACGATAATGTTCCGTCTCTGATCCACGGTAATGTTCCGTCTCTGGTCCACGATAATGTTCTGTTTCTGTTTCACGGTAATGTTCCGTATCTGGTCCATGATAATTTTCTGTTTCACGGTAATGTTCTGTCTCTGGTCCACGCTAATGTTCTGTTTCTGTTTCACGGTAATGTTCCGTTTCTGGTCCAAATTAATTTTGTGTTTCTGTTTCACGGTAATGTTCCGTTTCTGGTCCACGATAATGTTCTGTTTCTGTTTCACGGTAATGTTCCGTTTCTGGTCCACGATAATGTTCTGTTTCTGTTTCATGGTAATGTTCCGTCTCTGGTCCACGATAATGTTGTGTTTCTGTTTCACGGTAATGTTCCGTTTCTGGTCCATGATAATTTTCTGTTTCACGGTAATGTTCTGTCTCTGGTCCACGCTAATGTTCTGTTTCTGTTTCACGGTAATGTTCCGTTTCTGGTCCACGATAATTTTGTGTTTCTGTTTCACGGTAATGTTCCGTTTCTGGTCCACAAAATGTTCTGTTTCAGTTTCACGGTAATGTTCCGTTTCTGGTCCATGATAATTTTCTGTTTCACGGTAATGTTCTGTCTCTGGTCCACGCTAATGTTCTGTTTCTGTTTCACGGTAATGTTCCGTTTCTGGTCCACGATAATTTTGTGTTTCTGTTTCACGGTAATGTTCCGTTTCTGGTACACGATAATGTTCCGTCTCTGGTCCACGGTAATGTTCTGTCTCTGGTCCACGATAATCTTCTGTTTCTGTATCACGGTAATGTTCCGTATCTGGTCCATGATAATTTTCTGTTTCACGGTAATGTTCTGTCTCTGGTCCACGCTAATGTTCTGTTTCTGTTTCACGGTAATGTTCCGTTTCTGGTCCAAATTAATTTTGTGTTTCTGTTTCACGGTAATGTTCCGTTTCTGGTCCACGATAATGTTCTGTTTCTGTTTCACGGTAATGTTCCGTTTCTGGTCCACGATAATGTTGTGTTTCGGTTTCACGGTAATGTTCCGTTTCTGGTCCACGATAATGTTCTTTTTCGGTTTCACGGTAATGTTCCGTCTCTGGTCCACGGTAATGTTCCGTCTCTGGTCCACGATAATGTTCTGTTTCTGTTTCACGGTAATGTTCCGTATCTGGTCCATGATAATTTTCTGTTTCACGGTAATGTTCTGTCTCTGGTCCACGCTAATGTTCTGTTTCTGTTTCACGGTAATGTTCCGTTTCTGGTCCACGCTAATTTTGTGTTTCTGTTTCACGGTAATGTTCCGTTTCTGGTCCACGATAATGTTCTGTTTCTGTTTCACGGTAATGTTCCGTTTCTGGTCCATGATAATTTTCTGTTTCACGGTAATGTTCTGTCTCTGGTCCACGCTAATGTTCTGTTTCTGTTTCACGGTAATGTTCCGTTTCTGGTCCACGATAATTTTGTGTTTCTGTTTCACGGTAATGTTCCGTTTCTGGTCCAAGATAATGTTCCGTCTCTGATCCACGGTAATGTTCCGTCTCTGGTCCACGATAATGTTCTGTTTCTGTTTCACGGTAATGTTCCGTATCTGGTCCATGATAATTTTCTGTTTCACGGTAATGTTCTGTCTCTGGTCCACGCTAATGTTCTGTTTCTGTTTCACGGTAATGTTCCGTTTCTGGTCCAAATTAATTTTGTGTTTCTGTTTCACGGTAATGTTCCGTTTCTGGTCCACGATAATGTTCTGTTTCTGTTTCACGGTAATGTTCCGTTTCTGGTCCACGATAATGTTGTATTTCGGTTTCACGGTAATGTTCCGTTTCTGGTCCACGATAATGTTCTTTTTCGGTTTCACGGTAATGTTCCGTCTCTGGTCCACGGTAATGTTCCGTCTCTGGTCCACGATAATGTTCTGTTTCTGTTTCACGGTAATGTTCTGTCTCTGGTACACGCTAATGTTCTGTTTCTGTTTCACGGTAATGTTCCGTTTCTGGTCCAAATTAATTTTGTGTTTCTGTTTCACGGTAATGTTCCGTTTCTGGTCCACGATAATGTTCTGTTTCTGTTTCACGGTAATGTTCCGTTTCTGGTCCACGATAATGTTGTATTTCGGTTTCACGGTAATGTTCCGTTTCTGGTCCACGATAATGTTCTTTTTCGGTTTCACGGTAATGTTCCGTCTCTGGTCCACGGTAATGTTCCGTCTCTGGTCCACGATAATGTTCTGTTTCTGTTTCACGGTAATGTTCCGTTTCTGGTCCATGATAATTTTCTGTTTCACGGTAATGTTCTGTCTCTGGTCCACGCTAATGTTCTGTTTCTGTTTCACGGTAATGTTCCGTTTCTGGTCCACGATAATGTTCTGTTTCTGTTTCACGGTAATGTTCCGTTTCTGGTCCACGATAATTTTGTGTTTGTGTTTCACGGTAATGTTCCGTTTCTGGTCCACGATAATGTTCTGTTTCTGTTTCATGGTAATGTTCCGTCTCTGGTCCACGATAATGTTGTGTTTCTGTTTCACGGTAATGTTCCGTTTCTGGTCCATGATAATTTTCTGTTTCACGGTAATGTTCTGTCTCTGGTCCACGCTAGTGTTCTGTTTCTGTTTCACGGTAATGTTCCGTTTCTGGTCCACGATAATTTTGTGTTTCTGTTTCACGGTAATGTTCCGTTTCTGGTCCACGATAATGTTCTGTTTCTGTTTCACGGTAATGTTCCGTTTCTGGTCCATGATAATTTTCTGTTTCACGGTAATGTTCTGTCTCTGATCCACGCTAATGTTCTGTTTCTGTTTCACGGTAATGTTCCGTTTCTGGTCCACGATAATTTTGTGTTTCTGTTTCACGGTAATGTTCCGTTTCTGGTACACGATAATGTTCCGTCTCTGGTTCACGGTAATGTTCTGTCTCTGGTCCACGATAATCTTCTGTTTCTGTTTCACGGTAATGTTCCGTATCTGGTCCATGATAATTTTCTGTTTCACGGTAATGTTCTGTCTCTGGTCCACGCTAATATTCTGTTTCTGTTTCACGGTAATGTTCCGTTTCTGGTCCAAATTAATTTTGTGTTTCTGTTTCACGGTAATGTTCCGTTTCTGGTCCACGATAATGTTCTGTTTCTGTTTCACGGTAATGTTCCGTTTCTGGTCCACGATAATGTTGTGTTTCGGTTTCACGGTAATGTTCCGTTTCTGGTCCACGATAATGTTCTTTTTCGGTTTCACGGTAATGTTCCGTCTCTGGTCCACGGTAATGTTCCGTCTCTGGTCCACGATAATGTTCTGTTTCTGTTTCACGGTAATGTTCCGTATCTGGTCCATGATAATTTTCTGTTTCACGGTAATGTTCTGTCTCTGGTCCACGCTAATGTTCTGTTTCTGTTTCACGGTAATGTTCCCTTTCTGGTCCACGATAATTTTGTGTTTCTGTTTCACGGTAATGTTCCGTTTCTGGTCCACGATAATGTTCTGTTTCTGTTTCACGGTAATGTTCCGTTTCTGGTCCATGATAATTTTCTCTTTCACGGTAATGTTCTGTCTCTGGTCCACGCTAATGTTCTGTTTCTGTTTCACGGTAATGTTCCGTTTCTGGTCCACGATAATTTTGTGTTTCTGTTTCACGGTAATGTTCCGTTTCTTGTCCACGATAATGTTCCGTCTCTGATCCACGGTAATGTTCCGTCTCTGGTCCACGATAATGTTCTGTTTCTGTTTCACGGTAATGTTCCGTATCTGGTCCATGATAATTTTCTGTTTCACGGTAATGTTCTGTCTCTGGTCCACGCTAATGTTCTGTTTCTGTTTCACGGTAATGTTCCGTTTCTGGTCCAAATTAATTTTGTGTTTCTGTTTCACGGTAATGTTCCGTTTCTGGTCCACGATAATGTTCTGTTTCTGTTTCACGGTAATGTTCCGTTTCTGGTCCACGCTAATGTTCTGTTTCTGTTTCACGGTAATGTTCCGTTTCTGGTCCACGATAATTTTGTGTTTCTGTTTCACGGTAATGTTCCGTTTCTGGTCCACAAAATGTTCTGTTTCAGTTTCACGGTAATGTTCCGTTTCTGGTCCATGATAATTTTCTGTTTCACGGTAATGTTCTGTCTCTGGTCCACGCTAATGTTCTGTTTCTGTTTCACGGTAATGTTCCGTTTCTGGTCCACGATAATTTTGTGTTTCACGGTAATGTTCTGTCTCTGGTCCACGCTAGTGTTCTGTTTCTGTTTCACGGTAATGTTCCGTTTCTGGTCCACGATAATTTTGTGTTTCTGTTTCACGGTAATGTTCCGTCTCTGGTCCACGGTAATGTTCCGTCTCTGGTCCACGATAATGTTCTGTTTCTGTTTCACGGTAATGTTCCGTTTCTGGTCCACGATAATTTTGTGTTTGTGTTTCACGGTAATGTTCCGTTTCTGGTCCACGATAATGTTATGTTTCTGTTTCATGGTAATGTTCCGTCTCTGGTCCACGATAATGTTGTGTTTCTGTTTCACGGTAATGTTCCGTTTCTGGTCCATGATAATTTTCTGTTTCACGGTAATGTTCTGTCTCTGGTCCACGCTAGTGTTCTGTTTCTGTTTCACGGTAATGTTCCGTTTCTGGTCCACGATAATTTTGTGTTTCTGTTTCACGGTAATGTTCCGTTTCTGGTCCACGATAATGTTCTGTTTCTGTTTCACGGTAATGTTCCGTTTCTGGTCCATGATAATTTTCTGTTTCACGGTAATGTTCTGTCTCTGGTCCACGCTAATGTTCTGTTTCTGTTTCACGGTAATGTTCCGTTTCTGGTACACGATAATTTTGTGTTTCTGTTTCACGGTAATGTTCCGTTTCTGGTACACGATAATGTTCCGTCTCTGGTTCACGGTAATGTTCTGTCTCTGGTCCACGATAATCTTCTGTTTCTGTTTCACGGTAATGTTCCGTATCTGGTCCATGATAATTTTCTGTTTCACGGTAATGTTCTGTCTCTGGTCCACGCTAATGTTCTGTTTCTGTTTCACGGTAATGTTCCGTTTCTGGTCCAAATTAATTTTGTGTTTCTGTTTCACGGTAATGTTCCGTTTCTGGTCCACGATAATGTTCTGTTTCTGTTTCACGGTAATGTTCCGTTTCTGGTCCACGATAATGTTCTTTTTCGGTTTCACGGTAATGTTCCGTCTCTGGTCCACGGTAATGTTCCGTCTCTGGTCCACGATAATGTTCTGTTTCTGTTTCACGGTAATGTTCCGTTTCTGGTCCATGATAATTTTCTCTTTCACAGTAATGTTCTGTCTCTGGTCCACGCTAATGTTCTGTTTCTGTTTCACGGTAATGTTCCGTTTCTGGTCCACGATAATTTTGTGTTTCTGTTTCACGGTAATGTTCCGTTTCTTGTCCACGATAATGTTCCGTCTCTGATCCACGGTAATGTTCCGTCTCTGGTCCACGATAATGTTCTGTTTCTGTTTCACGGTAATGTTCCGTATCTGGTCCATGATAATTTTCTGTTTCACGGTAATGTTCTGTCTCTGGTCCACGCTAATGTTCTGTTTCTGTTTCACGGTAATGTTCCGTTTCTGGTCCAAATTAATTTTGTGTTTCTGTTTCACGGTAATGTTCCGTTTCTGGTCCACGATAATGTTCTGTTTCTGTTTCACGGTAATGTTCCGTTTCTGGTCCACGATAATGTTCTGTTTCTGTTTCATGGTAATGTTCCGTCTCTGGTCCACGATAATGTTGTGTTTCTGTTTCACGGTAATGTTCCGTTTCTGGTCCATGATAATTTTCTGTTTCACGGTAATGTTCTGTCTCTGGTCCACGCTAATGTTCTGTTTCTGTTTCACGGTAATGTTCCGTTTCTGGTCCACGATAATTTTGTGTTTCTGTTTCACGGTAATGTTCCGTTTCTGGTCCACAAAATGTTCTGTTTCTGTTTCACGGTAATGTTCCGTTTCTGGTCCACGATAATTTTGTGTTTCTGTTTCACGGTAATGTTCCGTTTCTGGTACACGATAATGTTCCGTCTCTGGTCCACGGTAATGTTCTGTCTCTGGTCCACGATAATCTTCTGTTTCTGTATCACGGTAATGTTCCGTATCTGGTCCATGATAATTTTCTGTTTCACGGTAATGTTCTGTCTCTGGTCCACGCTAATGTTCTGTTTCTGTTTCACGGTAATGTTCCGTTTCTGGTCCAAATTAATTTTGTGTTTCTGTTTCACGGTAATGTTCCGTTTCTGGTCCACGATAATGTTCTGTTTCTGTTTCACGGTAATGTTCCGTTTCTGGTCCACGATAATGTTGTGTTTCGGTTTCACGGTAATGTTCCGTTTCTGGTCCACGATAATGTTCTTTTTCGGTTTCACGGTAATGTTCCGTCTCTGGTCCACGGTAATGTTCCGTCTCTGGTCCACGATAATGTTCTGTTTCTGTTTCACGGTAATGTTCCGTATCTGGTCCATGATAATTTTCTGTTTCACGGTAATGTTCTGTCTCTGGTCCACGCTAATGTTCTGTTTCTGTTTCACGGTAATGTTCTGTCTCTGGTCCACGCTAATGTTCTGTTTCTGTTTCACGGTAATGTTCCGTTTCTGGTCCACGATAATTTTGTGTTTCTGTTTCACGGTAATGTTCCGTTTCTGGTCCAAGATAATGTTCCGTCTCTGATCCACGGTAATGTTCCGTCTCTGGTCCACGATAATGTTCTGTTTCTGTTTCACGGTAATGTTCCGTATCTGGTCCATGATAATTTTCTGTTTCACGGTAATGTTCTGTCTCTGGTCCACGCTAATGTTCTGTTTCTGTTTCACGGTAATGTTCCGTTTCTGGTCCAAATTAATTTTGTGTTTCTGTTTCACGGTAATGTTCCGTTTCTGGTCCACGATAATGTTCTGTTTCTGTTTCACGGTAATGTTCCGTTTCTTGTCCACGATAATTTTGTGTTTCTGTTTCACGGTAATGTTCCGTTTCTGGTACACGATAATGTTGTGTTTCTGTTTCACGGTAATGTTCCGTTTCTGGTCCATGATAATTTTCTGTTTCACGGTAATGTTCTGTCTCTGGTCCACGCTAATGTTCTGTTTCTGTTTCACGGTAATGTTCCGTTTCTGGTCCAAATTAATTTTGTGTTTCTGTTTCAAGGTAATGTTCCGTTTCTGGTCCACGATAATGTTCTGTTTCTGTTTCACGGTAATGTTCCGTCTCTGGTCCACGATAATGTTGTGTTTCTGTTTCACGGTAATGTTCCGTTTCTGGTCCATGATAATTTTCTGTTTCACGGTAATGTTCTGTCTCTGGTCCACGCTAGTGTTCTGTTTCTGTTTCACGGTAATGTTCCGTTTCTGGTCCACGATAATTTTGTGTTTCTGTTTCACGGTAATGTTCCGTCTCTGGTCCACGGTAATGTTCCGTCTCTGGTCCACGATAATGTTCTGTTTCTGTTTCACGGTAATGTTCCGTTTCTGGTCCACGATAATTTTGTGTTTGTGTTTCACGGTAATGTTCCGTTTCTGGTCCACGATAATTTTATGTTTCTGTTTCATGGTAATGTTCCGTCTCTGGTCCACGATAATGTTGTGTTTCTGTTTCACGGTAATGTTCCGTTTCTGGTCCATGATAATTTTCTGTTTCACGGTAATGTTCTGTCTCTGGTCCACGCTAGTGTTCTGTTTCTGTTTCACGGTAATGTTCCGTTTCTGGTCCACGATAATTTTGTGTTTCTGTTTCACGGTAATGTTCCGTTTCTGGTCCACGATAATGTTCTGTTTCTGTTTCACGGTAATGTTCCGTTTCTGGTCCATGATAATTTTCTGTTTCACGGTAATGTTCTGTCTCTGGTCCACGCTAATGTTCTGTTTCTGTTTCACGGTAATGTTCCGTTTCTGGTACACGATAATTTTGTGTTTCTGTTTCACGGTAATGTTCCGTTTCTGGTACACGATAATGTTCCGTCTCTGGTTCACGGTAATGTTCTGTCTCTGGTCCACGATAATCTTCTGTTTCTGTTTCACGGTAATGTTCCGTATCTGGTCCATGATAATTTTCTGTTTCACGGTAATGTTCTGTCTCTGGTCCACGCTAATGTTCTGTTTCTGTTTCACGGTAATGTTCCGTTTCTGGTCCAAATTAATTTTGTGTTTCTGTTTCACGGTAATGTTCCGTTTCTGGTCCACGATAATGTTCTGTTTCTGTTTCACGGTAATGTTCCGTTTCTGGTCCACGATAATGTTCTTTTTCGGTTTCACGGTAATGTTCCGTCTCTGGTCCACGGTAATGTTCCGTCTCTGGTCCACGATAATGTTCTGTTTCTGTTTCACGGTAATGTTCCGTTTCTGGTTCACGATAATTTTGTGTTTCTGTTTCATGGTAATGTTCCGTTTCTGGTCCACGATAATGTTCTTTTTCTGTTTCACGGTAATGTTCCATTTCTGGTCCACGATAATGTTCTGTTTCTGTTTCACAGTAATGTTCCGTTTCTGGTCCATGATAATGTTCTGTGTCACGGTAATGTTCCGTTTCTGGTCCACGATAATTTTGTGTTTCTGTTTCACGGTAATAGTCCGTTTCTGGTCCACGATAATGTTCTGTTTCTGTTTCACGGTAATGTTCCGTTTCTGGTCCACGATAATTTTGTGTTTCTGTTTCACGGTAATGTTCCGTTTCTGGTCCACGATAATGTTCTGTTTCTGTTTCATGGTAATGTTCCGTCTCTGGTCCACGATAATGTTGTGTTTCTGTTTCACGGTAATGTTCCGTTTCTGGTCCATGATAATTTTCTGTTTCACGGTAATGTTCTGTCTCTGGTCCACGCTAATGTTCTGTTTCTGTTTCACGGTAATGTTCCGTTTCTGGTCCACGATAATTTTGTGTTTGTGTTTCACGGTAATGTTCCGTTTCTGGTCCACGATAATGTTCTGTTTCTGTTTCATGGTAATGTTCCGTCTCTGGTCCACGATAATTTTGTGTTTGTGTTTCACGGTAATGTTCCGTTTCTGGTCCACGATAATGTTCTGTTTCTGTTTCATGGTAATGTTCCGTCTCTGGTCCACGATAATGTTGTGTTTCTGTTTCACGGTAATGTTCCGTTTCTGGTCCATGATAATTTTCTGTTTCACGGTAATGTTCTGTCTCTGGTCCACGCTAGTGTTCTGTTTCTGTTTCACGGTAATGTTCCGTTTCTGGTCCACGATAATTTTGTGTTTCTGTTTCACGGTAATGTTCCGTTTCTGGTCCACGATACTGTTCTGTTTCTGTTTCACGGTAATGTTCCGTTTCTGGTCCATGATAATTTTCTGTTTCACGGTAATGTTCTGTCTCTGGTCCACGCTAATGTTCTGTTTCTGTTTCACGGTAATGTTCCGTTTCTGGTACACGATAATTTTGTGTTTCTGTTTCACGGTAATGTTCCGTTTCTGGTACACGATAATGTTCCGTCTCTGGTTCACGGTAATGTTCTGTCTCTGGTCCACGATAATCTTCTGTTTCTGTTTCACGGTAATGTTCCGTATCTGGTCCATGATAATTTTCTGTTTCACGGTAATGTTCTGTCTGTGGTCCACGCTAATGTTCTGTTTCTGTTTCACGGTAATGTTCCGTTTCTGGTCCACGATAATTTTGTGTTTCTGTTTCACGGTAATGTTCCGTTTCTGGTCCACGATAATGTTCTGTTTCTGTTTCACGGTAATGTTCCGTTTCTGGTCCATGATAATTTTCTGTTTCACGGTAATGTTCTGTCTCTGGTCCACGCTAATGTTCTGTTTCTGTTTCACGGTAATGTTCCGTTTCTGGTCCACGATAATGTTCTGTTTCTGTTTCACGGTAATGTTCCGTTTCTGGTCCACGATAATGTTCCGTTTCTGTTTCATGGTAATGTTCCGTCTCTGGTCCACGATAATGTTGTGTTTCTGTTTCACGGTAATGTTCCGTTTCTGGTCCATGATAATTTTCTGTTTCACGGTAATGTTCTGTCTCTGGTCCACGCTAATGTTCTGTTTCTGTTTCACGGTAATGTTCTGTCTCTGGTCCACGCTAATGTTCTGTTTCTGTTTCACGGTAATGTTCCGTTTCTGGTCCACGATAATGTTCTGTTTCTGTTTCACGGTAATGTTCCGTCTCTGGTCCACGATAATGTTGTGTTTCTGTTTCACGGTAATGTTCCGTTTCTGGTCCATGATAATTTTCTCTTTCACGGTAATGTTCTGTCTCTGGTCCACGCTAGTGTTCTGTTTCTGTTTCACGGTAATGTTCCGTTTCTGGTCCACGATAATTTTGTGTTTCTGTTTCACGGTAATGTTCCGTCTCTGGTCCACGGTAATGTTCCGTCTCTGGTCCACGATAATGTTCTGTTTCTGTTTCACGGTAATGTTCCGTTTCTGGTCCACGATAATTTTGTGTTTGTGTTTCACGGTAATGTTCCGTTTCTGGTCCACGATAATGTTCTGTTTCTGTTTCATGGTAATGTTCCGTCTCTGGTCCACGATAATGTTGTGTTTCTGTTTCACGGTAATGTTCCGTTTCTGGTCCATGATAATTTTCTGTTTCACGGTAATGTTCTGTCTCTGGTCCACGCTAGTGTTCTGTTTCTGTTTCACGGTAATGTTCCGTTTCTGGTCCACGATAATTTTGTGTTTCTGTTTCACGGTAATGTTCCGTTTCTGGTCCACGATACTGTTCTGTTTCTGTTTCACGGTAATGTTCCGTTTCTGGTCCATGATAATTTTCTGTTTCACGGTAATGTTCTGTCTCTGGTCCACGCTAATGTTCTGTTTCTGTTTCACGGTAATGTTCCGTTTCTGGTCCACGATAATTTTGTGTTTCTGTTTCACGGTAATGTTCCGTTTCTGGTACACGATAATGTTCCGTCTCTGGTCCACGGTAATGTTCTGTCTCTGGTCCACGATAATCTTCTGTTTCTGTTTCACGGTAATGTTCCGTATCTGGTCCATGATAATTTTCTGTTTCACGGTAATGTTCGGTCTCTGGTCCACGCTAATGTTCTGTTTCTGTTTCACGGTAATGTTCCGTTTCTGGTCCAAATTAATTTTGTGTTTCTGTTTCACGGTAATGTTCCGTTTCTGGTCCACGATAATGTTCTGTTTCTGTTTCACGGTAATGTTCCGTTTCTGGTCCACGATAATGTTGTGTTTCGGTTTCACGGTAATGTTCCGTTTCTGGTCCACGATAATGTTCTTTTTCGGTTTTACGGTAATGTTCCGTCTCTGGTCCACGGTAATGTTCCGTCTCTGGTCCACGATAATGTTCTGTTTCTGTTTCACGGTAATGTTCCGTATCTGGCCCATGATAATTTTCTGTTTCACGGTAATGTTCTGTCTCTGGTCCACGCTAATGTTCTGTTTCTGTTTCACGGTAATGTTCCGTTTCTGGTCCACGATAATTTTGTGTTTCTGTTTCACGGTAATGTTCCGTTTCTGGTCCACGATAATGTTCTGTTTCTGTTTCACGGTAATGTTCCGTTTCTGGTCCATGATAATTTTCTGTTTCACGGTAATGTTCTGTCTCTGGTCCACGCTAATGTTCTGTTTCTGTTTCACGGTAATGTTCCGTTTCTGGTCCACGATAATGTTCTGTTTCTGTTTCACGGTAATGTTCCGTTTCTGGTCCACGATAATGTTCCATTTCTGTTTCATGGTAATGTTCCGTCTCTGGTCCACGATAATGTTGTGTTTCTGTTTCACGGTAATGTTCCGTTTCTGGTCCATGATAATTTTCTGTTTCACGGTAATGTTCTGTCTCTGGTCCACGCTAATGTTCTGTTTCTGTTTCACGGTAATGTTCCGTTTCTGGTCCACGATAATTTTGTGTTTCTGTTTCACGGTAATGTTCCGTTTCTGGTCCACGATACTGTTCTGTTTCTGTTTCACGGTAATGTTCCGTTTCTGGTCCATGATAATTTTCTTTTTCACAGTAATGTTCTGTCTCTGGTCCACGCTAATGTTCTGTTTCTGTTTCACGGTAATGTTCCGTTTCTGGTCCACGATAATTTTGTGTTTCTGTTTCACGGTAATGTTCCGTTTCTGGTACACGATAATGTTCCGTCTCTGGTCCACGGTAATGTTCTGTCTCTGGTCCACGATAATCTTCTGTTTCTGTTTCACGGTAATGTTCCGTATCTGGTCCATGATAATTTTCTGTTTCACGGTAATGTTCCGTTTCTGGTCCACGATAATGTTCTGTTTCTGTTTCACGGTAATGTTCCGTTTCTGGTCCACGATAATGTTGTGTTTCGGTTTCACGGTAATGTTCCGTTTCTGGTCCACGATAATGTTCTTTTTCGGTTTTACGGTAATGTTCCGTCTCTGGTCCACGGTAATGTTCCGTCACTGGTCCACGATAATGTTCTGTTTCTGTTTCACGGTAATGTTCCGTATCTGGTCCATGATAATTTTCTGTTTCACGGTAATGTTCTGTCTGTGGTCCACGCTAATGTTCTGTTTCTGTTTCACGGTAATGTTCCGTTTCTGGTCCACGATAATTTTGTGTTTCTGTTTCACGGTAATGTTCCGTTTCTGGTCCACGATAATGTTCTGTTTCTGTTTCACGGTAATGTTCCGTTTCTGGTCCATGATAATTTTCTGTTTCACGGTAATGTTCTGTCTCTGGTCCACGCTAATGTTCTGTTTCTGTTTCACGGTAATGTTCCGTTTCTGGTCCACGATAATGTTCTGTTTCTGTTTCACGGTAATGTTCCGTTTCTGGTCCACGATAATGTTCCGTTTCTGTTTCATGGTAATGTTCCGTCTCTGGTCCACGATAATGTTGTGTTTCTGTTTCACGGTAATGTTCCGTTTCTGGTCCATGATAATTTTCTGTTTCACGGTAATGTTCTGTCTCTGGTCCACGCTAATGTTCTGTTTCTGTTTCACGGTAATGTTCCGTTTCTGGTCCACGATAATTTTGTGTTTCTGTTTCACGGTAATGTTCCGTTTCTGGTCCACGATAATGTTCTGTTTCTGTTTCACGGTAATGTTCCGTTTCTGGTCCATGATAATTTTCTGTTTCACGGTAATGTTCTGTCTCTGGTCCACGCTAATGTTCTGTTTCTGTTTCACGGTAATGTTCCGTTTCTGGTCCACGATAATTTTGTGTTTCTGTTTCACGGTAATGTTCCGTATCTGGTCCATGATAATTTTCTGTTTCACGGTAATTTTCTGTCTCTGGTCCACGCTAATGTTCTGTTTCTGTTTCACGGTAATGTTCCGTTTCTGGTCCAAATTAATTTTGTGTTTCTGTTTCACGGTAATGTTCCGTTTCTGGTCCACGATAATGTTCTGTTTCTGTTTCACGGTAATGTTCCGTTTCTGGTCCACGATAATGTTGTGTTTCGGTTTCACGGTAATGTTCCGTTTCTGGTCCACGATAATGTTCTTTTTCTGTTTCACGGTAATGTTCCGTCTCTGGTCCACGGTAATGTTCCGTCTCTGGTCCACGATAATGTTCTGTTTCTGTTTCACAGTAATGTTCCGAATCTGGTCCATGATAATTTTCGGTTTCACGGTAATGTTCTGTCTCTGGTCCACGGTAATGTTCTGTTTCTGTTTCACTGTAATGTTCCGTTTCTGGTCCATGATAATTTTCTATTTCACGGTAATGTTCTGTTTCACGGTAATGTTCTGTCTCTGGTCAACGCTAATGTTCTGTTTCTGTTTCACGGTAATAGTCCGTTTCTGGTCCACGATAATGTTCTGTTTCTTTTTCACGGTAATGTTCCGTTTCTGGTCCACGATAATTTTGTGTTTCTGTTTCACGGTAATGTTCCGTTTCTGGTC
Source organism: Leuresthes tenuis (assembly GCF_036924035.1). Classification (NCBI taxonomy): domain Eukaryota; kingdom Metazoa; phylum Chordata; class Actinopteri; order Atheriniformes; family Atherinopsidae; genus Leuresthes; species Leuresthes tenuis. The sequence goes on along the minus strand of NW_027325355.1, from coordinate 34,071,228 downwards.
CACGATAATGTTCTGTTTCTGTTTCATGGTAATGTTCCGTCTCTGGTCCACGATAATGTTGTGTTTCTGTTTCACGGTAATGTTCCGTTTCTGGTCCATGATAATTTTCTGTTTCACGGTAATGTTCTGTCTCTGGTCCACGCTAATGTTCTGTTTCTGTTTCACGGTAATGTTCCGTTTCTGGTCCAAATTAATTTTGTGTTTCTGTTTCACGGTAATGTTCCGTTTCTGGTCCACGATAATGTTCTGTTTCTGTTTCACGGTAATGTTCCGTCTCTGGTCCACGATAATGTTGTGTTTCTGTTTCACGGTAATGTTCCGTTTCTGGTCCATGATAATTTTCTCTTTCACGGTAATGTTCTGTCTCTGGTCCACGCTAGTGTTCTGTTTCTGTTTCACGGTAATGTTCCGTTTCTGGTCCACGATAATTTTGTGTTTCTGTTTCACGGTAATGTTCCGTCTCTGGTCCACGGTAATGTTCCGTCTCTGGTCCACGATAATGTTCTGTTTCTGTTTCACGGTAATGTTCCGTTTCTGGTCCACGATAATTTTGTGTTTGTGTTTCACGGTAATGTTCCGTTTCTGGTCCACGATAATGTTATGTTTCTGTTTCATGGTAATGTTCCGTCTCTGGTCCACGATAATGTTGTGTTTCTGTTTCACGGTAATGTTCCGTTTCTGGTCCATGATAATTTTCTGTTTCACGGTAATGTTCTGTCTCTGGTCCACGCTAGTGTTCTGTTTCTGTTTCACGGTAATGTTCCGTTTCTGGTCCACGATAATTTTGTGTTTCTGTTTCACGGTAATGTTCCGTTTCTGGTCCACGATAATGTTCTGTTTCTGTTTCACGGTAATGTTCCGTTTCTGGTCCATGATAATTTTCTGTTTCACGGTAATGTTCTGTCTCTGGTCCACGCTAATGTTCTGTTTCTGTTTCACGGTAATGTTCCGTTTCTGGTACACGATAATTTTGTGTTTCTGTTTCACGGTAATGTTCCGTTTCTGGTACACGATAATGTTCCGTCTCTGGTTCACGGTAATGTTCTGTCTCTGGTCCACGATAATCTTCTGTTTCTGTTTCACGGTAATGTTCCGTATCTGGTCCATGATAATTTTCTGTTTCACGGTAATGTTCTGTCTCTGGTCCACGCTAATGTTCTGTTTCTGTTTCACGGTAATGTTCCGTTTCTGGTCCAAATTAATTTTGTGTTTCTGTTTCACGGTAATGTTCCGTTTCTGGTCCACGATAATGTTCTGTTTCTGTTTCACGGTAATGTTCCTTTTCTGGTCCACGATAATGTTCTTTTTCGGTTTCACGGTAATGTTCCGTCTCTGGTCCACGGTAATGTTCCGTCTCTGGTCCACGATAATGTTCTGTTTCTGTTTCACGGTAATGTTCCGTTTCTGGTTCACGATAATTTTGTGTTTCTGTTTCATGGTAATGTTCCGTTTCTGGTCCACGATAATGTTCTTTTTCTGTTTCACGGTAATGTTCCATTTCTGGTCCACGATAATGTTCTGTTTCTGTTTCACAGTAATGTTCCGTTTCTGGTCCATGATAATGTTCTGTGTCACGGTAATGTTCCGTTTCTGGTCCACGATAATTTTGTGTTTCTGTTTCACGGTAATAGTCCGTTTCTGGTCCACGATAATGTTCTGTTTCTGTTTCACGGTAATGTTCCGTTTCTGGTCCACGATAATTTTGTGTTTCTGTTTCACGGTAATGTTCCGTTTCTGGTCCACGATAATGTTCTGTTTCTGTTTCATGGTAATGTTCCGTCTCTGGTCCACGATAATGTTGTGTTTCTGTTTCACGGTAATGTTCCGTTTCTGGTCCATGATAATTTTCTGTTTCACGGTAATGTTCTGTCTCTGGTCCACGCTAATGTTCTGTTTCTGTTTCACGGTAATGTTCCGTTTCTGGTCCACGATAATTTTGTGTTTGTGTTTCACGGTAATGTTCCGTTTCTGGTCCACGATAATGTTCTGTTTCTGTTTCATGGTAATGTTCCGTCTCTGGTCCACGATAATTTTGTGTTTGTGTTTCACGGTAATGTTCCGTTTCTGGTCCACGATAATGTTCTGTTTCTGTTTCATGGTAATGTTCCGTCTCTGGTCCACGATAATGTTGTGTTTCTGTTTCACGGTAATGTTCCGTTTCTGGTCCATGATAATTTTCTGTTTCACGGTAATGTTCTGTCTCTGGTCCACGCTAGTGTTCTGTTTCTGTTTCACGGTAATGTTCCGTTTCTGGTCCACGATAATTTTGTGTTTCTGTTTCACGGTAATGTTCCGTTTCTGGTACACGATAATGTTCCGTCTCTGGTCCACGGTAATGTTCTGTCTCTGGTCCACGATAATCTTCTGTTTCTGTTTCACGGTAATGTTCCGTATCTGGTCCATGATAATTTTCTGTTTCACGGTAATGTTCGGTCTCTGGTCCACGCTAATGTTCTGTTTCTGTTTCACGGTAATGTTCCGTTTCTGGTCCAAATTAATTTTGTGTTTCTGTTTCACGGTAATGTTCCGTTTCTGGTCCACGATAATGTTCTGTTTCTGTTTCACGGTAATGTTCCGTTTCTGGTCCACGATAATGTTGTGTTTCGGTTTCACGGTAATGTTCCGTTTCTGGTCCACGATAATGTTCTTTTTCGGTTTTACGGTAATGTTCCGTCTCTGGTCCACGGTAATGTTCTGTCTCTGGTCAACGCTAATGTTCTGTTTCTGTTTCACGGTAATGTTCCGTATCTGGTCCATGATAATTTTCTGTTTCACGGTAATGTTCTGTCTGTGGTCCACGCTAATGTTCTGTTTCTGTTTCACGGTAATGTTCCGTTTCTGGTCCACGATAATTTTGTGTTTCTGTTTCACGGTAATGTTCCGTTTCTGGTCCATGATAATGTTCTGTTTCTGTTTCACGGTAATGTTCCGTTTCTGGTCCATGATAATTTTCTGTTTCACGGTAATGTTCTGTCTCTGGTCCACGCTAATGTTCTGTTTCTGTTTCACGGTAATGTTCCGTTTCTGGTCCACGATAATGTTCTGTTTCTGTTTCACGGTAATGTTCCGTTTCTGGTCCACGATAATGTTCCGTTTCTGTTTCATGGTAATGTTCCGTCTCTGGTCCACGATAATGTTGTGTTTCTGTTTCACGGTAATGTTCCGTTTCTGGTCCATGATAATTTTCTGTTTCACGGTAATGTTCTGTCTCTGGTCCACGCTAATGTTCTGTTTCTGTTTCACGGTAATGTTCCGTTTCTGGTCCACGATAATTTTGTGTTTCTGTTTCACGGTAATGTTCCGTTTCTGGTCCACGATAATGTTCTGTTTCTGTTTCACGGTAATGTTCCGTTTCTGGTCCATGATAATTTTCTGTTTCACGGTAATGTTCTGTCTCTGGTCCACGCTAATGTTCTGTTTCTGTTTCACGGTAATGTTCCGTTTCTGGTCCACGATAATTTTGTGTTTCTGTTTCACGGTAATGTTCCGTATCTGGTCCATGATAATTTTCTGTTTCACGGTAATTTTCTGTCTCTGGTCCACGCTAATGTTCTGTTTCTGTTTCACGGTAATGTTCCGTTTCTGGTCCAAATTAATTTTGTGTTTCTGTTTCACGGTAATGTTCCGTTTCTGGTCCACGATAATGTTCTGTTTCTGTTTCACGGTAATGTTCCGTTTCTGGTCCACGATAATGTTGTGTTTCGGTTTCACGGTAATGTTCCGTTTCTGGTCCACGATAATGTTCTTTTTCTGTTTCACGGTAATGTTCCGTCTCTGGTCCACGGTAATGTTCCGTCTCTGGTCCACGATAATGTTCTGTTTCTGTTTCACAGTAATGTTCCGAATCTGGTCCATGATAATTTTCGGTTTCACGGTAATGTTCTGTCTCTGGTCCACGGTAATGTTCTGTTTCTGTTTCACTGTAATGTTCCGTTTCTGGTCCATGATAATTTTCTATTTCACGGTAATGTTCTGTTTCACGGTAATGTTCTGTCTCTGGTCAACGCTAATGTTCTGTTTCTGTTTCACGGTAATAGTCCGTTTCTGGTCCACGATAATGTTCTGTTTCTTTTTCACGGTAATGTTCCGTTTCTGGTCCACGATAATTTTGTGTTTCTGTTTCACGGTAATGTTCCGTTTCTGGTCCACGATAATGTTCTGTTTCTGTTTCATGGTAATGTTCCGTCTCTGGTCCACGATAATGTTGTGTTTCTGTTTCACGGTAATGTTCCGTTTCTGGTCCATGATAATTTTCTGTTTCACGGTAATGTTCTGTCTCTGGTCCACGCTAATGTTCTGTTTCTGTTTCACGGTAATGTTCCGTTTCTGGTCCAAATTAATTTTGTGTTTCTGTTTCACGGTAATGTTCCGTTTCTGGTCCACGATAATGTTCTGTTTCTGTTTCACGGTAATGTTCCGTCTCTGGTCCACGATAATGTTGTGTTTCTGTTTCACGGTAATGTTCCGTTTCTGGTCCATGATAATTTTCTGTTTCACGGTAATGTTCTGTCTCTGGTCCACGCTAGTGTTCTGTTTCTGTTTCACGGTAATGTTCCGTTTCTGGTCCACGATAATTTTGTGTTTCTGTTTCACGGTAATGTTCCGTCTCTGGTCCACGGTAATGTTCCGTCTCTGGTCCACGATAATGTTCTGTTTCTGTTTCACGGTAATGTTCCGTTTCTGGTCCACGATAATTTTGTGTTTGTGTTTCACGGTAATGTTCCGTTTCTGGTCCACGATAATGTTATGTTTCTGTTTCATGGTAATGTTCCGTCTCTGGTCCACGATAATGTTGTGTTTCTGTTTCACGGTAATGTTCCGTTTCTGGTCCATGATAATTTTCTGTTTCACGGTAATGTTCTGTCTCTGGTCCACGCTAGTGTTCTGTTTCTGTTTCACGGTAATGTTCCGTTTCTGGTCCACGATAATTTTGTGTTTCTGTTTCACGGTAATGTTCCGTTTCTGGTCCACGATAATGTTCTGTTTCTGTTTCACGGTAATGTTCCGTTTCTGGTCCATGATAATTTTCTGTTTCACGGTAATGTTCTGTCTCTGGTCCACGCTAATGTTCTGTTTCTGTTTCACGGTAATGTTCCGTTTCTGGTACACGATAATTTTGTGTTTCTGTTTCACGGTAATGTTCCGTTTCTGGTACACGATAATGTTCCGTCTCTGGTTCACGGTAATGTTCTGTCTCTGGTCCACGATAATCTTCTGTTTCTGTTTCACGGTAATGTTCCGTATCTGGTCCATGATAATTTTCTGTTTCACGGTAATGTTCTGTCTCTGGTCCACGCTAATGTTCTGTTTCTGTTTCACGGTAATGTTCCGTTTCTGGTCAAAATTAATTTTGTGTTTCTGTTTCACGGTAATGTTCCGTTTCTGGTCCACGATAATGTTCTGTTTCTGTTTCACGGTAATGTTCCGTTTCTGGTCCACGATAATGTTCTTTTTCGGTTTCACGGTAATGTTCCGTCTCTGGTCCACGGTAATGTTCTGTCTCTGGTCCACGCTAATGTTCTGTTTCTGTTTCACGGTAATGTTCCGTTTCTGGTCCACGATAATTTTGTGTTTCTGTTTCACGGTAATGTTCCGTATCTGGTCCATGATAATTTTCTGTTTCACGGTAATTTTCTGTCTCTGGTCCACGCTAATGTTCTGTTTCTGTTTCACGGTAATGTTCCGTTTCTGGTCCAAATTAATTTTGTGTTTCTGTTTCACGGTAATGTTCCGTTTCTGGTCCACGATAATGTTCTGTTTCTGTTTCACGGTAATGTTCCGTTTCTGGTCCACGATAATGTTGTGTTTCGGTTTCACGGTAATGTTCCGTTTCTGGTCCACGATAATGTTCTTTTTCTGTTTCACGGTAATGTTCCGTCTCTGGTCCACGGTAATGTTCCGTCTCTGGTCCACGATAATGTTCTGTTTCTGTTTCACAGTAATGTTCCGAATCTGGTCCATGATAATTTTCGGTTTCACGGTAATGTTCTGTCTCTGGTCCACGGTAATGTTCTGTTTCTGTTTCACGGTAATGTTCCGTTTCTGGTCCACGATAATTTTGTGTTTCTGTTTCACGGTAATGTTCCGTTTCTGGTACACGATAATGTTCCGTCTCTGGTCCACGGTAATGTTCTGTCTCTGGTCCACGATAATCTTCTGTTTCTGTTTCACGGTAATGTTCCGTATCTGGTCCATGATAATTTTCTGTTTCACGGTAATGTTCCGTTTCTGGTCCACGATAATGTTCCATTTCTGTTTCATGGTAATGTTCCGTCTCTGGTCCACGATAATGTTGTGTTTCTGTTTCACGGTAATGTTCCGTTTCTGGTCCATGATAATTTTCTGTTTCACGGTAATGTTCTGTCTCTGGTCCACGCTAATGTTCTGTTTCTGTTTCACGGTAATGTTCCGTTTCTGGTCCACGATAATTTTGTGTTTCTGTTTCACGGTAATGTTCCGTTTCTGGTCCACGATACTGTTCTGTTTCTGTTTCACGGTAATGTTCCGTTTCTGGTCCATGATAATTTTCTTTTTCACAGTAATGTTCTGTCTCTGGTCCACGCTAATGTTCTGTTTCTGTTTCACGGTAATGTTCCGTTTCTGGTCCACGATAATTTTGTGTTTCTGTTTCACGGTAATGTTCCGTTTCTGGTACACGATAATGTTCCGTCTCTGGTCCACGGTAATGTTCTGTCTCTGGTCCACGATAATCTTCTGTTTCTGTTTCACGGTAATGTTCCGTATCTGGTCCATGATAATTTTCTGTTTCACGGTAATGTTCCGTTTCTGGTCCACGATAATGTTCTGTTTCTGTTTCACGGTAATGTTCCGTTTCTGGTCCACGATAATGTTGTGTTTCGGTTTCACGGTAATGTTCCGTTTCTGGTCCACGATAATGTTCTTTTTCGGTTTTACGGTAATGTTCCGTCTCTGGTCCACGGTAATGTTCCGTCACTGGTCCACGATAATGTTCTGTTTCTGTTTCACGGTAATGTTCCGTATCTGGTCCATGATAATTTTCTGTTTCACGGTAATGTTCTGTCTGTGGTCCACGCTAATGTTCTGTTTCTGTTTCACGGTAATGTTCCGTTTCTGGTCCACGATAATTTTGTGTTTCTGTTTCACGGTAATGTTCCGTTTCTGGTCCACGATAATGTTCTGTTTCTGTTTCACGGTAATGTTCCGTTTCTGGTCCATGATAATTTTCTGTTTCACGGTAATGTTCTGTCTCTGGTCCACGCTAATGTTCTGTTTCTGTTTCACGGTAATGTTCCGTTTCTGGTCCACGATAATGTTCTGTTTCTGTTTCACGGTAATGTTCCGTTTCTGGTCCACGATAATGTTCCGTTTCTGTTTCATGGTAATGTTCCGTCTCTGGTCCACGATAATGTTGTGTTTCTGTTTCACGGTAATGTTCCGTTTCTGGTCCATGATAATTTTCTGTTTCACGGTAATGTTCTGTCTCTGGTCCACGCTAATGTTCTGTTTCTGTTTCACGGTAATGTTCCGTTTCTGGTCCAAATTAATTTTGTGTTTCTGTTTCACGGTAATGTTCCGTTTCTGGTCCACGATAATGTTCTGTTTCTGTTTCACGGTAATGTTCCGTCTCTGGTCCACGATAATGTTGTGTTTCTGTTTCACGGTAATGTTCCGTTTCTGGTCCATGATAATTTTCTGTTTCACGGTAATGTTCTGTCTCTGGTCCACGCTAGTGTTCTGTTTCTGTTTCACGGTAATGTTCCGTTTCTGGTCCACGATAATTTTGTGTTTCTGTTTCACGGTAATGTTCCGTCTCTGGTCCACGGTAATGTTCTGTTTCTGTTTCACGGTAATGTTCCGTTTCTGGTCCACGATAATGTTCTTTTTCGGTTTCACGGTAATGTTCCGTCTCTGGTCCACGGTAATGTTCTGTCTCTGGTCCACGCTAATGTTCTGTTTCTGTTTCACGGTAATGTTCCGTTTCTGGTCCACGATAATTTTGTGTTTCTGTTTCACGGTAATGTTCCGTATCTGGTCCATGATAATTTTCTGTTTCACGGTAATTTTCTGTCTCTGGTCCACGCTAATGTTCTGTTTCTGTTTCACGGTAATGTTCCGTTTCTGGTCCAAATTAATTTTGTGTTTCTGTTTCACGGTAATGTTCCGTTTCTGGTCCACGATAATGTTCTGTTTCTGTTTCACGGTAATGTTCCGTTTCTGGTCCACGATAATGTTGTGTTTCGGTTTCACGGTAATGTTCCGTTTCTGGTCCACGATAATGTTCTTTTTCTGTTTCACGGTAATGTTCCGTCTCTGGTCCACGGTAATGTTCCGTCTCTGGTCCACGATAATGTTCTGTTTCTGTTTCACAGTAATGTTCCGAATCTGGTCCATGATAATTTTCGGTTTCACGGTAATGTTCTGTCTCTGGTCCACGGTAATGTTCTGTTTCTGTTTCACGGTAATGTTCCGTTTCTGGTCCACGATAATTTTGTGTTTCTGTTTCACGGTAATGTTCCGTTTCTGGTACACGATAATGTTCCGTCTCTGGTCCACGGTAATGTTCTGTCTCTGGTCCACGATAATCTTCTGTTTCTGTTTCACGGTAATGTTCCGTATCTGGTCCATGATAATTTTCTGTTTCACGGTAATGTTCCGTTTCTGGTCCACGATAATGTTCCATTTCTGTTTCATGGTAATGTTCCGTCTCTGGTCCACGATAATGTTGTGTTTCTGTTTCACGGTAATGTTCCGTTTCTGGTCCATGATAATTTTCTGTTTCACGGTAATGTTCTGTCTCTGGTCCACGCTAATGTTCTGTTTCTGTTTCACGGTAATGTTCCGTTTCTGGTCCACGATAATTTTGTGTTTCTGTTTCACGGTAATGTTCCGTTTCTGGTCCACGATACTGTTCTGTTTCTGTTTCACGGTAATGTTCCGTTTCTGGTCCATGATAATTTTCTTTTTCACAGTAATGTTCTGTCTCTGGTCCACGCTAATGTTCTGTTTCTGTTTCACGGTAATGTTCCGTTTCTGGTCCACGATAATTTTGTGTTTCTGTTTCACGGTAATGTTCCGTTTCTGGTACACGATAATGTTCCGTCTCTGGTCCACGGTAATGTTCTGTCTCTGGTCCACGATAATCTTCTGTTTCTGTTTCACGGTAATGTTCCGTATCTGGTCCATGATAATTTTCTGTTTCACGGTAATGTTCCGTTTCTGGTCCACGATAATGTTCTGTTTCTGTTTCACGGTAATGTTCCGTTTCTGGTCCACGATAATGTTGTGTTTCGGTTTCACGGTAATGTTCCGTTTCTGGTCCACGATAATGTTCTTTTTCGGTTTTACGGTAATGTTCCGTCTCTGGTCCACGGTAATGTTCCGTCACTGGTCCACGATAATGTTCTGTTTCTGTTTCACGGTAATGTTCCGTATCTGGTCCATGATAATTTTCTGTTTCACGGTAATGTTCTGTCTGTGGTCCACGCTAATGTTCTGTTTCTGTTTCACGGTAATGTTCCGTTTCTGGTCCACGATAATTTTGTGTTTCTGTTTCACGGTAATGTTCCGTTTCTGGTCCACGATAATGTTCTGTTTCTGTTTCACGGTAATGTTCCGTTTCTGGTCCATGATAATTTTCTGTTTCACGGTAATGTTCTGTCTCTGGTCCACGCTAATGTTCTGTTTCTGTTTCACGGTAATGTTCCGTTTCTGGTCCACGATAATGTTCTGTTTCTGTTTCACGGTAATGTTCCGTTTCTGGTCCACGATAATGTTCCGTTTCTGTTTCATGGTAATGTTCCGTCTCTGGTCCACGATAATGTTGTGTTTCTGTTTCACGGTAATGTTCCGTTTCTGGTCCATGATAATTTTCTGTTTCACGGTAATGTTCTGTCTCTGGTCCACGCTAATGTTCTGTTTCTGTTTCACGGTAATGTTCCGTTTCTGGTCCAAATTAATTTTGTGTTTCTGTTTCACGGTAATGTTCCGTTTCTGGTCCACGATAATGTTCTGTTTCTGTTTCACGGTAATGTTCCGTCTCTGGTCCACGATAATGTTGTGTTTCTGTTTCACGGTAATGTTCCGTTTCTGGTCCATGATAATTTTCTGTTTCACGGTAATGTTCTGTCTCTGGTCCACGCTAGTGTTCTGTTTCTGTTTCACGGTAATGTTCCGTTTCTGGTCCACGATAATTTTGTGTTTCTGTTTCACGGTAATGTTCCGTCTCTGGTCCACGGTAATGTTCCGTCTCTGGTCCACGATAATGTTCTGTTTCTGTTTCACGGTAATGTTCCGTTTCTGGTCCACGATAATTTTGTGTTTGTGTTTCACGGTAATGTTCCGTTTCTGGTCCACGATAATGTTATGTTTCTGTTTCATGGTAATGTTCCGTCTCTGGTCCACGATAATGTTGTGTTTCTGTTTCACGGTAATGTTCCGTTTCTGGTCCATGATAATTTTCTGTTTCACGGTAATGTTCTGTCTCTGGTCCACGCTAGTGTTCTGTTTCTGTTTCACGGTAATGTTCCGTTTCTGGTCCACGATAATTTTGTGTTTCTGTTTCACGGTAATGTTCCGTTTCTGGTCCACGATAATGTTCTGTTTCTGTTTCACGGTAATGTTCCGTTTCTGGTCCATGATAATTTTCTGTTTCACGGTAATGTTCTGTCTCTGGTCCACGCTAATGTTCTGTTTCTGTTTCACGGTAATGTTCCGTTTCTGGTACACGATAATTTTGTGTTTCTGTTTCACGGTAATGTTCCGTTTCTGGTACACGATAATGTTCCGTCTCTGGTTCACGGTAATGTTCTGTCTCTGGTCCACGATAATCTTCTGTTTCTGTTTCACGGTAATGTTCCGTATCTGGTCCATGATAATTTTCTGTTTCACGGTAATGTTCTGTCTCTGGTCCACGCTAATGTTCTGTTTCTGTTTCACGGTAATGTTCCGTTTCTGGTCAAAATTAATTTTGTGTTTCTGTTTCACGGTAATGTTCCGTTTCTGGTCCACGATAATGTTCTGTTTCTGTTTCACGGTAATGTTCCGTTTCTGGTCCACGATAATGTTCTTTTTCGGTTTCACGGTAATGTTCCGTCTCTGGTCCACGGTAATGTTCTGTCTCTGGTCCACGCTAATGTTCTGTTTCTGTTTCACGGTAATGTTCCGTTTCTGGTCCACGATAATTTTGTGTTTCTGTTTCACGGTAATGTTCCGTATCTGGTCCATGATAATTTTCTGTTTCACGGTAATTTTCTGTCTCTGGTCCACGCTAATGTTCTGTTTCTGTTTCACGGTAATGTTCCGTTTCTGGTCCAAATTAATTTTGTGTTTCTGTTTCACGGTAATGTTCCGTTTCTGGTCCACGATAATGTTGTGTTTCGGTTTCACGGTAATGTTCCGTTTCTGGTCCACGATAATGTTCTTTTTCTGTTTCACGGTAATGTTCCGTCTCTGGTCCACGGTAATGTTCCGTCTCTGGTCCACGATAATGTTCTGTTTCTGTTTCACAGTAATGTTCCGAATCTGGTCCATGATAATTTTCGGTTTCACGGTAATGTTCTGTCTCTGGTCCACGGTAATGTTCTGTTTCTGTTTCACGGTAATGTTCCGTTTCTGGTCCACGATAATTTTGTGTTTCTGTTTCACGGTAATGTTCCGTTTCTGGTACACGATAATGTTCCGTCTCTGGTCCACGGTAATGTTCTGTCTCTGGTCCACGATAATCTTCTGTTTCTGTTTCACGGTAATGTTCCGTATCTGGTCCATGATAATTTTCTGTTTCACGGTAATGTTCCGTTTCTGGTCCACGATAATGTTCCATTTCTGTTTCATGGTAATGTTCCGTCTCTGGTCCACGATAATGTTGTGTTTCTGTTTCACGGTAATGTTCCGTTTCTGGTCCATGATAATTTTCTGTTTCACGGTAATGTTCTGTCTCTGGTCCACGCTAATGTTCTGTTTCTGTTTCACGGTAATGTTCCGTTTCTGGTCCACGATAATTTTGTGTTTCTGTTTCACGGTAATGTTCCGTTTCTGGTCCACGATACTGTTCTGTTTCTGTTTCACGGTAATGTTCCGTTTCTGGTCCATGATAATTTTCTTTTTCACAGTAATGTTCTGTCTCTGGTCCACGCTAATGTTCTGTTTCTGTTTCACGGTAATGTTCCGTTTCTGGTCCACGATAATTTTGTGTTTCTGTTTCACGGTAATGTTCCGTTTCTGGTACACGATAATGTTCCGTCTCTGGTCCACGGTAATGTTCTGTCTCTGGTCCACGATAATCTTCTGTTTCTGTTTCACGGTAATGTTCCGTATCTGGTCCATGATAATTTTCTGTTTCACGGTAATGTTCCGTTTCTGGTCCACGATAATGTTCTGTTTCTGTTTCACGGTAATGTTCCGTTTCTGGTCCACGATAATGTTGTGTTTCGGTTTCACGGTAATGTTCCGTTTCTGGTCCACGATAATGTTCTTTTTCGGTTTTACGGTAATGTTCCGTCTCTGGTCCACGGTAATGTTCCGTCACTGGTCCACGATAATGTTCTGTTTCTGTTTCACGGTAATGTTCCGTATCTGGTCCATGATAATTTTCTGTTTCACGGTAATGTTCTGTCTGTGGTCCACGCTAATGTTCTGTTTCTGTTTCACGGTAATGTTCCGTTTCTGGTCCACGATAATTTTGTGTTTCTGTTTCACGGTAATGTTCCGTTTCTGGTCCACGATAATGTTCTGTTTCTGTTTCACGGTAATGTTCCGTTTCTGGTCCATGATAATTTTCTGTTTCACGGTAATGTTCTGTCTCTGGTCCACGCTAATGTTCTGTTTCTGTTTCACGGTAATGTTCCGTTTCTGGTCCACGATAATGTTCTGTTTCTGTTTCACGGTAATGTTCCGTTTCTGGTCCACGATAATGTTCCGTTTCTGTTTCATGGTAATGTTCCGTCTCTGGTCCACGATAATGTTGTGTTTCTGTTTCACGGTAATGTTCCGTTTCTGGTCCATGATAATTTTCTGTTTCACGGTAATGTTCTGTCTCTGGTCCACGCTAATGTTCTGTTTCTGTTTCACGGTAATGTTCCGTTTCTGGTCCACGATAATTTTGTGTTTCTGTTTCACGGTAATGTTCCGTTTCTGGTCCACGATAATGTTCTGTTTCTGTTTCACGGTAATGTTCCGTTTCTGGTCCATGATAATTTTCTGTTTCACGGTAATGTTCTGTCTCTGGTCCACGCTAATGTTCTGTTTCTGTTTCACGGTAATGTTCCGTTTCTGGTCCACGATAATTTTGTGTTTCTGTTTCACGGTAATGTTCCGTATCTGGTCCATGATAATTTTCTGTTTCACGGTAATTTTCTGTCTCTGGTCCACGCTAATGTTCTGTTTCTGTTTCACGGTAATGTTCCGTTTCTGGTCCAAATTAATTTTGTGTTTCTGTTTCACGGTAATGTTCCGTTTCTGGTCCACGATAATGTTCTGTTTCTGTTTCACGGTAATGTTCCGTTTCTGGTCCACGATAATGTTGTGTTTCGGTTTCACGGTAATGTTCCGTTTCTGGTCCACGATAATGTTCTTTTTCTGTTTCACGGTAATGTTCCGTCTCTGGTCCACGGTAATGTTCCGTCTCTGGTCCACGATAATGTTCTGTTTCTGTTTCACAGTAATGTTCCGAATCTGGTCCATGATAATTTTCGGTTTCACGGTAATGTTCTGTCTCTGGTCCACGGTAATGTTCTGTTTCTGTTTCACTGTAATGTTCCGTTTCTGGTCCATGATAATTTTCTATTTCACGGTAATGTTCTGTTTCACGGTAATGTTCTGTCTCTGGTCAACGCTAATGTTCTGTTTCTGTTTCACGGTAATAGTCCGTTTCTGGTCCACGATAATGTTCTGTTTCTTTTTCACGGTAATGTTCCGTTTCTGGTCCACGATAATTTTGTGTTTCTGTTTCACGGTAATGTTCCGTTTCTGGTCCACGATAATGTTCTGTTTCTGTTTCATGGTAATGTTCCGTCTCTGGTCCACGATAATGTTGTGTTTCTGTTTCACGGTAATGTTCCGTTTCTGGTCCATGATAATTTTCTGTTTCACGGTAATGTTCTGTCTCTGGTCCACGCTAATGTTCTGTTTCTGTTTCACGGTAATGTTCCGTTTCTGGTCCAAATTAATTTTGTGTTTCTGTTTCACGGTAATGTTCCGTTTCTGGTCCACGATAATGTTCTGTTTCTGTTTCACGGTAATGTTCCGTCTCTGGTCCACGATAATGTTGTGTTTCTGTTTCACGGTAATGTTCCGTTTCTGGTCCATGATAATTTTCTCTTTCACGGTAATGTTCTGTCTCTGGTCCACGCTAGTGTTCTGTTTCTGTTTCACGGTAATGTTCCGTTTCTGGTCCACGATAATTTTGTGTTTCTGTTTCACGGTAATGTTCCGTCTCTGGTCCACGGTAATGTTCCGTCTCTGGTCCACGATAATGTTCTGTTTCTGTTTCACGGTAATGTTCCGTTTCTGGTCCACGATAATTTTGTGTTTGTGTTTCACGGTAATGTTCCGTTTCTGGTCCACGATAATGTTCTGTTTCTGTTTCATGGTAATGTTCCGTCTCTGGTCCACGATAATGTTGTGTTTCTGTTTCACGGTAATGTTCCGTTTCTGGTCCATGATAATTTTCTGTTTCACGGTAATGTTCTGTCTCTGGTCCACGCTAGTGTTCTGTTTCTGTTTCACGGTAATGTTCCGTTTCTGGTCCACGATAATTTTGTGTTTCTGTTTCACGGTAATGTTCCGTTTCTGGTCCACGATACTGTTCTGTTTCTGTTTCACGGTAATGTTCCGTTTCTGGTCCATGATAATTTTCTGTTTCACGGTAATGTTCTGTCTCTGGTCCACGCTAATGTTCTGTTTCTGTTTCACGGTAATGTTCCGTTTCTGGTCCACGATAATTTTGTGTTTCTGTTTCACGGTAATGTTCCGTTTCTGGTACACGATAATGTTCCGTCTCTGGTCCACGGTAATGTTCTGTCTCTGGTCCACGATAATCTTCTGTTTCTGTTTCACGGTAATGTTCCGTATCTGGTCCATGATAATTTTCTGTTTCACGGTAATGTTCGGTCTCTGGTCCACGCTAATGTTCTGTTTCTGTTTCACGGTAATGTTCCGTTTCTGGTCCAAATTAATTTTGTGTTTCTGTTTCACGGTAATGTTCCGTTTCTGGTCCACGATAATGTTCTGTTTCTGTTTCACGGTAATGTTCCGTTTCTGGTCCACGATAATGTTGTGTTTCGGTTTCACGGTAATGTTCCGTTTCTGGTCCACGATAATGTTCTTTTTCGGTTTTACGGTAATGTTCCGTCTCTGGTCCACGGTAATGTTCCGTCTCTGGTCCACGATAATGTTCTGTTTCTGTTTCACGGTAATGTTCCGTATCTGGCCCATGATAATTTTCTGTTTCACGGTAATGTTCTGTCTCTGGTCCACGCTAATGTTCTGTTTCTGTTTCACGGTAATGTTCCGTTTCTGGTCCACGATAATTTTGTGTTTCTGTTTCACGGTAATGTTCCGTTTCTGGTCCACGATAATGTTCTGTTTCTGTTTCACGGTAATGTTCCGTTTCTGGTCCATGATAATTTTCTGTTTCACGGTAATGTTCTGTCTCTGGTCCACGCTAATGTTCTGTTTCTGTTTCACGGTAATGTTCCGTTTCTGGTCCACGATAATGTTCTGTTTCTGTTTCACGGTAATGTTCCGTTTCTGGTCCACGATAATGTTCCATTTCTGTTTCATGGTAATGTTCCGTCTCTGGTCCACGATAATGTTGTGTTTCTGTTTCACGGTAATGTTCCATTTCTGGTCCATGATAATTTTCTGTTTCACGGTAATGTTCTGTCTCTGGTCCACGCTAATGTTCTGTTTCTGTTTCACGGTAATGTTCCGTTTCTGGTCCACGATAATTTTGTGTTTCTGTTTCACGGTAATGTTCCGTTTCTGGTCCACGATACTGTTCTGTTTCTGTTTCACGGTAATGTTCCGTTTCTGGTCCATGATAATTTTCTTTTTCACAGTAATGTTCTGTCTCTGGTCCACGCTAATGTTCTGTTTCTGTTTCACGGTAATGTTCCGTTTCTGGTCCACGATAATTTTGTGTTTCTGTTTCACGGTAATGTTCCGTTTCTGGTACACGATAATGTTCCGTCTCTGGTCCACGGTAATGTTCTGTCTCTGGTCCACGATAATCTTCTGTTTCTGTTTCACGGTAATGTTCCGTATCTGGTCCATGATAATTTTCTGTTTCACGGTAATGTTCCGTTTCTGGTCCACGATAATGTTCTGTTTCTGTTTCACGGTAATGTTCCGTTTCTGGTCCACGATAATGTTGTGTTTCGGTTTCACGGTAATGTTCCGTTTCTGGTCCACGATAATGTTCTTTTTCGGTTTTACGGTAATGTTCCGTCTCTGGTCCACGGTAATGTTCCGTCACTGGTCCACGATAATGTTCTGTTTCTGTTTCACGGTAATGTTCCGTATCTGGTCCATGATAATTTTCTGTTTCACGGTAATGTTCTGTCTGTGGTCCACGCTAATGTTCTGTTTCTGTTTCACGGTAATGTTCCGTTTCTGGTCCACGATAATTTTGTGTTTCTGTTTCACGGTAATGTTCCGTTTCTGGTCCACGATAATGTTCTGTTTCTGTTTCACGGTAATGTTCCGTTTCTGGTCCATGATAATTTTCTGTTTCACGGTAATGTTCTGTCTCTGGTCCACGCTAATGTTCTGTTTCTGTTTCACGGTAATGTTCCGTTTCTGGTCCACGATAATGTTCTGTTTCTGTTTCACGGTAATGTTCCGTTTCTGGTCCACGATAATGTTCCGTTTCTGTTTCATGGTAATGTTCCGTCTCTGGTCCACGATAATGTTGTGTTTCTGTTTCACGGTAATGTTCCGTTTCTGGTCCATGATAATTTTCTGTTTCACGGTAATGTTCTGTCTCTGGTCCACGCTAATGTTCTGTTTCTGTTTCACGGTAATGTTCCGTTTCTGGTCCACGATAATTTTGTGTTTCTGTTTCACGGTAATGTTCCGTTTCTGGTCCACGATAATGTTCTGTTTCTGTTTCACGGTAATGTTCCGTTTCTGGTCCATGATAATTTTCTGTTTCACGGTAATGTTCTGTCTCTGGTCCACGCTAATGTTCTGTTTCTGTTTCACGGTAATGTTCCGTTTCTGGTCCACGATAATTTTGTGTTTCTGTTTCACGGTAATGTTCCGTATCTGGTCCATGATAATTTTCTGTTTCACGGTAATTTTCTGTCTCTGGTCCACGCTAATGTTCTGTTTCTGTTTCACGGTAATGTTCCGTTTCTGGTCCAAATTAATTTTGTGTTTCTGTTTCACGGTAATGTTCCGTTTCTGGTCCACGATAATGTTCTGTTTCTGTTTCACGGTAATGTTCCGTTTCTGGTCCACGATAATGTTGTGTTTCGGTTTCACGGTAATGTTCCGTTTCTGGTCCACGATAATGTTCTTTTTCTGTTTCACGGTAATGTTCCGTCTCTGGTCCACGGTAATGTTCCGTCTCTGGTCCACGATAATGTTCTGTTTCTGTTTCACAGTAATGTTCCGAATCTGGTCCATGATAATTTTCGGTTTCACGGTAATGTTCTGTCTCTGGTCCACGGTAATGTTCTGTTTCTGTTTCACTGTAATGTTCCGTTTCTGGTCCATGATAATTTTCTATTTCACGGTAATGTTCTGTTTCACGGTAATGTTCTGTCTCTGGTCAACGCTAATGTTCTGTTTCTGTTTCACGGTAATAGTCCGTTTCTGGTCCACGATAATGTTCTGTTTCTTTTTCACGGTAATGTTCCGTTTCTGGTCCACGATAATTTTGTGTTTCTGTTTCACGGTAATGTTCCGTTTCTGGTCCACGATAATGTTCTGTTTCTGTTTCATGGTAATGTTCCGTCTCTGGTCCACGATAATGTTGTGTTTCTGTTTCACGGTAATGTTCCGTTTCTGGTCCATGATAATTTTCTGTTTCACGGTAATGTTCTGTCTCTGGTCCACGCTAATGTTCTGTTTCTGTTTCACGGTAATGTTCCGTTTCTGGTCCAAATTAATTTTGTGTTTCTGTTTCACGGTAATGTTCCGTTTCTGGTCCACGATAATGTTCTGTTTCTGTTTCACGGTAATGTTCCGTCTCTGGTCCACGATAATGTTGTGTTTCTGTTTCACGGTAATGTTCCGTTTCTGGTCCATGATAATTTTCTCTTTCACGGTAATGTTCTGTCTCTGGTCCACGCTAGTGTTCTGTTTCTGTTTCACGGTAATGTTCCGTCTCTGGTCCACGGTAATGTTCCGTCTCTGGTCCACGATAATGTTCTGTTTCTGTTTCACGGTAATGTTCCGTTTCTGGTCCACGATAATTTTGTGTTTGTGTTTCACGGTAATGTTCCGTTTCTGGTCCACGATAATGTTATGTTTCTGTTTCATGGTAATGTTCCGTCTCTGGTCCACGATAATGTTGTGTTTCTGTTTCACGGTAATGTTCCGTTTCTGGTCCATGATAATTTTCTGTTTCACGGTAATGTTCTGTCTCTGGTCCACGCTAGTGTTCTGTTTCTGTTTCACGGTAATGTTCCGTTTCTGGTCCACGATAATTTTGTGTTTCTGTTTCACGGTAATGTTCCGTTTCTGGTCCACGATAATGTTCTGTTTCTGTTTCACGGTAATGTTCCGTTTCTGGTCCATGATAATTTTCTGTTTCACGGTAATGTTCTGTCTCTGGTCCACGCTAATGTTCTGTTTCTGTTTCACGGTAATGTTCCGTTTCTGGTACACGATAATTTTGTGTTTCTGTTTCACGGTAATGTTCCGTTTCTGGTACACGATAATGTTCCGTCTCTGGTTCACGGTAATGTTCTGTCTCTGGTCCACGATAATCTTCTGTTTCTGTTTCACGGTAATGTTCCGTATCTGGTCCATGATAATTTTCTGTTTCACGGTAATGTTCTGTCTCTGGTCCACGCTAATGTTCTGTTTCTGTTTCACGGTAATGTTCCGTTTCTGGTCCAAATTAATTTTGTGTTTCTGTTTCACGGTAATGTTCCGTTTCTGGTCCACGATAATGTTCTGTTTCTGTTTCACGGTAATGTTCCTTTTCTGGTCCACGATAATGTTCTTTTTCGGTTTCACGGTAATGTTCCGTCTCTGGTCCACGGTAATGTTCCGTCTCTGGTCCACGATAATGTTCTGTTTCTGTTTCACGGTAATGTTCCGTTTCTGGTTCACGATAATTTTGTGTTTCTGTTTCATGGTAATGTTCCGTTTCTGGTCCACGATAATGTTCTTTTTCTGTTTCACGGTAATGTTCCATTTCTGGTCCACGATAATGTTCTGTTTCTGTTTCACAGTAATGTTCCGTTTCTGGTCCATGATAATGTTCTGTGTCACGGTAATGTTCCGTTTCTGGTCCACGATAATTTTGTGTTTCTGTTTCACGGTAATAGTCCGTTTCTGGTCCACGATAATGTTCTGTTTCTGTTTCACGGTAATGTTCCGTTTCTGGTCCACGATAATTTTGTGTTTCTGTTTCACGGTAATGTTCCGTTTCTGGTCCACGATAATGTTCTGTTTCTGTTTCATGGTAATGTTCCGTCTCTGGTCCACGATAATGTTGTGTTTCTGTTTCACGGTAATGTTCCGTTTCTGGTCCATGATAATTTTCTGTTTCACGGTAATGTTCTGTCTCTGGTCCACGCTAATGTTCTGTTTCTGTTTCACGGTAATGTTCCGTTTCTGGTCCACGATAATTTTGTGTTTGTGTTTCACGGTAATGTTCCGTTTCTGGTCCACGATAATGTTCTGTTTCTGTTTCATGGTAATGTTCCGTCTCTGGTCCACGATAATTTTGTGTTTGTGTTTCACGGTAATGTTCCGTTTCTGGTCCACGATAATGTTCTGTTTCTGTTTCATGGTAATGTTCCGTCTCTGGTCCACGATAATGTTGTGTTTCTGTTTCACGGTAATGTTCCGTTTCTGGTCCATGATAATTTTCTGTTTCACGGTAATGTTCTGTCTCTGGTCCACGCTAGTGTTCTGTTTCTGTTTCACGGTAATGTTCCGTTTCTGGTCCACGATAATTTTGTGTTTCTGTTTCACGGTAATGTTCCGTTTCTGGTACACGATAATGTTCCGTCTCTGGTCCACGGTAATGTTCTGTCTCTGGTCCACGATAATCTTCTGTTTCTGTTTCACGGTAATGTTCCGTATCTGGTCCATGATAATTTTCTGTTTCACGGTAATGTTCGGTCTCTGGTCCACGCTAATGTTCTGTTTCTGTTTCACGGTAATGTTCCGTTTCTGGTCCAAATTAATTTTGTGTTTCTGTTTCACGGTAATGTTCCGTTTCTGGTCCACGATAATGTTCTGTTTCTGTTTCACGGTAATGTTCCGTTTCTGGTCCACGATAATGTTGTGTTTCGGTTTCACGGTAATGTTCCGTTTCTGGTCCACGATAATGTTCTTTTTCGGTTTTACGGTAATGTTCCGTCTCTGGTCCACGGTAATGTTCTGTCTCTGGTCAACGCTAATGTTCTGTTTCTGTTTCACGGTAATGTTCCGTATCTGGTCCATGATAATTTTCTGTTTCACGGTAATGTTCTGTCTGTGGTCCACGCTAATGTTCTGTTTCTGTTTCACGGTAATGTTCCGTTTCTGGTCCACGATAATTTTGTGTTTCTGTTTCACGGTAATGTTCCGTTTCTGGTCCATGATAATGTTCTGTTTCTGTTTCACGGTAATGTTCCGTTTCTGGTCCATGATAATTTTCTGTTTCACGGTAATGTTCTGTCTCTGGTCCACGCTAATGTTCTGTTTCTGTTTCACGGTAATGTTCCGTTTCTGGTCCACGATAATGTTCTGTTTCTGTTTCACGGTAATGTTCCGTTTCTGGTCCACGATAATGTTCCGTTTCTGTTTCATGGTAATGTTCCGTCTCTGGTCCACGATAATGTTGTGTTTCTGTTTCACGGTAATGTTCCGTTTCTGGTCCATGATAATTTTCTGTTTCACGGTAATGTTCTGTCTCTGGTCCACGCTAATGTTCTGTTTCTGTTTCACGGTAATGTTCCGTTTCTGGTCCACGATAATTTTGTGTTTCTGTTTCACGGTAATGTTCCGTTTCTGGTCCACGATAATGTTCTGTTTCTGTTTCACGGTAATGTTCCGTTTCTGGTCCATGATAATTTTCTGTTTCACGGTAATGTTCTGTCTCTGGTCCACGCTAATGTTCTGTTTCTGTTTCACGGTAATGTTCCGTTTCTGGTCCACGATAATTTTGTGTTTCTGTTTCACGGTAATGTTCCGTATCTGGTCCATGATAATTTTCTGTTTCACGGTAATTTTCTGTCTCTGGTCCACGCTAATGTTCTGTTTCTGTTTCACGGTAATGTTCCGTTTCTGGTCCAAATTAATTTTGTGTTTCTGTTTCACGGTAATGTTCCGTTTCTGGTCCACGATAATGTTCTGTTTCTGTTTCACGGTAATGTTCCGTTTCTGGTCCACGATAATGTTGTGTTTCGGTTTCACGGTAATGTTCCGTTTCTGGTCCACGATAATGTTCTTTTTCTGTTTCACGGTAATGTTCCGTCTCTGGTCCACGGTAATGTTCCGTCTCTGGTCCACGATAATGTTCTGTTTCTGTTTCACAGTAATGTTCCGAATCTGGTCCATGATAATTTTCGGTTTCACGGTAATGTTCTGTCTCTGGTCCACGGTAATGTTCTGTTTCTGTTTCACTGTAATGTTCCGTTTCTGGTCCACGATAATTTTGTGTTTCTGTTTCACGGTAATGTTCCGTTTCTGGTCCACGATAATGTTCTGTTTCTGTTTCATGGTAATGTTCCGTCTCTGGTCCACGATAATGTTGTGTTTCTGTTTCACGGTAATGTTCCGTTTCTGGTCCATGATAATTTTCTGTTTCACGGTAATGTTCTGTCTCTGGTCCACGCTAATGTTCTGTTTCTGTTTCACGGTAATGTTCCGTTTCTGGTCCAAATTAATTTTGTGTTTCTGTTTCACGGTAATGTTCCGTTTCTGGTCCACGATAATGTTCTGTTTCTGTTTCACGGTAATGTTCCGTCTCTGGTCCACGATAATGTTGTGTTTCTGTTTCACGGTAATGTTCCGTTTCTGGTCCATGATAATTTTCTGTTTCACGGTAATGTTCTGTCTCTGGTCCACGCTAGTGTTCTGTTTCTGTTTCACGGTAATGTTCCGTTTCTGGTCCACGATAATTTTGTGTTTCTGTTTCACGGTAATGTTCCGTCTCTGGTCCACGGTAATGTTCCGTCTCTGGTCCACGATAATGTTCTGTTTCTGTTTCACGGTAATGTTCCGTTTCTGGTCCACGATAATTTTGTGTTTGTGTTTCACGGTAATGTTCCGTTTCTGGTCCACGATAATGTTATGTTTCTGTTTCATGGTAATGTTCCGTCTCTGGTCCACGATAATGTTGTGTTTCTGTTTCACGGTAATGTTCCGTTTCTGGTCCATGATAATTTTCTGTTTCACGGTAATGTTCTGTCTCTGGTCCACGCTAGTGTTCTGTTTCTGTTTCACGGTAATGTTCCGTTTCTGGTCCACGATAATTTTGTGTTTCTGTTTCACGGTAATGTTCCGTTTCTGGTCCACGATAATGTTCTGTTTCTGTTTCACGGTAATGTTCCGTTTCTGGTCCATGATAATTTTCTGTTTCACGGTAATGTTCTGTCTCTGGTCCACGCTAATGTTCTGTTTCTGTTTCACGGTAATGTTCCGTTTCTGGTACACGATAATTTTGTGTTTCTGTTTCACGGTAATGTTCCGTTTCTGGTACACGATAATGTTCCGTCTCTGGTTCACGGTAATGTTCTGTCTCTGGTCCACGATAATCTTCTGTTTCTGTTTCACGGTAATGTTCCGTATCTGGTCCATGATAATTTTCTGTTTCACGGTAATGTTCTGTCTCTGGTCCACGCTAATGTTCTGTTTCTGTTTCACGGTAATGTTCCGTTTCTGGTCAAAATTAATTTTGTGTTTCTGTTTCACGGTAATGTTCCGTTTCTGGTCCACGATAATGTTCTGTTTCTGTTTCACGGTAATGTTCCGTTTCTGGTCCACGATAATGTTCTTTTTCGGTTTCACGGTAATGTTCCGTCTCTGGTCCACGGTAATGTTCTGTCTCTGGTCCACGCTAATGTTCTGTTTCTGTTTCACGGTAATGTTCCGTTTCTGGTCCACGATAATTTTGTGTTTCTGTTTCACGGTAATGTTCCGTATCTGGTCCATGATAATTTTCTGTTTCACGGTAATTTTCTGTCTCTGGTCCACGCTAATGTTCTGTTTCTGTTTCACGGTAATGTTCCGTTTCTGGTCCAAATTAATTTTGTGTTTCTGTTTCACGGTAATGTTCCGTTTCTGGTCCACGATAATGTTCTGTTTCTGTTTCACGGTAATGTTCCGTTTCTGGTCCACGATAATGTTGTGTTTCGGTTTCACGGTAATGTTCCGTTTCTGGTCCACGATAATGTTCTTTTTCTGTTTCACGGTAATGTTCCGTCTCTGGTCCACGGTAATGTTCCGTCTCTGGTCCACGATAATGTTCTGTTTCTGTTTCACAGTAATGTTCCGAATCTGGTCCATGATAATTTTCGGTTTCACGGTAATGTTCTGTCTCTGGTCCACGGTAATGTTCTGTTTCTGTTTCACTGTAATGTTCCGTTTCTGGTCCATGATAATTTTCTATTTCACGGTAATGTTCTGTTTCACGGTAATGTTCTGTCTCTGGTCAACGCTAATGTTCTGTTTCTGTTTCACGGTAATAGTCCGTTTCTGGTCCACGATAATGTTCTGTTTCTTTTTCACGGTAATGTTCCGTTTCTGGTCCACGATAATTTTGTGTTTCTGTTTCACGGTAATGTTCCGTTTCTGGTCCACGATAATGTTCTGTTTCTGTTTCATGGTAATGTTCCGTCTCTGGTCCACGATAATGTTGTGTTTCTGATTCACGGTAATGTTCCGTTTCTGGTCCATGATAATTTTCTGTTTCACGGTAATGTTCTGTCTCTGGTCCACGCTAATGTTCTGTTTCTGTTTCACGGTAATGTTCCGTTTCTGGTCCAAATTAATTTTGTGTTTCTGTTTCACGGTAATGTTCCGTTTCTGGTCCACGATAATGTTCTGTTTCTGTTTCACGGTAATGTTCCGTCTCTGGTCCACGATAATGTTGTGTTTCTGTTTCACGGTAATGTTCCGTTTCTGGTCCATGATAATTTTCTGTTTCACGGTAATGTTCTGTCTCTGGTCCACGCTAGTGTTCTGTTTCTGTTTCACGGTAATGTTCCGTTTCTGGTCCACGATAATTTTGTGTTTCTGTTTCACGGTAATGTTCCGTCTCTGGTCCACGGTAATGTTCCGTCTCTGGTCCACGATAATGTTCTGTTTCTGTTTCACGGTAATGTTCCGTTTCTGGTCCACGATAATTTTGTGTTTGTGTTTCACGGTAATGTTCCGTTTCTGGTCCACGATAATGTTATGTTTCTGTTTCATGGTAATGTTCCGTCTCTGGTCCACGATAATGTTGTGTTTCTGTTTCACGGTAATGTTCCGTTTCTGGTCCATGATAATTTTCTGTTTCACGGTAATGTTCTGTCTCTGGTCCACGCTAGTGTTCTGTTTCTGTTTCACGGTAATGTTCCGTTTCTGGTCCACGATAATTTTGTGTTTCTGTTTCACGGTAATGTTCCGTTTCTGGTCCACGATAATGTTCTGTTTCTGTTTCACGGTAATGTTCCGTTTCTGGTCCATGATAATTTTCTGTTTCACGGTAATGTTCTGTCTCTGGTCCACGCTAATGTTCTGTTTCTGTTTCACGGTAATGTTCCGTTTCTGGTACACGATAATTTTGTGTTTCTGTTTCACGGTAATGTTCCGTTTCTGGTACACGATAATGTTCCGTCTCTGGTTCACGGTAATGTTCTGTCTCTGGTCCACGATAATCTTCTGTTTCTGTTTCACGGTAATGTTCCGTATCTGGTCCATGATAATTTTCTGTTTCACGGTAATGTTCTGTCTCTGGTCCACGCTAATGTTCTGTTTCTGTTTCACGGTAATGTTCCGTTTCTGGTCCAAATTAATTTTGTGTTTCTGTTTCACGGTAATGTTCCGTTTCTGGTCCACGATAATGTTCTGTTTCTGTTTCACGGTAATGTTCCGTTTCTGGTCCACGATAATGTTCTTTTTCGGTTTCACGGTAATGTTCCGTCTCTGGTCCACGGTAATGTTCCGTCTCTGGTCCACGATAATGTTCTGTTTCTGTTTCACGGTAATGTTCCGTTTCTGGTTCACGATAATTTTGTGTTTCTGTTTCATGGTAATGTTCCGTTTCTGGTCCACGATAATGTTATTTTTCTGTTTCACGGTAATGTTCCATTTCTGGTCCACGATAATGTTCTGTTTCTGTTTCACAGTAATGTTCCGTTTCTGGTCCATGATAATGTTCTGTGTCACGGTAATGTTCCGTTTCTGGTCCACGATAATTTTGTGTTTCTGTTTCACGGTAATAGTCCGTTTCTGGTCCACGATAATGTTCTGTTTCTGTTTCACGGTAATGTTCCGTTTCTGGTCCACGATAATTTTGTGTTTCTGTTTCACGGTAATGTTCCGTTTCTGGTCCACGATAATGTTCTGTTTCTGTTTCATGGTAATGTTCCGTCTCTGGTCCACGATAATGTTGTGTTTCTGTTTCACGGTAATGTTCCGTTTCTGGTCCATGATAATTTTCTGTTTCACGGTAATGTTCTGTCTCTGGTCCACGCTAATGTTCTGTTTCTGTTTCACGGTAATGTTCCGTTTCTGGTCCACGATAATTTTGTGTTTGTGTTTCACGGTAATGTTCCGTTTCTGGTCCACGATAATGTTCTGTTTCTGTTTCATGGTAATGTTCCGTCTCTGGTCCACGATAATTTTGTGTTTGTGTTTCACGGTAATGTTCCGTTTCTGGTCCACGATAATGTTCTGTTTCTGTTTCATGGTAATGTTCCGTCTCTGGTCCACGATAATGTTGTGTTTCTGTTTCACGGTAATGTTCCGTTTCTGGTCCATGATAATTTTCTGTTTCACGGTAATGTTCTGTCTCTGGTCCACGCTAGTGTTCTGTTTCTGATTCACGGTAATGTTCCGTTTCTGGTCCACGATAATTTTGTGTTTCTGTTTCACGGTAATGTTCCGTTTCTGGTCCACAATACTGTTCTGTTTCTGTTTCACGGTAATGTTCCGTTTCTGGTCCATGATAATTTTCTTTTTCACGGTAATGTTCTGTCTCTGGTCCACGCTAATGTTCTGTTTCTGTTTCACGGTAATGTTCCGTTTCTGGTCCACGATAATTTTGTGTTTCTGTTTCACGGTAATGTTCCGTTTCTGGTACACGATAATGTTCCGTCTCTGGTCCACGGTAATGTTCTGTCTCTGGTCCACGATAATCTTCTGTTTCTGTTTCACGGTAATGTTCCGTATCTGGTCCATGATAATTTTCTGTTTCACGGTAATGTTCGGTCTCTGGTCCACGCTAATGTTCTGTTTCTGTTTCACGGTAATGTTCCGTTTCTGGTCCAAATTAATTTTGTGTTTCTGTTTCACGGTAATGTTCCGTTTCTGGTCCACGATAATGTTCTGTTTCTGTTTCACGGTAATGTTCCGTTTCTGGTCCACGATAATGTTGTGTTTCGGTTTCACGGTAATGTTCCGTTTCTGGTCCACGATAATGTTCTTTTTCGGTTTTACGGTAATGTTCCGTCTCTGGTCCACGGTAATGTTCCGTCTCTGGTCCACGATAATGTTCTGTTTCTGTTTCACGGTAATGTTCCGTATCTGGTCCATGATAATTTTCTGTTTCACGGTAATGTTCTGTCTGTGGTCCACGCTAATGTTCTGTTTCTGTTTCACGGTAATGTTCCGTTTCTGGTCCACGATAATTTTGTGTTTCTGTTTCACGGTAATGTTCCGTTTCTGGTCCACGATAATGTTCTGTTTCTGTTTCACGGTAATGTTCCGTTTCTGGTCCATGATAATTTTCTGTTTCACGGTAATGTTCTGTCTCTGGTCCACGCTAATGTTCTTTTTCTGTTTCACGGTAATGTTCCGTTTCTGGTCCACGATAATGTTCTGTTTCTGTTTCACGGTAATGTTCCGTTTCTGGTCCACGATAATGTTCCGTTTCTGTTTCATGGTAATGTTCCGTCTCTGGTCCACGATAATGTTGTGTTTCTGTTTCACGGTAATGTTCCGTTTCTGGTCCATGATAATTTTCTGTTTCACGGTAATGTTCTGTCTCTGGTCCACGCTAAAGTTCTGTTTCTGTTTCACGGTAATGTTCCGTTTCTGGTCCACGATAATTTTGTGTTTCTGTTTCACGGTAATGTTCCGTTTCTGGTCCACGATAATGTTCTGTTTCTGTTTCACGGTAATGTTCCGTTTCTGGTCCATGATAATTTTCTGTTTCACGGTAATGTTCTGTCTCTGGTCCACGCTAATGTTCTGTTTCTGTTTCACGGTAATGTTCCGTTTCTGGTCCACGATAATTTTGTGTTTCTGTTTCACGGTAATGTTCCGTATCTGGTCCATGATAATTTTCTGTTTCACGGTAATTTTCTGTCTCTGGTCCACGCTAATGTTCTGTTTCTGTTTCACGGTAATGTTCCGTTTCTGGTCCACGCTAATGTTCTGTTTCTGTTTCACGGTAATGTTCCGTTTCTGGTCCACGATAATTTTGTGTTTCTGTTTCACGGTAATGTTCCGTTTCTGGTCCACGATAATGTTCTGTTTCTGTTTCACGGTAATGTTCCGTTTCTGGTCCATGATAATTTTCTGTTTCACGGTAATGTTCTGTCTCTGGTCCACGCTAATGTTCTTTTTCTGTTTCACGGTAATGTTCCGTTTCTGGTCCACGATAATGTTCTGTTTCTGTTTCACGGTAATGTTCCGTTTCTGGTCCACGATAATGTTCCGTTTCTGTTTCATGGTAATGTTCCGTCTCTGGTCCATGATAATTTTCTGTTTCTGTTTCACGGTAATGTTCCGTTTCTGGTCCACGATAATGTTGTGTTTCGGTTTCACGGTAATGTTCCGTTTCTGGTCCACGATAATGTTCTTTTTCGGTTTCACGGTAATGTTCCGTCTCTGGTCCACGGTAATGTTCCGTCTCTGGTCCACGATAATGTTCTGTTTCTGTTTCACAGTAATGTTCCGAATCTGGTCCATGATAATTTTCGGTTTCACGGTAATGTTCTGTCTCTGGTCCACGGTAATGTTCTGTTTCTGTTTCACTGTAATGTTCCGTTTCTGGTCCATGATAATTTTCTATTTCACGGTAATGTTCTGTTTCACGGTAATGTTCTGTCTCTGGTCAACGCTAATGTTCTGTTTCTGTTTCACTGTAATGTTCCGTTTCTGGTCCATGATAATGTTCTGTCTCTGGTCCACGGTAATGTTCGATCTCTGGTCCACGATAATGTTCGGTTTCACGGTAATGTTCCGCCTCTGGTCCACGATAATGTTCTGTTTCTATTTCACGGTAATGTTCCGTTTCTGGTCCACGATAATTTTGTGTTTCTGTTTCACGGTAATGTTCCGTTTCTGGTCCACGATAATGTTCTGTTTCTGTTTCATGGTAATGTTCCGTCTCTGGTCCACGATAATGTTGTGTTTCTGTTTCACGGTAATGTTCCGTTTCTGGTCCATGATAATTTTCTGTTTCACGGTAATGTTCTGTCTCTGGTCCACGCTAATGTTCTGTTTCTGTTTCACGGTAATGTTCCGTTTCTGGTCCACGATAACTTTGTGTTTCTGTTTCACGGTAATTTTCCGTTTCTGGTCCACGATATTGTTGTTTCTGTTTCACGGTAATGTTCCGTTTCTGGTCCACGATAATGTTGTGTTTCGGTTTCACGGTAATGTTCCGTTTCTGGTCCACGATAATGTTCTTTTTCGGTTTCACTGTAATGTTCCGTCTCTGGTCCACGGTAATGTTCCGTCTCTGGTCCACGATAATGTTCTGTTTCTGTTTCACGGTAATGTTCCGTTTCTGGTCCATGATAATTTTCTGTTTCACGGTAATGTTCTGTCTCTGGTCCACGCTAATGTTCTGTTTCTGTTTCACGGTAATGTTCCGTTTCTGGTCCACGATAATTTTGTGTTTCTGTTTCACGGTAATGTTCCGTTTCTGGTACACGATAATGTTCCGTCTCTGGTCCACGGTAATGTTCTGTCTCTGGTCCACGATAATCTTCTGTTTCTGTTTCACGGTAATGTTCCGTATCTGGTCCATGATAATTTTCTGTTTCACGGTAATGTTCTGTCTCTGGTCCACGCTAATGTTCTGTTTCTGTTTCACGGTAATGTTCCGTTTCTGGTCCAAATTAATTTTGTGTTTCTGTTTCACGGTAATGTTCCGTTTCTGGTCCACGATAATGTTCTGTTTCTGTTTCACGGTAATGTTCCGTTTCTGGTCCACGATAATGTTGTGTTTCGGTTTCACGGTAATGTTCCGTTTCTGGTCCACGATAATGTTCTTTTTCGGTTTTACGGTAATGTTCCGTCTCTGGTCCACGGTAATGTTCCGTCTCTGGTCCACGATAATGTTCTGTTTCTGTTTCACGGTAATGTTCCGTTTCTGGTCCACGATAATTTTGTGTTTGTGTTTCACGGTAATGTTCCGTTTCTGGTCCACGATAATGTTATGTTTCTGTTTCATGGTAATGTTCCGTCTCTGGTCCACGATAATGTTGTGTTTCTGTTTCACGGTAATGTTCCGTTTCTGGTCCATGATAATTTTCTGTTTCACGGTAATGTTCTGTCTCTGGTCCACGCTAGTGTTCTGTTTCTGTTTCACGGTAATGTTCCGTTTCTGGTCCACGATAATTTTGTGTTTCTGTTTCACGGTAATGTTCCGTTTCTGGTCCACGATAATGTTCTGTTTCTGTTTCACGGTAATGTTCCGTTTCTGGTCCATGATAATTTTCTGTTTCACGGTAATGTTCTGTCTCTGGTCCACGCTAATGTTCTGTTTCTGTTTCACGGTAATGTTCCGTTTCTGGTACACGATAATTTTGTGTTTCTGTTTCACGGTAATGTTCCGTTTCTGGTACACGATAATGTTCCGTCTCTGGTTCACGGTAATGTTCTGTCTCTGGTCCACGATAATCTTCTGTTTCTGTTTCACGGTAATGTTCCGTATCTGGTCCATGATAATTTTCTGTTTCACGGTAATGTTCTGTCTCTGGTCCACGCTAATGTTCTGTTTCTGTTTCACGGTAATGTTCCGTTTCTGGTCCAAATTAATTTTGTGTTTCTGTTTCACGGTAATGTTCCGTTTCTGGTCCACGATAATGTTCTGTTTCTGTTTCACGGTAATGTTCCGTTTCTGGTCCACGATAATGTTCTTTTTCGGTTTCACGGTAATGTTCCGTCTCTGGTCCACGGTAATGTTCCGTCTCTGGTCCACGATAATGTTCTGTTTCTGTTTCACGGTAATGTTCCGTTTCTGGTTCACGATAATTTTGTGTTTCTGTTTCATGGTAATGTTCCGTTTCTGGTCCACGATAATGTTCTTTTTCTGTTTCACGGTAATGTTCCATTTCTGGTCCACGATAATGTTCTGTTTCTGTTTCACAGTAATGTTCCGTTTCTGGTCCATGATAATGTTCTGTGTCACGGTAATGTTCCGTTTCTGGTCCACGATAATTTTGTGTTTCTGTTTCACGGTAATAGTCCGTTTCTGGTCCACGATAATGTTCTGTTTCTGTTTCACGGTAATGTTCCGTTTCTGGTCCACGATAATTTTGTGTTTCTGTTTCACGGTAATGTTCCGTTTCTGGTCCACGATAATGTTCTGTTTCTGTTTCATGGTAATGTTCCGTCTCTGGTCCACGATAATGTTGTGTTTCTGTTTCACGGTAATGTTCCGTTTCTGGTCCATGATAATTTTCTGTTTCACGGTAATGTTCTGTCTCTGGTCCATGCTAATGTTCTGTTTCTGTTTCACGGTAATGTTCCGTTTCTGGTCCACGATAATTTTGTGTTTGTGTTTCACGGTAATGTTCCGTTTCTGGTCCACGATAATGTTCTGTTTCTGTTTCATGGTAATGTTCCGTCTCTGGTCCACGATAATGTTGTGTTTCTGTTTCACGGTAATGTTCCGTTTCTGGTCCATGATAATTTTCTGTTTCACGGTAATGTTCTGTCTCTGGTCCACGCTAGTGTTCTGTTTCTGTTTCACGGTAATGTTCCGTTTCTGGTCCACGATAATTTTGTGTTTCTGTTTCACGGTAATGTTCCGTTTCTGGTCCACGATACTTTTCTGTTTCTGTTTCACGGTAATGTTCCGTTTCTGGTCCACGATAATGTTCTGTTTCTGTTTCATGGTAATGTTCCGTCTCTGGTCCACGATAATGTTGTGTTTCTGTTTCACGGTAATGTTCCGTTTCTGGTCCATGATAATTTTCTGTTTCACGGTAATGTTCTGTCTCTGGTCCACGCTAGTGTTCTGTTTCTGTTTCACGGTAATGTTCCGTTTCTGGTCCACGATAATGTTCTGTTTCTGTTTCATGGTAATGTTCCGTCTCTGGTCCACGATAATGTTGTGTTTCTGTTTCACGGTAATGTTCCGTTTCTGGTCCATGATAATTTTCTGTTTCACGGTAATGTTCTGTCTCTGGTCCACGCTAATGTTCTGTTTCTGTTTCACGGTAATGTTCCGTTTCTGGTCCACGATAATTTTGTGTTTGTGTTTCACGGTAATGTTCCGTTTCTGGTCCACGATAATGTTCTGTTTCTGTTTCATGGTAATGTTCCGTCTCTGGTCCACGATAATTTTGTGTTTGTGTTTCACGGTAATGTTCCGTTTCTGGTCCACGATAATGTTCTGTTTCTGTTTCATGGTAATGTTCCGTCTCTGGTCCACGATAATGTTGTGTTTCTGTTTCACGGTAATGTTCCGTTTCTGGTCCATGATAATTTTCTGTTTCACGGTAATGTTCTGTCTCTGGTCCACGCTAGTGTTCTGTTTCTGTTTCACGGTAATGTTCCGTTTCTGGTCCACGATAATTTTGTGTTTCTGTTTCACGGTAATGTTCCGTTTCTGGTCCACGATACTGTTCTGTTTCTGTTTCACGGTAATGTTCCGTTTCTGGTCCATAATAATTTTCTTTTTCACGGTAATGTTCTGTCTCTGGTCCACGCTAATGTTCTGTTTCTGTTTCACGGTAATGTTCCGTTTCTGGTCCACGATAATTTTGTGTTTCTGTTTCACGGTAATGTTCCGTTTCTGGTACACGATAATGTTCCGTCTCTGGTCCACGGTAATGTTCTGTCTCTGGTCCACGATAATCTTCTGTTTCTGTTTCACGGTAATGTTCCGTATCTGGTCCATGATAATTTTCTGTTTCACGGTAATGTTCGGTCTCTGGTCCACGCTAATGTTCTGTTTCTGTTTCACGGTAATGTTCCGTTTCTGGTCCAAATTAATTTTGTGTTTCTGTTTCACGGTAATGTTCCGTTTCTGGTCCACGATAATGTTCTGTTTCTGTTTCACGGTAATGTTCCGTTTCTGGTCCACGATAATGTTGTGTTTCGGTTTCACGGTAATGTTCCGTCTCTGGTCCACGATAATGTTCTGTTTCTGTTTCACGGTAATGTTCCGTATCTGGTCCATGATAATTTTCTGTTTCACGGTAATGTTCTGTCTGTGGTCCACGCTAATGTTCTGTTTCTGTTTCACGGTAATGTTCCGTTTCTGGTCCACGATAATTTTGTGTTTCTGTTTCACGGTAATGTTCCGTTTCTGGTCCACGATAATGTTCTGTTTCTGTTTCACGGTAATGTTCCGTTTCTGGTCCATGATAATTTTCTGTTTCACGGTAATGTTCTGTCTCTGGTCCACGCTAATGTTCTTTTTCTGTTTCACGGTAATGTTCCGTTTCTGGTCCACGATAATGTTCTGTTTCTGTTTCACGGTAATGTTCCGTTTCTGGTCCACGATAATGTTCCGTTTCTGTTTCATGGTAATGTTCCGTCTCTGGTCCACGATAATGTTGTGTTTCTGTTTCACGGTAATGTTCCGTTTCTGGTCCATGATAATTTTCTGTTTCACGGTAATGTTCTGTCTCTGGTCCACGCTAATGTTCTGTTTCTGTTTCACGGTAATGTTCCGTTTCTGGTCCACGATAATTTTGTGATTCTGTTTCACGGTAATGTTCCGTTTCTGGTCCACGATAATGTTCTGTTTCTGTTTCACGGTAATGTTCCGTTTCTGGTCCATGATAATTTTCTGTTTCACGGTAATGTTCTGTCTCTGGTCCACGCTAATGTTCTGTTTCTGTTTCACGGTAATGTTCCGTTTCTGGTCCACGATAATTTTGTGTTTCTGTTTCACGGTAATGTTCCGTATCTGGTCCATGATAATTTTCTGTTTCACGGTAATTTTCTGTCTCTGGTCCACGCTAATGTTCTGTTTCTGTTTCACGGTAATGTTCCGTTTCTGGTCCAAATTAATTTTGTGTTTCTGTTTCACGGTAATGTTCCGTTTCTGGTCCACGATAATGTTCTGTTTCTGTTTCACGGTAATGTTCCGTTTATGGTCCACGATAATGTTGTGTTTCGGTTTCACGGTAATGTTCCGTTTCTGGTCCACGATAATGTTCTTTTTCGGTTTCACGGTAATGTTCCGTCTCTGGTCCACGGTAATGTTCCGTCTCTGGTCCACGATAATGTTCTGTTTCTGTTTCACAGTAATGTTCCGAATCTGGTCCATGATAATTTTCGGTTTCACGGTAATGTTCTGTCTCTGGTCCACGGTAATGTTCTGTTTCTGTTTCACTGTAATGTTCCGTTTCTGGTCCATGATAATTTTCTATTTCACGGTAATGTTCTGTTTCACGGTAATGTTCTGTCTCTGGTCAACGCTAATGTTCTGTTTCTGTTTCACTGTAATGTTCCGTTTCTGGTCCATGATAATGTTCTGTCTCTGGTCCACGGTAATGTTCGATCTCTGGTCCACGATAATGTTCGGTTTCACGGTAATGTTCCGCCTCTGGTCCACGATAATGTTCTGTTTCTATTTCACGGTAATGTTCCGTTTCTGGTCCACGATAATTTTGTGTTTCTGTTTCACGGTAATGTTCCGTTTCTGGTCCACGATAATGTTCTGTTTCTGTTTCATGGTAATGTTCCGTCTCTGGTCCACGATAATGTTGTGTTTCTGTTTCACGGTAATGTTCCGTTTCTGGTCCATGATAATTTTCTGTTTCACGGTAATGTTCTGTCTCTGGTCCACGCTAATGTTCTGTTTCTGTTTCACGGTAATGTTCCGTTTCTGGTCCACGATAACTTTGTGTTTCTATTTCACGGTAATTTTCCGTTTCTGGTCCACGATATTGTTCTGTTTCTGTTTCACGGTAATGTTCCGTTTCTGGTCCACGATAATGTTGTGTTTCGGTTTCACGGTAATGTTCCGTTTCTGGTCCACGATAATGTTCTTTTTCGGTTTCACTGTAATGTTCCGTCTCTGGTCCACGGTAATGTTCCGTCTCTGGTCCACGATAATGTTCTGTTTCTGTTTCACGGTAATGTTCCGTTTCTGGTCCATGATAATTTTCTGTTTCACGGTAATGTTCTGTCTCTGGTCCACGCTAATGTTCTGTTTCTGTTTCACGGTAATGTTCCGTTTCTGGTCCACGATAATTTTGTGTTTCTGTTTCACGGTAATGTTCCGTTTCTGGTACACGATAATGTTCCGTCTCTGGTCCACGGTAATGTTCTGTCTCTGGTCCACGATAATCTTCTGTTTCTGTTTCACGGTAATGTTCCGTATCTGGTCCATGATAATTTTCTGTTTCACGGTAATGTTCTGTCTCTGGTCCACGCTAATGTTCTGTTTCTGTTTCACGGTAATGTTCCGTTTCTGGTCCAAATTAATTTTGTGTTTCTGTTTCACGGTAATGTTCCGTTTCTGGTCCACGATAATGTTCTGTTTCTGTTTCACGGTAATGTTCCGTTTCTGGTCCACGATAATGTTGTGTTTCGGTTTCACGGTAATGTTCCGTTTCTGGTCCACGATAATGTTCTTTTTCGGTTTTACGGTAATGTTCCGTCTCTGGTCCACGGTAATGTTCCGTCTCTGGTCCACGATAATGTTCTGTTTCTGTTTCACGGTAATGTTCCGTTTCTGGTCCACGATAATTTTGTGTTTGTGTTTCACGGTAATGTTCCGTTTCTGGTCCACGATAATGTTATGTTTCTGTTTCATGGTAATGTTCCGTCTCTGGTCCACGATAATGTTGTGTTTCTGTTTCACGGTAATGTTCCGTTTCTGGTCCATGATAATTTTCTGTTTCACGGTAATGTTCTGTCTCTGGTCCACGCTAGTGTTCTGTTTCTGTTTCACGGTAATGTTCCGTTTCTGGTCCACGATAATTTTGTGTTTCTGTTTCACGGTAATGTTCCGTTTCTGGTCCACGATAATGTTCTGTTTCTGTTTCACGGTAATGTTCCGTTTCTGGTCCATGATAATTTTCTGTTTCACGGTAATGTTCTGTCTCTGGTCCACGCTAATGTTCTGTTTCTGTTTCACGGTAATGTTCCGTTTCTGGTACACGATAATTTTGTGTTTCTGTTTCACGGTAATGTTCCGTTTCTGGTACACGATAATGTTCCGTCTCTGGTTCACGGTAATGTTCTGTCTCTGGTCCACGATAATCTTCTGTTTCTGTTTCACGGTAATGTTCCGTATCTGGTCCATGATAATTTTCTGTTTCACGGTAATGTTCTGTCTCTGGTCCACGCTAATGTTCTGTTTCTGTTTCACGGTAATGTTCCGTTTCTGGTCCAAATTAATTTTGTGTTTCTGTTTCACGGTAATGTTCCGTTTCTGGTCCACGATAATGTTCTGTTTCTGTTTCACGGTAATGTTCCGTTTCTGGTCCACGATAATGTTCTTTTTCGGTTTCACGGTAATGTTCCGTCTCTGGTCCACGGTAATGTTCCGTCTCTGGTCCACGATAATGTTCTGTTTCTGTTTCACGGTAATGTTCCGTTTCTGGTTCACGATAATTTTGTGTTTCTGTTTCATGGTAATGTTCCGTTTCTGGTCCACGATAATGTTCTTTTTCTGTTTCACGGTAATGTTCCATTTCTGGTCCACGATAATGTTCTGTTTCTGTTTCACAGTAATGTTCCGTTTCTGGTCCATGATAATGTTCTGTGTCACGGTAATGTTCCGTTTCTGGTCCACGATAATTTTGTGTTTCTGTTTCACGGTAATAGTCCGTTTCTGGTCCACGATAATGTTCTGTTTCTGTTTCACGGTAATGTTCCGTTTCTGGTCCACGATAATTTTGTGTTTCTGTTTCACGGTAATGTTCCGTTTCTGGTCCACGATAATGTTCTGTTTCTGTTTCACGGTAATGTTCCGTTTCTGGTCCACGATAATTTTGTGTTTCTGTTTCACGGTAATGTTCCGTTTCTGGTCCACGATAATGTTCTGTTTCTGTTTCATGGTAATGTTCCGTCTCTGGTCCACGATAATGTTGTGTTTCTGTTTCACGGTAATGTTCCGTTTCTGGTCCATGATAATTTTCTGTTTCACGGTAATGTTCTGTCTCTGGTCCATGCTAATGTTCTGTTTCTGTTTCACGGTAATGTTCCGTTTCTGGTCCACGATAATTTTGTGTTTGTGTTTCACGGTAATGTTCCGTTTCTGGTCCACGATAATGTTCTGTTTCTGTTTCATGGTAATGTTCCGTCTCTGGTCCACGATAATGTTGTGTTTCTGTTTCACGGTAATGTTCCGTTTCTGGTCCATGATAATTTTCTGTTTCACGGTAATGTTCTGTCTCTGGTCCACGCTAGTGTTCTGTTTCTGTTTCACGGTAATGTTCCGTTTCTGGTCCACGATAATTTTGTGTTTCTGTTTCACGGTAATGTTCCGTTTCTGGTCCACGATACTGTTCTGTTTCTGTTTCACGGTAATGTTCCGTTTCTGGTCCATGATAATTTTCTGTTTCACGGTAATGTTCTGTCTCTGGTCCACGCTAATGTTCTGTTTCTGTTTCACGGTAATGTTCCGTTTCTGGTCCACGATAATTTTGTGTTTCTGTTTCACGGTAATGTTCCGTTTCTGGTACACGATAATGTTCCGTCTCTGGTCCACGGTAATGTTCTGTCTCTGGTCCACGATAATCTTCTGTTTCTGTTTCACGGTAATGTTCCGTATCTGGTCCATGATAATTTTCTGTTTCACGGTAATGTTCGGTCTCTGGTCCACGCTAATGTTCTGTTTCTGTTTCACGGTAATGTTCCGTTTCTGGTCCAAATTAATTTTGTGTTTCTGTTTCACGGTAATGTTCCGTTTCTGGTCCACGATAATGTTCTGTTTCTGTTTCACGGTAATGTTCCGTTTCTGGTCCACGATAATGTTGTGTTTCGGTTTCACGGTAATGTTCCGTTTCTGGTCCACGATAATGTTCTTTTTCGGTTTTACGGTAATGTTCCGTCTCTGGTCCACGGTAATGTTCCGTCTCTGGTCCACGATAATGTTCTGTTTCTGTTTCACGGTAATGTTCCGTATCTGGCCCATGATAATTTTCTGTTTCACGGTAATGTTCTGTCTCTGGTCCACGCTAATGTTCTGTTTCTTTTTCACGGTAATGTTCCGTTTCTGGTCCACGATAATTTTGTGTTTCTGTTTCACGGTAATGTTCCGTTTCTGGTCCACGATAATGTTCTGTTTCTGTTTCACGGTAATGTTCCGTTTCTGGTCCATGATAATTTTCTGTTTCACGGTAATGTTCTGTCTCTGGTCCACGCTAATGTTCTGTTTCTGTTTCACGGTAATGTTCCGTTTCTGGTCCACGATAATGTTCTGTTTCTGTTTCACGGTAATGTTCCGTTTCTGGTCCACGATAATGTTCCATTTCTGTTTCATGGTAATGTTCCGTCTCTGGTCCACGATAATGTTGTGTTTCTGTTTCACGGTAATGTTCCGTTTCTGGTCCATGATAATTTTCTGTTTCACGGTAATGTTCTGTCTCTGGTCCACGCTAATGTTCTGTTTCTGTTTCACGGTAATGTTCCGTTTCTGGTCCACGATAATTTTGTGTTTCTGTTTCACGGTAATGTTCCGTTTCTGGTCCACGATAATGTTCTGTTTCTGTTTCACGGTAATGTTCCGTTTCTGGTCCATGATAATTTTCTGTTTCACGGTAATGTTCTGTCTCTGGTCCACGCTAATGTTCTGTTTCTGTTTCACGGTAATGTTCCGTTTCTGGTCCAAATTAATTTTGTGTTTCTGTTTCACGGTAATGTTCCGTTTCTGGTCCACGATAATGTTCTGTTTCTGTTTCACGGTAATGTTCCGTTTCTGGTCCACGATAATGTTGTGTTTCGGTTTCACGGTAATGTTCCGTTTCTGGTCCACGATAATGTTCTTTTTCGGTTTCACGGTAATGTTCCGTCTCTGGTCCACGGTAATGTTCCGTCTCTGGTCCACGATAATGTTCTGTTTCTGTTTCACGGTAATGTTCCGAATCTGGTCCATGATAATTTTCGGTTTCACGGTAATGTTCTGTCTCTGGTCCACGGTAATGTTCTGTTTCTGTTTCACTGTAATGTTCCGTTTCTGGTCCATGATAATTTTCTATTTCACGGTAATGTTCTGTTTCACGGTAATGTTCTGTCTCTGGTCAACGCTAATGTTCTGTTTCTGTTTCACGGTAATAGTCCGTTTCTGGTCCACGATAATGTTCTGTTTCTTTTTCACGGTAATGTTCCGTTTCTGGTCCACGATAATTTTGTGTTTCTGTTTCACGGTAATGTTCCGTTTCTGGTCCACGATAATGTTCTGTTTCTGTTTCATGGTAATGTTCCGTCTCTGGTCCACGATAATGTTGTGTTTCTGTTTCACGGTAATGTTCCGTTTCTGGTCCATGATAATTTTCTGTTTCACGGTAATGTTCTGTCTCTGGTCCACGCTAATGTTCTGTTTCTGTTTCACGGTAATGTTCCGTTTCTGGTCCAAATTAATTTTGTGTTTCTGTTTCACGGTAATGTTCCGTTTCTGGTCCACGATAATGTTCTGTTTCTGTTTCACGGTAATGTTCCGTCTCTGGTCCACGATAATGTTGTGTTTCTGTTTCACGGTAATGTTCCGTTTCTGGTCCATGATAATTTTCTGTTTCACGGTAATGTTCTGTCTCTGGTCCACGCTAGTGTTCTGTTTCTGTTTCACGGTAATGTTCCGTTTCTGGTCCACGATAATTTTGTGTTTCTGTTTCACGGTAATGTTCCGTCTCTGGTCCACGGTAATGTTCCGTCTCTGGTCCACGATAATGTTCTGTTTCTGTTTCACGGTAATGTTCCGTTTCTGGTCCACGATAATTTTGTGTTTGTGTTTCACGGTAATGTTCCGTTTCTGGTCCACGATAATGTTATGTTTCTGTTTCATGGTAATGTTCCGTCTCTGGTCCACGATAA
Source organism: Leuresthes tenuis (assembly GCF_036924035.1). Taxonomy (NCBI): domain Eukaryota; kingdom Metazoa; phylum Chordata; class Actinopteri; order Atheriniformes; family Atherinopsidae; genus Leuresthes; species Leuresthes tenuis. Next base: position 34,031,694 of record NW_027325355.1, on the reverse strand, counting down.
TGTTGTGTTTCTGTTTCACGGTAATGTTCCGTTTCTGGTCCATGATAATTTTCTGTTTCACGGTAATGTTCTGTCTCTGGTCCACGCTAGTGTTCTGTTTCTGTTTCACGGTAATGTTCCGTTTCTGGTCCACGATAATTTTGTGTTTCTGTTTCACGGTAATGTTCCGTTTCTGGTCCACGATAATGTTCTGTTTCTGTTTCACGGTAATGTTCCGTTTCTGGTCCATGATAATTTTCTGTTTCACGGTAATGTTCTGTCTCTGGTCCACGCTAATGTTCTGTTTCTGTTTCACGGTAATGTTCCGTTTCTGGTACACGATAATTTTGTGTTTCTGTTTCACGGTAATGTTCCGTTTCTGGTACACGATAATGTTCCGTCTCTGGTTCACGGTAATGTTCTGTCTCTGGTCCACGATAATCTTCTGTTTCTGTTTCACGGTAATGTTCCGTATCTGGTCCATGATAATTTTCTGTTTCACGGTAATGTTCTGTCTCTGGTCCACGCTAATGTTCTGTTTCTGTTTCACGGTAATGTTCCGTTTCTGGTCCAAATTAATTTTGTGTTTCTGTTTCACGGTAATGTTCCGTTTCTGGTCCACGATAATGTTCTGTTTCTGTTTCACGGTAATGTTCCGTTTCTGGTCCACGATAATGTTCTTTTTCGGTTTCACGGTAATGTTCCGTCTCTGGTCCACGGTAATGTTCCGTCTCTGGTCCACGATAATGTTCTGTTTCTGTTTCACGGTAATGTTCCGTTTCTGGTTCACGATAATTTTGTGTTTCTGTTTCATGGTAATGTTCCGTTTCTGGTCCACGATAATGTTCTTTTTCTGTTTCACGGTAATGTTCCATTTCTGGTCCACGATAATGTTCTGTTTCTGTTTCACAGTAATGTTCCGTTTCTGGTCCATGATAATGTTCTGTGTCACGGTAATGTTCCGTTTCTGGTCCACGATAATTTTGTGTTTCTGTTTCACGGTAATAGTCCGTTTCTGGTCCACGATAATGTTCTGTTTCTGTTTCACGGTAATGTTCCGTTTCTGGTCCACGATAATTTTGTGTTTCTGTTTCACGGTAATGTTCCGTTTCTGGTCCACGATAATGTTCTGTTTCTGTTTCATGGTAATGTTCCGTCTCTGGTCCACGATAATGTTGTGTTTCTGTTTCACGGTAATGTTCCGTTTCTGGTCCATGATAATTTTCTGTTTCACGGTAATGTTCTGTCTCTGGTCCACGCTAATGTTCTGTTTCTGTTTCACGGTAATGTTCCGTTTCTGGTCCACGATAATTTTGTGTTTGTGTTTCACGGTAATGTTCCGTTTCTGGTCCACGATAATGTTCTGTTTCTGTTTCATGGTAATGTTCCGTCTCTGGTCCACGATAATTTTGTGTTTGTGTTTCACGGTAATGTTCCGTTTCTGGTCCACGATAATGTTCTGTTTCTGTTTCATGGTAATGTTCCGTCTCTGGTCCACGATAATGTTGTGTTTCTGTTTCACGGTAATGTTCCGTTTCTGGTCTATGATAATTTTCTGTTTCACGGTAATGTTCTGTCTCTGGTCCACGCTAGTGTTCTGTTTCTGTTTCACGGTAATGTTCCGTTTCTGGTCCACGATAATTTTGTGTTTCTGTTTCATGGTAATGTTCCGTCTCTGGTCCACGATAATGTTGTGTTTCTGTTTCACGGTAATGTTCCGTTTCTGGTCCATGATAATTTTCTGTTTCACGGTAATGTTCTGTCTCTGGTCCACGATAATGTTCTGTTTCTGTTTCACAGTAATGTTCCGTTTCTGGTCCATGATAATGTTCTGTGTCACGGTAATGTTCCGTTTCTGGTCCACGATAATTTTGTGTTTCTGTTTCACGGTAATAGTCCGTTTCTGGTCCACGATAATGTTCTGTTTCTGTTTCACGGTAATGTTCCGTTTCTGGTCCACGATAATTTTGTGTTTCTGTTTCACGGTAATGTTCCGTTTCTGGTCCACGATAATGTTCTGTTTCTGTTTCATGGTAATGTTCCGTCTCTGGTCCACGATAATGTTGTGTTTCTGTTTCACGGTAATGTTCCGTTTCTGGTCCATGATAATTTTCTGTTTCACGGTAATGTTCTGTCTCTGGTCCACGCTAATGTTCTGTTTCTGTTTCACGGTAATGTTCCGTTTCTGGTCCACGATAATTTTGTGTTTGTGTTTCACGGTAATGTTCCGTTTCTGGTCCACGATAATGTTCTGTTTCTGTTTCATGGTAATGTTCCGTCTCTGGTCCACGATAATTTTGTGTTTGTGTTTCACGGTAATGTTCCGTTTCTGGTCCACGATAATGTTCTGTTTCTGTTTCATGGTAATGTTCCGTCTCTGGTCCACGATAATGTTGTGTTTCTGTTTCACGGTAATGTTCCGTTTCTGGTCTATGATAATTTTCTGTTTCACGGTAATGTTCTGTCTCTGGTCCACGCTAGTGTTCTGTTTCTGTTTCACGGTAATGTTCCGTTTCTGGTCCACGATAATTTTGTGTTTCTGTTTCATGGTAATGTTCCGTCTCTGGTCCACGATAATGTTGTGTTTCTGTTTCACGGTAATGTTCCGTTTCTGGTCCATGATAATTTTCTGTTTCACGGTAATGTTCTGTCTCTGGTCCACGCTAATGTTCTGTTTCTGTTTCACGGTAATGTTCCGTTTCTGGTCCACGATAATTTTGTGTTTCTGTTTCACGGTAATGTTCCGTTTCTGGTCCACGATAATGTTCTGTTTCTGTTTCACGGTAATGTTCCGTTTCTGGTCCATGATAATTTTCTGTTTCACGGTAATGTTCTGTCTCTGGTCCACGCTAATGTTCTGTTTCTGTTTCACGGTAATGTTCCGTTTCTGGTCCAAATTAATTTTGTGTTTCTGTTTCACGGTAATGTTCCGTTTCTGGTCCACGATAATGTTCTGTTTCTGTTTCACGGTAATGTTCCGTTTCTGGTCCACGATAATGTTGTGTTTCGGTTTCACGGTAATGTTCCGTTTCTGGTCCACGATAATGTTCTTTTTCGGTTTCACGGTAATGTTCCGTCTCTGGTCCACGGTAATGTTCCGTCTCTGGTCCACGATAATGTTCTGTTTCTGTTTCACGGTAATGTTCCGAATCTGGTCCATGATAATTTTCGGTTTCACGGTAATGTTCTGTCTCTGGTCCACGGTAATGTTCTGTTTCTGTTTCACTGTAATGTTCCGTTTCTGGTCCATGATAATTTTCTATTTCACGGTAATGTTCTGTTTCACGGTAATGTTCTGTCTCTGGTCAACGCTAATGTTCTGTTTCTGTTTCACGGTAATAGTCCGTTTCTGGTCCACGATAATGTTCTGTTTCTTTTTCACGGTAATGTTCCGTTTCTGGTCCACGATAATTTTGTGTTTCTGTTTCACGGTAATGTTCCGTTTCTGGTCCACGATAATGTTCTGTTTCTGTTTCATGGTAATGTTCCGTCTCTGGTCCACGATAATGTTGTGTTTCTGTTTCACGGTAATGTTCCGTTTCTGGTCCATGATAATTTTCTGTTTCACGGTAATGTTCTGTCTCTGGTCCACGCTAATGTTCTGTTTCTGTTTCACGGTAATGTTCCGTTTCTGGTCCAAATTAATTTTGTGTTTCTGTTTCACGGTAATGTTCCGTTTCTGGTCCACGATAATGTTCTGTTTCTGTTTCACGGTAATGTTCCGTCTCTGGTCCACGATAATGTTGTGTTTCTGTTTCACGGTAATGTTCCGTTTCTGGTCCATGATAATTTTCTGTTTCACGGTAATGTTCTGTCTCTGGTCCACGCTAGTGTTCTGTTTCTGTTTCACGGTAATGTTCCGTTTCTGGTCCACGATAATTTTGTGTTTCTGTTTCACGGTAATGTTCCGTCTCTGGTCCACGGTAATGTTCCGTCTCTGGTCCACGATAATGTTCTGTTTCTGTTTCACGGTAATGTTCCGTTTCTGGTCCACGATAATTTTGTGTTTGTGTTTCACGGTAATGTTCCGTTTCTGGTCCACGATAATGTTATGTTTCTGTTTCATGGTAATGTTCCGTCTCTGGTCCACGATAATGTTGTGTTTCTGTTTCACGGTAATGTTCCGTTTCTGGTCCATGATAATTTTCTGTTTCACGGTAATGTTCTGTCTCTGGTCCACGCTAGTGTTCTGTTTCTGTTTCACGGTAATGTTCCGTTTCTGGTCCACGATAATTTTGTGTTTCTGTTTCACGGTAATGTTCCGTTTCTGGTCCACGATAATGTTCTGTTTCTGTTTCACGGTAATGTTCCGTTTCTGGTCCATGATAATTTTCTGTTTCACGGTAATGTTCTGTCTCTGGTCCACGCTAATGTTCTGTTTCTGTTTCACGGTAATGTTCCGTTTCTGGTACACGATAATTTTGTGTTTCTGTTTCACGGTAATGTTCCGTTTCTGGTACACGATAATGTTCCGTCTCTGGTTCACGGTAATGTTCTGTCTCTGGTCCACGATAATCTTCTGTTTCTGTTTCACGGTAATGTTCCGTATCTGGTCCATGATAATTTTCTGTTTCACGGTAATGTTCTGTCTCTGGTCCACGCTAATGTTCTGTTTCTGTTTCACGGTAATGTTCCGTTTCTGGTCCAAATTAATTTTGTGTTTCTGTTTCACGGTAATGTTCCGTTTCTGGTCCACGATAATGTTCTGTTTCTGTTTCACGGTAATGTTCCGTTTCTGGTCCACGATAATGTTCTTTTTCGGTTTCACGGTAATGTTCCGTCTCTGGTCCACGGTAATGTTCCGTCTCTGGTCCACGATAATGTTCTGTTTCTGTTTCACGGTAATGTTCCGTTTCTGGTTCACGATAATTTTGTGTTTCTGTTTCATGGTAATGTTCCGTTTCTGGTCCACGATAATGTTCTTTTTCTGTTTCACGGTAATGTTCCATTTCTGGTCCACGATAATGTTCTGTTTCTGTTTCACAGTAATGTTCCGTTTCTGGTCCATGATAATGTTCTGTGTCACGGTAATGTTCCGTTTCTGGTCCACGATAATTTTGTGTTTCTGTTTCACGGTAATAGTCCGTTTCTGGTCCACGATAATGTTCTGTTTCTGTTTCACGGTAATGTTCCGTTTCTGGTCCACGATAATTTTGTGTTTCTGTTTCACGGTAATGTTCCGTTTCTGGTCCACGATAATGTTCTGTTTCTGTTTCATGGTAATGTTCCGTCTCTGGTCCACGATAATGTTGTGTTTCTGTTTCACGGTAATGTTCCGTTTCTGGTCCATGATAATTTTCTGTTTCACGGTAATGTTCTGTCTCTGGTCCACGCTAATGTTCTGTTTCTGTTTCACGGTAATGTTCCGTTTCTGGTCCACGATAATTTTGTGTTTGTGTTTCACGGTAATGTTCCGTTTCTGGTCCACGATAATGTTCTGTTTCTGTTTCATGGTAATGTTCCGTCTCTGGTCCACGATAATTTTGTGTTTGTGTTTCACGGTAATGTTCCGTTTCTGGTCCACGATAATGTTCTGTTTCTGTTTCATGGTAATGTTCCGTCTCTGGTCCACGATAATGTTGTGTTTCTGTTTCACGGTAATGTTCCGTTTCTGGTCTATGATAATTTTCTGTTTCACGGTAATGTTCTGTCTCTGGTCCACGCTAGTGTTCTGTTTCTGTTTCACGGTAATGTTCCGTTTCTGGTCCACGATAATTTTGTGTTTCTGTTTCACGGTAATGTTCCGTTTCTGGTCCACGATACTGTTCTGTTTCTGTTTCACGGTAATGTTCCGTTTCTGGTCCATGATAATTTTCTTTTTCACGGTAATGTTCTGTCTCTGGTCCACGCTAATGTTCTGTTTCTGTTTCACGGTAATGTTCCGTTTCTGGTCCACGATAATTTTGTGTTTCTGTTTCACGGTAATGTTCCGTTTCTGGTACACGATAATGTTCCGTCTCTGGTCCACGGTAATGTTCTGTCTCTGGTCCACGATAATCTTCTGTTTCTGTTTCACGGTAATGTTCCGTATCTGGTCCATGATAATTTTCTGTTTCACGGTAATGTTCGGTCTCTGGTCCACGCTAATGTTCTGTTTCTGTTTCACGGTAATGTTCCGTTTCTGGTCCAAATTAATTTTGTGTTTCTGTTTCACGGTAATGTTCCGTTTCTGGTCCACGATAATGTTCTGTTTCTGTTTCACGGTAATGTTCCGTTTCTGGTCCACGATAATGTTGTGTTTCGGTTTCACGGTAATGTTCCGTTTCTGGTCCACGATAATGTTCTTTTTCGGTTTTACGGTAATGTTCCGTCTCTGGTCCACGGTAATGTTCCGTCTCTGGTCCACGATAATGTTCTGTTTCTGTTTCACGGTAATGTTCCGTATCTGGTCCATGATAATTTTCTGTTTCACGGTAATGTTCTGTCTGTGGTCCACGCTAATGTTCTGTTTCTGTTTCACGGTAATGTTCCGTTTCTGGTCCACGATAATTTTGTGTTTCTGTTTCACGGTAATGTTCCGTTTCTGGTCCACGATAATGTTCTGTTTCTGTTTCACGGTAATGTTCCGTTTCTGGTCCATGATAATTTTCTGTTTCACGGTAATGTTCTGTCTCTGGTCCACGCTAATGTTCTTTTTCTGTTTCACGGTAATGTTCCGTTTCTGGTCCACGATAATGTTCTGTTTCTGTTTCACGGTAATGTTCCGTTTCTGGTCCACGATAATGTTCCGTTTCTGTTTCATGGTAATGTTCCGTCTCTGGTCCACGATAATGTTGTGTTTCTGTTTCACGGTAATGTTCCGTTTCTGGTCCATGATAATTTTCTGTTTCACGGTAATGTTCTGTCTCTGGTCCACGCTAATGTTCTGTTTCTGTTTCACGGTAATGTTCCGTTTCTGGTCCACGATAATTTTGTGTTTCTGTTTCACGGTAATGTTCCGTTTCTGGTCCACGATAATGTTCTGTTTCTGTTTCACGGTAATGTTCCGTTTCTGGTCCATGATAATTTTCTGTTTCACGGTAATGTTCTGTCTCTGGTCCACGCTAATGTTCTGTTTCTGTTTCACGGTAATGTTCCGTTTCTGGTCCACGATAATTTTGTGTTTCTGTTTCACGGTAATGTTCCGTATCTGGTCCATGATAATTTTCTGTTTCACGGTAATTTTCTGTCTCTGGTCCACGCTAATGTTCTGTTTCTGTTTCACGGTAATGTTCCGTTTCTGGTCCAAATTAATTTTGTGTTTCTGTTTCACGGTAATGTTCCGTTTCTGGTCCACGATAATGTTCTGTTTCTGTTTCACGGTAATGTTCCGTTTCTGGTCCACGATAATGTTGTGTTTCGGTTTCACGGTAATGTTCCGTTTCTGGTCCACGATAATGTTCTTTTTCGGTTTCACGGTAATGTTCCGTCTCTGGTCAACGGTAATGTTCCGTCTCTGGTCCACGATAATGTTCTGTTTCTGTTTCACAGTAATGTTCCGAATCTGGTCCATGATAATTTTCGGTTTCACGGTAATGTTCTGTCTCTGGTCCATGGTAATGTTCTGTTTCTGTTTCACTGTAATGTTCCGTTTCTGGTCCATGATAATTTTCTATTTCACGGTAATGTTCTGTTTCACGGTAATGTTCTGTCTCTGGTCAACGCTAATGTTCTGTTTCTGTTTCACTGTAATGTTCCGTTTCTGGTCCATGATAATGTTCTGTCTCTGGTACACGGTAATGTTCGATCTCTGGTCCACGATAATGTTCGGTTTCACGGTAATGTTCCGCCTCTGGTCCACGATAATGTTCTGTTTCTGTTTCACGGTAATGTTCCGTTTCTGGTCCACGATAATTTTGTGTTTCTGTTTCACGGTAATGTTCCGTTTCTGGTCCACGATAATGTTCTGTTTCTGTTTCATGGTAATGTTCCGTCTCTGGTCCACGATAATGTTGTGTTTCTGTTTCACGGTAATGTTCCGTTTCTGGTCCATGATAATTTTCTGTTTCACGGTAATGTTCTGTCTCTGGTCCACGCTAATGTTCTGTTTCTGTTTCACGGTAATGTTCCGTTTCTGGTCCACGATAACTTTGTGTTTCTGTTTCACGGTAATTTTCCGTTTCTGGTCCACGATATTGTTCTGTTTCTGTTTCACGGTAATGTTCCGTTTCTGGTCCACGATAATGTTGTGTTTCGGTTTCACGGTAATGTTCCGTTTCTGGTCCACGATAATGTTCTTTTTCGGTTTCACTGTAATGTTCCGTCTCTGGTCCACGGTAATGTTCCGTCTCTGGTCCACGATAATGTTCTGTTTCTGTTTCACGGTAATGTTCCGTTTCTGGTCCATGATAATTTTCTGTTTCACGGTAATGTTCTGTCTCTGGTCCACGCTAATGTTCTGTTTCTGTTTCACGGTAATGTTCCGTTTCTGGTCCACGATAATTTTGTGTTTCTGTTTCACGGTAATGTTCCGTTTCTGGTACACGATAATGTTCCGTCTCTGGTCCACGGTAATGTTCTGTCTCTGGTCCACGATAATCTTCTGTTTCTGTTTCACGGTAATGTTCCGTATCTGGTCCATGATAATTTTCTGTTTCACGGTAATGTTCTGTCTCTGGTCCACGCTAATGTTCTGTTTCTGTTTCACGGTAATGTTCCGTTTCTGGTCCAAATTAATTTTGTGTTTCTGTTTCACGGTAATGTTCCGTTTCTGGTCCACGATAATGTTCTGTTTCTGTTTCACGGTAATGTTCCGTTTCTGGTCCACGATAATGTTGTGTTTCGGTTTCACGGTAATGTTCCGTTTCTGGTCCACGATAATGTTCTTTTTCGGTTTTACGGTAATGTTCCGTCTCTGGTCCACGGTAATGTTCCGTCTCTGGTCCATGATAATGTTCTGTTTCTGTTTCACGGTAATGTTCCGTTTCTGGTCCACGATAATTTTGTGTTTGTGTTTCACGGTAATGTTCCGTTTCTGGTCCACGATAATGTTATGTTTCTGTTTCATGGTAATGTTCCGTCTCTGGTCCACGATAATGTTGTGTTTCTGTTTCACGGTAATGTTCCGTTTCTGGTCCATGATAATTTTCTGTTTCACGGTAATGTTCTGTCTCTGGTCCACGCTAGTGTTCTGTTTCTGTTTCACGGTAATGTTCCGTTTCTGGTCCACGATAATTTTGTGTTTCTGTTTCACGGTAATGTTCCGTTTCTGGTCCACGATAATGTTCTGTTTCTGTTTCACGGTAATGTTCCGTTTCTGGTCCATGATAATTTTCTGTTTCACGGTAATGTTCTGTCTCTGGTCCACGCTAATGTTCTGTTTCTGTTTCACGGTAATGTTCCGTTTCTGGTACACGATAATTTTGTGTTTCTGTTTCACGGTAATGTTCCGTTTCTGGTACACGATAATGTTCCGTCTCTGGTTCACGGTAATGTTCTGTCTCTGGTCCACGATAATCTTCTGTTTCATTTTCACGGTAATGTTCCGTATCTGGTCCATGATAATTTTCTGTTTCACGGTAATGTTCTGTCTCTGGTCCACGCTAATGTTCTGTTTCTGTTTCACGGTAATGTTCCGTTTCTGGTCCAAATTAATTTTGTGTTTCTGTTTCACGGTAATGTTCCGTTTCTGGTCCACGATAATGTTCTGTTTCTGTTTCACGGTAATGTTCCGTTTCTGGTCCACGATAATGTTCTTTTTCGGTTTCACGGTAATGTTCCGTCTCTGGTCCACGGTAATGTTCCGTCTCTGGTCCACGATAATGTTCTGTTTCTGTTTCACGGTAATGTTCCGTTTCTGGTTCACGATAATTTTGTGTTTCTGTTTCATGGTAATGTTCCGTTTCTGGTCCACGATAATGTTCTTTTTCTGTTTCACGGTAATGTTCCATTTCTGGTCCACGATAATGTTCTGTTTCTGTTTCACAGTAATGTTCCGTTTCTGGTCCATGATAATGTTCTGTGTCACGGTAATGTTCCGTTTCTGGTCCACGATAATTTTGTGTTTCTGTTTCACGGTAATAGTCCGTTTCTGGTCCACGATAATGTTCTGTTTCTGTTTCACGGTAATGTTCCGTTTCTGGTCCACGATAATTTTGTGTTTCTGTTTCACGGTAATGTTCCGTTTCTGGTCCACGATAATGTTCTGTTTCTGTTTCATGGTAATGTTCCGTCTCTGGTCCACGATAATGTTGTGTTTCTGTTTCACGGTAATGTTCCGTTTCTGGTCCATGATAATTTTCTGTTTCACGGTAATGTTCTGTCTCTGGTCCATGCTAATGTTCTGTTTCTGTTTCACGGTAATGTTCCGTTTCTGGTCCACGATAATTTTGTGTTTGTGTTTCACGGTAATGTTCCGTTTCTGGTCCACGATAATGTTCTGTTTCTGTTTCATGGTAATGTTCCGTCTCTGGTCCACGATAATGTTGTGTTTCTGTTTCACGGTAATGTTCCGTTTCTGGTCCATGATAATTTTCTGTTTCACGGTAATGTTCTGTCTCTGGTCCACGCTAGTGTTCTGTTTCTGTTTCACGGTAATGTTCCGTTTCTGGTCCACGATAATTTTGTGTTTCTGTTTCACGGTAATGTTCCGTTTCTGGTCCACGATACTGTTCTGTTTCTGTTTCACGGTAATGTTCCGTTTCTGGTCCATGATAATTTTCTGTTTCACGGTAATGTTCTGTCTCTGGTCCACGCTAATGTTCTGTTTCTGTTTCACGGTAATGTTCCGTTTCTGGTCCACGATAATTTTGTGTTTCTGTTTCACGGTAATGTTCCGTTTCTGGTACACGATAATGTTCCGTCTCTGGTCCACGGTAATGTTCTGTTTCTGTTTCACGGTAATGTTCCGTTTCTGGTCCATGATAATTTTCTGTTTCACGGTAATGTTCTGTCTCTGGTCCACGCTAATGTTCTGTTTCTGTTTCACGGTAATGTTCCGTTTCTGGTACACGATAATTTTGTGTTTCTGTTTCACGGTAATGTTCCGTTTCTGGTACACGATAATGTTCCGTCTCTGGTTCACGGTAATGTTCTGTCTCTGGTCCACGATAATCTTCTGTTTCTGTTTCACGGTAATGTTCCGTATCTGGTCCATGATAATTTTCTGTTTCACGGTAATGTTCTGTCTCTGGTCCACGCTAATGTTCTGTTTCTGTTTCACGGTAATGTTCCGTTTCTGGTCCAAATTAATTTTGTGTTTCTGTTTCACGGTAATGTTCCGTTTCTGGTCCACGATAATGTTCTGTTTCTGTTTCACGGTAATGTTCCGTTTCTGGTCCACGATAATGTTCTTTTTCGGTTTCACGGTAATGTTCCGTCTCTGGTCCACGGTAATGTTCCGTCTCTGGTCCACGATAATGTTCTGTTTCTGTTTCACGGTAATGTTCCGTTTCTGGTTCACGATAATTTTGTGTTTCTGTTTCATGGTAATGTTCCGTTTCTGGTCCACGATAATGTTCTTTTTCTGTTTCACGGTAATGTTCCATTTCTGGTCCACGATAATGTTCTGTTTCTGTTTCACAGTAATGTTCCGTTTCTGGTCCATGATAATGTTCTGTGTCACGGTAATGTTCCGTTTCTGGTCCACGATAATTTTGTGTTTCTGTTTCACGGTAATAGTCCGTTTCTGGTCCACGATAATGTTCTGTTTCTGTTTCACGGTAATGTTCCGTTTCTGGTCCACGATAATTTTGTGTTTCTGTTTCACGGTAATGTTCCGTTTCTGGTCCACGATAATGTTCTGTTTCTGTTTCATGGTAATGTTCCGTCTCTGGTCCACGATAATGTTGTGTTTCTGTTTCACGGTAATGTTCCGTTTCTGGTCCATGATAATTTTCTGTTTCACGGTAATGTTCTGTCTCTGGTCCACGCTAATGTTCTGTTTCTGTTTCACGGTAATGTTCCGTTTCTGGTCCACGATAATTTTGTGTTTGTGTTTCACGGTAATGTTCCGTTTCTGGTCCACGATAATGTTCTGTTTCTGTTTCATGGTAATGTTCCGTCTCTGGTCCACGATAATTTTGTGTTTGTGTTTCACGGTAATGTTCCGTTTCTGGTCCACGATAATGTTCTGTTTCTGTTTCATGGTAATGTTCCGTCTCTGGTCCACGATAATGTTGTGTTTCTGTTTCACGGTAATGTTCCGTTTCTGGTCTATGATAATTTTCTGTTTCACGGTAATGTTCTGTCTCTGGTCCACGCTAATGTTCTGTTTCTGTTTCACGGTAATGTTCCGTTTCTGGTCCACGATAATTTTGTGTTTCTGTTTCACGGTAATGTTCCGTTTCTGGTCCACGATACTGTTCTGTTTCTGTTTCACGGTAATGTTCCGTTTCTGGTCCATGATAATTTTCTTTTTCACGGTAATGTTCTGTCTCTGGTCCACGCTAATGTTCTGTTTCTGTTTCACGGTAATGTTCCGTTTCTGGTCCACGATAATTTTGTGTTTCTGTTTCACGGTAATGTTCCGTTTCTGGTACACGATAATGTTCCGTCTCTGGTCCACGGTAATGTTCTGTCTCTGGTCCACGATAATCTTCTGTTTCTGTTTCACGGTAATGTTCCGTATCTGGTCCATGATAATTTTCTGTTTCACGGTAATGTTCGGTCTCTGGTCCACGCTAATGTTCTGTTTCTGTTTCACGGTAATGTTCCGTTTCTGGTCCAAATTAATTTTGTGTTTCTGTTTCACGGTAATGTTCCGTTTCTGGTCCACGATAATGTTCTGTTTCTGTTTCACGGTAATGTTCCGTTTCTGGTCCACGATAATGTTGTGTTTCGGTTTCACGGTAATGTTCCGTTTCTGGTCCACGATAATGTTCTTTTTCGGTTTTACGGTAATGTTCCGTCTCTGGTCCACGGTAATGTTCCGTCTCTGGTCCACGATAATGTTCTGTTTCTGTTTCACGGTAATGTTCCGTATCTGGTCCATGATAATTTTCTGTTTCACGGTAATGTTCTGTCTGTGGTCCACGCTAATGTTCTGTTTCTGTTTCACGGTAATGTTCCGTTTCTGGTCCACGATAATTTTGTGTTTCTGTTTCACGGTAATGTTCCGTTTCTGGTCCACGATAATGTTCTGTTTCTGTTTCACGGTAATGTTCCGTTTCTGGTCCATGATAATTTTCTGTTTCACGGTAATGTTCTGTCTCTGGTCCACGCTAATGTTCTTTTTCTGTTTCACGGTAATGTTCCGTTTCTGGTCCACGATAATGTTCTGTTTCTGTTTCACGGTAATGTTCCGTTTCTGGTCCACGATAATGTTCCGTTTCTGTTTCATGGTAATGTTCCGTCTCTGGTCCACGATAATGTTGTGTTTCTGTTTCACGGTAATGTTCCGTTTCTGGTCCATGATAATTTTCTGTTTCACGGTAATGTTCTGTCTCTGGTCCACGCTAATGTTCTGTTTCTGTTTCACGGTAATGTTCCGTTTCTGGTCCACGATAATTTTGTGTTTCTGTTTCACGGTAATGTTCCGTTTCTGGTCCACGATAATGTTCTGTTTCTGTTTCACGGTAATGTTCCGTTTCTGGTCCATGATAATTTTCTGTTTCACGGTAATGTTCTGTCTCTGGTCCACGCTAATGTTCTGTTTCTGTTTCACGGTAATGTTCCGTTTCTGGTCCACGATAATTTTGTGTTTCTGTTTCACGGTAATGTTCCGTATCTGGTCCATGATAATTTTCTGTTTCACGGTAATTTTCTGTCTCTGGTCCACGCTAATGTTCTGTTTCTGTTTCACGGTAATGTTCCGTTTCTGGTCCAAATTAATTTTGTGTTTCTGTTTCACGGTAATGTTCCGTTTCTGGTCCACGATAATGTTCTGTTTCTGTTTCACGGTAATGTTCCGTTTCTGGTCCACGATAATGTTGTGTTTCGGTTTCACGGTAATGTTCCGTTTCTGGTCCACGATAATGTTCTTTTTCGGTTTCACGGTAATGTTCCGTCTCTGGTCAACGGTAATGTTCCGTCTCTGGTCCACGATAATGTTCTGTTTCTGTTTCACAGTAATGTTCCGAATCTGGTCCATGATAATTTTCGGTTTCACGGTAATGTTCTGTCTCTGGTCCATGGTAATGTTCTGTTTCTGTTTCACTGTAATGTTCCGTTTCTGGTCCATGATAATTTTCTATTTCACGGTAATGTTCTGTTTCACGGTAATGTTCTGTCTCTGGTCAACGCTAATGTTCTGTTTCTGTTTCACTGTAATGTTCCGTTTCTGGTCCATGATAATGTTCTGTCTCTGGTACACGGTAATGTTCGATCTCTGGTCCACGATAATGTTCGGTTTCACGGTAATGTTCCGCCTCTGGTCCACGATAATGTTCTGTTTCTGTTTCACGGTAATGTTCCGTTTCTGGTCCACGATAATTTTGTGTTTCTGTTTCACGGTAATGTTCCGTTTCTGGTCCACGATAATGTTCTGTTTCTGTTTCATGGTAATGTTCCGTCTCTGGTCCACGATAATGTTGTGTTTCTGTTTCACGGTAATGTTCCGTTTCTGGTCCATGATAATTTTCTGTTTCACGGTAATGTTCTGTCTCTGGTCCACGCTAATGTTCTGTTTCTGTTTCACGGTAATGTTCCGTTTCTGGTCCACGATAACTTTGTGTTTCTGTTTCACGGTAATTTTCCGTTTCTGGTCCACGATATTGTTCTGTTTCTGTTTCACGGTAATGTTCCGTTTCTGGTCCACGATAATGTTGTGTTTCGGTTTCACGGTAATGTTCCGTTTCTGGTCCACGATAATGTTCTTTTTCGGTTTCACTGTAATGTTCCGTCTCTGGTCCACGGTAATGTTCCGTCTCTGGTCCACGATAATGTTCTGTTTCTGTTTCACGGTAATGTTCCGTTTCTGGTCCATGATAATTTTCTGTTTCACGGTAATGTTCTGTCTCTGGTCCACGCTAATGTTCTGTTTCTGTTTCACGGTAATGTTCCGTTTCTGGTCCACGATAATTTTGTGTTTCTGTTTCACGGTAATGTTCCGTTTCTGGTACACGATAATGTTCCGTCTCTGGTCCACGGTAATGTTCTGTCTCTGGTCCACGATAATCTTCTGTTTCTGTTTCACGGTAATGTTCCGTATCTGGTCCATGATAATTTTCTGTTTCACGGTAATGTTCTGTCTCTGGTCCACGCTAATGTTCTGTTTCTGTTTCACGGTAATGTTCCGTTTCTGGTCCAAATTAATTTTGTGTTTCTGTTTCACGGTAATGTTCCGTTTCTGGTCCACGATAATGTTCTGTTTCTGTTTCACGGTAATGTTCCGTTTCTGGTCCACGATAATGTTGTGTTTCGGTTTCACGGTAATGTTCCGTTTCTGGTCCACGATAATGTTCTTTTTCGGTTTTACGGTAATGTTCCGTCTCTGGTCCACGGTAATGTTCCGTCTCTGGTCCATGATAATGTTCTGTTTCTGTTTCACGGTAATGTTCCGTTTCTGGTCCACGATAATTTTGTGTTTGTGTTTCACGGTAATGTTCCGTTTCTGGTCCACGATAATGTTATGTTTCTGTTTCATGGTAATGTTCCGTCTCTGGTCCACGATAATGTTGTGTTTCTGTTTCACGGTAATGTTCCGTTTCTGGTCCATGATAATTTTCTGTTTCACGGTAATGTTCTGTCTCTGGTCCACGCTAGTGTTCTGTTTCTGTTTCACGGTAATGTTCCGTTTCTGGTCCACGATAATTTTGTGTTTCTGTTTCACGGTAATGTTCCGTTTCTGGTCCACGATAATGTTCTGTTTCTGTTTCACGGTAATGTTCCGTTTCTGGTCCATGATAATTTTCTGTTTCACGGTAATGTTCTGTCTCTGGTCCACGCTAATGTTCTGTTTCTGTTTCACGGTAATGTTCCGTTTCTGGTACACGATAATTTTGTGTTTCTGTTTCACGGTAATGTTCCGTTTCTGGTACACGATAATGTTCCGTCTCTGGTTCACGGTAATGTTCTGTCTCTGGTCCACGATAATCTTCTGTTTCATTTTCACGGTAATGTTCCGTATCTGGTCCATGATAATTTTCTGTTTCACGGTAATGTTCTGTCTCTGGTCCACGCTAATGTTCTGTTTCTGTTTCACGGTAATGTTCCGTTTCTGGTCCAAATTAATTTTGTGTTTCTGTTTCACGGTAATGTTCCGTTTCTGGTCCACGATAATGTTCTGTTTCTGTTTCACGGTAATGTTCCGTTTCTGGTCCACGATAATGTTCTTTTTCGGTTTCACGGTAATGTTCCGTCTCTGGTCCACGGTAATGTTCCGTCTCTGGTCCACGATAATGTTCTGTTTCTGTTTCACGGTAATGTTCCGTTTCTGGTTCACGATAATTTTGTGTTTCTGTTTCATGGTAATGTTCCGTTTCTGGTCCACGATAATGTTCTTTTTCTGTTTCACGGTAATGTTCCATTTCTGGTCCACGATAATGTTCTGTTTCTGTTTCACAGTAATGTTCCGTTTCTGGTCCATGATAATGTTCTGTGTCACGGTAATGTTCCGTTTCTGGTCCACGATAATTTTGTGTTTCTGTTTCACGGTAATAGTCCGTTTCTGGTCCACGATAATGTTCTGTTTCTGTTTCACGGTAATGTTCCGTTTCTGGTCCACGATAATTTTGTGTTTCTGTTTCACGGTAATGTTCCGTTTCTGGTCCACGATAATGTTCTGTTTCTGTTTCATGGTAATGTTCCGTCTCTGGTCCACGATAATGTTGTGTTTCTGTTTCACGGTAATGTTCCGTTTCTGGTCCATGATAATTTTCTGTTTCACGGTAATGTTCTGTCTCTGGTCCATGCTAATGTTCTGTTTCTGTTTCACGGTAATGTTCCGTTTCTGGTCCACGATAATTTTGTGTTTGTGTTTCACGGTAATGTTCCGTTTCTGGTCCACGATAATGTTCTGTTTCTGTTTCATGGTAATGTTCCGTCTCTGGTCCACGATAATGTTGTGTTTCTGTTTCACGGTAATGTTCCGTTTCTGGTCCATGATAATTTTCTGTTTCACGGTAATGTTCTGTCTCTGGTCCACGCTAGTGTTCTGTTTCTGTTTCACGGTAATGTTCCGTTTCTGGTCCACGATAATTTTGTGTTTCTGTTTCACGGTAATGTTCCGTTTCTGGTCCACGATACTGTTCTGTTTCTGTTTCACGGTAATGTTCCGTTTCTGGTCCATGATAATTTTCTGTTTCACGGTAATGTTCTGTCTCTGGTCCACGCTAATGTTCTGTTTCTGTTTCACGGTAATGTTCCGTTTCTGGTCCACGATAATTTTGTGTTTCTGTTTCACGGTAATGTTCCGTTTCTGGTACACGATAATGTTCCGTCTCTGGTCCACGGTAATGTTCTGTCTCTGGTCCACGATAATCTTCTGTTTCTGTTTCACGGTAATGTTCCGTATCTGGTCCATGATAATTTTCTGTTTCACGGTAATGTTCGGTCTCTGGTCCACGCTAATGTTCTGTTTCTGTTTCACGGTAATGTTCCGTTTCTGGTCCAAATTAATTTTGTGTTTCTGTTTCACGGTAATGTTCCGTTTCTGGTCCACGATAATGTTCTGTTTCTGTTTCACGGTAATGTTCCGTTTCTGGTCCACGATAATGTTGTGTTTCGGTTTCACGGTAATGTTCCGTTTCTGGTCCACGATAATGTTCTTTTTCGGTTTTACGGTAATGTTCCGTCTCTGGTCCACGGTAATGTTCCGTCTCTGGTCCACGATAATGTTCTGTTTCTGTTTCACGGTAATGTTCCGTATCTGGTCCATGATAATTTTCTGTTTCACGGTAATGTTCTGTCTGTGGTCCACGCTAATGTTCTGTTTCTGTTTCACGGTAATGTTCCGTTTCTGGTCCACGATAATTTTGTGTTTCTGTTTCACGGTAATGTTCCGTTTCTGGTCCACGATAATGTTCTGTTTCTGTTTCACGGTAATGTTCCGTTTCTGGTCCATGATAATTTTCTGTTTCACGGTAATGTTCTGTCTCTGGTCCACGCTAATGTTCTTTTTCTGTTTCACGGTAATGTTCCGTTTCTGGTCCACGATAATGTTCTGTTTCTGTTTCACGGTAATGTTCCGTTTCTGGTCCACGATAATGTTCCGTTTCTGTTTCATGGTAATGTTCCGTCTCTGGTCCACGATAATGTTGTGTTTCTGTTTCACGGTAATGTTCCGTTTCTGGTCCATGATAATTTTCTGTTTCACGGTAATGTTCTGTCTCTGGTCCACGCTAATGTTCTGTTTCTGTTTCACGGTAATGTTCCGTTTCTGGTCCACGATAATTTTGTGTTTCTGTTTCACGGTAATGTTCCGTTTCTGGTCCACGATAATGTTCTGTTTCTGTTTCACGGTAATGTTCCGTTTCTGGTCCATGATAATTTTCTGTTTCACGGTAATGTTCTGTCTCTGGTCCACGCTAATGTTCTGTTTCTGTTTCACGGTAATGTTCCGTTTCTGGTCCACGATAATTTTGTGTTTCTGTTTCACGGTAATGTTCCGTATCTGGTCCATGATAATTTTCTGTTTCACGGTAATTTTCTGTCTCTGGTCCACGCTAATGTTCTGTTTCTGTTTCACGGTAATGTTCCGTTTCTGGTCCAAATTAATTTTGTGTTTCTGTTTCACGGTAATGTTCCGTTTCTGGTCCACGATAATGTTCTGTTTCTGTTTCACGGTAATGTTCCGTTTCTGGTCCACGATAATGTTGTGTTTCGGTTTCACGGTAATGTTCCGTTTCTGGTCCACGATAATGTTCTTTTTCGGTTTCACGGTAATGTTCCGTCTCTGGTCCACGGTAATGTTCCGTCTCTGGTCCACGATAATGTTCTGTTTCTGTTTCACAGTAATGTTCCGAATCTGGTCCATGATAATTTTCGGTTTCACGGTAATGTTCTGTCTCTGGTCCACGGTAATGTTCTGTTTCTGTTTCACTGTAATGTTCCGTTTCTGGTCCATGATAATTTTCTATTTCACGGTAATGTTCTGTTTCACGGTAATGTTCTGTCTCTGGTCAACGCTAATGTTCTGTTTCTGTTTCACTGTAATGTTCCGTTTCTGGTCCATGATAATGTTCTGTCTCTGGTCCACGGTAATGTTCGATCTCTGGTCCACGATAATGTTCGGTTTCACGGTAATGTTCCGCCTCTGGTCCACGATAATGTTCTGTTTCTGTTTCACGGTAATGTTCCGTTTCTGGTCCACGATAATTTTGTGTTTCTGTTTCACGGTAATGTTCCGTTTCTGGTCCACGATAATGTTCTGTTTCTGTTTCATGGTAATGTTCCGTCTCTGGTCCACGATAATGTTGTGTTTCTGTTTCACGGTAATGTTCCGTTTCTGGTCCATGATAATTTTCTGTTTCACGGTAATGTTCTGTCTCTGGTCCACGCTAATGTTCTGTTTCTGTTTCACGGTAATGTTCCGTTTCTGGTCCACGATAACTTTGTGTTTCTGTTTCACGGTAATTTTCCGTTTCTGGTCCACGATATTGTTCTGTTTCTGTTTCACGGTAATGTTCCGTTTCTGGTCCACGATAATGTTGTGTTTCGGTTTCACGGTAATGTTCCGTTTCTGGTCCACGATAATGTTCTTTTTCGGTTTCACTGTAATGTTCCGTCTCTGGTCCACGGTAATGTTCCGTCTCTGGTCCACGATAATGTTCTGTTTCTGTTTCACGGTAATGTTCCGTTTCTGGTCCATGATAATTTTCTGTTTCACGGTAATGTTCTGTCTCTGGTCCACGCTAATGTTCTGTTTCTATTTCACGGTAATGTTCCGTTTCTGGTCCACGATAATTTTGTGTTTCTGTTTCACGGTAATGTTCCGTTTCTGGTACACGATAATGTTCCGTCTCTGGTCCACGGTAATGTTCTGTCTCTGGTCCACGATAATCTTCTGTTTCTGTTTCACGGTAATGTTCCGTATCTGGTCCATGATAATTTTCTGTTTCACGGTAATGTTCTGTCTCTGGTCCACGCTAATGTTCTGTTTCTGTTTCACGGTAATGTTCCGTTTCTGGTCCAAATTAATTTTGTGTTTCTGTTTCACGGTAATGTTCCGTTTCTGGTCCACGATAATGTTCTGTTTCTGTTTCACGGTAATGTTCCGTTTCTGGTCCATGATAATTTTCTGTTTCACGGTAATGTTCTGTCTCTGGTCCACGCTAATGTTCTGTTTCTGTTTCACGGTAATGTTCCGTTTCTGGTCCACGATAATTTTGTGTTTCTGTTTCACGGTAATGTTCCGTTTCTGGTCCACGATAATGTTCTTTTTCTGTTTCACGGTAATGTTCCGTTTCTGGTCCACGATAATGTTGTGTTTCGGTTTCACGGTAATGTTCCGTTTCTGGTCCACGATAATGTTCTTTTTCGGTTTTACGGTAATGTTCCGTCTCTGGTCCACGGTAATGTTCCGTCTCTGGTCCACGATAATGTTCTGTTTCTGTTTCACGGTAATGTTCCGTTTCTGGTCCACGATAATTTTGTGTTTGTGTTTCACGGTAATGTTCCGTTTCTGGTCCACGATAATGTTATGTTTCTGTTTCATGGTAATGTTCCGTCTCTGGTCCACGATAATGTTGTGTTTCTGTTTCACGGTAATGTTCCGTTTCTGGTCCATGATAATTTTCTGTTTCACGGTAATGTTCTGTCTCTGGTCCACGCTAGTGTTCTGTTTCTGTTTCACGGTAATGTTCCGTTTCTGGTCCACGATAATTTTGTGTTTCTGTTTCACGGTAATGTTCCGTTTCTGGTCCACGATAATGTTCTGTTTCTGTTTCACGGTAATGTTCCGTTTCTGGTCCATGATAATTTTCTGTTTCACGGTAATGTTCTGTCTCTGGTCCACGCTAATGTTCTGTTTCTGTTTCACGGTAATGTTCCGTTTCTGGTACACGATAATTTTGTGTTTCTGTTTCACGGTAATGTTCCGTTTCTGGTACACGATAATGTTCCGTCTCTGGTTCACGGTAATGTTCTGTCTCTGGTCCACGATAATCTTCTGTTTCATTTTCACGGTAATGTTCCGTATCTGGTCCATGATAATTTTCTGTTTCACGGTAATGTTCTGTCTCTGGTCCACGCTAATGTTCTGTTTCTGTTTCACGGTAATGTTCCGTTTCTGGTCCAAATTAATTTTGTGTTTCTGTTTCACGGTAATGTTCCGTTTCTGGTCCACGATAATGTTCTGTTTCTGTTTCACGGTAATGTTCCGTTTCTGGTCCACGATAATGTTCTTTTTCGGTTTCACGGTAATGTTCCGTCTCTGGTCCACGGTAATGTTCCGTCTCTGGTCCACGATAATGTTCTGTTTCTGTTTCACGGTAATGTTCCGTTTCTGGTTCACGATAATTTTGTGTTTCTGTTTCATGGTAATGTTCCGTTTCTGGTCCACGATAATGTTCTTTTTCTGTTTCACGGTAATGTTCCATTTCTGGTCCACGATAATGTTCTGTTTCTGTTTCACAGTAATGTTCCGTTTCTGGTCCATGATAATGTTCTGTGTCACGGTAATGTTCCGTTTCTGGTCCACGATAATTTTGTGTTTCTGTTTCACGGTAATAGTCCGTTTCTGGTCCACGATAATGTTCTGTTTCTGTTTCACGGTAATGTTCCGTTTCTGGTCCACGATAATTTTGTGTTTCTGTTTCACGGTAATGTTCCGTTTCTGGTCCACGATAATGTTCTGTTTCTGTTTCATGGTAATGTTCCGTCTCTGGTCCACGATAATGTTGTGTTTCTGTTTCACGGTAATGTTCCGTTTCTGGTCCATGATAATTTTCTGTTTCACGGTAATGTTCTGTCTCTGGTCCATGCTAATGTTCTGTTTCTGTTTCACGGTAATGTTCCGTTTCTGGTCCACGATAATTTTGTGTTTGTGTTTCACGGTAATGTTCCGTTTCTGGTCCACGATAATGTTCTGTTTCTGTTTCATGGTAATGTTCCGTCTCTGGTCCACGATAATGTTGTGTTTCTGTTTCACGGTAATGTTCCGTTTCTGGTCCACGATAATGTTCTTTTTCGGTTTCACTGTAATGTTCCGTCTCTGGTCCACGGTAATGTTCCGTCTCTGGTCCACGATAATGTTCTGTTTCTGTTTCACGGTAATGTTCCGTTTCTGGTCCATGATAATTTTCTGTTTCACGGTAATGTTCTGTCTCTGGTCCACGCTAATGTTCTGTTTCTGTTTCACGGTAATGTTCCGTTTCTGGTCCACGATAATTTTGTGTTTCTGTTTCACGGTAATGTTCCGTTTCTGGTACACGATAATGTTCCGTCTCTGGTCCACGGTAATGTTCTGTCTCTGGTCCACGATAATCTTCTGTTTCTGTTTCACGGTAATGTTCCGTATCTGGTCCATGATAATTTTCTGTTTCACGGTAATGTTCTGTCTCTGGTCCACGCTAATGTTCTGTTTCTGTTTCACGGTAATGTTCCGTTTCTGGTCCAAATTAATTTTGTGTTTCTGTTTCACGGTAATGTTCCGTTTCTGGTCCACGATAATGTTCTGTTTCTGTTTCACGGTAATGTTCCGTTTCTGGTCCACGATAATGTTGTGTTTCGGTTTCACGGTAATGTTCCGTTTCTGGTCCACGATAATGTTCTTTTTCGGTTTTACGGTAATGTTCCGTCTCTGGTCCACGGTAATGTTCCGTCTCTGGTCCACGATAATGTTCTGTTTCTGTTTCACGGTAATGTTCCGTTTCTGGTCCACGATAATTTTGTGTTTGTGTTTCACGGTAATGTTCCGTTTCTGGTCCACGATAATGTTATGTTTCTGTTTCATGGTAATGTTCCGTCTCTGGTCCACGATAATGTTGTGTTTCTGTTTCACGGTAATGTTCCGTTTCTGGTCCATGATAATTTTCTGTTTCACGGTAATGTTCTGTCTCTGGTCCACGCTAGTGTTCTGTTTCTGTTTCACGGTAATGTTCCGTTTCTGGTCCACGATAATTTTGTGTTTCTGTTTCACGGTAATGTTCCGTTTCTGGTCCACGATAATGTTCTGTTTCTGTTTCACGGTAATGTTCCGTTTCTGGTCCATGATAATTTTCTGTTTCACGGTAATGTTCTGTCTCTGGTCCACGCTAATGTTCTGTTTCTGTTTCACGGTAATGTTCCGTTTCTGGTACAC
Source organism: Leuresthes tenuis (assembly GCF_036924035.1). NCBI lineage: Eukaryota > Metazoa > Chordata > Actinopteri > Atheriniformes > Atherinopsidae > Leuresthes > Leuresthes tenuis. Next base: position 34,008,617 of record NW_027325355.1, on the reverse strand, counting down.
GATAATTTTGTGTTTCTGTTTCACGGTAATGTTCCGTTTCTGGTACACGATAATGTTCCGTCTCTGGTTCACGGTAATGTTCTGTCTCTGGTCCACGATAATCTTCTGTTTCATTTTCACGGTAATGTTCCGTATCTGGTCCATGATAATTTTCTGTTTCACGGTAATGTTCTGTCTCTGGTCCACGCTAATGTTCTGTTTCTGTTTCACGGTAATGTTCCGTTTCTGGTCCAAATTAATTTTGTGTTTCTGTTTCACGGTAATGTTCCGTTTCTGGTCCACGATAATGTTCTGTTTCTGTTTCACGGTAATGTTCCGTTTCTGGTCCACGATAATGTTCTTTTTCGGTTTCACGGTAATGTTCCGTCTCTGGTCCACGGTAATGTTCCGTCTCTGGTCCACGATAATGTTCTGTTTCTGTTTCACGGTAATGTTCCGTTTCTGGTTCACGATAATTTTGTGTTTCTGTTTCATGGTAATGTTCCGTTTCTGGTCCACGATAATGTTCTTTTTCTGTTTCACGGTAATGTTCCATTTCTGGTCCACGATAATGTTCTGTTTCTGTTTCACAGTAATGTTCCGTTTCTGGTCCATGATAATGTTCTGTGTCACGGTAATGTTCCGTTTCTGGTCCACGATAATTTTGTGTTTCTGTTTCACGGTAATAGTCCGTTTCTGGTCCACGATAATGTTCTGTTTCTGTTTCACGGTAATGTTCCGTTTCTGGTCCACGATAATGTTCTGTTTCTGTTTCATGGTAATGTTCCGTCTCTGGTCCACGATAATGTTGTGTTTCTGTTTCACGGTAATGTTCCGTTTCTGGTCCATGATAATTTTCTGTTTCACGGTAATGTTCTGTCTCTGGTCCATGCTAATGTTCTGTTTCTGTTTCACGGTAATGTTCCGTTTCTGGTCCACGATAATTTTGTGTTTGTGTTTCACGGTAATGTTCCGTTTCTGGTCCACGATAATGTTCTGTTTCTGTTTCATGGTAATGTTCCGTCTCTGGTCCACGATAATGTTGTGTTTCTGTTTCACGGTAATGTTCCGTTTCTGGTCCATGATAATTTTCTGTTTCACGGTAATGTTCTGTCTCTGGTCCACGCTAGTGTTCTGTTTCTGTTTCACGGTAATGTTCCGTTTCTGGTCCACGATAATTTTGTGTTTCTGTTTCACGGTAATGTTCCGTTTCTGGTCCACGATACTGTTCTGTTTCTGTTTCACGGTAATGTTCCGTTTCTGGTCCATGATAATTTTCTGTTTCACGGTAATGTTCTGTCTCTGGTCCACGCTAATGTTCTGTTTCTGTTTCACGGTAATGTTCCGTTTCTGGTCCACGATAATTTTGTGTTTCTGTTTCACGGTAATGTTCCGTTTCTGGTACACGATAATGTTCCGTCTCTGGTCCACGGTAATGTTCTGTCTCTGGTCCACGATAATCTTCTGTTTCTGTTTCACGGTAATGTTCCGTATCTGGTCCATGATAATTTTCTGTTTCACGGTAATGTTCGGTCTCTGGTCCACGCTAATGTTCTGTTTCTGTTTCACGGTAATGTTCCGTTTCTGGTCCAAATTAATTTTGTGTTTCTGTTTCACGGTAATGTTCCGTTTCTGGTCCACGATAATGTTCTGTTTCTGTTTCACGGTAATGTTCCGTTTCTGGTCCACGATAATGTTGTGTTTCGGTTTCACGGTAATGTTCCGTTTCTGGTCCACGATAATGTTCTTTTTCGGTTTTACGGTAATGTTCCGTCTCTGGTCCACGGTAATGTTCCGTCTCTGGTCCACGATAATGTTCTGTTTCTGTTTCACGGTAATGTTCCGTATCTGGTCCATGATAATTTTCTGTTTCACGGTAATGTTCTGTCTCTGGTCAACGCTAATGTTCTGTTTCTGTTTCACGGTAATAGTCCGTTTCTGGTCCACGATAATGTTCTGTTTCTTTTTCACGGTAATGTTCCGTTTCTGGTCCACGATAATTTTGTGTTTCTGTTTCACGGTAATGTTCCGTTTCTGGTCCACGATAATGTTCTGTTTCTGTTTCATGGTAATGTTCCGTCTCTGGTCCACGATAATGTTGTGTTTCTGTTTCACGGTAATGTTCCGTTTCTGGTCCATGATAATTTTCTGTTTCACGGTAATGTTCTGTCTCTGGTCCACGCTAATGTTCTGTTTCTGTTTCACGGTAATGTTCCGTTTCTGGTCCAAATTAATTTTGTGTTTCTGTTTCACGGTAATGTTCCGTTTTTGGTCCACGATAATGTTCTGTTTCTGTTTCACGGTAATGTTCCGTCTCTGGTCCACGATAATGTTGTGTTTCTGTTTCACGGTAATGTTCCGTTTCTGGTCCATGATAATTTTCTGTTTCACGGTAATGTTCTGTCTCTGGTCCACGCTAGTGTTCTGTTTCTGTTTCACGGTAATGTTCCGTTTCTGGTCCACGATAATTTTGTGTTTCTGTTTCACGGTAATGTTCCGTCTCTGGTCCACGGTAATGTTCCGTCTCTGGTCCACGATAATGTTCTGTTTCTGTTTCACGGTAATGTTCCGTTTCTGGTCCACGATAATTTTGTGTTTGTGTTTCACGGTAATGTTCCGTTTCTGGTCCACGATAATGTTATGTTTCTGTTTCATGGTAATGTTCCGTCTCTGGTCCACGATAATGTTGTGTTTCTGTTTCACGGTAATGTTCCGTTTCTGGTCCATGATAATTTTCTGTTTCACGGTAATGTTCTGTCTCTGGTCCACGCTAGTGTTCTGTTTCTGTTTCACGGTAATGTTCCGTTTCTGGTCCACGATAATTTTGTGTTTCTGTTTCACGGTAATGTTCCGTTTCTGGTCCACGATAATGTTCTGTTTCTGTTTCACGGTAATGTTCCGTTTCTGGTCCATGATAATTTTCTGTTTCACGGTAATGTTCTGTCTCTGGTCCACGCTAATGTTCTGTTTCTGTTTCACGGTAATGTTCCGTTTCTGGTACACGATAATTTTGTGTTTCTGTTTCACGGTAATGTTCCGTTTCTGGTACACGATAATGTTCCGTCTCTGGTTCACGGTAATGTTCTGTCTCTGGTCCACGATAATCTTCTGTTTCTGTTTCACGGTAATGTTCCGTATCTGGTCCATGATAATTTTCTGTTTCACGGTAATGTTCTGTCTCTGGTCCACGCTAATGTTCTGTTTCTGTTTCACGGTAATGTTCCGTTTCTGGTCCAAATTAATTTTGTGTTTCTGTTTCACGGTAATGTTCCGTTTCTGGTCCACGATAATCTTCTGTTTCTGTTTCACGGTAATGTTCCGTATCTGGTCCATGATAATTTTCTGTTTCACGGTAATGTTCGGTCTCTGGTCCACGCTAATGTTCTGTTTCTGTTTCACGGTAATGTTCCGTTTCTGGTCCAAATTAATTTTGTGTTTCTGTTTCACGGTAATGTTCCGTTTCTGGTCCACGATAATGTTCTGTTTCTGTTTCACGGTAATGTTCCGTTTCTGGTCCACGATAATGTTGTGTTTCGGTTTCACGGTAATGTTCCGTTTCTGGTCCACGATAATGTTCTTTTTCGGTTTTACGGTAATGTTCCGTCTCTGGTCCACGGTAATGTTCCGTCTCTGGTCCACGATAATGTTCTGTTTCTGTTTCACGGTAATGTTCCGTATCTGGTCCATGATAATTTTCTGTTTCACGGTAATGTTCTGTCTGTGGTCCACGCTAATGTTCTGTTTCTGTTTCACGGTAATGTTCCGTTTCTGGTCCACGATAATTTTGTGTTTCTGTTTCACGGTAATGTTCCGTTTCTGGTCCACGATAATGTTCTGTTTCTGTTTCACGGTAATGTTCCGTTTCTGGTCCATGATAATTTTCTGTTTCACGGTAATGTTCTGTCTCTGGTCCACGCTAATGTTCTTTTTCTGTTTCACGGTAATGTTCCGTTTCTGGTCCACGATAATGTTCTGTTTCTGTTTCACGGTAATGTTCCGTTTCTGGTCCACGATAATGTTCCGTTTCTGTTTCATGGTAATGTTCCGTCTCTGGTCCACGATAATGTTGTGTTTCTGTTTCACGGTAATGTTCCGTTTCTGGTCCATGATAATTTTCTGTTTCACGGTAATGTTCTGTCTCTGGTCCACGCTAATGTTCTGTTTCTGTTTCACGGTAATGTTCCGTTTCTGGTCCACGATAATTTTGTGTTTCTGTTTCACGGTAATGTTCCGTTTCTGGTCCACGATAATGTTCTGTTTCTGTTTCACGGTAATGTTCCGTTTCTGGTCCATGATAATTTTCTGTTTCACGGTAATGTTCTGTCTCTGGTCCACGCTAATGTTCTGTTTCTGTTTCACGGTAATGTTCCGTTTCTGGTCCACGATAATTTTGTGTTTCTGTTTCACGGTAATGTTCCGTATCTGGTCCATGATAATTTTCTGTTTCACGGTAATTTTCTGTCTCTGGTCCACGCTAATGTTCTGTTTCTGTTTCACGGTAATGTTCCGTTTCTGGTCCAAATTAATTTTGTGTTTCTGTTTCACGGTAATGTTCCGTTTCTGGTCCACGATAATGTTCTGTTTCTGTTTCACGGTAATGTTCCGTTTCTGGTCCACGATAATGTTGTGTTTCGGTTTCACGGTAATGTTCCGTTTCTGGTCCACGATAATGTTCTTTTTCGGTTTCACGGTAATGTTCCGTCTCTGGTCAACGGTAATGTTCCGTCTCTGGTCCACGATAATGTTCTGTTTCTGTTTCACAGTAATGTTCCGAATCTGGTCCATGATAATTTTCGGTTTCACGGTAATGTTCTGTCTCTGGTCCATGGTAATGTTCTGTTTCTGTTTCACTGTAATGTTCCGTTTCTGGTCCATGATAATTTTCTATTTCACGGTAATGTTCTGTTTCACGGTAATGTTCTGTCTCTGGTCAACGCTAATGTTCTGTTTCTGTTTCACTGTAATGTTCCGTTTCTGGTCCATGATAATGTTCTGTCTCTGGTACACGGTAATGTTCGATCTCTGGTCCACGATAATGTTCGGTTTCACGGTAATGTTCCGCCTCTGGTCCACGATAATGTTCTGTTTCTGTTTCACGGTAATGTTCCGTTTCTGGTCCACGATAATTTTGTGTTTCTGTTTCACGGTAATGTTCCGTTTCTGGTCCACGATAATGTTCTGTTTCTGTTTCATGGTAATGTTCCGTCTCTGGTCCACGATAATGTTGTGTTTCTGTTTCACGGTAATGTTCCGTTTCTGGTCCATGATAATTTTCTGTTTCACGGTAATGTTCTGTCTCTGGTCCACGCTAATGTTCTGTTTCTGTTTCACGGTAATGTTCCGTTTCTGGTCCACGATAACTTTGTGTTTCTGTTTCACGGTAATTTTCCGTTTCTGGTCCACGATATTGTTCTGTTTCTGTTTCACGGTAATGTTCCGTTTCTGGTCCACGATAATGTTGTGTTTCGGTTTCACGGTAATGTTCCGTTTCTGGTCCACGATAATGTTCTTTTTCGGTTTCACTGTAATGTTCCGTCTCTGGTCCACGGTAATGTTCCGTCTCTGGTCCACGATAATGTTCTGTTTCTGTTTCACGGTAATGTTCCGTTTCTGGTCCATGATAATTTTCTGTTTCACGGTAATGTTCTGTCTCTGGTCCACGCTAATGTTCTGTTTCTGTTTCACGGTAATGTTCCGTTTCTGGTCCACGATAATTTTGTGTTTCTGTTTCACGGTAATGTTCCGTTTCTGGTACACGATAATGTTCCGTCTCTGGTCCACGGTAATGTTCTGTCTCTGGTCCACGATAATCTTCTGTTTCTGTTTCACGGTAATGTTCCGTATCTGGTCCATGATAATTTTCTGTTTCACGGTAATGTTCTGTCTCTGGTCCACGCTAATGTTCTGTTTCTGTTTCACGGTAATGTTCCGTTTCTGGTCCAAATTAATTTTGTGTTTCTGTTTCACGGTAATGTTCCGTTTCTGGTCCACGATAATGTTCTGTTTCTGTTTCACGGTAATGTTCCGTTTCTGGTCCACGATAATGTTGTGTTTCGGTTTCACGGTAATGTTCCGTTTCTGGTCCACGATAATGTTCTTTTTCGGTTTTACGGTAATGTTCCGTCTCTGGTCCACGGTAATGTTCCGTCTCTGGTCCATGATAATGTTCTGTTTCTGTTTCACGGTAATGTTCCGTTTCTGGTCCACGATAATTTTGTGTTTGTGTTTCACGGTAATGTTCCGTTTCTGGTCCACGATAATGTTATGTTTCTGTTTCATGGTAATGTTCCGTCTCTGGTCCACGATAATGTTGTATTTCTGTTTCACGGTAATGTTCCGTTTCTGGTCCATGATAATTTTCTGTTTCACGGTAATGTTCTGTCTCTGGTCCACGCTAGTGTTCTGTTTCTGTTTCACGGTAATGTTCCGTTTCTGGTCCACGATAATTTTGTGTTTCTGTTTCACGGTAATGTTCCGTTTCTGGTCCACGATAATGTTCTGTTTCTGTTTCACGGTAATGTTCCGTTTCTGGTCCATGATAATTTTCTGTTTCACGGTAATGTTCTGTCTCTGGTCCACGCTAATGTTCTGTTTCTGTTTCACGGTAATGTTCCGTTTCTGGTACACGATAATTTTGTGTTTCTGTTTCACGGTAATGTTCCGTTTCTGGTACACGATAATGTTCCGTCTCTGGTTCACGGTAATGTTCTGTCTCTGGTCCACGATAATCTTCTGTTTCATTTTCACGGTAATGTTCCGTATCTGGTCCATGATAATTTTCTGTTTCACGGTAATGTTCTGTCTCTGGTCCACGCTAATGTTCTGTTTCTGTTTCACGGTAATGTTCCGTTTCTGGTCCAAATTAATTTTGTGTTTCTGTTTCACGGTAATGTTCCGTTTCTGGTCCACGATAATGTTCTGTTTCTGTTTCACGGTAATGTTCCGTTTCTGGTCCACGATAATGTTCTTTTTCGGTTTCACGGTAATGTTCCGTCTCTGGTCCACGGTAATGTTCCGTCTCTGGTCCACGATAATGTTCTGTTTCTGTTTCACGGTAATGTTCCGTTTCTGGTTCACGATAATTTTGTGTTTCTGTTTCATGGTAATGTTCCGTTTCTGGTCCACGATAATGTTCTTTTTCTGTTTCACGGTAATGTTCCATTTCTGGTCCACGATAATGTTCTGTTTCTGTTTCACAGTAATGTTCCGTTTCTGGTCCATGATAATGTTCTGTGTCACGGTAATGTTCCGTTTCTGGTCCACGATAATTTTGTGTTTCTGTTTCACGGTAATAGTCCGTTTCTGGTCCACGATAATGTTCTGTTTCTGTTTCACGGTAATGTTCCGTTTCTGGTCCACGATAATTTTGTGTTTCTGTTTCACGGTAATGTTCCGTTTCTGGTCCACGATAATGTTCTGTTTCTGTTTCATGGTAATGTTCCGTCTCTGGTCCACGATAATGTTGTGTTTCTGTTTCACGGTAATGTTCCGTTTCTGGTCCATGATAATTTTCTGTTTCACGGTAATGTTCTGTCTCTGGTCCATGCTAATGTTCTGTTTCTGTTTCACGGTAATGTTCCGTTTCTGGTCCACGATAATTTTGTGTTTGTGTTTCACGGTAATGTTCCGTTTCTGGTCCACGATAATGTTCTGTTTCTGTTTCATGGTAATGTTCCGTCTCTGGTCCACGATAATGTTGTGTTTCTGTTTCACGGTAATGTTCCGTTTCTGGTCCATGATAATTTTCTGTTTCACGGTAATGTTCTGTCTCTGGTCCACGCTAGTGTTCTGTTTCTGTTTCACGGTAATGTTCCGTTTCTGGTCCACGATAATTTTGTGTTTCTGTTTCACGGTAATGTTCCGTTTCTGGTCCACGATACTGTTCTGTTTCTGTTTCACGGTAATGTTCCGTTTCTGGTCCATGATAATTTTCTGTTTCACGGTAATGTTCTGTCTCTGGTCCACGCTAATGTTCTGTTTCTGTTTCACGGTAATGTTCCGTTTCTGGTCCACGATAATTTTGTGTTTCTGTTTCACGGTAATGTTCCGTTTCTGGTACACGATAATGTTCCGTCTCTGGTCCACGGTAATGTTCTGTCTCTGGTCCACGATAATCTTCTGTTTCTGTTTCACGGTAATGTTCCGTATCTGGTCCATGATAATTTTCTGTTTCACGGTAATGTTCGGTCTCTGGTCCACGCTAATGTTCTGTTTCTGTTTCACGGTAATGTTCCGTTTCTGGTCCAAATTAATTTTGTGTTTCTGTTTCACGGTAATGTTCCGTTTCTGGTCCACGATAATGTTCTGTTTCTGTTTCACGGTAATGTTCCGTTTCTGGTCCACGATAATGTTGTGTTTCGGTTTCACGGTAATGTTCCGTTTCTGGTCCACGATAATGTTCTTTTTCGGTTTTACGGTAATGTTCCGTCTCTGGTCCACGGTAATGTTCCGTCTCTGGTCCACGATAATGTTCTGTTTCTGTTTCACGGTAATGTTCCGTATCTGGTCCATGATAATTTTCTGTTTCACGGTAATGTTCTGTCTGTGGTCCACGCTAATGTTCTGTTTCTGTTTCACGGTAATGTTCCGTTTCTGGTCCACGATAATTTTGTGTTTCTGTTTCACGGTAATGTTCCGTTTCTGGTCCACGATAATGTTCTGTTTCTGTTTCACGGTAATGTTCCGTTTCTGGTCCATGATAATTTTCTGTTTCACGGTAATGTTCTGTCTCTGGTCCACGCTAATGTTCTTTTTCTGTTTCACGGTAATGTTCCGTTTCTGGTCCACGATAATGTTCTGTTTCTGTTTCACGGTAATGTTCCGTTTCTGGTCCACGATAATGTTCCGTTTCTGTTTCATGGTAATGTTCCGTCTCTGGTCCACGATAATGTTGTGTTTCTGTTTCACGGTAATGTTCCGTTTCTGGTCCATGATAATTTTCTGTTTCACGGTAATGTTCTGTCTCTGGTCCACGCTAATGTTCTGTTTCTGTTTCACGGTAATGTTCCGTTTCTGGTCCACGATAATTTTGTGTTTCTGTTTCACGGTAATGTTCCGTTTCTGGTCCACGATAATGTTCTGTTTCTGTTTCACGGTAATGTTCCGTTTCTGGTCCATGATAATTTTCTGTTTCACGGTAATGTTCTGTCTCTGGTCCACGCTAATGTTCTGTTTCTGTTTCACGGTAATGTTCCGTTTCTGGTCCACGATAATTTTGTGTTTCTGTTTCACGGTAATGTTCCGTATCTGGTCCATGATAATTTTCTGTTTCACGGTAATTTTCTGTCTCTGGTCCACGCTAATGTTCTGTTTCTGTTTCACGGTAATGTTCCGTTTCTGGTCCAAATTAATTTTGTGTTTCTGTTTCACGGTAATGTTCCGTTTCTGGTCCACGATAATGTTCTGTTTCTGTTTCACGGTAATGTTCCGTTTCTGGTCCACGATAATGTTGTGTTTCCGTTTCACGGTAATGTTCCGTTTCTGGTCCACGATAATGTTCTTTTTCGGTTTCACGGTAATGTTCCGTCTCTGGTCCACGGTAATGTTCCGTCTCTGGTCCACGATAATGTTCTGTTTCTGTTTCACAGTAATGTTCCGAATCTGGTCCATGATAATTTTCGGTTTCACGGTAATGTTCTGTCTCTGGTCCACGGTAATGTTCTGTTTCTGTTTCACTGTAATGTTCCGTTTCTGGTCCATGATAATTTTCTATTTCACGGTAATGTTCTGTTTCACGGTAATGTTCTGTCTCTGGTCAACGCTAATGTTCTGTTTCTGTTTCACTGTAATGTTCCGTTTCTGGTCCATGATAATGTTCTGTCTCTGGTCCACGGTAATGTTCGATCTCTGGTCCACGATAATGTTCGGTTTCACGGTAATGTTCCGCCTCTGGTCCACGATAATGTTCTGTTTCTGTTTCACGGTAATGTTCCGTTTCTGGTCCACGATAATTTTGTGTTTCTGTTTCACGGTAATGTTCCGTTTCTGGTCCACGATAATGTTCTGTTTCTGTTTCATGGTAATGTTCCGTCTCTGGTCCACGATAATGTTGTGTTTCTGTTTCACGGTAATGTTCCGTTTCTGGTCCATGATAATTTTCTGTTTCACGGTAATGTTCTGTCTCTGGTCCACGCTAATGTTCTGTTTCTGTTTCACGGTAATGTTCCGTTTCTGGTCCACGATAACTTTGTGTTTCTGTTTCACGGTAATTTTCCGTTTCTGGTCCACGATATTGTTCTGTTTCTGTTTCACGGTAATGTTCCGTTTCTGGTCCACGATAATGTTGTGTTTCGGTTTCACGGTAATGTTCCGTTTCTGGTCCACGATAATGTTCTTTTTCGGTTTCACTGTAATGTTCCGTCTCTGGTCCACGGTAATGTTCCGTCTCTGGTCCACGATAATGTTCTGTTTCTGTTTCACGGTAATGTTCCGTTTCTGGTCCATGATAATTTTCTGTTTCACGGTAATGTTCTGTCTCTGGTCCACGCTAATGTTCTGTTTCTGTTTCACGGTAATGTTCCGTTTCTGGTCCACGATAATTTTGTGTTTCTGTTTCACGGTAATGTTCCGTTTCTGGTACACGATAATGTTCCGTCTCTGGTCCACGGTAATGTTCTGTCTCTGGTCCACGATAATCTTCTGTTTCTGTTTCACGGTAATGTTCCGTATCTGGTCCATGATAATTTTCTGTTTCACGGTAATGTTCTGTCTCTGGTCCACGCTAATGTTCTGTTTCTGTTTCACGGTAATGTTCCGTTTCTGGTCCAAATTAATTTTGTGTTTCTGTTTCACGGTAATGTTCCGTTTCTGGTCCACGATAATGTTCTGTTTCTGTTTCACGGTAATGTTCCGTTTCTGGTCCATGATAATTTTCTGTTTCACGGTAATGTTCTGTCTCTGGTCCACGCTAATGTTCTGTTTCTGTTTCACGGTAATGTTCCGTTTCTGGTCCACGATAATTTTGTGTTTCTGTTTCACGGTAATGTTCCGTTTCTGGTCCACGATAATGTTCTTTTTCTGTTTCACGGTAATGTTCCGTTTCTGGTCCACGATAATGTTGTGTTTCGGTTTCACGGTAATGTTCCGTTTCTGGTCCACGATAATGTTCTTTTTCGGTTTTACGGTAATGTTCCGTCTCTGGTCCACGGTAATGTTCCGTCTCTGGTCCACGATAATGTTCTGTTTCTGTTTCACGGTAATGTTCCGTTTCTGGTCCACGATAATTTTGTGTTTGTGTTTCACGGTAATGTTCCGTTTCTGGTCCACGATAATGTTATGTTTCTGTTTCATGGTAATGTTCCGTCTCTGGTCCACGATAATGTTGTGTTTCTGTTTCACGGTAATGTTCCGTTTCTGGTCCATGATAATTTTCTGTTTCACGGTAATGTTCTGTCTCTGGTCCACGCTAGTGTTCTGTTTCTGTTTCACGGTAATGTTCCGTTTCTGGTCCACGATAATTTTGTGTTTCTGTTTCACGGTAATGTTCCGTTTCTGGTCCACGATAATGTTCTGTTTCTGTTTCACGGTAATGTTCCGTTTCTGGTCCATGATAATTTTCTGTTTCACGGTAATGTTCTGTCTCTGGTCCACGCTAATGTTCTGTTTCTGTTTCACGGTAATGTTCCGTTTCTGGTACACGATAATTTTGTGTTTCTGTTTCACGGTAATGTTCCGTTTCTGGTACACGATAATGTTCCGTCTCTGGTTCACGGTAATGTTCTGTCTCTGGTCCACGATAATCTTCTGTTTCATTTTCACGGTAATGTTCCGTATCTGGTCCATGATAATTTTCTGTTTCACGGTAATGTTCTGTCTCTGGTCCACGCTAATGTTCTGTTTCTGTTTCACGGTAATGTTCCGTTTCTGGTCCAAATTAATTTTGTGTTTCTGTTTCACGGTAATGTTCCGTTTCTGGTCCACGATAATGTTCTGTTTCTGTTTCACGGTAATGTTCCGTTTCTGGTCCACGATAATGTTCTTTTTCGGTTTCACGGTAATGTTCCGTCTCTGGTCCACGGTAATGTTCCGTCTCTGGTCCACGATAATGTTCTGTTTCTGTTTCACGGTAATGTTCCGTTTCTGGTTCACGATAATTTTGTGTTTCTGTTTCATGGTAATGTTCCGTTTCTGGTCCACGATAATGTTCTTTTTCTGTTTCACGGTAATGTTCCATTTCTGGTCCACGATAATGTTCTGTTTCTGTTTCACAGTAATGTTCCGTTTCTGGTCCATGATAATGTTCTGTGTCACGGTAATGTTCCGTTTCTGGTCCACGATAATTTTGTGTTTCTGTTTCACGGTAATAGTCCGTTTCTGGTCCACGATAATGTTCTGTTTCTGTTTCACGGTAATGTTCCGTTTCTGGTCCACGATAATTTTGTGTTTCTGTTTCACGGTAATGTTCCGTTTCTGGTCCACGATAATGTTCTGTTTCTGTTTCATGGTAATGTTCCGTCTCTGGTCCACGATAATGTTGTGTTTCTGTTTCACGGTAATGTTCCGTTTCTGGTCCATGATAATTTTCTGTTTCACGGTAATGTTCTGTCTCTGGTCCATGCTAATGTTCTGTTTCTGTTTCACGGTAATGTTCCGTTTCTGGTCCACGATAATTTTGTGTTTGTGTTTCACGGTAATGTTCCGTTTCTGGTCCACGATAATGTTCTGTTTCTGTTTCATGGTAATGTTCCGTCTCTGGTCCACGATAATGTTGTGTTTCTGTTTCACGGTAATGTTCCGTTTCTGGTCCACGATAATGTTCTTTTTCGGTTTCACTGTAATGTTCCGTCTCTGGTCCACGGTAATGTTCCGTCTCTGGTCCACGATAATGTTCTGTTTCTGTTTCACGGTAATGTTCCGTTTCTGGTCCATGATAATTTTCTGTTTCACGGTAATGTTCTGTCTCTGGTCCACGCTAATGTTCTGTTTCTGTTTCACGGTAATGTTCCGTTTCTGGTCCACGATAATTTTGTGTTTCTGTTTCACGGTAATGTTCCGTTTCTGGTACACGATAATGTTCCGTCTCTGGTCCACGGTAATGTTCTGTCTCTGGTCCACGATAATCTTCTGTTTCTGTTTCACGGTAATGTTCCGTATCTGGTCCATGATAATTTTCTGTTTCACGGTAATGTTCTGTCTCTGGTCCACGCTAATGTTCTGTTTCTGTTTCACGGTAATGTTCCGTTTCTGGTCCAAATTAATTTTGTGTTTCTGTTTCACGGTAATGTTCCGTTTCTGGTCCACGATAATGTTCTGTTTCTGTTTCACGGTAATGTTCCGTTTCTGGTCCACGATAATGTTGTGTTTCGGTTTCACGGTAATGTTCCGTTTCTGGTCCACGATAATGTTCTTTTTCGGTTTTACGGTAATGTTCCGTCTCTGGTCCACGGTAATGTTCCGTCTCTGGTCCACGATAATGTTCTGTTTCTGTTTCACGGTAATGTTCCGTTTCTGGTCCACGATAATTTTGTGTTTGTGTTTCACGGTAATGTTCCGTTTCTGGTCCACGATAATGTTATGTTTCTGTTTCATGGTAATGTTCCGTCTCTGGTCCACGATAATGTTGTGTTTCTGTTTCACGGTAATGTTCCGTTTCTGGTCCATGATAATTTTCTGTTTCACGGTAATGTTCTGTCTCTGGTCCACGCTAGTGTTCTGTTTCTGTTTCACGGTAATGTTCCGTTTCTGGTCCACGATAATTTTGTGTTTCTGTTTCACGGTAATGTTCCGTTTCTGGTCCACGATAATGTTCTGTTTCTGTTTCACGGTAATGTTCCGTTTCTGGTCCATGATAATTTTCTGTTTCACGGTAATGTTCTGTCTCTGGTCCACGCTAATGTTCTGTTTCTGTTTCACGGTAATGTTCCGTTTCTGGTACACGATAATTTTGTGTTTCTGTTTCACGGTAATGTTCCGTTTCTGGTACACGATAATGTTCCGTCTCTGGTTCACGGTAATGTTCTGTCTCTGGTCCACGATAATCTTCTGTTTCATTTTCACGGTAATGTTCCGTATCTGGTCCATGATAATTTTCTGTTTCACGGTAATGTTCTGTCTCTGGTCCACGCTAATGTTCTGTTTCTGTTTCACGGTAATGTTCCGTTTCTGGTCCAAATTAATTTTGTGTTTCTGTTTCACGGTAATGTTCCGTTTCTGGTCCACGATAATGTTCTGTTTCTGTTTCACGGTAATGTTCCGTTTCTGGTCCACGATAATGTTCTTTTTCGGTTTCACGGTAATGTTCCGTCTCTGGTCCACGGTAATGTTCCGTCTCTGGTCCACGATAATGTTCTGTTTCTGTTTCACGGTAATGTTCCGTTTCTGGTTCACGATAATTTTGTGTTTCTGTTTCATGGTAATGTTCCGTTTCTGGTCCACGATAATGTTCTTTTTCTGTTTCACGGTAATGTTCCATTTCTGGTCCACGATAATGTTCTGTTTCTGTTTCACAGTAATGTTCCGTTTCTGGTCCATGATAATGTTCTGTGTCACGGTAATGTTCCGTTTCTGGTCCACGATAATTTTGTGTTTCTGTTTCACGGTAATAGTCCGTTTCTGGTCCACGATAATGTTCTGTTTCTGTTTCACGGTAATGTTCCGTTTCTGGTCCACGATAATGTTCTGTTTCTGTTTCATGGTAATGTTCCGTCTCTGGTCCACGATAATGTTGTGTTTCTGTTTCACGGTAATGTTCCGTTTCTGGTCCATGATAATTTTCTGTTTCACGGTAATGTTCTGTCTCTGGTCCATGCTAATGTTCTGTTTCTGTTTCACGGTAATGTTCCGTTTCTGGTCCACGATAATTTTGTGTTTGTGTTTCACGGTAATGTTCCGTTTCTGGTCCACGATAATGTTCTGTTTCTGTTTCATGGTAATGTTCCGTCTCTGGTCCACGATAATGTTGTGTTTCTGTTTCACGGTAATGTTCCGTTTCTGGTCCATGATAATTTTCTGTTTCACGGTAATGTTCTGTCTCTGGTCCACGCTAGTGTTCTGTTTCTGTTTCACGGTAATGTTCCGTTTCTGGTCCACGATAATTTTGTGTTTCTGTTTCACGGTAATGTTCCGTTTCTGGTCCACGATACTGTTCTGTTTCTGTTTCACGGTAATGTTCCGTTTCTGGTCCATGATAATTTTCTGTTTCACGGTAATGTTCTGTCTCTGGTCCACGCTAATGTTCTGTTTCTGTTTCACGGTAATGTTCCGTTTCTGGTCCACGATAATTTTGTGTTTCTGTTTCACGGTAATGTTCCGTTTCTGGTACACGATAATGTTCCGTCTCTGGTCCACGGTAATGTTCTGTCTCTGGTCCACGATAATCTTCTGTTTCTGTTTCACGGTAATGTTCCGTATCTGGTCCATGATAATTTTCTGTTTCACGGTAATGTTCGGTCTCTGGTCCACGCTAATGTTCTGTTTCTGTTTCACGGTAATGTTCCGTTTCTGGTCCAAATTAATTTTGTGTTTCTGTTTCACGGTAATGTTCCGTTTCTGGTCCACGATAATGTTCTGTTTCTGTTTCACGGTAATGTTCCGTTTCTGGTCCACGATAATGTTGTGTTTCGGTTTCACGGTAATGTTCCGTTTCTGGTCCACGATAATGTTCTTTTTCGGTTTTACGGTAATGTTCCGTCTCTGGTCCACGGTAATGTTCCGTCTCTGGTCCACGATAATGTTCTGTTTCTGTTTCACGGTAATGTTCCGTATCTGGTCCATGATAATTTTCTGTTTCACGGTAATGTTCTGTCTGTGGTCCACGCTAATGTTCTGTTTCTGTTTCACGGTAATGTTCCGTTTCTGGTCCACGATAATTTTGTGTTTCTGTTTCACGGTAATGTTCCGTTTCTGGTCCACGATAATGTTCTGTTTCTGTTTCACGGTAATGTTCCGTTTCTGGTCCATGATAATTTTCTGTTTCACGGTAATGTTCTGTCTCTGGTCCACGCTAATGTTCTTTTTCTGTTTCACGGTAATGTTCCGTTTCTGGTCCACGATAATGTTCTGTTTCTGTTTCACGGTAATGTTCCGTTTCTGGTCCACGATAATGTTCCGTTTCTGTTTCATGGTAATGTTCCGTCTCTGGTCCACGATAATGTTGTGTTTCTGTTTCACGGTAATGTTCCGTTTCTGGTCCATGATAATTTTCTGTTTCACGGTAATGTTCTGTCTCTGGTCCACGCTAATGTTCTGTTTCTGTTTCACGGTAATGTTCCGTTTCTGGTCCACGATAATTTTGTGTTTCTGTTTCACGGTAATGTTCCGTTTCTGGTCCACGATAATGTTCTGTTTCTGTTTCACGGTAATGTTCCGTTTCTGGTCCATGATAATTTTCTGTTTCACGGTAATGTTCTGTCTCTGGTCCACGCTAATGTTCTGTTTCTGTTTCACGGTAATGTTCCGTTTCTGGTCCACGATAATTTTGTGTTTCTGTTTCACGGTAATGTTCCGTATCTGGTCCATGATAATTTTCTGTTTCACGGTAATTTTCTGTCTCTGGTCCACGCTAATGTTCTGTTTCTGTTTCACGGTAATGTTCCGTTTCTGGTCCAAATTAATTTTGTGTTTCTGTTTCACGGTAATGTTCCGTTTCTGGTCCACGATAATGTTCTGTTTCTGTTTCACGGTAATGTTCCGTTTCTGGTCCACGATAATGTTGTGTTTCGGTTTCACGGTAATGTTCCGTTTCTGGTCCACGATAATGTTCTTTTTCGGTTTCACGGTAATGTTCCGTCTCTGGTCCACGGTAATGTTCCGTCTCTGGTCCACGATAATGTTCTGTTTCTGTTTCACAGTAATGTTCCGAATCTGGTCCATGATAATTTTCGGTTTCACGGTAATGTTCTGTCTCTGGTCCACGGTAATGTTCTGTTTCTGTTTCACTGTAATGTTCCGTTTCTGGTCCATGATAATTTTCTATTTCACGGTAATGTTCTGTTTCACGGTAATGTTCTGTCTCTGGTCAACGCTAATGTTCTGTTTCTGTTTCACTGTAATGTTCCGTTTCTGGTCCATGATAATGTTCTGTCTCTGGTCCACGGTAATGTTCGATCTCTGGTCCACGATAATGTTCGGTTTCACGGTAATGTTCCGCCTCTGGTCCACGATAATGTTCTGTTTCTGTTTCACGGTAATGTTCCGTTTCTGGTCCACGATAATTTTGTGTTTCTGTTTCACGGTAATGTTCCGTTTCTGGTCCACGATAATGTTCTGTTTCTGTTTCATGGTAATGTTCCGTCTCTGGTCCACGATAATGTTGTGTTTCTGTTTCACGGTAATGTTCCGTTTCTGGTCCATGATAATTTTCTGTTTCACGGTAATGTTCTGTCTCTGGTCCACGCTAATGTTCTGTTTCTGTTTCACGGTAATGTTCCGTTTCTGGTCCACGATAACTTTGTGTTTCTGTTTCACGGTAATTTTCCGTTTCTGGTCCACGATATTGTTCTGTTTCTGTTTCACGGTAATGTTCCGTTTCTGGTCCACGATAATGTTGTGTTTCGGTTTCACGGTAATGTTCCGTTTCTGGTCCACGATAATGTTCTTTTTCGGTTTCACTGTAATGTTCCGTCTCTGGTCCACGGTAATGTTCCGTCTCTGGTCCACGATAATGTTCTGTTTCTGTTTCACGGTAATGTTCCGTTTCTGGTCCATGATAATTTTCTGTTTCACGGTAATGTTCTGTCTCTGGTCCACGCTAATGTTCTGTTTCTGTTTCACGGTAATGTTCCGTTTCTGGTCCACGATAATTTTGTGTTTCTGTTTCACGGTAATGTTCCGTTTCTGGTACACGATAATGTTCCGTCTCTGGTCCACGGTAATGTTCTGTCTCTGGTCCACGATAATCTTCTGTTTCTGTTTCACGGTAATGTTCCGTATCTGGTCCATGATAATTTTCTGTTTCACGGTAATGTTCTGTCTCTGGTCCACGCTAATGTTCTGTTTCTGTTTCACGGTAATGTTCCGTTTCTGGTCCAAATTAATTTTGTGTTTCTGTTTCACGGTAATGTTCCGTTTCTGGTCCACGATAATGTTCTGTTTCTGTTTCACGGTAATGTTCCGTTTCTGGTCCATGATAATTTTCTGTTTCACGGTAATGTTCTGTCTCTGGTCCACGCTAATGTTCTGTTTCTGTTTCACGGTAATGTTCCGTTTCTGGTCCACGATAATTTTGTGTTTCTGTTTCACGGTAATGTTCCGTTTCTGGTCCACGATAATGTTCTTTTTCTGTTTCACGGTAATGTTCCGTTTCTGGTCCACGATAATGTTGTGTTTCGGTTTCACGGTAATGTTCCGTTTCTGGTCCACGATAATGTTCTTTTTCGGTTTTACGGTAATGTTCCGTCTCTGGTCCACGGTAATGTTCCGTCTCTGGTCCACGATAATGTTCTGTTTCTGTTTCACGGTAATGTTCCGTTTCTGGTCCACGATAATTTTGTGTTTGTGTTTCACGGTAATGTTCCGTTTCTGGTCCACGATAATGTTATGTTTCTGTTTCATGGTAATGTTCCGTCTCTGGTCCACGATAATGTTGTGTTTCTGTTTCACGGTAATGTTCCGTTTCTGGTCCATGATAATTTTCTGTTTCACGGTAATGTTCTGTCTCTGGTCCACGCTAGTGTTCTGTTTCTGTTTCACGGTAATGTTCCGTTTCTGGTCCACGATAATTTTGTGTTTCTGTTTCACGGTAATGTTCCGTTTCTGGTCCACGATGATGTTCTGTTTCTGTTTCACGGTAATGTTCCGTTTC
This sequence comes from Leuresthes tenuis, assembly GCF_036924035.1. Lineage (NCBI taxonomy): Eukaryota > Metazoa > Chordata > Actinopteri > Atheriniformes > Atherinopsidae > Leuresthes > Leuresthes tenuis. Next base: position 33,989,899 of record NW_027325355.1, on the reverse strand, counting down.
TGGTCCATGATAATTTTCTGTTTCACGGTAATGTTCTGTCTCTGGTCCACGCTAATGTTCTGTTTCTGTTTCACGGTAATGTTCCGTTTCTGGTACACGATAATTTTGTGTTTCTGTTTCACGGTAATGTTCCGTTTCTGGTACACGATAATGTTCCGTCTCTGGTTCACGGTAATGTTCTGTCTCTGGTCCACGATAATCTTCTGTTTCATTTTCACGGTAATGTTCCGTATCTGGTCCATGATAATTTTCTGTTTCACGGTAATGTTCTGTCTCTGGTCCACGCTAATGTTCTGTTTCTGTTTCACGGTAATGTTCCGTTTCTGGTCCAAATTAATTTTGTGTTTCTGTTTCACGGTAATGTTCCGTTTCTGGTCCACGATAATGTTCTGTTTCTGTTTCACGGTAATGTTCCGTTTCTGGTCCACGATAATGTTCTTTTTCGGTTTCACGGTAATGTTCCGTCTCTGGTCCACGGTAATGTTCCGTCTCTGGTCCACGATAATGTTCTGTTTCTGTTTCACGGTAATGTTCCGTTTCTGGTTCACGATAATTTTGTGTTTCTGTTTCATGGTAATGTTCCGTTTCTGGTCCACGATAATGTTCTTTTTCTGTTTCACGGTAATGTTCCATTTCTGGTCCACGATAATGTTCTGTTTCTGTTTCACAGTAATGTTCCGTTTCTGGTCCATGATAATGTTCTGTGTCACGGTAATGTTCCGTTTCTGGTCCACGATAATTTTGTGTTTCTGTTTCACGGTAATAGTCCGTTTCTGGTCCACGATAATGTTCTGTTTCTGTTTCACGGTAATGTTCCGTTTCTGGTCCACGATAATTTTGTGTTTCTGTTTCACGGTAATGTTCCGTTTCTGGTCCACGATAATGTTCTGTTTCTGTTTCATGGTAATGTTCCGTCTCTGGTCCACGATAATGTTGTGTTTCTGTTTCACGGTAATGTTCCGTTTCTGGTCCATGATAATTTTCTGTTTCACGGTAATGTTCTGTCTCTGGTCCATGCTAATGTTCTGTTTCTGTTTCACGGTAATGTTCCGTTTCTGGTCCACGATAATTTTGTGTTTGTGTTTCACGGTAATGTTCCGTTTCTGGTCCACGATAATGTTCTGTTTCTGTTTCATGGTAATGTTCCGTCTCTGGTCCACGATAATGTTGTGTTTCTGTTTCACGGTAATGTTCCGTTTCTGGTCCATGATAATTTTCTGTTTCACGGTAATGTTCTGTCTCTGGTCCACGCTAGTGTTCTGTTTCTGTTTCACGGTAATGTTCCGTTTCTGGTCCACGATAATTTTGTGTTTCTGTTTCACGGTAATGTTCCGTTTCTGGTCCACGATACTGTTCTGTTTCTGTTTCACGGTAATGTTCCGTTTCTGGTCCATGATAATTTTCTGTTTCACGGTAATGTTCTGTCTCTGGTCCACGCTAATGTTCTGTTTCTGTTTCACGGTAATGTTCCGTTTCTGGTCCACGATAATTTTGTGTTTCTGTTTCACGGTAATGTTCCGTTTCTGGTACACGATAATGTTCCGTCTCTGGTCCACGGTAATGTTCTGTCTCTGGTCCACGATAATCTTCTGTTTCTGTTTCACGGTAATGTTCCGTATCTGGTCCATGATAATTTTCTGTTTCACGGTAATGTTCGGTCTCTGGTCCACGCTAATGTTCTGTTTCTGTTTCACGGTAATGTTCCGTTTCTGGTCCAAATTAATTTTGTGTTTCTGTTTCACGGTAATGTTCCGTTTCTGGTCCACGATAATGTTCTGTTTCTCTTTCACGGTAATGTTCCATTTCTGGTCCACGATAATGTTGTGTTTCGGTTTCACGGTAATGTTCCGTTTCTGGTCCACGATAATGTTCTTTTTCGGTTTTACGGTAATGTTCCGTCTCTGGTCCACGGTAATGTTCCGTCTCTGGTCCACGATAATGTTCTGTTTCTGTTTCACGGTAATGTTCCGTATCTGGTCCATGATAATTTTCTGTTTCACGGTAATGTTCTGTCTCTGGTCCACGCTAATGTTCTGTTTCTGTTTCACGGTAATGTTCCGTTTCTGGTCCACGATAATTTTGTGTTTCTGTTTCACGGTAATGTTCCGTTTCTGGTCCACGATAATGTTCTGTTTCTGTTTCACGGTAATGTTCCGTTTCTGGTCCATGATAATTTTCTGTTTCACGGTAATGTTCTGTCTCTGGTCCACGCTAATGTTCTGTTTCTGTTTCACGGTAATGTTCCGTTTCTGGTCCACGATAATGTTCTGTTTCTGTTTCACGGTAATGTTCCGTTTCTGGTCCACGATAATGTTCCATTTCTGTTTCATGGTAATGTTCCGTCTCTGGTCCACGATAATGTTGTGTTTCTGTTTCACGGTAATGTTCCGTTTCTGGTCCATGATAATTTTCTGTTTCACGGTAATGTTCTGTCTCTGGTCCACGCTAATGTTCTGTTTCTGTTTCACGGTAATGTTCCGTTTCTGGTCCACGATAATTTTGTGTTTCTGTTTCACGGTAATGTTCCGTTTCTGGTCCACGATAATGTTCTGTTTCTGTTTCACGGTAATGTTCCGTTTCTGGTCCATGATAATTTTCTGTTTCACGGTAATGTTCTGTCTCTGGTCCACGCTAATGTTCTGTTTCTGTTTCACGGTAATGTTCCGTTTCTGGTCCACGATAATTTTGTGTTTCTGTTTCACGGTAATGTTCCGTATCTGGTCCATGATAATTTTCTGTTTCACGGTAATGTTCTGTCTCTGGTCCACGCTAATGTTCTGTTTCTGTTTCACGGTAATGTTCCGTTTCTGGTCCAAATTAATTTTGTGTTTCTGTTTCACGGTAATGTTCCGTTTCTGGTCCACGATAATGTTCTGTTTCTGTTTCACGGTAATGTTCCGTTTCTGGTCCACGATAATGTTGTGTTTCGGTTTCACGGTAATGTTCCGTTTCTGGTCCACGATAATGTTCTTTTTCGGTTTCACGGTAATGTTCCGTCTCTGGTCCACGGTAATGTTCCGTCTCTGGTCCACGATAATGTTCTGTTTCTGTTTCACGGTAATGTTCCGAATCTGGTCCATGATAATTTTCGGTTTCACGGTAATGTTCTGTCTCTGGTCCACGGTAATGTTCTGTTTCTGTTTCACTGTAATGTTCCGTTTCTGGTCCATGATAATTTTCTGTTTCACGGTAATGTTCTGTTTCACGGTAATGTTCTGTCTCTGGTCAACGCTAATGTTCTGTTTCTGTTTCACTGTAATGTTCCGTTTCTGGTCCATGATAATGTTCTGTCTCTGGTCCACGGTAATGTTCGATCTCTGGTCCACGATAATGTTCGGTTTCACGGTAATGTTCCGTCTCTGGTCCACGATAATGTTCTGTTTCTGTTTCACGGTAATGTTCCGTTTCTGGTCCACGATAATTTTGTGTTTCTGTTTCACGGTAATGTTCCGTTTCTGGTCCACGATAATGTTCTGTTTCTGTTTCATGGTAATGTTCCGTCTCTGGTCCACGATAATGTTGTGTTTCTGTTTCACGGTAATGTTCCGTTTCTGGTCCATGATAATTTTCTGTTTCACGGTAATGTTCTGTCTCTGGTCCACGCTAATGTTCTGTTTCTGTTTCACGGTAATGTTCCGTTTCTGGTCCAAATTAATTTTGTGTTTCTGTTTCACGGTAATGTTCCGTTTCTGGTCCACGATAATGTTCTGTTTATGTTTCACGGTAATGTTCCGTTTCTGGTCCACGATAATGTTGTGTTTCGGTTTCACGGTAATGTTCCGTTTCTGGTCCACGATAATTTTGTGTTTCTGTTTCACGGTAATGTTCCCTTTCTGGTCCACGATAATGTTCTGTTTCTGTTTCATGGTAATGTTCCGTCTCTGGTCCACGATAATGTTGTGTTTCTGTTTCACGGTAATGTTCCGTTTCTGGTCCATGATAATTTTCTGTTTCACGGTAATGTTCTGTCTCTGGTCCACGCTAATGTTCTGTTTCTGTTTCACGGTAATGTTCCGTTTCTGGTCCACGATAATTTTGTGTTTCTGTTTCACGGTAATGTTCCGTTTCTGGTCCACAAAATGTTGTGTTTCAGTTTCACGGTAATGTTCCGTTTCTGGTCCATGATAATGTTCTGTTGCACGGTAATGTTCTGTCTCTGGTCCACGCTAATGTTCTGTTTCTGTTTCACGGTAATGTTCCGTTTCTGGTCCACGATAATTTTGTGTTTCTGTTTCACGGTAATGTTCCGTTTCTGGTACACGATAATGTTCCGTCTCTGGTCCACGGTAATGTTCTGTCTCTGGTCCACGATAATCTTCTGTTTCTGTATCACGGTAATGTTCCGTATCTGGTCCATGATAATTTTCTGTTTCACGGTAATGTTCTGTCTCTGGTCCACGCTAATGTTCTGTTTCTGTTTCACGGTAATGATCCGTTTCTGGTCCAAATTAATTTTGTGTTTCTGTTTCACGGTAATGTTCCGTTTCTGGTCCACGATAATGTTCTGTTTCTGTTTCACGGTAATGTTCCGTTTCTGGTCCACGATAATGTTGTGTTTCGGTTTCACGGTAATGTTCCGTTTCTGGTCCACGATAATGTTCTTTTTCGGTTTCACGGTAATGTTCCGTCTCTGGTCCACGGTAATGTTCCGTCTCTGGTCCACGATAATGTTCTGTTTCTGTTTCACGGTAATGTTCCGTATCTGGTCCATGATAATTTTCTGTTTCACGGTAATGTTCAGTTTCACGGTAATGTTCTGTCTCTGGTCAACGCTAATGTTCTGTTTCTGTTTCACTGTAATGTTCCGTTTCTGGTCCATGATAATGTTCTGTCTCTGGTCCACGGTAATGTTCGATCTCTGGTCCACGATAATGTTCGGTTTCACGGTAATGTTCCGTCTCTGGTCCACGATAATGTTCTGTTTCTGTTTCACGGTAATGTTCCGTTTCTGGTCCACGATAATTTTGTGTTTCTGTTTCACGGTAATGTTCCGTTTCTGGTCCACGATAATGTTCTGTTTCTGTTTCACGGTAATGTTCCGTTTCTGGTCCATGATAATTTTCTGTTTCACGGTAATGTTCTGTCTCTGATCCACGCTAATGTTCTGTTTCTGTTTCACGGTAATGTTCCGTTTCTGGTCCACGATAATTTTGTGTTTCTGTTTCACGGTAATGTTCCGTTTCTGGTACACGATAATGTTCCGTCTCTGGTTCACGGTAATGTTCTGTCTCTGGTCCACGATCATCTTCTGTTTCTGTTTCACGGTAATGTTCCGTATCTGGTCCATGATAATTTTCTGTTTCACGGTAATGTTCTGTCTCTGGTCCACGCTAATATTCTGTTTCTGTTTCACGGTAATGTTCCGTTTCTGGTCCAAATTAATTTTGTGTTTCTGTTTCACGGTAATGTTCCGTTTCTGGTCCACGATAATGTTCTGTTTCTGTTTCACGGTAATGTTCCGTTTCTGGTCCACGATAATGTTGTGTTTCGGTTTCACGGTAATGTTCCGTTTCTGGTCCACGATAATGTTCTTTTTCGGTTTCACGGTAATGTTCCGTCTCTGGTCCACGGTAATGTTCCGTCTCTGGTCCACGATAATGTTCTGTTTCTGTTTCACGGTAATGTTCCGTATCTGGTCCATGATAATTTTCTGTTTCACGGTAATGTTCTGTCTCTGGTCCACGCTAATGTTCTGTTTCTGTTTCACGGTAATGATCCGTTTCTGGTCCAAATTAATTTTGTGTTTCTGTTTCACGGTAATGTTCCGTTTCTGGTCCACGATAATGTTCTGTTTATGTTTCACGGTAATGTTCCGTTTCTGGTCCACGATAATGTTGTGTTTCGGTTTCACGGTAATGTTCCGTTTCTGGTCCACGATAATTTTGTGTTTCTGTTTCACGGTAATGTTCCCTTTCTGGTCCACGATAATGTTCTGTTTCTGTTTCATGGTAATGTTCCGTCTCTGGTCCACGATAATGTTGTGTTTCTGTTTCACGGTAATGTTCCGTTTCTGGTCCATGATAATTTTCTGTTTCACGGTAATGTTCTGTCTCTGGTCCACGCTAATGTTCTGTTTCTGTTTCACGGTAATGTTCCGTTTCTGGTCCACGATAATTTTGTGTTTCTGTTTCACGGTAATGTTCCGTTTCTGGTCCACAAAATGTTGTGTTTCAGTTTCACGGTAATGTTCCGTTTCTGGTCCATGATAATGTTCTGTTTCACGGTAATGTTCTGTCTCTGGTCCACGCTAATGTTCTGTTTCTGTTTCACGGTAATGTTCCGTTTCTGGTCCACGATAATTTTGTGTTTCTGTTTCACGGTAATGTTCCGTTTCTGGTACACGATAATGTTCCGTCTCTGGTCCACGGTAATGTTCTGTCTCTGGTCCACGATAATCTTCTGTTTCTGTATCACGGTAATGTTCCGTATCTGGTCCATGATAATTTTCTGTTTCACGGTAATGTTCTGTCTCTGGTCCACGCTAATGTTCTGTTTCTGTTTCACGGTAATGATCCGTTTCTGGTCCAAATTAATTTTGTGTTTCTGTTTCACGGTAATGTTCCGTTTCTGGTCCACGATAATGTTCTGTTTCTGTTTCACGGTAATGTTCCGTTTCTGGTCCACGATAATGTTGTGTTTCGGTTTCACGGTAATGTTCCGTTTCTGGTCCACGATAATGTTCTTTTTCGGTTTCACGGTAATGTTCCGTCTCTGGTCCACGGTAATGTTCCGTCTCTGGTCCACGATAATGTTCTGTTTCTGTTTCACGGTAATGTTCCGTATCTGGTCCATGATAATTTTCTGATTCACGGTAATGTTCAGTTTCACGGTAATGTTCTGTCTCTGGTCAACGCTAATGTTCTGTTTCTGTTTCACTGTAATGTTCCGTTTCTGGTCCATGATAATGTTCTGTCTCTGGTCCACGGTAATGTTCGATCTCTGGTCCACGATAATGTTCGGTTTCACGGTAATGTTCCGTCTCTGGTCCACGATAATGTTCTGTTTCTGTTTCACGGTAATGTTCCGTTTCTGGTCCACGATAATTTTGTGTTTCTGTTTCACGGTAATGTTCCCTTTCTGGTCCACGATAATGTTCTGTTTCTGTTTCATGGTAATGTTCCGTCTCTGGTCCACGATAATGTTGTGTTTCTGTTTCACGGTAATGTTCCGTTTCTGGTCCATGATAATTTTCTGTTTCACGGTAATGTTCTGTCTCTGGTCCACGCTAATGTTCTGTTTCTGTTTCACGGTAATGTTCCGTTTCTGGTCCACGATAATTTTGTGTTTCTGTTTCACGGTAATTTTCCGTTTCTGGTCCACGATAATGTTCTGTTTCGGTTTCACGGTAATGTTCCGTTTCTGGTCCACGATAATGTTCTTTTTCGGTTTCACGGTAATGTTCCGTCTCTGGTCCACGGTAATGTTCCCTTTCTGGTCCACGATAATGTTCTGTTTCTATTTCACGGTAATGTTCCGTTTCTGGTTCACGATAATTTTGTGTTTCTGTTTCATGGTAATGTTCCGTTTCTGGTCCATGATAATTTTCTGTTTCACGGTAATGTTCTGTCTCTGGTCCACGCTAATGTTCTGTTTCTGTTTCACGGTAATGTTCCGTTTCTGGTCCACGATAATTTTGTGTTTCTGTTTCACGGTAATTTTCCGTTTCTGGTCCACGATAATGTTCTGTTTCTGTTTCACGGTAATGTTCCGTTTCTGGTCCACGATAATGTTGTGTTTCGGTATCACGGTAATGTTCCGTTTCTGGTCCACGATAATGTTCTTTTTCGGTTTCACGGTAATGTTCCGTCTCTGGTCCACGGTAATGTTCCGTCTCTGGTCCACGATAATGTTCTGTTTCTGTTTCACGGTAATGTTCCGTTTCTGGTTCACGATAATTTTGTGTTTCTGTTTCATGGTAATGTTCCGTTTCTGGTCCACGATAATGTTCTTTTTCTGTTTCACGGTAATGTTCCGTTTCTGGTCCACGATAATGTTCTGTTTCTGTTTCACAGTAATGTTCCGTTTCTGGTCCATGATAATGTTCTGTTTCACGGTAATGTTCCGTTTCTGGTCCACGATAATTTTGTGTTTCTGTTTCACGGTAATGTTCCGTTTCTGGTCCACGATAATGTTCTGTTTCTGTTTCACGGTAATGTTCCGTTTCTGGTCCACGATAATTTTGTGTTTGTGTTTCACGGTAATGTTCCGTTTCTGGTCCACGATAATGTTCTGTTTCTGTTTCATGGTAATGTTCCGTCTCTGGTCCACGATAATGTTGTGTTTCTGTTTCACGGTAATGTTCCGTTTCTGGTCCATGATAATTTTCTGTTTCACGGTAATGTTCTGTCTCTGGTCCACGCTAGTGTTCTGTTTCTGTTTCACGGTAATGTTCCGTTTCTGGTCCACGATAATTTTGTGTTTCTGTTTCACGGTAATGTTCCGTTTCTGGTCCACGATAATGTTCTGTTTCTGTTTCACGGTAATGTTCCGTTTCTGGTCCATGATAATTTTCTGTTTCACGGTAATGTTCTGTCTCTGATCCACGCTAATGTTCTGTTTCTGTTTCACGGTAATGTTCCGTTTCTGGTCCACGATAATTTTGTGTTTCTGTTTCACGGTAATGTTCCGTTTCTGGTACACGATAATGTTCCGTCTCTGGTTCACGGTAATGTTCTGTCTCTGGTCCACGATAATCTTCTGTTTCTGTTTCACGGTAATGTTCCGTATCTGGTCCATGATAATTTTCTGTTTCACGGTAATGTTCTGTCTCTGGTCCACGCTAATATTCTGTTTCTGTTTCACGGTAATGTTCCGTTTCTGGTCCAAATTAATTTTGTGTTTCTGTTTCACGGTAATGTTCCGTTTCTGGTCCACGATAATGTTCTGTTTCTGTTTCACGGTAATGTTCCGTTTCTGGTCCACGATAATGTTGTGTTTCGGTTTCACGGTAATGTTCCGTTTCTGGTCCACGATAATGTTCTTTTTCGGTTTCACGGTAATGTCGCGTCTCTGGTCCACGGTAATGTTCCGTCTCTGGTCCACGATAATGTTCTGTTTCTGTTTCACGGTAATGTTCCGTATCTGGTCCATGATAATTTTCTGTTTCACGGTAATGTTCTGTCTCTGGTCCACGCTAATGTTCTGTTTCTGTTTCACGGTAATGTTCCCTTTCTGGTCCACGATAATTTTGTGTTTCTGTTTCACGGTAATGTTCCGTTTCTGGTCCACGATAATGTTCTGTTTCTGTTTCACGGTAATGTTCCGTTTCTGGTCCATGATAATTTTCTCTTTCACAGTAATGTTCTGTCTCTGGTCCACGCTAATGTTCTGTTTCTGTTTCACGGTAATGTTCCGTTTCTGGTCCACGATAATTTTGTGTTTCTGTTTCACGGTAATGTTCCGTTTCTTGTCCACGATAATGTTCCGTCTCTGATCCACGGTAATGTTCCGTCTCTGGTCCACGATAATGTTCTGTTTCTGTTTCACGGTAATGTTCCGTATCTGGTCCATGATAATTTTCTGTTTCACGGTAATGTTCTGTCTCTGGTCCACGCTAATGTTCTGTTTCTGTTTCACGGTAATGTTCCGTTTCTGGTCCAAATTAATTTTGTGTTTCTGTTTCACGGTAATGTTCCGTTTCTGGTCCACGATAATGTTCTGTTTCTGTTTCACGGTAATGTTCCGTTTCTGGTCCATGATAATTTTCTGTTTCACGGTAATGTTCTGTCTCTGGTCCACGCTAGTGTTCTGTTTCTGTTTCACGGTAATGTTCCGTTTCTGGTCCACGATAATTTTGTGTTTCTGTTTCACGGTAATGTTCCGTTTCTGGTCCACGATAATGTTCTGTTTCTGTTTCACGGTAATGTTCCGTTTCTGGTCCATGATAATTTTCTGTTTCACGGTAATGTTCTGTCTCTGATCCACGCTAATGTTCTGTTTCTGTTTCACGGTAATGTTCCGTTTCTGGTCCACGATAATTTTGTGTTTCTGTTTCACGGTAATGTTCCGTTTCTGGTACACGATAATGTTCCGTCTCTGGTTCACGGTAATGTTCTGTCTCTGGTCCACGATCATCTTCTGTTTCTGTTTCACGGTAATGTTCCGTATCTGGTCCATGATAATTTTCTGTTTCACGGTAATGTTCTGTCTCTGGTCCACGCTAATATTCTGTTTCTGTTTCACGGTAATGTTCCGTTTCTGGTCCAAATTAATTTTGTGTTTCTGTTTCACGGTAATGTTCCGTTTCTGGTCCACGATAATGTTCTGTTTCTGTTTCACGGTAATGTTCCGTTTCTGGTCCACGATAATGTTGTGTTTCGGTTTCACGGTAATGTTCCGTTTCTGGTCCACGATAATGTTCTTTTTCGGTTTCACGGTAATGTTCCGTCTCTGGTCCACGGTAATGTTCCGTCTCTGGTCCACGATAATGTTCTGTTTCTGTTTCACGGTAATGTTCCGTATCTGGTCCATGATAATTTTCTGTTTCACGGTAATGTTCTGTCTCTGGTCCACGCTAATGTTCTGTTTCTGTTTCACGGTAATGATCCGTTTCTGGTCCAAATTAATTTTGTGTTTCTGTTTCACGGTAATGTTCCGTTTCTGGTCCACGATAATGTTCTGTTTATGTTTCACGGTAATGTTCCGTTTCTGGTCCACGATAATGTTGTGTTTCGGTTTCACGGTAATGTTCCGTTTCTGGTCCACGATAATTTTGTGTTTCTGTTTCACGGTAATGTTCCCTTTCTGGTCCACGATAATGTTCTGTTTCTGTTTCATGGTAATGTTCCGTCTCTGGTCCACGATAATGTTGTGTTTCTGTTTCACGGTAATGTTCCGTTTCTGGTCCATGATAATTTTCTGTTTCACGGTAATGTTCTGTCTCTGGTCCACGCTAATGTTCTGTTTCTGTTTCACGGTAATGTTCCGTTTCTGGTCCACGATAATTTTGTGTTTCTGTTTCACGGTAATGTTCCGTTTCTGGTCCACAAAATGTTGTGTTTCAGTTTCACGGTAATGTTCCGTTTCTGGTCCATGATAATGTTCTGTTGCACGGTAATGTTCTGTCTCTGGTCCACGCTAATGTTCTGTTTCTGTTTCACGGTAATGTTCCGTTTCTGGTCCACGATAATTTTGTGTTTCTGTTTCACGGTAATGTTCCGTTTCTGGTACACGATAATGTTCCGTCTCTGGTCCACGGTAATGTTCTGTCTCTGGTCCACGATAATCTTCTGTTTCTGTATCACGGTAATGTTCCGTATCTGGTCCATGATAATTTTCTGTTTCACGGTAATGTTCTGTCTCTGGTCCACGCTAATGTTCTGTTTCTGTTTCACGGTAATGATCCGTTTCTGGTCCAAATTAATTTTGTGTTTCTGTTTCACGGTAATGTTCCGTTTCTGGTCCACGATAATGTTCTGTTTCTGTTTCACGGTAATGTTCCGTTTCTGGTCCACGATAATGTTGTGTTTCGGTTTCACGGTAATGTTCCGTTTCTGGTCCACGATAATGTTCTTTTTCGGTTTCACGGTAATGTTCCGTCTCTGGTCCACGGTAATGTTCCGTCTCTGGTCCACGATAATGTTCTGTTTCTGTTTCACGGTAATGTTCCGTATCTGGTCCATGATAATTTTCTGTTTCACGGTAATGTTCAGTTTCACGGTAATGTTCTGTCTCTGGTCAACGCTAATGTTCTGTTTCTGTTTCACTGTAATGTTCCGTTTCTGGTCCATGATAATGTTCTGTCTCTGGTCCACGGTAATGTTCGATCTCTGGTCCACGATAATGTTCGGTTTCACGGTAATGTTCCGTCTCTGGTCCACGATAATGTTCTGTTTCTGTTTCACGGTAATGTTCCGTTTCTGGTCCACGATAATTTTGTGTTTCTGTTTCACGGTAATGTTCCGTTTCTGGTCCACGATAATGTTCTGTTTCTGTTTCACGGTAATGTTCCGTTTCTGGTCCATGATAATTTTCTGTTTCACGGTAATGTTCTGTCTCTGATCCACGCTAATGTTCTGTTTCTGTTTCACGGTAATGTTCCGTTTCTGGTCCACGATAATTTTGTGTTTCTGTTTCACGGTAATGTTCCGTTTCTGGTACACGATAATGTTCCGTCTCTGGTTCACGGTAATGTTCTGTCTCTGGTCCACGATCATCTTCTGTTTCTGTTTCACGGTAATGTTCCGTATCTGGTCCATGATAATTTTCTGTTTCACGGTAATGTTCTGTCTCTGGTCCACGCTAATATTCTGTTTCTGTTTCACGGTAATGTTCCGTTTCTGGTCCAAATTAATTTTGTGTTTCTGTTTCACGGTAATGTTCCGTTTCTGGTCCACGATAATGTTCTGTTTCTGTTTCACGGTAATGTTCCGTTTCTGGTCCACGATAATGTTGTGTTTCGGTTTCACGGTAATGTTCCGTTTCTGGTCCACGATAATGTTCTTTTTCGGTTTCACGGTAATGTTCCGTCTCTGGTCCACGGTAATGTTCCGTCTCTGGTCCACGATAATGTTCTGTTTCTGTTTCACGGTAATGTTCCGTATCTGGTCCATGATAATTTTCTGTTTCACGGTAATGTTCTGTCTCTGGTCCACGCTAATGTTCTGTTTCTGTTTCACGGTAATGATCCGTTTCTGGTCCAAATTAATTTTGTGTTTCTGTTTCACGGTAATGTTCCGTTTCTGGTCCACGATAATGTTCTGTTTATGTTTCACGGTAATGTTCCGTTTCTGGTCCACGATAATGTTGTGTTTCGGTTTCACGGTAATGTTCCGTTTCTGGTCCACGATAATTTTGTGTTTCTGTTTCACGGTAATGTTCCCTTTCTGGTCCACGATAATGTTCTGTTTCTGTTTCATGGTAATGTTCCGTCTCTGGTCCACGATAATGTTGTGTTTCTGTTTCACGGTAATGTTCCGTTTCTGGTCCATGATAATTTTCTGTTTCACGGTAATGTTCTGTCTCTGGTCCACGCTAATGTTCTGTTTCTGTTTCACGGTAATGTTCCGTTTCTGGTCCACGATAATTTTGTGTTTCTGTTTCACGGTAATGTTCCGTTTCTGGTCCACAAAATGTTGTGTTTCAGTTTCACGGTAATGTTCCGTTTCTGGTCCATGATAATGTTCTGTTTCACGGTAATGTTCTGTCTCTGGTCCACGCTAATGTTCTGTTTCTGTTTCACGGTAATGTTCCGTTTCTGGTCCACGATAATTTTGTGTTTCTGTTTCACGGTAATGTTCCGTTTCTGGTACACGATAATGTTCCGTCTCTGGTCCACGGTAATGTTCTGTCTCTGGTCCACGATAATCTTCTGTTTCTGTATCACGGTAATGTTCCGTATCTGGTCCATGATAATTTTCTGTTTCACGGTAATGTTCTGTCTCTGGTCCACGCTAATGTTCTGTTTCTGTTTCACGGTAATGATCCGTTTCTGGTCCAAATTAATTTTGTGTTTCTGTTTCACGGTAATGTTCCGTTTCTGGTCCACGATAATGTTCTGTTTCTGTTTCACGGTAATGTTCCGTTTCTGGTCCACGATAATGTTGTGTTTCGGTTTCACGGTAATGTTCCGTTTCTGGTCCACGATAATGTTCTTTTTCGGTTTCACGGTAATGTTCCGTCTCTGGTCCACGGTAATGTTCCGTCTCTGGTCCACGATAATGTTCTGTTTCTGTTTCACGGTAATGTTCCGTATCTGGTCCATGATAATTTTCTGATTCACGGTAATGTTCAGTTTCACGGTAATGTTCTGTCTCTGGTCAACGCTAATGTTCTGTTTCTGTTTCACTGTAATGTTCCGTTTCTGGTCCATGATAATGTTCTGTCTCTGGTCCACGGTAATGTTCGATCTCTGGTCCACGATAATGTTCGGTTTCACGGTAATGTTCCGTCTCTGGTCCACGATAATGTTCTGTTTCTGTTTCACGGTAATGTTCCGTTTCTGGTCCACGATAATTTTGTGTTTCTGTTTCACGGTAATGTTCCCTTTCTGGTCCACGATAATGTTCTGTTTCTGTTTCATGGTAATGTTCCGTCTCTGGTCCACGATAATGTTGTGTTTCTGTTTCACGGTAATGTTCCGTTTCTGGTCCATGATAATTTTCTGTTTCACGGTAATGTTCTGTCTCTGGTCCACGCTAATGTTCTGTTTCTGTTTCACGGTAATGTTCCGTTTCTGGTCCACGATAATTTTGTGTTTCTGTTTCACGGTAATTTTCCGTTTCTGGTCCACGATAATGTTCTGTTTCGGTTTCACGGTAATGTTCCGTTTCTGGTCCACGATAATGTTCTTTTTCGGTTTCACGGTAATGTTCCGTCTCTGGTCCACGGTAATGTTCCCTTTCTGGTCCACGATAATGTTCTGTTTCTATTTCACGGTAATGTTCCGTTTCTGGTTCACGATAATTTTGTGTTTCTGTTTCATGGTAATGTTCCGTTTCTGGTCCATGATAATTTTCTGTTTCACGGTAATGTTCTGTCTCTGGTCCACGCTAATGTTCTGTTTCTGTTTCACGGTAATGTTCCGTTTCTGGTCCACGATAATTTTGTGTTTCTGTTTCACGGTAATTTTCCGTTTCTGGTCCACGATAATGTTCTGTTTCTGTTTCACGGTAATGTTCCGTTTCTGGTCCACGATAATGTTGTGTTTCGGTATCACGGTAATGTTCCGTTTCTGGTCCACGATAATGTTCTTTTTCGGTTTCACGGTAATGTTCCGTCTCTGGTCCACGGTAATGTTCCGTCTCTGGTCCACGATAATGTTCTGTTTCTGTTTCACGGTAATGTTCCGTTTCTGGTTCACGATAATTTTGTGTTTCTGTTTCATGGTAATGTTCCGTTTCTGGTCCACGATAATGTTCTTTTTCTGTTTCACGGTAATGTTCCGTTTCTGGTCCACGATAATGTTCTGTTTCTGTTTCACAGTAATGTTCCGTTTCTGGTCCATGATAATGTTCTGTTTCACGGTAATGTTCCGTTTCTGGTCCACGATAATTTTGTGTTTCTGTTTCACGGTAATGTTCCGTTTCTGGTCCACGATAATGTTCTGTTTCTGTTTCACGGTAATGTTCCGTTTCTGGTCCACGATAATTTTGTGTTTGTGTTTCACGGTAATGTTCCGTTTCTGGTCCACGATAATGTTCTGTTTCTGTTTCATGGTAATGTTCCGTCTCTGGTCCACGATAATGTTGTGTTTCTGTTTCACGGTAATGTTCCGTTTCTGGTCCATGATAATTTTCTGTTTCACGGTAATGTTCTGTCTCTGGTCCACGCTAGTGTTCTGTTTCTGTTTCACGGTAATGTTCCGTTTCTGGTCCACGATAATTTTGTGTTTCTGTTTCACGGTAATGTTCCGTTTCTGGTCCACGATAATGTTCTGTTTCTGTTTCACGGTAATGTTCCGTTTCTGGTCCATGATAATTTTCTGTTTCACGGTAATGTTCTGTCTCTGATCCACGCTAATGTTCTGTTTCTGTTTCACGGTAATGTTCCGTTTCTGGTCCACGATAATTTTGTGTTTCTGTTTCACGGTAATGTTCCGTTTCTGGTACACGATAATGTTCCGTCTCTGGTTCACGGTAATGTTCTGTCTCTGGTCCACGATAATCTTCTGTTTCTGTTTCACGGTAATGTTCCGTATCTGGTCCATGATAATTTTCTGTTTCACGGTAATGTTCTGTCTCTGGTCCACGCTAATATTCTGTTTCTGTTTCACGGTAATGTTCCGTTTCTGGTCCAAATTAATTTTGTGTTTCTGTTTCACGGTAATGTTCCGTTTCTGGTCCACGATAATGTTCTGTTTCTGTTTCACGGTAATGTTCCGTTTCTGGTCCACGATAATGTTGTGTTTCGGTTTCACGGTAATGTTCCGTTTCTGGTCCACGATAATGTTCTTTTTCGGTTTCACGGTAATGTCGCGTCTCTGGTCCACGGTAATGTTCCGTCTCTGGTCCACGATAATGTTCTGTTTCTGTTTCACGGTAATGTTCCGTATCTGGTCCATGATAATTTTCTGTTTCACGGTAATGTTCTGTCTCTGGTCCACGCTAATGTTCTGTTTCTGTTTCACGGTAATGTTCCCTTTCTGGTCCACGATAATTTTGTGTTTCTGTTTCACGGTAATGTTCCGTTTCTGGTCCACGATAATGTTCTGTTTCTGTTTCACGGTAATGTTCCGTTTCTGGTCCATGATAATTTTCTCTTTCACAGTAATGTTCTGTCTCTGGTCCACGCTAATGTTCTGTTTCTGTTTCACGGTAATGTTCCGTTTCTGGTCCACGATAATTTTGTGTTTCTGTTTCACGGTAATGTTCCGTTTCTTGTCCACGATAATGTTCCGTCTCTGATCCACGGTAATGTTCCGTCTCTGGTCCACGATAATGTTCTGTTTCTGTTTCACGGTAATGTTCCGTATCTGGTCCATGATAATTTTCTGTTTCACGGTAATGTTCTGTCTCTGGTCCACGCTAATGTTCTGTTTCTGTTTCACGGTAATGTTCCGTTTCTGGTCCAAATTAATTTTGTGTTTCTGTTTCACGGTAATGTTCCGTTTCTGGTCCACGATAATGTTCTGTTTCTGTTTCACGGTAATGTTCCGTTTCTGGTCCACGATAATGTTCTGTTTCTGTTTCATGGTAATGTTCCGTCTCTGGTCCACGATAATGTTGTGTTTCTGTTTCACGGTAATGTTCCGTTTCTGGTCCATGATAATTTTCTGTTTCACGGTAATGTTCTGTCTCTGGTCCACGCTAATGTTCTGTTTCTGTTTCACGGTAATGTTCCGTTTCTGGTCCACGATAATTTTGTGTTTCTGTTTCACGGTAATGTTCCGTTTCTGGTCCACAAAATGTTCTGTTTCAGTTTCACGGTAATGTTCCGTTTCTGGTCCATGATAATTTTCTGTTTCACGGTAATGTTCTGTCTCTGGTCCACGCTAATGTTCTGTTTCTGTTTCACGGTAATGTTCCGTTTCTGGTCCACGATAATTTTGTGTTTCTGTTTCACGGTAATGTTCCGTTTCTGGTACACGATAATGTTCCGTCTCTGGTCCACGGTAATGTTCTGTCTCTGGTCCACGATAATCTTCTGTTTCTGTATCACGGTAATGTTCCGTATCTGGTCCATGATAATTTTCTGTTTCACGGTAATGTTCTGTCTCTGGTCCACGCTAATGTTCTGTTTCTGTTTCACGGTAATGTTCCGTTTCTGGTCCAAATTAATTTTGTGTTTCTGTTTCACGGTAATGTTCCGTTTCTGGTCCACGATAATGTTCTGTTTCTGTTTCACGGTAATGTTCCGTTTCTGGTCCACGATAATGTTGTGTTTCGGTTTCACGGTAATGTTCCGTTTCTGGTCCACGATAATGTTCTTTTTCGGTTTCACGGTAATGTTCCGTCTGTGGTCCACGGTAATGTTCCGTCTCTGGTCCACGATAATGTTCTGTTTCTGTTTCACGGTAATGTTCCGTATCTGGTCCATGATAATTTTCTGTTTCACGGTAATGTTCTGTCTCTGGTCCACGCTAATGTTCTGTTTCTGTTTCACGGTAATGTTCCGTTTCTGGTCCACGCTAATTTTGTGTTTCTGTTTCACGGTAATGTTCCGTTTCTGGTCCACGATAATGTTCTGTTTCTGTTTCACGGTAATGTTCCGTTTCTGGTCCATGATAATTTTCTGTTTCACGGTAATGTTCTGTCTCTGGTCCACGCTAATGTTCTGTTTCTGTTTCACGGTAATGTTCCGTTTCTGGTCCACGATAATTTTGTGTTTCTGTTTCACGGTAATGTTCCGTTTCTGGTCCATGATAATTTTCTGTTTCACGGTAATGTTCTGTCTCTGGTCCACGCTAGTGTTCTGTTTCTGTTTCACGGTAATGTTCCGTTTCTGGTCCACGATAATTTTGTGTTTCTGTTTCACGGTAATGTTCCGTTTCTGGTCCACGATAATGTTCTGTTTCTGTTTCACGGTAATGTTCCGTTTCTGGTCCATGATAATTTTCTGTTTCACGGTAATGTTCCGTTTCTGGTCCACGATAATTTTGTGTTTCTGTTTCACGGTAATGTTCCGTTTCTGGTCCACGATAATGTTCTTTTTCGGTTTCACGGTAATGTTCCGTCTCTGGTCCACGGTAATGTTCCGTCTCTGGTCCACGATAATGTTCTGTTTCTGTTTCACGGTAATGTTCCGTTTCTGGTTCACGATAATTTTGTGTTTCTGTTTCATGGTAATGTTCCGTTTCTGGTCCACGATAATGTTCTTTTTCTGTTTCACGGTAATGTTCCGTTTCTGGTCCACGATAATGTTCTGTTTCTGTTTCACAGTAATGTTCCGTTTCTGGTCCATGATAATGTTCTGTTTCACGGTAATGTTCCGTTTCTGGTCCACGATAATTTTGTGTTTCTGTTTCACGGTAATGTTCCGTTTCTGGTCCACGATAATGTTCTGTTTCTGTTTCACGGTAATGTTCCGTTTCTGGTCCACGATAATTTTGTGTTTGTGTTTCACGGTAATGTTCCGTTTCTGGTCCACGATAATGTTCTGTTTCTGTTTCATGGTAATGTTCCGTCTCTGGTCCACGATAATGTTGTGTTTCTGTTTCACGGTAATGTTCCGTTTCTGGTCCATGATAATTTTCTGTTTCACGGTAATGTTCTGTCTCTGGTCCACGCTAGTGTTCTGTTTCTGTTTCACGGTAATGTTCCGTTTCTGGTCCACGATAATTTTGTGTTTCTGTTTCACGGTAATGTTCCGTTTCTGGTCCACGATAATGTTCTGTTTCTGTTTCACGGTAATGTTCCGTGTCTGGTCCATGATAATTTTCTGTTTCACGGTAATGTTCTGTCTCTGATCCACGCTAATGTTCTGTTTCTGTTTCACGGTAATGTTCCGTTTCTGGTCCACGATAATTTTGTGTTTCTGTTTCACGGTAATGTTCCGTTTCTGGTACACGATAATGTTCCGTCTCTGGTTCACGGTAATGTTCTGTCTCTGGTCCACGATAATCTTCTGTTTCTGTTTCACGGTAATGTTCCGTATCTGGTCCATGATAATTTTCTGTTTCACGGTAATGTTCTGTCTCTGGTCCACGCTAATATTCTGTTTCTGTTTCACGGTAATGTTCCGTTTCTGGTCCAAATTAATTTTGTGTTTCTGTTTCACGGTAATGTTCCGTTTCTGGTCCACGATAATGTTCTGTTTCTGTTTCACGGTAATGTTCCGTTTCTGGTCCACGATAATGTTGTGTTTCGGTTTCACGGTAATGTTCCGTTTCTGGTCCACGATAATGTTCTTTTTCGGTTTCACGGTAATGTTCCGTCTCTGGTCCACGGTAATGTTCCGTCTCTGGTCCACGATAATGTTCTGTTTCTGTTTCACGGTAATGTTCCGTATCTGGTCCATGATAATTTTCTGTTTCACGGTAATGTTCTGTCTCTGGTCCACGCTAATGTTCTGTTTCTGTTTCACGGTAATGTTCCCTTTCTGGTCCACGATAATTTTGTGTTTCTGTTTCACGGTAATGTTCCGTTTCTGGTCCACGATAATGTTCTGTTTCTGTTTCACGGTAATGTTCCGTTTCTGGTCCATGATAATTTTCTCTTTCACAGTAATGTTCTGTCTCTGGTCCACGCTAATGTTCTGTTTCTGTTTCACGGTAATGTTCCGTTTCTGGTCCACGATAATTTTGTGTTTCTGTTTCACGGTAATGTTCCGTTTCTTGTCCACGATAATGTTCCGTCTCTGATCCACGGTAATGTTCCGTCTCTGGTCCACGATAATGTTCTGTTTCTGTTTCACGGTAATGTTCCGTATCTGGTCCATGATAATTTTCTGTTTCACGGTAATGTTCTGTCTGTGGTCCACGCTAATGTTCTGTTTCTGTTTCACGGTAATGTTCCGTTTCTGGTCCAAATTAATTTTGTGTTTCTGTTTCACGGTAATGTTCCGTTTCTGGTCCACGATAATGTTCTGTTTCTGTTTCACGGTAATGTTCCGTTTCTGGTCCACGATAATGTTCTGTTTCTGTTTCATGGTAATGTTCCGTCTCTGGTCCACGATAATGTTGTGTTTCTGTTTCACGGTAATGTTCCGTTTCTGGTCCATGATAATTTTCTGTTTCACGGTAATGTTCTGTCTCTGGTCCACGCTAATGTTCTGTTTCTGTTTCACGGTAATGTTCCGTTTCTGGTCCACGATAATTTTGTGTTTCTGTTTCACGGTAATGTTCCGTTTCTGGTCCACAAAATGTTCTGTTTCAGTTTCACGGTAATGTTCCGTTTCTGGTCCATGATAATTTTCTGTTTCACGGTAATGTTCTGTCTCTGGTCCACGCTAATGTTCTGTTTCTGTTTCACGGTAATGTTCCGTTTCTGGTCCACGATAATTTTGTGTTTCTGTTTCACGGTAATGTTCCGTTTCTGGTACACGATAATGTTCCGTCTCTGGTCCACGGTAATGTTCTGTCTCTGGTCCACGATAATCTTCTGTTTCTGTATCACGGTAATGTTCCGTATCTGGTCCATGATAATTTTCTGTTTCACGGTAATGTTCTGTCTCTGGTCCACGCTAATGTTCTGTTTCTGTTTCACGGTAATGTTCCGTTTCTGGTCCAAATTAATTTTGTGTTTCTGTTTCACGGTAATGTTCCGTTTCTGGTCCACGATAATGTTCTGTTTCTGTTTCACGGTAATGTTCCGTTTCTGGTCCACGATAATGTTGTGTTTCGGTTTCACGGTAATGTTCCGTTTCTGGTCCACGATAATGTTCTTTTTCGGTTTCACGGTAATGTTCCGTCTCTGGTCCACGGTAATGTTCCGTCTCTGGTCCACGATAATGTTCTGTTTCTGTTTCACGGTAATGTTCCGTATCTGGTCCATGATAATTTTCTGTTTCACGGTAATGTTCTGTCTCTGGTCCACGCTAATGTTCTGTTTCTGTTTCACGGTAATGTTCCGTTTCTGGTCCACGCTAATTTTGTGTTTCTGTTTCACGGTAATGTTCCGTTTCTGGTCCACGATAATGTTCTGTTTCTGTTTCACGGTAATGTTCCGTTTCTGGTCCATGATAATTTTCTGTTTCACGGTAATGTTCTGTCTCTGGTCCACGCTAATGTTCTGTTTCTGTTTCACGGTAATGTTCCGTTTCTGGTCCACGATAATTTTGTGTTTCTGTTTCACGGTAATGTTCCGTTTCTGGTCCAAGATAATGTTCCGTCTCTGATCCACGGTAATGTTCCGTCTCTGGTCCACGATAATGTTCTGTTTCTGTTTCACGGTAATGTTCCGTATCTGGTCCATGATAATTTTCTGTTTCACGGTAATGTTCTGTCTCTGGTCCACGCTAATGTTCTGTTTCTGTTTCACGGTAATGTTCCGTTTCTGGTCCAAATTAATTTTGTGTTTCTGTTTCACGGTAATGTTCCGTTTCTGGTCCACGATAATGTTCTGTTTCTGTTTCACGGTAATGTTCCGTTTCTGGTCCACGATAATGTTGTATTTCGGTTTCACGGTAATGTTCCGTTTCTGGTCCACGATAATGTTCTTTTTCGGTTTCACGGTAATGTTCCGTCTCTGGTCCACGGTAATGTTCCGTCTCTGGTCCACGATAATGTTCTGTTTCTGTTTCACGGTAATGTTCTGTCTCTGGTCCACGCTAATGTTCTGTTTCTGTTTCACGGTAATGTTCCGTTTCTGGTCCAAATTAATTTTGTGTTTCTGTTTCACGGTAATGTTCCGTTTCTGGTCCACGATAATGTTCTGTTTCTGTTTCACGGTAATGTTCCGTTTCTGGTCCACGATAATGTTGTATTTCGGTTTCACGGTAATGTTCCGTTTCTGGTCCACGATAATGTTCTTTTTCGGTTTCACGGTAATGTTCCGTCTCTGGTCCACGGTAATGTTCCGTCTCTGGTCCACGATAATGTTCTGTTTCTGTTTCACGGTAATGTTCCGTTTCTGGTCCATGATAATTTTCTGTTTCACGGTAATGTTCTGTCTCTGGTCCACGCTAATGTTCTGTTTCTGTTTCACGGTAATGTTCCGTTTCTGGTCCACGATAATGTTCTGTTTCTGTTTCACGGTAATGTTCCGTTTCTGGTCCACGATAATTTTGTGTTTGTGTTTCACGGTAATGTTCCGTTTCTGGTCCACGATAATGTTCTGTTTCTGTTTCATGGTAATGTTCCGTCTCTGGTCCACGATAATGTTGTGTTTCTGTTTCACGGTAATGTTCCGTTTCTGGTCCATGATAATTTTCTGTTTCACGGTAATGTTCTGTCTCTGGTCCACGCTAGTGTTCTGTTTCTGTTTCACGGTAATGTTCCGTTTCTGGTCCACGATAATTTTGTGTTTCTGTTTCACGGTAATGTTCCGTTTCTGGTCCACGATAATGTTCTGTTTCTGTTTCACGGTAATGTTCCGTTTCTGGTCCATGATAATTTTCTGTTTCACGGTAATGTTCTGTCTCTGATCCACGCTAATGTTCTGTTTCTGTTTCACGGTAATGTTCCGTTTCTGGTCCACGATAATTTTGTGTTTCTGTTTCACGGTAATGTTCCGTTTCTGGTACACGATAATGTTCCGTCTCTGGTTCACGGTAATGTTCTGTCTCTGGTCCACGATAATCTTCTGTTTCTGTTTCACGGTAATGTTCCGTATCTGGTCCATGATAATTTTCTGTTTCACGGTAATGTTCTGTCTCTGGTCCACGCTAATATTCTGTTTCTGTTTCACGGTAATGTTCCGTTTCTGGTCCAAATTAATTTTGTGTTTCTGTTTCACGGTAATGTTCCGTTTCTGGTCCACGATAATGTTCCGTATCTGGTCCATGATAATTTTCTGTTTCACGGTAATGTTCTGTCTCTGGTCCACGCTAATGTTCTGTTTCTGTTTCACGGTAATGTTCCGTTTCTGGTCCACGCTAATTTTGTGTTTCTGTTTCACGGTAATGTTCCGTTTCTGGTCCACGATAATGTTCTGTTTCTGTTTCACGGTAATGTTCCGTTTCTGGTCCATGATAATTTTCTGTTTCACGGTAATGTTCTGTCTCTGGTCCACGCTAATGTTCTGTTTCTGTTTCACGGTAATGTTCCGTTTCTGGTCCACGATAATTTTGTGTTTCTGTTTCACGGTAATGTTCCGTTTCTGGTCCATGATAATTTTCTGTTTCACGGTAATGTTCTGTCTCTGGTCCACGCTAGTGTTCTGTTTCTGTTTCACGGTAATGTTCCGTTTCTGGTCCACGATAATTTTGTGTTTCTGTTTCACGGTAATGTTCCGTTTCTGGTCCACGATAATGTTCTGTTTCTGTTTCACGGTAATGTTCCGTTTCTGGTCCATGATAATTTTCTGTTTCACGGTAATGTTCCGTTTCTGGTCCACGATAATTTTGTGTTTCTGTTTCACGGTAATGTTCCGTTTCTGGTCCACGATAATGTTCTTTTTCGGTTTCACGGTAATGTTCCGTCTCTGGTCCACGGTAATGTTCCGTCTCTGGTCCACGATAATGTTCTGTTTCTGTTTCACGGTAATGTTCCGTTTCTGGTTCACGATAATTTTGTGTTTCTGTTTCATGGTAATGTTCCGTTTCTGGTCCACGATAATGTTCTTTTTCTGTTTCACGGTAATGTTCCGTTTCTGGTCCACGATAATGTTCTGTTTCTGTTTCACAGTAATGTTCCGTTTCTGGTCCATGATAATGTTCTGTTTCACGGTAATGTTCCGTTTCTGGTCCACGATAATTTTGTGTTTCTGTTTCACGGTAATGTTCCGTTTCTGGTCCACGATAATGTTCTGTTTCTGTTTCACGGTAATGTTCCGTTTCTGGTCCACGATAATTTTGTGTTTGTGTTTCACGGTAATGTTCCGTTTCTGGTCCACGATAATGTTCTGTTTCTGTTTCATGGTAATGTTCCGTCTCTGGTCCACGATAATGTTGTGTTTCTGTTTCACGGTAATGTTCCGTTTCTGGTCCATGATAATTTTCTGTTTCACGGTAATGTTCTGTCTCTGGTCCACGCTAGTGTTCTGTTTCTGTTTCACGGTAATGTTCCGTTTCTGGTCCACGATAATTTTGTGTTTCTGTTTCACGGTAATGTTCCGTTTCTGGTCCACGATAATGTTCTGTTTCTGTTTCACGGTAATGTTCCGTTTCTGGTCCATGATAATTTTCTGTTTCACGGTAATGTTCTGTCTCTGATCCACGCTAATGTTCTGTTTCTGTTTCACGGTAATGTTCCGTTTCTGGTCCACGATAATTTTGTGTTTCTGTTTCACGGTAATGTTCCGTTTCTGGTACACGATAATGTTCCGTCTCTGGTTCACGGTAATGTTCTGTCTCTGGTCCACGATAATCTTCTGTTTCTGTTTCACGGTAATGTTCCGTATCTGGTCCATGATAATTTTCTGTTTCACGGTAATGTTCTGTCTCTGGTCCACGCTAATATTCTGTTTCTGTTTCACGGTAATGTTCCGTTTCTGGTCCAAATTAATTTTGTGTTTCTGTTTCACGGTAATGTTCCGTTTCTGGTCCACGATAATGTTCTGTTTCTGTTTCACGGTAATGTTCCGTTTCTGGTCCACGATAATGTTCTTTTTCGGTTTCACGGTAATGTTCCGTCTCTGGTCCACGGTAATGTTCCGTCTCTGGTCCACGATAATGTTCTGTTTCTGTTTCACGGTAATGTTCCGTATCTGGTCCATGATAATTTTCTGTTTCACGGTAATGTTCTGTCTCTGGTCCACGCTAATGTTCTGTTTCTGTTTCACGGTAATGTTCCCTTTCTGGTCCACGATAATTTTGTGTTTCTGTTTCACGGTAATGTTCCGTTTCTGGTCCACGATAATGTTCTGTTTCTGTTTCACGGTAATGTTCCGTTTCTGGTCCATGATAATTTTCTCTTTCACAGTAATGTTCTGTCTCTGGTCCACGCTAATGTTCTGTTTCTGTTTCACGGTAATGTTCCGTTTCTGGTCCACGATGATTTTGTGTTTCTGTTTCACGGTAATGTTCCGTTTCTTGTCCACGATAATGTTCCGTCTCTGATCCACGGTAATGTTCCGTCTCTGGTCCACGATAATGTTCTGTTTCTGTTTCACGGTAATGTTCCGTATCTGGTCCATGATAATTTTCTGTTTCACGGTAATGTTCTGTCTCTGGTCCACGCTAATGTTCTGTTTCTGTTTCACGGTAATGTTCCGTTTCTGGTCCAAATTAATTTTGTGTTTCTGTTTCACGGTAATGTTCCGTTTCTGGTCCACTATAATGTTCTGTTTCTGTTTCACGGTAATGTTCCGTTTCTGGTCCACGATAATGTTCTGTTTCTGTTTCATGGTAATGTTCCGTCTCTGGTCCACGATAATGTTGTGTTTCTGTTTCACGGTAATGTTCCGTTTCTGGTCCATGATAATTTTCTGTTTCACGGTAATGTTCTGTCTCTGGTCCACGCTAATGTTCTGTTTCTGTTTCACGGTAATGTTCCGTTTCTGGTCCACGATAATTTTGTGTTTCTGTTTCACGGTAATGTTCCGTTTCTGGTCCACAAAATGTTCTGTTTCAGTTTCACGGTAATGTTCCGTTTCTGGTCCATGATAATTTTCTGTTTCACGGTAATGTTCTGTCTCTGGTCCACGCTAATGTTCTGTTTCTGTTTCACGGTAATGTTCCGTTTCTGGTCCACGATAATTTTGTGTTTCTGTTTCACGGTAATGTTCCGTTTCTGGTACACGATAATGTTCCGTCTCTGGTCCACGGTAATGTTCTGTCTCTGGTCCACGATAATCTTCTGTTTCTGTATCACGGTAATGTTCCGTATCTGGTCCATGATAATTTTCTGTTTCACGGTAATGTTCTGTCTCTGGTCCACGCTAATGTTCTGTTTCTGTTTCACGGTAATGTTCCGTTTCTGGTCCAAATTAATTTTGTGTTTCTGTTTCACGGTAATGTTCCGTTTCTGGTCCACGATAATGTTCTGTTTCTGTTTCACGGTAATGTTCCGTTTCTGGTCCACGATAATGTTGTGTTTCGGTTTCACGGTAATGTTCCGTTTCTGGTCCACGATAATGTTCTTTTTCGGTTTCACGGTAATGTTCCGTCTCTTGTCCACGATAATGTTCCGTCTCTGGTCCACGGTAATGTTCTGTCTCTGGTCCACGATAATCTTCTGTTTCTGTATCACGGTAATGTTCCGTATCTGGTCCATGATAATTTTCTGTTTCACGGTAATGTTCTGTCTCTGGTCCACGCTAATGTTCTGTTTCTGTTTCACGGTAATGATCCGTTTCTGGTCCAAATTAATTTTGTGTTTCTGTTTCACGGTAATGTTCCGTTTCTGGTCCACGATAATGTTCTGTTTCTGTTTCACGGTAATGTTCCGTTTCTGGTCCACGATAATGTTGTGTTTCGGTTTCACGGTAATGTTCCGTTTCTGGTCCACGATAATGTTCTTTTTCGGTTTCACGGTAATGTTCCGTCTCTGGTCCACGGTAATGTTCCGTCTCTGGTCCACGATAATGTTCTGTTTCTGTTTCACGGTAATGTTCCGTATCTGGTCCATGATAATTTTCTGTTTCACGGTAATGTTCTGTCTCTGGTCCACGCTAATGTTCTGTTTCTGTTTCACTGTAATGTTCCGTTTCTGGTCCATGATAATGTTCTGTCTCTGGTCCACGGTAATGTTCGATCTCTGGTCCACGATAATGTTCGGTTTCACGGTAATGTTCCGTCTCTGGTCCACGATAATGTTCTGTTTCTGTTTCACGGTAATGTTCCGTTTCTGGTCCACGATAATTTTGTGTTTCTGTTTCACGGTAATGTTCCCTTTCTGGTCCACGATAATGTTCTGTTTCTGTTTCATGGTAATGTTCCGTCTCTGGTCCACGATAATGTTGTGTTTCTGTTTCACGGTAATGTTCCGTTTCTGGTCCATGATAATTTTCTGTTTCACGGTAATGTTCTGTCTCTGGTCCACGCTAATGTTCTGTTTCTGTTTCACGGTAATGTTCCGTTTCTGGTCCACGATAATTTTGTGTTTCTCTTTCACGGTAATTTTCCGTTTCTGGTCCACGATAATGTTCTGTTTCGGTTTCACGGTAATGTTCCGTTTCTGGTCCACGATAATGTTCTTTTTCGGTTTCACGGTAATGTTCCGTCTCTGGTCCACGGTAATGTTCCCTTTCTGGTCCACGATAATGTTCTGTTTCTATTTCACGGTAATGTTCCGTTTCTGGTTCACGATAATTTTGTGTTTCTGTTTCATGGTAATGTTCCGTTTCTGGTCCATGATAATTTTCTGTTTCACGGTAATGTTCTGTCTCTGGTCCACGCTAATGTTCTGTTTCTGTTTCACGGTAATGTTCCGTTTCTGGTCCACGATAATTTTGTGTTTCTGTTTCACGGTAATTTTCCGTTTCTGGTCCACGATAATGTTCTGTTTCTGTTTCACGGTAATGTTCCGTTTCTGGTCCACGATAATGTTGTGTTTCGGTATCACGGTAATGTTCCGTTTCTGGTCCACGATAATGTTCTTTTTCGGTTTCACGGTAATGTTCCGTCTCTGGTCCACGGTAATGTTCCGTCTCTGGTCCACGATAATGTTCTGTTTCTGTTTCACGGTAATGTTCCGTTTCTGGTTCACGATAATTTTGTGTTTCTGTTTCATGGTAATGTTCCGTTTCTGGTCCACGATAATGTTCTTTTTCTGTTTCACGGTAATGTTCCGTTTCTGGTCCACGATAATGTTCTGTTTCTGTTTCACAGTAATGTTCCGTTTCTGGTCCATGATAATGTTCTGTTTCACAGTAATGTTCCGTTTCTGGTCCATGATAATGTTCTGTTTCACGGTAATGTTCCGTTTCTGGTCCACGATAATTTTGTGTTTCTGTTTCACGGTAATGTTCCGTTTCTGGTCCACGATAATGTTCTGTTTCTGTTTCACGGTAATGTTCCGTTTCTGGTCCACGATAATTTTGTGTTTGTGTTTCACGGTAATGTTCCGTTTCTGGTCCACGATAATGTTCTGTTTCTGTTTCATGGTAATGTTCCGTCTCTGGTCCACGATAATGTTGTGTTTCTGTTTCACGGTAATGTTCCGTTTCTGGTCCATGATAATTTTCTGTTTCACGGTAATGTTCTGTCTCTGGTCCACGCTAGTGTTCTGTTTCTGTTTCACGGTAATGTTCCGTTTCTGGTCCACGATAATTTTGTGTTTCTGTTTCACGGTAATGTTCCGTTTCTGGTCCACGATAATGTTCTGTTTCTGTTTCACGGTAATGTTCCGTTTCTGGTCCATGATAATTTTCTGTTTCACGGTAATGTTCTGTCTCTGATCCACGCTAATGTTCTGTTTCTGTTTCACGGTAATGTTCCGTTTCTGGTCCACGATAATTTTGTGTTTCTGTTTCACGGTAATGTTCCGTTTCTGGTACACGATAATGTTCCGTCTCTGGTTCACGGTAATGTTCTGTCTCTGGTCCACGATAATCTTCTGTTTCTGTTTCACGGTAATGTTCCGTATCTGGTCCATGATAATTTTCTGTTTCACGGTAATGTTCTGTCTCTGGTCCACGCTAATATTCTGTTTCTGTTTCACGGTAATGTTCCGTTTCTGGTCCAAATTAATTTTGTGTTTCTGTTTCACGGTAATGTTCCGTTTCTGGTCCACGATAATGTTCTGTTTCTGTTTCACGGTAATGTTCCGTTTCTGGTCCACGATAATGTTCTGTTTCTGTTTCATGGTAATGTTCCGTCTCTGGTCCACGATAATGTTGTGTTTCTGTTTCACGGTAATGTTCCGTTTCTGGTCCATGATAATTTTCTGTTTCACGGTAATGTTCTGTCTCTGGTCCACGCTAATGTTCTGTTTCTGTTTCACGGTAATGTTCCGTTTCTGGTCCACGATAATTTTGTGTTTCTGTTTCACGGTAATGTTCCGTTTCTGGTCCACAAAATGTTCTGTTTCAGTTTCACGGTAATGTTCCGTTTCTGGTCCATGATAATTTTCTGTTTCACGGTAATGTTCTGTCTCTGGTCCACGCTAATGTTCTGTTTCTGTTTCACGGTAATGTTCCGTTTCTGGTCCACGATAATTTTGTGTTTCTGTTTCACGGTAATGTTCCGTTTCTGGTACACGATAATGTTCCGTCTCTGGTCCACGGTAATGTTCTGTCTCTGGTCCACGATAATCTTCTGTTTCTGTATCACGGTAATGTTCCGTATCTGGTCCATGATAATTTTCTGTTTCACGGTAATGTTTTGTCTCTGGTCCACGCTAATGTTCTGTTTCTGTTTCACGGTAATGTTCCGTTTCTGGTCCAAATTAATTTTGTGTTTCTGTTTCACGGTAATGTTCCGTTTCTGGTCCACGATAATGTTCTGTTTCTGTTTCACGGTAATGTTCCGTTTCTGGTCCACGATAATGTTGTGTTTCGGTTTCACGGTAATGTTCCGTTTCTGGTCCACGATAATGTTCTTTTTCGGTTTCACGGTAATGTTCCGTCTCTGGTCCACGGTAATGTTCCGTCTCTGGTCCACGATAATGTTCTGTTTCTGTTTCACGGTAATGTTCCGTATCTGGTCCATGATAATTTTCTGTTTCACGGTAATGTTCTGTCTCTGGTCCACGCTAATGTTCTGTTTCTGTTTCACGGTAATGTTCCGTTTCTGGTCCACGCTAATTTTGTGTTTCTGTTTCACGGTAATGTTCCGTTTCTGGTCCACGATAATGTTCTGTTTCTGTTTCACGGTAATGTTCCGTTTCTGGTCCATGATAATTTTCTGTTTCACGGTAATGTTCTGTCTCTGGTCCACGCTAATGTTCTGTTTCTGTTTCACGGTAATGTTCCGTTTCTGGTCCACGATAATTTTGTGTTTCTGTTTCACGGTAATGTTCCGTTTCTGGTCCAAGATAATGTTCCGTCTCTGGTCCACGCTAATGTTCTGTTTCTGTTTCACTGTAATGTTCCGTTTCTGGTCCATGATAATGTTCTGTCTCTGGTCCACGGTAATGTTCGATCTCTGGTCCACGATAATGTTCGGTTTCACGGTAATGTTCCGTCTCTGGTCCACGATAATGTTCTGTTTCTGTTTCACGGTAATGTTCCGTTTCTGGTCCACGATAATTTTGTGTTTCTGTTTCACGGTAATGTTCCCTTTCTGGTCCACGATAATGTTCTGTTTCTGTTTCATGGTAATGTTCCGTCTCTGGTCCACGATAATGTTGTGTTTCTGTTTCACGGTAATGTTCCGTTTCTGGTCCATGATAATTTTCTGTTTCACGGTAATGTTCTGTCTCTGGTCCACGCTAATGTTCTGTTTCTGTTTCACGGTAATGTTCCGTTTCTGGTCCACGATAATTTTGTGTTTCTGTTTCACGGTAATTTTCCGTTTCTGGTCCACGATAATGTTCTGTTTCGGTTTCACGGTAATGTTCCGTTTCTGGTCCACGATAATGTTCTTTTTCGGTTTCACGGTAATGTTCCGTCTCTGGTCCACGGTAATGTTCCCTTTCTGGTCCACGATAATGTTCTGTTTCTATTTCACGGTAATGTTCCGTTTCTGGTTCACGATAATTTTGTGTTTCTGTTTCATGGTAATGTTCCGTTTCTGGTCCATGATAATTTTCTGTTTCACGGTAATGTTCTGTCTCTGGTCCACGCTAATGTTCTGTTTCTGTTTCACGGTAATGTTCCGTTTCTGGTCCACGATAATTTTGTGTTTCTGTTTCACGGTAATTTTCCGTTTCTGGTCCACGATAATGTTCTGTTTCTGTTTCACGGTAATGTTCCGTTTCTGGTCCACGATAATGTTGTGTTTCGGTATCACGGTAATGTTCCGTTTCTGGTCCACGATAATGTTCTTTTTCGGTTTCACGGTAATGTTCCGTCTCTGGTCCACGGTAATGTTCCGTCTCTGGTCCACGATAATGTTCTGTTTCTGTTTCACGGTAATGTTCCGTTTCTGGTTCACGATAATTTTGTGTTTCTGTTTCATGGTAATGTTCCGTTTCTGGTCCACGATAATGTTCTTTTTCTGTTTCACGGTAATGTTCCGTTTCTGGTCCACGATAATGTTCTGTTTCTGTTTCACAGTAATGTTCCGTTTCTGGTCCATGATAATGTTCTGTTTCACGGTAATGTTCCGTTTCTGGTCCACGATAATTTTGTGTTTCTGTTTCACGGTAATGTTCCGTTTCTGGTCCACGATAATGTTCTGTTTCTGTTTCACGGTAATGTTCCGTTTCTGGTCCACGATAATTTTGTGTTTGTGTTTCACGGTAATGTTCCGTTTCTGGTCCACGATAATGTTCTGTTTCTGTTTCATGGTAATGTTCCGTCTCTGGTCCACGATAATGTTGTGTTTCTGTTTCACGGTAATGTTCCGTTTCTGGTCCATGATAATTTTCTGTTTCACGGTAATGTTCTGTCTCTGGTCCACGCTAGTGTTCTGTTTCTGTTTCACGGTAATGTTCCGTTTCTGGTCCACGATAATTTTGTGTTTCTGTTTCACGGTAATGTTCCGTTTCTGGTCCACGATAATGTTCTGTTTCTGTTTCACGGTAATGTTCCGTTTCTGGTCCATGATAATTTTCTGTTTCACGGTAATGTTCTGTCTCTGATCCACGCTAATGTTCTGTTTCTGTTTCACGGTAATGTTCCGTTTCTGGTCCACGATAATTTTGTGTTTCTGTTTCACGGTAATGTTCCGTTTCTGGTACACGATAATGTTCCGTCTCTGGTTCACGGTAATGTTCTGTCTCTGGTCCACGATAATCTTCTGTTTCTGTTTCACGGTAATGTTCCGTATCTGGTCCATGATAATTTTCTGTTTCACGGTAATGTTCTGTCTCTGGTCCACGCTAATATTCTGTTTCTGTTTCACGGTAATGTTCCGTTTCTGGTCCAAATTAATTTTGTGTTTCTGTTTCACGGTAATGTTCCGTTTCTGGTCCACGATAATGTTCTGTTTCTGTTTCACGGTAATGTTCCGTTTCTGGTCCACGATAATGTTGTGTTTCGGTTTCACGGTAATGTTCCGTTTCTGGTCCACGATAATGTTCTTTTTCGGTTTCACGGTAATGTCGCGTCTCTGGTCCACGGTAATGTTCCGTTTCTGGTCCACGATAATGTTCTGTTTCTGTTTCACGGTAATGTTCCGTATCTGGTCCATGATAATTTTCTGTTTCACGGTAATGTTCTGTCTCTGGTCCACGCTAATGTTCTGTTTCTGTTTCACGGTAATGTTCCCTTTCTGGTCCACGATAATTTTGTGTTTCTGTTTCACGGTAATGTTCCGTTTCTGGTCCACGATAATGTTCTGTTTCTGTTTCACGGTAATGTTCCGTTTCTGGTCCATGATAATTTTCTCTTTCACAGTAATGTTCTGTCTCTGGTCCACGCTAATGTTCTGTTTCTGTTTCACGGTAATGTTCCGTTTCTGGTCCACGATAATTTTGTGTTTCTGTTTCACGGTAATGTTCCGTTTCTTGTCCACGATAATGTTCCGTCTCTGATCCACGGTAATGTTCCGTCTCTGGTCCACGATAATGTTCTGTTTCTGTTTCACGGTAATGTTCCGTATCTGGTCCATGATAATTTTCTGTTTCACGGTAATGTTCTGTCTCTGGTCCACGCTAATGTTCTGTTTCTGTTTCACGGTAATGTTCCGTTTCTGGTCCAAATTAATTTTGTGTTTCTGTTTCACGGTAATGTTCCGTTTCTGGTCCACGATAATGTTCTGTTTCTGTTTCACGGTAATGTTCCGTTTCTGGTCCACGATAATGTTCTGTTTCTGTTTCATGGTAATGTTCCGTCTCTGGTCCACGATAATGTTGTGTTTCTGTTTCACGGTAATGTTCCGTTTCTGGTCCATGATAATTTTCTGTTTCACGGTAATGTTCTGTCTCTGGTCCACGCTAATGTTCTGTTTCTGTTTCACGGTAATGTTCCGTTTCTGGTCCACGATAATTTTGTGTTTCTGTTTCACGGTAATGTTCCGTTTCTGGTCCACAAAATGTTCTGTTTCAGTTTCACGGTAATGTTCCGTTTCTGGTCCATGATAATTTTCTGTTTCACGGTAATGTTCTGTCTCTGGTCCACGCTAATGTTCTGTTTCTGTTTCACGGTAATGTTCCGTTTCTGGTCCACGATAATTTTGTGTTTCTGTTTCACGGTAATGTTCCGTTTCTGGTACACGATAATGTTCCGTCTCTGGTCCACGGTAATGTTCTGTCTCTGGTCCACGATAATCTTCTGTTTCTGTATCACGGTAATGTTCCGTATCTGGTCCATGATAATTTTCTGTTTCACGGTAATGTTCTGTCTCTGGTCCACGCTAATGTTCTGTTTCTGTTTCACGGTAATGTTCCGTTTCTGGTCCAAATTAATTTTGTGTTTCTGTTTCACGGTAATGTTCCGTTTCTGGTCCACGATAATGTTCTGTTTCTGTTTCACGGTAATGTTCCGTTTCTGGTCCACGATAATGTTGTGTTTCGGTTTCACGGTAATGTTCCGTTTCTGGTCCACGATAATGTTCTTTTTCGGTTTCACGGTAATGTTCCGTCTCTGGTCCACGGTAATGTTCCGTCTCTGGTCCACGATAATGTTCTGTTTCTGTTTCACGGTAATGTTCCGTATCTGGTCCATGATAATTTTCTGTTTCACGGTAATGTTCTGTCTCTGGTCCACGCTAATGTTCTGTTTCTGTTTCACGGTAATGTTCCGTTTCTGGTCCACGCTAATTTTGTGTTTCTGTTTCACGGTAATGTTCCGTTTCTGGTCCACGATAATGTTCTGTTTCTGTTTCACGGTAATGTTCCGTTTCTGGTCCATGATAATTTTCTGTTTCACGGTAATGTTCTGTCTCTGGTCCACGCTAATGTTCTGTTTCTGTTTCACGGTAATGTTCCGTTTCTGGTCCACGATAATTTTGTGTTTCTGTTTCACGGTAATGTTCCGTTTCTGGTCCATGATAATTTTCTGTTTCACGGTAATGTTCTGTCTCTGGTCCACGCTAGTGTTCTGTTTCTGTTTCACGGTAATGTTCCGTTTCTGGTCCACGATAATTTTGTGTTTCTGTTTCACGGTAATGTTCCGTTTCTGGTCCACGATAATGTTCTGTTTCTGTTTCACGGTAATGTTCCGTTTCTGGTCCATGATAATTTTCTGTTTCACGGTAATGTTCCGTTTCTGGTCCACGATAATTTTGTGTTTCTGTTTCACGGTAATGTTCCGTTTCTGGTCCACGATAATGTTCTTTTTCGGTTTCACGGTAATGTTCCGTCTCTGGTCCACGGTAATGTTCCGTCTCTGGTCCACGATAATGTTCTGTTTCTGTTTCACGGTAATGTTCCGTTTCTGGTTCACGATAATTTTGTGTTTCTGTTTCATGGTAATGTTCCGTTTCTGGTCCACGATAATGTTCTTTTTCTGTTTCACGGTAATGTTCCGTTTCTGGTCCACGATAATGTTCTGTTTCTGTTTCACAGTAATGTTCCGTTTCTGGTCCATGATAATGTTCTGTTTCACGGTAATGTTCCGTTTCTGGTCCACGATAATTTTGTGTTTCTGTTTCACGGTAATGTTCCGTTTCTGGTCCACGATAATGTTCTGTTTCTGTTTCACGGTAATGTTCCGTTTCTGGTCCACGATAATTTTGTGTTTGTGTTTCACGGTAATGTTCCGTTTCTGGTCCACGATAATGTTCTGTTTCTGTTTCATGGTAATGTTCCGTCTCTGGTCCACGATAATGTTGTGTTTCTGTTTCACGGTAATGTTCCGTTTCTGGTCCATGATAATTTTCTGTTTCACGGTAATGTTCTGTCTCTGGTCCACGCTAGTGTTCTGTTTCTGTTTCACGGTAATGTTCCGTTTCTGGTCCACGATAATTTTGTGTTTCTGTTTCACGGTAATGTTCCGTTTCTGGTCCACGATAATGTTCTGTTTCTGTTTCACGGTAATGTTCCGTTTCTGGTCCATGATAATTTTCTGTTTCACGGTAATGTTCTGTCTCTGATCCACGCTAATGTTCTGTTTCTGTTTCACGGTAATGTTCCGTTTCTGGTCCACGATAATTTTGTGTTTCTGTTTCACGGTAATGTTCCGTTTCTGGTACACGATAATGTTCCGTCTCTGGTTCACGGTAATGTTCTGTCTCTGGTCCACGATAATCTTCTGTTTCTGTTTCACGGTAATGTTCCGTATCTGGTCCATGATAATTTTCTGTTTCACGGTAATGTTCTGTCTCTGGTCCACGCTAATATTCTGTTTCTGTTTCACGGTAATGTTCCGTTTCTGGTCCAAATTAATTTTGTGTTTCTGTTTCACGGTAATGTTCCGTTTCTGGTCCACGATAATGTTCTGTTTCTGTTTCACGGTAATGTTCCGTTTCTGGTCCACGATAATGTTGTGTTTCGGTTTCACGGTAATGTTCCGTTTCTGGTCCACGATAATGTTCTTTTTCGGTTTCACGGTAATGTTCCGTCTCTGGTCCACGGTAATGTTCCGTCTCTGGTCCACGATAATGTTCTGTTTCTGTTTCACGGTAATGTTCCGTATCTGGTCCATGATAATTTTCTGTTTCACGGTAATGTTCTGTCTCTGGTCCACGCTAATGTTCTGTTTCTGTTTCACGGTAATGTTCCCTTTCTGGTCCACGATAATTTTGTGTTTCTGTTTCACGGTAATGTTCCGTTTCTGGTCCACGATAATGTTCTGTTTCTGTTTCACGGTAATGTTCCGTTTCTGGTCCATGATAATTTTCTCTTTCACAGTAATGTTCTGTCTCTGGTCCACGCTAATGTTCTGTTTCTGTTTCACGGTAATGTTCCGTTTCTGGTCCACGATAATTTTGTGTTTCTGTTTCACGGTAATGTTCCGTTTCTTGTCCACGATAATGTTCCGTCTCTGATCCACGGTAATGTTCCGTCTCTGGTCCACGATAATGTTCTGTTTCTGTTTCACGGTAATGTTCCGTATCTGGTCCATGATAATTTTCTGTTTCACGGTAATGTTCTGTCTCTGGTCCACGCTAATGTTCTGTTTCTGTTTCACGGTAATGTTCCGTTTCTGGTCCAAATTAATTTTGTGTTTCTGTTTCACGGTAATGTTCCGTTTCTGGTCCACGATAATGTTCTGTTTCTGTTTCACGGTAATGTTCCGTTTCTGGTCCACGATAATGTTCTGTTTCTGTTTCATGGTAATGTTCCGTCTCTGGTCCACGATAATGTTGTGTTTCTGTTTCACGGTAATGTTCCGTTTCTGGTCCATGATAATTTTCTGTTTCACGGTAATGTTCTGTCTCTGGTCCACGCTAATGTTCTGTTTCTGTTTCACGGTAATGTTCCGTTTCTGGTCCACGATAATTTTGTGTTTCTGTTTCACGGTAATGTTCCGTTTCTGGTCCACAAAATGTTCTGTTTCAGTTTCACGGTAATGTTCCGTTTCTGGTCCATGATAATTTTCTGTTTCACGGTAATGTTCTGTCTCTGGTCCACGCTAATGTTCTGTTTCTGTTTCACGGTAATGTTCCGTTTCTGGTCCACGATAATTTTGTGTTTCTGTTTCACGGTAATGTTCCGTTTCTGGTACACGATAATGTTCCGTCTCTGGTCCACGGTAATGTTCTGTCTCTGGTCCACGATAATCTTCTGTTTCTGTATCACGGTAATGTTCCGTATCTGGTCCATGATAATTTTCTGTTTCACGGTAATGTTTTGTCTCTGGTCCACGCTAATGTTCTGTTTCTGTTTCACGGTAATGTTCCGTTTCTGGTCCAAATTAATTTTGTGTTTCTGTTTCACGGTAATGTTCCGTTTCTGGTCCACGATAATGTTCTGTTTCTGTTTCACGGTAATGTTCCGTTTCTGGTCCACGATAATGTTGTGTTTCGGTTTCACGGTAATGTTCCGTTTCTGGTCCACGATAATGTTCTTTTTCGGTTTCACGGTAATGTTCCGTCTCTGGTCCACGGTAATGTTCCGTCTCTGGTCCACGATAATGTTCTGTTTCTGTTTCACGGTAATGTTCCGTATCTGGTCCATGATAATTTTCTGTTTCA
Organism: Leuresthes tenuis; assembly: GCF_036924035.1. Classification (NCBI taxonomy): domain Eukaryota; kingdom Metazoa; phylum Chordata; class Actinopteri; order Atheriniformes; family Atherinopsidae; genus Leuresthes; species Leuresthes tenuis. Next base: position 33,952,858 of record NW_027325355.1, on the reverse strand, counting down.
CGATAATGTTCTGTCTCTGGTCCACGCTAATGTTCTGTTTCTGTTTCACGGTAATGTTCCGTTTCTGGTCCACGCTAATTTTGTGTTTCTGTTTCACGGTAATGTTCCGTTTCTGGTCCACGATAATGTTCTGTTTCTGTTTCACGGTAATGTTCCGTTTCTGGTCCATGATAATTTTCTGTTTCACGGTAATGTTCTGTCTCTGGTCCACGCTAATGTTCTGTTTCTGTTTCACGGTAATGTTCCGTTTCTGGTCCACGATAATTTTGTGTTTCTGTTTCACGGTAATGTTCCGTTTCTGGTCCAAGATAATGTTCCGTCTCTGATCCACGGTAATGTTCCGTCTCTGGTCCACGATAATGTTCTGTTTCTGTTTCACGGTAATGTTCCGTATCTGGTCCATGATAATTTTCTGTTTCACGGTAATGTTCTGTCTCTGGTCCACGCTAATGTTCTGTTTCTGTTTCACGGTAATGTTCCGTTTCTGGTCCAAATTAATTTTGTGTTTCTGTTTCACGGTAATGTTCCGTTTCTGGTCCACGATAATGTTCTGTTTCTGTTTCACGATAATGTTCCGTTTCTGGTCCACGATAATGTTGTATTTCGGTTTCACGGTAATGTTCCGTTTCTGGTCCACGATAATGTTCTTTTTCGGTTTCACGGTAATGTTCCGTCTCTGGTCCACGGTAATGTTCCGTCTCTGGTCCACGATAATGTTCTGTTTCTGTTTCACGGTAATGTTCTGTCTCTGGTCCACGCTAATGTTCTGTTTCTGTTTCACGGTAATGTTCCGTTTCTGGTCCAAATTAATTTTGTGTTTCTGTTTCACGGTAATGTTCCGTTTCTGGTCCACGATAATGTTCTGTTTCTGTTTCACGGTAATGTTCCGTTTCTGGTCCACGATAATGTTGTATTTCGGTTTCACGGTAATGTTCCGTTTCTGGTCCACGATAATGTTCTTTTTCTGTTTCACGGTAATGTTCCGTTTCTGGTCCATGATAATTTTCTGTTTCACGGTAATGTTCTGTCTCTGGTCCACGCTAATGTTCTGTTTCTGTTTCACGGTAATGTTCCGTTTCTGGTCCACGATAATGTTCTGTTTCTGTTTCACGGTAATGTTCCGTTTCTGGTCCACGATAATTTTGTGTTTGTGTTTCACGGTAATGTTCCGTTTCTGGTCCACGATAATGTTCTGTTTCTGTTTCATGGTAATGTTCCGTCTCTGGTCCACGATAATGTTGTGTTTCTGTTTCACGGTAATGTTCCGTTTCTGGTCCATGATAATTTTCTGTTTCACGGTAATGTTCTGTCTCTGGTCCACGCTAGTGTTCTGTTTCTGTTTCACGGTAATGTTCCGTTTCTGGTCCACGATAATTTTGTGTTTCTGTTTCACGGTAATGTTCCGTTTCTGGTCCACGATAATGTTCTGTTTCTGTTTCACGGTAATGTTCCGTTTCTGGTCCATGATAATTTTCTGTTTCACGGTAATGTTCTGTCTCTGATCCACGCTAATGTTCTGTTTCTGTTTCACGGTAATGTTCCGTTTCTGGTCCACGATAATTTTGTGTTTCTGTTTCACGGTAATGTTCCGTTTCTGGTACACGATAATGTTCCGTCTCTGGTTCACGGTAATGTTCTGTCTCTGGTCCACGCTAATATTCTGTTTCTGTTTCACGGTAATGTTCCGTTTCTGGTCCAAATTAATTTTGTGTTTCTGTTTCACGGTAATGTTCCGTTTCTGGTCCACGATAATGTTCCGTATCTGGTCCATGATAATTTTCTGTTTCACGGTAATGTTCTGTCTCTGGTCCACGCTAATGTTCTGTTTCTGTTTCACGGTAATGTTCCGTTTCTGGTCCACGCTAATTTTGTGTTTCTGTTTCACGGTAATGTTCCGTTTCTGGTCCACGATAATGTTCTGTTTCTGTTTCACGGTAATGTTCCGTTTCTGGTCCATGATAATTTTCTGTTTCACGGTAATGTTCTGTCTCTGGTCCACGCTAATGTTCTGTTTCTGTTTCACGGTAATGTTCCGTTTCTGGTCCACGATAATTTTGTGTTTCTGTTTCACGGTAATGTTCCGTTTCTGGTCCATGATAATTTTCTGTTTCACGGTAATGTTCTGTCTCTGGTCCACGCTAGTGTTCTGTTTCTGTTTCACGGTAATGTTCCGTTTCTGGTCCACGATAATTTTGTGTTTCTGTTTCACGGTAATGTTCCGTTTCTGGTCCACGATAATGTTCTGTTTCTGTTTCACGGTAATGTTCCGTTTCTGGTCCATGATAATTTTCTGTTTCACGGTAATGTTCCGTTTCTGGTCCACGATAATTTTGTGTTTCTGTTTCACGGTAATGTTCCGTTTCTGGTCCACGATAATGTTCTTTTTCGGTTTCACGGTAATGTTCCGTCTCTGGTCCACGGTAATGTTCCGTCTCTGGTCCACGATAATGTTCTGTTTCTGTTTCACGGTAATGTTCCGTTTCTGGTTCACGATAATTTTGTGTTTCTGTTTCATGGTAATGTTCCGTTTCTGGTCCACGATAATGTTCTTTTTCTGTTTCACGGTAATGTTCCGTTTCTGGTCCACGATAATGTTCTGTTTCTGTTTCACAGTAATGTTCCGTTTCTGGTCCATGATAATGTTCTGTTTCACGGTAATGTTCCGTTTCTGGTCCACGATAATTTTGTGTTTCTGTTTCACGGTAATGTTCCGTTTCTGGTCCACGATAATGTTCTGTTTCTGTTTCACGGTAATGTTCCGTTTCTGGTCCACGATAATTTTGTGTTTGTGTTTCACGGTAATGTTCCGTTTCTGGTCCACGATAATGTTCTGTTTCTGTTTCATGGTAATGTTCCGTCTCTGGTCCACGATAATGTTGTGTTTCTGTTTCACGGTAATGTTCCGTTTCTGGTCCATGATAATTTTCTGTTTCACGGTAATGTTCTGTCTCTGGTCCACGCTAGTGTTCTGTTTCTGTTTCACGGTAATGTTCCGTTTCTGGTCCACGATAATTTTGTGTTTCTGTTTCACGGTAATGTTCCGTTTCTGGTCCACGATAATGTTCTGTTTCTGTTTCACGGTAATGTTCCGTTTCTGGTCCATGATAATTTTCTGTTTCACGGTAATGTTCTGTCTCTGATCCACGCTAATGTTCTGTTTCTGTTTCACGGTAATGTTCCGTTTCTGGTCCACGATAATTTTGTGTTTCTGTTTCACGGTAATGTTCCGTTTCTGGTACACGATAATGTTCCGTCTCTGGTTCACGGTAATGTTCTGTCTCTGGTCCACGATAATCTTCTGTTTCTGTTTCACGGTAATGTTCCGTATCTGGTCCATGATAATTTTCTGTTTCACGGTAATGTTCTGTCTCTGGTCCACGCTAATATTCTGTTTCTGTTTCACGGTAATGTTCCGTTTCTGGTCCAAATTAATTTTGTGTTTCTGTTTCACGGTAATGTTCCGTTTCTGGTCCACGATAATGTTCTGTTTCTGTTTCACGGTAATGTTCCGTTTCTGGTCCACGATAATGTTGTGTTTCGGTTTCACGGTAATGTTCCGTTTCTGGTCCACGATAATGTTCTTTTTCGGTTTCACGGTAATGTTCCGTCTCTGGTCCACGGTAATGTTCCGTCTCTGGTCCACGATAATGTTCTGTTTCTGTTTCACGGTAATGTTCCGTATCTGGTCCATGATAATTTTCTGTTTCACGGTAATGTTCTGTCTCTGGTCCACGCTAATGTTCTGTTTCTGTTTCACGGTAATGTTCCCTTTCTGGTCCACGATAATTTTGTGTTTCTGTTTCACGGTAATGTTCCGTTTCTGGTCCACGATAATGTTCTGTTTCTGTTTCACGGTAATGTTCCGTTTCTGGTCCATGATAATTTTCTCTTTCACAGTAATGTTCTGTCTCTGGTCCACGCTAATGTTCTGTTTCTATTTCACGGTAATGTTCCGTTTCTGGTCCACGATGATTTTGTGTTTCTGTTTCACGGTAATGTTCCGTTTCTTGTCCACGATAATGTTCCGTCTCTGATCCACGGTAATGTTCCGTCTCTGGTCCACGATAATGTTCTGTTTCTGTTTCACGGTAATGTTCCGTATCTGGTCCATGATAATTTTCTGTTTCACGGTAATGTTCTGTCTCTGGTCCACGCTAATGTTCTGTTTCTGTTTCACGGTAATGTTCCGTTTCTGGTCCAAATTAATTTTGTGTTTCTGTTTCACGGTAATGTTCCGTTTCTGGTCCACGATAATGTTCTGTTTCTGTTTCACGGTAATGTTCCGTTTCTGGTCCACGATAATGTTCTGTTTCTGTTTCATGGTAATGTTCCGTCTCTGGTCCACGATAATGTTGTGTTTCTGTTTCACGGTAATGTTCCGTTTCTGGTCCATGATAATTTTCTGTTTCACGGTAATGTTCTGTCTCTGGTCCACGCTAATGTTCTGTTTCTGTTTCACGGTAATGTTCCGTTTCTGGTCCACGATAATTTTGTGTTTCTGTTTCACGGTAATGTTCCGTTTCTGGTCCACAAAATGTTCTGTTTCAGTTTCACGGTAATGTTCCGTTTCTGGTCCATGATAATTTTCTGTTTCACGGTAATGTTCTGTCTCTGGTCCACGCTAATGTTCTGTTTCTGTTTCACGGTAATGTTCCGTTTCTGGTCCACGATAATTTTGTGTTTCTGTTTCACGGTAATGTTCCGTTTCTGGTACACGATAATGTTCCGTCTCTGGTCCACGGTAATGTTCTGTCTCTGGTCCACGATAATCTTCTGTTTCTGTATCACGGTAATGTTCCGTATCTGGTCCATGATAATTTTCTGTTTCACGGTAATGTTCTGTCTCTGGTCCACGCTAATGTTCTGTTTCTGTTTCACGGTAATGTTCCGTTTCTGGTCCAAATTAATTTTGTGTTTCTGTTTCACGGTAATGTTCCGTTTCTGGTCCACGATAATGTTCTGTTTCTGTTTCACGGTAATGTTCCGTTTCTGGTCCACGATAATGTTGTGTTTCGGTTTCACGGTAATGTTCCGTTTCTGGTCCACGATAATGTTCTTTTTCGGTTTCACGGTAATGTTCCGTCTCTGGTCCACGGTAATGTTCCGTCTCTGGTCCACGATAATGTTCTGTTTCTGTTTCACGGTAATGTTCCGTATCTGGTCCATGATAATTTTCTGTTTCACGGTAATGTTCTGTCTCTGGTCCACGCTAATGTTCTGTTTCTGTTTCACGGTAATGTTCCGTTTCTGGTCCACGCTAATTTTGTGTTTCTGTTTCACGGTAATGTTCCGTTTCTGGTCCACGATAATGTTCTGTTTCTGTTTCACGGTAATGTTCCGTTTCTGGTCCATGATAATTTTCTGTTTCACGGTAATGTTCTGTCTCTGGTCCACGCTAATGTTCTGTTTCTGTTTCACGGTAATGTTCCGTTTCTGGTCCACGATAATTTTGTGTTTCTGTTTCACGGTAATGTTCCGTTTCTGGTCCAAGATAATGTTCCGTCTCTGATCCACGGTAATGTTCCGTCTCTGGTCCACGATAATGTTCTGTTTCTGTTTCACGGTAATGTTCCGTATCTGGTCCATGATAATTTTCTGTTTCACGGTAATGTTCTGTCTCTGGTCCACGCTAATGTTCTGTTTCTGTTTCACGGTAATGTTCCGTTTCTGGTCCAAATTAATTTTGTGTTTCTGTTTCACGGTAATGTTCCGTTTTTGGTCCACGATAATGTTCTGTTTCTGTTTCACGGTAATGTTCCGTTTCTGGTCCACGATAATGTTGTATTTCGGTTTCACGGTAATGTTCCGTTTCTGGTCCACGATAATGTTCTTTTTCGGTTTCACGGTAATGTTCCGTCTCTGGTCCACGGTAATGTTCCGTCTCTGGTCCACGATAATGTTCTGTTTCTGTTTCACGGTAATGTTCTGTCTCTGGTCCACGCTAATGTTCTGTTTCTGTTTCACGGTAATGTTCCGTTTCTGGTCCAAATTAATTTTGTGTTTCTGTTTCACGGTAATGTTCCGTTTCTGGTCCACGATAATGTTCTGTTTCTGTTTCACGGTAATGTTCCGTTTCTGGTCCACGATAATGTTGTATTTCGGTTTCACGGTAATGTTCCGTTTCTGGTCCACGATAATGTTCTTTTTCGGTTTCACGGTAATGTTCCGTCTCTGGTCCACGGTAATGTTCCGTCTCTGGTCCACGATAATGTTCTGTTTCTGTTTCACGGTAATGTTCCGTTTCTGGTCCATGATAATTTTCTGTTTCACGGTAATGTTCTGTCTCTGGTCCACGCTAATGTTCTGTTTCTGTTTCACGGTAATGTTCCGTTTCTGGTCCACGATAATGTTCTGTTTCTGTTTCACGGTAATGTTCCGTTTCTGGTCCACGATAATTTTGTGTTTGTGTTTCACGGTAATGTTCCGTTTCTGGTCCACGATAATGTTCTGTTTCTGTTTCATGGTAATGTTCCGTCTCTGGTCCACGGTAATGTTGTGTTTCTGTTTCACGGTAATGTTCCGTTTCTGGTCCATGATAATTTTCTGTTTCACGGTAATGTTCTGTCTCTGGTCCACGCTAGTGTTCTGTTTCTGTTTCACGGTAATGTTCCGTTTCTGGTCCACGATAATTTTGTGTTTCTGTTTCACGGTAATGTTCCGTTTCTGGTCCACGATAATGTTCTGTTTCTGTTTCACGGTAATGTTCCGTTTCTGGTCCATGATAATTTTCTGTTTCACGGTAATGTTCTGTCTCTGATCCACGCTAATGTTCTGTTTCTGTTTCACGGTAATGTTCCGTTTCTGGTCCACGATAATTTTGTGTTTCTGTTTCACGGTAATGTTCCGTTTCTGGTACACGATAATGTTCCGTCTCTGGTTCACGGTAATGTTCTGTCTCTGGTCCACGATAATCTTCTGTTTCTGTTTCACGGTAATGTTCCGTATCTGGTCCATGATAATTTTCTGTTTCACGGTAATGTTCTGTCTCTGGTCCACGCTAATATTCTGTTTCTGTTTCACGGTAATGTTCCGTTTCTGGTCCAAATTAATTTTGTGTTTCTGTTTCACGGTAATGTTCCGTTTCTGGTCCACGATAATGTTCTGTTTCTGTTTCACGGTAATGTTCCGTTTCTGGTCCACGATAATGTTGTGTTTCGGTTTCACGGTAATGTTCCGTTTCTGGTCCACGATAATGTTCTTTTTCGGTTTCACGGTAATGTTCCGTCTCTGGTCCACGGTAATGTTCCGTCTCTGGTCCACGATAATGTTCTGTTTCTGTTTCACGGTAATGTTCCGTATCTGGTCCATGATAATTTTCTGTTTCACGGTAATGTTCTGTCTCTGGTCCACGCTAATGTTCTGTTTCTGTTTCACGGTAATGTTCCCTTTCTGGTCCACGATAATTTTGTGTTTCTGTTTCACGGTAATGTTCCGTTTCTGGTCCACGATAATGTTCTGTTTCTGTTTCACGGTAATGTTCCGTTTCTGGTCCATGATAATTTTCTCTTTCACAGTAATGTTCTGTCTCTGGTCCACGCTAATGTTCTGTTTCTATTTCACGGTAATGTTCCGTTTCTGGTCCACGATGATTTTGTGTTTCTGTTTCACGGTAATGTTCCGTTTCTTGTCCACGATAATGTTCCGTCTCTGATCCACGGTAATGTTCCGTCTCTGGTCCACGATAATGTTCTGTTTCTGTTTCACGGTAATGTTCCGTATCTGGTCCATGATAATTTTCTGTTTCACGGTAATGTTCTGTCTCTGGTCCACGCTAATGTTCTGTTTCTGTTTCACGGTAATGTTCCGTTTCTGGTCCAAATTAATTTTGTGTTTCTGTTTCACGGTAATGTTCCGTTTCTGGTCCACGATAATGTTCTGTTTCTGTTTCACGGTAATGTTCCGTTTCTGGTCCACGATAATGTTCTGTTTCTGTTTCATGGTAATGTTCCGTCTCTGGTCCACGATAATGTTGTGTTTCTGTTTCACGGTAATGTTCCGTTTCTGGTCCATGATAATTTTCTGTTTCACGGTAATGTTCTGTCTCTGGTCCACGCTAATGTTCTGTTTCTGTTTCACGGTAATGTTCCGTTTCTGGTCCACGATAATTTTGTGTTTCTGTTTCACGGTAATGTTCCGTTTCTGGTCCACAAAATGTTCTGTTTCAGTTTCACGGTAATGTTCCGTTTCTGGTCCATGATAATTTTCTGTTTCACGGTAATGTTCTGTCTCTGGTCCACGCTAATGTTCTGTTTCTGTTTCACGGTAATGTTCCGTTTCTGGTCCACGATAATTTTGTGTTTCTGTTTCACGGTAATGTTCCGTTTCTGGTACACGATAATGTTCCGTCTCTGGTCCACGGTAATGTTCTGTCTCTGGTCCACGATAATCTTCTGTTTCTGTATCACGGTAATGTTCTGTATCTGGTCCATGATAATTTTCTGTTTCACGGTAATGTTCTGTCTCTGGTCCACGCTAATGTTCTGTTTCTGTTTCACGGTAATGTTCCGTTTCTGGTCCAAATTAATTTTGTGTTTCTGTTTCACGGTAATGTTCCGTTTCTGGTCCACGATAATGTTCTGTTTCTGTTTCACGGTAATGTTCCGTTTCTGGTCCACGATAATGTTGTGTTTCGGTTTCACGGTAATGTTCCGTTTCTGGTCCACGATAATGTTCTTTTTCGGTTTCACGGTAATGTTCCGTCTCTGGTCCACGGTAATGTTCCGTCTCTGGTCCACGATAATGTTCTGTTTCTGTTTCACGGTAATGTTCCGTATCTGGTCCATGATAATTTTCTGTTTCACGGTAATGTTCTGTCTCTGGTCCACGCTAATGTTCTGTTTCTGTTTCACGGTAATGTTCCGTTTCTGGTCCACGCTAATTTTGTGTTTCTGTTTCACGGTAATGTTCCGTTTCTGGTCCACGATAATGTTCTGTTTCTGTTTCACGGTAATGTTCCGTTTCTGGTCCATGATAATTTTCTGTTTCACGGTAATGTTCTGTCTCTGGTCCACGCTAATGTTCTGTTTCTGTTTCACGGTAATGTTCCGTTTCTGGTCCACGATAATTTTGTGTTTCTGTTTCACGGTAATGTTCCGTTTCTGGTCCAAGATAATGTTCCGTCTCTTATCCACGGTAATGTTCCGTCTCTGGTCCACGATAATGTTCTGTTTCTGTTTCACGGTAATGTTCCGTATCTGGTCCATGATAATTTTCTGTTTCACGGTAATGTTCTGTCTCTGGTCCACGCTAATGTTCTGTTTCTGTTTCACGGTAATGTTCCGTTTCTGGTCCAAATTAATTTTGTGTTTCTGTTTCACGGTAATGTTCCGTTTTTGGTCCACGATAATGTTCTGTTTCTGTTTCACGGTAATGTTCCGTTTCTGGTCCACGATAATGTTGTATTTCGGTTTCACGGTAATGTTCCGTTTCTGGTCCACGATAATGTTCTTTTTCGGTTTCACGGTAATGTTCCGTCTCTGGTCCACGGTAATGTTCCGTCTCTGGTCCACGATAATGTTCTGTTTCTGTTTCACGGTAATGTTCTGTCTCTGGTCCACGCTAATGTTCTGTTTCTGTTTCACGGTAATGTTCCGTTTCTGGTCCAAATTAATTTTGTGTTTCTGTTTCACGGTAATGTTCCGTTTCTGGTCCACGATAATGTTCTGTTTCTGTTTCACGGTAATGTTCCGTTTCTGGTCCACGATAATGTTGTATTTCGGTTTCACGGTAATGTTCCGTTTCTGGTCCACGATAATGTTCTTTTTCGGTTTCACGGTAATGTTCCGTCTCTGGTCCACGGTAATGTTCCGTCTCTGGTCCACGATAATGTTCTGTTTCTGTTTCACGGTAATGTTCCGTTTCTGGTCCATGATAATTTTCTGTTTCACGGTAATGTTCTGTCTCTGGTCCACGCTAATGTTCTGTTTCTGTTTCACGGTAATGTTCCGTTTCTGGTCCACGATAATGTTCTGTTTCTGTTTCACGGTAATGTTCCGTTTCTGGTCCACGATAATTTTGTGTTTGTGTTTCACGGTAATGTTCCGTTTCTGGTCCACGATAATGTTCTGTTTCTGTTTCATGGTAATGTTCCGTCTCTGGTCCACGGTAATGTTGTGTTTCTGTTTCACGGTAATGTTCCGTTTCTGGTCCATGATAATTATCTGTTTCACGGTAATGTTCTGTCTCTGGTCCACGCTAGTGTTCTGTTTCTGTTTCACGGTAATGTTCCGTTTCTGGTCCACGATAATTTTGTGTTTCTGTTTCACGGTAATGTTCCGTTTCTGGTCCACGATAATGTTCTGTTTCTGTTTCACGGTAATGTTCCGTTTCTGGTCCATGATAATTTTCTGTTTCACGGTAATGTTCTGTCTCTGATCCACGCTAATGTTCTGTTTCTGTTTCACGGTAATGTTCCGTTTCTGGTCCACGATAATTTTGTGTTTCTGTTTCACGGTAATGTTCCGTTTCTGGTACACGATAATGTTCCGTCTCTGGTTCACGGTAATGTTCTGTCTCTGGTCCACGATAATCTTCTGTTTCTGTTTCACGGTAATGTTCCGTATCTGGTCCATGATAATTTTCTGTTTCACGGTAATGTTCTGTCTCTGGTCCACGCTAATATTCTGTTTCTGTTTCACGGTAATGTTCCGTTTCTGGTCCAAATTAATTTTGTGTTTCTGTTTCACGGTAATGTTCCGTTTCTGGTCCACGATAATGTTCTGTTTCTGTTTCACGGTAATGTTCCGTTTCTGGTCCACGATAATGTTGTGTTTCGGTTTCACGGTAATGTTCCGTTTCTGGTCCACGATAATGTTCTTTTTCGGTTTCACGGTAATGTTCCGTCTCTGGTCCACGGTAATGTTCCGTCTCTGGTCCACGATAATGTTCTGTTTCTGTTTCACGGTAATGTTCCGTATCTGGTCCATGATAATTTTCTGTTTCACGGTAATGTTCTGTCTCTGGTCCACGCTAATGTTCTGTTTCTGTTTCACGGTAATGTTCCCTTTCTGGTCCACGATAATTTTGTGTTTCTGTTTCACGGTAATGTTCCGTTTCTGGTCCACGATAATGTTCTGTTTCTGTTTCACGGTAATGTTCCGTTTCTGGTCCATGATAATTTTCTCTTTCACGGTAATGTTCTGTCTCTGGTCCACGCTAATGTTCTGTTTCTGTTTCACGGTAATGTTCCGTTTCTGGTCCACGATAATTTTGTGTTTCTGTTTCACGGTAATGTTCCGTTTCTTGTCCACGATAATGTTCCGTCTCTGATCCACGGTAATGTTCCGTTTCTGGTCCACGATAATGTTCTGTTTCTGTTTCACGGTAATGTTCCGTATCTGGTCCATGATAATTTTCTGTTTCACGGTAATGTTCTGTCTCTGGTCCACGCTAATGTTCTGTTTCTGTTTCACGGTAATGTTCCGTTTCTGGTCCAAATTAATTTTGTGTTTCTGTTTCACGGTAATGTTCCGTTTCTGGTCCACGATAATGTTCTGTTTCTGTTTCACGGTAATGTTCCGTTTCTGGTCCACGCTAATGTTCTGTTTCTGTTTCACGGTAATGTTCCGTTTCTGGTCCACGATAATTTTGTGTTTCTGTTTCACGGTAATGTTCCGTTTCTGGTCCACAAAATGTTCTGTTTCAGTTTCACGGTAATGTTCCGTTTCTGGTCCATGATAATTTTCTGTTTCACGGTAATGTTCTGTCTCTGGTCCACGCTAATGTTCTGTTTCTGTTTCACGGTAATGTTCCGTTTCTGGTCCACGATAATTTTGTGTTTCTGTTTCACGGTAATGTTCCGTTTCTGGTCCAAGATAATGTTCCGTCTCTGATCCACGGTAATGTTCCGTCTCTGGTCCACGATAATGTTCTGTTTCTGTTTCACGGTAATGTTCCGTATCTGGTCCATGATAATTTTCTGTTTCACGGTAATGTTCTGTCTCTGGTCCACGCTAATGTTCTGTTTCTGTTTCACGGTAATGTTCCGTTTCTGGTCCAAATTAATTTTGTGTTTCTGTTTCACGGTAATGTTCCGTTTCTGGTCCACGATAATGTTCTGTTTCTGTTTCACGGTAATGTTCCGTTTCTGGTCCACGATAATGTTGTATTTCGGTTTCACGGTAATGTTCCGTCTCTGGTCCACGATAATGTTCTGTTTCTGTTTCACGGTAATGTTCCGTTTCTGGTCCATGATAATTTTCTGTTTCACGGTAATGTTCTGTCTCTGGTCCACGCTAATGTTCTGTTTCTGTTTCACGGTAATGTTCCGTTTCTGGTCCACGATAATGTTGTGTTTCTGTTTCACGGTAATGTTCCGTTTCTGGTCCACGATAATGTTCTGTTTCTGTTTCACGGTAATGTTCCGTTTCTGGTCCACGATAATTTTGTGTTTGTGTTTCACGGTAATGTTCCGTTTCTGGTCCACGATAATGTTCTGTTTCTGTTTCATGGTAATGTTCCGTCTCTGGTCCACGATAATGTTGTGTTTCTGTTTCACGGTAATGTTCCGTTTCTGGTCCATGATAATTTTCTGTTTCACGGTAATGTTCTGTCTCTGGTCCACGCTAGTGTTCTGTTTCTGTTTCACGGTAATGTTCCGTTTCTGGTCCACGATAATTTTGTGTTTCTGTTTCACGGTAATGTTCCGTTTCTGGTCCACGATAATGTTCTGTTTCTGTTTCACGGTAATGTTCCGTTTCTGGTCCATGATAATTTTCTGTTTCACGGTAATGTTCTGTCTCTGATCCACGCTAATGTTCTGTTTCTGTTTCACGGTAATGTTCCGTTTCTGGTCCACGATAATTTTGTGTTTCTGTTTCACGGTAATGTTCCGTTTCTGGTACACGATAATGTTCCGTCTCTGGTTCACGGTAATGTTCTGTCTCTGGTCCACGATAATCTTCTGTTTCTGTTTCACGGTAATGTTCCGTATCTGGTCCATGATAATTTTCTGTTTCACGGTAATGTTCTGTCTCTGGTCCACGCTAATATTCTGTTTCTGTTTCACGGTAATGTTCCGTTTCTGGTCCAAATTAATTTTGTGTTTCTGTTTCACGGTAATGTTCCGTTTCTGGTCCACGATAATGTTCTGTTTCTGTTTCACGGTAATGTTCCGTTTCTGGTCCACGATAATGTTGTGTTTCGGTTTCACGGTAATGTTCCGTTTCTGGTCCACGATAATGTTCTTTTTCGGTTTCACGGTAATGTTCCGTCTCTGGTCCACGGTAATGTTCCGTCTCTGGTCCACGATAATGTTCTGTTTCTGTTTCACGGTAATGTTCCGTATCTGGTCCATGATAATTTTCTGTTTCACGGTAATGTTCTGTCTCTGGTCCACGCTAATGTTCTGTTTCTGTTTCACGGTAATGTTCCCTTTCTGGTCCACGATAATTTTGTGTTTCTGTTTCACGGTAATGTTCCGTTTCTGGTCCACGATAATGTTCTGTTTCTGTTTCACGGTAATGTTCCGTTTCTGGTCCATGATAATTTTCTCTTTCACGGTAATGTTCTGTCTCTGGTCCACGCTAATGTTCTGTTTCTGTTTCACGGTAATGTTCCGTTTCTGGTCCACGATAATTTTGTGTTTCTGTTTCACGGTAATGTTCCGTTTCTTGTCCACGATAATGTTCCGTCTCTGATCCACGGTAATGTTCCGTCTCTGGTCCACGATAATGTTCTGTTTCTGTTTCACGGTAATGTTCCGTATCTGGTCCATGATAATTTTCTGTTTCACGGTAATGTTCTGTCTCTGGTCCACGCTAATGTTCTGTTTCTGTTTCACGGTAATGTTCCGTTTCTGGTCCAAATTAATTTTGTGTTTCTGTTTCACGGTAATGTTCCGTTTCTGGTCCACGATAATGTTCTGTTTCTGTTTCACGGTAATGTTCCGTTTCTGGTCCACGATAATGTTCTGTTTCTGTTTCATGGTAATGTTCCGTCTCTGGTCCACGATAATGTTGTGTTTCTGTTTCACGGTAATGTTCCGTTTCTGGTCCATGATAATTTTCTGTTTCACGGTAATGTTCTGTCTCTGGTCCACGCTAATGTTCTGTTTCTGTTTCACGGTAATGTTCCGTTTCTGGTCCACGATAATTTTGTGTTTCTGTTTCACGGTAATGTTCCGTTTCTGGTCCACAAAATGTTCTGTTTCAGTTTCACGGTAATGTTCCGTTTCTGGTCCATGATAATTTTCTGTTTCACGGTAATGTTCTGTCTCTGGTCCACGCTAATGTTCTGTTTCTGTTTCACGGTAATGTTCCGTTTCTGGTCCACGATAATTTTGTGTTTCTGTTTCACGGTAATGTTCCGTTTCTGGTACACGATAATGTTCCGTCTCTGGTCCACGGTAATGTTCTGTCTCTGGTCCACGATAATCTTCTGTTTCTGTATCACGGTAATGTTCCGTATCTGGTCCATGATAATTTTCTGTTTCACGGTAATGTTCTGTCTCTGGTCCACGCTAATGTTCTGTTTCTGTTTCACGGTAATGTTCCGTTTCTGGTCCAAATTAATTTTGTGTTTCTGTTTCACGGTAATGTTCCGTTTCTGGTCCACGATAATGTTCTGTTTCTGTTTCACGGTAATGTTCCGTTTCTGGTCCACGATAATGTTGTGTTTCGGTTTCACGGTAATGTTCCGTTTCTGGTCCACGATAATGTTCTTTTTCGGTTTCACGGTAATGTTCCGTCTCTGGTCCACGGTAATGTTCCGTCTCTGGTCCACGATAATGTTCTGTTTCTGTTTCACGGTAATGTTCCGTCTCTGGTCCATGATAATTTTCTGTTTCACGGTAATGTTCTGTCTCTGGTCCACGCTAATGTTCTGTTTCTGTTTCACGGTAATGTTCCGTTTCTGGTCCACGCTAATTTTGTGTTTCTGTTTCACGGTAATGTTCCGTTTCTGGTCCACGATAATGTTCTGTTTCTGTTTCACGGTAATGTTCCGTTTCTGGTCCATGATAATTTTCTGTTTCACGGTAATGTTCTGTCTCTGGTCCACGCTAATGTTCTGTTTCTGTTTCACGGTAATGTTCCGTTTCTGGTCCACGATAATTTTGTGTTTCTGTTTCACGGTAATGTTCCGTTTCTGGTCCAAGATAATGTTCCGTCTCTGATCCACGGTAATGTTCCGTCTCTGGTCCACGATAATGTTCTGTTTCTGTTTCACGGTAATGTTCCGTATCTGGTCCATGATAATTTTCTGTTTCACGGTAATGTTCTGTCTCTGGTCCACGCTAATGTTCTGTTTCTGTTTCACGGTAATGTTCCGTTTCTGGTCCAAATTAATTTTGTGTTTCTATTTCACGGTAATGTTCCGTTTCTGGTCCACGATAATGTTCTGTTTCTGTTTCACGGTAATGTTCCGTTTCTGGTCCACGATAATGTTGTATTTCGGTTTCACGGTAATGTTCCGTTTCTGGTCCACGATAATGTTCTTTTTCGGTTTCACGGTAATGTTCCGTCTCTGGTCCACGGTAATGTTCCGTCTCTGGTCCACGATAATGTTCTGTTTCTGTTTCACGGTAATGTTCCGTTTCTGGTCCATGATAATTTTCTGTTTCACGGTAATGTTCTGTCTCTGGTCCACGCTAATGTTCTGTTTCTGTTTCACGGTAATGTTCCGTTTCTGGTCCACGATAATGTTGTGTTTCTGTTTCACGGTAATGTTCTGTTACACGGTAATGTTCTGTCTCTGGTCCACGCTAATGTTCTGTTTCTGTTTCACGGTAATGTTCCGTTTCTGGTCCACGATAATGTTGTGTTTCTGTTTCACGGTAATTTTCCGTTTCTGGTCCCCGATAATGTTCTGTTTCGGTTTCACGGTAATGTTCTGTCTCTGGTCCACGGTAATGTTCTGTTTCTGTTTCACTGTAATGTTCCGTTTCTGGTCCATGATAATGTTCTGTTTCACGGTAATGTTCTGTTTCACGGTAATGTTCTGTCTCTGGTCCACGCTAATGTTCTGTTTCTGTTTCACGGTAATGTTCCATTTCTGGTCCACGATAATGTTGTGTTTCTGTTTCACGGTAATTTTCCGTTTCTGGTCCCCGATAATGTTCTGTTTCGGTTTCACGGTAATGTTCTGTCTCTGGTCCACGGTAATGTTCTGTTTCTGTTTCACTGTAATGTTCCGTTTCTGGTCCATGATAATGTTTTGTTTCACGGTAATGTTCTGTTTCACGGTAATGTTCTGTCTCTGGTCAACGCTAATGTTCTGTTTCTGTTTCACTGTAATGTTCCGTTTCTGGTCCATGATAATGTTCTGTCTCTGGTCCACGGTAATCTCTGGTCCACGATAATGTTCGGTTTCACGGTAATGTTCCGTCTCTGGTCCACGATAATGTTCTGTTTCTGTTTCACGGTAATGTTCCGTTTCTGGTCCACGATAATTTTGTGTTTCTGTTTCACGGTAATGTTCCGTTTCTGGTCCACGATAATGTTCTGTTTCTGTTTCATGGTAATGTTCCGTTTCTGGTCCACGATAATGTTGTGTTTCTGTTTCACGGTAATGTTCCGTTTCTGGTCCATGATAATTTTCTGTTTCACGGTAATGTTCTGTCTCTGGTCCACGCTAATGTTCTGTTTCTGTTTCACGGTAATGTTCCGTTTCTGGTCCACGATAATTTTGTGTTTCTGTTTCACGGTAATTTTCCATTTCTGGTCCACGATAATGTTCTGTTTCTGTTTCACGGTAATGTTCCGTTTCTGGTCCACGATAATGTTGTGTTTCGGTTTCACGGTAATGTTCCGTTTCTGGTCCACGATAATGTTCTTTTTCGGTTTCACGGTAATGTTCCGTCTCTGGTCCACGGTAATGTTCCGTCTCTGGTCCACGATAATGTTCTGTTTCTGTTTCACGGTAATGTTCCGTTTCTGGTTCACGATAATTTTGTGTTTCTGTTTCATGGTAATGTTCCGTTTCTGGTACATGATAATTTTCTGTTTCACGGTAATGTTCTGTCTCTGGTCCACGCTAATGTTCTGTTTCTGTTTCACGGTAATGTTCCGTTTCTGGTCCACGATAATTTTGTGTTTCTGTTTCACGGTAATTTTCCGTTTCTGGTCCACGATAATGTTCTGTTTCTGTTTCACGGTAATGTTCCGTTTCTGGTCCACGATAATGTTGTGTTTTGGTTTCACGATAATGTTCCGTTTCTGGTCCACGATAATGTTCTTTTTCGGTTTCACGGTAATGTTCCGTCTCTGGTCCACGGTAATGTTCCGTCTCTGGTCCACGATAATGTTCTGTTTCTGTTTCACGGTAATGTTCCGTTTCTGGTTCACGATAATTTTGTGTTTCTGTTTCATGGTAATGTTCCGTTTCTGGTCCACGATAATGTTCTTTTTCTGTTTCACGGTAATGTTCCGTTTCTGGTCCATGATAATGTTCTGTTTCACGGTAATGTTCCGTTTCTGGTCCAAGATAATTTTGTGTTTCTGTTTCACGGTAATGTTCCGTTTCTGGTCCACGATAATGTTCTGTTTCTGTTTCACGGTAATGTTCCGTTTCTGGTCCACGATAATTTTGTGTTTCTGTTTCACGGTAATGTTCCGTTTCTGGTCCACGATAATTTTGTGTTTCTGTTTCACGGTAATTTTCCGTTTCTGGTCCACGATAATGTTCTGTTTCTGTTTCACGGTAATGTTCCGTTTCTGGTCCACGATAATGTTGTGTTTCGGTTTCACGGTAATGTTCCGTTTCTGGTCCACGATAATGTTCTTTTTCGGTTTCACGGTAATGTTCCGTCTCTGGTCCACGGTAATGTTCCGTCTCTGGTCCACGATAATGTTCTGTTTCTGGTTCACGATAATTTTGTGTTTCTGTTTCATTGTAATGTTCCGTTTCTGGTCCATGATAATTTTCTGTTTCACGGTAATGTTCTGTCTCTGGTCCACGCTAATATTCTGTTTCTGTTTCACGGTAATGTTCCGTTTCTGGTCCACGATAATTTTGTGTTTCTGTTTCACGGTAATTTTCCGTTTCTGGTCCACGATAATGTTCTGTTTCTGTTTCACGGTAATGTTCCGTTTCTGGTCCACGATAATGTTGTGTTTCGGTTTCACGGTAATGTTCCGTTTCTGGTCCACGATAATGTTCTTTTTCGGTTTCACGGTAATGTTCCGTCTCTGGTCCACGGTAATGTTCCGTCTGTGGTCCACGATAATGTTCTGTTTCTGTTTCACGGTAATGTTCCGTTTCTGGTTCACGATAATTTTGTGTTTCTGTTTCATGGTAATGTTCCGTTTCTGGTCCACGATAATGTTCTTTTTCTGTTTCACGGTAATGTTCCGTTTCTGGTCCACGATAATGTTCTGTTTCTGTTTCACGGTAATGTTCCGTTTCTGGTCCATGATAATGTTCTGTTTCACGGTAATGTTCCGTTTCTGGTCCACGCTAATGTTCTGTTTCTGTTTCACGGTAATGTTCCGTTTCTGGTCCATGATAATTTTGTGTTTCTGTTTCACGGTAATTTTCCGTTTCTGGTCCACGATAATGTTCTGTTTCTGTTTCACGGTAATGTTCCGTTTCTGGTCCACGATAATGTTGTGTTTCGGTTTCACGGTAATGTTCCGTTTCTGGTCCACGATAATGTTCTTTTTCGGTTTCACGGTAATGTTCCGTCTCTGGTCCACGGTAATGTTCCGTCTATGGTCCACGATAATGTTCTTTTTCTGTTTCACGGTAATGTTCCGTTTCTGGTCCACGATAATTTTGTGTTTCTGTTTCACGGTAATGTTCCGTTTCTGGTCCAAGATATTGTTCCGTCTCTGATCCACGGTAATGTTCCGTCTCTGGTCCACGATAATGTTCTGTTTCTGTTTCACGGTAATGTTCCGTATCTGGTCCATGATAATTTTCTGTTTCACGGTAATGTTCTGTCTCTGGTCCACGCTAATGTTCTGTTTCTGTTTCACGGTAATGTTCCGTTTCTGGTCCAAATTAATTTTGTGTTTCTGTTTCACGGTAATGTTCCGTTTCTGGTCCACGATAATGTTCTTTTTCGGTTTCACGGTAATGTTCCGTCTCTGGTCCACGGTAATGTTCCGTCTCTGGTCCACGATAATGTTCTGTTTCTGTTTCACGGTAATGTTCCGTTTCTGGTCCATGATAATTTTCTGTTTCACGGTAATGTTCTGTCTCTGGTCCACGCTAATGTTCTGTTTCTGTTTCACGGTAATGTTCCGTTTCTGGTCCACGATATTGTTGTGTTTCTGTTTCACGGTAATGTTCTGTTACACGGTAATGTTCTGTCTCTGGTCCACGCTAATGTTCTGTTTCTGTTTCACGGTAATGTTCCGTCTCTGGTCCACGATAATGTTCTGTTTCTGTTTCACGGTAATGTTCCGTTTCTGGTTCACGATAATTTTGTGTTTCTGTTTCATGGTAATGTTCCGTTTCTGGTCCACGATAATGTTCTTTTTCTGTTTCACGGTAATGTTCCGTTTCTGGTCCACGATAATGTTCTGTTTCTGTTTCACAGTAATGTTCCGTTTCTGGTCCATGATAATGTTCTGTTTCACGGTAATGTTCCGTTTCTGGTCCACGATAATTTTGTGTTTCTGTTTCACGGTAATGTTCCGTTTCTGGTCCACGATAATGTTCTGTTTCTGTTTCACGGTAATGTTCCGTTTCTGGTCCACGATAATTTTGTGTTTGTGTTTCACGGTAATGTTCCGTTTCTGGTCCACGATAATGTTCTGTTTCTGTTTCATGGTAATGTTCCGTCTCTGGTCCACGATAATGTTGTGTTTCTGTTTCACGGTAATGTTCCGTTTCTGGTCCATGATAATTTTCTGTTTCACGGTAATGTTCTGTCTCTGGTCCACGCTAGTGTTCTGTTTCTGTTTCACGGTAATGTTCCGTTTCTGGTCCACGATAATTTTGTGTTTCTGTTTCACGGTAATTTTCCGTTTCTGGTCCCCGATAATGTTCTGTTTCGGTTTCACGGTAATGTTCTGTCTCTGGTCCACGGTAATGTTCTGTTTCTGTTTCACTGTAATGTTCCGTTTCTGGTCCATGATAATGTTCTGTTTCACGGTAATGTTCTGTTTCACGGTAATGTTCTGTCTCTGGTCCACGCTAATGTTCTGTTTCTGTTTCACGGTAATGTTCCGTTTCTGGTCCACGATAATGTTGTGTTTCTGTTTCACGGTAATTTTCCGTTTCTGGTCCCCGATAATGTTCTGTTTCGGTTTCACGGTAATGTTCTGTCTCTGGTCCACGGTAATGTTCTCTTTCTGTTTCACTGTAATGTTCCGTTTCTGGTCCATGATAATGTTCTGTCTCTGGTCCACGGTAATGTTCGATCTCTGGTCCACGGTAATGTTCTGTTTCACGGTAATGTTCTGTCTCTGGTCAACGCTAATGTTCTGTTTCTGTTTCACTGTAATGTTCCGTTTCTGGTCCATGATAATGTTCTGTCTCTGGTCCACGGTAATGTTCGATCTCTGGTCCACGATAATGTTCGGTTTCACGGTAATGTTCCGTCTCTGGTCCACGATAATGTTCTGTTTCTGTTTCACGGTAATGTTCCGTTTCTGGTCCACGATAATTTTGTGTTTCTGTTTCACGGTAATGTTCCGTTTCTGGTCCACGATAATGTTCTGTTTCTGTTTCATGGTAATGTTCCGTCTCTGGTCCACGATAATGTTGTGTTTCTGTTTCACGGTAATGTTCTGTCTCTGGTCCACGCTAATGTTCTGTTTCTGTTTCACGGTAATGTTCCGTTTCTGGTCCACGATAATTTTGTGTTTCTGTTTCACGGTAATTTTCCGTTTCTGGTCCACGATAATGTTGTGTTTCGGTTTCACGGTAATGTTCCGTTTCTGGTCCACGATAATGTTCTTTTTCGGTTTCACGGTAATGTTCCGTCTCTGGTCCACGGTAATGTTCCGTCTCTGGTCCACGATAATGTTCTTTTTCTGTTTCACGGTAATGTTCCGTTTCTGGTCCACGATAATTTTGTGTTTCTGTTTCACGGTAATGTTCCGTTTCTGGTCCAAGATATTGTTCCGTCTCTGATCCACGGTAATGTTCCGTCTCTGGTCCACGATAATGTTCTGTTTCTGTTTCACGGTAATGTTCCGTATCTGGTCCATGATAATTTTCTGTTTCACGGTAATGTTCTGTCTCTGGTCCACGCTAATGTTCTGTTTCTGTTTCACGGTAATGTTCCGTTTCTGGTCCAAATTAATTTTGTGTTTCTGTTTCACGGTAATGTTCCGTTTCTGATCCACGATAATGTTCTGTTTCTGTTTCACGGTAATGTTCCGTTTCTGGTCCACGATAATGTTGTATTTCGGTTTCACGGTAATGTTCCGTTTCTGGTCCACGATAATGTTCTTTTTCGGTTTCACGGTAATGTTCCGTCTCTGGTCCACGGTAATGTTCCGTCTCTGGTCCACGATAATGTTCTGTTTCTGTTTCACGGTAATGTTCCGTTTCTGGTCCATGATAATTTTCTGTTTCACGGTAATGTTCTGTCTCTGGTCCACGCTAATGTTCTGTTTCTGTTTCACGGTAATGTTCCGTTTCTGGTCCACGATATTGTTGTGTTTCTGTTTCACGGTAATGTTCTGTTACACGGTAATGTTCTGTCTCTGGTCCACGCTAATGTTCTGTTTCTGTTTCACGGTAATGTTCCGTTTCTGGTCCACGATAATGTTGTGTTTCTGTTTCACGGTAATTTTCCGTTTCTGGTCCCCGATAATGTTCTGTTTCGGTTTCACGGTAATGTTCTGTATCTGGTCCACGGTAATGTTCTGTTTCTGTTTCACTGTAATGTTCCGTTTCTGGTCCATGATAATGTTCTGTTTCACGGTAATGTTCTGTTTCACGGTAATGTTCTGTCTCTGGTCCACGCTAATGTTCTGTTTCTGTTTCACGGTAATGTTCCGTTTCTGGTCCACGATAATGTTGTGTTTCTGTTTCACGGTAATTTTCCGTTTCTGGTCCCCGATAATGTTCTGTTTCGGTTTCACGGTAATGTTCTGTCTCTGGTCCACGGTAATGTTCTCTTTCTGTTTCACTGTAATGTTCCGTTTCTGGTCCATGATAATGTTCTGTTTCACGGTAATGTTCTGTTTCACGGTAATGTTCTGTCTCTGGTCAACGCTAATGTTCTGTTTCTGTTTCACTGTAATGTTCCGTTTCTGGTCCATGATAATGTTCTGTCTCTGGTCCACGGTAATGTTCGATCTCTGGTCCACGATAATGTTCGGTTTCACGGTAATGTTCCGTCTCTGGTCCACGATAATGTTCTGTTTCTGTTTCACGGTAATGTTCCGTTTCTGGTCCACGATAATTTTGTGTTTCTGTTTCACGGTAATGTTCCGTTTCTGGTCCACGATAATGTTCTGTTTCTGTTTCATGGTAATGTTCCGTCTCTGGTCCACGATAATGTTGTGTTTCTGTTTCACGGTAATGTTCCGTTTCTGGTCCATGATAATTTTCTGTTTCACGGTAATGTTCTGTCTCTGGTCCACGCTAATGTTCTGTTTCTGTTTCACGGTAATGTTCCGTTTCTGGTCCACGATAATTTTGTGTTTCTGTTTCACGGTAATTTTCCGTTTCTGGTCCACGATAATGTTCTGTTTCTGTTTCACGGTAATGTTCCGTTTCTGGTCCACGGTAATGTTCCGTTTCTGGTCCACGATAATGTTCTTTTTCGGTTTCACGGTAATGTTCCGTCTCTGGTCCACGGTAATGTTCCGTCTCTGGTCCACGATAATGTTCTGTTTCTGTTTCACGGTAATGTTCCGTTTCTGGTTCACGATAATTTTGTGTTTCTGTTTCATGGTAATGTTCCGTTTCTGGTCCATGATAATTTTCTGTTTCACGGTAATGTTCTGTCTCTGGTCCACGCTAATGTTCTGTTTCTGTTTCACGGTAATGTTCCGTTTCTGGTCCACGATAATTTTGTGTTTCTGTTTCACGGTAATTTTCCGTTTCTGGTCCACGATAATGTTCTGTTTCTGTTTCACGGTAATGTTCCGTTTCTGGTCCAAGATAATGTTGTGTTTCGGTTTCACGGTAATGTTCCGTTTCTGGTCCACGATAATGTTCTTTTTCGGTTTCACGGTAATGTTCCGTCTCTGGTCCACGGTAATGTTCCGTCTCTGGTCCACGATAATGTTCTGTTTCTGTTTCACGGTAATGTTCCGTTTCTGGTTCACGATAATTTTGTGTTTCTGTTTCATGGTAATGTTCCATTTCTGGTCCACGATAATGTTCTTTTTCTGTTTCACGGTAATGTTCCGTTTCTGGTCCACGATAATGTTCTGTTTCTGTTTCACGGTAATGTTCCGTTTCTGGTCCATGATAATGTTCTGTTTCACGGTAATGTTCCGTTTCTGGTCCACGATAATTTTGTGTTTCTGTTTCACGGTAATGTTCCGTTTCTGGTCCACGATAATGTTCTGGTAATGTTCCGTTTCTGGTCCACGATAATGTTCTGTTTCTGTTTCACGGTAATTTTCCGTTTCTGGTCCATGATAATGTTCTGTTTCACGGTAATGTTCCGTTTCTGGTCCAAGATAATTTTGTGTTTCTGTTTCACGGTAATGTTCCGTTTCTGGTCCACGATAATGTTCTGTTTCTGTTTCACGGTAATGTTCCGTTTCTGGTCCACGATAATTTTGTGTTTCTGTTTCACGGTAATGTTCCGTTTCTGGTCCACGATAATTTTGTGTTTCTGTTTCACGGTAATTTTCCGTTTCTGGTCCACGATAATGTTCTGTTTCGGTTTCACGGTAATGTTCCGTCTCTGGTCCACGGTAATGTTCCGTCTCTGGTCCACGATAATGTTCTGTTTCTGTTTCACGGTAATGTTCCGTTTCTGGTCCATGATAATTTTCTGTTTCACGGTAATGTTCTGTCTCTGGTCCACGCTAATGTTCTGTTTCTGTTTCACGGTAATGTTCCGTTTCTGGTCCACGATATTGTTGTGTTTCTGTTTCACGGTAATGTTCTGTTACACGGTAATGTTCTGTCTCTGGTCCACGCTAATGTTCTGTTTCTGTTTCACGGTAATGTTCCGTTTCTGGTCCACGATAATGTTGTGTTTCTGTTTCACGGTAATTTTCCGTTTCTGGTCCCCGATAATGTTCTGTTTCGGTTTCACGGTAATGTTCCGTTTCTGGTCCACGATAATGTTGTGTTTCTGTTTCACGGTAATTTTCCGTTTCTGGTCCCCGATAATGTTCTGTTTCGGTTTCACGGTAATGTTCTGTCTCTGGTCCACGGTAATGTTCTGTTTCTGTTTCACTGTAATGTTCCGTTTCTGGTCCACGATAATGTTCGGTTTCACGGTAATGTTCCGTCTCTGGTCCACGATAATGTTCTGTTTCTGTTTCACGGTAATGTTCCGTTTCTGGTCCACGATAATTTTGTGTTTCTGTTTCACGGTAATGTTCCGTTTCTGGTCCACGATAATGTTCTCTTTCTGTTTCACTGTAATGTTCCGTTTCTGGTCCATGATAATGTTCTGTTTCACGGTAATGTTCGGTTTCACGGTAATGTTCTGTCTCTGGTCAACGCTAATGTTCTGTTTCTGTTTCACTGTAATGTTCCGTTTCTGGTCCATGATAATGTTCTGTCTCTGGTCCACGGTAATGTTCGATCTCTGGTCCACGATAATGTTCGGTTTCACGGTAATGTTCCGTCTCTGGTCCACGATAATGTTCTGTTTCTGTTTCACGGTAATGTTCCGTTTCTGGTCCACGATAATTTTGTGTTTCTGTTTCACGGTAATGTTCCATTTCTGGTCCACGATAATGTTCTGTTTCTGTTTCATGGTAATGTTCCGTCTCTGGTCCACGATAATGTTGTGTTTCTGTTTCACGGTAATGTTCCGTTTCTGGTCCATGATAATTTTCTGTTTCACGGTAATGTTCTGTCTCTGGTCCACGCTAATGTTCTGTTTCTGTTTCACGGTAATGTTCCGTTTCTGGTCCACGATAATTTTGTGTTTCTTTTTCACGGTAATTTTCCGTTTCTGGTCCACGATAATGTTCTGTTTCTGTTTCACGGTAATGTTCCGTTTCTGGTCCACGGTAATGTTCCGTTTCTGGTCCACGATAATGTTCTTTTTCGGTTTCACGGTAATGTTCCGTCTCTGGTCCACGGTAATGTTCCGTCTCTGGTCCACGATAATGTTCTGTTTCTGTTTCACGGTAATGTTCCGTTTCTGGTTCACGATAATTTTGTGTTTCTGTTTCATGGTAATGTTCCGTTTCTGGTCCATGATAATTTTCTGTTTCACGGTAATGTTCTGTCTCTGGTCCACGCTAATGTTCTGTTTCTGTTTCACGGTAATGTTCCGTTTCTGGTCCACGATAATTTTGTGTTTCTGTTTCACGGTAATTTTCCGTTTCTGGTCCACGATAATGTTCTGTTTCTGTTTCACGGTAATGTTCCGTTTCTGGTCCACGATAATGTTGTGTTTCGGTTTCACGGTAATGTTCCGTTTCTGGTCCACGATAATGTTCTTTTTCGGTTTCACGGTAATGTTCCGTCTCTGGTCCACGGTAATGTTCCGTCTCTGGTCCACGATAATGTTCTTTTTCTGTTTCACGGTAATGTTCCGTTTCTGGTCCACGATAATGTTCTGTTTCTGTTTCACGGTAATGTTCCGTTTCTGGTCCATGATAATGTTCTGTTTCACGGTAATGTTCCGTTTCTGGTCCACGATAATTTTGTGTTTCTGTTTCACGGTAATGTTCCGTTTCTGGTCCACGATAATGTTCTGTTTCTGTTTCACGGTAATGTTCCGTTTCTGGTCCACGATAATGTTCTGTTTCTGTTTCACGGTAATGTTCCGTTTCTGGTCCATGATAATGTTCTGTTTCACGGTAATGTTCCGTTTCTGGTCCAAGATAATTTTGTGTTTCTGTTTCACGGTAATGTTCCGTTTCTGGTCCACGATAATGTTCTGTTTCTGTTTCACGGTAATGTTCCGTTTCTGGTCCACGATAATTTTGTGTTTCTGTTTCACGGTAATGTTCCGTTTCTGGTCCACGATAATTTTGTGTTTCTGTTTCACGGTAATTTTCCGTTTCTGGTCCACGATAATGTTCTGTTTCTGTTTCACGGTAATGTTCCGTTTCTGGTCCACGATAATGTTGTGTTTCGGTTTCACGGTAATGTTCCGTTTCTGGTCCACGATAATGTTCTTTTTCGGTTTCACGGTAATGTTCCGTCTCTGGTCCACGGTAATGTTCCGTCTCTGGTCCACGATAATGTTCTGTTTCTGGTTCACGATAATTTTGTGTTTCTGTTTCATTGTAATGTTCCGTTTCTGGTCCATGATAATTTTCTGTTTCACGGTAATGTTCTGTCTCTGGTCCACGCTAATGTTCTGTTTCTGTTTCACGGTAATGTTCCGTTTCTGGTCCACGATAATTTTGTGTTTCTGTTTCACGGTAATTTTCCGTTTCTGGTCCACGATAATGTTCTGTTTCTGTTTCACGGTAATGTTCCGTTTCTGGTCCACGATAATGTTGTGTTTCGGTTTCACGGTAATGTTCCGTTTCTGGTCCACGATAATGTTCTTTTTCGGTTTCACGGTAATGTTCCGTCTCTGGTCCACGGTAATGTTCCGTCTCTGGTCCACGATAATGTTCTGTTTCTGTTTCACGGTAATGTTCCGTTTCTGGTTCACGATAATTTTGTGTTTCTGTTTCATGGTAATATTCCGTTTCTGGTCCACGATAATGTTCTTTTTCTGTTTCACGGTAATGTTCCGTTTCTGGTCCACGATAATGTTCTGTTTCTGTTTCACGGTAATGTTCCGTTTCTGGTCCATGATAATGTTCTGTTTCACGGTAATGTTCCGTTTCTGGTCCACGCTAATGTTCTGTTTCTGTTTCACGGTAATGTTCCGTTTCTGGTCCATGATAATTTTGTGTTTCTGTTTCACGGTAATTTTCCGTTTCTGGTCCACGATAATGTTCTGTTTCTGTTTCACGGTAATGTTCCGTTTCTGGTCCACGATAATGTTGTGTTTCGGTTTCACGGTAATGTTCCGTTTCTGGTCCATGATAATTTTGTGTTTTTATTTCACGGTAATGTTCCGTCTCTGGTCCACGGTAATGTTCCGTCTCTGTTTCACGGTAATGTTCCGTTTCTGGTCCACGATAATGTTGTGTTTCGGTTTCACGGTAATGTTCCGTTTCTGGTCCACGATAATGTTCTTTTTCGGTTTCGCGGTAATGTTCCGTCTCTGGTCCACGGTAATGTTCCGTCTCTGGTCCACGATAATGTTCTGTTTCTGTTTCACGGTAATGTTCCGTTTCTGGTCCACGATAATTTTGTGTTTCTGTTTCACGGTAATGTTCCGTTTCTGGTCCAAGATATTGTTCCGTCTCTGATCCACGGTAATGTTCCGTCTCTGGTCCACGATAATGTTCTGTTTCTGTTTCACGGTAATGTTCCGTATCTGGTCCATGATAATTTTCTGTTTCACGGTAATGTTCTGTCTCTGGTCCACGCTAATGTTCTGTTTCTGTTTCACGGTAATGTTCCGTTTCTGGTCCAAATTAATTTTGTGTTTCTGTTTCACGGTAATGTTCCGTTTCTGGTCCACGATAATGTTCTGTTTCTGTTTCACGGTAATGTTCCGTTTCTGGTCCACGATAATGTTGTATTTCGGTTTCACAGTAATGTTCCGTTTCTGGTCCACGATAATGTTCTTTTTCGGTTTCACGGTAATGTTCCGTCTCTGGTCCACGGTAATGTTCCGTCTCTGGTCCACGATAATGTTCTGTTTCTGTTTCACGGTAATGTTCCGTTTCTGGTCCATGATAATTTTCTGTTTCACGGTAATGTTCTGTCTCTGGTCCACGCTAATGTTCTGTTTCTGTTTCACGGTAATGTTCCGTTTCTGGTCCACGATATTGTTGTGTTTCTGTTTTACGGTAATGTTCTGTTACACGGTAATGTTCTGTCTCTGGTCCACGCTAATGTTCTGTTTCTGTTTCACGGTAATGTTCCGTTTCTGGTCCACGATAATGTTGTGTTTCTGTTTCACGGTAATTTTCCGTTTCTGGTCCCCGATAATGTTCTGTTTCGGTTTCACGGTAATGTTCTGTCTCTGGTCCACGGTAATGTTCTGTTTCTGTTTCACTGTAATGTTCCGTTTCTGGTCCATGATAATGTTCTGTTTCACGGTAATGTTCTGTTTCAAGGTAATGTTCTGTCTCTGGTCCACGCTAATGTTCTGTTTCTGTTTCACGGTAATGTTCCGTTTCTGGTCCACGATAATGTTGTGTTTCTGTTTCACGGTAATTTTCCGTTTCTGGTCCCCGATAATGTTCTGTTTCGGTTTCACGGTAATGTTCTGTCTCTGGTCCATGGTAATGTTCTCTTTCTGTTTCACTGTAATGTTCCGTTTCTGGTCCATGATAATGTTCTGTTTCACGGTAATGTTATGTTTCACGGTAATGTTCTGTCTCTGGTCAACGCTAATGTTCTGTTTCTGTTTCACTGTAATGTTCCGTTTCTGGTCCATGATAATGTTCTGTCTCTGGTCCACGGTAATGTTCGATCTCTGGTCCACGATAATGTTCGGTTTCACGGTAATGTTCCGTCTCTGGTCCACGATAATGTTCTGTTTCTGTTTCACGGTAATGTTCCGTTTCTGGTCCACGATAATTTTGTGTTTCTGTTTCACGGTAATGTTCCGTTTCTGGTCCACGATAATGTTCTGTTTCTGTTTCATGGTAATGTTCCGTCTCTGGTCCACGATAATGTTGTGTTTCTGTTTCACGGTAATGTTCCGTTTCTGGTCCATGATAATTTTCTGTTTCACGGTAATGTTCTGTCTCTGGTCCACGCTAATGTTCTGTTTCTGTTTCACGGTAATGTTCCGTTTCTGGTCCACGATAATTTTGTGTTTCTGTTTCACGGTAATTTTCCGTTTCTGGTCCACGATAATGTTCTGTTTCTGTTTCACGGTAATGTTCCGTTTCTGGTCCACGGTAATGTTCCGTTTCTGGTCCACGATAATGTTCTTTTTCGGTTTCACGGTAATGTTCCGTCTCTGGTCCACGGTAATGTTCCGTCTCTGGTCCACGATAATGTTCTGTTTCTGTTTCACGGTAATGTTCCGTTTCTGGTTCACGATAATTTTGTGTTTCTGTTTCATGGTAATGTTCCGTTTCTGGTCCATGATAATTTTCTGTTTCACGGTAATGTTCTGTCTCTGGTCCACGCTAATGTTCTGTTTCTGTTTCACGGTAATGTTCCGTTTCTGGTCCACGATAATTTTGTGTTTCTGTTTCACGGTAATTTTCCGTTTCTGGTCCACGATAATGTTCTGTTTCTGTTTCACGGTAATGTTCCGTTTCTGGTCCACGATAATGTTGTGTTTCGGTTTCACGGTAATGTTCCGTTTCTGGTCCACGATAATGTTCTTTTTCGGTTTCACGGTAATGTTCCGTCTCTGGTCCACGGTAATGTTCCGTCTCTGGTCCACGATAATGTTCTGTTTCTGTTTCACGGTAATGTTCCGTTTCTGGTTCACGATAATTTTGTGTTTCTGTTTCATGGTAATGTTCCGTTTCTGGTCCACGATAATGTTCTTTTTCTGTTTCACGGTAATGTTCCGTTTCTGGTCCACGATAATGTTCTGTTTCTGTTTCACGGTAATGTTCCGTTTCTGGTCCATGATAATGTTCTGTTTCACGGTAATGTTCCGTTTCTGGTCCACGCTAATGTTCTGTTTCTGTTTCACGGTAATGTTCCGTTTCTGGTCCATGATAATGTTCTGTTTCACGGTAATGTTCCGTTTCTGGTCCACGAGAATTTTGTGTTTTAGTTTCACGGTAATGTTCCGTTTCTGGTCCACGATAATGTTCTGTTTCGGTTTTACGGTACTGTTCCGTTTCTGGTCAACGATAATTTTGTGTTTTTGTTTCACGGTAATGTTCCGTCTCTGGTCCACGATAATGTTCTGTTTCTGTTTCACGGTAATGTTCCGTTTCTGGTCCACGATAATGTTCTTTTTCGGTTTCACGGTAATGTTCCGTCTCTGGTCCACGGTAATGTTCCGTCTCTGGTCCACGATAATGTTCTGTTTCTGTTTCACGGTAATGTTCCGTTTATGGTCCATGATAATTTTCTGTTTCACGGTAATGTTCTGTCTCTGGTCCACGCTAATGTTCTGTTTCTGTTTCACGGTAATGTTCCGTTTCTGGTCCACGATAATTTTGTGTTTCTGTTTCACGGTAATGTTCCGTTTCTGGTCCACGATAATGTTCTGTTTCTGTTTCACGGTAATGTTCCGTTTCTGGTCCACGATAATGTTCTGTTTCTGTTTCACGGTAATGTTCCGTTTCTGGTCCATGATAATGTTCTGTTTCACGGTAATGTTCCGTTTCTGGTCCACGATAATTTTGTGTTTCTGTTTCACGGTAATGTTCCGTTTCTGGTCCACGATAATGTTCTGTTTCTGTTTCACGGTAATGTTCTGTTTCTGGTCCACGATAATGTTCTGTTTCTGTTTCACGGTAATGTTCCGTTTCTGGTCCATGATAATGTTCTGTTTCACGCTAATGTTCCGTTTCTGGTCCACGAGAATTTTGTGTTTTAGTTTCACGGTAATGTTCCGTTTCTGGTCCACGATAATGTTCTTTTTCGGTTTCACGGTAATGTTCCGTCTCTGGTCCACGGTAATGTTCCGTCTCTGGTCCACGATAATGTTCTGTTTCACGGTAATGTTCCGTTTCTGGTTCACGATAATTTTGTGTTTCTGTTTCATGGTAATGTTCCGTTTCTGGTCCACGATAATGTTCTTTTTCTGTTTCACGGTAATGTTCCGTTTCTGGTCCACGATAATGTTCTGTTTCTGTTTCACGGTAATGTTCCGTTTCTGGTCCATGATAATGTTCTGTTTCACGGTAATGTTCCGTTTCTGGTCCACGCTAATGTTCTGTTTCTGTTTCACGGTAATGTTCCGTTTCTTGTCCATGATAATTTTGTGTTTCTGTTTCACGGTAATTTTCCGTTTCTGGTCCACGATAATGTTCTGTTTCTGTTTCACGGTAATGCTCCGTTTCTGGTCCACGATAATGTTGTGTTTCGGTTTCACGGTAATGTTCCGTTTCTGGTCCATGATAATTTTGTGTTTCTGTTTCACGGTAATGTTCCGTCTCTGGTCCACGGTAATGTTCCGTCTCTGTTTCACGGTAATGTTCCGTTTCTGGTCCACGATAATGTTGTGTTTCGGTTTCACGGTAATGTTCCGTTTCTGGTCCACGATAATGTTCTTTTTCGGTTTCACGGTAATGTTCCGTCTCTGGTCCACGGTAATGTTCCGTCTCTGGTCCACGATAATGTTCTGTTTCTGTTTCACGGTAATGTTCCGTTTCTGGTCCACGATAATTTTGTGTTTCTGTTTCACGGTAATGTTCCGTTTCTGGTCCAAGATATTGTTCCGTCTCTGATCCACGGTAATGTTCCGTCTCTGGTCCACGATAATGTTCTGTTTCTGTTTCACGGTAATGTTCCGTATCTGGTCCATGATAATTTTCTGTTTCACGGTAATGTTCTGTCTCTGGTCCACGCTAATGTTCTGTTTCTGTTTCACGGTAATGTTCCGTTTCTGGTCCAAATTAATTTTGTGTTTCTGTTTCACGGTAATGTTCCGTTTCTGGTCCACGATAATGTTCTGTTTCTGTTTCACGGTAATGTTCCGTTTCTGGTCCACGATAATGTTGTATTTCGGTTTCACGGTAATGTTCCGTTTCTGGTCCACGATAATGTTCTTTTTCGGTTTCACGGTAATGTTCCGTCTCTGGTCCACGGTAATGTTCCGTCTCTGGTCCACGATAATGTTCTGTTTCTGTTTCACGGTAATGTTCCGTTTCTGGTCCATGATAATTTTCTGTTTCACGGTAATGTTCTGTCTCTGGTCCACGCTAATGTTCTGTTTCTGTTTCACGGTAATGTTCCGTTTCTGGTCCACGATATTGTTGTGTTTCTGTTTCACGGTAATGTTCTGTTACACGGTAATGTTCTGTCTCTGGTCCACGCTAATGTTCTGTTTCTGTTTCACGGTAATGTTCCGTTTCTGGTCCACGATAATGTTGTGTTTCTGTTTCACGGTAATTTTCCGTTTCTGGTCCCCGATAATGTTCTGTTTCGGTTTCACGGTAATGTTCTGTCTCTGGTCCACGGTAATGTTCTGTTTCTTTTTCACTGTAATGTTCCGTTTCTGGTCCATGATAATGTTCTGTTTCACGGTAATGTTCTGTTTCACGGTAATGTTCTGTCTCTGGTCCACGCTAATGTTCTGTTTCTGTTTCACGGTAATGTTCCGTTTCTGGTCCACGATAATGTTGTGTTTCTGTTTCACGGTAATTTTCCGTTTCTGGTCCCCGATAATGTTCTGTTTCGGTTTCACGGTAATGTTCTGTCTCTGGTCCACGGTAATGTTCTCTTTCTGTTTCACTGTAATGTTCCGTTTCTGGTCCATGATAATGTTCTGTTTCACGGTAATGTTCTGTTTCACGGTAATGTTCTGTCTCTGGTCAACGCTAATGTTCTGTTTCTGTTTCACTGTAATGTTCCGTTTCTGGTCCATGATAATATTCTGTCTCTGGTCCACGGTAATGTTCGATCTCTGGTCCACGATAATGTTCGGTTTCACGGTAATGTTCCGTCTCTGGTCCACGATAATGTTCTGTTTCTGTTTCACGGTAATGTTCCGTTTCTGGTCCACGATAATTTTGTGTTTCTGTTTCACGGTAATGTTCCGTTTCTGGTCCACGATAATGTTCTGTTTCTGTTTCATGGTAATGTTCCGTCTCTGGTCCACGATAATGTTGTGTTTCTGTTTCACGGTAATGTTCCGTTTCTGGTCCATGATAATTTTCTGTTTCACGGTAATGTTCTGTCTCTGGTCCACGCTAATGTTCTGTTTCTGTTTCACGGTAATGTTCCGTTTCTGGTCCACGATAATTTTGTGTTTCTGTTTCACGGTAATTTTCCGTTTCTGGTCCACGATAATGTTCTGTTTCTGTTTCACGGTAATGTTCCGTTTCTGGTCCACGGTAATGTTCCGTTTCTGGTCCACGATAATGTTCTTTTTCGGTTTCACGGTAATGTTCCGTCTCTGGTCCACGGTAATGTTCCGTCTCTGGTCCACGATAATGTTCTGTTTCTGTTTCACGGTAATGTTCCGTTTCTGGTTCACGATAATTTTGTGTTTCTGTTTCATGGTAATGTTCCGTTTCTGGTCCATGATAATTTTCTGTTTCACGGTAATGTTCTGTCTCTGGTCCACGCTAATGTTCTGTTTCTGTTTCACGGTAATGTTCCGTTTCTGGTCCACGATAATTTTGTGTTTCTGTTTCACGGTAATTTTCCGTTTCTGGTCCACGATAATGTTCTGTTTCTGTTTCACGGTAATGTTCCGTTTCTGGTCCACGATAATGTTGTGTTTCGGTTTCACGGTAATGTTCCGTTTCTGGTCCACGATAATGTTCTTTTTCGGTTTCACGGTAATGTTCCGTCTCTGGTCCACGGTAATGTTCCGTCTCTGGTCCACGATAATGTTCTGTTTCTGTTTCACGGTAATGTTCCGTTTCTGGTTCACGATAATTTTGTGTTTCTGTT
The DNA here is from genome assembly GCF_036924035.1 of Leuresthes tenuis. Lineage (NCBI taxonomy): Eukaryota > Metazoa > Chordata > Actinopteri > Atheriniformes > Atherinopsidae > Leuresthes > Leuresthes tenuis. Next base: position 33,919,243 of record NW_027325355.1, on the reverse strand, counting down.
TCATGGTAATGTTCCGTTTCTGGTCCACGATAATGTTCTTTTTCTGTTTCACGGTAATGTTCCGTCTCTGGTCCACGATAATGTTCTGTTTCTGTTTCACGGTAATGTTCCGTTTCTGGTCCACGATAATGTTTTGTTTAGGTTTCACGGTAATGTTCTGTCTCTGGTTCACAATAATGTTCCGTCTCTGGTCCACAATAATGTTCCGTTTCTGGTCCACAATAATGTTCCGTTTCTGGTCCATGATAATTTTCTGTTTCACGGTAATGTTCCGTCTCTGGTCCACGATAATGTTCTGTCTCTGGTCCACGGTAATGTTCTGTCTCTGGTCCACGGTAATGTTCTGTCTCTGGTCCACGGTAATGTTCGATCTCTGGTCCACGATAATGTTCAGTTTCACGGTAATGTTCCGTCTCTGGTCCACGATAATGTTCTGTTTCTGTTTCACGATAATGTTCTGTTTCGGTTTCACGGTAATGTTCTGTCTCTGGTCCACGGTAATGTTCTGTTTCGGTTTCATGGTAATGTTCCGTCTCTGGTCCACGATAATGTTGTGTTTCTGTTTCACGGTAATGTTCCGTTTCTGGTCCACTATAATGTTCTGTTTCGGTTTCACGGTAATGTTCTGTCTCTGGTCCACGGTAATGTTCTGTCTCTGGTCCACGGTAATGCTCGATCTCTGGTCCACGATAATGTTCGGTTTCACGGTAATGCTCGATCTCTGGTCCACGATAATGTTCGGTTTCACGGTAATGTTCCGTCTCTGGTCCACGATAATGTTCTGTTTCTGTTTCACGGTAATGTTGTGTTTCTGGTCGAAGTTAATTTTGTGTTTCTGTTTCACGGTAATGTTCCGTTTCTGGTCCACGATAATGTTCTGTTTCGGTTTCACGGTAATGTTCTGTCTCTGGTCCACGATAATGTTCGGTTTCACGGTAATGTTCCGTCTCTGGTCCACGAAAATGTTCCGTCTTTGGTCCGCGATAATGTTCTGTCTCTGGTCCATGATAATGTTCTGTTTCTGGTCCACGATAATGTTCTGTTTCGGTTTCACGGTATTGTTCTGTCTCTGGTCCATGGTAATGTTCTGTCTCTGGTCCAAGGTAATGTTCTGTTTCTGTTTCACGGTAATGTTCCGTTTCTGGTCCACGATAATGTTCGGTTTCACGATAATGTTCCGTTTCTGGTCCACGATAATGTTGTGTTTCGGTTTCACGGTAATGTTCCGTTTCTGGTCCACGATAATGTTCTTTTTCGGTTTCGCGGTAATGTTCCGTCTCTGGTCCACGGTAATGTTCCGTCTCTGGTCCACGATAATGTTCTGTTTCTGTTTCACGGTAATGTTCCGTTTCTGGTCCACGATAATTTTGTGTTTCTGTTTCACGGTAATGTTCCGTTTCTGGTCCAAGATATTGTTCCGTCTCTGATCCACGGTAATGTTCCGTCTCTGGTCCACGATAATGTTCTGTTTCTGTTTCACGGTAATGTTCCGTATCTGGTCCATGATAATTTTCTGTTTCACGGTAATGTTCTGTCTCTGGTCCACGCTAATGTTCTGTTTCTGTTTCACGGTAATGTTCCGTTTCTGGTCCAAATTAATTTTGTGTTTCTGTTTCACGGTAATGTTCCGTTTCTGGTCCACGATAATGTTCTGTTTCTGTTTCACGGTAATGTTCCGTTTCTGGTCCACGATAATGTTGTATTTCGGTTTCACAGTAATGTTCCGTTTCTGGTCCACGATAATGTTCTTTTTCGGTTTCACGGTAATGTTCCGTCTCTGGTCCACGGTAATGTTCCGTCTCTGGTCCACGATAATGTTCTGTTTCTGTTTCACGGTAATGTTCCGTTTCTGGTCCATGATAATTTTCTGTTTCACGGTAATGTTCTGTCTCTGGTCCACGCTAATGTTCTGTTTCTGTTTCACGGTAATGTTCCGTTTCTGGTCCACGATATTGTTGTGTTTCTGTTTTACGGTAATGTTCTGTTACACGGTAATGTTCTGTCTCTGGTCCACGCTAATGTTCTGTTTCTGTTTCACGGTAATGTTCCGTTTCTGGTCCACGATAATGTTGTGTTTCTGTTTCACGGTAATTTTCCGTTTCTGGTCCCCGATAATGTTCTGTTTCGGTTTCACGGTAATGTTCTGTCTCTGGTCCACGGTAATGTTCTGTTTCTGTTTCACTGTAATGTTCCGTTTCTGGTCCATGATAATGTTCTGTTTCACGGTAATGTTCTGTTTCAAGGTAATGTTCTGTCTCTGGTCCACGCTAATGTTCTGTTTCTGTTTCACGGTAATGTTCCGTTTCTGGTCCACGATAATGTTGTGTTTCTGTTTCACGGTAATTTTCCGTTTCTGGTCCCCGATAATGTTCTGTTTCGGTTTCACGGTAATGTTCTGTCTCTGGTCCATGGTAATGTTCTCTTTCTGTTTCACTGTAATGTTCCGTTTCTGGTCCATGATAATGTTCTGTTTCACGGTAATGTTATGTTTCACGGTAATGTTCTGTCTCTGGTCAACGCTAATGTTCTGTTTCTGTTTCACTGTAATGTTCCGTTTCTGGTCCATGATAATGTTCTGTCTCTGGTCCACGGTAATGTTCGATCTCTGGTCCACGATAATGTTCGGTTTCACGGTAATGTTCCGTCTCTGGTCCACGATAATGTTCTGTTTCTGTTTCACGGTAATGTTCCGTTTCTGGTCCACGATAATTTTGTGTTTCTGTTTCACGGTAATGTTCCGTTTCTGGTCCACGATAATGTTCTGTTTCTGTTTCATGGTAATGTTCCGTCTCTGGTCCACGATAATGTTGTGTTTCTGTTTCACGGTAATGTTCCGTTTCTGGTCCATGATAATTTTCTGTTTCACGGTAATGTTCTGTCTCTGGTCCACGCTAATGTTCTGTTTCTGTTTCACGGTAATGTTCCGTTTCTGGTCCACGATAATTTTGTGTTTCTGTTTCACGGTAATTTTCCGTTTCTGGTCCACGATAATGTTCTGTTTCTGTTTCACGGTAATGTTCCGTTTCTGGTCCACGGTAATGTTCCGTTTCTGGTCCACGATAATGTTCTTTTTCGGTTTCACGGTAATGTTCCGTCTCTGGTCCACGGTAATGTTCCGTCTCTGGTCCACGATAATGTTCTGTTTCTGTTTCACGGTAATGTTCCGTTTCTGGTTCACGATAATTTTGTGTTTCTGTTTCATGGTAATGTTCCGTTTCTGGTCCATGATAATTTTCTGTTTCACGGTAATGTTCTGTCTCTGGTCCACGCTAATGTTCTGTTTCTGTTTCACGGTAATGTTCCGTTTCTGGTCCACGATAATTTTGTGTTTCTGTTTCACGGTAATTTTCCGTTTCTGGTCCACGATAATGTTCTGTTTCTGTTTCACGGTAATGTTCCGTTTCTGGTCCACGATAATGTTGTGTTTCGGTTTCACGGTAATGTTCCGTTTCTGGTCCACGATAATGTTCTTTTTCGGTTTCACGGTAATGTTCCGTCTCTGGTCCACGGTAATGTTCCGTCTCTGGTCCACGATAATGTTCTGTTTCTGTTTCACGGTAATGTTCCGTTTCTGGTTCACGATAATTTTGTGTTTCTGTTTCATGGTAATGTTCCGTTTCTGGTCCACGATAATGTTCTTTTTCTGTTTCACGGTAATGTTCCGTTTCTGGTCCACGATAATGTTCTGTTTCTGTTTCACGGTAATGTTCCGTTTCTGGTCCATGATAATGTTCTGTTTCACGGTAATGTTCCGTTTCTGGTCCACGCTAATGTTCTGTTTCTGTTTCACGGTAATGTTCCGTTTCTGGTCCATGATAATGTTCTGTTTCACGGTAATGTTCCGTTTCTGGTCCACGAGAATTTTGTGTTTTAGTTTCACGTTAATGTTCCGTTTCTGGTCCACGATAATGTTCTGTTTCGGTTTTACGGTACTGTTCCGTTTCTGGTCAACGATAATTTTGTGTTTTTGTTTCACGGTAATGTTCCGTCTCTGGTCCACGATAATGTTCTGTTTCTGTTTCACGGTAATGTTCCGTTTCTGGTCCACGATAATGTTCTTTTTCGGTTTCACGGTAATGTTCCGTCTCTGGTCCACGGTAATGTTCCGTCTCTGGTCCACGATAATGTTCTGTTTCTGTTTCACGGTAATGTTCCGTTTATGGTCCATGATAATTTTCTGTTTCACGGTAATGTTCTGTCTCTGGTCCACGCTAATGTTCTGTTTCTGTTTCACGGTAATGTTCCGTTTCTGGTCCACGATAATTTTGTGTTTCTGTTTCACGGTAATGTTCCGTTTCTGGTCCACGATAATGTTCTGTTTCTGTTTCACGGTAATGTTCCGTTTCTGGTCCACGATAATGTTCTGTTTCTGTTTCACGGTAATGTTCCGTTTCTGGTCCATGATAATGTTCTGTTTCACGGTAATGTTCCGTTTCTGGTCCACGATAATTTTGTGTTTCTGTTTCACGGTAATGTTCCGTTTCTGGTCCACGATAATGTTCTGTTTCTGTTTCACGGTAATGTTCTGTTTCTGGTCCACGATAATGTTCTGTTTCTGTTTCACGGTAATGTTCCGTTTCTGGTCCATGATAATGTTCTGTTTCACGCTAATGTTCCGTTTCTGGTCCACGAGAATTTTGTGTTTTAGTTTCACGGTAATGTTCCGTTTCTGGTCCACGATAATGTTCTTTTTCGGTTTCACGGTAAAGTTCCGTCTCTGGTCCACGGTAATGTTCCGTCTCTGGTCCAGGATAATGTTCTGTTTCACGGTAATGTTCCGTTTCTGGTTCACGATAATTTTGTGTTTCTGTTTCATGGTAATGTTCCGTTTCTGGTCCACGATAATGTTCTTTTTCTGTTTCACGGTAATGTTCCGTTTCTGGTCCACGATAATGTTCTGTTTCTGTTTCACGGTAATGTTCCGTTTCTGGTCCATGATAATGTTCTGTTTCACGGTAATGTTCCGTTTCTGGTCCACGCTAATGTTCTGTTTCTGTTTCACGGTAATGTTCCGTTTCTTGTCCATGATAATTTTGTGTTTCTGTTTCACGGTAATTTTCCGTTTCTGGTCCACGATAATGTTCTGTTTCTGTTTCACGGTAATGCTCCGTTTCTGGTCCACGATAATGTTGTGTTTCGGTTTCACGGTAATGTTCCGTTTCTGGTCCATGATAATTTTGTGTTTCTGTTTCACGGTAATGTTCCGTCTCTGGTCCACGGTAATGTTCCGTCTCTGTTTCACGGTAATGTTCCGTTTCTGGTCCACGATAATGTTGTGTTTCGGTTTCACGGTAATGTTCCGTTTCTGGTCCACGATAATGTTCTTTTTCGGTTTCACGGTAATGTTCCGTCTCTGGTCCACGGTAATGTTCCGTCTCTGGTCCACGATAATGTTCTGTTTCTGTTTCACGGTAATGTTCCGTTTCTGGTCCACGATAATTTTGTGTTTCTGTTTCACGGTAATGTTCCGTTTCTGGTCCAAGATATTGTTCCGTCTCTGATCCACGGTAATGTTCCGTCTCTGGTCCACGATAATGTTCTGTTTCTGTTTCACGGTAATGTTCCGTATCTGGTCCATGATAATTTTCTGTTTCACGGTAATGTTCTGTCTCTGGTCCACGCTAATGTTCTGTTTCTGTTTCACGGTAATGTTCCGTTTCTGGTCCAAATTAATTTTGTGTTTCTGTTTCACGGTAATGTTCCGTTTCTGGTCCACGATAATGTTCTGTTTCTGTTTCACGGTAATGTTCCGTTTCTGGTCCACGATAATGTTGTATTTCGGTTTCACGGTAATGTTCCGTTTCTGGTCCACGATAATGTTCTTTTTCGGTTTCACGGTAATGTTCCGTCTCTGGTCCACGGTAATGTTCCGTCTCTGGTCCACGATAATGTTCTGTTTCTGTTTCACGGTAATGTTCCGTTTCTGGTCCATGATAATTTTCTGTTTCACGGTAATGTTCTGTCTCTGGTCCACGCTAATGTTCTGTTTCTGTTTCACGGTAATGTTCCGTTTCTGGTCCACGATATTGTTGTGTTTCTGTTTCACGGTAATGTTCTGTTACACGGTAATGTTCTGTCTCTGGTCCACGCTAATGTTCTGTTTCTGTTTCACGGTAATGTTCCGTTTCTGGTCCACGATAATGTTGTGTTTCTGTTTCACGGTAATTTTCCGTTTCTGGTCCCCGATAATGTTCTGTTTCGGTTTCACGGTAATGTTCTGTCTCTGGTCCACGGTAATGTTCTGTTTCTTTTTCACTGTAATGTTCCGTTTCTGGTCCATGATAATGTTCTGTTTCACGGTAATGTTCTGTTTCACGGTAATGTTCTGTCTCTGGTCCACGCTAATGTTCTGTTTCTGTTTCACGGTAATGTTCCGTTTCTGGTCCACGATAATGTTGTGTTTCTGTTTCACGGTAATTTTCCGTTTCTGGTCCCCGATAATGTTCTGTTTCGGTTTCACGGTAATGTTCTGTCTCTGGTCCACGGTAATGTTCTCTTTCTGTTTCACTGTAATGTTCCGTTTCTGGTCCATGATAATGTTCTGTTTCACGGTAATGTTCTGTTTCACGGTAATGTTCTGTCTCTGGTCAACGCTAATGTTCTGTTTCTGTTTCACTGTAATGTTCCGTTTCTGGTCCATGATAATATTCTGTCTCTGGTCCACGGTAATGTTCGATCTCTGGTCCACGATAATGTTCGGTTTCACGGTAATGTTCCGTCTCTGGTCCACGATAATGTTCTGTTTCTGTTTCACGGTAATGTTCCGTTTCTGGTCCACGATAATTTTGTGTTTCTGTTTCACGGTAATGTTCCGTTTCTGGTCCACGATAATGTTCTGTTTCTGTTTCATGGTAATGTTCCGTCTCTGGTCCACGATAATGTTGTGTTTCTGTTTCACGGTAATGTTCCGTTTCTGGTCCATGATAATTTTCTGTTTCACGGTAATGTTCTGTCTCTGGTCCACGCTAATGTTCTGTTTCTGTTTCACGGTAATGTTCCGTTTCTGGTCCACGATAATTTTGTGTTTCTGTTTCACGGTAATTTTCCGTTTCTGGTCCACGATAATGTTCTGTTTCTGTTTCACGGTAATGTTCCGTTTCTGGTCCACGGTAATGTTCCGTTTCTGGTCCACGATAATGTTCTTTTTCGGTTTCACGGTAATGTTCCGTCTCTGGTCCACGGTAATGTTCCGTCTCTGGTCCACGATAATGTTCTGTTTCTGTTTCACGGTAATGTTCCGTTTCTGGTTCACGATAATTTTGTGTTTCTGTTTCATGGTAATGTTCCGTTTCTGGTCCATGATAATTTTCTGTTTCACGGTAATGTTCTGTCTCTGGTCCACGCTAATGTTCTGTTTCTGTTTCACGGTAATGTTCCGTTTCTGGTCCACGATAATTTTGTGTTTCTGTTTCACGGTAATTTTCCGTTTCTGGTCCACGATAATGTTCTGTTTCTGTTTCACGGTAATGTTCCGTTTCTGGTCCACGATAATGTTGTGTTTCGGTTTCACGGTAATGTTCCGTTTCTGGTCCACGATAATGTTCTTTTTCGGTTTCACGGTAATGTTCCGTCTCTGGTCCACGGTAATGTTCCGTCTCTGGTCCACGATAATGTTCTGTTTCTGTTTCACGGTAATGTTCCGTTTCTGGTTCACGATAATTTTGTGTTTCTGTTTCATGGTAATGTTCCGTTTCTGGTCCACGATAATGTTCTTTTTCTGTTTCACGGTAATGTTCCGTCTCTGGTCCACGATAATGTTCTGTTTCTGTTTCACGGTAATGTTCCGTTTCTGGTCCACGATAATGTTTTGTTTAGGTTTCACGGTAATGTTCTGTCTCTGGTTCACAATAATGTTCCGTCTCTGGTCCACAATAATGTTCCGTTTCTGGTCCACAATAATGTTCCGTTTCTGGTCCATGATAATTTTCTGTTTCACGGTAATGTTCCGTCTCTGGTCCACGATAATGTTCTGTCTCTGGTCCACGGTAATGTTCTGTCTCTGGTCCACGGTAATGTTCTGTCTCTGGTCCACGGTAATGTTCGATCTCTGGTCCACGATAATGTTCAGTTTCACGGTAATGTTCCGTCTCTGGTCCACGATAATGTTCTGTTTCTGTTTCACGATAATGTTCTGTTTCGGTTTCACGGTAATGTTCTGTCTCTGGTCCACGGTAATGTTCTGTTTCGGTTTCATGGTAATGTTCCGTCTCTGGTCCACGATAATGTTGTGTTTCTGTTTCACGGTAATGTTCCGTTTCTGGTCCACTATAATGTTCTGTTTCGGTTTCACGGTAATGTTCTGTCTCTGGTCCACGGTAATGTTCTGTCTCTGGTCCACGGTAATGCTCGATCTCTGGTCCACGATAATGTTCGGTTTCACGGTAATGCTCGATCTCTGGTCCACGATAATGTTCGGTTTCACGGTAATGTTCCGTCTCTGGTCCACGATAATGTTCTGTTTCTGTTTCACGGTAATGTTGTGTTTCTGGTCGAAGTTAATTTTGTGTTTCTGTTTCACGGTAATGTTCCGTTTCTGGTCCACGATAATGTTCTGTTTCGGTTTCACGGTAATGTTCTGTCTCTGGTCCACGATAATGTTCGGTTTCACGGTAATGTTCCGTCTCTGGTCCACGAAAATGTTCCGTCTTTGGTCCGCGATAATGTTCTGTCTCTGGTCCATGATAATGTTCTGTTTCTGGTCCACGATAATGTTCTGTTTCGGTTTCACGGTATTGTTCTGTCTCTGGTCCATGGTAATGTTCTGTCTCTGGTCCAAGGTAATGTTCTGTTTCTGTTTCACGGTAATGTTCCGTTTCTGGTCCACGATAATGTTCGGTTTCACGATAATGTTCCGTTTCTGGTCCACGATAATGTTCTGTTTAGGTTTCACGGTAATGTTCTGTCTCTGGTCCACGATAATGTTCCGTCTCTGGTCCACAATAATGTTCCGTCTCTGGTCCACGATAATGTTCTGTCTCTGGTCCACGATAATGTTCCGTTTCTGGTCCACGATAATGTTCGGTCTCTGGTTCACGGTAATGTTCCGTTTCTGGTCCACGCTAATGTTCTGTTTCTGTTTCACGGTAATGTTCCGTTTCTGGTCCACGATAATGTTGTGTTTCTGTTTCACGTAATGTTCTGTTTCTGGTCCACGATAATGTTCTGTTTCGGTTTCACGGTAATGTTCTGTCTCTTGTCAACGGTAATGTTCTGTCTCTGGTCCACGATAATGTTCTGTCTCTGGTCCACTGTAATGTTCTGTCTCTGGTCCACGGTAATGTTCTGTCTCTGGTCCACGGTAATGTTCTGTCTCTGGTCCACGGTAATGTTCGATCTCTGGTCCACGATAATGTTCAGTTTCACGGTAATGTTCCGTCTCTGGTCCACGATAATGTTCTGTTTCTGTTTCACGATAATGTTCTGTTTCGGTTTCACGGTAATGTTCTGTCTCTGGTCCACGGTAATGTTCTGTTTCGGTTTCATGGTAATGTTCCGTCTCTGGTCCACGATAATGTTGTGTTTCTGTTTCACGGTAATGTTCCGTTTCTGGTCAACGATAATGTTCCGTTTCTGGTCCACAGTAATGTTCTGTCTCTGTTCCATGATAATGTTCGGTTTCACGATAATGTTCGGTTTCACGATAATGTTCGGTCTCTGGTCCACGATAATGTTGTGTTTCTGTTTCACGGTAATGTTCCGTTTCTGGTCCACGATAATGTTCTGTTTCGGTTTCATGGTAATGTTCTGTCTCTGGTCCACGGTAATGTTCGATCTCTGGTCCACGATAATGTTCAGTTTCACGGTAATGTTCTGTCTCTGGTCCATGATAATGTTCCGTTTCTGGTCCACGATAATGTTCTGTTTCGGTTTCACGGTAATGTTCTGTCTCTGGTCCACGGTAATGTTCTGTCTCTGGTCCACGGTAATGTTCTGTTTCTGTTTCACGGTAATGTTCCGTTTCTGGTCCACGATAATGTTGTTTTTCTTTTTCACGGTAATGTTCCGTTTCTGGTCCACGATAATGTTGTGTTTCTGTTTCACGGTAATGTTCCGTCTCTGGTACACGATAATGTTCGGTTTCACGATAATGTTCCGTTTCTGGTCCACGATAATGTTCTGTTTAGGTTTCACGGTAATGTTCTGTCTCTGGTTCACGATAATGTTCCGTCTCTGGTCCACAATAATGTTCCGTTTCTGGTCCACAATAATGTTCCGTTTCTGGTCCATGATAATTTTCTGTTTCACGGTAATGTTCCGTCTCTGGTCCATGATAATGTTCCGTCTTTGGTCCACAATAATGTTCTGTCTCTGGTCCATGATAATGTTCTGTTTCTGGTCCACGATAATGTTCTGTTTCGGTTTCACGGTATTGTTCTGTCTCTGGTCCATGGTAATGTTCTGTTTCTGGTCCACGGTAATGTTCTGTTTCTGTTTCACGGTAATGTTCCGTTTCTGGTCCACGATAATGTTCGGTTTCACGATAATGTTCCGTTTCTGGTCCACGATAATGTTCTGTTTAGGTTTCACGGTAATGTTCTGTCTCTGGTCCACGATAATGTTCCGTCTCTGGTCCACAATAATGTTCCGTCTCTGGTCCACGATAATGTTCTGTCTCTGGTCCACGATAATGTTCCGTCTCTGGTCCACGATAATGTTCCGTCTCTGGTTCACGGTAATGTTCCGTTTCTGGTCCACGCTAATGTTCTGTTTCTGTTTCACGGTAATGTTCCGTTTCTGGTCCACGATAATGTTGTGTTTCTGTTTCACGTAATGTTCCGTTTCTGGTACACGATAATGTTCTGTTTCGGTTTCACGGTAATGTTCTGTCTCTGGTCAACGGTAATGTTCTGTCTCTGGTCCACGATAATGTTCTGTCTCTGGTCCACGGTAATGTTCTGTCTCTGGTCCACGGTAATGTTCTGTCTCTGGTCCACGGTAATGTTCGATCTCTGGTCCACGATAATGTTCAGTTTCACGGTAATGTTCCGTCTCTGGTCCACGATAATGTTCTGTTTCTGTTTCACGATAATGTTCTGTTTCGGTTTCACGGTAATGTTCTGTCTCTGGTCCACGGTAATGTTCTGTTTCGGTTTCATGGTAATGTTCCGTCTCTGGTCCACGATAATGTTGTGTTTCTGGTTCACGGTAATGTTCCGTTTCTGGTCAACGATAATGTTGTGTTTCTGTTTCACGGTAATGTTCCGTTTCTGGTCCACAGTAATGTTCTGTCTCTGTTCCATGATAATGTTCGGTTTCACGATAATGTTCGGTCTCTGGTCCACGATAATGTTGTGTTTCTGTTTCACGGTAATGCTCTGTTTCTGGTCCACGATAATGTTCTGTTTCGGTTTCATGGTAATGTTCGGTTTCACGTTAATGTTCGGTTTCGGTTTCACGGTAATGTTCGGTTTCACGTTAATGTTCGGTTTCACGTTAATGTTCGGTTTCACGATAATGTTCGGTCTTTGGTCCACGATAATGTTCTGTTTCTGTTTCACGGTAATGTTCGGTCTCTGGTTCACGGTAATGTTCTGTCTCTGGTCCAAGGTAATGTTCTGTTTCTGTTTCACGGTAATGTTCCGTTTCTGGTCCACGATAATGTTGTGTTTCTGTTTCACGGTAATGTTCCGTTTCTGGTCCACGATAATGTTCTGTTTCGGTTTCACGGTAATGTTCTGTCTCTGGTTCACGGTAATGTTCTGTCTCTTGTCCACGGTAATGTTCTGTTTCTGTTTCACGGTAATGTTCCGTCTCTGGTCCACGATAATGTTGTGTTTCTGTTTCACGGTAATGTTCCGTCTCTGGTCCACGATAATGTTCTGTTTCTGTTTCACGATAATGTTCTGTTTCGGTTTCACGGTAATGTTCTGTCTCTGGTCCACGGTAATGTTCTGTTTCGGTTTCATGGTAATGTTCCGTCTCTGGTCCACGATAATGTTGTGTTTCTGTTTCACGGTAATGTTCCGTTTCTGGTCAACGATAATGTTCCGTTTCTGGTCCACAGTAATGTTCTGTCTCTGTTCCATGATAATGTTCGGTTTCACGATAATGTTCGGTCTCTGGTCCACGATAATGTTGTGTTTCTGTTTCACGGTAATGTTCCGTTTCTGGTCCACGATAATGTTCTGTTTCGGTTTCATGGTAATGTTCTGTCTCTGGTCCACGGTAATGTTCTGTTTCGGTTTCACGGTAATGTTCGGTTTCACGTTAATGTTCGGTTTCACGATAATGTTCGGTCTTTGGTCCACGATAATGTTCTGTTTCTGTTTCACGGTAATGTTCGGTCTCTGGTTCACGGTAATGTTCTGTCTCTGGTCCAAGGTAATGTTCTGTTTCTGTTTCACGGTAATGTTCCGTTTCTGGTCTACGATAATGTTGTGTTTCTGTTTCACGGTAATGTTCCGTTTCTGGTCCACTATAATGTTCTGTTTCGGTTTCACGGTAATGTTCTGTCTCTGGTCCACGGTAATTTTCTGTCTCTGGTCCACGGTAATGCTCGATCTCTGGTCCACGATAATGTTCGGTTTCACGGTAATGCTCGATCTCTGGTCCACGATAATGTTCGGTTTCACGGTAATGTTCCGTCTCTGGTCCACGATAATGTTCTGTTTCTGTTTCACGGTAATGTTGTGTTTCTGGTCCAAGTTAATTTTGTGTTTCTGTTTCACGGTAATGTTCCGTTTCTGGTCCACGATAATGTTCTGTTTCGGTTTCACGGTAATGTTCTGTCTCTGGTCCACGATAATGTTCGGTTTCACGGTAATGTTCCGTCTCTGGTCCATGATAATGTTCCGTTTCTGGTCCACGATAATGTTCTGTTTCGGTTTCACGGTAATGTTCTGTCTCTGGTCCACGGTAATGTTCTGTCTCTGGTCCACGGTAATGTTCTGTTTCTGTTTCACGGTAATGTTCCGTTTCTGGTCCACGATAATGTTGTGTTTCTTTTTCACGGTAATGTTCCGTTTCTGGTCCACGATAATGTTGTGTTTCTGTTTCACGGTAATGTTCCGTCTCTGGTACACGATAATGTTCGGTTTCACGATAATGTTCCGTTTCTGGTCCACGATAATGTTCTGTTTAGGTTTCACGGTAATGTTCTGTCTCTGGTTCACGATAATGTTCCGTCTCTGGTCCACAATAATGTTCCGTTTCTGGTCCACAATAATGTTCCGTTTCTGGTCCATGATAATTTTCTGTTTCACGGTAATGTTCCGTCTCTGGTCCATGATAATGTTCCGTCTTTGGTCCACAATAATGTTCTGTCTCTGGTCCATGATAATGTTCTGTTTCTGGTCCACGATAATGTTCTGTTTCGGTTTCACGGTATTGTTCTGTCTCTGGTCCATGGTAATGTTCTGTTTCTGGTCCACGGTAATGTTCTGTTTCTGTTTCACGGTAATGTTCCGTTTCTGGTCCACGATAATGTTCGGTTTCACGATAATGTTCGGTTTCTGGTCCACGATAATGTTCTGTTTAGGTTTCACGGTAATGTTCTGTCTCTGGTCCACGATAATGTTCCGTCTCTGGTCCACAATAATGTTCCGTCTCTGGTCCACGATAATGTTCTGTCTCTGGTCCACGATAATGTTCCGTTTCTGGTCCACGATAATGTTCGGTCTCTGGTTCACGGTAATGTTCCGTTTCTGGTCCACGCTAATGTTCTGTTTCTGTTTCACGGTAATGTTCCGTTTCTGGTCCACGATAATGTTGTGTTTCTGTTTCACGTAATGTTCCGTTTCTGGTACACGATAATGTTCTGTTTCGGTTTCACGGTAATGTTCTGTCTCTGGTCAACGGTAATGTTCTGTCTCTGGTCCACGATAATGTTCTGTCTCTGGTCCACGGTAATGTTCTGTCTCTGGTCCACGGTAATGTTCTGTCTCTGGTCCACGGTAATGTTCGATCTCTGGTCCACGATAATGTTCAGTTTCACGGTAATGTTCCGTCTCTGGTCCACGATAATGTTCTGTTTCACGATAATGTTCTGTTTCGGTTTCACGGTAATGTTCTGTCTCTGGTCCACGGTAATGTTCTGTTTCGGTTTCATGGTAATGTTCCGTCTCTGGTCCACGATAATGTTGTGTTTCTGGTTCACGGTAATGTTCCGTTTCTGGTCAACGATAATGTTGTGTTTCTGTTTCACGGTAATGTTCCGTTTCTGGTCCACAGTAATGTTCTGTCTCTGTTCCATGATAATGTTCGGTTTCACGATAATGTTCGGTCTCTGGTCCACGATAATGTTGTGTTTCCATTTTCACGGTAATGCTCTGTTTCTGGTCCACGATAATGTTCTGTTTCGGTTTCATGGTAATGTTCGGTTTCACGTTAATGTTCGGTTTCGGTTTCACGGTAATGTTCGGTTTCACGTTAATGTTCGGTTTCACGTTACTGTTCGGTTTCACGATAATGTTCGGTCTTTGGTCCACGATAATGTTCTGTTTCTGTTTCACGGTAATGTTCGGTCTCTGGTTCACGGTAATGTTCTGTCTCTGGTCCAAGGTAATGTTCTGTTTCTGTTTCACGGTAATGTTCCGTTTCTGGTCCACGATAATGTTGTGTTTCTGTTTCACGGTAATGTTCCGTTTCTGGTCCACGATAATGTTCTGTTTCGGTTTCACGGTAATGTTCTGTCTCTGGTTCACGGTAATGTTCTGTCTCTTGTCCACGGTAATGTTCTGTTTCTGTTTCACGGTAATGTTCCGTCTCTGGTCCACGATAATGTTGTGTTTCTGTTTCAAGGTAATGTTCCGTTTCTGGTCCACGATAATGTTCTGTTTCGGTTTCACGATAATGTTCTGTCTCTGGTCCACGGTAATGTTCTGTTTCACGGTAATGTTCGGTTTCACGGTAATGTTCTGGTCCACGGTAATGTTCTGGTCCACGGTATTGTTCTGTCTCTGTTCCATGATAATGTTCGGTTTCACGATAATGTTTGGTCTCTGGTCCACGATAATGTTCTGTTTCTGTTTCACGGTAATGTTCGGTCTCTGGTCCACGATAATGTTCCTTTTTATGTTTCACGGTAATGTTCCGTTTCTCGTCCACAGTAATGTTCTGTCTCTGTTCCATGATAATGTTCGCTTTCACGATAATGTTCGGTCTCTGGTCCACGATAATGTTCTGTTTCTGTTTCACGGTAATGTTCGGTCTCTGGTCCACGATAATGTTCGGTCTCTGGTCCACGATAATGTTCGGTCTCTGGTCCACGATAATGTTGTGTTTCTGTTTCACGGTAATGTTCCATTTCTGGTCCATGATAATGTTCTGTTTCACGGTAATGTTCTGTTTCTGGTCCATGGTAATGTTCTGTCTCTGGTCCACGGTAATGTTCGGTTTCAAGGTAAAGTTCGGTCTCTGGTCCACAGTGATGTTCTGTCTCTGGTCCACGGTAATGTTCTGTCTCTGGTCCATGGTAATGTTCTGTCTCTGGTACACGGTAATGTTCTGTCTCTGGTCCATGGTAATGTTCATTCTCTGGTCCACGATAATGTTCGGTTTCACGGTAATGTTCCGTCTCTGGTCCACGCTAATGTTCTGTTTCTGGTTCACGGTAATGTTCCGTTTCTGGTCCACGATAATGTTCTGTCTCTGGTCCACGATAAGGTTCCGTCTCTGGTCCACGATAATGTTCTGTCTCTGGTCCACGATAATGTTCCGTTTCTGGTCCATGATAATGTTCTGTTTTGGTTTCACGGTAATCTTCTGTCTCTGGTCCACGGTAATGTTCTGTTTCTGTTTCACGGTAATGTTCCGTTTCTGGTCCACGATAATGTTGTGTTTCTGTTTCACGGTAATGTTCCGTTTCTGGTCCACGATAATGTTGTGTTTCGGTTTCACGGTAATGTTCCGTTTCTGGTTCACGATAATGTTCTGTTTCGGTTTCACGGTAATGTTCCGTCTCTGGTACACGATAATGTTGTGTTTCTGTTTCACGGTAATGTTCCGTTTCTGGTCCATGGTAATGTTCTGTCTCTGGTCCACGGTGATGTTCGGTTTCAAGGTAAAGTTCGGTCTCTGGTCCACAGTAATGTTCTGTCTCTGGTCCACGGTAATGTTCTGTCTCTGGTTCACGGTAATGTTCGGTTTCAAGGTAAAGTTCGGTCTCTGGTCCACAGTAATGTTCTGTCTCTGGTCCACGGTAATGTTCTATCTATGTTCCACGGTAATGTTCTGTCTCTGGTCCACGGTAATGTTCTGTCTCTGGTCCACGGTAATGTTCGATCTCTGGTCCACGATAATGTTCGGTTTCACGGTAATGTTCCGTCTCTGGTCCACGATAATGTTCTGTTTCTGTTTCACGGTAATGTTCCATTTCTGGTCCACGATAATTTTGTGTTTCTGTTTCACGGTAATGTTCCGTTTCTGGTCCACGATAATGTTCTGTTTCGGTTTCACGGTAATGTTCCGTTTCTGGTCCACGATAATGTTCTGTTTTGGTTTCACGGTAATGTTCCGTCTTTGGTCCACGGTAATGTTCCGTCTCTGGTCCACGATAATGTTGTGTTTCTGTTTCACGGTAATGTTCCGTTTCTGGTCCATGATAATGTTCTGTTTCACGGTAATGTTCTGTTTCTGGTCCATGGTAATGTTCTGTCTCTGGTCCACGGTAATGTTCGGTTTCAAGGTAAAGTTCGGTCTCTGGTCCACAGTAATGTTCTGTCTCTGGTCCACAGTGATGTTCTGTCTCTGGTCCACGGTAATGTTCTGTCTCTGGTCCACGGTAATGTTCTGTCTCTGGTACACGGTAATGTTCTGTCTCTGGTCCACGGTAATGTTCATTCTCTGGTCCACGATAATGTTCGGTTTCACGGTAATGTTCCGTCTCTGGTCCACGCTAATGTTCTGTTTCTGGTTCACGGTAATGTTTCGTTTCTGGTCCACGATAATGTTCTGTCTCTGGTCCACGATAAGGTTCCGTCTCTGGTCCACGATAATGTTCTGTCTCTGGTCCACGATAATGTTCCGTTTCTGGTCCATGATAATGTTGTGTTTCGGTTTCACGGTAATGTTCCGTTTCTGGTCCACGATAATGTTGTGTTTCGGTTTCACGGTAATGTTCCGTTTCTGGTTCACGATAATGTTCTGTTTCTGTTTCACGGTAATGTTCCGTTTCTGGTCCACGATAATGTTGTGTTTCGGTTTCACGGTAATGTTCCGTTTCTGGTCCACGATAATGTTCTTTTTCGGTTTCACGGTAATGTTCCGTCTCTGGTCCACGGTAATGTTCCGTCTCTGGTCCACGATAATGTTCTGTTTCTGTTTCACGGTAATGTTCCGTATCTGGTCCATGATAATTTTCTGTTTCACGGTAATGTTCTGTCTCTGGTCCACGCTAATGTTCTGTTTCTGTTTCACGGTAATGTTCCCTTTCTGGTCCACGATAATTTTGTGTTTCTGTTTCACGGTAATGTTCCGTTTCTGGTCCACGATAATGTTCTGTTTCTGTTTCACGGTAATGTTCCGTTTCTGGTCCATGATAATTTTCTCTTTCACGGTAATGTTCTGTCTCTGGTCCACGCTAATGTTCTGTTTCTGTTTCACGGTAATGTTCCGTTTCTGGTCCACGATAATTTTGTGTTTCTGTTTCACGGTAATGTTCCGTTTCTTGTCCACGATAATGTTCCGTCTCTGATCCACGGTAATGTTCCGTCTCTGGTCCACGATAATGTTCTGTTTCTGTTTCACGGTAATGTTCCGTATCTGGTCCATGATAATTTTCTGTTTCACGGTAATGTTCTGTCTCTGGTCCACGCTAATGTTCTGTTTCTGTTTCACGGTAATGTTCCGTTTCTGGTCCAAATTAATTTTGTGTTTCTGTTTCACGGTAATGTTCCGTTTCTGGTCCACGATAATGTTCTGTTTCTGTTTCACGGTAATGTTCCGTTTCTGGTCCACGATAATGTTCTGTTTCTGTTTCATGGTAATGTTCCGTCTCTGGTCCACGATAATGTTGTGTTTCTGTTTCACGGTAATGTTCCGTTTCTGGTCCATGATAATTTTCTGTTTCACGGTAATGTTCTGTCTCTGGTCCACGCTAATGTTCTGTTTCTGTTTCACGGTAATGTTCCGTTTCTGGTCCACGATAATTTTGTGTTTCTGTTTCACGGTAATGTTCCGTTTCTGGTCCACAAAATGTTCTGTTTCAGTTTCACGGTAATGTTCCGTTTCTGGTCCATGATAATTTTCTGTTTCACGGTAATGTTCTGTCTCTGGTCCACGCTAATGTTCTGTTTCTGTTTCACGGTAATGTTCCGTTTCTGGTCCACGATAATTTTGTGTTTCTGTTTCACGGTAATGTTCCGTTTCTGGTACACGATAATGTTCCGTCTCTGGTCCACGGTAATGTTCTGTCTCTGGTCCACGATAATCTTCTGTTTCTGTATCACGGTAATGTTCCGTATCTGGTCCATGATAATTTTCTGTTTCACGGTAATGTTCTGTCTCTGGTCCACGCTAATGTTCTGTTTCTGTTTCACGGTAATGTTCCGTTTCTGGTCCAAATTAATTTTGTGTTTCTGTTTCACGGTAATGTTCCGTTTCTGGTCCACGATAATGTTCTGTTTCTGTTTCACGGTAATGTTCCGTTTCTGGTCCACGATAATGTTGTGTTTCGGTTTCACGGTAATGTTCCGTTTCTGGTCCACGATAATGTTCTTTTTCGGTTTCACGGTAATGTTCCGTCTCTGGTCCACGGTAATGTTCCGTCTCTGGTCCACGATAATGTTCTGTTTCTGTTTCACGGTAATGTTCCGTCTCTGGTCCATGATAATTTTCTGTTTCACGGTAATGTTCTGTCTCTGGTCCACGCTAATGTTCTGTTTCTGTTTCACGGTAATGTTCCGTTTCTGGTCCACGCTAATTTTGTGTTTCTGTTTCACGGTAATGTTCCGTTTCTGGTCCACGATAATGTTCTGTTTCTGTTTCACGGTAATGTTCCGTTTCTGGTCCATGATAATTTTCTGTTTCACGGTAATGTTCTGTCTCTGGTCCACGCTAATGTTCTGTTTCTGTTTCACGGTAATGTTCCGTTTCTGGTCCACGATAATTTTGTGTTTCTGTTTCACGGTAATGTTCCGTTTCTGGTCCAAGATAATGTTCCGTCTCTGATCCACGGTAATGTTCCGTCTCTGGTCCACGATAATGTTCTGTTTCTGTTTCACGGTAATGTTCCGTATCTGGTCCATGATAATTTTCTGTTTCACGGTAATGTTCTGTCTCTGGTCCACGCTAATGTTCTGTTTCTGTTTCACGGTAATGTTCCGTTTCTGGTCCAAATTAATTTTGTGTTTCTATTTCACGGTAATGTTCCGTTTCTGGTCCACGATAATGTTCTGTTTCTGTTTCACGGTAATGTTCCGTTTCTGGTCCACGATAATGTTGTATTTCGGTTTCACGGTAATGTTCCGTTTCTGGTCCACGATAATGTTCTTTTTCGGTTTCACGGTAATGTTCCGTCTCTGGTCCACGGTAATGTTCCGTCTCTGGTCCACGATAATGTTCTGTTTCTGTTTCACGGTAATGTTCCGTTTCTGGTCCATGATAATTTTCTGTTTCACGGTAATGTTCTGTCTCTGGTCCACGCTAATGTTCTGTTTCTGTTTCACGGTAATGTTCCGTTTCTGGTCCACGATAATGTTGTGTTTCTGTTTCACGGTAATGTTCTGTTACACGGTAATGTTCTGTCTCTGGTCCACGCTAATGTTCTGTTTCTGTTTCACGGTAATGTTCCGTTTCTGGTCCACGATAATGTTGTGTTTCTGTTTCACGGTAATTTTCCGTTTCTGGTCCCCGA
Source organism: Leuresthes tenuis (assembly GCF_036924035.1). Classification (NCBI taxonomy): domain Eukaryota; kingdom Metazoa; phylum Chordata; class Actinopteri; order Atheriniformes; family Atherinopsidae; genus Leuresthes; species Leuresthes tenuis. Next base: position 33,899,451 of record NW_027325355.1, on the reverse strand, counting down.
TAATGTTCTGTTTCGGTTTCACGGTAATGTTCTGTCTCTGGTCCACGGTAATGTTCTGTTTCTGTTTCACTGTAATGTTCCGTTTCTGGTCCATGATAATGTTCTGTTTCACGGTAATGTTCTGTTTCACGGTAATGTTCTGTCTCTGGTCCACGCTAATGTTCTGTTTCTGTTTCACGGTAATGTTCCATTTCTGGTCCACGATAATGTTGTGTTTCTGTTTCACGGTAATTTTCCGTTTCTGGTCCCCGATAATGTTCTGTTTCGGTTTCACGGTAATGTTCTGTCTCTGGTCCACGGTAATGTTCTGTTTCTGTTTCACTGTAATGTTCCGTTTCTGGTCCATGATAATGTTTTGTTTCACGGTAATGTTCTGTTTCACGGTAATGTTCTGTCTCTGGTCAACGCTAATGTTCTGTTTCTGTTTCACTGTAATGTTCCGTTTCTGGTCCATGATAATGTTCTGTCTCTGGTCCACGGTAATCTCTGGTCCACGATAATGTTCGGTTTCACGGTAATGTTCCGTCTCTGGTCCACGATAATGTTCTGTTTCTGTTTCACGGTAATGTTCCGTTTCTGGTCCACGATAATTTTGTGTTTCTGTTTCACGGTAATGTTCCGTTTCTGGTCCACGATAATGTTCTGTTTCTGTTTCATGGTAATGTTCCGTTTCTGGTCCACGATAATGTTGTGTTTCTGTTTCACGGTAATGTTCCGTTTCTGGTCCATGATAATTTTCTGTTTCACGGTAATGTTCTGTCTCTGGTCCACGCTAATGTTCTGTTTCTGTTTCACGGTAATGTTCCGTTTCTGGTCCACGATAATTTTGTGTTTCTGTTTCACGGTAATTTTCCATTTCTGGTCCACGATAATGTTCTGTTTCTGTTTCACGGTAATGTTCCGTTTCTGGTCCACGATAATGTTGTGTTTCGGTTTCACGGTAATGTTCCGTTTCTGGTCCACGATAATGTTCTTTTTCGGTTTCACGGTAATGTTCCGTCTCTGGTCCACGGTAATGTTCCGTCTCTGGTCCACGATAATGTTCTGTTTCTGTTTCACGGTAATGTTCCGTTTCTGGTTCACGATAATTTTGTGTTTCTGTTTCATGGTAATGTTCCGTTTCTGGTACATGATAATTTTCTGTTTCACGGTAATGTTCTGTCTCTGGTCCACGCTAATGTTCTGTTTCTGTTTCACGGTAATGTTCCGTTTCTGGTCCACGATAATTTTGTGTTTCTGTTTCACGGTAATTTTCCGTTTCTGGTCCACGATAATGTTCTGTTTCTGTTTCACGGTAATGTTCCGTTTCTGGTCCACGATAATGTTGTGTTTTGGTTTCACGATAATGTTCCGTTTCTGGTCCACGATAATGTTCTTTTTCGGTTTCACGGTAATGTTCCGTCTCTGGTCCACGGTAATGTTCCGTCTCTGGTCCACGATAATGTTCTGTTTCTGTTTCACGGTAATGTTCCGTTTCTGGTTCACGATAATTTTGTGTTTCTGTTTCATGGTAATGTTCCGTTTCTGGTCCACGATAATGTTCTTTTTCTGTTTCACGGTAATGTTCCGTTTCTGGTCCATGATAATGTTCTGTTTCACGGTAATGTTCCGTTTCTGGTCCAAGATAATTTTGTGTTTCTGTTTCACGGTAATGTTCCGTTTCTGGTCCACGATAATGTTCTGTTTCTGTTTCACGGTAATGTTCCGTTTCTGGTCCACGATAATTTTGTGTTTCTGTTTCACGGTAATGTTCCGTTTCTGGTCCACGATAATTTTGTGTTTCTGTTTCACGGTAATTTTCCGTTTCTGGTCCACGATAATGTTCTGTTTCTGTTTCACGGTAATGTTCCGTTTCTGGTCCACGATAATGTTGTGTTTCGGTTTCACGGTAATGTTCCGTTTCTGGTCCACGATAATGTTCTTTTTCGGTTTCACGGTAATGTTCCGTCTCTGGTCCACGGTAATGTTCCGTCTCTGGTCCACGATAATGTTCTGTTTCTGGTTCACGATAATTTTGTGTTTCTGTTTCATTGTAATGTTCCGTTTCTGGTCCATGATAATTTTCTGTTTCACGGTAATGTTCTGTCTCTGGTCCACGCTAATATTCTGTTTCTGTTTCACGGTAATGTTCCGTTTCTGGTCCACGATAATTTTGTGTTTCTGTTTCACGGTAATTTTCCGTTTCTGGTCCACGATAATGTTCTGTTTCTGTTTCACGGTAATGTTCCGTTTCTGGTCCACGATAATGTTGTGTTTCGGTTTCACGGTAATGTTCCGTTTCTGGTCCACGATAATGTTCTTTTTCGGTTTCACGGTAATGTTCCGTCTCTGGTCCACGGTAATGTTCCGTCTGTGGTCCACGATAATGTTCTGTTTCTGTTTCACGGTAATGTTCCGTTTCTGGTTCACGATAATTTTGTGTTTCTGTTTCATGGTAATGTTCCGTTTCTGGTCCACGATAATGTTCTTTTTCTGTTTCACGGTAATGTTCCGTTTCTGGTCCACGATAATGTTCTGTTTCTGTTTCACGGTAATGTTCCGTTTCTGGTCCATGATAATGTTCTGTTTCACGGTAATGTTCCGTTTCTGGTCCACGCTAATGTTCTGTTTCTGTTTCACGGTAATGTTCCGTTTCTGGTCCATGATAATTTTGTGTTTCTGTTTCACGGTAATTTTCCGTTTCTGGTCCACGATAATGTTCTGTTTCTGTTTCACGGTAATGTTCCGTTTCTGGTCCACGATAATGTTGTGTTTCGGTTTCACGGTAATGTTCCGTTTCTGGTCCACGATAATGTTCTTTTTCGGTTTCACGGTAATGTTCCGTCTCTGGTCCACGGTAATGTTCCGTCTATGGTCCACGATAATGTTCTTTTTCTGTTTCACGGTAATGTTCCGTTTCTGGTCCACGATAATTTTGTGTTTCTGTTTCACGGTAATGTTCCGTTTCTGGTCCAAGATATTGTTCCGTCTCTGATCCACGGTAATGTTCCGTCTCTGGTCCACGATAATGTTCTGTTTCTGTTTCACGGTAATGTTCCGTATCTGGTCCATGATAATTTTCTGTTTCACGGTAATGTTCTGTCTCTGGTCCACGCTAATGTTCTGTTTCTGTTTCACGGTAATGTTCCGTTTCTGGTCCAAATTAATTTTGTGTTTCTGTTTCACGGTAATGTTCCGTTTCTGGTCCACGATAATGTTCTTTTTCGGTTTCACGGTAATGTTCCGTCTCTGGTCCACGGTAATGTTCCGTCTCTGGTCCACGATAATGTTCTGTTTCTGTTTCACGGTAATGTTCCGTTTCTGGTCCATGATAATTTTCTGTTTCACGGTAATGTTCTGTCTCTGGTCCACGCTAATGTTCTGTTTCTGTTTCACGGTAATGTTCCGTTTCTGGTCCACGATATTGTTGTGTTTCTGTTTCACGGTAATGTTCTGTTACACGGTAATGTTCTGTCTCTGGTCCACGCTAATGTTCTGTTTCTGTTTCACGGTAATGTTCCGTCTCTGGTCCACGATAATGTTCTGTTTCTGTTTCACGGTAATGTTCCGTTTCTGGTTCACGATAATTTTGTGTTTCTGTTTCATGGTAATGTTCCGTTTCTGGTCCACGATAATGTTCTTTTTCTGTTTCACGGTAATGTTCCGTTTCTGGTCCACGATAATGTTCTGTTTCTGTTTCACAGTAATGTTCCGTTTCTGGTCCATGATAATGTTCTGTTTCACGGTAATGTTCCGTTTCTGGTCCACGATAATTTTGTGTTTCTGTTTCACGGTAATGTTCCGTTTCTGGTCCACGATAATGTTCTGTTTCTGTTTCACGGTAATGTTCCGTTTCTGGTCCACGATAATTTTGTGTTTGTGTTTCACGGTAATGTTCCGTTTCTGGTCCACGATAATGTTCTGTTTCTGTTTCATGGTAATGTTCCGTCTCTGGTCCACGATAATGTTGTGTTTCTGTTTCACGGTAATGTTCCGTTTCTGGTCCATGATAATTTTCTGTTTCACGGTAATGTTCTGTCTCTGGTCCACGCTAGTGTTCTGTTTCTGTTTCACGGTAATGTTCCGTTTCTGGTCCACGATAATTTTGTGTTTCTGTTTCACGGTAATTTTCCGTTTCTGGTCCCCGATAATGTTCTGTTTCGGTTTCACGGTAATGTTCTGTCTCTGGTCCACGGTAATGTTCTGTTTCTGTTTCACTGTAATGTTCCGTTTCTGGTCCATGATAATGTTCTGTTTCACGGTAATGTTCTGTTTCACGGTAATGTTCTGTCTCTGGTCCACGCTAATGTTCTGTTTCTGTTTCACGGTAATGTTCCGTTTCTGGTCCACGATAATGTTGTGTTTCTGTTTCACGGTAATTTTCCGTTTCTGGTCCCCGATAATGTTCTGTTTCGGTTTCACGGTAATGTTCTGTCTCTGGTCCACGGTAATGTTCTCTTTCTGTTTCACTGTAATGTTCCGTTTCTGGTCCATGATAATGTTCTGTCTCTGGTCCACGGTAATGTTCGATCTCTGGTCCACGGTAATGTTCTGTTTCACGGTAATGTTCTGTCTCTGGTCAACGCTAATGTTCTGTTTCTGTTTCACTGTAATGTTCCGTTTCTGGTCCATGATAATGTTCTGTCTCTGGTCCACGGTAATGTTCGATCTCTGGTCCACGATAATGTTCGGTTTCACGGTAATGTTCCGTCTCTGGTCCACGATAATGTTCTGTTTCTGTTTCACGGTAATGTTCCGTTTCTGGTCCACGATAATTTTGTGTTTCTGTTTCACGGTAATGTTCCGTTTCTGGTCCACGATAATGTTCTGTTTCTGTTTCATGGTAATGTTCCGTCTCTGGTCCACGATAATGTTGTGTTTCTGTTTCACGGTAATGTTCTGTCTCTGGTCCACGCTAATGTTCTGTTTCTGTTTCACGGTAATGTTCCGTTTCTGGTCCACGATAATTTTGTGTTTCTGTTTCACGGTAATTTTCCGTTTCTGGTCCACGATAATGTTGTGTTTCGGTTTCACGGTAATGTTCCGTTTCTGGTCCACGATAATGTTCTTTTTCGGTTTCACGGTAATGTTCCGTCTCTGGTCCACGGTAATGTTCCGTCTCTGGTCCACGATAATGTTCTTTTTCTGTTTCACGGTAATGTTCCGTTTCTGGTCCACGATAATTTTGTGTTTCTGTTTCACGGTAATGTTCCGTTTCTGGTCCAAGATATTGTTCCGTCTCTGATCCACGGTAATGTTCCGTCTCTGGTCCACGATAATGTTCTGTTTCTGTTTCACGGTAATGTTCCGTATCTGGTCCATGATAATTTTCTGTTTCACGGTAATGTTCTGTCTCTGGTCCACGCTAATGTTCTGTTTCTGTTTCACGGTAATGTTCCGTTTCTGGTCCAAATTAATTTTGTGTTTCTGTTTCACGGTAATGTTCCGTTTCTGATCCACGATAATGTTCTGTTTCTGTTTCACGGTAATGTTCCGTTTCTGGTCCACGATAATGTTGTATTTCGGTTTCACGGTAATGTTCCGTTTCTGGTCCACGATAATGTTCTTTTTCGGTTTCACGGTAATGTTCCGTCTCTGGTCCACGGTAATGTTCCGTCTCTGGTCCACGATAATGTTCTGTTTCTGTTTCACGGTAATGTTCCGTTTCTGGTCCATGATAATTTTCTGTTTCACGGTAATGTTCTGTCTCTGGTCCACGCTAATGTTCTGTTTCTGTTTCACGGTAATGTTCCGTTTCTGGTCCACGATATTGTTGTGTTTCTGTTTCACGGTAATGTTCTGTTACACGGTAATGTTCTGTCTCTGGTCCACGCTAATGTTCTGTTTCTGTTTCACGGTAATGTTCCGTTTCTGGTCCACGATAATGTTGTGTTTCTGTTTCACGGTAATTTTCCGTTTCTGGTCCCCGATAATGTTCTGTTTCGGTTTCACGGTAATGTTCTGTATCTGGTCCACGGTAATGTTCTGTTTCTGTTTCACTGTAATGTTCCGTTTCTGGTCCATGATAATGTTCTGTTTCACGGTAATGTTCTGTTTCACGGTAATGTTCTGTCTCTGGTCCACGCTAATGTTCTGTTTCTGTTTCACGGTAATGTTCCGTTTCTGGTCCACGATAATGTTGTGTTTCTGTTTCACGGTAATTTTCCGTTTCTGGTCCCCGATAATGTTCTGTTTCGGTTTCACGGTAATGTTCTGTCTCTGGTCCACGGTAATGTTCTCTTTCTGTTTCACTGTAATGTTCCGTTTCTGGTCCATGATAATGTTCTGTTTCACGGTAATGTTCTGTTTCACGGTAATGTTCTGTCTCTGGTCAACGCTAATGTTCTGTTTCTGTTTCACTGTAATGTTCCGTTTCTGGTCCATGATAATGTTCTGTCTCTGGTCCACGGTAATGTTCGATCTCTGGTCCACGATAATGTTCGGTTTCACGGTAATGTTCCGTCTCTGGTCCACGATAATGTTCTGTTTCTGTTTCACGGTAATGTTCCGTTTCTGGTCCACGATAATTTTGTGTTTCTGTTTCACGGTAATGTTCCGTTTCTGGTCCACGATAATGTTCTGTTTCTGTTTCATGGTAATGTTCCGTCTCTGGTCCACGATAATGTTGTGTTTCTGTTTCACGGTAATGTTCCGTTTCTGGTCCATGATAATTTTCTGTTTCACGGTAATGTTCTGTCTCTGGTCCACGCTAATGTTCTGTTTCTGTTTCACGGTAATGTTCCGTTTCTGGTCCACGATAATTTTGTGTTTCTGTTTCACGGTAATTTTCCGTTTCTGGTCCACGATAATGTTCTGTTTCTGTTTCACGGTAATGTTCCGTTTCTGGTCCACGGTAATGTTCCGTTTCTGGTCCACGATAATGTTCTTTTTCGGTTTCACGGTAATGTTCCGTCTCTGGTCCACGGTAATGTTCCGTCTCTGGTCCACGATAATGTTCTGTTTCTGTTTCACGGTAATGTTCCGTTTCTGGTTCACGATAATTTTGTGTTTCTGTTTCATGGTAATGTTCCGTTTCTGGTCCATGATAATTTTCTGTTTCACGGTAATGTTCTGTCTCTGGTCCACGCTAATGTTCTGTTTCTGTTTCACGGTAATGTTCCGTTTCTGGTCCACGATAATTTTGTGTTTCTGTTTCACGGTAATTTTCCGTTTCTGGTCCACGATAATGTTCTGTTTCTGTTTCACGGTAATGTTCCGTTTCTGGTCCAAGATAATGTTGTGTTTCGGTTTCACGGTAATGTTCCGTTTCTGGTCCACGATAATGTTCTTTTTCGGTTTCACGGTAATGTTCCGTCTCTGGTCCACGGTAATGTTCCGTCTCTGGTCCACGATAATGTTCTGTTTCTGTTTCACGGTAATGTTCCGTTTCTGGTTCACGATAATTTTGTGTTTCTGTTTCATGGTAATGTTCCATTTCTGGTCCACGATAATGTTCTTTTTCTGTTTCACGGTAATGTTCCGTTTCTGGTCCACGATAATGTTCTGTTTCTGTTTCACGGTAATGTTCCGTTTCTGGTCCATGATAATGTTCTGTTTCACGGTAATGTTCCGTTTCTGGTCCACGATAATTTTGTGTTTCTGTTTCACGGTAATGTTCCGTTTCTGGTCCACGATAATGTTCTGGTAATGTTCCGTTTCTGGTCCACGATAATGTTCTGTTTCTGTTTCACGGTAATTTTCCGTTTCTGGTCCATGATAATGTTCTGTTTCACGGTAATGTTCCGTTTCTGGTCCAAGATAATTTTGTGTTTCTGTTTCACGGTAATGTTCCGTTTCTGGTCCACGATAATGTTCTGTTTCTGTTTCACGGTAATGTTCCGTTTCTGGTCCACGATAATTTTGTGTTTCTGTTTCACGGTAATGTTCCGTTTCTGGTCCACGATAATTTTGTGTTTCTGTTTCACGGTAATTTTCCGTTTCTGGTCCACGATAATGTTCTGTTTCGGTTTCACGGTAATGTTCCGTCTCTGGTCCACGGTAATGTTCCGTCTCTGGTCCACGATAATGTTCTGTTTCTGTTTCACGGTAATGTTCCGTTTCTGGTCCATGATAATTTTCTGTTTCACGGTAATGTTCTGTCTCTGGTCCACGCTAATGTTCTGTTTCTGTTTCACGGTAATGTTCCGTTTCTGGTCCACGATATTGTTGTGTTTCTGTTTCACGGTAATGTTCTGTTACACGGTAATGTTCTGTCTCTGGTCCACGCTAATGTTCTGTTTCTGTTTCACGGTAATGTTCCGTTTCTGGTCCACGATAATGTTGTGTTTCTGTTTCACGGTAATTTTCCGTTTCTGGTCCCCGATAATGTTCTGTTTCGGTTTCACGGTAATGTTCCGTTTCTGGTCCACGATAATGTTGTGTTTCTGTTTCACGGTAATTTTCCGTTTCTGGTCCCCGATAATGTTCTGTTTCGGTTTCACGGTAATGTTCTGTCTCTGGTCCACGGTAATGTTCTGTTTCTGTTTCACTGTAATGTTCCGTTTCTGGTCCACGATAATGTTCGGTTTCACGGTAATGTTCCGTCTCTGGTCCACGATAATGTTCTGTTTCTGTTTCACGGTAATGTTCCGTTTCTGGTCCACGATAATTTTGTGTTTCTGTTTCACGGTAATGTTCCGTTTCTGGTCCACGATAATGTTCTCTTTCTGTTTCACTGTAATGTTCCGTTTCTGGTCCATGATAATGTTCTGTTTCACGGTAATGTTCGGTTTCACGGTAATGTTCTGTCTCTGGTCAACGCTAATGTTCTGTTTCTGTTTCACTGTAATGTTCCGTTTCTGGTCCATGATAATGTTCTGTCTCTGGTCCACGGTAATGTTCGATCTCTGGTCCACGATAATGTTCGGTTTCACGGTAATGTTCCGTCTCTGGTCCACGATAATGTTCTGTTTCTGTTTCACGGTAATGTTCCGTTTCTGGTCCACGATAATTTTGTGTTTCTGTTTCACGGTAATGTTCCATTTCTGGTCCACGATAATGTTCTGTTTCTGTTTCATGGTAATGTTCCGTCTCTGGTCCACGATAATGTTGTGTTTCTGTTTCACGGTAATGTTCCGTTTCTGGTCCATGATAATTTTCTGTTTCACGGTAATGTTCTGTCTCTGGTCCACGCTAATGTTCTGTTTCTGTTTCACGGTAATGTTCCGTTTCTGGTCCACGATAATTTTGTGTTTCTTTTTCACGGTAATTTTCCGTTTCTGGTCCACGATAATGTTCTGTTTCTGTTTCACGGTAATGTTCCGTTTCTGGTCCACGGTAATGTTCCGTTTCTGGTCCACGATAATGTTCTTTTTCGGTTTCACGGTAATGTTCCGTCTCTGGTCCACGGTAATGTTCCGTCTCTGGTCCACGATAATGTTCTGTTTCTGTTTCACGGTAATGTTCCGTTTCTGGTTCACGATAATTTTGTGTTTCTGTTTCATGGTAATGTTCCGTTTCTGGTCCATGATAATTTTCTGTTTCACGGTAATGTTCTGTCTCTGGTCCACGCTAATGTTCTGTTTCTGTTTCACGGTAATGTTCCGTTTCTGGTCCACGATAATTTTGTGTTTCTGTTTCACGGTAATTTTCCGTTTCTGGTCCACGATAATGTTCTGTTTCTGTTTCACGGTAATGTTCCGTTTCTGGTCCACGATAATGTTGTGTTTCGGTTTCACGGTAATGTTCCGTTTCTGGTCCACGATAATGTTCTTTTTCGGTTTCACGGTAATGTTCCGTCTCTGGTCCACGGTAATGTTCCGTCTCTGGTCCACGATAATGTTCTTTTTCTGTTTCACGGTAATGTTCCGTTTCTGGTCCACGATAATGTTCTGTTTCTGTTTCACGGTAATGTTCCGTTTCTGGTCCATGATAATGTTCTGTTTCACGGTAATGTTCCGTTTCTGGTCCACGATAATTTTGTGTTTCTGTTTCACGGTAATGTTCCGTTTCTGGTCCACGATAATGTTCTGTTTCTGTTTCACGGTAATGTTCCGTTTCTGGTCCACGATAATGTTCTGTTTCTGTTTCACGGTAATGTTCCGTTTCTGGTCCATGATAATGTTCTGTTTCACGGTAATGTTCCGTTTCTGGTCCAAGATAATTTTGTGTTTCTGTTTCACGGTAATGTTCCGTTTCTGGTCCACGATAATGTTCTGTTTCTGTTTCACGGTAATGTTCCGTTTCTGGTCCACGATAATTTTGTGTTTCTGTTTCACGGTAATGTTCCGTTTCTGGTCCACGATAATTTTGTGTTTCTGTTTCACGGTAATTTTCCGTTTCTGGTCCACGATAATGTTCTGTTTCTGTTTCACGGTAATGTTCCGTTTCTGGTCCACGATAATGTTGTGTTTCGGTTTCACGGTAATGTTCCGTTTCTGGTCCACGATAATGTTCTTTTTCGGTTTCACGGTAATGTTCCGTCTCTGGTCCACGGTAATGTTCCGTCTCTGGTCCACGATAATGTTCTGTTTCTGGTTCACGATAATTTTGTGTTTCTGTTTCATTGTAATGTTCCGTTTCTGGTCCATGATAATTTTCTGTTTCACGGTAATGTTCTGTCTCTGGTCCACGCTAATGTTCTGTTTCTGTTTCACGGTAATGTTCCGTTTCTGGTCCACGATAATTTTGTGTTTCTGTTTCACGGTAATTTTCCGTTTCTGGTCCACGATAATGTTCTGTTTCTGTTTCACGGTAATGTTCCGTTTCTGGTCCACGATAATGTTGTGTTTCGGTTTCACGGTAATGTTCCGTTTCTGGTCCACGATAATGTTCTTTTTCGGTTTCACGGTAATGTTCCGTCTCTGGTCCACGGTAATGTTCCGTCTCTGGTCCACGATAATGTTCTGTTTCTGTTTCACGGTAATGTTCCGTTTCTGGTTCACGATAATTTTGTGTTTCTGTTTCATGGTAATATTCCGTTTCTGGTCCACGATAATGTTCTTTTTCTGTTTCACGGTAATGTTCCGTTTCTGGTCCACGATAATGTTCTGTTTCTGTTTCACGGTAATGTTCCGTTTCTGGTCCATGATAATGTTCTGTTTCACGGTAATGTTCCGTTTCTGGTCCACGCTAATGTTCTGTTTCTGTTTCACGGTAATGTTCCGTTTCTGGTCCATGATAATTTTGTGTTTCTGTTTCACGGTAATTTTCCGTTTCTGGTCCACGATAATGTTCTGTTTCTGTTTCACGGTAATGTTCCGTTTCTGGTCCACGATAATGTTGTGTTTCGGTTTCACGGTAATGTTCCGTTTCTGGTCCATGATAATTTTGTGTTTTTATTTCACGGTAATGTTCCGTCTCTGGTCCACGGTAATGTTCCGTCTCTGTTTCACGGTAATGTTCCGTTTCTGGTCCACGATAATGTTGTGTTTCGGTTTCACGGTAATGTTCCGTTTCTGGTCCACGATAATGTTCTTTTTCGGTTTCGCGGTAATGTTCCGTCTCTGGTCCACGGTAATGTTCCGTCTCTGGTCCACGATAATGTTCTGTTTCTGTTTCACGGTAATGTTCCGTTTCTGGTCCACGATAATTTTGTGTTTCTGTTTCACGGTAATGTTCCGTTTCTGGTCCAAGATATTGTTCCGTCTCTGATCCACGGTAATGTTCCGTCTCTGGTCCACGATAATGTTCTGTTTCTGTTTCACGGTAATGTTCCGTATCTGGTCCATGATAATTTTCTGTTTCACGGTAATGTTCTGTCTCTGGTCCACGCTAATGTTCTGTTTCTGTTTCACGGTAATGTTCCGTTTCTGGTCCAAATTAATTTTGTGTTTCTGTTTCACGGTAATGTTCCGTTTCTGGTCCACGATAATGTTCTGTTTCTGTTTCACGGTAATGTTCCGTTTCTGGTCCACGATAATGTTGTATTTCGGTTTCACAGTAATGTTCCGTTTCTGGTCCACGATAATGTTCTTTTTCGGTTTCACGGTAATGTTCCGTCTCTGGTCCACGGTAATGTTCCGTCTCTGGTCCACGATAATGTTCTGTTTCTGTTTCACGGTAATGTTCCGTTTCTGGTCCATGATAATTTTCTGTTTCACGGTAATGTTCTGTCTCTGGTCCACGCTAATGTTCTGTTTCTGTTTCACGGTAATGTTCCGTTTCTGGTCCACGATATTGTTGTGTTTCTGTTTTACGGTAATGTTCTGTTACACGGTAATGTTCTGTCTCTGGTCCACGCTAATGTTCTGTTTCTGTTTCACGGTAATGTTCCGTTTCTGGTCCACGATAATGTTGTGTTTCTGTTTCACGGTAATTTTCCGTTTCTGGTCCCCGATAATGTTCTGTTTCGGTTTCACGGTAATGTTCTGTCTCTGGTCCACGGTAATGTTCTGTTTCTGTTTCACTGTAATGTTCCGTTTCTGGTCCATGATAATGTTCTGTTTCACGGTAATGTTCTGTTTCAAGGTAATGTTCTGTCTCTGGTCCACGCTAATGTTCTGTTTCTGTTTCACGGTAATGTTCCGTTTCTGGTCCACGATAATGTTGTGTTTCTGTTTCACGGTAATTTTCCGTTTCTGGTCCCCGATAATGTTCTGTTTCGGTTTCACGGTAATGTTCTGTCTCTGGTCCATGGTAATGTTCTCTTTCTGTTTCACTGTAATGTTCCGTTTCTGGTCCATGATAATGTTCTGTTTCACGGTAATGTTATGTTTCACGGTAATGTTCTGTCTCTGGTCAACGCTAATGTTCTGTTTCTGTTTCACTGTAATGTTCCGTTTCTGGTCCATGATAATGTTCTGTCTCTGGTCCACGGTAATGTTCGATCTCTGGTCCACGATAATGTTCGGTTTCACGGTAATGTTCCGTCTCTGGTCCACGATAATGTTCTGTTTCTGTTTCACGGTAATGTTCCGTTTCTGGTCCACGATAATTTTGTGTTTCTGTTTCACGGTAATGTTCCGTTTCTGGTCCACGATAATGTTCTGTTTCTGTTTCATGGTAATGTTCCGTCTCTGGTCCACGATAATGTTGTGTTTCTGTTTCACGGTAATGTTCCGTTTCTGGTCCATGATAATTTTCTGTTTCACGGTAATGTTCTGTCTCTGGTCCACGCTAATGTTCTGTTTCTGTTTCACGGTAATGTTCCGTTTCTGGTCCACGATAATTTTGTGTTTCTGTTTCACGGTAATTTTCCGTTTCTGGTCCACGATAATGTTCTGTTTCTGTTTCACGGTAATGTTCCGTTTCTGGTCCACGGTAATGTTCCGTTTCTGGTCCACGATAATGTTCTTTTTCGGTTTCACGGTAATGTTCCGTCTCTGGTCCACGGTAATGTTCCGTCTCTGGTCCACGATAATGTTCTGTTTCTGTTTCACGGTAATGTTCCGTTTCTGGTTCACGATAATTTTGTGTTTCTGTTTCATGGTAATGTTCCGTTTCTGGTCCATGATAATTTTCTGTTTCACGGTAATGTTCTGTCTCTGGTCCACGCTAATGTTCTGTTTCTGTTTCACGGTAATGTTCCGTTTCTGGTCCACGATAATTTTGTGTTTCTGTTTCACGGTAATTTTCCGTTTCTGGTCCACGATAATGTTCTGTTTCTGTTTCACGGTAATGTTCCGTTTCTGGTCCACGATAATGTTGTGTTTCGGTTTCACGGTAATGTTCCGTTTCTGGTCCACGATAATGTTCTTTTTCGGTTTCACGGTAATGTTCCGTCTCTGGTCCACGGTAATGTTCCGTCTCTGGTCCACGATAATGTTCTGTTTCTGTTTCACGGTAATGTTCCGTTTCTGGTTCACGATAATTTTGTGTTTCTGTTTCATGGTAATGTTCCGTTTCTGGTCCACGATAATGTTCTTTTTCTGTTTCACGGTAATGTTCCGTTTCTGGTCCACGATAATGTTCTGTTTCTGTTTCACGGTAATGTTCCGTTTCTGGTCCATGATAATGTTCTGTTTCACGGTAATGTTCCGTTTCTGGTCCACGCTAATGTTCTGTTTCTGTTTCACGGTAATGTTCCGTTTCTGGTCCATGATAATGTTCTGTTTCACGGTAATGTTCCGTTTCTGGTCCACGAGAATTTTGTGTTTTAGTTTCACGGTAATGTTCCGTTTCTGGTCCACGATAATGTTCTGTTTCGGTTTTACGGTACTGTTCCGTTTCTGGTCAACGATAATTTTGTGTTTTTGTTTCACGGTAATGTTCCGTCTCTGGTCCACGATAATGTTCTGTTTCTGTTTCACGGTAATGTTCCGTTTCTGGTCCACGATAATGTTCTTTTTCGGTTTCACGGTAATGTTCCGTCTCTGGTCCACGGTAATGTTCCGTCTCTGGTCCACGATAATGTTCTGTTTCTGTTTCACGGTAATGTTCCGTTTATGGTCCATGATAATTTTCTGTTTCACGGTAATGTTCTGTCTCTGGTCCACGCTAATGTTCTGTTTCTGTTTCACGGTAATGTTCCGTTTCTGGTCCACGATAATTTTGTGTTTCTGTTTCACGGTAATGTTCCGTTTCTGGTCCACGATAATGTTCTGTTTCTGTTTCACGGTAATGTTCCGTTTCTGGTCCACGATAATGTTCTGTTTCTGTTTCACGGTAATGTTCCGTTTCTGGTCCATGATAATGTTCTGTTTCACGGTAATGTTCCGTTTCTGGTCCACGATAATTTTGTGTTTCTGTTTCACGGTAATGTTCCGTTTCTGGTCCACGATAATGTTCTGTTTCTGTTTCACGGTAATGTTCTGTTTCTGGTCCACGATAATGTTCTGTTTCTGTTTCACGGTAATGTTCCGTTTCTGGTCCATGATAATGTTCTGTTTCACGCTAATGTTCCGTTTCTGGTCCACGAGAATTTTGTGTTTTAGTTTCACGGTAATGTTCCGTTTCTGGTCCACGATAATGTTCTTTTTCGGTTTCACGGTAATGTTCCGTCTCTGGTCCACGGTAATGTTCCGTCTCTGGTCCACGATAATGTTCTGTTTCACGGTAATGTTCCGTTTCTGGTTCACGATAATTTTGTGTTTCTGTTTCATGGTAATGTTCCGTTTCTGGTCCACGATAATGTTCTTTTTCTGTTTCACGGTAATGTTCCGTTTCTGGTCCACGATAATGTTCTGTTTCTGTTTCACGGTAATGTTCCGTTTCTGGTCCATGATAATGTTCTGTTTCACGGTAATGTTCCGTTTCTGGTCCACGCTAATGTTCTGTTTCTGTTTCACGGTAATGTTCCGTTTCTTGTCCATGATAATTTTGTGTTTCTGTTTCACGGTAATTTTCCGTTTCTGGTCCACGATAATGTTCTGTTTCTGTTTCACGGTAATGCTCCGTTTCTGGTCCACGATAATGTTGTGTTTCGGTTTCACGGTAATGTTCCGTTTCTGGTCCATGATAATTTTGTGTTTCTGTTTCACGGTAATGTTCCGTCTCTGGTCCACGGTAATGTTCCGTCTCTGTTTCACGGTAATGTTCCGTTTCTGGTCCACGATAATGTTGTGTTTCGGTTTCACGGTAATGTTCCGTTTCTGGTCCACGATAATGTTCTTTTTCGGTTTCACGGTAATGTTCCGTCTCTGGTCCACGGTAATGTTCCGTCTCTGGTCCACGATAATGTTCTGTTTCTGTTTCACGGTAATGTTCCGTTTCTGGTCCACGATAATTTTGTGTTTCTGTTTCACGGTAATGTTCCGTTTCTGGTCCAAGATATTGTTCCGTCTCTGATCCACGGTAATGTTCCGTCTCTGGTCCACGATAATGTTCTGTTTCTGTTTCACGGTAATGTTCCGTATCTGGTCCATGATAATTTTCTGTTTCACGGTAATGTTCTGTCTCTGGTCCACGCTAATGTTCTGTTTCTGTTTCACGGTAATGTTCCGTTTCTGGTCCAAATTAATTTTGTGTTTCTGTTTCACGGTAATGTTCCGTTTCTGGTCCACGATAATGTTCTGTTTCTGTTTCACGGTAATGTTCCGTTTCTGGTCCACGATAATGTTGTATTTCGGTTTCACGGTAATGTTCCGTTTCTGGTCCACGATAATGTTCTTTTTCGGTTTCACGGTAATGTTCCGTCTCTGGTCCACGGTAATGTTCCGTCTCTGGTCCACGATAATGTTCTGTTTCTGTTTCACGGTAATGTTCCGTTTCTGGTCCATGATAATTTTCTGTTTCACGGTAATGTTCTGTCTCTGGTCCACGCTAATGTTCTGTTTCTGTTTCACGGTAATGTTCCGTTTCTGGTCCACGATATTGTTGTGTTTCTGTTTCACGGTAATGTTCTGTTACACGGTAATGTTCTGTCTCTGGTCCACGCTAATGTTCTGTTTCTGTTTCACGGTAATGTTCCGTTTCTGGTCCACGATAATGTTGTGTTTCTGTTTCACGGTAATTTTCCGTTTCTGGTCCCCGATAATGTTCTGTTTCGGTTTCACGGTAATGTTCTGTCTCTGGTCCACGGTAATGTTCTGTTTCTTTTTCACTGTAATGTTCCGTTTCTGGTCCATGATAATGTTCTGTTTCACGGTAATGTTCTGTTTCACGGTAATGTTCTGTCTCTGGTCCACGCTAATGTTCTGTTTCTGTTTCACGGTAATGTTCCGTTTCTGGTCCACGATAATGTTGTGTTTCTGTTTCACGGTAATTTTCCGTTTCTGGTCCCCGATAATGTTCTGTTTCGGTTTCACGGTAATGTTCTGTCTCTGGTCCACGGTAATGTTCTCTTTCTGTTTCACTGTAATGTTCCGTTTCTGGTCCATGATAATGTTCTGTTTCACGGTAATGTTCTGTTTCACGGTAATGTTCTGTCTCTGGTCAACGCTAATGTTCTGTTTCTGTTTCACTGTAATGTTCCGTTTCTGGTCCATGATAATATTCTGTCTCTGGTCCACGGTAATGTTCGATCTCTGGTCCACGATAATGTTCGGTTTCACGGTAATGTTCCGTCTCTGGTCCACGATAATGTTCTGTTTCTGTTTCACGGTAATGTTCCGTTTCTGGTCCACGATAATTTTGTGTTTCTGTTTCACGGTAATGTTCCGTTTCTGGTCCACGATAATGTTCTGTTTCTGTTTCATGGTAATGTTCCGTCTCTGGTCCACGATAATGTTGTGTTTCTGTTTCACGGTAATGTTCCGTTTCTGGTCCATGATAATTTTCTGTTTCACGGTAATGTTCTGTCTCTGGTCCACGCTAATGTTCTGTTTCTGTTTCACGGTAATGTTCCGTTTCTGGTCCACGATAATTTTGTGTTTCTGTTTCACGGTAATTTTCCGTTTCTGGTCCACGATAATGTTCTGTTTCTGTTTCACGGTAATGTTCCGTTTCTGGTCCACGGTAATGTTCCGTTTCTGGTCCACGATAATGTTCTTTTTCGGTTTCACGGTAATGTTCCGTCTCTGGTCCACGGTAATGTTCCGTCTCTGGTCCACGATAATGTTCTGTTTCTGTTTCACGGTAATGTTCCGTTTCTGGTTCACGATAATTTTGTGTTTCTGTTTCATGGTAATGTTCCGTTTCTGGTCCATGATAATTTTCTGTTTCACGGTAATGTTCTGTCTCTGGTCCACGCTAATGTTCTGTTTCTGTTTCACGGTAATGTTCCGTTTCTGGTCCACGATAATTTTGTGTTTCTGTTTCACGGTAATTTTCCGTTTCTGGTCCACGATAATGTTCTGTTTCTGTTTCACGGTAATGTTCCGTTTCTGGTCCACGATAATGTTGTGTTTCGGTTTCACGGTAATGTTCCGTTTCTGGTCCACGATAATGTTCTTTTTCGGTTTCACGGTAATGTTCCGTCTCTGGTCCACGGTAATGTTCCGTCTCTGGTCCACGATAATGTTCTGTTTCTGTTTCACGGTAATGTTCCGTTTCTGGTTCACGATAATTTTGTGTTTCTGTTTCATGGTAATGTTCCGTTTCTGGTCCACGATAATGTTCTTTTTCTGTTTCACGGTAATGTTCCGTCTCTGGTCCACGATAATGTTCTGTTTCTGTTTCACGGTAATGTTCCGTTTCTGGTCCACGATAATGTTTTGTTTAGGTTTCACGGTAATGTTCTGTCTCTGGTTCACAATAATGTTCCGTCTCTGGTCCACAATAATGTTCCGTTTCTGGTCCACAATAATGTTCCGTTTCTGGTCCATGATAATTTTCTGTTTCACGGTAATGTTCCGTCTCTGGTCCACGATAATGTTCTGTCTCTGGTCCACGGTAATGTTCTGTCTCTGGTCCACGGTAATGTTCTGTCTCTGGTCCACGGTAATGTTCGATCTCTGGTCCACGATAATGTTCAGTTTCACGGTAATGTTCCGTCTCTGGTCCACGATAATGTTCTGTTTCTGTTTCACGATAATGTTCTGTTTCGGTTTCACGGTAATGTTCTGTCTCTGGTCCACGGTAATGTTCTGTTTCGGTTTCATGGTAATGTTCCGTCTCTGGTCCACGATAATGTTGTGTTTCTGTTTCACGGTAATGTTCCGTTTCTGGTCCACTATAATGTTCTGTTTCGGTTTCACGGTAATGTTCTGTCTCTGGTCCACGGTAATGTTCTGTCTCTGGTCCACGGTAATGCTCGATCTCTGGTCCACGATAATGTTCGGTTTCACGGTAATGCTCGATCTCTGGTCCACGATAATGTTCGGTTTCACGGTAATGTTCCGTCTCTGGTCCACGATAATGTTCTGTTTCTGTTTCACGGTAATGTTGTGTTTCTGGTCGAAGTTAATTTTGTGTTTCTGTTTCACGGTAATGTTCCGTTTCTGGTCCACGATAATGTTCTGTTTCGGTTTCACGGTAATGTTCTGTCTCTGGTCCACGATAATGTTCGGTTTCACGGTAATGTTCCGTCTCTGGTCCACGAAAATGTTCCGTCTTTGGTCCGCGATAATGTTCTGTCTCTGGTCCATGATAATGTTCTGTTTCTGGTCCACGATAATGTTCTGTTTCGGTTTCACGGTATTGTTCTGTCTCTGGTCCATGGTAATGTTCTGTCTCTGGTCCAAGGTAATGTTCTGTTTCTGTTTCACGGTAATGTTCCGTTTCTGGTCCACGATAATGTTCGGTTTCACGATAATGTTCCGTTTCTGGTCCACGATAATGTTGTGTTTCGGTTTCACGGTAATGTTCCGTTTCTGGTCCACGATAATGTTCTTTTTCGGTTTCGCGGTAATGTTCCGTCTCTGGTCCACGGTAATGTTCCGTCTCTGGTCCACGATAATGTTCTGTTTCTGTTTCACGGTAATGTTCCGTTTCTGGTCCACGATAATTTTGTGTTTCTGTTTCACGGTAATGTTCCGTTTCTGGTCCAAGATATTGTTCCGTCTCTGATCCACGGTAATGTTCCGTCTCTGGTCCACGATAATGTTCTGTTTCTGTTTCACGGTAATGTTCCGTATCTGGTCCATGATAATTTTCTGTTTCACGGTAATGTTCTGTCTCTGGTCCACGCTAATGTTCTGTTTCTGTTTCACGGTAATGTTCCGTTTCTGGTCCAAATTAATTTTGTGTTTCTGTTTCACGGTAATGTTCCGTTTCTGGTCCACGATAATGTTCTGTTTCTGTTTCACGGTAATGTTCCGTTTCTGGTCCACGATAATGTTGTATTTCGGTTTCACAGTAATGTTCCGTTTCTGGTCCACGATAATGTTCTTTTTCGGTTTCACGGTAATGTTCCGTCTCTGGTCCACGGTAATGTTCCGTCTCTGGTCCACGATAATGTTCTGTTTCTGTTTCACGGTAATGTTCCGTTTCTGGTCCATGATAATTTTCTGTTTCACGGTAATGTTCTGTCTCTGGTCCACGCTAATGTTCTGTTTCTGTTTCACGGTAATGTTCCGTTTCTGGTCCACGATATTGTTGTGTTTCTGTTTTACGGTAATGTTCTGTTACACGGTAATGTTCTGTCTCTGGTCCACGCTAATGTTCTGTTTCTGTTTCACGGTAATGTTCCGTTTCTGGTCCACGATAATGTTGTGTTTCTGTTTCACGGTAATTTTCCGTTTCTGGTCCCCGATAATGTTCTGTTTCGGTTTCACGGTAATGTTCTGTCTCTGGTCCACGGTAATGTTCTGTTTCTGTTTCACTGTAATGTTCCGTTTCTGGTCCATGATAATGTTCTGTTTCACGGTAATGTTCTGTTTCAAGGTAATGTTCTGTCTCTGGTCCACGCTAATGTTCTGTTTCTGTTTCACGGTAATGTTCCGTTTCTGGTCCACGATAATGTTGTGTTTCTGTTTCACGGTAATTTTCCGTTTCTGGTCCCCGATAATGTTCTGTTTCGGTTTCACGGTAATGTTCTGTCTCTGGTCCATGGTAATGTTCTCTTTCTGTTTCACTGTAATGTTCCGTTTCTGGTCCATGATAATGTTCTGTTTCACGGTAATGTTATGTTTCACGGTAATGTTCTGTCTCTGGTCAACGCTAATGTTCTGTTTCTGTTTCACTGTAATGTTCCGTTTCTGGTCCATGATAATGTTCTGTCTCTGGTCCACGGTAATGTTCGATCTCTGGTCCACGATAATGTTCGGTTTCACGGTAATGTTCCGTCTCTGGTCCACGATAATGTTCTGTTTCTGTTTCACGGTAATGTTCCGTTTCTGGTCCACGATAATTTTGTGTTTCTGTTTCACGGTAATGTTCCGTTTCTGGTCCACGATAATGTTCTGTTTCTGTTTCATGGTAATGTTCCGTCTCTGGTCCACGATAATGTTGTGTTTCTGTTTCACGGTAATGTTCCGTTTCTGGTCCATGATAATTTTCTGTTTCACGGTAATGTTCTGTCTCTGGTCCACGCTAATGTTCTGTTTCTGTTTCACGGTAATGTTCCGTTTCTGGTCCACGATAATTTTGTGTTTCTGTTTCACGGTAATTTTCCGTTTCTGGTCCACGATAATGTTCTGTTTCTGTTTCACGGTAATGTTCCGTTTCTGGTCCACGGTAATGTTCCGTTTCTGGTCCACGATAATGTTCTTTTTCGGTTTCACGGTAATGTTCCGTCTCTGGTCCACGGTAATGTTCCGTCTCTGGTCCACGATAATGTTCTGTTTCTGTTTCACGGTAATGTTCCGTTTCTGGTTCACGATAATTTTGTGTTTCTGTTTCATGGTAATGTTCCGTTTCTGGTCCATGATAATTTTCTGTTTCACGGTAATGTTCTGTCTCTGGTCCACGCTAATGTTCTGTTTCTGTTTCACGGTAATGTTCCGTTTCTGGTCCACGATAATTTTGTGTTTCTGTTTCACGGTAATTTTCCGTTTCTGGTCCACGATAATGTTCTGTTTCTGTTTCACGGTAATGTTCCGTTTCTGGTCCACGATAATGTTGTGTTTCGGTTTCACGGTAATGTTCCGTTTCTGGTCCACGATAATGTTCTTTTTCGGTTTCACGGTAATGTTCCGTCTCTGGTCCACGGTAATGTTCCGTCTCTGGTCCACGATAATGTTCTGTTTCTGTTTCACGGTAATGTTCCGTTTCTGGTTCACGATAATTTTGTGTTTCTGTTTCATGGTAATGTTCCGTTTCTGGTCCACGATAATGTTCTTTTTCTGTTTCACGGTAATGTTCCGTTTCTGGTCCACGATAATGTTCTGTTTCTGTTTCACGGTAATGTTCCGTTTCTGGTCCATGATAATGTTCTGTTTCACGGTAATGTTCCGTTTCTGGTCCACGCTAATGTTCTGTTTCTGTTTCACGGTAATGTTCCGTTTCTGGTCCATGATAATGTTCTGTTTCACGGTAATGTTCCGTTTCTGGTCCACGAGAATTTTGTGTTTTAGTTTCACGTTAATGTTCCGTTTCTGGTCCACGATAATGTTCTGTTTCGGTTTTACGGTACTGTTCCGTTTCTGGTCAACGATAATTTTGTGTTTTTGTTTCACGGTAATGTTCCGTCTCTGGTCC
Organism: Leuresthes tenuis; assembly: GCF_036924035.1. NCBI lineage: Eukaryota > Metazoa > Chordata > Actinopteri > Atheriniformes > Atherinopsidae > Leuresthes > Leuresthes tenuis. Next base: position 33,877,635 of record NW_027325355.1, on the reverse strand, counting down.
ACGATAATGTTCTGTTTCTGTTTCACGGTAATGTTCCGTTTCTGGTCCACGATAATGTTCTTTTTCGGTTTCACGGTAATGTTCCGTCTCTGGTCCACGGTAATGTTCCGTCTCTGGTCCACGATAATGTTCTGTTTCTGTTTCACGGTAATGTTCCGTTTATGGTCCATGATAATTTTCTGTTTCACGGTAATGTTCTGTCTCTGGTCCACGCTAATGTTCTGTTTCTGTTTCACGGTAATGTTCCGTTTCTGGTCCACGATAATTTTGTGTTTCTGTTTCACGGTAATGTTCCGTTTCTGGTCCACGATAATGTTCTGTTTCTGTTTCACGGTAATGTTCCGTTTCTGGTCCACGATAATGTTCTGTTTCTGTTTCACGGTAATGTTCCGTTTCTGGTCCATGATAATGTTCTGTTTCACGGTAATGTTCCGTTTCTGGTCCACGATAATTTTGTGTTTCTGTTTCACGGTAATGTTCCGTTTCTGGTCCACGATAATGTTCTGTTTCTGTTTCACGGTAATGTTCTGTTTCTGGTCCACGATAATGTTCTGTTTCTGTTTCACGGTAATGTTCCGTTTCTGGTCCATGATAATGTTCTGTTTCACGCTAATGTTCCGTTTCTGGTCCACGAGAATTTTGTGTTTTAGTTTCACGGTAATGTTCCGTTTCTGGTCCACGATAATGTTCTTTTTCGGTTTCACGGTAAAGTTCCGTCTCTGGTCCACGGTAATGTTCCGTCTCTGGTCCACGATAATGTTCTGTTTCACGGTAATGTTCCGTTTCTGGTTCACGATAATTTTGTGTTTCTGTTTCATGGTAATGTTCCGTTTCTGGTCCACGATAATGTTCTTTTTCTGTTTCACGGTAATGTTCCGTTTCTGGTCCACGATAATGTTCTGTTTCTGTTTCACGGTAATGTTCCGTTTCTGGTCCATGATAATGTTCTGTTTCACGGTAATGTTCCGTTTCTGGTCCACGCTAATGTTCTGTTTCTGTTTCACGGTAATGTTCCGTTTCTTGTCCATGATAATTTTGTGTTTCTGTTTCACGGTAATTTTCCGTTTCTGGTCCACGATAATGTTCTGTTTCTGTTTCACGGTAATGCTCCGTTTCTGGTCCACGATAATGTTGTGTTTCGGTTTCACGGTAATGTTCCGTTTCTGGTCCATGATAATTTTGTGTTTCTGTTTCACGGTAATGTTCCGTCTCTGGTCCACGGTAATGTTCCGTCTCTGTTTCACGGTAATGTTCCGTTTCTGGTCCACGATAATGTTGTGTTTCGGTTTCACGGTAATGTTCCGTTTCTGGTCCACGATAATGTTCTTTTTCGGTTTCACGGTAATGTTCCGTCTCTGGTCCACGGTAATGTTCCGTCTCTGGTCCACGATAATGTTCTGTTTCTGTTTCACGGTAATGTTCCGTTTCTGGTCCACGATAATTTTGTGTTTCTGTTTCACGGTAATGTTCCGTTTCTGGTCCAAGATATTGTTCCGTCTCTGATCCACGGTAATGTTCCGTCTCTGGTCCACGATAATGTTCTGTTTCTGTTTCACGGTAATGTTCCGTATCTGGTCCATGATAATTTTCTGTTTCACGGTAATGTTCTGTCTCTGGTCCACGCTAATGTTCTGTTTCTGTTTCACGGTAATGTTCCGTTTCTGGTCCAAATTAATTTTGTGTTTCTGTTTCACGGTAATGTTCCGTTTCTGGTCCACGATAATGTTCTGTTTCTGTTTCACGGTAATGTTCCGTTTCTGGTCCACGATAATGTTGTATTTCGGTTTCACGGTAATGTTCCGTTTCTGGTCCACGATAATGTTCTTTTTCGGTTTCACGGTAATGTTCCGTCTCTGGTCCACGGTAATGTTCCGTCTCTGGTCCACGATAATGTTCTGTTTCTGTTTCACGGTAATGTTCCGTTTCTGGTCCATGATAATTTTCTGTTTCACGGTAATGTTCTGTCTCTGGTCCACGCTAATGTTCTGTTTCTGTTTCACGGTAATGTTCCGTTTCTGGTCCACGATATTGTTGTGTTTCTGTTTCACGGTAATGTTCTGTTACACGGTAATGTTCTGTCTCTGGTCCACGCTAATGTTCTGTTTCTGTTTCACGGTAATGTTCCGTTTCTGGTCCACGATAATGTTGTGTTTCTGTTTCACGGTAATTTTCCGTTTCTGGTCCCCGATAATGTTCTGTTTCGGTTTCACGGTAATGTTCTGTCTCTGGTCCACGGTAATGTTCTGTTTCTTTTTCACTGTAATGTTCCGTTTCTGGTCCATGATAATGTTCTGTTTCACGGTAATGTTCTGTTTCACGGTAATGTTCTGTCTCTGGTCCACGCTAATGTTCTGTTTCTGTTTCACGGTAATGTTCCGTTTCTGGTCCACGATAATGTTGTGTTTCTGTTTCACGGTAATTTTCCGTTTCTGGTCCCCGATAATGTTCTGTTTCGGTTTCACGGTAATGTTCTGTCTCTGGTCCACGGTAATGTTCTCTTTCTGTTTCACTGTAATGTTCCGTTTCTGGTCCATGATAATGTTCTGTTTCACGGTAATGTTCTGTTTCACGGTAATGTTCTGTCTCTGGTCAACGCTAATGTTCTGTTTCTGTTTCACTGTAATGTTCCGTTTCTGGTCCATGATAATATTCTGTCTCTGGTCCACGGTAATGTTCGATCTCTGGTCCACGATAATGTTCGGTTTCACGGTAATGTTCCGTCTCTGGTCCACGATAATGTTCTGTTTCTGTTTCACGGTAATGTTCCGTTTCTGGTCCACGATAATTTTGTGTTTCTGTTTCACGGTAATGTTCCGTTTCTGGTCCACGATAATGTTCTGTTTCTGTTTCATGGTAATGTTCCGTCTCTGGTCCACGATAATGTTGTGTTTCTGTTTCACGGTAATGTTCCGTTTCTGGTCCATGATAATTTTCTGTTTCACGGTAATGTTCTGTCTCTGGTCCACGCTAATGTTCTGTTTCTGTTTCACGGTAATGTTCCGTTTCTGGTCCACGATAATTTTGTGTTTCTGTTTCACGGTAATTTTCCGTTTCTGGTCCACGATAATGTTCTGTTTCTGTTTCACGGTAATGTTCCGTTTCTGGTCCACGGTAATGTTCCGTTTCTGGTCCACGATAATGTTCTTTTTCGGTTTCACGGTAATGTTCCGTCTCTGGTCCACGGTAATGTTCCGTCTCTGGTCCACGATAATGTTCTGTTTCTGTTTCACGGTAATGTTCCGTTTCTGGTTCACGATAATTTTGTGTTTCTGTTTCATGGTAATGTTCCGTTTCTGGTCCATGATAATTTTCTGTTTCACGGTAATGTTCTGTCTCTGGTCCACGCTAATGTTCTGTTTCTGTTTCACGGTAATGTTCCGTTTCTGGTCCACGATAATTTTGTGTTTCTGTTTCACGGTAATTTTCCGTTTCTGGTCCACGATAATGTTCTGTTTCTGTTTCACGGTAATGTTCCGTTTCTGGTCCACGATAATGTTGTGTTTCGGTTTCACGGTAATGTTCCGTTTCTGGTCCACGATAATGTTCTTTTTCGGTTTCACGGTAATGTTCCGTCTCTGGTCCACGGTAATGTTCCGTCTCTGGTCCACGATAATGTTCTGTTTCTGTTTCACGGTAATGTTCCGTTTCTGGTTCACGATAATTTTGTGTTTCTGTTTCATGGTAATGTTCCGTTTCTGGTCCACGATAATGTTCTTTTTCTGTTTCACGGTAATGTTCCGTCTCTGGTCCACGATAATGTTCTGTTTCTGTTTCACGGTAATGTTCCGTTTCTGGTCCACGATAATGTTTTGTTTAGGTTTCACGGTAATGTTCTGTCTCTGGTTCACAATAATGTTCCGTCTCTGGTCCACAATAATGTTCCGTTTCTGGTCCACAATAATGTTCCGTTTCTGGTCCATGATAATTTTCTGTTTCACGGTAATGTTCCGTCTCTGGTCCACGATAATGTTCTGTCTCTGGTCCACGGTAATGTTCTGTCTCTGGTCCACGGTAATGTTCTGTCTCTGGTCCACGGTAATGTTCGATCTCTGGTCCACGATAATGTTCAGTTTCACGGTAATGTTCCGTCTCTGGTCCACGATAATGTTCTGTTTCTGTTTCACGATAATGTTCTGTTTCGGTTTCACGGTAATGTTCTGTCTCTGGTCCACGGTAATGTTCTGTTTCGGTTTCATGGTAATGTTCCGTCTCTGGTCCACGATAATGTTGTGTTTCTGTTTCACGGTAATGTTCCGTTTCTGGTCCACTATAATGTTCTGTTTCGGTTTCACGGTAATGTTCTGTCTCTGGTCCACGGTAATGTTCTGTCTCTGGTCCACGGTAATGCTCGATCTCTGGTCCACGATAATGTTCGGTTTCACGGTAATGCTCGATCTCTGGTCCACGATAATGTTCGGTTTCACGGTAATGTTCCGTCTCTGGTCCACGATAATGTTCTGTTTCTGTTTCACGGTAATGTTGTGTTTCTGGTCGAAGTTAATTTTGTGTTTCTGTTTCACGGTAATGTTCCGTTTCTGGTCCACGATAATGTTCTGTTTCGGTTTCACGGTAATGTTCTGTCTCTGGTCCACGATAATGTTCGGTTTCACGGTAATGTTCCGTCTCTGGTCCACGAAAATGTTCCGTCTTTGGTCCGCGATAATGTTCTGTCTCTGGTCCATGATAATGTTCTGTTTCTGGTCCACGATAATGTTCTGTTTCGGTTTCACGGTATTGTTCTGTCTCTGGTCCATGGTAATGTTCTGTCTCTGGTCCAAGGTAATGTTCTGTTTCTGTTTCACGGTAATGTTCCGTTTCTGGTCCACGATAATGTTCGGTTTCACGATAATGTTCCGTTTCTGGTCCACGATAATGTTCTGTTTAGGTTTCACGGTAATGTTCTGTCTCTGGTCCACGATAATGTTCCGTCTCTGGTCCACAATAATGTTCCGTCTCTGGTCCACGATAATGTTCTGTCTCTGGTCCACGATAATGTTCCGTTTCTGGTCCACGATAATGTTCGGTCTCTGGTTCACGGTAATGTTCCGTTTCTGGTCCACGCTAATGTTCTGTTTCTGTTTCACGGTAATGTTCCGTTTCTGGTCCACGATAATGTTGTGTTTCTGTTTCACGTAATGTTCTGTTTCTGGTCCACGATAATGTTCTGTTTCGGTTTCACGGTAATGTTCTGTCTCTTGTCAACGGTAATGTTCTGTCTCTGGTCCACGATAATGTTCTGTCTCTGGTCCACTGTAATGTTCTGTCTCTGGTCCACGGTAATGTTCTGTCTCTGGTCCACGGTAATGTTCTGTCTCTGGTCCACGGTAATGTTCGATCTCTGGTCCACGATAATGTTCAGTTTCACGGTAATGTTCCGTCTCTGGTCCACGATAATGTTCTGTTTCTGTTTCACGATAATGTTCTGTTTCGGTTTCACGGTAATGTTCTGTCTCTGGTCCACGGTAATGTTCTGTTTCGGTTTCATGGTAATGTTCCGTCTCTGGTCCACGATAATGTTGTGTTTCTGTTTCACGGTAATGTTCCGTTTCTGGTCAACGATAATGTTCCGTTTCTGGTCCACAGTAATGTTCTGTCTCTGTTCCATGATAATGTTCGGTTTCACGATAATGTTCGGTTTCACGATAATGTTCGGTCTCTGGTCCACGATAATGTTGTGTTTCTGTTTCACGGTAATGTTCCGTTTCTGGTCCACGATAATGTTCTGTTTCGGTTTCATGGTAATGTTCTGTCTCTGGTCCACGGTAATGTTCGATCTCTGGTCCACGATAATGTTCAGTTTCACGGTAATGTTCTGTCTCTGGTCCATGATAATGTTCCGTTTCTGGTCCACGATAATGTTCTGTTTCGGTTTCACGGTAATGTTCTGTCTCTGGTCCACGGTAATGTTCTGTCTCTGGTCCACGGTAATGTTCTGTTTCTGTTTCACGGTAATGTTCCGTTTCTGGTCCACGATAATGTTGTTTTTCTTTTTCACGGTAATGTTCCGTTTCTGGTCCACGATAATGTTGTGTTTCTGTTTCACGGTAATGTTCCGTCTCTGGTACACGATAATGTTCGGTTTCACGATAATGTTCCGTTTCTGGTCCACGATAATGTTCTGTTTAGGTTTCACGGTAATGTTCTGTCTCTGGTTCACGATAATGTTCCGTCTCTGGTCCACAATAATGTTCCGTTTCTGGTCCACAATAATGTTCCGTTTCTGGTCCATGATAATTTTCTGTTTCACGGTAATGTTCCGTCTCTGGTCCATGATAATGTTCCGTCTTTGGTCCACAATAATGTTCTGTCTCTGGTCCATGATAATGTTCTGTTTCTGGTCCACGATAATGTTCTGTTTCGGTTTCACGGTATTGTTCTGTCTCTGGTCCATGGTAATGTTCTGTTTCTGGTCCACGGTAATGTTCTGTTTCTGTTTCACGGTAATGTTCCGTTTCTGGTCCACGATAATGTTCGGTTTCACGATAATGTTCCGTTTCTGGTCCACGATAATGTTCTGTTTAGGTTTCACGGTAATGTTCTGTCTCTGGTCCACGATAATGTTCCGTCTCTGGTCCACAATAATGTTCCGTCTCTGGTCCACGATAATGTTCTGTCTCTGGTCCACGATAATGTTCCGTCTCTGGTCCACGATAATGTTCCGTCTCTGGTTCACGGTAATGTTCCGTTTCTGGTCCACGCTAATGTTCTGTTTCTGTTTCACGGTAATGTTCCGTTTCTGGTCCACGATAATGTTGTGTTTCTGTTTCACGTAATGTTCCGTTTCTGGTACACGATAATGTTCTGTTTCGGTTTCACGGTAATGTTCTGTCTCTGGTCAACGGTAATGTTCTGTCTCTGGTCCACGATAATGTTCTGTCTCTGGTCCACGGTAATGTTCTGTCTCTGGTCCACGGTAATGTTCTGTCTCTGGTCCACGGTAATGTTCGATCTCTGGTCCACGATAATGTTCAGTTTCACGGTAATGTTCCGTCTCTGGTCCACGATAATGTTCTGTTTCTGTTTCACGATAATGTTCTGTTTCGGTTTCACGGTAATGTTCTGTCTCTGGTCCACGGTAATGTTCTGTTTCGGTTTCATGGTAATGTTCCGTCTCTGGTCCACGATAATGTTGTGTTTCTGGTTCACGGTAATGTTCCGTTTCTGGTCAACGATAATGTTGTGTTTCTGTTTCACGGTAATGTTCCGTTTCTGGTCCACAGTAATGTTCTGTCTCTGTTCCATGATAATGTTCGGTTTCACGATAATGTTCGGTCTCTGGTCCACGATAATGTTGTGTTTCTGTTTCACGGTAATGCTCTGTTTCTGGTCCACGATAATGTTCTGTTTCGGTTTCATGGTAATGTTCGGTTTCACGTTAATGTTCGGTTTCGGTTTCACGGTAATGTTCGGTTTCACGTTAATGTTCGGTTTCACGTTAATGTTCGGTTTCACGATAATGTTCGGTCTTTGGTCCACGATAATGTTCTGTTTCTGTTTCACGGTAATGTTCGGTCTCTGGTTCACGGTAATGTTCTGTCTCTGGTCCAAGGTAATGTTCTGTTTCTGTTTCACGGTAATGTTCCGTTTCTGGTCCACGATAATGTTGTGTTTCTGTTTCACGGTAATGTTCCGTTTCTGGTCCACGATAATGTTCTGTTTCGGTTTCACGGTAATGTTCTGTCTCTGGTTCACGGTAATGTTCTGTCTCTTGTCCACGGTAATGTTCTGTTTCTGTTTCACGGTAATGTTCCGTCTCTGGTCCACGATAATGTTGTGTTTCTGTTTCACGGTAATGTTCCGTCTCTGGTCCACGATAATGTTCTGTTTCTGTTTCACGATAATGTTCTGTTTCGGTTTCACGGTAATGTTCTGTCTCTGGTCCACGGTAATGTTCTGTTTCGGTTTCATGGTAATGTTCCGTCTCTGGTCCACGATAATGTTGTGTTTCTGTTTCACGGTAATGTTCCGTTTCTGGTCAACGATAATGTTCCGTTTCTGGTCCACAGTAATGTTCTGTCTCTGTTCCATGATAATGTTCGGTTTCACGATAATGTTCGGTCTCTGGTCCACGATAATGTTGTGTTTCTGTTTCACGGTAATGTTCCGTTTCTGGTCCACGATAATGTTCTGTTTCGGTTTCATGGTAATGTTCTGTCTCTGGTCCACGGTAATGTTCTGTTTCGGTTTCACGGTAATGTTCGGTTTCACGTTAATGTTCGGTTTCACGATAATGTTCGGTCTTTGGTCCACGATAATGTTCTGTTTCTGTTTCACGGTAATGTTCGGTCTCTGGTTCACGGTAATGTTCTGTCTCTGGTCCAAGGTAATGTTCTGTTTCTGTTTCACGGTAATGTTCCGTTTCTGGTCTACGATAATGTTGTGTTTCTGTTTCACGGTAATGTTCCGTTTCTGGTCCACTATAATGTTCTGTTTCGGTTTCACGGTAATGTTCTGTCTCTGGTCCACGGTAATTTTCTGTCTCTGGTCCACGGTAATGCTCGATCTCTGGTCCACGATAATGTTCGGTTTCACGGTAATGCTCGATCTCTGGTCCACGATAATGTTCGGTTTCACGGTAATGTTCCGTCTCTGGTCCACGATAATGTTCTGTTTCTGTTTCACGGTAATGTTGTGTTTCTGGTCCAAGTTAATTTTGTGTTTCTGTTTCACGGTAATGTTCCGTTTCTGGTCCACGATAATGTTCTGTTTCGGTTTCACGGTAATGTTCTGTCTCTGGTCCACGATAATGTTCGGTTTCACGGTAATGTTCCGTCTCTGGTCCATGATAATGTTCCGTTTCTGGTCCACGATAATGTTCTGTTTCGGTTTCACGGTAATGTTCTGTCTCTGGTCCACGGTAATGTTCTGTCTCTGGTCCACGGTAATGTTCTGTTTCTGTTTCACGGTAATGTTCCGTTTCTGGTCCACGATAATGTTGTGTTTCTTTTTCACGGTAATGTTCCGTTTCTGGTCCACGATAATGTTGTGTTTCTGTTTCACGGTAATGTTCCGTCTCTGGTACACGATAATGTTCGGTTTCACGATAATGTTCCGTTTCTGGTCCACGATAATGTTCTGTTTAGGTTTCACGGTAATGTTCTGTCTCTGGTTCACGATAATGTTCCGTCTCTGGTCCACAATAATGTTCCGTTTCTGGTCCACAATAATGTTCCGTTTCTGGTCCATGATAATTTTCTGTTTCACGGTAATGTTCCGTCTCTGGTCCATGATAATGTTCCGTCTTTGGTCCACAATAATGTTCTGTCTCTGGTCCATGATAATGTTCTGTTTCTGGTCCACGATAATGTTCTGTTTCGGTTTCACGGTATTGTTCTGTCTCTGGTCCATGGTAATGTTCTGTTTCTGGTCCACGGTAATGTTCTGTTTCTGTTTCACGGTAATGTTCCGTTTCTGGTCCACGATAATGTTCGGTTTCACGATAATGTTCGGTTTCTGGTCCACGATAATGTTCTGTTTAGGTTTCACGGTAATGTTCTGTCTCTGGTCCACGATAATGTTCCGTCTCTGGTCCACAATAATGTTCCGTCTCTGGTCCACGATAATGTTCTGTCTCTGGTCCACGATAATGTTCCGTTTCTGGTCCACGATAATGTTCGGTCTCTGGTTCACGGTAATGTTCCGTTTCTGGTCCACGCTAATGTTCTGTTTCTGTTTCACGGTAATGTTCCGTTTCTGGTCCACGATAATGTTGTGTTTCTGTTTCACGTAATGTTCCGTTTCTGGTACACGATAATGTTCTGTTTCGGTTTCACGGTAATGTTCTGTCTCTGGTCAACGGTAATGTTCTGTCTCTGGTCCACGATAATGTTCTGTCTCTGGTCCACGGTAATGTTCTGTCTCTGGTCCACGGTAATGTTCTGTCTCTGGTCCACGGTAATGTTCGATCTCTGGTCCACGATAATGTTCAGTTTCACGGTAATGTTCCGTCTCTGGTCCACGATAATGTTCTGTTTCACGATAATGTTCTGTTTCGGTTTCACGGTAATGTTCTGTCTCTGGTCCACGGTAATGTTCTGTTTCGGTTTCATGGTAATGTTCCGTCTCTGGTCCACGATAATGTTGTGTTTCTGGTTCACGGTAATGTTCCGTTTCTGGTCAACGATAATGTTGTGTTTCTGTTTCACGGTAATGTTCCGTTTCTGGTCCACAGTAATGTTCTGTCTCTGTTCCATGATAATGTTCGGTTTCACGATAATGTTCGGTCTCTGGTCCACGATAATGTTGTGTTTCCATTTTCACGGTAATGCTCTGTTTCTGGTCCACGATAATGTTCTGTTTCGGTTTCATGGTAATGTTCGGTTTCACGTTAATGTTCGGTTTCGGTTTCACGGTAATGTTCGGTTTCACGTTAATGTTCGGTTTCACGTTACTGTTCGGTTTCACGATAATGTTCGGTCTTTGGTCCACGATAATGTTCTGTTTCTGTTTCACGGTAATGTTCGGTCTCTGGTTCACGGTAATGTTCTGTCTCTGGTCCAAGGTAATGTTCTGTTTCTGTTTCACGGTAATGTTCCGTTTCTGGTCCACGATAATGTTGTGTTTCTGTTTCACGGTAATGTTCCGTTTCTGGTCCACGATAATGTTCTGTTTCGGTTTCACGGTAATGTTCTGTCTCTGGTTCACGGTAATGTTCTGTCTCTTGTCCACGGTAATGTTCTGTTTCTGTTTCACGGTAATGTTCCGTCTCTGGTCCACGATAATGTTGTGTTTCTGTTTCAAGGTAATGTTCCGTTTCTGGTCCACGATAATGTTCTGTTTCGGTTTCACGATAATGTTCTGTCTCTGGTCCACGGTAATGTTCTGTTTCACGGTAATGTTCGGTTTCACGGTAATGTTCTGGTCCACGGTAATGTTCTGGTCCACGGTATTGTTCTGTCTCTGTTCCATGATAATGTTCGGTTTCACGATAATGTTTGGTCTCTGGTCCACGATAATGTTCTGTTTCTGTTTCACGGTAATGTTCGGTCTCTGGTCCACGATAATGTTCCTTTTTATGTTTCACGGTAATGTTCCGTTTCTCGTCCACAGTAATGTTCTGTCTCTGTTCCATGATAATGTTCGCTTTCACGATAATGTTCGGTCTCTGGTCCACGATAATGTTCTGTTTCTGTTTCACGGTAATGTTCGGTCTCTGGTCCACGATAATGTTCGGTCTCTGGTCCACGATAATGTTCGGTCTCTGGTCCACGATAATGTTGTGTTTCTGTTTCACGGTAATGTTCCATTTCTGGTCCATGATAATGTTCTGTTTCACGGTAATGTTCTGTTTCTGGTCCATGGTAATGTTCTGTCTCTGGTCCACGGTAATGTTCGGTTTCAAGGTAAAGTTCGGTCTCTGGTCCACAGTGATGTTCTGTCTCTGGTCCACGGTAATGTTCTGTCTCTGGTCCATGGTAATGTTCTGTCTCTGGTACACGGTAATGTTCTGTCTCTGGTCCATGGTAATGTTCATTCTCTGGTCCACGATAATGTTCGGTTTCACGGTAATGTTCCGTCTCTGGTCCACGCTAATGTTCTGTTTCTGGTTCACGGTAATGTTCCGTTTCTGGTCCACGATAATGTTCTGTCTCTGGTCCACGATAAGGTTCCGTCTCTGGTCCACGATAATGTTCTGTCTCTGGTCCACGATAATGTTCCGTTTCTGGTCCATGATAATGTTCTGTTTTGGTTTCACGGTAATCTTCTGTCTCTGGTCCACGGTAATGTTCTGTTTCTGTTTCACGGTAATGTTCCGTTTCTGGTCCACGATAATGTTGTGTTTCTGTTTCACGGTAATGTTCCGTTTCTGGTCCACGATAATGTTGTGTTTCGGTTTCACGGTAATGTTCCGTTTCTGGTTCACGATAATGTTCTGTTTCGGTTTCACGGTAATGTTCCGTCTCTGGTACACGATAATGTTGTGTTTCTGTTTCACGGTAATGTTCCGTTTCTGGTCCATGGTAATGTTCTGTCTCTGGTCCACGGTGATGTTCGGTTTCAAGGTAAAGTTCGGTCTCTGGTCCACAGTAATGTTCTGTCTCTGGTCCACGGTAATGTTCTGTCTCTGGTTCACGGTAATGTTCGGTTTCAAGGTAAAGTTCGGTCTCTGGTCCACAGTAATGTTCTGTCTCTGGTCCACGGTAATGTTCTATCTATGTTCCACGGTAATGTTCTGTCTCTGGTCCACGGTAATGTTCTGTCTCTGGTCCACGGTAATGTTCGATCTCTGGTCCACGATAATGTTCGGTTTCACGGTAATGTTCCGTCTCTGGTCCACGATAATGTTCTGTTTCTGTTTCACGGTAATGTTCCATTTCTGGTCCACGATAATTTTGTGTTTCTGTTTCACGGTAATGTTCCGTTTCTGGTCCACGATAATGTTCTGTTTCGGTTTCACGGTAATGTTCCGTTTCTGGTCCACGATAATGTTCTGTTTTGGTTTCACGGTAATGTTCCGTCTTTGGTCCACGGTAATGTTCCGTCTCTGGTCCACGATAATGTTGTGTTTCTGTTTCACGGTAATGTTCCGTTTCTGGTCCATGATAATGTTCTGTTTCACGGTAATGTTCTGTTTCTGGTCCATGGTAATGTTCTGTCTCTGGTCCACGGTAATGTTCGGTTTCAAGGTAAAGTTCGGTCTCTGGTCCACAGTAATGTTCTGTCTCTGGTCCACAGTGATGTTCTGTCTCTGGTCCACGGTAATGTTCTGTCTCTGGTCCACGGTAATGTTCTGTCTCTGGTACACGGTAATGTTCTGTCTCTGGTCCACGGTAATGTTCATTCTCTGGTCCACGATAATGTTCGGTTTCACGGTAATGTTCCGTCTCTGGTCCACGCTAATGTTCTGTTTCTGGTTCACGGTAATGTTTCGTTTCTGGTCCACGATAATGTTCTGTCTCTGGTCCACGATAAGGTTCCGTCTCTGGTCCACGATAATGTTCTGTCTCTGGTCCACGATAATGTTCCGTTTCTGGTCCATGATAATGTTGTGTTTCGGTTTCACGGTAATGTTCCGTTTCTGGTCCACGATAATGTTGTGTTTCGGTTTCACGGTAATGTTCCGTTTCTGGTTCACGATAATGTTCTGTTTCGGTTTCACGGTAATGTTCCGTCTCTGGTCCACGATAATGTTGTGTTTCTGTTTCACGGTAATGTTCCGTTTCTGGTCCATGGTAATGTTCTGTCTCTGGTCCACGGTGATGTTCCGTTTCTGGTCCATGGTAATGTTCTGTCTCTGGTCCACGGTGATGTTCGGTTTCAAGGTAAAGTTCGGTCTCTGGTCCACAGTAATGTTCTGTCTCTTGTCCACGGTAATGTTCTGTCTCTGGTTCACGGTAATGTTCGGTTTCAAGGTAAAGTTCGGTCTCTGGTCCACAGTAATGTTCTGTCTCTGGTCCACGGTAATGTTCTATCTATGTTCCACGGTAATGTTCTGTCTCTGGTCCACGGTAATGTTCTGTCTCTGGTCCACGGTAATGTTCGATCTCTGGTCCACGATAATGTTCGGTTTCACGGTAATGTTCCGTCTCTAGTCCACGATAATGTTCTGTTTCTGTTTCACGGTAATGTTCCATTTCTGGTCCACGATAATTTTGTGTTTCTGTTTCACGGTAATGTTCCGTTTCTGGTCCACGATAATGTTCTGTTTCGGTTTCACGGTAATGTTCCGTTTCTGGTCCACGATAATGTTCTGTTTTGGTTTCACGGTAATGTTCCGTCTTTGGTCCACGGTAATGTTCCGTCTCTGGTCCACGATAATGTTGTGTTTCTGTTTCACGGTAATGTTCCGTTTCTGGTCCATGATAATGTTCTGTTTCACGGTAATGTTCTGTTTCTGGTCCATGGTAATGTTCTGTCTCTGGTCCACGGTAATGTTCGGTTTCAAGGTAAAGTTCGGTCTCTGGTCCACAGTAATGTTCTGTCTCTGGTCCACAGTGATGTTCTGTCTCTGGTCCACGGTAATGTTCTGTCTCTGGTCCACGGTAATGTTCTGTCTCTGGTACACGGTAATGTTCTGTCTCTGGTCCACGGTAATGTTCATTCTCTGGTCCACGATAATGTTCGGTTTCACGGTAATGTTCCGTCTCTGGTCCACGCTAATGTTCTGTTTCTGGTTCACGGTAATGTTCCTTTTCTGGTCCACGATAATGTTCTGTCTCTGGTCCACGATAAGGTTCCGTCTCTGGTCCACGATAATGTTCTGTCTCTGGTCCACGATAATGTTCCGTTTCTGGTCCATGATAATGTTCTGTTTTGGTTTCACGGTAATCTTCTGTCTCTGGTCCACGGTAATGTTCTGTTTCTGTTTCACGGTAATGTTCCGTTTCTGGTCCACGATAATGTTGTGTTTCTGTTTCACGGTAATGTTCCGTTTCTGGTCCACGATAATGTTGTGTTTCGGTTTCACGGTAATGTTCCGTCTCTGGTCCACAATAATGTTGTGTTTCTGTTTCACGGTAATGTTCCGTTTCTGGTCCATGGTAATGTTCTGTCTCTGGTCCACGGTGATGTTCGGTTTCAAGGTAAAGTTCGGTCTCTGGTCCACAGTAATGTTCTGTCTCTGGTCCACGGTAATGTTCTGTCTCTGGTTCACGGTAATGTTCGGTTTCAAGGTAAAGTTCGGTCTCTGGTCCACAGTAATGTTCTGTCTCTGGTCCACAGTAATGTTCTATCTATGTTCCACGGTAATGTTCTGTCTCTGGTCCACGGTAATGTTCTGTCTCTGGTCCACGGTAATGTTCGATCTCTGGTCCACGATAATGTTCGGTTTCACGGTAATGTTCCGTCTCTGGTCCACGATAATGTTCTGTTTCTGTTTCACGGTAATGTTCCATTTCTGGTCCACGATAATTTTGTGTTTCTGTTTCACGGTAATGTTCCGTTTCTGGTCCACGATAATGTTCTGTTTCGGTTTCACGGTAATGTTCCGTTTCTGGTCCACGATAATGTTCTGTTTTGGTTTCACGGTAATGTTCCGTCTTTGGTCCACGGTAATGTTCCGTCTCTGGTCCACGATAATGTTGTGTTTCTGTTTCACGGTAATGTTCCGTTTCTGGTCCATGATAATGTTCTGTTTCACGGTAATGTTCTGTTTCTGGTCCATGGTAATGTTCTGTCTCTGGTCCACGGTAATGTTCGGTTTCAAGGTAAAGTTCGGTCTCTGGTCCACAGTAATGTTCTGTCTCTGGTCCACAGTGATGTTCTGTCTCTGGTCCACGGTAATGTTCTGTCTCTGGTCCACAGTGATGTTCTGTCTCTGGTTCACGGTAATGTTCGGTTTCAAGGTAAAGTTCGGTCTCTGGTCCACAGTAATGTTCTGTATCTGGTCCACGGTAATGTTCTATCTATGTTCCACGGTAATGTTCTATCTCTGGTCCACGGTAATGTTCTGTCTCTGGTCCACGGTAATGTTCGATCTCTGGTCCACGATAATGTTCGGTTTCACGGTAATGTTCCGTCTCTGGTCCACGATAATGTTCTGTTTCTGTTTCACGGTAATGTTCCATTTCTGGTCCACGATAATTTTGTGTTTCTGTTTCACGGTAATGTTCCGTTTCTGGTCCACGATAATGTTCTGTTTCGGTTTCACGGTAATGTTCCGTTTCTGGTCCACGATAATGTTCTGTTTCGGTTTCACGGTAATGTTCCGTCTTTGGTCCACGGTAATGTTCCGTCTCTGGTCCACGATAATGTTGTGTTTCTGTTTCACGGTAATGTTCCGTTTCTGGTCCATGATAATGTTCTGTTTCACGGTAATGTTCTGTTTCTGGTCCATGGTAATGTTCTGTCTCTGGTCCACGGTAATGTTCAGTTTCAAGGTAAAGTTCGGTCTCTGGTCCACAGTAATGTTCTGTCTCTGGTCCACAGTGATGTTCTGTCTCTGGTCCACAGTAATGTTCTGTCTCTGGTCCACGGTAATGTTCTGTCTCTGGTACACGGTAATGTTCTGTCTCTGGTCCACGGTAATGTTCATTCTCTGGTCCACGATAATGTTCGGTTTCAAGGTAATGTTCCGTCTCTGGTCCACGATAATGTTCTGTTTCTGTTTCACGGTAATGTTCCGTTTCTGGTCCACGATAATTTTGTGTTTCTGTTTCACGGTAATGTTCCGTTTCTGGTCCACGATAATGTTGTGTTTCTGTTTCACGGTAATGTTCCGTCTCTGGTCCACGATAATGTTCGGTTTCACGATAATGTTCCGTTTCTTGTCCACGATAATGTTCTGTTTAGGTTTCACGGTAATGTTCTGTCTCTGGTCCACGATAATGTTCCGTCTCTGGTCCACGATAATGTTCTGTCTCTGGTCCACAATAATGTTCCGTTTCTGGTCCACGATAATGTTCTGTTTCGGTTTCACGGTAATGTTCTGTCTCTGGTCCACGGTAATGTTCTGTCTCTGGTCCACGGTAATGTTCGGTCTCTGGTCCACTGTAATGTTCTGTTTCACTGTAATGTTCTGTCTCTGGTCCACGGTAATGTTCGGTCTCTCATCCACAGTAATGTTCTGTTTCACGGTAATGTTCTGTTTCACTGTAATGTTCTGTCTCTGGTCCACAGTAATGTTCTGTTTCACGGTAATGTTCGGTCTCTGGTCCACGGTAATGTTCGGTTTCGGTTTCACGGTAATGTTCTGTTTCACTGTAATGTTCAGTCTCTGGTCCACAGTAATGTTCTGTTTCACGGTAATGTTCTGTTTCACGGTAATGTTCCGTCTTTGGTCCACGATAATGTTCTGTTTCACGGTAATGTTCCGTCTCTGGTCCACGGTAATGTTCTGGTCCACGGTAATGTTCCGTTTCTGGTCCACGATAATGTTCTGTTTCACGGTAATGTTCTGTTTCACGGTAATGTTCCGTCTTTGGTCCACGATAATGTTTTGTTTCACGGTAATGTTCTGTCTTTGGTACACAGTTATTGAAATAAACCTTTAAAAAAGGCTCCTAAGAGATAATTAACATCTATAATAAGAGCTTTCAGGATGGGAAGATCCCGTTTGGTTACCAGCTTGTGTAAAAGTTTGAGGGAAGATGTTATTACGTGGTTTAAACTAAATTAATTTTGGTAATAGTTTAACTCCTCCATCTACAGTAAAATAAAGGTTTATAACTGTTAGCCCGGTTTTTTCATTGGAAGCTCAAGAACAAGCTGGAGAAATCGTTTATTAAAAAAGTATTTATTAGTGGTCACAAGTAAAGTATATTGCAACGCTGGACTCGGAGTGCCAGAGCTCCCGCAGGAAATCCGTCAGGCCGAGCCCCGTTATCCGGAAACATGTTATATTTATATTCAGCTTTATCTCACAGAAGTTGTTTTCACACTTGTCAGAGTATAATTGGCCAGTTTTGGGTGACATGCTCAGGCCAGCTGCTGTCCTTGTTGTGTTCTTTGGATGTGATAAACAATGTGTGTGAGTGCTGTTTTAGGCGTGGATCTAATGTACCAGACCTATCTGCCCTAATAGAGATGTTTTGTCTGACCCAGTTGTTTATGTCCTTCTAAGGTCTTGGACCATTTAAGGTCATCTGTTGTGCAGTATGAGGAGAGTGGAAAAGTACCAGCTAGGAACATAGGTTATTTAGGAAAATACAGAATATGAATTTATAATGTCTAAGATCAAAGCCAATTATAACAAACTAAATAAATCGGTGTTTCTCCACCTGAAACCAGAAAGAAAAGTATTTCAGACAGAAGTTGGTGACACACTGGTGTTGTGCTGTTGGGGGTTTGTGTTTGTGTTTAACTGGCGACCTTTGATCAGTTCAGAATAAACATGGCGTCCATCAGCAGAGAAATGAAGCTTGTCGTCTTCTTACTACTCATCATCAATTCTATCCCAGCATGCATCGGGATCCCAGGAGGTCAGTTGTGTTCTTTCTCCTTCTTCATCTCTTCTTCATCTCCTTAATCTGTTGTCACCCATCGGGGACACGGATGTTGGGATGTAACTACGTCGTACGCAGCTACTGGGCCAAACTACAGAAATCAGCCGACTTCTCCTTGACATGTTTACCATATTTGATCAAATACTTTGATCCTACAAAACTTTTGACATATTTTACTTTAAACTTTAACTTTAAACTATGTTCGTCTGACAGCTTCAGTTGTTGATTGATCATAATTAATATGAAAATACTATTTTTTTATACTAAAAACACTAAAGAAACTTTAAGTTTCAATGTCTTTAGTTTTGCCTTTTCAGATGTTTCAATAGATCATTTTATTATAAGAAGTTTATCAATTTCATAGGTTTGAAAAGAAAAACCTTGGTTTTGCTTCAGCATTAAATTCCAAACTGCCGGACAAGTAGTAATAAAAGAATATTCATGTTTTTTATATACCATGAAAGTTACAGAAACATTTTAACACTCGCTAATGTTCTATTTATTGGGTTTTCTTGTAATTATTAACTTTATTCTATCCAAGTAAAGTAGTAAATTGTGATAATCCTAGCCATTTATACATTCACTGCTCACTGAAATTACATTTTCTTGTATCACAAACTGATCTGCGGTTTAAACAAAGAGATAAACAATCAACTTTGTTTGGGTAAATAAAGGGAACTACAAATGCTAACATCCCAGCATTAGCATGCTAGCTAAGCTTAATTACAAAATTACACAAATAGCAAAAAATTAAGAATTAATTCTTCCGTAGCAGAAAATATTTCGCATTTGTGATTATTTTGTATCTTTTCCCCTTAAAGTCAGCATTAGCAACACTGTTAGCCGAAGCTAATTAAAGAACAAAATCCTTCCTTTAAGCTCTTTGCATTGTTTAACTTAAATCTATACTTACACACTATTTCCTTGTTTTCATTGTAATAAAAAACTATATTTATATAAATAAAATATTTTCTGTTTGACAATTGTTTGATCTCAGATGAATTCCCATGCAAAGAACATTGGTCGCTTTGAATGAAATCTTGATTTCTTAGTTTTCTATTCACTGCCAACTTAAATAATTTTTTTACTAATCACAATTTCATCTGTATTCATTCATTTATACAACTTGTGTCATGGTGAACTTAGTTCAGGCAACTTTTGTCAGAGAACCAAAAACTCTAAAATCCCTGGTTGCTAAAGTTACGTTAGCATGCTAACTTGTGTTGTAACATTAGCAACACCACTAGCTTAGCTTAACTACAAAATTAGAGAAATACCACTCAAATATAAATATATATATGTTTCATTCAATCTGATTCAATCTAAATCAGTTTGATCTTGACCCTGCCTGAAACAGTTCAGTTAATCATGACGTATGCTACCCCTGTGGGTCATGTCCTTCTATATTATCATTTTACAGAGTAGACAATCGAACTATCTTTCAGACTGTTACCACATGCATATTAGTGAAAATTCCAAAAATAATCATTTTAATTCCTTTAATTCCTGTTTTAGTCCTGAACCTCAGTTAAAGGTGATGGAGTGTTGTATGTTTCCATTAAGGGGGAGTGCTTATGGACAGACTCGAAGCCAGCGTTTTCCTGCATCGCACTCGCCGGGCAAACTTTATGTTCGAGGAGCTGAGACAAGGCAACATAGAGCGAGAA
This sequence comes from Leuresthes tenuis, assembly GCF_036924035.1. Lineage (NCBI taxonomy): Eukaryota > Metazoa > Chordata > Actinopteri > Atheriniformes > Atherinopsidae > Leuresthes > Leuresthes tenuis. Next base: position 33,858,086 of record NW_027325355.1, on the reverse strand, counting down.
TGTTATGAGGAGAAATGTTCCTACGAGGAGGCCAAAGAGATCTTCGCCCTGCCGCAGCAGCTGGTACATCAAGATTCATCCTGATGTTCTCTCGTTGTTCTTTGTTTCTTCTTCATTGACTTGTGTTTCCTCTTCATCCAGGAGAACTTCTGGAGGATGTACAAAGGTATAGAGACTAAGCAAGGCTTTAACATTGAGGAAGACTTCTGTGAACTTTATCTCCAAAGTCTCTTCTACTGTATTTTCAATTAACTTTGATTACACACAGTTTAATTTAAATATACAGTCCAATTCAATTCAATTTAGTGGCATTTATAAAGCACCGAACCACAACAAATGTTGTGTCAAGCCTCTTCAAAGATACAATCCAATTCAAGCCAATTACAATCCAATCAAATTCATTAAATTTCAAATGAATCCAATTCATTCATACAGAACCAATTTAAAAAAAGATGCCTAGCTAAGTAAATCCCCCGTCCTGTTTGCAGCTGTCGATGGCTGCTTGTCTTCGCCCTGTCGGAACGGAGCAACCTGCACTCGCCACATCAACAGCTACATCTGCAAATGTCCGCCTGGTTTTCACGGAGTGAACTGTGAGAAGGGTAGGAACCACAGAAGCAATGTTCACACCTCTTTAGATGGCACTGTTGCTGTGAGAGTAGCTGTATCTCCGTGTCTCCGCAGTGCGTTCGACGTCAAACGGCTGCCGCTTTAAAAATGGAGGATGTGAGCATTTCTGCAGAGAGCTTCCGGATCGTTCCCCTCTCTGTTTTTGTGCTCCGGGTTACGGTCTGGATCAGGACAACAGCACCTGCCTGCCTGAAGGTCTGACTTCGTTTAGAGATTCTCAAGTTGAAAATTCAAACTGTGAACGAACTGATCTGGGAAATCATAGCCAGGAACTGTTCTTGTTCGTAATCCCACCATCAATAGGAAAGCTGAACTGTATGGTAGACAAGTCAGTATTGCTTCGTATTGCCTTAATCAAGCATTTGTTCCTTTTTTCAAGGGTAGAGTTGTTAGAAAAGAATTCCTCAAGTCCTTTGTGACCAAAAACATCAGTTTTGTTTGGTTCGACTCTTTATTAAACGACCACCCGATGACCACCGTGTACAGACTAGTTTATCCAACCCAGACAAGAATAATGTGCATTTTCTTTGAGATTTGTTTCAGATTACCTTGATGATTGGCTTGAAAATTACAAAATATTAACCGTTCCATTTTGTACAAATAGCCTACTACAAATAGCTTAGAACTGAAGAAGCCTTTCAGATTAGAGGTGAAACATCTTCAAGAACCAAGAGGAACTCCAGCTGCCCTTATTCTGGGGACTCTCAACCAAAATATCCATCCTCACAAAGCATGGATTAAACTGAGAGATTCACCCGGTTTCATTGTGGTTCTTCATATATTGATTGTGCTTCAGCTTAGTCGAACTGAATTCTTTGGATAATTGGTCTCAGACGCAACCCGTTGATTGTTCTTATCGATTGTCTGATTCAGAAAGTGTCGTCTGTGGAAGACCGCTGGTACATTTTGCACCGAGGGTTGTTAACGGACAGATCTGCCCCAAAGGACATTGTCCATGGCAGGTAAGTCCTCCACCTTAATCAGATCAACTCATACAATGCTCCACCAGGGCGATGAAAGACATTTCAGAATTGAGACCACATATTTGTTTATTTGCAGTACTGTGAAAAAGTCCTGATCCGTGCTTATGTCCATGTAAACAGGAAATAATTCCAGAATGTTTGTCCAATTCTAAGAAGCTTTAAAGTTAATAAACACTGGTTCATCCCTTGAGTTAGGAGCCTTTTTTCTGCCTGAATGGGTCAAAGGTCAGAGTTAAGTGGCTGAACAAAGAAAAAACACATTCCTCTGAAAATGTTCAGGTACAAGGACTGAAGATGAGGGAAAAAGCAGAAAATGTCCAAAGAAAACTGTGAAAGAGCTTCAGAAAGCTGCAGAACTGTTGATCAGGACACTTTAAAGGTTTCAGAAAGCTGCAGAACTATTGATCAGGACACTTTAAAGGTTTCAGAAAGCTGCAGAACTGTTGATCAGGACACTTTAAAGGTTACAGAAAGCTGCAGAACTGTTGATCAGGACACTTTAAAGGTTACAGAAAGCTGCAGAACTGTTGATCAGGACACTTTAAAGGTTTCAGAAAGCTGCAGAACTGTTGATCAGGACACTTTAAAGGTTTCAGAAAGCTGCAGAACTGTTGATCAGGACACTTTAAAGGTTTCAGAAAGCTGCAGAACTGTTGATCAGGACACTTTAAAGGTTTCAGAAAGCTGCAGAACTGTTGATCAGGACACTTTAAAGGTTTCAGAAAGCTGCAGAACTGTTGATCAGGACACTTTAAAGGTTTCAGAAAGCTGCAGAACTGTTGATCAGGACACTTTAAAGGTTACAGAAAGCTGCAGAACTGTTGATCAGGACACTTTAAAGGTTTCAGAAAGCTGCAGAACTGTTGATCAGGACACTTTGAAGGTTACAGGAACAGAAATAAATGAGACTGATCGGGGGTTTTGTACAGTACATTATCTCAAGTAGTTTTGTTTCTTACTAAATAAAGAACAGGATATATTTTTTGTATTATAATCAGATTTTCACATCTGGTGTCCCACCTGGATCTACACTGGAACCTCTTCCATTCTCTGTGCACATAGTAGCATTTAGCAAATACTTAAATGTTCATTTATTTTTTGACAATACATCTATATTCATGTAACTGCCAAAAAAATGCTAACATGATAACATAAAGCTCTTTAATCGCATCCTAAAGTGAGGCTCGGGAATTACTTCAGACTTGATTAGTCTTGTTTGAGTCTCGTTTGAGTCTGGTTTAAGGCTAGTTTAAGGCTGGTTTAAGGCTGGTTTAAATCTGTTTTAAGGCTGGTTTAAGGCTAGTTTAAGGCTGGTTTGAGTATGGTTTAAGTCTGGTTTAAGTATGGTTTAAGGCTAGTTTAAGGCTGGCTGCTTTGAAGCAAAACATAAAGAAACAAGGGCTAGATCCGGACCTTTGGACCACACTGTGTGGTAATAAAACACCGGTTCAGAGTTTAGTTGAACCAGAGACAACTAACATTTTTAATTCTCATACAGTGAACCTGATTTATCTCTTTTAAGGGAACAGGTGGACCTTGAATTATTTCCAAAGAGCCTCATATTCTGATTAAATCCTGTTGAAGAATCTCTTTGTTTTTCACCTTTTAATTTTTCTCAGATCAATAAACCTTTTGTCTATCAGCTGAAATAAGTCAATTTGACTGTGCTGTCTGGTTAATTATTGATCGTATTGGCTCTTGGTTCAGGCTCTGTTGACTGAAAATAACGTGTTCAGCTGTGGAGCCATCATCCTATCAGATCAGTGGATTTTAACTGCCGCCCACTGCGTTTGGCTGAAACCTATCGCCATCTTCCACGTCACAGTTGGTAAGAGAAGAACTATATTCCTCTGGTTTTAAGAGTGAACTCACCTTGATACTTCACACCGTGCTCATATTACACAGAGATGACCAGGTTAGAATTAGGGTGAAAGTAGATTTCTGTTGTGCTTGTGTAGGAAAACACGACTTAAAGGAGAACGAGAAGACGGAGCAGCGGCGGCGTGTTCTCCAAGTCGTGATCCACCCCAACTACAACCACTCCAACACCGACAGCGATCTGGCGTTACTGAAGCTTCATCGCCCCGTCAAACTGGGTCGCTATGTGGTGCCCATTTGCCTCCCTGCCCGGAACAGCACCTTCCTTCGCACACTGGCCAACATCCGCCACTCCACCGTGTCTGGATGGGGCCGCTTAGTGGAGTTTGGGCCCCCTGCTCGATTCCTGCAGCGCCTGGTCTTGCCCAGGGTCCCGCTGCAGGAGTGCCGCCTTCACACCAAGCTCAACATCACTGGGAATATGATGTGTGCTGGGTGGAGGAGTGGCGGTCAGGACGCCTGCTCAGGTGACAGCGGCGGGCCGCTCGTGACTCGCTACAAGAAAACCTGGTTCCTGACCGGAGTGGTGAGCTGGGGGAAGGGGTGCGCCAAGGAAAACATGTATGGTGTGTACGCCAAAGTTGGCAACTTCTTGGACTGGATCGAGGACATAAAGACCACCCGCTGAAACTGGGTCAGGGTACAGCTGCCATGAGATAAAACACATCGTCCAATAAGTATTAGAAAAGCAGCAATTATTGTCAATGTGATGCAATTTTACAAAGATAAAGTTCAACGATATGTTGGTTGACAGCCTCATATTAGGTGTTTCCATCCAACAGTTCACAAATCTTTAAGAATATCTGAAAAGAAAAGACAAGTCAATTTATTCAGATAAATTAACTTAAATAAAAATAACTTTTTGACAAATTTGCTTTAATTGTACATGAGAGATAATACCCCAGCCAGAACCAATCAGAACCAAGAGTCCCGAAATGTTAATCACTGCCCCTTCCACAGTTGCCATGGTTACCTGCCATGGTTACCAGCCTTTGAGGGCAGAGCTGAAGCACAGCAGAGAGGGAGGGGGAGGGGCCTGCACCTTGTTTTCATTCAAATTTTCAAACTTTTTCTCACGGTTACGGATCTCTGCTCTAAAACAGCTGAATTCATTAAAAGGTTGAAGCACAAACTGGAAAAGATGCTTTAAAACAGACGTGGGAATCAGATGTTTCAACATTTTGTGACTTTTCCAGTCGTATTGTCCAAGTATTTCCAAAATAACATGTCCTACTCTGTTTCAATGAATAAAAACATGCTTATATAGCAACCAAAATATTGGTGATTTGATTTTTTCTGTAATTTTATTTTCTCTTTACCTAAGAACTCGCATTCATGTCAACATGTGTTGCTTAAAATTAGAGTTTTTCACACAACTCAGTCGTGTTTTCTTCTTCTGATGCTTAAGCTACAAAGTTAATTAAAGGGTTTGTTTTAAACCAAAAATCAAACCATAATGGTTTGATTACAATTAGTTATTTTACTAAATCTTGTAAAAGTTGTTTATTTTCATTTTTACCCCTTCGGTCATTAAATCCCATCCACGAATCCCAGAGTTTCCTGATTTATCACCTTTAAATAAATGATAAATTAGGTGATGCATTAATAAAAATATATTTTCTTTATTTAACAGTAAATTGATTGTTTTCTGGATTGAAAAGATTTAGTTAAACACTGAATTCACCGATTGATTTCAGTCCTGAAGTCAACTTGCTTGACTTTCTATTTGTTTGAAAAAAGCAAAACTCAATCAGTCTGAGCAGGAAGCGAATTGTTCAAACTGGAAAAAAAGTATTTCTGAAGGGGGCAGCGGTCAGTTTGCATTTCATCACTCGGGGTATCTCCATGGCAACATGTGACCGGCAGCAGCAGCCCGGTGGGAGGAGGATGAACTTTGTACCTTCAGGTCCACAAAGACGAAGGACGGCAGCTTTCTGATGAAATCCACCATGTGGCTGAGAGTCTTCGTCACCTTCGTCTTCTGCCTCCACAGCTGTCGGCCGGCTTCAGGTGAGGAAGCTCCACCCGTTACTTCTGTAATGTTCAGCAGAAAGTTGTGAAGCAGAAGGTTCGTGTTTCCTGTCAGTCGACAAGTTAAACGTGCGTCAGAGTCTGAGGGAAAATGGATCTTCAACCAGATCTTCCTCTAGTTTCTCATAATCTCCCCTGGGCCTCTTCGATGAGAGCAGCGTTCAGTTTAATTACTTCAGTTAGACGGTTTGAATGTGAAGACACTTTAATTCAGATCAAATCATCTGGTGGTAGAAACCAGATCCGGTGCTAATCATTCAGGTTTCATTCAGGGTGGCGGAGCTTCAGACCTTAAAGTCTGACACTTGGCTTGATATTGTACATCAAGCTTTGTTTGCATGGTCACATCAGCTGCAAAATGCTGCTTCTTGGGACGGTGCCAAAAGGCTTTATCTTCCCAGCTGAAGCAAGATGGGGCTGAGAATCGATGGAATGAAAGAACTGGTGATTAATAGGAAGATTAGTTGATAGGGTTATGTTTTCAGCCATTTTGAGACTAGACGGCAGCTTTGTTTGGGCAGAGAAAGATGTGTCCAGATTATGAGATTATCGACTCCAAGCTCAGATGGAGATATTATTTCGAACTGAACCAACGGCCCAAACGTGATTCTTTAGGAGTCCTGACTAAGTCCTCCCTCCCTGCAGTCTTCCTGGACCCACATGGAGCCCACGGCGTCCTGGTCCGGACTCGCAGGTACAACTCCGGCTGGTTCGAGGAGCTGCAGATGGGGGATCTGAAGCGGGAGTGTGTGGAGGAGAAATGCAGCTTCGAGGAGGCCAGAGAGGTGTTCGAACACACCGAGCTGACGGTGCGACTCAGAAACAACTGATCACAGAAATGTATAAATCATGGGAAAAGGCAGCTGCTACACTTTACACAGCCCAGAGTTCACGTACGTTAGCCATGCTTTAGGTTTATTGCACGTAGATTTGATGTAAACGTGTCATAATTATGAGATTACGTAAGTAGATAAGATGCTGAAAGGAAAAAATACTGAGAAAATACTGAACAGGTCAACCAAAGATAGTCTGTTGCACAAATATATGGAAAAGCCCAAAGAAACACACAACAGCAAGGAAACTGAGATCAAACTCAAAGTAACGCCTGAAAACTGACCAATCACAGCTATAAAAGGTTCCAAATGACCACAAAGAGACCCCGAACAACCAAAAGTAGACATAAAGATAGAAAATGATCTGAAACAGACACAAATCAACAAAGTTCTGATCACAGAGAAACATGCAACTGCAAAGAGACGCGAAACAGGCTCAAAGAGACCAAATACGACAAGAAAAGTTGGAAAAACAACATGAACCAAGGACAAAAAGACCAGAAACAAGGTGACCAGACACAGACAGAAACAATTAGAATTATACACAAAACAACCTCAGACATGAAAAAGACCTAAATAAATGACCAAAGAGCCACAAAATGCCCATAAACAGACTGAAACTGGCTCTGAACCAAACTCCAGACGACAGCTTTAAAGCTAACGGCTGTTTTTGTGTGGTTACGGTCGAACTATCCGCTCATCTTTACCCTTAGATGGCTTTTTGTTTCTTCATCCATTTCTGATGTTTTCGTATGTTTTAACTTGTCTGTTTCCTCCTCAGAACGAGTTCTGGAAGCTTTACTCCAGTAAGCAGCATTTATTTTCCTTTGAAAAGTCTCAGGATCATGATTTTAATCCTTAACCCTTGGACAGATCTGAATGAGTAGCCTTTGAATGGCATGAAAGGTCAGGAATGATAGAATAACTCATTTTTGGGCCATTTTGTGTGAAACTACACAACAGAAACACATTTTCACAGATCCTGATGTGTTGAATAATCCCTGCGTCTTTCAGTCCCAGACAGCTGTAAGTCCAACCCCTGTCAGAACGGCGCCACCTGTCTCATTGAGGACACGTCCTACGCCTGCCTTTGTTTACCACAGTTCAGAGGACTCAACTGCGAGCTCGGTGAGCGCAACACACCTGCGTTTCCAGCCTTATTAGGTCAGGAAGTCCGTCTGCAAACCTTCAACCAGAATTGTTTCCATAAGCGAGCGTTATGGAAAGTTTACTCAATAAAATGTTCGAATGAAGGTAACAAAATTAATGTAAAGGACGTTTTTAGATGATTTTCTTTAATACACTTAATAACAACAAAGAGTTGAAACTGCAGTCCGGTGAATAATGACAGAAAGAATTCAAACAGAGTTTAGATCATCTTTGTATTTATCTGAAGGTTCTTGTGTGAAATGAGGTAAAAAGGGCTCCAGCCAAAGCCTCCGATATTCAAAGAACCGACGCTCCCTCACTTCTACAGACACTCAGTCAGTTACAGACTGAAGGGTCAGAGATTCCTCAAGGAAATGCGTTCTTGGTTGTGAGGTCGAGTCGATGCTCTTCATCATCCTCAGGACCCAGAAATCTCGAATCAGTGGTTTGTTTCTCCTGCCAGCAACAGTCAGTGAAAGGTTTGGATTCGTTCGCTACACCACGCAGACGACAGTTTTCTGAACAAGAACCAGTACCGTGGGAGACTGAAGCTGAGGGTCGAGGCTGTTCCAACACTGAAAGGACACGAGTTTCAACCTTCAAATGTCTGCGTATGAATGGATTTAAGTCTAAATGTAGTGTTCACACTGAGTGAAAAGGCAGCTAAAGTGGCTAACGCTACGACTAACGGTAAATTTATACCAAAGACAACCGAACGGATCCATTTGTTGCTTCTTAAACTGCTCAGAAACAGTTTTAAATCACAGATTAAACATTCTGCAAACACTCCAGATCTTACAGGGTCACTATTTGTAAGACCACAATTAGATTTTTTGAGGTTGTTTCCCATCATGCACCTGGTGGAAACTCTTAATAACAATGAGGTCGACTGATAAGCAGCTTTTAGCTCCAGGTGCAGACGAAAAATCGTAGAGACGTTCGTGCCGTTTCCATAACGCAGTTAGTTGCTCCTCCGTTTGTTTTTGCCTCATCGCCATGGTTACCGTCAGCCACGGCACATGTATTGGTTGGAAATGTAGAACATGTCACTGAACGACACAGTTAAGATGGTATTACACATGTCTGATGTTTAATACCATCACCAGATGTGAGAAATACCGCCTTACAACAGCCTGGACTGAGTTTTATGACCACCTGACACCAAATAACTCTCTGAGATTCTTCCTGATTTTATTGTGAAATCGGTGCCAGCTTTACTGTTGGAAACACAAATTGAGGCACTTTTAAAAATCTGCACATCGTCAGCTAAACACTGAGCTTGTTGGGCTTATCTTGCGCTTCTTTTCATGAACTATAACTGCTGGTTTGTGTCTGCAGAACGGCGCTCTGAGTCTGAAAGTTGCCTGCTGCAGAACGGACACTGCGAACATTTCTGTGACGAAGACACGTACGGGCGAAGACTCTCTTGCTCGTGTGCAGACGGCTACTTCCTCGACCACGATGGGCGGAGCTGTGTAGCAAAAGGTTTGTTTGGGATTAGCAGTGTGGGATCATGTGCCAGAGAACGGAACAAAAGGCAGCCGACATCCAAAGAAGAGCTTTGGGATGTCCTTCAAGAAGCCTGGAGAACTATTCCTGAAGACTCCTTAAAGAAATGACAGAAAGCTTGTCTCACAGGGTTTTCACTGCACCCGTTTCCTCCTGCTGGGTTTTACAGGAAGGGATGAGGGCAAAGATTTGCACTGTCCTGAATATGCTTTGCTGTTGTTTCAGAGTCAGTAGCCTGCGGCATGGTCCCCGTCCTCCAGGGAAAGAACAAAGACGAACGTCTCCGAATTGTGGGAGGGACTGAATGTCCGAAAGGTGAATGCCCCTGGCAGGTAGGCGGGAGTCCATCCATTCCATGACTTATGATTAACTGGAGGGTTAATCCACAGGGTTACTATGGAGATGCATCCGAGAGGGAAGTTCCCACATTCTGGCAGACCTGGACAGAAGTCCCAGAGTTTCTGCTAAATGTATCAGGTGTTTGTTGGTTTCGGAGGTCGTACATTTTCTCCTCCTCCTACAGAAATGAATATAAACTAGAATACAAATGCTGCCCATTAGCAACATGTTTCATATGAAATGCAGCTGGAGGGAAGATGGTGAATGTCTGCTCCCTTACACTGTTCTGCCGTGCTGTTGGAAGGTTCTGCTGGTGTATAAAGGCAAAGGTTTCTGTGGGGGAGTGATCTTCAAACCCACCTGGATCCTCACAGCATCTCACTGCCTGGAGAACAGCGACAGCAGGTTCCTGAAAGTGGTCGCAGGTACGAGAACCTCCGCTGCAGCTCGTTTTGCCTTCTCACGTCAGAGTTTGGAACGCAGTTAGCTTCCTTTATTCCTGTGATATATCTAACCGGGGCTCACACCAAAAGTACTACTACTTCTACTTCTTCTGCCGCCGGAAGCAGCCAAAGGGGCGGGGCTTATATGTATAGCAACTAGCAGATATATATAATAATCCATCCATACATCGGTTCCCTCTTTCACCATGGATCGTACTCTGGGCCTTCTTTGTGTTTCTTTGTGTTTGCGCTCCGCCGTTTTCTGCCTTTTTCCCGCCTTCGGAATCCAGATCGGCCCTAATTGGCTGTCGTCGCGTCGTGTCACTGCTCATTTGCATAAAGTTGAGCCTTTCTCAACTCTTGAAGCTCACAACGCCGGCCGCTCATCGACGCCAGCTTACATTGAAAATGAACGGCAGCTGGCCGCTCACGACACTTTTGGTGTGAGCCCCGGTAAATATCCTTTTCCATTTCTATTCATCCAATATGTTCTTAATTTATTGGATTGTGAAGAAGACTGTGCATCCATCCTCATGAGGAAGCCTTTAAGTTTCCAAATGTTGACCCCTTTCCCTGCTTGTTGTCTGTCAGGCGAACACAACATCGTGGTCAACGAGTCCACAGAGCAGGTCATCCAGGTCGCAGAGATCATTATGCACGAGAACTATGCCACGGACACCGCCGACAATGACATCGCCCTCCTCCGCCTGGCTACCCCGATAGTCTACTCGCAGTACGCCGTCCCCATCTGCCTGCCGACGCAACCGATGGCGGAACGCGAGCTGTGGGCCATTGACCTTCACACCGTTAGCGGCTGGGGGAGGCGCAGTGAAAATGGGCCCACCTCAAACCTACTCAGACGCACCAAAGTGCCCCGGATGCGGACGCAGACCTGCGTCGAGGAGAGTGGGGTCCAGCTCACGAAGAACATGTTCTGCGCCGGATACTTAGATGGACGAACAGACTCGTGCAAAGGGGACAGCGGCGGTCCGCTGGTGACGCAGTACAAGCAGACGGCGTTCCTGCTGGGGATCGTGAGCTGGGGGAAGGGCTGCGCCCGGCCGGGCAACTACGGCATCTACACCCGAGTATCCAACTACCTGGAGTGGATCCACAACCGAACAGTAACACCGGTTCAACCAGCAGGAACACCGGTTCAACCACCAGTCCAACCGAACAGTAACACCAGTTCAACCGAACAGTAACACCGTTTCAACCAGCAATAACACCGGATCAACCACCAGCCCAACCGAACAGTAACACCGGTTCAACCACCAATCCAACCGAACAGTAACACCAGTTCAACCGAACAGTAACACCGGTTCAACCACCAGTAACACCGGTTCAACCAGCAGGAACACCGGTTCAACCACCAGTCCAACCGAACAGTAACACCAGTTCAACCGAACAGTAACACCGGTTCAACCAGCAGGAACACCGGTTCAACCACCAATCCAACCGAACAGTAACACCAGTTCAACCGAACAGTAACACCGGTTCAACCACCAGTAACACCGGTTCAATCAGCAGTAACACCGGTTCAACCACCAGTAACACCGGTTCAACCAGCAGTAACACCGGTTCAACCAGCAGTAACACCGGTTCAATCAGCAGTAACACCGGATCAACCACCAGTAACACCGGTTCAATCAGCAGTAACACCGGTTCAACCAGCAGTAACACCCGTTCAACCACCAGTAACACCGGTTCAACCACCAGTAACACCGGTTCAATCAGCAGTAACACCGGTTCAACCAGCAGTAACACCGGTTCAATCACCAGTAACACCGGTTCAATCACCAGTAACACCGGTTCAACCACCAGTAACACCGGTTCAACCACCAGTAACACCGGTTCAACCACCAGTAACACCGGTTCAATCAGCAGTAACACCGGTTCAACCTGATGACCTGAGGAGGCCGGCGGCTTTCACTCATATTTAAAAGAGAAGCTCCGATGAAACGTTGGAAACAGTCTATTAAAAATGTGACGTCACAATTTAAACCGATTTACGTTGAGGATTCACTTTTTTCACTTATTCTGTAAGTGTTCAATTTTGCAGCATTTATTTATACAATTGGTTAAATAAACAGAACATTTTGGGATGTTTTGGCTGAACAATACGAGCTATTTTTACTGTTTTCAATTATTTTGAACAAAACAATGAAGACTTTTAACTGCAATTTACAAAAATAATATGAGTGAATACAGAAATATTAAAGAATATATCTTCCAGTGTTGTTTAACACAGAATAAACCACAGTTTAAAGCTAAATAAAACTCTCAAATTGTGTTTGTTGGTGAAAAATATATTCTCTGCCACTCAGACACTGAAGAATCAGGATCTGATGAAAGACTTTTTACTGATTCTTCAGTAAAAATTCTGAGGTTCATTTCACTGATTTTCTCTTGTTTTTATGTGGATAAAATGACAGAAAAACATGAAAAAGATCAGAAGTTGGAGCAGCTTTGTTCATAATTGTGTTCATGAACTCAGGAAAGGAAAAAATAAAATAAAAACCAGTGGAAATGTGTTCAGAATCCAGTGTGATGTCATCAGTGATGTCACCACATGTAAATTAGGTGAATAAATTAACTCCCTTCATAAACTTTGGGTCAGACTCAGTATTTTTCTTCATCTCCGACTCTTTTTAACCTGCAGCCTGGTTGTTAAAATGTGAAGTTTCCTTCATTAAACTTTTAATGTATCTGAGAGCAACTTATTGATCATATTGATCAGCACTGATGCAGCCATGTTGTGTTCACAGACTTTATCAGACAACAAAAGCTTAGAAAAGCATTTATTTTCCGTGTTATTGTCATTACTCTTTAATAAGGACTGCATCAGTCGAACTGGGTTTTCTGACTACAAAATATTAGTTTGATCAAACTTCGTCCAAGCTACATTTAAAGAGTTTGTGAAGGCTTCAGAGAAAGGTTTTGGCTTTCAAAAGAGAGTCCATAATCAAATGTTTGCGCTGCCGGTTTACTTTGGTGTTGGAGGGGGAGTTTCCTGCATTTCTCAGGGTGGATCCACCACTTTAAAACGGGTGAAAACACACGGTGTAAATGGGATGTTGCCAAAGATGCATCTAAATGGTTTTATTAAATGTACAAAAAGAAACTGAGTTCATCTGCAGCTCCACTGTAGTTGCTGTAAGATTTCCCCATTGTGCATGTATCAGTAAATGTGAGGAAAGGTTTGTTTACAGACCAGCTTAAAGTGACAGGAGGTAGACTCAAAGGTCCAGATCTCCTGTTGGAAGCGCAGTTTTTCCACGCTGCTGCTCGGACTTCGGACACAATCATGCTGCTGAGGAGCTGCTGCACGCTTTGGGCTCTGCTGGCGGGCACCGCTGCTGCTGCAGGTGGGAAATGAAAAAGTGTTTTTAAATCTTTACTTTTAATTTCGAGGTGTTTTGTGAAGCTATTTAACTTTGTAAATCCTGACACTTACCTGAAAGTGCGCTTTTTTCAGTGTTTGTGGAGAAGCGCGCGGCCGACTCAGTTTTGCGGAGATGGCGGCGCGCGAACAGCGGCTTCCTGGAGGAGCTCAAACAGGGAAACCTGGAGAGGGAATGCATCGAGGAGATCTGCGACTACGAGGAGGCTCGAGAGGTGTTCGAAAGCGATGACAAGACGGTCAGCCACACCTGAGAAACACATTTAAATGCGCTTGAACACACTTAAGCAACTAAACATCTCAGAATAAAAAAGAATGAATAGACAGAAGAACTTAAACCTAAAGAATGAGCACCTTTTATTTTGGGGATAAAACCTCAGTGAAAAACTCTTCTAATCCAAAAGGTTATTGGTAGATATTTTTCCCTTAATTTCTCGCCTTTGGTTTCTGTTGAAAAATAGATCAAACTACTTGTTTTCTTTTTAAATTAGTGGACACTTTTGGACCCAATATGGGTACAAACTGCTGTGGGATAGACATGGTTCAAAGGTCACGATCTGGGCTTAACTTCAGGGCCAAATGTGGCCCAATAGCTCAAAATTAGCCCTGACTGGTGTGGTTAAGGTATTAAAAACTGCAGATATGGGCCATGTTTAGGGGAAACAGTCTCTATATTAACTATTCCATTCTTTACGACTAAAACTTGACTTACAAATTGTGCTACTACACAAAGTCAGTTAATCTCCATGAGAATTACCATCAAACATTAGGACAAAAACAGGATCTTTATATTTCTACAAAGAGTTCCCTTTACATTACAGGGATGTTATTTGATTGACATTGAAAATGAGGATGTTAAATTAAAGGCTCTTGGCTATTCACCAAGTATCCATATGTGCTCAGGGGTCAAATATATAACTTACTTAGCTGTTCCTGCACCGTGAAAACAGGATTTGATTTGTTTTTGCGACAGCAAACAAAAGGTTAGCTTAGTATTGTGATATGATTTATCTGTCATATTTAATCTAATCCACCACCATTGTCCGTGAGTAATTTTGTTTATATGTGCATATAAATATATAACGTTTATTCACTGTTCACATGACAAATGTGCCAAAGGTCTGCTAATGCTAATATTAGCAGCAGTAGTTTGAGAAGTTAATTCACGAGTTGAGAAAAATTCAGTAAAATGTTAATCATTAGATGAACTCGAGACAAATCAAAGTGTTTACATCTTTTTTTGCCAAATTATGTCAGATTATGTCAGATAGTCTGATCGTAATTAGCCAAAAGCTAACATTTATTCACTTTTAGCATGACGTTACAAAGGTATGTTCAAGGTATGTTCATTTTGGCATTCAGTGGTTTAGTCCAAATAGGAGTTAAGAATAATTCTTGAAATAAGAAATCTTCATAAACTGAAAGAAATTATTGTGGTCGTTCTTATTTTTGAGTATTAGCGTAGAGTTCTCAGTCTTTGTTCTAAATAGCAGAACTTGACTACACAAACATTTTTTGACAAAAATAACAAATTTATAACATTTAGATAGTTGACCAGTGGCTGTACACCAACAGGATAATTTGATAATTGGATTATTTTAACATGTAAACTTGTTGATCATTCTTTTCTCATAGGTGCTAAATTGTTAGCATGCTAGTATCTAGCTTTGTTAGCCTAGCTAGTATTTAATGGAGAGACACAGTGGCTTTATTTAAAAAACATCTTTAACATAAAGTTGTTGCTAAATAAGCTGAATAAGAATTAGTAATTAAAAATCACATTTACTTTTTGCTTTTTTCAGAGGGAGTTCTGGCTGACGTATGATCGTAAGTATAATTATTTATTTTGCTCCTTTCTTTTATAGGTAACACCTGTAATGCATTTGGAAGCTACTCCTTCTGTTCTGTTAACAAACATAATTCTGCTGACAGGTCGGGACCCCTGCCTGGTCAACCCTTGTCGTAACAACGGAACTTGTATTTACGTGGCCTCTTCGTATGAATGTCAGTGCCCTGAGGGATATGAAGGACGTTACTGTCAGACAGGTGATGTTAATCAATGAAAAGCATCAACAATAAGTCAAGGGACCATCAATTATTCTGTCCTATGATGGCAACTCTAATAGCAAATATTCAGTATGTTCAATTATAAATTTCGCTAATTTTTATTGATAAAAACTAGTATTTGATGGTTAAGAAGTTCCTTCTGTATAAATATATCAAACGGGAATATTTTTTTAATATTTAATAATATATATATAAAAATTGGTAAAAATATATTGTTGTAAATGGTAACATGGGAAAACATATCATGAGACCTTGAGGGACAAAGTTTAAACCAGTCGATAGTCATCATCATAAATTGCATTATTTTTTTTAATATTTTCCTCTGTAGTGTTTGAAGATTCGCTGGGTTGTCTTTACCAAAACGGACACTGCCAGCATTTCTGTGACGGTTCAGGAGAAAGACGCAGATGTTTCTGTGCTGATGGATACCAGCCGGGAGAAGATGGCCGACTGTGTGTCGCCGAAGGTAACGACGCTGCCTTTAAGAGCCTCTTTAGTGACGCTTTACAGTCAGTTGGCTTGTAGTTGTGATCTAAAGTGACTCACAGACCATCAGGGTTTTAATAGCAATAATAGTCTCACACTGACTGATTGAGCCATATTGATGTTGTTGTGACTGTGTTGCAGTCGAGTATCCATGTGGTCAGGTGCCCCCAGCAGAAACAGGACTCGACCAGAGTATTGAGACCCAGACCAGGATAGTAGGAGCTAATCAGTGTCCCAAAGGGGAGTGTCCCTGGCAGGTAAACAAGACCACACCAGATCTTAATGACATATATGAATGAATTGGGTTATTTTCAAATTAAATAATTGGATTTCATTGGATTATGATTTGAATTCCAATTGGCTTGAATTGGACTATATTATTTAAGTGCCTTGAGATGACAATTGTTGTAATTTGGCTCTACATGAATAAAACTGAATTAATCAGTGTCTGACCAGTAGCCAGTAAGGACAGTTATTTTACAACAGCTCTTATTATTACACAAGGGAACATTTCACGTTAGCATTGTAATGGAAATCAGTCAGCTTGTTAGCTGAGAAGGAAGCTAGCAAAGAACAGAAGGAAGCTAACAGAGAACAGATGGAAGCTAGCAGAGAACTGAAGGACACTAGCAGAGAACAGAAGGAAGCTAACAGAGAACAGAAGGACGCTAGCAGAGAACAGAAGGAAGCTAGCAGGGAACTGAAGGACGCTAGCAGGGAACAGAAGGAAGCTAACAGAGAACAGAAGGACGCTAGCAGAGAACAGAAGGAAGCTAGCAGGGAACTGAAGGACGCTAGCAGGGAACAGAAGGAAGCTAGCAGAGAACTGAAGGACGCTAGCAGAGAACAGAAGGAAGCTAGCAGAGAACTGAAGGACGCTAGCAGAGAACAGAAGGAAGCTAGCAGAGAACTGAAGGATGCTAGCAGGGAACAGAAGGAAGCTAGCAGAGAACAGAAGGAAGCTAGCAGAGAACAGAAGGAAGCTAGCAGAGAACAGAAGGAAGCTAGCAGGGAACAGAAGGAAGCTAGCAGAGAACAGAAGGAAGCTAGCAGAGAACTGAAGGACGCTAGCAGAGAACAGAAGGAAGCTAGCAGAGAACTGAAGGACGCTAGCAGAGAACAGAAGGAAGCTAGCAGAGAACAGAAGGAAGCTAGCAGAGAACAGAAGGAAGCTAGCAGAGAACTGAAGGACGCTAGCAGGGAACAGAAGGAAGCTAGCAGAGAACTGAAGGACGCTAGCAGAGAACAGTAGGAAGCTAGCAGAGAACAGAAGGACGCTAGCAGAGAACAGAAGGAAGCTAGTCCGACTACTCAATTACCTAAATAATTGTTTGCTGTAGACCTATTTCGAACATAAGTGTTTGGGCCAAGCTGATTCTTATGAAACTCTACAGAAACTATTTTCTGAGGATAAAACATTAGAAATATTCAATATTTAATGTTTTCTTTCCATTTTTTGATAAGGTCGTGGTTCAGTTGAATGGAAAGAGTCACTGTGGAGGTGTTCTGATCCATCCAGACTGGGTCATAACTGCTGCCCACTGTGTCCAAGGCAACAACGCCCAAAACCTCACTGTGGTGGCAGGTAAAGTTGAGTTTCCTCAAAGTTTTACAAGAAGTTTCACGCTACTAAACTGAAAAATAGCTGCAGAAAATAAAATTCTTCAAAGTTGTTTTATTTAGTTATATTATTTTATATATGTGTTATATGTAAATATTATTCTTTAGACAAAGTCAATGTCGTGATCGCTTTCACAAGTCGTCATTTTATAGTTTTATTTAGTAAACTTTGGGGCGTTTTGTCCATTTTTAGTGAAACGGCATCTTTTATGTTCCCAGGGGAGCATAACTTAGATGTGGAGGAGGGCACAGAGCAGATAATTCCCGTTTCAATGGCGATTGCCCATGAAAGGTACGTCCCAGCGACCGGCGACAGTGACATCGCCCTTTTGCGGCTGAACCGATCCGTCACTTTGAATCGCTTCACCATCCCCGTTTGCCTTCCCACCAAAGACTTCGCTGAGCGGGAGCTCCTGCCGCTCCGCTACCACACCGTGTCCGGCTGGGGCAGGAGGACCTCCGGGGGCAACATCAACGCCCAGATCAGCGGTCTGGTCTCCCCTGTCCTCCGCAGGATGTCGGTCCCCATCATCCAGAACTCCCAGTGCTCCCAGAAAACCCAGTTCAACTTCACCAATAACATGCTGTGTGCCGGATACCTCGGAGGCGGCCAGGAGGGCTGCAGAGGAGATGACGGCAGCCCACTGGTGACACAGTTTGGCTCCACCCACTTCCTGGTGGGCGTGGTCGGCTGGGGGCGGGGCTGTTCACACCCAGGGTATTATGGGGTGTACGCCAACATGGCCAACTTTGTGGACTGGGTGGACAGCACCAAGAAAAACCCGCCGACCACAATGACACCAATGCTCACTGAGCAGCTGGAGCAGAAACCAGTGAAAGTTTAAGAAAAGTGCTTCTGTTCCCCGTCTGGAAGATTCTTTTCTTTCAAATCCTGTCGAGCTCGTTCTAGGTTGAAAACGTAAAGTTTGGTGAAAATATCTCTGACGAATTCAGCTGAATAAATGTCATAAAAACATTAAAATCATTTCATCGAACCACATTTAGGGTTTGTTCATTTATTGATATTCTCAGCTGAATAAAGGACTTGAAGGTACATTTTTGACTCTTTGATTCTTCTCTCTGTACCTTTGTCTCATTTTGAATTTAGCCATTTTCAGTTCTGGTAAAAACTGTGCAAGAGGTTTTCTGCATGATAAACACTCAGTTTGGACTGTGAACATCCGCTGCTCGGCCCCCAGAGAGGACCGAGCCGATTGGCTGCAGTTCAACAAGTCGAGCTGAACATGTTGAGTCAGAGCTTAGAAATCCTGATTTACTGTAAGTCTCTGCTCCTCCACTCGCCCCCGCCGTCCTCTTATGTGGAGTTAAAGGTGAACCTCTGCCTCCAAGAAGAGAAAAAACGAGACAGTAATACATTCCTTGTACCAGAATGTGCAGCTGCATGAGGTTTAAACCTGAGTCTCACACTTTTAGTCATAAAGTCTACTGAGATTGATCAAACTTTATTGATTCAACTGTACCACACTAAAACTAGCCTAATGAAGGCTCAGTAAAACATGAGAAAGCGTTTTGTAACTGATTAAACTCCCAAAACAGGAGATGGAAGGACAGCCAGGTGCTTCTGGGGGCCCTTCGTTAACCGAGGCTCTATTTTTTTAATAATAAAAGGGTTATATTCTCTCCTCTCCTACTAAAATACAGCTAAAAACTCTTTAAAAATCAGTCCAGTCCCACATCGTGTTTTTTTGGTTGTAGTTTCCAGTCAAAAACATGGCTTCAGTTTGTGGTCATTTGAATTCAATCAATAATTCCTTAGATTACGACGTAAACAACAACGGTGGACAGTAAGAGGAAGGATGTTTCATCCAATAAGTGCTACATGTCATATTCAAAGGGATACATTTTAAGTTGAAATTAAGCTTTAAAAAAAGAGCTAAATTCGTGAATTCAGTGAAAGTATTGGCCTGGTAACCTTGTAATAATTTAAGGTTGAGAATGACAGTAAAAATGTGCCGTTTGGCCATGAGAGGTGAGGAAATGTGTGGGAACCCTGCATGTTGTACTTATTCCTTTCCTGTAGGGGGCAGCATTAGGTGTAGAGCTTTTACCATAAATCTGACGACATTAATGAAGATTTTTATGGAAAGAAACTCCCTAAAGACCTACTGTTTGATAACTTTAAGACTCCTAAAAGGACTCGCTGTTATTTTGCATATTTTTTCATAAATAATGTAGTTACAACATCTGAGGTTCATATCAACTGTAAAAATGTAAATTAAGTGGATGGAAAGGGGATATTTAGTCTTCTACAGCTAGCCCATGAAGTATCGGCAACTAGGCTCACAATAATTGGTGCTGCCCCCTACAGGCTTCCAGAAGACTGCCAATCAGAGGAGAGTGGGCTTTTGGGGAGGGGGCTCTTAAAGAGACAGGTGCAAAAACAGCTCGTTTAAGCCATGTAAAGCTTCCAAAAGGAACTCTTCTGCAGCAGTGCACTCTGGGAGTTAGAGTTTTCTTCTGAAACTGTATCGGGGGTCAAACGTTTGCAGCAGAGAGCCTGAAAGTCTGAGATAAGCCCCGCCCAGCCGACCTTCCCCCCCCGGCGCTCCCTCCCTTTGCACAGGTCGATGCCCTCGCTGCCTCCCCTCCTCTCTCCACATTCAGACTTCATTACTTCCACTCAGAACACTGAGGTTTCTCGAGCCAAGCTCACGTCCAGCCGGGGCCATGTTCTGGTGTCTGCAACTGTTCCTGGGCCTCCTCCTGCTTCACCCGACAGCCGCCCACGGTATGTTCTGTCCGATCACCATTTCAGGACTGAAGAAGAGCGGGGAGGAATGTGGAATTCAAACAGGGAGAAGAAGAAGCATGTTGAGTGTGTGCTTTTAGGGAGGAGGTGGAGGGAGGGGGAGTTGTTGATTGGTGGCTGGCAGATGACACTTGACCC
The DNA here is from genome assembly GCF_036924035.1 of Leuresthes tenuis. Lineage (NCBI taxonomy): Eukaryota > Metazoa > Chordata > Actinopteri > Atheriniformes > Atherinopsidae > Leuresthes > Leuresthes tenuis. Next base: position 33,837,807 of record NW_027325355.1, on the reverse strand, counting down.
TGGGATGTTGTGTTTAGCTTGTTCAAAGTTTTGATTCGGCTGATTAAAAGCTTCATCTTTTCACTGTTGTTTCCTTTGGTAAAAGATTCCATGAATGATCAGATTAAACATACATTACAGGATATATTCAGGTCACAGTTTCAGCAGGGCAGGTAAAACATACGGGTTGTTTCTCCTCTCTGATTCCACTTGTTTTCCATCACCAGTTTTCCTGGATGAACGGGAGGCGAGTCAGATTCTGAACCGGCAGAGACGGGCCAACAGCTTTCTGGAAGAGTTAAAACAAGGCAACAAGGAGAGGGAGTGCATGGAGGAGCGCTGCGACTGGGAGGAGGCACGAGAGATCTTTGAAAACAAGGAGAGAACTGTATGAATCTATTGAATCTTACCACCAAAACATGAAGAAAATACCTCATGGCTATTACTATCTTTAGCATGAATGTCCCATGGACAATCATCAATGACCAATAGCTTGATTTGTTCTGAACTCTATAAATCTGTTTCTCCTCTCTTCAGGATGAGTTCTGGGCCATATATGTCGGTAAGGTATTTCTCCTGTGCAACAACACCCACAGATTTACGAATCTTTGACAGAAGCAAAGACTTTTTGAGTTTTCGCACCGGCTCTCGCTGCGGTTTGGAAACGACTCGCTGAACTTCCTCTGTTTTTCCTGCAGATGGCGACGCATGCGAGTCGAACCCTTGTGCTCATGGAGGACAATGCAAGGATGGAATCGGAAGCTACACCTGCTACTGCCAGGAGGGATACAAGGGCTTCAGCTGTGAAATCGGTACAGAACTCAGCAGTTGGGTTCAGTCTTAGTTTAGGATTATTTTGGTAAAGAAGGTTAAAGTCTTGGATAGTTTCCACCAATCCGATGACATTGAACACCTCGCTTTGACTCGTTTATGTGGTTCCTCCACTGCTGCAAGGCAGCGGGTGCACATTTGTTGCCACTTTTCAAATTACAAGGCGTCATCTTGTCCTTTTGTCCTTGCTTGCTGGTTTTAGTCATAAGTCTGGTTTCTTTTTATTGGCAGTAGAACCTTGGGTGTCCACACCAGCTCCAGATGGAGTGTAGTGACTTTACTCTGAGCTTCCTCTTTAAAGTGTTTCCTACACAGGTGGCAAAGAAAAAAGGTCGACATGGCTTTACAATCCCAGGAATGAAGCCAGTGGAAGAATCCTTTAAACCTGCTTCTTTTGCATCTATTGGCCCAACTTTTATTTAAGTCAACAGGAAATGACTTGAGTTGAGGCCTCAGTAAACGTGTTTAAAGTTAATTTAGGGTCTAAATTGCAGGGTTTTTGCTAGTTTTTGCTGATTTGAGTTTGACAGTAAAAGTAATTATTGAGGTGGGACTAATTAACAAGAAGTCCAATAACTGTGTGCAGCCAGATTCTCCAGGTGATCATAACTTCTAAAGAAGCTGAACTGTTTCTCGGCTGGATTAAATAACCCTTAAACTGTTGGAGTTTACGATGCCAGGGTTTGCAGGACCGGTTCAGCTGATGTTGTCTTTGTGCTGTTTCCTGTGTCTCTGCAGTTATTCCTCAGCTCTGTGAGAGCTCAAATGGCGGCTGTGAACATTTCTGCCAAGTGGTCAGAGGAAACGCTGAGTGCTCCTGCACGGACAGATATTTCCTGGCATCGGATGGAAAATCCTGTCTCTCCAACGGTGAGAAGGGCTGAAGAAGTGATGATTTTAAGTGTTTGATCTTAAAAAAGACCTCCTGACAGACTTACTTCCTGTTCTGACTGATGCATCCACTGCTGTACCCAGCCTTTAGCAACATGGCAACACCATCAGAACACCATCAGAACACCATCAGAACAACATCAGAACAACATCAGAACACCATCAGAACACCATCAGAACAACATCAGAACACCATCAGAACAACATCAGAACACCATCAGAACACCATCAGAACACCATCAGAACACCATCAGAACACCATCAGAACACCATCAGAACAACATCAGAACACCATCAGAACACCATCAGAACAACATCAGAACACCATCAGAACATGGTCGACATGCTGCTAGAAGCAAAACATCAAAGAAAAGACAAAACCAAGAACATTTGAGAAAACAATTCAGAAAAGATGAAGGAAAAGAAAAACACATTTAAAGATGGAAGCAGTCCTGAACGAAACCCACCAGACCGCTGCCTGTTCCCCAAAAACATCCACCTTTTCCCTCATTTCATCCACCCAACATCACTCTCCTTTCCGTCTGAAACCGTCACCCTCTGAGGAATGTTCTCACCCTCTGAGGGATGTTCTCACCCTCTGAGGGATGTTCTCACCCTCTGAGGGATGTTCTCACCCTCTAAGGGGATGTTCTCACCCTCTAAGGAGATGTTCTCACCCTCTGAGGAATGTTCTCACCCTCTGAGGGATGTTCTCACCCTCTAAGGAGATGTTCTCACCCTCTGAGGGATGTTCTCACCCTCTAAGGAGATGTTCTCACCCTCTGAGGAGATGTTCTCACCCTCTGAGGGGATGTTCTCACCCTCTGAGGGGATGTTCTCACCCTCTGAGGGGATGTTCTCACCCTCTGAGGGATGTTCTCACCCTCTAAGGAGATGTTCTGACCCTCTGAGGGATGTCCTCACCCTCTGAGGGATGTTCTCACCCTCTAAGGAGATGTTCTGACCCTCTGAGGGATGTTCTCACCCTCTAAGGAGATGTTCTCACCCTCTGAGGGATGTTCTCACCCTCTGAGGGATGTTCTCACCCTCTGAGGGGATGTTCTCACCCTCTGAGGAGATGTTCTCACCCTCTGAAGGATGTTCTCACCCTCTCAGGGATGTTCTCACCCTCTAAGGAGATGTTCTCACCCTCTGAGGGGATGTTCTCACCCTCTAAGGAGATGTTCTCACCCTCTGAGGGATGTTCTCACCCTCTGAGGGATGTTCTCACCCTCTCAGGGATGTTCTCACTCTCTGAGGGATGTTCTCACCCTCAGAGGAGATGTTCTCACCCTCTAAGGAGATGTTCTCACCCTCTGAGGGATGTTCTCACCCTCTGAGGGATGTTCTCACCCTCTCAGGGGATGTTCTCACCCTCTGAGGGGATGTTCTCACCCTCTCAGGGGATGTTCTCACCCTCTGAGGGATGTTCTCACCCTCTAAGGAGATGTTCTCACCCTCTGAGGGGATGTTCTCACCCTCTAAGGAGATGTTCTCACCTTCTGAGGGGTGTTCTCACCCTCTGAGGGGATGTTCTCACCCTCTGAGGGATGTTCTCACCCTCTGAGGGATGTTCTCACCCTCTAAGGAGATGTTCTCACCCTCTGAGGAGATGTTCTCACCCTCTGAGGGGATGTTCTCACCCTCTGAAGGATGTTCTCACCCTCTGAGGGATGTTCTCACCCTCTGAGGGATGTTCTCACCCTCTAAGGAGATGTTCTCACCCTCTGAGGCATGTTCTCACCCTCTGAAGGATGTTCTCACCCTCTGAAGGATGTTCTCACCCTCTGAGGCATGTTCTCACCCTCTGAGGCATGTTCTCACCCTCTGAGGGATGTTCTCACCCTCTGAGGGATGTTCTCACCCTCTGAGGGATGTTCTCACCCTCTCAGGGGATGTTCTCACCCTCTGAGGGGATGTTCTCACCCTCTGAGGGATGTTCTCACCCTCTAAGGAGATGTTCTCACCCTCTGAGGGGATGTTCTCACCCTCTAAGGAGATGTTCTCACCCTCTGAGGGATGTTCTCACCCTCTGAGGGATGTTCTCACCCTCTCAGGGATGTTCTCACTCTCTGAGGGATGTTCTCACCCTCAGAGGAGATGTTCTCACCCTCTAAGGAGATGTTCTCACCCTCTGAGGGATGTTCTCACCCTCTGAGGGATGTTCTCACCCTCTCAGGGGATGTTCTCACCCTCTGAGGGGATGTTCTCACCCTCTCAGGGGATGTTCTCACCCTCTGAGGGATGTTCTCACCCTCTAAGGAGATGTTCTCACCCTCTGAGGGGATGTTCTCACCCTCTAAGGAGATGTTCTCACCTTCTGAGGGGTGTTCTCACCCTCTGAGGGGATGTTCTCACCCTCTGAGGGATGTTCTCACCCTCTGAGGGATGTTCTCACCCTCTAAGGAGATGTTCTCACCCTCTGAGGAGATGTTCTCACCCTCTGAGGGGATGTTCTCACCCTCTGAAGGATGTTCTCACCCTCTGAGGGATGTTCTCACCCTCTGAGGGATGTTCTCACCCTCTAAGGAGATGTTCTCACCCTCTGAGGCATGTTCTCACCCTCTGAAGGATGTTCTCACCCTCTGAAGGATGTTCTCACCCTCTGAGGCATGTTCTCACCCTCTGAGGCATGTTCTCACCCTCTGAGGGATGTTCTCACCCTCTGAGGGATGTTCTCACCCTCTGAGGGATGTTCTCACCCTCTGAAGGATGTTCTCACCCTCTGAGGGATGTTCTCACCCTCTGAGGGATGTTCTCACCCTCTCAGGGATGTTCTCACTCTCTGAGGGATGTTCTCACCCTCTGAGGAGATGTTCTCACCCTCTGAGGGGATGTTCTCACCCTCTCAGGGGATGTTCTCACCCTCTGAGGGATGTTCTCACCCTCTAAGGAGATGTTCTCACCCTCTGAGGGGATGTTCTCACCCTCTAAGGAGATGTTCTCACCCTCTGAGGGATGTTCTCACCCTCTGAGGGGATGTTCTCACCCTCTGAGGAGATGTTCTCACCCTCTGAGGGGATGTTCTCACCCTCTCAGGGGATGTTCTCACCCTCTGAGGGGATGTTCTCACCCTCTGAGGGATGTTCTCACCCTCTAAGGAGATGTTCTCACCCTCTGAGGGGATGTTCTCACCCTCTAAGGAGATGTTCTCACCCTCTGAGGGATGTTCTCACCCTCTGAGGGATGTTCTCACCCTCTCAGGGATGTTCTCACTCTCTGAGGGATGTTCTCACCCTCAGAGGAGATGTTCTCACCCTCTAAGGAGATGTTCTCACCCTCTGAGGGATGTTCTCACCCTCTGAGGGATGTTCTCACCCTCTCAGGGGATGTTCTCACCCTCTGAGGGGATGTTCTCACCCTCTCAGGGGATGTTCTCACCCTCTGAGGGATGTTCTCACCCTCTAAGGAGATGTTCTCACCCTCTGAGGGGATGTTCTCACCCTCTAAGGAGATGTTCTCACCCTCTGAGGGATGTTCTCACCCTCTGAGGGGATGTTCTCGCCCTCTCAGGGATGTTCTCACTCTCTGAGGGATGTTCTCACCCTCTGAGGAGATGTTCTCACCCTCTAAGGAGATGTTCTCACCCTCTGAGGGATGTTCTCACCCTCTGAGGGGATGTTCTCACCCTCTCAGGGATGTTCTCACTCTCTGAGGGATGTTCTCACCCTCTGAGGAGATGTTCTCACCCTCTCAGGGGATGTTCTCACCCTCTCAGGGGATGTTCTCACCCTCTCAGGGGATGTTCTCACCCTCTAAGGAGATGTTCTCACCCTCTGAGGGGATGTTCTCACCCTCTAAGGAGATGTTCTCACCCTCTGAGGGATGTTCTCACCCTCTGAGGGGATGTTCTCACCCTCTGAGGGATGTTCTCACCCTCTCAGGGATGTTCTCACTCTCTGAGGGATGTTCTCACCCTCTGAGGAGATGTTCTCACCCTCTGAGGAGATGTTCTCACCCTCTGAGGAGATGTTCTCACCCTCTCAGGGGATGTTCTCACCCTCTCAGGGGATGTTCTCACCCTCTCAGGGGATGTTCTCACCCTCTGAGGAGATGTTCTCACCCTCTAAGGAGATGTTCTCACCCTCTGAGGGAAGTTCTCACCCTCTGAGGGGATGTTCTCACCCTCTGAGGGGATGTTCTCACTCTCTGGACTCAGTAAAAACATCGCCTCCTGTCGAGTGATGGCAAATGATCAGCTGTCCGATGAGGTTGAACACCTCGCTTTGACTCGTTTATGTGGTTCCTCCACTGCTGCAAGGCAGCAGATGCACATTTGTTGCCACTTTTCAAATTACAAGGCGACGAAACAACTTGCAAAGAACCTCCACTTTGTGGATATGTGGGGAAGTTTCACGAATCTTAAAATAACTACTTTGTCTTTCATAGCAAAGCATCAGACCTCAGCTGAAGCAACAGATGATTGGAGTTACCAAAAAAACACCTCGATGAAAGAGAAAACCAAGTCAACATTTGAGAAAACTCTTCAGACAAAATGCAGTCCTGACAAAGTTCAGAAAATAAATCATTTTATTTAAGTTCAACATTCAGAATACGACCAAAAGACCTCACGCTAACCCTCTCATGAACTTTTACAGAGACCTTCAAATGCGGCGCCATCTTTACGGAGAACATCCGGACGGTTTTCAGGTACGAGCGAGGGAACCTAACAGGGGGGGACGCCAAAGAGCTGATGACCAACACAAACTCCACCGAGCAGCTGAGCGACCCCAGCGCTGATGATCTTTCCTCTACGACCAACACCAACCCGCCGCAGGATGTAGTTGTTGAACAAGTTATCTTTTCTCAGAGGGCAGGAATGACTCGCATCGTCAACGGGGAGGACTGTCCACCAGGAGAATGTCCGTGGCAGGTAGGCACCGACTGATCCTCTTAAAATGACAGATCAATACTTTTTCTTGCACAGAGATACTCTGACATTTACATTCTGAGTAATTAAGCCACCGAGCTTCATCCCCTCGCAGCTTTTCTTCTCGTCCAAACCGTATTTTCTGTCCTTTCTCTGCAGGCTCTCCTCCTGAACGAGGACAACCAAGGCTTCTGTGGAGGAACCATCCTCAACGAATACGTCATCCTGACTGCTGCCCACTGCATGAACCAAACACGCTACATGTACGTCAAGCTCGGTGAGTCCGAGAAGCCACTGGTAAGGCTGAACCTTCTAATGCATCATGTCCAGAAAAACAGGTACAGTCTTCCAGCTATGAGCCATTTCAGTCATTATTCAACTTTTAAATTCCATACAAAACTATTTACATGGATGTACCTTTAGATTCTTATGTATTATTTTTTTATCTGCTTTTAATTAAGTAAAGCAAGCTAAAAGGGACAAAATTAGATCATCCATAAGCCCGTGGAGGCTACATTTTGGTGTTACCCTATTTACCCGATTTATGATCTATTTTTCTTGTGATTTTAGGATTTAATTCCTTTTAAATTTAAAATTGTGATTTTAAACTGGGTCACAGATGGAAAAATCATGAAAATAAATCCTTGAAATTTAAAATGAAACATGATCAGCATGTAAAAACATTTTCTTTCTAAACAGTCAGTTGTAATAATTTATGTTTTTAATAAATATGACAAACTAAGATTTCATAACATCCCAAATTATTTACATGCTCTTGGTTATAAGATATAAATAAATAGATATAAATAGATATAAATATAAAAATAAATAAATAAATAATATATATATATATATATAAATAAATATAAATTAAATAATAATAATAATTAAATAAAATGTGCAATAAAAGTTTACAGCCATTAAAATCTTCCTTTGTTCCTGTAAAATGTGTTTTTTCTGTGCGTTCAGGCGAGTTTGACACGCTGGTGGATGACGGTAACGAAGCTGTACACCACGTGGCAGCTATCGTGACCCACTTTAAGTACAAACCGGACACCTACCACAATGACATCGCTCTCATCAAACTGGCCACGCCCATCAAGTTCACCAGGTACATCCTGCCAGCCTGCATACCCGAGTCGGACTTCGCTGAAAAGGTGAACCTTTGAGCCGTCACTTTAAACCACATTAAACGTGTTTAGTTTGTTCAGACTGATCGCACCGTTATAGCTTAGCTTAGCATAAAGACTGAGCATAGTTGGACACTGCTACCTTAATGTTGGGCGTTTAAACAAAGTAGCTAGCTACCTGAACTTACTTTACATACAGACATGAATATGAATTTCCTCATCTTACTTTGAGAATAAAAGAGAAGGTAACATCCAGAGCAACTACAAGCAGTTTCAACCTAAATATAAGTCGATGAAAACTACCTACCTGCAGCACAGGTAACTTCCTTACCTCCTGTCACAGGTCCTGATGCGGCAGAGGGACGGTTTGGTCAGTGGTTTTGGTCGTCTTGGTGAGGGTCGGCAGCCGTCCACCATCCTGCAGCGCCTCACCGTACCTTACGTGGATCGGCAAACCTGCATAGAGTCCACGAAGCTGCGCATCTCAATGCGCATGTTCTGCGCCGGCTATGACACCATAGGCAAGGACGCCTGCCAGGGTGACAGCGGCGGGCCGCATGTCACGCGCTACCGTGACACCTACTTTATCACTGGCATCGTGAGCTGGGGTGAAGGCTGCGCACGCAATGGCAAATATGGCGTCTACACACAAGTATCCAAGTACATCCGCTGGATCCGTGAAGGCATCGATAGTCTGATGCCCAAAGACAAAACTGGCAGCAGGCTGAAGAGACACCGCGGCCCCATCGAGAGGCTGTACCTATAAAACACCCGTAACAGAGTTATCCTCCAGTATCCTTCTTCCATTATCACACACTGGGCAGAGATCAGCCACACGTTCTGTCTCTTATGTAATCTCTTCAAAGCAACATGGTCAAAAACATGACTAAGTTTGAGGTGCTGGAGTTCCTCAGGGCTCTACCTTTGAGCTTCATCACTTTTGATATAGTTTAGCCTGGGTTCCTTGTCTTTGTGCTGTGGAGCACTAGAACAATCTGACTTATAATCATTTCATATAACTCCTGTGGCTAATATGTTAACAAACTGATGTTTTCTTTCTTTTCGCATACACAGAGCAACAACCTCATGGTTTACAGTTGCGTCTGCCTGAGGAAACTCCAGTTTCTACTCTATTTTAGCTCAGTTTTTGGTCTCCAGCTAACTGCCCTTTGGATGTAGACAGATGTTCCTAAAAGAAATAAGTTTCTCACCCAGAATGTTGATTTAACATCTTGTTGTTCGGTATTATTAAAAATATGGAAAAACCTTTCAAATGTTTGTTTTCATGTATTTTTTTAATCATTTACTGGGAGAAATTAGCACTGAAGCTTAATCTGAAACAAATAAAGAGAAGTTAAGCTGATGTTTTTGCATGAATACATTTATTATGGTTACTTTTTAATATACCTGAAGTGTTTTTAAGTCTTCATTGAGTCAAATTGATGAAGTTTGCCCAAAAAGCCTTTTTGTCTATAACAGAATAATTACTTAAATGTTCTGTTGTGGTTTAAAATGCGCTCAAATCTTTGTGCGACTCTTAAAAAGCTGAATAAAGCTGAATCTGAAGCACAAAACCTTTACGTTTTTATCCAGACTTCACTCTTCTCTGGGTAAATATGCTGAACATATGCAGATTTTTGTGTTTGGTTTATATCTCAAACAAGATTTAATTCTGATCTTTGGAAATTTATTACAGCCATGATGGTTATTTCTTGGTTTATATGTATAAATTTAAGCTTCAGCCATTAAATGTTCAGCACCTTCGTCCTAATGGCCCAAAGATAAACTGGATTGATTCTTTTGGGCTTCATTGGTTTTTCTGCTCAGGAAAACGACCTCCTGGCATAAAGGACCGCTTTGATCCCCCAGCAGCACAAGCTTTGTGTCCATCTCAATGAAACGATTCTGCATCGGATCAAATTATTGATCTCGGTGAGGAAATCTCTCCTTGTTTACCTCAAAATAAACAGAACAGTGGAAGTTTCAGAGGTCAGAGCTGCTGCTGAGGGCTGAGAGGACAGAGTCCACTGCAGGAACGCAGCGATTTCACAAAACCTAGTTTTCCATTTAACTCTTTAGAGAAACAGAACCGACTGAAAAGAGAACAAACGACTTTACGACTTCACGAGATCAGATTTGGAGATAAAATGCACTCAGACTGAACTGCAAACAGACTTTGTGGTTTTATTCTAGACGAAACATTTATTCGAGTTCTTTAGGAAAGCTCAGTTGATTAAAAATAAACTCCAGATGAGAAGCGACAGTTTACGGGAAGTCCAGTGAGGATTGTGCCGTGCTGAACGGGTTTGTGAGTCACCGGCGGGTATATGTGCGTGTTTGCATGTGTGCAGTCAGTGTCATGGCGGTCAGCATCATGTCGGGGTCTCTGCTCGCCTTCTGCCTTCTCGGATGTTTCCTTCAGGTGTTCGGCCAAGGCGCAGGTGAGAGCTCCTCCTCTGATCCTCTGATGTGTGGATTAACTGATAGAAACTCTTCTTCTGACTTCATAATGGTTCCAGGGTTCCACATTACGGTAGAAATCCGTTGAATTTGTGTGATTGTGTTATTGTGTTATTATGAGCGAACAACAGACTTCGTGATTGGTTTTAGTTTTATGTTGGAAGGTGGTGAAAGCAACCGACTCCGGGAACATTAAACAGTTTTGACGTCACTTCATTATGTTACATGAAAAACTCACGTTATGCCTTAAAAATAGCTAATAAATAAGTATTATTTCATCGTATTACAATGTCATAACTTTGACTTAGTTTTACTAAGTGGAAGTTACACTTTTTGTATAGAATTAACTAAGTCTAGTAACTAACTGTCGAGTAATAATTTAAACTGATGTTTAAACGCTGTATTTATGACTCATTTAGTCACAATAACAAATGCAAACGGTTATGTGACTTTTAGTAACAACGAATGTGCAGAGGCTGGTTGAGTTAGAGTAGGTAGTTTGGTTGGGTTAAGTCAGGATAGGTTGGTTATATAAGCAGGCTGGGGAGGTGGGTCGGGGAATGAGGTAGTTTGGTTACGGTAAGTAGTGTTAGATAGAAGGTTGGTTGGTAGACAGGCTAACTTAGGTAGTTAAGGCAAGGGGAGGTAGATAAGTTAGGTAAGTTATTCAGGTAGATTTTTAGTTGAGGTTGTTGGGTTAGGTAAGTTGTGCGATTTAGATTTAGTTAAGATGGGTAGATTGGTACTACTGGTGATAGGTTTCATAAAGAAAACTGTTCATCTTGAATTTGATGGCAGAAACATCTAAAAATGGGCAACAAAAGGCTGGAATAGTTAAAGAAACAGCTGGAGGAACATGATTGGGTGTAAAAAGAGAACCTTAGAGATGCAGAGTCTCTCAGGGGTAAAGATGGACAGAGGTTCAAACAAAATAAGTTTGGTAGTTCAGGAAGAAGGTGGGGAATGGGCGGGTTGGTTCTGATCCAATCCGATTTCATAGTTCAGACAACAAGTTAGGTTAGGTTCAGTAAGCAGGTCGGTTAGGTTATGTAGTTAGGAGAGGAATGTTGTATAGGGTTAGGGTTTGGTGAGGCAGGGTAGGTTAGGGTTAGGGTTGGTAGTTAAGATAAGTCAACTGTGTGTGTTAGGTTAGATTTAGTAGGTAGGTGAGGTAGTTTGGAGAGGTAAGTTAGGAAGGTCAGTAGGTTAGTCAACTTAACTAGTTAACCTGCATCAATCCCAGGATGGAATTAGTCATAAAAAAGTAAGTCAGTATGAATAAGACAAAAATGTGTGAAACATGGCAGCAACTGGCTCAATCTGCACTTTTCAAATGATTTTTCAAATGATTTCACAATAATTAATACGTAATTCATCACTGTATCATTCAAATAAATTGATCTGGAATAAATGTTTTATTCCAGAATCAATCAATCAAATATAAATGACATTTAGTAAAACATATTTATTTCATATCAGGAACAGTGATGTGGATGAATCTGCGTAATCATGTGTGACAAAGACATAAAACATGAGCCGCTAACTGTGTCGTAACGCAATTTAAAAGCATAAACGTCACAAATAATGTTAATATCATGACTTAAAGATAAGTGAATATGATGTTATTGAAGTTTATCATAATTAAACTGACAGTAATGAGTCGAATATAGTGTTTAAATAAAGTTTTGGGTGTCTAACAGAGTTGGAAAATGACTGGTTTCCTGCTGTGTTTCCAGTGTTTCGAGGGGCTCCTGGGGCCCACGCCGTGTTCCTGAGGTCCAAACGGGCCAACCAGTTCCTGGTGGAGGAGATCCTGCAGGGGAACCTGGAGAGGGAGTGCTACGAGGAGCTGTGCAGTTATGAAGAGGCACGGGAGGTCTTCGAGGATGACGACCAGACGGTGAGTGCAAAACGAACGAGTTCGGCTCACCTCTCAGGCCGGATTCTAACAGCTGGTTGTTTGTCTGCAGGTCGCCTTCTGGACGGTTTATTATGGTGAGTTTCATTCAGCCTCAACCTTGAGAAGCTAAGTTATCTTCAAAGAAAGGTTTACCAAAAGTTAAATAAACCAGAATAATCAGAAGGGCTGAGCAGGGTTTACAGATGTGGTCCATGAGGAAATAAGAGCTCTGAACATCTGGCTGAAAAACCTTTTACAATCACTACTTATTTTCATGAAGCTGACTAAATGTCTTCTATGACTTCCATCTTCTCTAAATGGCACGTTTTGGTTTTCTGAGACGGGAACCAGTGCGAACCCAACCCCTGCCTCAATGGGGGGAACTGCACGGACAAGGTGGGGGGGTTCTCCTGTGCCTGCCGCACCCCCCACTACGGACCAATCTGTCAGCTGGAAGCACTGGAGAAGGTGCTGCCCGTCCCGCAGACCACCGCAGCAGGTTTGGCCACAGATCACTGGGGCGCCACGGTGCCTTCAGGGAACCACAGACATCACAGTTGTGTTAGCTGATCCAAAACGTTTCTGCCTCAGAGTTCTCAGAATGTCCGACCGAAGGCCCGACAGCTTGTGACCAGCTGTGCACGGCGTCGCACCGCGCCTTCAGCTGCTCGTGCATGACTGGATTCAAACTGCAGGGCGATGGGCGGAGTTGCCTCCCCGAAGGTTCGATCCCCGACGGCAGCAGCTTGCCAAAGCTGCCCAAACGGGTGAAATAACCACTTCTCTGTGTCCACAGTGAAGTTTCCCTGCGGAAGACTCTCTGACGCCACCGCCTCGATGTGTCGCCATGGTTACTGTCCGTGGCAGGTAAGAAGCTTTCAGCCAAAGACTAAAACGCAAAGTTAAAGATGTAAAATGAGGGCTAAACGCTGCTGGGGGGTTTGTTTTCCCATCCCAGGTGTCTCTGCTTAGCAGCGAGGGGGTGGAGCTCTGTGGCGGAGTGGTGCTGGGTCGACGCTCCGTCCTGACCGCCGCCAGCTGCCTCGCTCTCAGCTCAGGATCTGACCTCCGACCCTCCGCCTTCTACGTGGTTGCTGGTGCTTAACTTTGAAAGTTTAAACCTAAAGTGTGTGGGCAGCACAGTATTTACGGGGGTGAAAGAGAGCAGCTGTGGCGGTAATAAGATCGAAGAAGGAACTTTTACCTGAGTCAGAGCTAAACTTCAGACACGTTTTGATTCAGCGAGACTTCCACTTAAGTCCATTAATCCAGTGAAATTACAGAAGTATTCATAAGATTACAGTCAAGTACAAGAAAGTGGAAGAACTTGACTGGTCAGGATTCACCAACAGCTTTTAAACTACAGTAACCTGTAGTCTGCTCTGGATTTGTCCCCCAAAGAAACCTTAAAGCACCACTAAAGAAGAGTCTTATTATAAAACCTCATTCAGAACCACACAAGTCTTCCATCTGTCCATCCATTATCATCTGCTTGGTCTCAGAACCAACAGGTCCAGCAGGGAAACCCAGACATCCAACATCCCCCTCCAGCTCCTCCTGGGGGATCCTGAGGCGTTCCCAGGCCAGATGGGAGATATAATCCCTCCAGTGATCCCTCTGGATCTGCTGGGGCCTCCTCCCAGTTGGATGAGCCCAAAAAACCTCCAAAAGGAGGCGGCCAGGAGGCATCCGAACCAGATGAAGCGCCTCAGCAGCCAGCCATGGTGGTGGGCGAGTCTTACCCTGAGTCCTCCTGACATATTCTGGCTGGGTTCAGGATCGAAGCAAACTGCTGCTTCTGCCACTCAATGACATCCCCAGTTCAGGGCAGAAGTTCTCCAGCGGACTGAGTACAACCTGTAAAGGTCTTTGCCTTTACTTTCTGAGCTGTTGAACACTTGTTCGAGGCCGGCTCACAGAATTCCTCTGAAGCTGCCAATGCTGCAGCCCTCTTGGTCATTCGGTGTCTGTCAGATGCTTCAGGTGCCACTTGGGCCCAAAAGGCCTCGTTCTTCAGCTTCCCTCACTTCAGCTGCTCCTCAGTAGGCGCCAACGACCTTCTGACCACAGCACGACCCATTCAGACCACATGTTTTAATGTATGAGAAGCTCGGTTTGCTCCTCGGTTCTGTTTCAGACTCACGTGGAGAGTTTGGTCAGTTTTAGCTCATTAATACACCAAAATCTCAGAGGTTTGCAGCCTTTAAGATGCTCTCTGCCATCTTTAAAACGCTGTAGTCGTATCGATCCGACACACACGTCTTGTTCGGTTCTGTAACATCATTTTTGATGGTTTCTGGAGGTGTTTTTTGTCAGAAAGCATGACAAGAAGTTCATGTGTGCAGCTGTGCAGGGTTCAGACTGAGGTCTGCTTTAATGACAGAGCAGCTTCATCCCACAACTGTAGGGGGCGCCAAAGAGCAAAACATGAGGAAAATAAAAGGAAAATGTTGCTTTAATTTAATGTAAAAGGAACAATTCACCCAAAATATTAAGTTGTTTTTTTTTTATTCATCCTTATTTATACTTCAAGCCATCTTTTTAATTAATTTTCCAATTTTTTATTCACAAACTAACCTAATTTAAAACACACTAACCCAATAAATAAGGTAAAAAGATGTAGGTCACCTACAGATGCTTTTGGCAAAATATTTATTAATTTATTTCTTTTTTTTTTTTTAATCAAAACATTCCGTTTGTTCTAATGTTGACTAAAACATTTGTCTATGAAGTTGTAACTCTCACAAGATTTCCCAATAAAACTAATTTTGGTTTATTTAACGTCTCGTCCTCCAGGCAAGAACAAGTTCCCAGTCCAAGCTCTGTACTTTCACAACCGTTTCCATTCAGACCGCCGTGAGAACGACCTCGTCCTCGTCCAGCTGGCCACGCCCCTTTCCTTTGGCCCCGCCCTGATTCACCTCTGCCTGCCCACCAGGGACTTCAGCGAAAACATCCTGATGGATTCTGGGAGAACGGGCATCGCTGACAGAAGGGGAAACGGCCGCAACCGGGACCTGATCTACATGGCGCTGGACAAGTGTCGCAGACAGCTGAGCGTCTCGTATCCGCTGAGCAACAAAATGTTCTGCATGAGGAGGCAAAATGGTGCCCAGAGGCAGCAGAGCGAACCTTTAAGGAATCCAAATGGAGCTAACAGGAGGCTGAAGGTTCTTTTTGAGGATCGAAATGGATCGTCGGAGAACCTTAATGACACCCTGAGTCCAAACACAACTTCTGTGAATCTAAAAGGAAGCTTTTCGACCAGGAGCCAGAATCCAAGTCAAAACGGGACTCAAAATGGAGCAGAAAACTACAACATGAGTTCAAACAATCATGTCAACGAACCCTCGCATGCAGGCGGCAGGTTCAGGTCCGGGGGCGCCGGAGGGTCATGTAGCAGCCCACTGACGGGGTCTCCCGTCGCCACGGTGGAGAAGGGGACGGTGTACCTGACCGGGCTGCTGATGTCATCGACTGCGAGCTGCGACGGCCGAGTGTTCACAAAGGTGTCGCGTTACCTGAACTGGATCAGACCGAGACTGCAGGCGGCCGAGGATCACATGACCCCGCAGGTCAGCGAGTATCCTGAGAAGCGCTAGCGGCCTGCCGGCGCCGCCACCTTTAAAACTCTTTCAAACTGAGCCCGATTCATCTGATCGTGTGAATAAACGTGACATTTCAGTACTTTTGAGTCCTGTTACGCAATTTCAACCATAAAAGTTTAATTTCACATGTAAATCAGACCAACTAAACCAAACTGTATTACAGATAAACAGTGCATTTATTAGTGGGTTTGTTTCGTCTTTTTGTTTGTTCATATTTCACAGGATATAAAGAAATGCAGTTAGACTGACATTTTTGGTGGCTGATGGAGGTGTCTTTGCCAGCCTTTTACAGCTGTGCATGTACAGGGTTCAGATGGAGGTTTGGTTTTAAGACATCCTGCAGCTGTAGGAGGAGTTACCTGAGCTGTTACCTGAGCTGGAGAGGATCACATGACCCCCCCCAGGTCAGCGAGCAGCGGCCTGCCAACGCCACCGCCTGCAGTTTCATCCGATTATCTGAATAATCGTCCCATCACAAAATTTTAACCCTAAAAAAAAGTAATTTTACAGGTTTTTTTTCCATTCTTACCAGAAAATGTTTAAAAAAAATTGCCTTTTGACATATTTTAACCATTATTTGCTGCACAAGAATCAACTTTCAGGTCTTAAACTGTCTTTAAACTGTGTACCTTAAAATGTTTTTGAATAAATAGATAAAAACAGTTAATGTTTGACCGTCAGGTTTTAACCAGAAACACCTAAAAATAGACTTCAATTCACACAGAGACACGCTCTAAAAACCAGCGTCTGTTTTATTCAAGTACAAAATAAAAAAAAAAAGATCTGCTCAGAGGGGGCGTCCACAGCCGAGGGGGATTGTGGGTAACGTAGTCTAGGAGATAGAGGACAGAGGTGGGAATGGATTCTGTTTACTGACCACAAGCTTCTGGTGCTGGTGGGAGATGTAGCCTTTAATGTGACCCTGATAAGATACAAAGAAGAAGAGCCTCTCAGTGTGTATATATACACATATATATGTATATATTTATATACACACACACGTATGTGTCCTCACCATGTAAATGAGGTTGGCCAGGATGCACTGCACCTCGTCAATGTCGACGTCCTCCACCTGCATCATCCTCAGAGCCACCAGGAAGGCGTCCAGAGGCAGCTGGTGAGTCCTCAACAGCAAATACCTGCAGCATTTTTACACAATGAAGGAAACTTTATCTTAAAACATCGTTAAGGCCTAAATCATCCTGAAACCAACCATTCTATATCCTGAAAACTAGGCTAAAAACTGCTAAAATGAGTCTTTGAACCAGAACCTGAAAACATCAGAAGATGTGAACCAACAACGAGGACGCCACGGCGTCGTGAACATGACCATCCGGCGCCATCAGAGTCACTCACACTTTCTTGAAGAGGTTCCTGTAGGTGATGATCTTCAGCTTCTCCAGGATGAGGAAGATCCCACAACGGATGAAGAAGGTCTCATGCTTGGACAAAGCCTCGTTCAACAGCAGCAGGTTCCCCTCGCTAACGAAACACATTTATCTGAGAACACACGCCTCACTTCCTGCTTCTGTGCCCCGCCCCTCTGCTTACCTCACAGATTTGGTGACGTCAGCGAACTGCATGAGGTCGTACTTCCTCAGGAGCTGATGAGTCGGCATGTGACCCTGAAACAGCAGCAACAGCCTGCAGTCATACTGGGTTTACTGGGAGTTAACAACAGCTCTGCCAGCTGGGTTTAAACTGGGTTTAAACTGGATTTAAACTGGGGTTTAAACTGGGGTTTAAACTGGGGTTTAAACTGGATTTAAACTGGGGTTTAAACTGGATTTAAACTGGGGTTTAAACTGGATTTAAACTGGGGTTTAAACTGGGGTTTAAACTGGAGTTTAAACTGGGGTTTAAACTGGGGGTTAAACTGGATTTAAACTGGGTTTAAACTGGGTTTAAACTGGATTTAAACTGGGTTTAAACTGGGTTTAAACTGGATTTAAACTGGGTTTAAACTGGGTTTAAACTGGATTTGACACATTCCCCTTTTCCACCAAATCAGTTCCAGGGCTGGTTCGCGACTCGTTCAAATTGCAATTCGAATTGAATTGCATTATCAAAGATCCAATATGTTTGTGTTGATCGACAGCTTTTGAGTGGACGGCGATTACGTTCCAGTAGACCGATAATAACCGAGTAACGTTTACACTGAATGTGAGATGGTTATGTTAGCCTTTGTTATGAGCTAACGTTAGCCGGTGTCATGTCCCTGCTGGAATCGTCACAAATTCACAAACATATTAGACTCATATCTACCACAGCGGTAGATGTGATCTGGTGCTACCCTGGAACCCTATTTTCTGGCCCAGAGCCAGTTCTTTGTCAGTGGAAACAGAAAACCCGGATCCAAACTGGCCCCGAAAGAGCCCTGAAACCGGTTTGGTGGAAAAGGGGCAACAGAGACTCTGATCTAAACCAGATGTGAACCGGACAAAGAGTACAGAAGTATCAATCTTAGTCAGTCTGAACTTCTTACCAGATTTAATCCAGATCAAAACTGGTTCTAAACATGTTTTACTGGATCTGATCAAGATATTCACACTCACTTTACCAGTGACGAAAAGTTGATCCCCTTTAAGACCAGTTTGTGGAACTAAATTAAAGATAAACAGATTTTATTCGGACATTATCTGTTATACACCTGTGTTCAACCGAAACCAGTATAAATCTATTCCGTCTGATTTAATCATGATCCTAACTGGTGTAAACTCATTTTATGGAAACTAATCTTGAATTCAAATGAATGTAAACTAATTTTCCTGGATATAATCCTGATTTATGATGGTGTAACTCCATTTCATTACCTCTTACTTGATCTAAACCAGTTTAATCCTGATTTATGATGGTGTAACTCCATTTCATTACCTTTGAAATGATCTAAACCAGTTTAATCCTGATTTATTATGGTGTAACTCCATTTCATTACCTCTTACTTGATCTAAACCAGTTTAATCCTGATTTATGATGGTGTAACTCCATTTCATTACCTTTTACTTGATCTAAACCAGTTTAATCCTCATTTATGATGGTGTAACTCCATTTCATTACCTTTGAAATTATCTAAACCAGTTTAATCCTGATTTATGATGGTGTAACTCCATTTCATTACCTTTGAAATGATCTAAACCAGTTTAATCCTGATTTATGATGGTGTAACTCCATTTCATTACCTTTTACTTGATCTAAACCAGTTTAATCCTGATTTATGATGGTGTAACTCCATTTCATTACCTTTGACTTGATCTAAACCAGTTTAATCCTGATTTATGATGGTGTAACTCCATTTCATTACTTTTGAAATGATCTAAACCAGTTTAATCCTGATTTATGATGGTGTAACTCCATTTCATTACCTTTGAAATGATCTAAACCAGTTTAATCCTGATTTATGATGGTGTAACTCCATTTCATTACTTTTGAAATTATCTAAACCAGTTTAATCCTGATTTATGATGGTGTAACTCCATTTCATTACCTTTGAAATGATCTAAACCAGTTTAATCCTGATTTATGATGGTGTAACTCCATTTCATTACTTTTGACTTGATCTAAACCAGTTTAATCCTGATTTATGATGGCGTAACTCCATTTCATTACTTTTGACTTGATCTAAACCAGTTTAATCCTGATTTATGATGGTGTAACTCCATTTCATTACCTTTGACTTGATCTAAACCAGTTTAATCCTCATTTATGATGGTGTAACTCCATTTCATTACCTTTGATTTGATCTAAACCAGTTGAATCCTGATTTATGATGGTGTAACTCCATTTCATTACCTTTGATTTGATCTAAAGCAGTTTAATCCTGATTTTCCTGATATTATAAAACTTGTTTGTAATCCAGTTTTAAACCAGGAGCTGATGAGTCGGCATGTGACCCTGAAACAGCAGAAACAGCCTGCAGTCATACTGGGTTTACTGGGAGTTAACAACAGCTCTGCCAGCTGGGTTTAAACTGGGTTTAAACTGGATTTAAACTGGGGTTTAAACTGGGGTTTAAACTGGGGTTTAAACTGGATTTAAACTGGATTTAAACTGGGTTTAAACTGGGTTTAAACTGGATTTAAACTGGGTTTAAACTGGGTTTAAACTGGATTTAAACTGGATTTAAACTGGGTTTAAACTGGGTTTAAACTGGATTTGACACATTCCCCTTTTCCACCAAATCAGTTCCAGGGCTGGTTCGCGACTCGTTCAAATTGCAATTCGAATTGAATTGCATTATCAAAGATCCAATATGTTTGTGTTGATCGACAGCTTTTGAGTGGACGGCGATTACGTTCCAGTAGACCGATAATAACCGAGTAACGTTTACACTGAATGTGAGATGGTTATGTTAGCCTTTGTTATGAGCTAACGTTAGCCGGTGTCATGTCCCTGCTGGAATCGTCACAAATTCACAAACATATTAGACTCATATCTACCACAGCGGTAGATGTGATCTGGTGCTACCCTGGAACCCTATTTTCTGGCCCAGAGCCAGTTCTTTGTCAGTGGAAACAGAAAACCCGGATCCAAACTGGCCCCGAAAGAGCCCTGAAACCGGTTTGGTGGAAAAGGGGCAACAGAGACTCTGATCTAAACCAGATGTGAACCGGACAAAGAGTACAGAAGTATCAATCTTAGTCAGTCTGAACTTCTTACCAGATTTAATCCAGATCAAAACTGGTTCTAAACATGTTTTACTGGATCTGATCAAGATATTCACACTCACTTTACCAGTGACGAAAAGTTGATCCCCTTTAAGACCAGTTTGTGGAACTAAATTAAAGATAAACAGATTTTATTCGGACATTATCTGTTATACACCTGTGTTCAACCGAAACCAGTATAAATCTATTCCGTCTGATTTAATCATGATCCTAACTGGTGTAAACTCATTTTATGGAAACTAATCTTGAATTCAAATGAATGTAAACTAATTTTCCTGGATATAATCCTGATTTATGATGGTGTAACTCCATTTCATTACCTCTTACTTGATCTAAACCAGTTTAATCCTGATTTATGATGGTGTAACTCCATTTCATTACCTTTGAAATGATCTAAACCAGTTTAATCCTGATTTATTATGGTGTAACTCCATTTCATTACCTCTTACTTGATCTAAACCAGTTTAATCCTGATTTATGATGGTGTAACTCCATTTCATTACCTTTTACTTGATCTAAACCAGTTTAATCCTCATTTATGATGGTGTAACTCCATTTCATTACCTTTGAAATTATCTAAACCAGTTTAATCCTGATTTATGATGGTGTAACTCCATTTCATTACCTTTGAAATGATCTAAACCAGTTTAATCCTGATTTATGATGGTGTAACTCCATTTCATTACCTTTTACTTGATCTAAACCAGTTTAATCCTGATTTATGATGGTGTAACTCCATTTCATTACCTTTGACTTGATCTAAACCAGTTTAATCCTGATTTATGATGGTGTAACTCCATTTCATTACTTTTGAAATGATCTAAACCAGTTTAATCCTGATTTATGATGGTGTAACTCCATTTCATTACCTTTGAAATGATCTAAACCAGTTTAATCCTGATTTATGATGGTGTAACTCCATTTCATTACTTTTGAAATTATCTAAACCAGTTTAATCCTGATTTATGATGGTGTAACTCCATTTCATTACCTTTGAAATGATCTAAACCAGTTTAATCCTGATTTATGATGGTGTAACTCCATTTCATTACTTTTGACTTGATCTAAACCAGTTTAATCCTGATTTATGATGGCGTAACTCCATTTCATTACTTTTGACTTGATCTAAACCAGTTTAATCCTGATTTATGATGGTGTAACTCCATTTCATTACCTTTGACTTGATCTAAACCAGTTTAATCCTCATTTATGATGGTGTAACTCCATTTCATTACCTTTGATTTGATCTAAACCAGTTGAATCCTGATTTATGATGGTGTAACTCCATTTCATTACCTTTGATTTGATCTAAAGCAGTTTAATCCTGATTTTCCTGATATTATAAAACTTGTTTGTAATCCAGTTTTAAACCAGGAGCTGATGAGTCGGCATGTGACCCTGAAACAGCAGAAACAGCCTGCAGTCATACTGGGTTTACTGGGAGTTAACAACAGCTCTGCCAGCTGGGTTTAAACTGGGTTTAAACTGGATTTAAACTGGGGTTTAAACTGGGGTTTAAACTGGGGTTTAAACTGGATTTAAACTGGATTTAAACTGGGTTTAAACTGGGTTTAAACTGGATTTAAACTGGGTTTAAACTGGGTTTAAACTGGATTTAAACTGGATTTAAACTGGGTTTAAACTGGGTTTAAACTGGATTTGACACATTCCCCTTTTCCACCAAATCAGTTCCAGGGCTGGTTCGCGACTCGTTCAAATTGCAATTCGAATTGAATTGCATTATCAAAGATCCAATATGTTTGTGTTGATCGACAGCTTTTGAGTGGACGGCGATTACGTTCCAGTAGACCGATAATAACCGAGTAACGTTTACACTGAATGTGAGATGGTTATGTTAGCCTTTGTTATGAGCTAACGTTAGCCGGTGTCATGTCCCTGCTGGAATCGTCACAAATTCACAAACATATTAGACTCATATCTACCACAGCGGTAGATGTGATCTGGTGCTACCCTGGAACCCTATTTTCTGGCCCAGAGCCAGTTCTTTGTCAGTGGAAACAGAAAACCCGGATCCAAACTGGCCCCGAAAGAGCCCTGAAACCGGTTTGGTGGAAAAGGGGCAACAGAGACTCTGATCTAAACCAGATGTGAACCGGACAAAGAGTACAGAAGTATCAATCTTAGTCAGTCTGAACTTCTTACCAGATTTAATCCAGATCAAAACTGGTTCTAAACATGTTTTACTGGATCTGATCAAGATATTCACACTCACTTTACCAGTGACGAAAAGTTGATCCCCTTTAAGACCAGTTTGTGGAACTAAATTAAAGATAAACAGATTTTATTCGGACATTATCTGTTATACACCTGTGTTCAACCGAAACCAGTATAAATCTATTCCGTCTGATTTAATCATGATCCTAACTGGTGTAAACTCATTTTATGGAAACTAATCTTGAATTCAAATGAATGTAAACTAATTTTCCTGGATATAATCCTGATTTATGATGGTGTAACTCCATTTCATTACCTCTTACTTGATCTAAACCAGTTTAATCCTGATTTATGATGGTGTAACTCCATTTCATTACCTTTGAAATGATCTAAACCAGTTTAATCCTGATTTATTATGGTGTAACTCCATTTCATTACCTCTTACTTGATCTAAACCAGTTTAATCCTGATTTATGATGGTGTAACTCCATTTCATTACCTTTTACTTGATCTAAACCAGTTTAATCCTCATTTATGATGGTGTAACTCCATTTCATTACCTTTGAAATTATCTAAACCAGTTTAATCCTGATTTATGATGGTGTAACTCCATTTCATTACCTTTGAAATGATCTAAACCAGTTTAATCCTGATTTATGATGGTGTAACTCCATTTCATTACCTTTGAAATGATCTAAACTAGTTTAATCCTGATTTATGATGGTGTAACTCCATTTCATTACTTTTGACTTGATCTAAACCAGTTTAATCCTGATTTATGATGGTGTAACTCCATTTCATTACTTTTGACTTGATCTAAACCAGTTTAATGCCGATTTATGATGGTGTAATTCCATTTCATTACCTTTGACTTGATCTAAACCAGTTTAATCCTGATTTATGATGGTGTAACTCCATTTCATTACCTTTGAAATGATCTAAACTAGTTTAATCCTGATTTATGATGGTGTAATTCCATTTCATTACCTTTGAAATGATCTAAACCAGTTTAATCCTGATTTATTATGGTGTAACTCCATTTCATTACCTCTTACTTGATCTAAACCAGTTTAATCCTGATTTATGATGGTGTAACTCCATTTCATTACCTTTTACTTGATCTAAACCAGTTTAATCCTGATTTATGATGGTGTAACTCCATTTCATTACCTTTGAAATGATCTAAACCAGTTTAATCCTGATTTATGATGGTGTAACTCCATTTCATTACCTTTGAAATGATCTAAACTAGTTTAATCCTGATTTATGATGGTGTAACTCCATTTCATTACTTTTGACTTGATCTAAACCAGTTTAATCCTGATTTATGATGGTGTAACTCCATTTCATTACTTTTGACATGATCTAAACCAGTTTAATGCCGATTTATGATGGTGTAATTCCATTTCATTACCTTTGACTTGATCTAAACTAGTTTAATCCTGATTTATGATGGTGTAACTCCATTTCATTACCTTTGAAATTATCTAAACCAGTTTAATCCTGATTTATGATGGTGTAATTCCATTTAATTACCTTTGACTTGATCTAAACCAGTTTAATCCTGATTTATGATGGTGTAACTCCATTTCATTACCTTTGAAATTATCTAAACCAGTTTAATCCTGATTTATGATGGTGTAACTCCATTTCATTACTTTTGACTTGATCTAAACCAGTTTAATGCTGATTTATGATGGTGTAACTCCATTTCATTACCTTTGAAATTATCTAAACCAGTTTAATCCTGATTTATGATGGCGTAACTCTATTTCATTACCTTTGACTTGATCTAAACCAGTTTAATCCTGATTTATGATGGTGTAACTCCATTTCATTACTTTTGACTTGATCTAAACCAGTTTAATCCTGATTTATGATGGTGTAACTCCATTTCATTACTTTTGACTTGATCTAAACCAGTTTAATCCTGATTTATGATGGTGTAACTCCATTTCATTACCTTTGACTTGATCTAAACCAGTTTAATCCTGATTTATGATGGTGTAACTCCATTTCATTACCTTTTACTTGATCTAAACCAGTTTAATCCTGATTTATGATGGTGTAACTCCATTTCATTACCTTTGACTTGATCTAAACCAGTTTAATCCTGATTTATGATGGTGTAACTCCATTTCATTACCTTTGAAATGATCTAAACCAGTTTAATCCTGATTTATGATGGTGTAACTCCATTTCATTACCTTTGACTTGATCTAAACCAGTTTAATCCTGATTTATGATGGTGTAACTCCATTTCATTACCTTTGAAATGATCTAAACCAGTTTAATCCTGATTTATGATGGTGTAACTCCATTTCATTACCTTTGACTTGATCTAAACCAGTTTAATCCTGATTTATGATGGTGTAACTCCATTTCATTACCTTTGACTTGATCTAAACCAGTTTAATCCTGATTTATGATGGTGTAACTCCATTTCATTACCTTTGAAATGATCTAAACCAGTTTAATCCTGATTTATGATGGTGTAACTCCATTTCATTACCTTTGAAATGATCTAAACCAGTTTAATCCTGATTTATGATGGTGTAACTCCATTTCATTACCTTTGAAATGATCTAAACCAGTTTAATCCTGATTTATGATGGTGTAACTCCATTTCATTACCTTTGACTTGATCTAAACCAGTTTAATCCTGATTTATGATGGTGTAACTCCATTTCATTACCTTTGACTTGATCTAAACCAGTTTAATCCTGATTTTCCTGATATTATAAAACTTGTTTGTAATGCAGTTTTAAACCAGCATAAAGCTGTTTTACCGACAGTGAATCGATTTAAAGTCCATTAAAGGAGCCGAGTTGGGTTTCTAACCAGCAGCATCTTGACAGGCAGCAGGTAAATGAGGATCATCCTCTTGTTCCTCTGGCTGGACCGATGACAGTGGTGGAAGGCGTAGGACAGGAACTCCTCCGCTGCAGAGATGAAAAACATCTTTCATGGTCATGACACTGGTTTCAGCTCAGAGTTCTAGGCCATATTTTCTTCTTCACCTGGTTTGAAGTCGCTGTCGAACATGGCTTTGCGGCCCACGTAGTATTTGTAGGTGACCTTCTGAGCCTGACTGTAGTCGTTCTTCAGGTTGGAGCTGTCGATGGCTCTGATCAGAGGCTTGCACAGGTGCAGCTTATTGATCTGCACACATTTATCATCAATCAATCATTCAATGTTTTCAACAGCCCGTCAGTTAAATGTTTCAGTCCCTAAAAGCCGAGTTCAGACCTTGAAGTAGATCTTAAAGAGCTGGTTGCTCAGAAACATCATCCCCCACTTCTTAGAGTCATCGATGCCGGCTCGACTGCAAAGTTTCACAGTGGAGACATGACCAGCAGCCCTCATCGATCGGTGTGTTTGTGTTGATATGTTAGCTGTACTGACTTGTCGCTGGCGCACACTCTGAAGCAGCTCATCAGCTGCTCTGCCGCCTTCTCCAACATCTCAGCCGGCTGCCCTTTGCCCTTCTTCTGCAGCTGCTGCTCCGCCTGAACAGAACAAGCTTTTTATGGGCAGCTGAAGATCAGACACCCCTCTGGTTTAAAGCCAATTCAGCTTGATCAATCACATGATCAAGGCTCTTCAGAGGCACAGTCCAATTATAATTCAATTCATTGTCACACAATCAAATCCAATCAATTCAATTCCAACTGAACGTGTTTTTGAGGATTTCTTTTTGTCTTTTGAACAGTTAAATGGAGGCTGCATCATTTCTACTCAGCAGGAAATCTCACGAATACCTCAAACTGTTGTCTGCGCCGTTAAAGGTACGGCGTCGAGATTTTAAAGGCTAATGAGACCAAGGAAAACTTTCAGAGTCCTGGTATAAAACATCAAGAGGCGTCCAGGTGGAGTCATTAACCCCCGATGAGATGGACGATTCTGATGTGAAAGGACCAGAGGCTCACTGATACATCTGCTGTATGAATGCCAAACAACTGGGAGTTTCTGGGGAAGTCGAACAGTGTTTCTGAACAACTTGGTGGGGGGGGGCAGACCCTAAGGTGCAGATTGGCCCTTTTTACAGGCGTAGGATTGCAGTCAGTCTTTGGAAAACATGGGGCCCCTTCACGAACGTCACACTGAAAAGTTGGCTGGAGAAAAGTAACATTTCAGCGAATCACATAAAAGCTCCATCAGAACCAGAACCAGAACCAGAACCAGAACCAGGGAGGACGGCCTCGTTTTCACTGGAATATTTTAAATAAAAACCATGAAAATAAGCAAAGAGGAATAAGCAAAGACATGCTGCCTCACGTTGTTGGCGAATATCCGGAGATCCAGGGTGACAGCGAACATGACGGGCAGAGCCCTGAAACCACAAAGCAACAGGGTCAGTGACGGTGCGTTCAGGGGCGGCGCGTTCACGGCAACGTCACACCCTCAGCTCTCTGAACTCACCAGTTCTCCTCTTTATGCGACTGGAAGGCCCTCAGGAAGGACGTGAGGAGTCAAGGATCTGATTATTGATTATTGGTTGTGTATTTTACAGGTTAAAAAGAGTCACACGTGATCTGATGAAGGATATTGAACGACTAGCGTCTGGAACTTGTAGGCTTCTATGAAGTCGTGATTGGACACCGCATAGGTACACCTATAACACACACAGCTGAGTTTCCATCACTTCTGAGGACATCACAATCAATAATCAATAGAGGAACAACTAGAGCGCCCACCTCAGGTGAGCTGCGACCATCTCATCATACGGTGGCTCCAGAACCTGCTGACACTTCTCCTCTGGACTGGCCATCTGTAACACACACAGGTGAGGTGTCGTCGTATCCTAGCAACACTGACAGTGTACCTGGGGGGCGGGGCCTCACCTGGAGGCGGGGATTGGCGACGTGAGGGTGCTTGAAGGAGAGCAGCTCGGCGCAGAAGACGCCGTCATGGTTGTCGATGGCCTCGTAGATCTGCAGGAGGAAAGCAGGACATCAGAAAGGACGGCTCAAAACCGAAAGAGGGGAAAGGTGACGGAGGTCAGAGGTCACCTGCTGCAGGTACTGGTTGATGGAGATGTGAGCCATGACCGCCGGCTGATTCAGCAGCTGTTTACCACCTGAAAACTAACACAAAAGGGTTAAAGCGCACCTTAAGAACCTCAAGTTTCGCTCATCATCAGCAGAAGGTGTGTTACAGAGGCCCCGCCCACTTTTCCACCAGGTGCGTTTGCTGCTCCTGGTGTCGAATTATTTAGGAGCACAAGGCAAACACAGCCAAGCTGGACCCCATTCAACTTATTTTTCACTGTTTTTCAAGCATTATCTAAAAGTATTTATCGCTTATTCTTGTTTTTGTGGACTTAGTTAAGCTGCTCCTCCAGTCTTACACATTATATCAATGATTAGGTGAAGGAAAAGAGTTATTAATATTATTTAACCATATCTCATGCCTCAGTGTCTCAGAGTAGATTGGAAGAAAAAAGGACAAAGTATGACAGCTCAAATATTACAGCTTAGGGGACAGAGGGCATAAAAATCCAAAATGTTCAGACCCTTTAAGGTACGAATGAAAAGAATCTCTTCAAAAGATTGTTAACTTTAGCACAAGTCTGCTCATGATGCACTGATCTGAAGCAGGGAAACGGGATGAAGCAGGGAAACGGGATGAAGCAGGGAAACGGGATGAAGCAGGACAGCAGCCCTGCAGGACCAACTTTCACTGCTCCAGATGGTATTTCTTTGGCTTTTAGTCCTACAGTGAGGAACCTGGAGGTGTTTCTGACCAGGAACATCCTGCTCCATGCATTTGTTACTTCAGGATTGGACTACTGTGATTCTCTCGGCAGGTTTTCAGCTTCATCAGCTGTCTTTATAACCAACAAACCATCCAGAGATCAGCAGGTATTTTCTCTGATTGTGTCCCGATTGTTTCCGCCAAATATTCTACATGTTTTCACATCTATTCGATATGAATTACAGGAGCATGTTTCCGGTTTCCTGTGCTTTCTTGTGGTTTGTGTTGCTCTCTCTCGTTTACATGTGAAGAGAAACTTTTTTCCCAAAGTGAAATGAAACATCAAAACCAATTCAGACGCAAAGTAGAGAATAATGGAAAACTTCAACCTTCCCATCAGTTTTCAACATTAATTAGGAGAAATGTTTGTAAAATGTAACTCTAAATAAAGTTTAAATCTGAAAACAAGCGGTTTAAATTATGTCAGCTGCAAAGTAAAAGCGGGTTTATTCACGTTTGTCTGAATAAAAGTGAAGAATGTTAAACAATGCGATTAAATTAGCTTATTTCCGGCTTAAAAACGGCAGTTTTTTAATCCAAACTCTAAGACAAACAGTAATGAAACAGATTATGTGAATACGACCAGCTACGCACCTCTAAAAATGAAGATTTAACAAGAAAAGTCCATCCAGTTTGTGTCCATTCAACTGCAGGACCGGAGCGTTTCAACCGACGCAACAACTTCCGGTTCACTGCCGGTTAGCTTCCGGTTAAATTTCAGAATACGACGCGATGTGTCAAAATACAGTTCTCACTTCCGGTTTTGGTCAAAGACGTAAACGTTGACTTAAAGTACAATAATTAGACTCTTTAAGTCATCTATTCATCATTCCAGGAGTAAAGGCTTGTAACGAC
The DNA here is from genome assembly GCF_036924035.1 of Leuresthes tenuis. NCBI lineage: Eukaryota > Metazoa > Chordata > Actinopteri > Atheriniformes > Atherinopsidae > Leuresthes > Leuresthes tenuis. The sequence goes on along the minus strand of NW_027325355.1, from coordinate 33,808,687 downwards.
GCACTGATGATTTTGTCAGCTAGCATAAAAAATGACATAATACCAAACAGACGCAATAAATTATATTGTCTACCTTTTGTTTTGGCTCTTCACAACTTTTACATGATACATTAAAAACACAGTGACTCTCACATGATTCTTATCTAGTGTCAGACAGAATAAACCCAAAATATTTCATGTTTTGTCAAATCAGCTTAATTTCATTTATTGATATACATCAATTGAATTAAATTTCTTCCTACAAAGTAATCCCTTGACAAAGGTTTCCACAGTAATCCCTTGTCCATGTGCTTCTATCAGCTGCTGATGAATGACGGTTCTTGATGCAGCGTCTGAGGGGTCAGAGGTCACGGGGTCCAGCTTAGGCTTGCTCCCTCGTCCTTTACACTGAAACTCCTCCAGGTTCCCTGAATGCTTTAATGATATTCTGCTCTGTAGAGGCAGAAATATGCAGATCCCTTCCAGTCTTTCTCTGAGGAACTTTGTTTTAAACACAAACTGGAGCTCCTCTGAACATCTTTGCTGCTCAGACTGTCATGGAGGCTGCTTCAGGACCAGAGCAGGGTTACAAGAATCAATTTCAAATAACTTTTGTCTTTTTACCTTCATATATTAATATTCATACCTAAATTGCCCAAATGTTTTAATTTAATTAATTAATTGAATTTAATTAGTCTTGGGTGTAAAAAAGAACGTATATTAACTGAATGAATGAAGCTGACTGGACAGAACCTGAAATATGACGTAAAAGTCAAAGTAGATGTAGAAATAAATGTGATTTATTCTTTTTATTCTATTTTCCTGCTGTTTGCAGTTAAGTCAGTTAAGAAGTGTGACTCAGCAAAGACAAGGTTTTGATAAATCTTTATTGACGCGGCCTCTTTTTTCTCGTCATTTTCACGTTAACAATCATTAGAAACGAAAGCAGACTTCAGTTTTTTCACATTTCTGCAGAGTTGAACTCTTTGAATTTCTGCTTTTCACCAACAATTAGACAGAAACAACAAGAACATGCAGCACCTGAAACGACCGACAGAAGGAGGAATAAACAGGTGTTTCACCCTCTGACAGCAGAGGGCGCCGTAACACCAGAGTTTGTGATAATCAACAACAGTTGGTTTATTAACTTTAACAGGTTTAAATCATGTTTATTTACATGCAGCTTAACCAGCAGTTGTTCAGGAACAGGCAGACCTGCTCAAAGGGGTCAGATCCTCTGTAAAGAGCTTTCACAAATGATTAAAACAGCCATCAGTTTAACAATTAGTCACCAGCAGTTAGTCACCACAGGTTAGAGTGAATAAGTAATGTTAGCCAATCAGATACCTCCTCAGAAAGAGTGGGTGTGGCCAGGTGGCCACCCAGCAGCGCCCACTCGGCTGTGACCAGGCGGCTGCATGAGGCTCTCGTTGCTGATTGGTCCATGGAGGGTGGCGCATGGCGAGTGGGCGGGGCTTAGCTCACTGCATCCGACCGTCCACAGACACGGATACTGACTGCGAACACACACATCAGTTCAACAGCCAATCCCTGATTTAGTGATTCATTTACCATATATGGCTGTGGGCGGAGCCTCACCTGGAGCTGTGGGGAGGAGCCTGTGAGGAAGGAGCGCTGCTGGTCAGGGGGAGGGAGGAGGAGGAAGGTGGGGAGGAGGAGGAGGAGGCAGGACGAGGGGAGGAGCTGCTCCAACTGTCCGTTAACACCTGAACACCTTCGGAGAGACAAACTATCAACATAATAATTAATAAACCAAAAAGAAGAAGAAAGTTCAGCTTCATCCTGGTTTTCAGATCAGTTTAAAGTTCTTAATTAAAAACAGACAAAACTGATCAGCTTCATTTATTTCATATGGAAACAGCTGCAGCTCCTGTTTAATTAATATAAATACAGTAAATAATAAGAATAAGAAACAGCAGCTTTAAAGTGAATCTCTGTTCTGAGCTCCTTTATTCTCCAACACAGCCTGAAATGTTTTAAGGACACACTGCACACCATGCTGAGATATGCCAAGTTTTCAGCTAATAGCTCTTTGGGAATCACCTTGTTGCTGCAGAAATCCTATTTTCTGTCTGTCAAACTGTGTTTTCTTTGCTGTTTTTCATAGATGCAGCTAAAGAAATGGGAACAAATGATGTGTCTTTGTGACAAAGTGCCTAAAGATCCAGTTTAAAATGGCTTCTTTGCTAAGTTGTCTGTTCTGTGTCGACACAACACTGGTTCATCCCTTGAGTTAGGAGCCTTTTTTCTGCCTGAAGGGTTCAAAGGTCAGAGTTAAGTGGCTGAACAAAGAAAAAACACTGAAAATGCTCAGGAACAAGGACTGAAGATGAGGGAAAAAGCAGAAAATGACCAAAGAAAAACTGAAAGAGCTTCAGAAAGCTGCAGAACTGTTGATCAGGACACTTTAAAGGCTTCAGAAAGCTGCAGAACTGTTGATCAGGACACTTTAAAGGTTACAGAAAGCTGCAGAACTGTTGATCAGGACACTTTAAAGGTTTCAGAAAGCTGCAGAACTGTTGATCAGGACACTTTAAAGGTTTCAGAAAGCTGCAGAACTATTGATCAGGACACTTTAAAGGCTTCAGAAAGCTGCAGAACTGTTGATCAGGACACTTTAAAGGTTTCAGAAAGCTGCAGAACTGTTGATCAGGACACTTTAAAGGTTTCAGAAAGCTGCAGAACTATTGATCAGGACACTTTAAAGGTTTCAGAAAGCTGCAGAACTGTTGATCAGGACACTTTAAAGGTTTCAGAAAGCTGCAGAACTATTGATCAGGACACTTTAAAGGTTACAGAAAGCTGCAGAACTGTTGATCAGGACACTTTAAAGGTTTCAGAAAGCTGCAGAACTGTTGATCAGGACACTTTAAAGGTTACAGAAAACTGCAGAACTGTTGATCAGGACACTTTAAAGGCTTCAGAAAGCTGCAGAACTGTTGATCAGGACACTTTAAAGGTCTCAGAAAGCTGCAGAACTGTTGATCAGGACACTTTAAAGGTTTCAGAAAGCTGCAGAACTGTTGATCAGGACACTTTAAAGGTTTCAGAAAGCTGCAGAACTGTTGATCAGGACACTTTAAAGGTTACAGAAAGCTGCAGAACTGTTGATCAGGACACTTTAAAGGTTTCAGAAAGCTGCAGAACTATTGATCAGGACACTTTAAAGGTTTCAGAAAGCTGCAGAACTGTTGATCAGGACACTTTAAAGGTTACAGAAAGCTGCAGAACTATTGATCAGGACACTTTAAAGGTTACAGAAAGCTGCAGAACTATTGATCAGGACACTTTAAAGGTTTCAGAAAGCTGCAGAACTATTGATCAGGACACTTTAAAGGTTACAGAAAGCTGCAGAACTGTTGATCAGGACACTTTAAAGGTTTCAGAAAGCTGCAGAACTGTTGATCAGGACACTTTAAAGGTTACAGAAAGCTGCAGAACTATTGATCAGGACACTTTAAAGGTTTCAGAAAGCTGCAGAACTGTTGATCAGGACACTTTAAAGGTTACAGAAAGCTGCAGAACTGTTGATCAGGACACTTTAAAGGTTTCAGAAAGCTGCAGAACTATTGATCAGGACACTTTAAAGGTTTCAGAAAGCTGCAGAACTGTTGATCAGGACACTTTAAAGGTTTCAGAAAGCTGCAGAACTGTTGATCAGGACACTTTAAAGGTTACAGAAAGCTGCAGAACTGTTGATCAGGACACTTTAAAGGTTTCAGAAAGCTGCAGAACTATTGATCAGGACACTTTAAAGGTTACAGAAAACTGCAGAACTATTGATCAGGACACTTTAAAGGTTACAGAAAGCTGCAGAACTGTTGATCAGGACACTTTAAAGGTTTCAGAAAGCTGCAGAACTATTGATCAGGACACTTTAAAGGTTACAGAAAGCTGCAGAACTGTTGATCAGGACACTTTAAAGGTTTCAGAAAGCTGCAGAACTATTGATCAGGACACTTTAAAGGTTACAGAAAGCTGCAGAACTATTGATCAGGACACTTTAAAGGTTTCAGAAAGCTGCAGAACTATTGATCAGGACACTTTAAAGGTTACAGAAAGCTGCAGAACTATTGATCAGGACACTTTAAAGGTTTCAGAAAGCTGCAGAACTGTTGATCAGGACACTTTAAAGGTTTCAGAAAGCTGCAGAACTATTGATCAGGACACTTTAAAGGTTACAGAAAGCTGCAGAACTGTTGATCAGGACACTTTAAAGGTTACAGAAAGCTGCAGAACTGTTGATCAGGACACTTTAAAGGTTACAGAAAACTGCAGAACTGTTGATCAGGACACTTTAAAGGTTTCAGAAAGCTGCAGAACTGTTGATCAGGACACTTTAAAGGTCTCAGAAAGCTGCAGAACTGTTGATCAGGACACTTTAAAGGTTTCAGAAAGCTGCAGAACTGTTGATCAGGACACTTTAAAGGTTACAGAAAGCTGCAGAACTATTGATCAGGACACTTTAAAGGTTACAGAAAGCTGCAGAACTATTGATCAGGACACTTTAAAGGTTTCAGAAAGCTGCAGAACTGTTGATCAGGACACTTTAAAGGTTTCAGAAAGCTGCAGAACTGTTGATCAGGACACTTTAAAGGTTTCAGAAAGCTGCAGAACTGTTGATCAGGACACTTTAAAGGTTACAGAAAGCTGCAGAACTATTGATCAGGACACTTTAAAGGTTACAGAAAGCTGCAGAACTATTGATCAGGACACTTTAAAGGTTTCAGAAAGCTGCAGAACTATTGATCAGGACACTTTAAAGGTTTCAGAAAGCTGCAGAACTGTTGATCAGGACACTTTAAAGGTTTCAGAAAGCTGCAGAACTATTGATCAGGACACTTTAAAGGTTACAGAAAGCTGCAGAACTATTGATCAGGACACTTTAA